>NC_141696.1:1023975985-1025414735 GCF_964263255.1 Lissotriton vulgaris | reverse complement strand
GACGGTTCATCTGGCGCGGACGATATTTTTTAGCTGCCGATTTAAAGAGGTGCAAAGGCTTCCGGCTCCTGTCAGGGGGGCAGCGGCCAGTTATGCCAGACACTAATCTCGTCTGCAAGAGGCAGTGTGGGAAGCTCGTGTCTTGTGAATAGTTCCGGGAGAGTAGTGCTGGTGGCAAGGCTGCAAGCAGAGCCTAGTAGGTGATCTCTGACAAACACGCGCATGCATCGCCAGTGCCCCCATCCCCCAGAATCCACATATGCAAATAAAAAGAGCAGTATCCCGGCTGGAATGTAAACATGTACGTGGAAGTGTTCAACTTTACAAACTGGCCCTTTTCCTGGCACAGACAACTGCAGCTAAGAGGAGCAATCTGTCCCAGCCCATATGGCAGGAACTGCCTCTTCAGATATCAGTTCTGGAAAACCATCAAAAAAACGGTTCAGACAGATAAAAAGCAAGAGAAAGGCAGAAAGGTTCCGTCCAACTATAATGTGCTTTCCAACTCCAGGCCGAAATGCCATTTAGTGGTCCCATTTAGTGAATCTCTCCGCATTGCTTTGCCAGTTCGGCGACTGCGGGTGTTGCCTCAGGTGAGTAGAAAACAAGCCACTAAAAATATATATGTGGGAAGTAAGATACAAATCCAGAGAACAGGTGCCTTTTTAATTATCCCGAGGTGTGCATCCCCAGACAGCACTGCAAGCAATCCCCAGCCCTGTGCACGGGCGAAGTCCGCAACTTCCTGTCAGAGCAAGAGGTGTGCATCCTTGTGCCTGGGTGCAGAGGAGGCAGCAGAGTAATCCATAGAGGTGCCGGTGACTGCTGGGAGCCGCGCCGGCAAGATGCTCTTCCTCCCTCTCACACTCCCTGCTCTCAACTGCATTTCTTGATATAACTCTGAATAAACCCAGAGCGAGGGCAGGAGCAAAGACGTGGTCACGCCTTCCCTCCCTTCCCATTGGTCTTCGGCGGATAGCCGGTGACCGGCTGTGCCGCTGCGGCCAATCAAAAGTGAGAGGGCAGGTGAGGATGGTGTGCCCGCCTCCCGGTCCTCGCGGATTGGTCGGAGCCGCCGTCTTTCAAGTGTGGAGAGTTTGACAGCTAGTCTGCCTGCTGCTGCATCCTTAATGGAGCCGCCAGAGCCGCGGCGACCTCTGCTCACGCTGCTCCTCCGCAGCCGCAGGGGCTGGCGGTAGCACTGGGCTTAGAGCCGCTGCCGCAGGGCTGGTGGGCTGTGAAAGGATCTTGCGCTGGGCGGGAGCTCTGCTGTGGAGACGCAAAAACGTACAGAGCCCAGAAGATATGTATATGTAGGACGCGAGGAGAGTAATGGAAACAGAGCAGAATATGTGCAAAATACATGAGTTTTTAGAAGCACCTTCGAATAATAACGTGTGGATTCATATAGCTTTCATATCGAACCTTTATCATTTCTAAGCGTCGAAGTGTTGTTGTTACTAAATTTAATGGGACCCGGTTTATCGACACTGGAAGGTTGGACAGCTCAGTTGGCCATGCCGGATTCGAACTTGGGGATGAAATTAGCGCAAAAGTCAGCAGCCACTTTAAACTCAATGACCCTCGCCCATCTAACCCAAAGTCATTGGGCACGTTGCCCACAGGAAATTCCTTTGAAACCTACTCGACAAAATGCAAGCGACATACAAGAACAAACATGGAAGTTTGAGGAACCAAGCCCTTTGAGCACACAAGGTCACCAATGGAAATATGATTGGCAATGTTTCTGTAACCCGTAGGATACACACAGGGCCAACATTTGGGCTGGGCGAGCTGGGTCCGGGCCCAGGGCGCAAAGCTTTAGAGGGGGTAAGGCGGTAGCTGCGCTAACGTCCAGCAGACAGCATCATCCCTCTTAACAGGCTCCAATGGTTCAGATGAAACTGATTTGTAATCGTTTTTGCTTGCTGAGGGTGCTGTTCAGTGGTCGAAGTGGGGGAAAAAAAGTAGGGGAACTGTGGGTGGAGAATCAGGGGGCGGGAATAACCGAAGATTGAATCAGTGGGCGGAGTCAGGGGCGTGGCTAGAAATAGCAAAACATACCAATTTTTAGTACGTTTAGCATTTCACTGACCAGTTACAGCTTATAACGTTATTTAATTAAAACAACGGATAAACATGTTTGAGGTTTAATTCAGGAAAAAGCAAACAGTCATAGGTAATACAGGTTTATGTAAAGCGTGTGAGATATAAGCAGGAACAACATGTTACCTTAATGCTTTTACTCAATGTTCAGAAATCCATGATTATTTTTTGTCTCAAACATTGAGGTCATGAATACAGGGCTCCTCCTGTACACATGTGTTAAGCAGGGCTCAGAAGAGAAAGGGATTCTTCAGGAGAATCTAGACTCACGGAAACCCACAAAGGCTCCTTCATATTCATGTCGCCAGCTAGCTGCTCAATCATAATGTAGCAAAAAGAACAACTGAATGCAGAACAATATCATACATTCACCCCAGTACAGGGATCTGGGCCTAAATCCATTGTTTCTTTGCTCACCATGCCATTCCAGTTTGGACCCAGCTATATGCAAATCAGTCTAGATTCTGCTCCCAATGGGAACAGTCCTGTCCCCTCCCTTCTCCTGCCCCCGTCACCACTCCTGCCCCCGTCACCTCTCCTGCCCCCGTCACTTCTCCTGCCCCGTCACTTCTCCTGCCCCCGTCACTTCTCCCACCCACGTCTCTTCTCCTGCCCCGTCACTTTTCCTGTCCCATCACTTCTCCTGTCCCCTTCAATTCTCCTGTCCCGTCACTTCTCCTGTCCCGTCACTTTTCCTGTCCCGTCACTTCTCCTGTCCCGTCACTTCTCCTGTCCCGTCACTTCTCCTGTCCCATCACTTCTCCTTCTCCTGTCCCGTCACTTCTCCTGTCCCCTCACTTCTCCTGTCCCGTCACTTCTACTTCTCCTATCCCGTCACTTCTCCTGTCCCGTCACTTCTCCTGTCCCGTCACTTCTCCTTCTCCTGGTCCCTTCACTTCTCCTTCTCCTGTCCCGTCACTTCTCCTTCTCCTGTCCCGTCACTTCTCCTTCTCCTGTCCCGTCACTTCTCCTGTCCCTTCACTTCTTCTGTCCCTTCACTTCTCCTGTCCCCGTCACTTCTCCTGTCCTGTCACTTCTCCTGCCCCCGTCACTTCTCCTGTCACTTCTCCTGTCCCGTCACTTCTCCTGTCACTTCTCCTGTCCGGTCACTTCTCCTTCTCCTGTCCCATCACTTTTCCTTCTCCTGTCCCTTCACTTTTACTGTCCCTTCACTTCTCCTGTCCCTTCACTTCTCCTGTCCCTTCACTTCTGCCCCGTTCACTGCTCCTGCCCCGTCACTTCTCCTTCTCCAGTCCCCGTCACTTCTCCTTCTCCTGTCCCTTCACTTCGCTTCTCCTTCTCCTGTCCCTTCACTTCATTTCTCCTTCTCCTGTCCCGACACTTCACTTCTCCTTCTCCTGTCCCGTCACTTCTCCTGTCCCCGTCACTTCTTCGAGTGGAGGATGGGCACATTTACTTATTTTGCTTGGTGTGCATCAGAGGTTTACTGCAAAATGGGGGGCATTCTAATTTTCTGACTACTCCCTTGGTTGGATGGAGCAGTGAAGGCCGCTCTTTTAGGGAGTGCAAAGGACACTCTCATCACGTGCTGCTTGCCATTATAAGTGTAGTTCAAAGTTCGGGGCATTTTGATTTTCTGGCTTCTCCCCTGAGCAGAGACTCACACCTTAAAGGCCACAGGATCGCAGAGGAGAGCTTAAGATCACGTTGTCCTCCAGTTAAAGGGGCCTGGCAGTTTAAAGGAAAACCCCGTTCTGTTTATCGACCTGTATTTCGAACAATCCCCAACAATAGGCATCCCACGATGTTCCCTTGTTCAATTACGTCTGCTGGGTGTTGAGACTAATGTAATATTCGCCGGATTTCCCCTTCAATACATCACGTACCGAGCAGCAAAACACACTTATAAAAACACAGCTTAGAGCACTAAGCAAAATATATATTCCATAAGACGCATTAGAAGAAGCAAGCACCTTCGGGCACGCCTTTGACAGCCACAAGTGTTTTTACAAGTATACTGTCTATAAAAATAGCTTGATCGAATGTAATGCTTTTCCTCGCCTCCTCCGCCTCATCGACGTCAGGGTTGTGTTTTCCAGACAGCATATTACACTGCCCACAGCACACCTCTCACGCCCCAGCGGGATTGTTTTAAAGTTTTGATTACACATTTGTGGACCCATCTCGTATATTTTTTGCACACGAGCCTTGGCCTGCACCCAGATACCAGAGACACCTCATGCAGATCTCGCTGGCATATGCTAACGGCAGGCAGCGGGCGGGCGCATTGTCATTCCAAAGGAGATAATTAGCCTCAATCGGAATGACAATGGGCCCGCCCTCGGTCTGTGCGAGCTCAGGGAGGGGCTGCTGCAGCCTCCGGAGTTCAACAGAGAAGTGCGAGCAGCCCCAGGAAGCTGAAAAAAAGTTATCGTTTTTAGTAGGACTATTCTCTCCGTCCCGGGATGCTTTTTTCAAAGAAAGAAGTAGGGGAACGGGCTGAAATTATTTTTAGAAGTAGGGGCACGCCGTGCCCACCAATCCCCCTCCACTTCTACCGCTGGTGCTGTTTCACACCCATTTACACCCCTCCCATCTCCTTCTCACCCTGTCACCACACACCAACAGCCGCACTGACAACTTCGCACCAGCCTGATAGAGCTAAGCTGTGCGTGAATCCGGGTAGTTGGAGGCGGAGCCGAGATGTTTGTGTTCAGAGGACAGTCTCTGCTTTGATGTAATCAGTGTAATCACTGTCATTTGAACACAACATGTCCCACCTGTGGCTTCATTGTATTCACACACAGCAGCGAGGGCGTCAGATTTCTTTGCGCCCGGGCAAATCCGGCTCTGGATTCACAGGAAAACATAAGAAGAAACATGTGTGCTGCATAGAAACTCCAGCATCTTATCAGTGGGGTTCGTCTGCCACACAGGAACAGGCCTGGGCACATGGGAGCAATGTGTCTATGGCTCATTATGAACGGCATATTACGCTCCACTGAGAAATGCACGGACAACATACGTGAGCACCTATAAAACATGTGGCGTAACATACATTCGAGCCCACATTATTAAACATCTATTCGTTTATCCGTGTATTTTTTTAGGAAAATGTTTAAATTAAAAGTTATTCAAAAGAACCCAGACGGCCGTGGAAATCTGTTGGGAAAATCCGTGGACTATATGACAGGAATAGTCAGTCCTCTAGCGATGGACGGGTGGAATTTACATGGGATCAGTGTCAATCTAACACAGGTGTGATAATCTAGTCAGCAAAGTCCTTGCACCACCAACGGGCTGGAAGGCACTTTACACCAAACTATGCGTAATAATGCACAGCAACATCCAGGTGATGAACACCATTAGGACTCTGGTCATGCGTCGAGCAGTAGCAAGCATTACCATCTTGGTAGCAGTGCCCAAGTCATTAAGTGGGGGCGTCAGTTCCATATAACACAAAGGGGTGAGCAGTGTATACAGTGGCCAGTGGGCTTGCACTAGCGATGGACAGGGGGGTGGTTGCTGTCAAGAGCACAGGTATGGGTAGGCATGGCCACATAGTTAATGGGAGCATGTTAGGGGCAGATGGTTGTCATATAGCTCAGTGACCGTACAGCACACGAGAACAGGAAGCTTGGCGTAATATTAGACGTCAATGCAAAGTGTCCACGTGACGCCGACGAGCAAAAACCGTACCCAGGGGGCGGTTGTGTCTGTGACGGAAAAAATGATAGGCAAGTCTCTACACACCACGTAGAAACAACGTCACGTATTACAAGGGGGTGTGCAGAGCAAACAGCACACAATCTTCACGCGCCCTCGGAGGCGCCTCGAGTACAGGAGTGAAAGATGTCAGTGATAGAAACACGGTCAGTGGCCGGAAGCCCCGGTCGAGTGTTAAACAAGGCATATTAAGATGCACAGATCTACGACCCATCGGCATTCAATGCCACAGGCGCGTTCAAAACAACATGCCCTGTATGAGAGCAACACATGGGGAGAGTGAAGACAGGCACAAAATGCAGCACATTAACTGTATTAAGCATACACAATGCGCTGACTGTGAAAATACGGACATCTGCATTAATCATTAGGTTCGGCCGCAGGGCTGTCTGCAGCGTCCAGCGAACCTGCGTCCGGGCAAAGAAAGCCAAGGACATGTGATTGGTTACAAAGACATCTATGCCCGTGTGACTACCATAGATCTATATGCTCACGTGTGGGGGAGTTTTGAACGTGTGCCAGGGTCTCCGGGCACGCGTGTGTGCAGACAGTAGCGCGGTCTCTGACTGCTGCTTGGTGTGCCCAGGTCTCCATGCACGTGTGTGTGCAGACAGCAGCGCAGCTCTGAGTGCTGCTTAGTGTGGTGTACGTGTGCCCGGTCTCCAGACACGCCTGTGTGCAGACAGCACCGCTGCCCCTGCCTGCTGCTTGGTGTGTCCGGTCTCCAGACACGCCTGTGCGCAGACAGCACCGCTGCCCTGAGTGCTGCCTGGTGTGCCCGGTCTCCAGACACGCCTGTGCGCCGGCAGCACCGCTGCCCCTGCCTGCTGCTTTGGGTGCCAGGTCTCCAGACACGCCTGTGCGCAGGCAGCACCACTGCCCCTGCCTGCTGCTTGGTGTGCCCGGTCTCCAGACACGCCTGTGCACAGACAGCACCGCTGCCCCTGCCTGCTGCTTGGTGTGCCCGGTCTCCAGACACGCCTGTGCGCAGGCAGCACCGCTGCCCCTGCCTGCTGCCTGTTGTGGGAGCTGGGAGCTCTCCCCGCTCAGGCTGGTGCTGAACTGTGAGGCAGGGCTTCCGAGTGCGAGGCGTGCGTCCCTCGCAGCTGCATCGCCAGTGACGTGCTGGGAAGCAGCAGGGAAAGGAGAATCCCGCCAGGCTGCGACTGGGAGCCGAGCTGGGGGACCAGGCAGGGAAGGGGAGCCAGCAGCGCGTGCTCACGGAGAAGAAGGCGACCATTTCCCGCCGACAGTGTTCAGTGTTGGTGCCCGGGGCGACTGACTGTGTGCAGATAGATTTGTGCGTGTTTGAGCCAATGCACGCGTTTGTGTTTATGACGGGTTGCACAGCCGTTTTGTGTGTGAATGCTGTTGTCTATTTGTATATTTTGTGAGTGTGTATTAGAGAGCGTGCATTAACATGCCGGTGTATACTTACCGAGTGTGAGTTCACCAGTGTGTGAGTCTGGCTGTGTGATACTGGACAGATAGGAGCTTCCGGCCCCTCACACTCCAAATGCTGGGAGTGTTGCCCAGCCAGAGGACCTTCACTCCTCTGTAGCGGCCGACCCTTGGCGCCCGCTAGGTTTTGGGATCAGACAACCAGGATAGCCTGCCCTACACCGAGAGAAGGCGTGAGAACAAAGTCGAGCTACGCGAGGACTCGGATACACCACCCCGAGCAGGGCACCGGGACAGAAGGCAGCTCTCCGCTCCTGAGCTCCACATCGGCCCCTCCACCATCTGCCCCCTGCTCACCACTTCTGACTCTCCTACAGTTCACTCGGCTGGGGGGAAGTGTTTGCGGAAATGCATCGATGCTCCCGTGCCCTGGACCATTTCCCAAAGGCTTCAACGGGGAGGCATAGGCGCGTCCACAAACCTCATTGCACGTTTTCAGATCAGTGTCAGATTCACTTTTCTGTGGAGGTCATCAATTAATCAAACCTCCCTCCCCCTCTCCACCTCCTCCTCTCGCCCCACCGGAAAAGAACCGTCTTGCAGGTTATCGCACCGGCAGGCACTGCAGATATTCAAGAGTTGAGAATATTCTCTGAAAACATCCACAAAATTTGGTGAAAGGTTTGCACTTCTGGATTGAGTGTGTATTCGGCCATTACATACGACGCTGCGCATGACAAGTAAACGGGGAGAGCGCATTGACAAATTCATCAGCTATAGTCAACATTCCGTTAGACATGGAGAGCACGCTCACAGGCCGAATTAAAAAAAATACTGTTTGGGATGATACTTGGCTTAAAACTATTTAATTTGTCAGTGCGAATAATGTGCATCTCACAATCATTCAATTGCTCTTTACTCTGAACCTAGATTCAGCTTCCAAAAATCTTAGTTCACATGGCAGTGTGTTCCATAGCTTAGGTTCCAGCTGTGAAAAAGATCTGCCTCCCCATCTTGCTCTTTTGATTCTTGCAGTTTTGAGGAGACATTCTTGATGTAATCTTAGACATCTGTTAGGGACATAAGGCACAATCATGCCTCTGTTGTTCATTGCTTTGTGGGTCAAGAAAAGTACCTTAAATGTATTCCTGCAAAAAAGACAATTGATGGCCATAATGCAGAACAATGTCATACATTCACCCCAGTACAGAGACCTGGGCCTAAATCCATCATTTTTTTGCTCCCCATGTCATTCTATTTTGAACTCAGCCATATGCAAATCAGTCTTGACCCTGCTTCCTATAGGAACAGTCCAGCCCGAACTGCTAGGCCAGGTCCTCACTGGACTGGAAACAAGCATCCTAGGGCTGGTTTCGGGATTCACCCCTCATCAGCAAGGCTAGCTTGACTCCAGTGGCACATAGAACACAGGACCCAAGTCTGGCATACCCATCCCACTCAGGGTGACAAATAAAACAAAACAACTGATGGACAGAATGTAGAACAATGTCATGCATTTACACCAGTACAGTGACCTAGGCCAAAATCCATCGTGTTATTTGCTCCCCATGCAATTTCAGTTTGAATTCAAACATTTGCAAATCAGTCTCGACCGTGCTCCCTAGGGGAACAGTCGGGCCCAAACTGCAAAGCCAGGTCCTCTCCCAGGATTCTTCTTTCCGGACCAGGAAGGTCCTGGCTTGGCAGTTTGGTCTGGACTGTTCCCATGAGGCACAGGGTCAAGACTGATTTGCATATGGCTGGGTCTAAACTGGGGTGGCATGGTGAGCAAAAGAATGATGGATTAACCCAGATCTATTTACTGGGGGAGAATGTTTGATTTGCTCTTCATTCCATCCATCATCTGTGTGTCTTTTGCTTTCTCGCCCTAAGCGCACCTTGTATGCCCAGACGTGAGTCTCGGGCTCACTGTGCCACTGGATTCAAGCTAGCCTGGCTGATGAGGGATGATGCCCCGAAACTAGTTGTGGATTGGAACCTTACACAGGACCCTAGCTGCAGCGTTCTGCACAACTTGAAGTTGTTTGATGACATATTTTGGGGCCCCTAAGTAAAGAGAATTACCATAATCAAGATGGAAGGTCACTAACGCATGTATTACTGCTTTCCTTAAGGGTTTTGGAATCAGCTCCAGTACCTTTTGGAGCACTCTGAGTAATTAGAAGCATGAGCCAGCCAGTTCTTTTGATTGTGCTTCCATTGTGAGTTTGTTATCTATCCAGATTCTGAGATTCTTGATATAAGAATTCGGAACTGGCGGGTTCCCCATACAGCTAGACCAGCTGGATAAAGGCCTGGAAACCGATTTGCTACCAAGAATCATCAGCTCTGTCTTGTCCTCATTTAGTTTTAGGCAACTGCTCATCATCTACTCCGCCACCTTTTCCAACATGGCGCCAGTTGCTCAGAATATTGGTTTGTTCCTGTATCAAATGAGACCACCAGCTGCATATCATCTGCGTATGAGACAATGGATATGTTAAACTCCTGGACAATGTCAGCCAGTGAACGCACATAGATATTGAACAATGTTGGGCTGAACAAGAAGCCCTGCGGCACCCAACATATCAGTGGCATCTTATCAGAGAAGTAACTGGATTTCATGATTTGGAAGATCTGTTCTTAAGGAAGGATAACAGCCAATCCAAGGCTTTGTATCACAATCTCCCTGAGTCTCTTAAGCAATATGATATGATTCATGGTATCAAATGTCATGCTCAGATCTAACAACAATATTGCGGCTGAGCTACCTTCGTCTGGAGTGCTTTTTAGTTCTTCTGTGACTGCCAATAGGGCATATTCCATTCTATTCTGTGCATGAAAACCCAGCTGTGTTGGTTGAAGACTATGGATGTTTTCCAAGAAATCAGACATCACCCCATATACAATTTTCTCCACAAGCTTTCCTACAAATCGTAGGAGTGAGATGGGCTGATAATTGATGGACTGTGATAGGTCTAGATGAGGTTTTTTCAGTAGTGGTCTGATAATTGCGTGATTCCATAATCTTGGGACTTCCCCTGCCACTAATCAGCGATTCAGGATTTCCACTATTGACTGGACCATCGCCCCCATCGCTGTATGTAGAATGTGAGGTGGTGCTGGATCTAGAGGAGATCCAGAGTTGATCTTACTCATCAAAGTTCGTACTATATTTTCTTTGAAGGGTGGGTGAAGGGTCTAGTTTGTTTCAGAACTATAATAAGTCGTTGTGGGGATCCTCATGGCAACTTTTCGTTTTTGCCTTGCTGTCTGCTGCAGCCACATACTCTGTTTGCTGCTTAGGGGAGAGGACTGCCACCCCCCAGCATCCTTAGTACTTCTGGGCCAGAGGCCACAGCGGTGATTGGAGGTTCCGGAGCACCATAAATCCACGACAGGAGTCCTGCATGCTCAGGCATGGCCTGGGCGAAGATGGGGCCAAGAGCAGGCCCATCTGTGCCTGTCCATGCCTGGATGAGGCTGGGTCCACTCTCTTTGTGGCTCAGTAAAATTTGGTTCTGCTGCCGTACTTTTGCCCATGTGAGCCTAAGGTATTTATTTTTCGGCTATGGGCAAGCACAAGACTGCACGGATGTCTACAACCTCCCATTCCACAGTCACAACTGACATCACATTGGCAAGAGCTGTTGGGGTAAACTCTTATAAAATTGCGTTGGCTGAGTGATACAACGCACCTTAACCAAATTTGCCATTACAAAAATCGGTGACTTGTTCCCTGACGAGCATTCCTTTGAGCTAGGTGATGATACGCGCTTCCCTAATGCTACCTTTATGGACAGGTTCATGCTGAGGCGTCTTCATTCCGCTATGCGCGCCCCATTACCTGGCTTTCCCCTTGAACCAGAGTTCTTCACTCCCCTATCACTTATCGAGAGCGAACGGGGTGTTCATCTTATCTCCAAACTATACAAAGCTTGTGCAAATTGTGAGAAGTTGGCCTGGCATATGTTGTCCACTATTCTAGTGGGCACCTAGCACCAGTCCAAACAACCCTTATTGATGGAAGGTTTAAAGACAACCTATATAGAAAGCTATCCTAGTGGTAGCTGTAGAGAGCAGCCTTCAGGCTAAGCCTTGAAGGAATGTAAAGCAGCTTGTTTTACCAGTCTACAATCCTGTGAATGACCAAATGAAAGGAGAACCACACCAGGTATGAATAAAAAATATATGTATTTATTCTAAACACAACCCTCTAGTCGATTTATGAGGCTAGAGGCAAAAGTACATCAGTTAAACTTATTTATTACACAGTAAATTAGCACAGTATACATTTTGACCTAGGGGCCTCACAAACCATATACTAAGAAAGTGGTATAAGAACCAGTACTGACATAGATACAAGGCCTAGGGCCTTTAGAACTGCTGGGGCCACCAGGAACCACCCACGGTAGTGACACAGGGGACCCACGGGGGACGCGTGCAGTGTCTAAACACAGCCGCGAATCACCATTTACTTCTGTGGGGAAAGTCGCGGTTGGAAAATTACAAAGGAAGGACACTTAGAAGAGGACTTGGAGCAAACCCCTTTAGAACTAGGCAGTTCTAGAGTCAATACCCACACGAGCACTGGAGTACTCGATTTACCTCACCCAGGAAAGCCGGGTGCATAGGTGTCTTTTGATGTCGGGTTTCGTCGTCGTTTTCAATGGCGAGCTGCGGAAAAGTGCTGCAGGCGACCAAGTGGAAAGTGTCCGGATGGATCCAAGCCTAGATCAGAGTCGAGAAGAACCTGAGTCTGGGTCACTAGCCAGTGACCAGGAAGGCGAGGAGATGATGCCAACCAATGTCGGGTGATTTCAGGTAAAGAAGGTGAAGCTTGACTCTTCAGCCACAAGGACCAGGAGGAGTCGACGACAACCAGGAGCTGGATTAGAGCTGTCCCATGAAGGATGTCGAGTGCTGCGGTGTTGGATTCCATATGGGACCCAACAAGCCTTGGCAACAGCAACCCACGCAGAAAGCAGAGATTGGGTCGGTGCAGACCAGCAGGGTCTAAGGGACAAACCCTTTGGAGGGGAGTCAGGGCACATCTGGAGCAACCAAAAAGGCCCAGGAAACAGAAGAGTTACCTTTGTGGGGACTCACCAGTTGACAGACCAGGGATCGTAAAGGAGGATCGAGCGGAAATGCTAGAAGCGGGTCCACAGAACACTCGTGGAGTGTAGGCCCACAATCTTTGGTGCAAATGGTGCTCAGGACTTGAACTACAAGTAGCCCAATGCACAACTTCAGGAAATACCGGTAAGTTGATGCACTTGGAAATGTGAACGGTGTCCAGGATTCCCATGTCTCTCATGATGGCTGCGGGTCTCACCTTTACTGGGATCTCGTGTTGGCCTTGGAGATGTCTGGAAGTCTGTGTCCTGTGTCGCAAATATGTCGGGATCCGGCAGGAGCCTTGGAAATGCAGACTGTCAAGATGCTTCTTTGGTGCCCGTTTGAATAGGGGAGTCACTCTTTGACCCCAATGGAGATTCTTCCATCTTCTAGTCGAAATAGAATGTCGAAGTTCCAGGATATATGTTTCAGAGTTTCGTCCAGGGTAATCTAAAGTCCTAAGGACGGGTTCCTTTACTTATACTAAGTTTAGGGGATGGACTTACTCTAGGGACCCACCTGTGGGTGGATCCAGGGAGGGGGTGGTTACATCCCTTTCCCTTTGTCCAGTTTCACGCCAGAGCAGGGGCTGAGAGCCCCTGTCACTGGTTTGAACTGGAATATGCACAGGGACACCAAGTGTGCCCCCAGCACTGTCTGAACAGCATTCACTGAATGCACCCACCCAGCCCCAATACACTAAATCCTGTCTGGGGAGGTGGTTACACCTCCCTGTGACAGGAAACCTATTGTCCAGGCAGAGTTTCATCCAGCAGCAGGACGTCAGACTCGTGTCCATGGCTGCAGCATCCATTTTGTGATGCTGGGGCTCTTTTAAACTACTACCGGTCAGGTAAGTGTGCTCATGTGTTCTCCCTCTAGAAGGGTGGAATTCTACCCCCTCCACTAGGACTGGCGGGGGTAGGATTCCAAAGTGTTTGACACCAAACACGACACGTTTCCATGCAGCCATTCCAAAGTTAGCATTTACTGCGAGGTTATAATGCACTTAAGAATTTCACAGAACAGCTACAGAGAATAGATTCCGAAAGCTGCAGAGGGGTCCAACTCATGTATGGGCACCCTCTCACACAAAACCAAGCACTCTGCCTTCAGGATTGATAAGGCCTGCCATATGAGTGACTTATAGGTTTATATGTGTCAGTGGTTAAGGGTAGATATAGGTAGCCTATATCTTAGTAAGGGGTGCATGCACCACCTTACCCATGCTGCAGTAGCAGACCTGTGGTGCCTTTTTGGAAGGCTTCCCAGGGGTGGCATAATACATGATTCAGCCCCTGGCAGGCCTCTGGGGTACCTATGCCCTTAGTACCTAAGGTACCATATACTAGGGACTCACAAGGGTAACCCAGTAACCAATCTGGAGTGTACCTAATGTACATGCAATCAGTTTATAGAGGAAAGCAGATAGGCTGTGGGCTTGATTAGCAGGATCCCAGCCAAACTAAGTAAAAAACCATCAAAACACCAGAAAAAAGTGGGGGCAAACATGTAGTCAGATTCCACCTTCTTACACAAACCTTATCCCAATCAATGATGACAAGATTCGCAGGGACTGGGAGGGTGATGGACGACCAGTGGGCAGCCTGTGCACATTCACGAAAAATGTTCCTCTTAATAGCAGACACAAGTTAATCCACTACAAACTCTTATGCAGAATGTACATTACCCCGGCCAGAGTCCACAAAATAGACCGGTCCAGGCCCCATAACTGCCGTAAATGCAATGCTCCCCATGCAGACTTTGCTCACCTAGCATGGACCTGCCCTTGTTTACAATTATACTGGGAGGCAGTGCCCAAGACACTGGGAGACATTCTTAACATACCAGTTGACCCATTGCCTGAGATTGCCCTCTTGGGTTATGTGGTTAACTTTCCCAAGACGTAAGCTTACTACCCTGCGTCTACTGTTGGCCAAGAGAGAGGTGGCCATTCACTGGGGCAGCAAGACAGCACCTACAGTACAGGGCTGGTTGAGCAGCTTGGTGTCGTGTAACATTAGGAGTGAGGTGTTTGCCACTATAATGCAATCTACATCACGGCCCAGGGAAATATGGGGCCCCGTAAAAATGTACCTCGCATCTCAGCTGTGCGACTTGGCCCCGCAGCTAACAGAGGGCATAGTTCCCACTGGAGTTGGTTAGTGGTCCCCGCTTGCGCACTCTACATACCACATGACATGGGTGCCTGGATGTCTTGCTGCATCATTTACCGAATGCCCAGAATTACTGTACTTTATTTAGGACGTCAAGATTTCGCAAATACACTAAGATGACACACACCTCTGAGGACATGATCAGTTGAACAATAAGTATTGCAAAGCTATTGGGCTGTTTTTTCCCCTTTGTAATGCATATTCAATCCGAACTAATCTATTTATGCACAAACCTTTTTTTTGGCTAACGTAATTGACTGGTATTACCATTACATTCCTGTTAACTATGAGACAAACTGATAAATAAAGTTTTAAAAAAGAAATTTGTTTTGGCTGAGCGCAAACTCTCCTTGGATTTGTGTCATCTTCAAGGCAACAAGAAGATGAGGTTGATCATCCCTACCCCTAGGCTGATGCTACAGCCTGCTCACCTCTCCCCGTTATCAGATCATCTATTATTCATCTGGATGACATTGGGGTTCTGCTGTTGCACTACCTAACACTTCTACCCAGTTCAACTCACCTAAAAGTGTATGTGTGAGCCAGCCTGAGCCTAAAAAGAGGAAACTAGAAGGGAAGAGTAAGGCAACCACTTTAGCATCTTCAATTGAACATCAGTCATCGTGGAGTTCCAGGCAGAGCCAACTTTCATGTTGGGTTAAGCCCCACTGTAAGACTCGAGTAACACAGACACAGCCACTTTCACTCGAAGAAGAACAGGCCCAAGATCTGTCAAATAATATTACTACTACTCTGATTACCCAACTAAGCAAGATTCTGGATCAAAAATGGAGTGCTATGATAGCATGGCTGGATCGTATAGAAAGACTTGACACCTTGTATCAGTTAAGACACCTTACAATGGGAACATTTCCTGTCCCACGCTGCCGAGACAACCTAGCCATCATCTAATAAGGGTTGTTAGAAATGGCCCTTTTCACAGGGTTATACTGACATTTTTTGCTTCTTCCTCCTACTTTTTCTTGACCTGCCTTTGTTGGTTGTAGGACTCTGGGCACTTTACCACTGCTGATCATTGCTAAAGTGCATATGCTCTCTGTGAAAATTGTGTTATGGATTGGTGTTTCCATGATTGGCATATTTGAGTTACTGGTAAGTCCCTAGTCCAGCGCACTGAGAGTGCCAGGTCCTATAAATCAAATTCTTTTTTTATGTTTGAAAGCTTTATTAGAGTAAAATCAGATATTACAATAAGGTGATATCAGCAAAATATAAGAGAAAGGCTAAAGGTTGGGATAAACTAAACATAAGTAGCTAATATCACAATGAAAAGCAAAGCATTTTGAATTATTTTACGGGGAGGAGGGGGGGGAGGGGAAGGAGGGAAATAAAAGCATGTTAATATCATAAAGAATGAGTAAAAATAGAAAACACAATGAATGTCAGTCAGAAAGTACAGTAAAATACACAATGTTTCAGCAATTACTTGAAATAAGAACTTTTAGCAAAAAGGAAACATGAATAAAGCTAAAAAATCACATTAGTGAAATTGAAAAATATCATAAACTACAGGCAAGAGTACATGTGTTCAAGGGGGTTTGAAATTATCCGAGGAGAGTGGAGAGTATGCCCTTTTGGCAGATTGATCTAAATATAAAGTGAGAGGTAACCAGTAAAGTTCAACATTTCGGGAGGGTTTGCAGGAGGAGGCAAAAGCAACATCAAGTCTATGTGAGTGACATACTAGATTCCACCAACAACTGAGAGACAAAGTGTTCAAGGATTTCCAGTTAGAAACAATGTGCTGCAGTGCAAGGGCCAGCATAAGATCAAAGAGACCGTGAGAATGTGGAGGGAGTGCCAGATTGTCTGAAAGGCTACCTAGAAAAACAAAAAAGGTGGAAAAATGAATAGAGATGTTGAAAATACGGGAGAGACGAGAGCATATCTGAGTCCAAAAAATGCGAACTGAGGGACAGAGGAAGAAAAGGTGTAGGAGATCTGCATTGGGAGCAGTACAGGTCCAACAATTAGATACAGAGTTGGATTGAAAGCGAGAAATAGAAAGAGGAGAAAGGTAGAGTCTGTGATAAAAGAAAAATAGGGACTGAGTAAGAGAGGCAGTGCGGGAAATCTTCAAAGATCTGGCCCATATTTTGTTCCAAAGAGAAGTTGACCATGAGGAACCTAAGTCCTTCTCCCAAGATAGTTCCAATTTCGATTTGAGACGATCCGGATCGGGGGCTGAGAAATATCGATAAATAAGGGAAGCTTTAGGAACAGTAGAGAGGACGGTAAGTAGAGAGGAAGACGAGGCTGGTAAACCTTCAGAAGGAAGAGAATAATAACAGTCTAGAATGGTTTCCATAAGAAAAAAGAATTTCTTTGCAAAAGAAGGAGGACAATGGAATTGAGATTGGAATTTAGGAAACGAGCAGGGGGATGAGCCATCAAAAAGATGACGTACCCAGATGATACCTTTCGCTCTCCATGAGGGCCATGCAATAGGTCTGTTATGTATTAATATGAGTGAATTGTACCAGATAGGTAATAATAAGAAGGATTCCTGAGAAACCGAGGTAGAGAAACTAAAGGCCGCAAAAGAGAAGAAGTATGTTTGAATAAAAGAGGGTTAAGACATGGGGCTTTAGAAGTGAAACGGATTACCTCTTGTAAAGAGTAAGGAAGCAATAATTGCTGTTCGACAGAAAGCCAGAGGGGAGAGAAAGGGGAGATTTCCTGTGATAACCAGCGGGAAGCTTGTCGAAGGGAGAAGGACTTGTGGTAGAGGCGAAAGTCTGGAAAGTTGGTTCCACCATTAAGTTTAGATTTACGAAGGTGTGAGAGAGATATACGAGCCTTTTTCTGTTTCCAGAGAAATTTGGACAAAACAGAGTCAATGCGGCGGAAATAGAAAGTTGGGATACGGATTGGAAGCATGGATAATAAGTAGATCAAAATCGGGGCAATCATCATCCTGATGGAATCAAGACGACCCCACCAAGAAAGAAATAGAGGATTCCAAGAAGAGAGTAGTGAGTCTATTCTAGAGATGACCGAGTTCATGTTAAGTTGAATAGAAGAGGAAATAGAATTAGAGAAAAGAACACCAAGATATTTAATTTTCTTAGAGTTCCAAGCAAAGCCGGTGGATGTGAAGAAGTGGGGAAGGCAAAATTTGGTTAAAGGAAGAATTTCTGTTTTATCAGAATTTATTTTATATCCCGAAACCAAAGAGAATTTTTCAAATTCACTTAATAAAGAGGGAACAGAGGTGACCGGGTCTGAAATAAATAAAAGGATATCGTCAGCATATGCAGATAACTTAAGATGTTGGTCACCATACGGGAATCCAGAAATGGAGGGATTGTTACGTATGGAGGTGAGGAAGGGCTCAAGCGCCAAAATAAATAAAAGAGGTGACAAAGGACAGCCCTGACGAACTCCACGTTGAAGCGTGAATGGGGAAGTGAGGTGACCATTGACGAGAACGGAGGCCTTGGGCATAAAATATATCAAAGAAATATAAGAGATAAATTTAGGACTGAAGCCATGCCATTTTAAGGAAGCTATGAGAAAGGACCAGTCAACCCGATCAAAGGCTTTCTCAGCGTCGACTGAAATGGCTACAATGGGAATTGATAGTGAGGGGGCTTTACTTAAAACATTAAGGAAGAGTCTGGAGTTATCCGAAGTAAGGCGGCCCTTAACAAAACCACATTGCTCTTTCCCGATGAGATGTGGTAGGAGCGGGTCGAGGCGAAGAGCTAATAATTTTGCAAAAATCTTATAGTCCACATTAACTAAAGATATAGGTCGATAATTTTTACAAAACTTAGGGTCTCTACCTTCTTTAGGGATAAGGCATATGGTAGCGTCCTGAAATGAACCTTGGGCCAATCCAGTAGAACAAAAAGACTGAAAAAGATATAGAAGCTTAGGTAAGAGGAGATCTGAAAAATGTAGGTAAAATTCAACTGGAAAGCCGTCAGGTCCTGGAGTCTTGCCTTTAGTGAGGGAGGATAAAGCAGTGGACAACTCAGAAATAGTGAGATCAGTATCAACGGCCGAAAAATTAAGGTGGGAGGTATCTGGTTTAGGTAGGTTATCAAAATAAGATTGAATAAGCTCTGGGGTGGGGGGGTTCTCAGGAGTATATAAAGATTCATAAAAAGAGTGAAATTGTTCTAAAATTTCTGCATCTGTATGAAGAAGAGTATTAGAGGGGGAATAGATAGAATCAATATTAGTTCGTTCTTTACGCGATTTTAGATAGTTAGCCAATAATTTACCTGATTTATTGCGACCTCCATAGTATCGTGCACTGCTCCGGAGGAGAAAAGAGGAGGCTGAATCCGTAGTAAGTTTGTTAAAAGCAATCTTAGCCTTAAGAAGTTCAGGAGACACATGCTTAGGAGAGGAAGTATAGAATTGATGTTCCAGCGATTTAATGTGTGCAAGGGTAAGTTTACGCTTTTGAAGGAACTTTTTCTTCTTTTTAGAGACAAAATCAATAATAAAACCCCGGGCCGTGGTTTTGAAGGAATCCCAAAGAATATGAGGAGGGGTATCAGGTGTAGAGTTAAGTTGGAAAAATTCAGAAGCGAAAGAGCGAAAAGAGGAGGAAAAAAGAGGATCAGTAAGAAGAGAAGGGTTAAAGCGCCAACGAGAAGATTTAGGAGTAGGAGGAAGAAGGTCAAATACAGTAATAATAGGAGCATGGTCAGAGATAACAATAGGCTCAATAGAAGAGGATAGAAGGTGTTGAGATAGAGATGAAGATAGAAAAATGTAGTCCAAACGAGAGAAAGAAGCATGAGGAGGAGAGAAGAAGGAAAAGTCCAAAACATCCGGGTGAGTGAGTCTCCATGAGTCCACAAGATGTATCTGAGTGATGGTGTCAAGGAATTGCTTATGTGGTTTGTGAGGAGAAAAACGAACAGAAGATCTACGATCTAAAAAGGGGTCAATGATCTGATTACAGTCTCCACCTAACAGGAAAGAATCATCCTTATATTGAATACATTTTGCTGTAATGGAGGACCAGAAAGAGGAGTCAAAACATGTAGGGCCGTAAACATTGAACACAGTAATTGGGATAGCATTAATGAGTAGTTTAGCCAAAATCCAACGTCCCTCATCATCTTTTTCTTCTAGTAATACTTTACACTGAAGGCGTTTATGAATCAAAATAGCAACCCCGTTCTTTTTTTGAGAAGCAGGAGAAAATAAAACAGTTCCAACCCACAATCGCTTTAGTTTTAAGGATTCAATATCTGAGAGGTGGGTTTCTTGAATAAGAACAATATCTGGATTGTAAGAGGATAGGTGTGAGAGTACTCTTTGCCTTTTGATAGGGTGATTAAATCCTTTCACATTCCATGAAACAACTTTGAAGGTGAAAGAGTAGTAAACTGATCAAAATTGAAAAATATAAAAACATACTGTACATTTAATAATTCAAACTTTAGAAAGGTAATAACCATAAAGATCATCAAAAAGATAGAAGGAAGGATAGGTAGAGGATGAAAAAGAAAAGGGAAAAAGGGAGAGGGGTAGGGAAAGGGAAAGAAGATCAGCAAAAGAAGGAGAAGGAAGAAAAGAGAAGAGGCATAGGAGACAGTACAAATCCAAAGGGATGACTGTAATGAACATACCTGGAAGGGGAAGTACACACAGGGGGAAGGTGGGGAAATGGTGATGCGTTACAAGACGGACGCACCAGGATCAGGAGCAGAACCACATCGAGACCCCACAAAAAGGAACAATGGATGAAGCAAGATGGTGAAGGGAACGTCCGATACACATATCCGTCTGGGGAAAAGAAAAGGAGAAATTGTTAACATATGGAACCTGCTACATAAAATATAGATCCAGAATTTAGAAAGAGAAAGTAAGTATATATAAGATATGCAAAAAAGAAGGGAGATGAAGAAAGAAGACAAGCAAGATGAGAAAATTAAGATGAAGATAAAGAGTATAGAGAAGTACATGAAATTAGAGAGACGCTACTAGAAATAACAGGACATGGAGACAACAAAAGCCAGACTTCAGCCACTGTTCGGAGTGGAAGAGGAGGCGTCCATCCCTTCTTCATTCTGCAGTAAAAGAAAATTTCGCAGTTCACCAGGATCTTGAAATGACCAAGTCTTATTCCGGTAAGTGACTCTGAGAGTGCAAGGGTGAAACAGGCCATATCTTGCTCCTAGAGATCGTAGAGAGGGACGCAGAGCTAGAAATTCTTTACGTCTGGAGGCAGTAACATTAGAGACATCTTGAGATAGATAAACTTGTTGACCTTGCCAAGTCACTTGTTTTTTGTTCCTCGCTGCTGAAAGAATCAAAAGGAGGTCTGTGTACTTCAAAAATAGGATGATGACTCCACGAGGCTTAGAAGAAGAATCTGTTCTTGCGCCTAATCTATGAGCCCTCTGTATACTAATGGATGTAGAGGGGGGCAAGTCCAAAAGTTTCGGCAGAAA
Source organism: Lissotriton vulgaris (assembly GCF_964263255.1). Lineage (NCBI taxonomy): Eukaryota > Metazoa > Chordata > Amphibia > Caudata > Salamandridae > Lissotriton > Lissotriton vulgaris. Next base: position 1,025,393,800 of record NC_141696.1, on the reverse strand, counting down.
AGTGGTAAAGAAAGACACTGGATTGTCACCCTCAAGATTTTCCGGCAAATTGTAAATACGGAGGTTGTTCCTCCTATTGCGATTTTCCAAATCCTCTGTATGCTTTTGTAGAGAGAGGACAGTCTTTTCTAATGCAACAATACGTTGCGTGTTGGATTGAAGCTCAGGGATGTGTTGTTCAACAGTAGAAAGCCGGGCATCCATGGTCTCCCACTTGTCCTTCAAAAGCTGCATATCCGTACTTGTTTTTTCAATAAAGGGACGCATTGCTCGCAGTTCCTCCAAAATTTGATCAGTAGGGGAGGTTGAAGGGTTATCTTCTGGTGTAGGAGAGTTTTGTTTGAGGCGTTTGCCCGGTGTAGCAGGTGAAGAGGGCTTACTAGCAGATGTATGAGACAAAGATGTTTTTTGAGAAGACATTTTTGTAGAGTAATTCGATTTATGTGTACCAGATGAAGAACCCACCGGAGTATTCACCGAGGGTGTAAAGACAAATTGAGGCTTACGTAGTCTCACCATAAAAATGTCTTCTTGTGCTAATAATTAACCACAATTCCCTGAGAGGTATATAAAGGTGCGTTTAAAATGATCAGAAAGTCATTGGAATGTCAGGTAAGTGAAGCACCATAAAGTACAAGACGTTCAGAAGCAGAGGAAAAAATGAAGCTATCTCCTGAAGAAACGCTTGTAATTTGTAGAAGAGAGCGTCAGGGAATTAGAGTAAGAATATACTGGCGACTGAAAAGAGAGGGTGGCTAAAATGGGAGCAAATAGAAGTGCGTCATGAAGTAGCTGAGGCGTAGGGGAAATGTCCTGAAAAGTCCCAAAAAATTAGCAAAACGCCATGAGGAGGGGCGTTAGGAGAGGCGCAGAGACTTGGAGGTGTTCAGAAATAAAAAAGCAGGTCTCAGAGGTGAAGTGCTATGTAAATGCGTTTGCGGAATTCCTCCTCAATGCAGAAAAAAGAAGAGAAACGTGGCAGGGAATCTCCACATAATAAATTTGCTCACCCCTAAAGTCAGCACTGCCAGGGTCGTTGGTGTCCAGTGACACGGTGTGTGGTGGCGAAGTGCGACGTTAGAGGGTCCGGGAGTTGAAGGAGCCTCAAAATGGTGGCTCCGTGAGGGGCTGTAGAAGCATCGCGGAGACGGGCGAGAAACGGCGCTCCAAGAGCCGCAAAGCCGCTCCGCTCACTCCACTGAAGTTCCACCAGCCGAATTCAGCAGCGGGGCTCAAGGACGGTCCCGTTCACATCGGGAGATACGCTGCGAGGTCTGTCGATGCGGCGGAGCTCCGTACCTAGCCGGCCATCTTGCGCGGCACCGAAGCCACGCCCCCCTATAAATCAAATTCTACTAGTGGGCCTGCAGCACTGATTGTACCACCCACACGAGTAGCCCTGAAAATGTAACAAAGTACTGCCATTGCAGAGCCTGTGTGCAGTCTGGTACTACCATGTTGACTTGGCAAGTGCACCCACTTGCCAGGCCCTAATCCTCCCTTTTCCTACAAATACGCCTCTCCTAAGGGAGACCCAAGGTACCACTGTGGGCAGGGTGCTGTGTCTGTTAAAGGTAGGACATGTTGTGGTGTGTATGACATGTCCTGGTAGTGAATTTCAGTGTATTTTGCTTTTCACTATAGAAAGGCTATCTGGCCCATAGAAAAACATGGGAGTTAATTTATACCATCTTATAAATTTAGCTTCCCATTCAGACCAGATAGGAAAATAAAGTTTAGTATGCCTGAACTCAGAATCTAAAGATGCATCTTTTAGTAAAGGTTATTTTTACATTCTATGTTTGAAAATACCACTTTTAGAAAGTAGGTATTTTCCTGCTTAACCATCCTTTGTGGCTCTGCTAGGATGTGCACTTACTGTTTGGCTTGGGAGTGACAGTGGCTGGGGATGTGCAGTGGCTCCAGAGCGTCTGGATTATTCAGGGCTGGGCAGAATAGACCTGGGCTGCATTTAGAGTAGTGGAAGGAGATTTCCTTGAACCTGAATGGGCCTGCTGTGTGCTGCAGACAATGCTGTCTCTGCCTCCTGCTGGGAAGCTGGGCCAGAGAGGACCAAACTAGTTTGTATTAAGCACAGACTGTCTCTGCCTCAGAGGACAAGGGAATTTGGAGTATAAATATTTTGGCCCAGACCCCAAAACCTTTGAACTATTTTGGACTGAAAAGACTGCCAAGATGAAAGAGCTGGAGAAACTGTAAGGAGGAACTACGACTTTGCTGAGTGCTTTGCTGTGTTGACCTGCAGGGGCTGCTTGTGTCTTGGGCAGTGAAAGGACTGGACTGAACTTTCTGAAACTTCTTTATTGAGTTTCTCCAAGGGCTTGAGGTAGAGCTTGCCCCGTGTTCAAGAAGTCTCAGGAACAGCAAAGACTTCAAGTTATTCTGCCATCAGCACATGAGACTGTGTGTTTTGTGCTGCAACAGAAGAAAAAGCAACCCAACGCTGTCTACGATGCCACTGCCAACTCCGTGTCCTGAAGGCACTGCAGAGGGCATCACCGCACTGCAACCCTGGTCTCACCGACGACACCACCCGACGCCTCTACCGAGCCACTGCTTGCACTGCAAACTGTGGGCACTGCATTTTGCACCACCTCGATTCATGACACCACCTTGGTATCCCCAATGCCGCCACTCCATGCTGACATCGACGCCTCTGCTTTCATCATGGTTTGAGGGCACCGCTCATAAGTTACACGATGCACCATCCTCATCCCGCACCGCAACCTTGGCCCACTGGTGCCAGCGCTATTCTCTAATTCATCAGCCGACGACAGCACTTCAGCAATGACAATGCAGCTGCTTGCACCGTGACCTGGCAGCACCGCAACAAGCATCGCATCACTTTGCACCATAGTCTTGGTCTCACCGTCGCCTATGGATGACAGTTACCGAGTCCCTGCCTGCACCGTGACTTGAGGGCACCACACGCCACACCAAGGATGAGGACTTCTGTTTTCTCTGAGTTGAGTTTCAGGCAGCTCATCTTCATCCAGGTGGCAACGGCTTTCACCCATTCTTGGAAGTTGTTCCTGGTGATGTTGGGTTCTTTGGTGAGGGAGAGGATGAGCTGGGTGTCGCCGGCATTGGAGATTATGTTGAGCCCGTGGTCTCTGACGATGGCTGCGTGGCGGGGCCATGTAGATGTTGAAGAGGGTGGTGCTGATGGAGGATTACTTGGGCACTCAACACCTGGTCTCTGTTGGTTCCGTGAGGAAAGGCAGAATTCAATGAGTTCTGCCTGTGAGAAATGAACATATCAAGTCAAGGACCTTTCTGCGGATGCTGGTGTCGTGTAGTCTGGTGGCTAGTGTGTGGTGGGAGACGGTGTCAAAGGCAGGCGAGAGGTCCAGGAAGAAGAGGGCTGCCGTTTGGCCCTGGTCGAGGAGGGAGCAGATGTCGTCGGTGGTGACGAGTAGGAGGCGAGTAGGCGGCGAGTAGGACAGTTTTAGTTACTGCAGAATACAGACTGCGTGATGTCCTGGACATTGTTGGCTTTGATTGTTTGCTAGCAGGGTGTTGATGGCCTTTTCAATGACTTTGGCTGCAAATGGGAGCAGGGAGATGGGCCTGAAGTTCTTGAGGTCCGCCGTGTCTGAGGGTTTCTTCAGGAGGGGGTTGACTTCGGCATCTTCCCAGTCTTTGGGGAATGTGGAGTTTTCAAATGCGAGGTTGATCGTCCGGCATAGTTCGGTGCAATTGCAGAAGATGTGGGGTGGGTAGGGGTCTGAGGGTGCTCCAGAATGGATGCTCTTCATGGTCTTCAAGGTGTATTCTGTCGTGAGCAGGGTCCACATGAGCAGAGTCCGTTGGATGGTGTTGGTGGTGGTAACTGGGGTGCTGCAGAGGTCTTGGTTGTCGAAGTTGTCATAGATCATCTTAATCTTGAGGTGAAAGAAGGTGCAGAGTCAGTTGCAGGGGTCTTGGGAGGGTGGGACATTTGTTCTTTTGCTGCTGAGTTTGGCGAATTCCTTGACGATGGCGAAGAGTTCTTTGGAAGCTGTGGGCGTTTGTGAGGATTCAGTCTTGTAGGAAGTTCTTTTTTGTGGCTTTGATGACGTGGTGATGTGCTGTGGTAGCTGCTCTGTTAGCGGTGCGTGTTTCTGGGATTTTGTTGTTCCTCCATAACTTTTGGAGTCGTCGGCCGGAGCGCTTAGATTCTCTGAGTTCAGGGGTGAACCAGCTTGCTTTCTTGATGTGTCGCTCTGTGGCTTTCTTGAGGGGCGTGAGGGTGTCAGCACATCTTGATCCAGTGGTAGAGATTGTGTGCTGCGGTGTTAGAAGGTGGTGTCATCGGTGGTGGGGTGCTGGTGAGGGCGGAGGTGTGCTGGTCTTCGGTGACTTTGTTCCAGCTTCTACAGGGGCAGCAGTGGGTGTGCTTGTGGAGGCTAGGTTTTCTGAAGGAGAAGTGAATGCAGCAGTGGTTTGTCCAGAGGAGTTCTGTGGTGTGGCTTTAGGAGACACTGTTTTCTTCTGCTAAGACTGGGTCAAGTGTGGTGTGTGTTCTGCTGTGTGCATGGGGGCGGTGACAAGCTGCTTCAGTCCTATGTTGGTGAGGTTCTCTAGGAGGGCGGTGGTGTTTGGGTCATTGAGTTGTCCAGGTGTAAGTGTAGGTCTCCGTGTGGTTTGTAGTCTGTGGAGGCGAGGGCGTGGGGTGCGATGAGGCCAGCGATGGAAGTGGTGAAAGGAGCGCAGGGGCCAGGCAGCCTGTAGATGAGGGTTCGTCAGAGCATTGTTTTAGGGTTGGTTCAGATTTGGAACTGTAGATGTTCCATGATTGTTGTGTCGTCATCCGGTCCGATGGTTGTGATGTGGAGGACGCTTTTGTGGACGGTGGCAATGCCTCCTCTTGGGCAGTCGGTGCGGTTTCTTCTCAGGATCTTGTATCCCTTGGGAATGGCAGTTGCAGAGTTGGCGTTGGTCCAGGTTTCTGTAAGGAAGGTGACGTCGGTCGTGTGGGTGTTGAGGAGGCCCCAGATTTCTATGGTGTGCTTGTATAGGGAGTGCACATTGAGGAGGATGCAGTTTAGTGGTTTGTGTGCGATGATGGCCGGCAAACGGAAGGCTGCTACTGGGGTCCAGCCGTGGGTGAAGGTGCAGCGGCAGTGTAGACAGGAGATTTTGCCTTGGGTGTTGTTTGGCATTGATAGCTGGCAGTTGTTGCTGCGTCCATGGTTGAGAGCACAGAGGGTGCTTGAGTCGTAGTAGAGGCAGTTCGGAAGACTAGGATCTCTAGCGCTGGTCGGGTTGTGGATGGACACAGATGGGCTTGGCTTTGGCACACCAGCAGTTAAGTAGGGGTCGGAGGAGAGGGGGCTGGGAGGTGGGAGCAGGATGGACATGCTGGACGGGGGAGGGGTCACATGGGCAGCAGCACTGGAGAGTGAAAATGTGGAGAGAGGAGTGCTAAAGAAATAGGAAATAGAAAGCAAAGGGAGCAGGAAGAGAAAAGAGAGAGTAAAGACAGTAAATAGAGAGCAAAAGAGAAAGGAGAGATCAAAAAAGAGAAAAGAGTGAGCAAAAAGAGAAAGTTGAGAGCAAAAGAGATAAGCAGGCACAGGAAAAGCCAAGAGGGCGGAACAGCAGAGGAGCAGAGTGCTCTCTTAGTGGACCACCAGGGATGAGGTGCATGTGGGAGTCTGGGGTTGGAGGAGTGCCTCAAACTTACAGGAAAATGGCAGCATTTACTGGTGGAGCTGCGAGAGGCAGAGGAGTCACAATGACCAGGTCAGTGATCTAGCTCTTCTTGCGGTGCAGGGGCCACCATTAAGTAGGGGTCGGGACATGGGGGTCAGCTGTGAGGTGGGAAGGACACGCTGGAGGGGTGACAGCAGCGGCAGGGAGTGCGAAAATGGAGAGAAGAGGGCAAAAGAAAAAGGGAATCGAGAGCAGAGGGAGCAATAAGAGAAATGAGAGTAAAAAGAGACAAGAGAGAGGAAAAGAGAAACGAAAGAGCAAAAGAGAAAGAGAGAGCAAAAAAAGGAGAGCAAAAAGAGAAAAGAGAGAGCAAGAACAATATGACAGTAACTCTGTTCTAGCTTACTTAACTGGTCACTACAGGCTGCATTTAAAAATAAATGACTTATGGGGTTCAAGAAATAATTTTCCACAGCGGATCAAACAACCAGCACCTCTATTTTCCAACGTCCCTCAAAATGTTCAGTCTGTGTTGTGCTGACAACCTCCAGGACCTGCTGCGGTTTGGTCCCACTGGAAATCCAGATGAAAACTTTAAAGAAAGAATGGAGGCAGCACCAGGCATGAAGTAAAACAGGACCACGTTGTATCAAAAAATATATTTTCTTTTATTTTCTCATTTTTAGGACAGCCAACGCGTTTCGCTCCCCAACCATGGGAGCTTTGTCAGGGCTGAAAACAACATGAAAATAGTACACCAATATTAATGACATATACTCACATTAAAAATTACAACAAGAAGACATACAACATTAAAAACATTTAGTTAGATTTCCAAGAGACGAGATGGCAAAACCTGAGAGGGCCATAATCATAATCCTATGTTTTGGAGAACATTTTACCTTGAATCTGTATATGCATACACAAAAGTAATGCAACATGATGACTACAGAAAAAACACATTGTTACACGGAGCAAAGTGCAACCAGATATAAAGTGTTTAAAGGTAAGGCAGATAAATAGAATTTAAAAAAAGGGGGGGGGGAGGGGAGGAGGAGGGGGGACCGGGGAGAGATTTTAAAATGAGACACACGTAAAGGTTGAAGAAAGAAAGTAGGGGGAAGGGTAGGTGGAACTATGCAGAAAGATCACCCAATGTGAAATATACACACATAAACCCACGTACCGGTGACTGGGCCCAATAGTTTAAAGATATGCATAATAGTTCTCACCAAAGAAGTTTGTAAATCTTGATGCGACACAATAATTCTAGACAAAAAAGCTGGCCAATAAGATAGTAAAGATGCTAGAAAAGCAGAATACAAAATAAAACAATTTTAAAAAAAAATGTTTGTATAGAAAATTAGTTAGTTTAAGTCAAAAACTAATAAGTATACTAAAGTGTCCAGTCTCCTTACCTAATATCAAGATTCCGATATTAGGAAATAGAGATATAGACAAACGTCACGGGCCGTAAGATGGATATCATCAGTGACATAGAAGGTAGTACTTCAGTTGTATCTAAGAAAAAGGTAAATTTCAGAAAGATGTCAAAAATGATCGCAACTTGTAGAAAGTATAGCTCCAATCTGAGAGGTCAGCAACTAAATAAATACTGATCCTATTATATACACACAGTAACAAGAAAGCGATAAAACACACAGAGACTTGTATAGAATGACTCAGCTAAAGTCCTGTTATATGCACACAGTAACACAAGTGTGATTAATCACAGATCTCCAATACAAAGGATAGTCAAAGGTGACTCACAAAAGTATTAGAAGTGGACTTTATGAAGAGCGATGAGCATGTATGTAGGCCTTGGTAAGCTGCTACCACAAGTGCTGCAATAAAAAATATAAAATATATAAAGGTAGATATCAAACAGGCATATGATGTAAGCCTACACACAGTATAAGTTAATTAATGAAAACTCTGTGTCTGTCTTAAGGATTTAGACAAACTAAGATATTAGTCATTAGCAATCTAGTGTAAAATTTATTTATTATGTCCAAAGTGATTCAGCTCGGATACTAATCCTATTATATGTACACAATAACAAGGGTGTGACCAATCACAGATCTTAAATACAAAGAATATTCTGAAATACCTCACAGTAGTATTGGAAAATAACTGTATGTAGAGCAATAGGCATGTGTGCAGTCCTTGGCAAGCTGCTACCACAAGTGCTGCAATAAGAAAAAAATAGGTATCAAAAAGGCATATAAATAGGCCCACACACAGTAAGGATTGATAGGGAGTTCGTGTCTGTCTTTAGGATTTAGACAAACTAAAGATATTAATCCCCAACAATCTAGTGTCATTTTATTAACTATAGCTTTCCAGCAATGAAGCATCTATAAGAAAGTGAAATCGACCAGCATAAAATACATATAAGGATCGTATATCCTCCATACTTCCCACAAGAGATGGTACACACCGAAAATTATGTCAAATAAACATCAAAAGTGTTGTCTATTATGACGACCGGGCATTCACATTCGAATCCTGCCATCTTAAAACGTGAAGACTTAAAAGAAAAACAGATTGTGAGCATAGACAACATATTTACATATAAGCCAAAGACGGCAGGCTTTTGTATAACCTGAGAGGAGTTTGAGAAACGGGCACACATCGAGCCCGCCGGCCGCAACGTGTAAGGTGAAGAAAAATTCGAGTTTAAAGTAACAGGCGGCTGGGGGCACATCAAGCCCGCCGACCGCAACGTGTAAAGTGCAAAGCAACTCGGGTTAAAAGTAACAAGCAGCTCGGCAGAACCGGGTTGGTCTAAAGCTTTTAAGCAGGGGAATAGGCGCTTACCTCCAGGCTCTGTTTTCAAGCAGTGGCCCGTGACGGATTCGATCCAACAGATTGTATCAAGTCAGATCTGCTTTTAAACGCCCCGCACGCCAGTCACATGGTGCTTGATTGTAAACACATGGGTGTCTGGAAAGGAAAGCGAAGGCTAACCCGGCCCTGCACCAGGTGAAAAGCTAGAGAAGGGACAACGGCACATCCCAGTAAGGCGGCCATGTTGGATTGTCCACAAGTTCACATCTATTGTGATGTAAAACACGTATAGTCATAAAACAACAGTCATGTTTAGCCATAAGAAATAATAATAAATAGAGATTCGCAAAAATAAAAATAAAACAAACAAGAGAGTACAATGAAAACCCTAGATGAAGGGTAAAGAGAAAGCAAAGATGAATATCCACAAACCGAAGTAGCGGCCATGTTAGATTAGTCACTTATTCACAAGTAAGTTTGTAACAAGCGAGTAATATAAGTAATATCAGTTAAACCCAACACATAGAACTAAATATTATGAGCTTCAGAAAGAGAGCCCCATCACCAATATTATGAGCTTCAAAACGAGGAGCCCAATCACCAATAACGTGAATGGAAAGGTAAAAAGTAAAGGGACGTAAATCCCCACATAGACAGTAGAGCAATGAGAGAGCAGGTCAAACCACCAAAGTAGTGGAATTGCCTAATCAGTAAAGGGTACTTGAAGAATTGGTACCAAGGAGGGATAATATCCGCGCCAGTCACCAGTAGTTTCTGTTATACAAAAAACACAGTGAGAGCTAAATAACCAGCAGCCCTGGTAAGTCGACACAAACATTTCCAGACGGAAACCACAAGGATAAAATCAACCGAAAAGACAGCATATAAAGTACTGAAAATAACATGTCACAAATCATTAGGACAGATCTCGTAGGTCCTTTTAAGGTCACACTGGGGTAGACATATAACTTTTATACCCAAATTGAGGACACAGAGTAAGAAAGAGAAATACAAATAATTGGCACCCAATAAGATTCAGAAATTCACAATCAAGGGGGTCACTAGTGAGTTTGGTGAATCATAAATTATAAAAAGTAGTGCATTTCATTGTCGGAATTGTGTCCCTGATTGATGGCTCGAAGGCGACATATCCATTTGGCTTCCTCTCTCCTTAAAGTAAGCTCCCTATTACCACCTCGTTTGATAGGTGGAATGTGCTGAATTGCATGGAACCAAAAAGTGTTATCATTGGCATGTTCCAATTTATAATGTTCCATTATTGGGTGCCTAATGTCCCTATTGATGATTGCCCTGCGGTGCTCTTGAATTCTTAGTTTTAGCGGTCGTATACTGCTGCCTACATATATACGGCCGCAGGGACATCCTAGTACATAGACTGTGTAAGGGGTATTGCAGTTACAAAAATGGGTGACTCTGAATTGACGATCATTGTTATATGAGAAGGTGGTGGTCTTATTTCTACCCATCTCACAGACATTACAGGTTCCACATATAAAGAAGCCTGAGGGTTTGGGAGCCAGCCAGTTTTTTTCATTGGGGGGTGTAGTCACATAGCTCGGGCATAGTTCTTTACGTAAAGAGATGCCTCTCCCATAGGTAATCATAGGTTTTTCGCCTACATGATTTTTTAAGCCCTCAATTTCAGTTAGCAAGTGCCAATTCCTCCTCAATATGTTGAAAATGTTGTCACTGTGTGATGTATACTGAGTGACAAATCTCACTCTGCTGGCTCCTTTATCCAATTTGGCTCTTTCATTCTTACTAGTCAAAGTAGATTCCCTGTCCACAGTCTCAATCCTACATACCGCTCTGTCAACAATTTGTTGGTCATACCCTCGTTTCAAGCATCTCTGTTTTGTCAAATTTACATTATCCTTAAATGTATCTTCTTCACTGCAAGTTCTACGAACTCTAACGAGTTCGCCAAACGGAATGTTTCTAATTACCGAACTAGCATGTGCACTAGAAGCGTGTAATACGGAATTGCAGGAAGTTTCCTTCTGATAAAGTTTACTTTGGACCCGACCGTTCTGTACATAGAACGTAATGTCCAAAAAGTTGATACTGCTCATGTTATGTGACATGGTGAACTTCACATTGTAGGGATTGTCATTAGGATACATCAGATAGTTGGTTAGTTCCTCAGCAGTCCCAGACCACAGACAGATCACATCATCGATGTACCTCCCCCAGAACACAATGTGGTTGGTCCAGGGGGAGGCACATCGGGCCCAGGCATGCTCCCTCTCGTACCACCCCATAAAGAGGCAAGCATACGAGGAAGCAAACCTGGAACCCATCGTGGTACCACTGGTCTGTTGGTACCAGCGGTCATCGAAGAGGAAGTAGTTGTTAAGCAGAATGAGGTCTATCATCTGCAGAATCATTTCGTTCTGAGAATAGAGCTGGGCATCTTCTCTATCTAGAAATGATTGGACTGCTATTTTCCCATACACTCTGTCAATACAAGTGTAGAGACTAGTGACATCTAATGTCACAAACCTCAGGTCATCCGACCACTCAAAATCGTTGAGTTTGGTCAAGACATCCTTACTGTCTTGAACATAGGAGGGAAGACTCAGAACATATTTCTGTAACTTGAGGTGCACATAATGGGAAAGGCCTTCGGTGGGTGAGCCCACCCCCGAGATGATAGGTCTACCAGGTGGAAACCCTTATCCCCCCTTGTGAATTTTAGGGAGGATGTATATACAAGGGTAGGAGGGGTTAGATACATGTAGAAATCTAAATTCATCCTCCGTGAGTAAACATGAATCTTTCCATTCACACAATCTTTCATTGATGGCATTCACTACAAGAGGTATCGGGTTGCTCTTTATCTCCCTATAGTTGTGACCATCTGCTAGTTGACGTTTAATTTCACCAAAATAGTCCACCCGATTCATGATTACCACACTTCCGCCCTTATCGGCCTCTCGTATGACAATGGTGGGATCATCCTTAAGGTTTTTGAGAGCTTTTCTTTCAGAGTCAGTTATATTGGGACTACTTCTAGTGTATCGCTGGTTAGAAGTGTCAAGTTTGTATAAGTCTTCTGTGACTTTTTTATGAAAAGCGTCTATATTGGAGTGGTAACCAAATGTGGGGGTAAATTTAGATCTGGGATGAAGACCACTATCATCGGAGATTTCTTGGTCGATACCAAGTTCTGCCATTAGAGCGGGTATGTTAGTGTGTTCCTCCTCTTTGAGAGTCATGAGGCAATGGACAGCACGGATAGAGGCAACAGTATGTTCGCTCTCATTAATCCGGTTAGTGGGAACAGAACTACACACAGCTCTATTGGAAAAGAAATCCTTCAGTTTTAAAAGTCTGGTGAATTTAAACAGATCAACGTGTACGTCAGCAAGGTCCCCCATTTGTGTTGGGCAAAAATTCAATCCTTTACTCAGAACTTGCATATCAGTAGTATCCAGAGTTTTATTAGATAAATTTACAACTTTCAAATCTTGTATACCATCAGTAACATTTGACAAATCAGCAGTATTGACTATTTCTTTGTTTTTACAGATTTGTTGGTTTTCCCTACTCCTTTTCCACCTCCTGCCGCCCCTCCTGGTTTTGGTTGTTCCCTTTTTTTGTTGGAGGCGGCTTGACATTCTCAACTTTGCCAGTTCCTTCTGGAACGACGAGGAGCCCTCGCCTAAAGGGACCTCTGGTGTAGTGATGGAAGAGGCAACACTGCTGGCTGATGAGATAGAGATGTTACTGACTGAATGAGTATCCTCACCATCATCCCTGTCTTCCCTAGATCTCTTTTCCCTCAGCCACAGGGAGATTGTCGAATTTCTTGGCAAAGGTATAGATTCGACCGTCCCTGTAATCACGGTCATCCCTCTTAATTTTACGTAGTTTTTTGTCCCTAAGGTAGATTTGGTGATTATCCATTACTTTTTTCAAAATGGCAACATTTTTCTCAATTAAATCCTTCTCTCCCAACTCACCAATCTCTTTCTCTATTTGTTCAATCTCGGCCTGTAGCTTTTCACCTTTTTCTAAAGAGTGCTTGACCAAGATTTTCATCATAATAGATGATGCTCCCTCTAAATTACTCTCCCATTCCTTGAGTAGATTTTCACTTAAGTCCTCAAAGGTGGGGAATATGAGTATCCTAAGTCCTCTAGGGACTTTCCCATTTTCAAGATATTGTGTCAGGGTTACCCCATCCCACCATCTACTTAACTCCAATTTACGTAATCTCTCTAGTTTAAAAAAAAGGCTCTTCAGACTTTTCTTGCCAGGTTGTTCCGGAGCAGGTGTTACCGTAGGGTTGATGGGTCCAAACAGATTAAGTGCCATCTCTTCACGTCCATCATTGTATCTAGACATGATATAATATCAACAAATGTCACGGGTGGAAAGAGTGCTATACGATCCAAATTGAGTTCAAGAAATAATTTTCCACAGCGGATCAAACAACCAGCACCTCTATTTTCCAACGTCCCTCAAAATGTTTAGTCTGTGTTGTGCTGACAACCTCCAGGACCTGCTGCGGTTTGGTCCCACTGGAAATCCAGATGAAAACATTAAAGAAAGAATGGAGGCAGCACCAGGCATGAAGTAAAACAGGACCACGTTGTATCAAAAAATATATTTTCTTTTATTTTCTCATTTTTAGGACAGCCAACGCGTTTCGCTCCCCAACCATGGGAGCTTCATCAGGGCTGAAAACAACATGAAAATAGTACACAAATATTAATGACATATACTCACATTAAAAATTACAACAAGAAGACATACAACATTAAAAACATTTAGTTAGATTTCCAAGAGACGAGATGGCAAAACCTGAGAGGGCCATAATCATAATCCTATGTTTTGGAGAACATTTTACCTTGAATCTGTATATGCATACACAAAAGTAATGCAACATGATGACTACAGAAAAAACACATTGTTACACGGAGCAAAGTGCAACCAGATATAAAGTGTTTAAAGGTAAGGCAGATAAATAGAATTTAAAAAAAGGGAGGGGGAGGTGGAGGGGGGACCGGGGAGAGATTTTAAAATGAGACACACGTAAAGGTTGAAGAAAGAAAGTAGGGGGGAAGGGGAGGTGCAACTATGCAGAAAGATCACCCAATGTGAAAGATACACACATAAACCCACGTACAGGTGACTGGGCCCAATAGTTTAAAGATATGCATAATAGTTCTCACCAAAGAAGTTTGTAAATCTTGATGCGACACAATAATGTAGACAAAAAAGCTGGCCAATAAGATAGTAAAGATGCTAGAAAAGCAGAATACAAAATAAAACAATTTTTAGAAAAAATGTTTGTATAGAAAATTAGTTAGTTTAAGTCAAAAACTAATAAGTATACTAAAGTGTCCAGTCTCCTTACCTAATATCAAGATTCCGATATTAGGAAATAGAGATATAGACAAATGTCACGGGCCGTAAGATGGATATCATCAGTGACATAGAAGGTAGTACTTCAGTTGTATCTAAGAAAAAGGTAAATATCAGAAAGATGTCAAAAATGATCGCAACTTGTTGAAAGTATAGCTCCAATCTGAGAGGTCAGCAACTAAATAAATACTGATCCTATTATATACACACAGTAACAAGAAAGCGATAAAACACAAAGAGACTTGTATAGAATGACTCAGCTAAAGTCCTGTTATATGCACATAGTAACACGAGTGTGATTAATCACAGATCTCCAATACAAAGGATAATCCAAGGTGACTCACAAAAGTATTAGAAGTGGACTTTATGAAGAGCGATGAGCATGTATGTAGGCCTTGGTAAGCTGCTACCACAAGTGCTGCAATGAAAAATATAAAGGTAGATATCAAACAGGCATATGATTTAAGCCTACACACAGTATAAGTTAATTAATGAAAACTCTGTGTCTGTCTTAAGGATTTAGACAAACTAAGATATTAGTCATTAGCAATCTAGTGTAAAATGTATTTATTATGTCCAAAGTGATTCAGCTCGGATACTAATCCTATTATATGTACACAATAACAAGGGTGTGACCAATCACAGATCTTAAATACAAAGAATATTCTGAAATACCTCACAGTAGTATTGGAAAATAACTGTATGTAGAGCAATAGGCATGTGTGCAGTCCTTGGCAAGCTGCTACCACAAGTGCTGCAATAAGAAAAAAATAGGTATCAAAAAGGCATATAAATAGGCCCACACACAGTAAGGATTGATAGGGAGTTCGTGTCTTCTTTAGGATTTAGACAAACTAAAGATATTAATCCCCAACAATCTAGTGTCATTTTATTAACTATAGCTTTCCAGCAATGAAGCATCTATAAGAAAGTGAAATCGACCAGCATAAAATACATATAAGGATCGTATATCCTCCATACTTCCCACAAGAGATGGTACACACCGAAAATTATGTTAAATAAACATCAAAAGTGTTGTCTATTATGACGACCGGGCATTCACATTCGAATCCTGCCATCTTAAAACGTGAAGACTTAAAAAAAAAACAGATTGTGAGCATAGACAACATATTTACATATAAGCCAAAGACGGCAGGCTTTTGTATAACCTGAGAGGAGTTTGAGAAACGGGCACACATCGAGCCCGCCGGCCGCAACGTGTAAGGTGAAGAAAAATTCGAGTTTAAAGTAACAGGCGGCTGGGCGCACATCAAGCCCGCCGACCGCAACGTGTAAAGTGCAAAGCAACTCGGGTTAAAAGTAACAAGCAGCTCGGCAGAACCGGGTTGGTCTAAAGCTTTTAAGCAGGGGAATAGGCGCTTACCTCCAGGCTCCGTTTTCAAGCAGTGGCCCGTGACGGATTTGATCCAACAGATTGTATCAAGTCGGATCTGCTTTTAAACGCCCCGCACGCCAGTCACATGGTGCTTGATTGTAAACACATGGGTGTTTGGAAAGGAAAGCGAAGGCTAACCCGGCACTGCACCAGGTGAAAAGCTAGAGAAGGGACAACGGCACATCCCAGTAAGGCGGCCATGTTGGATTGTCCACAAGTTCACATCTATTGTGATGTAAAACACGTATAGTCATAAAACAACAGTCATGTTTAGCCATAAGAAATAAAAAGAGAGATTCGCAAAAATAAAAATAAAACAAACAAGAGAGTACAATGAAAACCCTAGATGAAGGGTAAAGAGAAAGCAAAGATGAATATCCACAAACAAATACTGTTGCCTCTATCCGTGCTGTCCATTGCCTCATGACTCTCGAAGAGGAGGAACACACTAACATACCCGCTCTAATGGCAGAACTTGGTATCGACCAAGAAATCTCCGATGATAGTGGTCTTCATCCCAGATCTAAATTTACCCCCACATTTGGTTACCACTCCAATATAGACGCTTTTCATAAAAAAGTCACAGAAGACTTATACAAACTTGACACTTCTAACCAGCGATACACTAGAAGTAGGCCCAATATAACTGACTTTGAAAGAAAAGCTCTCAAAAACCTTAAGGATGATCCCACCATTGTCATACGAGAGGCCTATAAGGGCGGAAGTGTGGTAATCATGAATCGGGTGGACTATTTTGGTGAAATTAAACGTCAACTAGCAGATGGTCACAACTATAGGGAGATAAAGAGCAACCCGATACCTCTTGTAGTGATTGCCATCAATGAAAGATTGTGTGAATGGAAAGATTCATGTTTACTCACGGAGGATGAATTTAGATTTCTACATGTATCTAACCCCTCCTACCCTTGTATATACATCCTCCCTAAAATTCACAAGGGGGGATAAGGGTTTCCACCTGGTAGACCTATCATCTCGGGGGTGGGCTCACCCACCGAAGGCCTTTCCCATTATGTGGACCTCAAGTTACAGAAATATGTTCTGAGTCTTCCCTCCTATGTTCAAGACGGTAAGGATGTCTTGACCAAACTCAACGATTTTGAGTGGTCGGATGACCTGAGTTTTGTGACATTAGATGTCACTAGTCTCTACACTTGTATTGACAGAGTGTATGGGAAATAGCAGTCCAATCATTTCCAAATAGAGAAGATGCCCAGCTCTATTCTCAGAACGAAATGATTCTGCAGATGATAGACCTCATTCTGCTTAACAACTACTTCCTCTTCGATGACCGCTGGTACCAACAGACCAGTGGTACCGCGATGGGTTCTAGGTTTGCTCCCTCGTACGCTTGCCTCTTTATGGGGTGGTACGAGAGGGAGCATGCCTGGGCCGGATGTGCCTCCCCCTGGACCAACCACATTGTGTTCTGGGGGAGGTACATCGATGATGTGATCTGTCTGTGGTCTGGGATTGCTGAGGAACTAACCAACTATCTGATGTATCTTAATGACAATCCCTACAATGTGAAGTTCACCATGTCACATAACATGAGCAGTATCAACTTTTTGGACATTACGTTCTATGTACAGAACGGTCGGGTCCAAAGTAAACTTTATCGGAAGGAAACTTCCTGCAATTCCGTATTACACGCTTCTAGTGCACATGCTAGTTCGGTAATTAGAAACATTCCGTTTGGCGAACTCGTTAGAGTTCGTAGAACTTGCAGTGAAGAAGATACATTTAAGGATAATGTAAATTTGACAAAACAGAGATTCTTGAAACGAGGGTATGACCAACAAATTGTTGACAGAGCGGTATGTAGGATTGAGACTGTGGACAGGGAATCTACTTTGACTAGTAAGAATGAAAGAGCCAAATTGGATAAAGGAGCCAGCAGAGTGAGATTTGTCACTCAGTATACATCACACAGTGACAAAATTTTCAACATACTCAGGATGAATTGGCACTTGCTAACTGAAATTGAGGGCTTAAAAAATCATGTAGGCGAAAAACCTATGATTACCTATAGGAGAGGCATCTCTTTACGTAAAGAACTATGCCCGAGCTATGTGACTACACCCCCCAATGAAAAAAACTGGCTGACTCCCGAACCCTCAGGCTTCTTTATATGTGGAACCTGTAATGTCTGTGAGATGGGTAGAAATAAGACCACCATCTTCTCATATAACAATGATCGTCAATTCAGAGTCACCCATTTTTGTAACTGCAATACCCCTTACACAGTCTATGTACTAGGATGTCCCTGCGGCCGTATATATGTAGGCAGCAGTATACGACCGCTAAAACTAAGAATTCAAGAGCACCGCAGGGCAATCATCAATAGGGACATTAGGCACCCAATAATGGAACATTATAACTTGGAACATGCCAATGATAACACTTTTTGGTTCCATGCAATTCAACACATTCCACCTAACAAACGAGGTCGTAATAGGGAGCTTACTTTAAGGAGAGAGGAAGCCAAATGGATATGTCGCCTTCGAGCCATCAATCAGGGACACAATTCCGACAATGAAATGCACTACTTTTTATAATGTATGATTCACCAAACTCGCTAGTGACCCCCTTGATTGTGAATTTCTGAATCTTATTGGGTGCCAATTATTTGTATTTCTCTTTCTTACTCTGTGTCCTCAATTTGGGTATAAAAGTTATATGTCTACCCCAGTGTGACCCTAAAAGGACCTACGAGATCTGTCCTAATGATTTGTGACATGTTATTTTCAATACTTTATATGCTGTCTTTTCCGTTGATTTTATCCTTGTGGTTTCCGTCTGGAAATGTTTGTGTCGACTTGCCAGGGCTGCTGGTTATTTAGCTCTCACTGTGTTTTTTGTATAACAGAAACTACTGGTGACTGGCGCGGATATTATCCCTCCTTGGTACCAATTCTTCAAGTACCCTTTACTGATCAGGCAATTCCACTACTTTGGTGGTTTGACCTGCTCTCTCATTGCTCTACTGTCGATGTGGGGATTTACGTCCCTTTACTTTTTACCTTTCCATTCACGTTATTGGTGATTGGGCTCCTCGTTTTGAAGCTCATAATATTGGTGATGGGGCTCTCTTTCTGAAGCTCATAATATTTAGTTCTATGTGTTGGGTTTAACTGATATTACTTATATTACTCGCTTGTTACAAACTTACTTGTGAATAAGTGACTAATCCAACATGGCCGCTACTTCGGTTTGTGGATATTCATCTTTGCTTTCTCTTTACTCTTCATCTAGGGTTTTCATTGTACTCTCTTGTTTGTTTTATTTTTATTTTTGCGAATCTCTCTTTATTATTATTTCTTATGGCTAAACATGACTGTTGTTTTATGACTATACGTGTTTTACATCACAATAGATGTGAACTTGTGGACAATCCAACATGGCCGCCTTACTGGGATGTGCCGTTGTCCCTTCTCTAGCTTTTCACCTGGTGCAGGGCCGGGTTAGCCTTCGCTTTCCTTTCCAAACACCCATGTGTTTACAATCAAGCACCATGTGACTGGCATGCGGGGCGTTTAAAAGCAGATCCGACTTGATACAATCTGTTGGATCGAATCCGTCACGGGCCACTGCTTGAAAACGGAGCCTGGAGGTAAGCGCCTATTCCCCTGCTTAAAAGCTTTAGACCGACCCGGTTCTGCCGAGCTGCTTGTTACTTTTAACCCGAGTTGCTTTGGACTTTACACGTTGCGGTCAGCGGGCTTGATGTGCGCCCAGCCGCCTGTTACTTTAAACTCAAATTTTTCTTCACCTTACACGTTGCGGCCGGCGGGCTCGATGTGTGCCCGTTTCTCAAACTCCTCTCAGGTTATACAAAAGCCTGCCGTCTTTGGCTTATATGTAAATATGTTGTCTATGCTCACAATCTGTTTTTCTTTTAAGTCTTCACGTTTTAAGATGGCAGGATTCGAATGTGAATGCCCGGTCGTCATAATAGACAACACTTTTGATGTTTATTTAACATAATTTTCGGTGTGTACCATCTCTTGTGGGAAGTATGGAGGATATACGATCCTTATATGTATTTTATGCTGGTCGATTTCACTTTCTTATAGATGCTTCATTGCTGGAAAGCTATAGTTAATAAAATGACACTAGATTGTTGGGGATTAATATCTTTAGTTTGTCTAAATCCTAAAGACAGACACGAACTCCCTATCAATCCTTACTGTGTGTGGGCCTATTTATATGCCTTTTTGATACCTATTTTTTTCTGATTGCAGCACTTGTGGTAGCAGCTTGCCAAGGACTGCACACATGCCTATTGCTCTACATACAGTTATTTTCCAATACTACTGTGAGGTATTTCAGAATATTCTTTGTATTTAAGATCTGTGATTGGTCACACCCTTGTTATTGTGTACATATAATAGGATTAGTATCCGAGCTGAATCACTTTGGACATAATAAATAAATTTTACCCTAGATTGCTAAAGACTAATATCTTAGTTTGTCTAAATCCTTAAGACAGGCACGGAGTTTTCATTAATTAACTTATACTGTGTGTAGGCTTAAATCATATGCCTGTTTGATATCTACCTTTATATTTTTTATTGCAGCACTTGTGGTAGCAGCTTACCAAGGCCTACATACATGCTCATCGCTCTTCATAAAGTCCACTTCTAATACTTTTGTGAGTCACCTTGGACTATCCTTTGTATTGGAGATCTGTGATTAATCACACTCGTGTTACTGTGTGCATATAACAGGACTTTAGCTGAGTCATTCTATACAAGTCTCTTTGTGTTTTATCGCTTTCTTGTTACTGTGTGTATACAATAGGATCAGTATTTATTTAGTTGCTGACCTCTCAGATTGGAGCTATACTTTCTACAAGTTGCGATCATTTTTGACATCTTTCTGAAATTTACCTTTTTCTTAGATACAACTGAAGTACTACCTTCTATGTCACTGATGATATCCATCTTACGGCCCGTGACGTTTGTCTATATCTCTATTTCCTAATATCGGAATCTTGATATTAGGTAAGGAGACTGGACACTTTAGTATACTTATTAGTTTTTGACTTAAACTAACTAATTTTCTATACAAACATTTTTTCTAAAAATTGTTTTATTTTGTATTCTGCTTTTCTAGCTTCTTTACTATCTTATTGGCCAGCTTTTTTGTCTACATTATTGTGTCGTATCAAGATTTACAAACTTCTTTGGTGAGAACTATTATGCATATCTTTAAACTATTGGGCCCAGTCACCTGTACGTGGGTTTATGTGTGTATCTTTCACATTGGGTGATCTTTCTGCATAGTTCCACCTCCCCTTCCCCCCTACTTTCTTTCTTCAACCTTTACGTGTGTCTCATTTTAAAATCTCTCCCCGGTCCCCCCTCCTCCTCCCCCCCCCCTTTTTTGAATTCTATTTATCTGCCTTACCTTTAAACACTTTATATCTGGTTGCACTTTGCTCCGTGTAACAATGTGTTTTTCTGTAGTCATCATGTTGCATTACTTTTGTGTATGCATATACAGATTCAAGGTAAAATGTTCTCCAAAACATAGGATTATGATTATGGCCCTCTCAGGTTTTGCCATCTCGTCTCTTGGAAATCTAACTAAATGTTTTTAATGTTGTATGTCTTCTTGTTGTAATTTTTAATGTGAGTATATGTCATTAATATTTGTGTACTATTTTCATGTTGTTTTCAGCCCTGACGAAGCTCCCATGGTTGGGGAGCGAAACGCGTTGGCTGTCCTAAAAATGAGAAAATAAAAGAAAATATATTTTTTGATACAACGTGGTCCTGTTTTACTTCATGCCTGGTGCTGCCTTCATTCTTTCTTTAAAGTTTTCATCTGGATTTCCAGTGGGACCAAACCGCAGCAGGTCCTGGAGGTTGTCAGCACAACACAGACTAAACATTTTGAGGGATGTTGGAAAATAGAGGTGCTGGTTGTTTGATCCGCTGTGGAAAATTATTTCTTGAACTCAATTTGGATCGTATAGCACTCTTTCCACCCGTGACATTTGTTGATATTATATCAACGCTAGATACAATGATGGACGTGAAGAGATGGCACTTAATCTGTTTGGACCCATCAACCCTACGGTAACACCTGCTCCGGAAAAACCTGGCAAGAAAAGTCTAAAGAGCCTTTTTTTAAAACCAGAGAGATTACGTAAATTGGAGTTAAGTAGATGGTGGGATGGGGTAACCCTGACACAATATCTTGAAAATGGGAAAGTCCCTAGAGGACTTAGGATACTCATGTTCCCCACCTTTGAGGACTTAAGTGAAAATCTACTCAAGGAATGGGAGAGTAATTTAGAGGGAGCATCATCTATTCTGATGAAAATCTTGGTCAAGCACTCTTTAGAAAAAGGTGAAAAGCTACAGGCCGAAATTGAACAAATAGAGAAAGAGATTGGTGAGTTGGGAGAGAAGGATTTAATTCAGAAAAATGTTGCCATTTTGAAAAAAGTAATGGATAATCACCAAATCTACCTTAGGGACAAAAAACTACATAAAATTAAGAGGGATGACCGTGATTACAGGGACGGTCGAATCTATACCTTTGCCAAGAAATTCGACAATCTCCCTGTGGCTGAGGATAAAAAGAGATCTAGGGAAGACAGGGATGATGGTGGGGATACTCAGTCAGTCAGTAACATCTCTATATCATCAGCCAGCAGTGTTGCCTCTTCCATCACTACACCAGAGGTCCCTTTAGGCGAGGGCTCCTCGTCGTTCCAGAAGGAACTGGCAAAGTTGAGAATGTCAAGCCGCCTCCAACAAAAAAGGGAACAACCAAAACCAGGAGGGGCGGCAGGAGGTGGAAAAGGAGTAGGGAAAACCGACAAATTTGTAAAAACAAAGAAATAGCCAATACTGCTGATTTGTCAAATGTTACTGATGGTATACAAGATTTGAAAGTTGTAAATTTATCTAATAAAACTCTGGATACTACTGATATGCAAGTTCTGAGTAAAGGATTGAATTTTTGCCCGACACAAATGGGGGACCTTGCTGACGTACACGTTGATCTGTTTAAATTCACCAGACTTTTAAAACTGAAGGATTTCTTTTCCAATAGAGCTGTGTGTAGTTCTGTTCCCACTAACCGGATTAATGAGAGCGAACATACTGTTGCCTCTATCCGTGCTGTCCATTGCCTCATGACTCTCGAAGAGGAGGAACACACTAACATACCCGCTCTAATGGCAGAACTTGGTATCGACCAAGAAATCTCCGATGATAGTGGTCTTCATCCCAGATCTAAATTTACCCCCACATTTGGTTACCACTCCAATATAGACGCTTTTCATAAAAAAGTCACAGAAGACTTATACAAACTTGAAACTTCTAACCAGCGATACACTAGAAGTAGGCCCAATATAACTGACTCTGAAAGAAAAGCTCTCAAAAACCTTAAGGATGATCCCACCATTGTCATACGAGAGGCCGATAAGGGCGGAAGTGTGGTAATCATGAATCGGGTGGACTATTTTGGTGAAATTAAACGTCAACTAGCAGATGGTCACAACTATAGGGAGATAAAGAGCAACCCGATACCTCTTGTAGTGAATGCCATCAATGAAAGATTGTGTGAATGGAAAGATTCATGTTTACTCACGGAGGATGAATTTAGATTTCTACATGTATCTAACCCCTCCTACCCTTGTATATACATCCTCCCTAAAATTCACAAGGGGGGAGAAGGGTTTCCACCTGGTAGACCTATCATCTCGGGGGTGGGCTCACCCACCGAAGGCCTTTCCCATTATGTGGACCTCAAGTTACAGAAATATGTTCTGAGTCTTCCCTCCTATGTTCAAGACGGTAAGGATGTCTTGACCAAACTCAACGATTTTGAGTGGTCGGATGACCTGAGTTTTGTGACATTAGATGTCACTAGTCTCTACACTTGTATTGACAGAGTGTATGGGAAAATAGCAGTCCAATCATTTCTAGATAGAGAAGATGCCCAGCTCTATTCTCAGAACGAAATGAATCTGCAGATGATAGACCTCATTCTGCTTAACAACTACTTCCTCTTCGATGACCGCTGGTACCAACAGACCAGTGGTACTGCGATGGGTTCCAGGTTTGCTCCCTTGTACGCTTGCCTCTTTATGGGGTGGTACGAGAGGGAGCATGCCTGGGCCCGATGTGCCTCCCCCTGGACCAACCGCATTGTGTTCTGGGGGAGGTACATCGATGATGTGATCTGTCTGTGGTCTGGGACTGCTGAGGAACTAACCAGCTATCTAAAGTATCTTAATGACAATCCCTACAATGTGAAGTTCACCATGTCACATAACATGAGCAGTATCAACTTTTTGGACATTACGTTCTATGTACAGAATGGTCGGGTCCGAAGTAAACTTTATCGGAAAGAAACTTCCTGCAATTCCGTATTACACGCTTCTAGTGCACATGCTAGTTCGGTAATTAGAAACATTCCGTTTGGCGAACTCGTTAGAGTTCGTAGAACTTGCAGTGAAGAAGATACATTTAAGGATAATGTAAATTTGACAAAACAGAGATTCTTGAAACGAGGGTATGACCAACAAATTGTTGACAGAGCGGTATGTAGGATTGAGACTGTGGACAGGGAATCTACTTTGACTAGTAAGAATGAAAGAGCCAAATTGGATAAAGGAGCCAGCAGAGTGAGATTTGTCACTCAGTATACATCACACAGTGACAAAATTTTCAACATATTCAGGAGGAATTGGCACTTGCTAACTGAAATTGAGGGCTTAAAAAATCATGTAGGCGAAAAACCTATGATTACCTATAGGAGAGGCATCTCTTTACGTAAAGAACTATGCCCGAGCTATGTGACTACACCCCCCAATGAAAAAAACTGTCTGGCTCCCAAACCCTCAGGCTTCTTTATATGTGGAACCTGTAATGTCTGTGAGATGGGTAGAAATAAGACCACCACCTTCTCATATAACAATGATCGTCAATTCAGAGTCACCCATTCTGTAACTGCAATACCCCTTACACAGTCTATGTACTAGGATGTCCCTGCGGCCGTATATATGTAGGCAGCAGTATACGACCGCTAAAACTAAGAATTCAAGAGCACCACAGGGCAATCATCAATAGGGACATTAGGCACCCAATAATGGAACATTATAACTTGGAACATGCCAATGATAACACTTTTTGGTTCCATGCAATTCAACACATTCCACCTAACAAACGAGGTGGTAATAGGGAGCTTACTTTAAGGAGAGAGGAAGCCAAATGGATATGTCGCCTTCGAGCCATCAATCAGGGACACAATTCCGACAATGAAATGCACTACTTTTTATAATGTATGATTCACCAAACTCGCTAGTGACCCCCTTGATTATGAATTTCTGAATCTTATTGGGTGCCAATTATTTGTATTTCTCTTTCTTACTCTGTGTCCTCAATTTGGGTATAAAAGTTATATGTCTACCCCAGTGTGACCCTAAAAGGACCTACGAGATCTGTCCTAATGATTTGTGACATGTTATTTTCAGTACTTTATATGCTGTCTTTTCGGTTGATTTTATCCTTGTGGTTTCCGTCTGGAAAAGTTTGTGTTGACTTACCAGGGCTGCTGGTTATTTAGCTCTCACTGTGTTTTTTGTATAACAGAAACTACTGGTGACTGGCACGGATATTATCCCTCCTTGGTACCAATTCTTCAAGTACCCTTTACTGATCAGGCAATTCCACTACTTTGGTGGTTTTACCTGCTCTCTCATTGCTCTACTGTCTATGTGGGGATTTACGTCCCTTTACTTTTTACCTTTCCATTCACGTTATTGGTGATTGGGCTCCTCGTTTTGAAGCTCATAATATTGGTGATGGGGCTCTCTTTCTGAAGCTTATAATATTTAGTTCTATGTGTTGGGTTTAACTGATATTACTTATATTACTCGCTTGTTACAAACTTACTTGTGAATAAGTGACTAATCCAACATGGCCGCTACTTCGGTTTGTGGATATTCATCTTTGCTTTCTCTTTACCCTTCATCTAGGGTTTCATTGTACTCTCTTGTTTGTTTTATTTTTATTTTTGCGAATCTCTCTTTATTATTATTTCTTATGGCTAAACATGACTGTTGTTTTATGACTATACGTGTTTTACATCACAATAGATGTGAACTTGTGGACAATCCAACATGGCCGCCTTACTGGGATGTGCCGTTGTCCCTTCTCTAGCTTTTCACCTGGTGCAGGGCCGGGTTAGCCTTCGCTTTCCTTTCCAAACTCCCATGTGTTTACAATCAAGCACCATGTGACTGGCGTGCGGGGCGTTTAAAAGCAGATCCGACTTGATACAATCTGTTGGATCGAATCCGTCACGGGCCACTGCTTGAAAACGGAGCCTGGAGGTAAGCGCCTATTCCCCTGCTTAAAAGCTTTAGACCGACCCGGTTCTGCCGAGCTGCTTGTTACTTTTAACCCGAGTTGCTTTGCACTTTACACATTGCGGTCGGCGGGCTTGATGTGCGCCCAGCCGCCTGTTACTTTAAACTCGAATTTTTCTTCACCTTACACGTTGCGGCCGGCGGGCTCGATGTGTGCCCGTTTCTCAAACTCCTCTCAGGTTATACAAAAGCCTGCCATCTTTGGCTTATATGTAAATATGTTGTCTATGCTCACAATCTGTTTTTCTTTTAAGTCTTCACGTTTAAGATGGCAGGATTCGAATGTGAATGCCCGGTCGTCATAATAGACAACACTTTTGATGTTTATTTAACATAATTTTCGGTGTGTACCATCTCTTGTGGGAAGTATGGAGGATATACGATCCTTATATGTATTTTATGCTGGTCGATTTCACTTTCTTATAGATGCTTCATTGCTGGAAAGCTATAGTTAATAAAATGACACTAGATTGTTGGGGATTAATATCTTTAGTTTGTCTAAATCCTAAAGACAGACACGAACTCCCTATCAATCCTTACTGTGTGTGGGCCTATTTATATGCCTTTTTGATACCTATTTTTTTCTTATTGCAGCACTTGTGGTAGCAGCTTGCCAAGGACTGCACACATGCCTATTGCTCTACATACAGTTATTTTCCAATACTACTGTGAGGTATTTCAGAATATTCTTTGTATTTAAGATCTGTGATTGGTCACACCCTTGTTATTGTGTACATATAATAGGATTAGTATCCGAGCTGAATCACTTTGGACATAATAAATAAATTTTACACTAGATTGCTAATGACTAATATCTTAGTTTGTCTAAATCCTTAAGACAGACACAGAGTTTTCATTAATTAACTTATACTGTGTGTAGGCTTAAATCATATGCCTGTTTGATATCTACCTTTATATTTTTTATTGCAGCACTTGTGGTAGCAGCTTACCAAGGCCTACATACATGCTCATCGCTCTTCATAAAGTCCACTTCTAATACTTTTGTGAGTCACCTTGGACTATCCTTTGTATTGGAGATCTGTGATTAATCACACTCGTGTTACTGTGTGCATATAACAGGACTTTAGCTGAGTCATTCTATACAAGTCTCTTTGTGTTTTATCGCTTTCTTGTTACTGTGTGTATACAATAGGATCAGTATTTATTTAGTTGCTGACCTCTCAGATTGAAGCTATACTTTCTACAAGTTGCGATCATTTTTGACATCTTTCTGAAATTTACCTTTTTCTTAGATACAACTGAAGTACTACCTTCTATGTCACTGATGATATCCATCTTACGGCCCGTGACGTTTGTCTATATCTCTATTTCCTAATATCGGAATCTTGATATTAGGTAAGGAGACTGGACACTTTAGTATACTTATTAGTTTTTGACTTAAACTAACTAATTTTCTATACAAACATTTTTTCTAAAAATTGTTTTATTTTGTATTCTGCTTTTCTAGCTTCTTTACTATCTTATTGGCCAGCTTTTTTGTCTACATTATTGTGTCGCATCAAGATTTACAAACTTCTTTGGTGAGAACTATTATGCATATCTTTAAACTATTGGGCCCAGTCACCTGTACGTGGGTTTATGTGTGTATCTTTCACATTAGGTGATCTTTCTGCATAGTTCCACCTCCCCTTCCCCCCTACTTTCTTTCTTCAACCTTTACGTGTGTCTCATTTTAAAATCTCTCCCCGGTCCCCCCTCCTCCTCCCCTCCCCCCCCTTTTTTAAATTCTATTTCTCTGCCTTACCTTTAAACACTTTATATCTGGTTGCACTTTGCTCCGTGTAACAATGTGTTTTTTTCTGTAGTCATCATGTTGCATTACTTTTGTGTATGCATATACAGATTCAAGGTAAAATGTTCTCCAAAACATAGGATTATGATTATGGCCCTCTCAGGTCTTGCCATCTCGTCTCTTGGAAATCTAACTAAATGTTTTTAATGTTGTATGCCTTCTTGTTGTAATTTTTAATGTGAGTATATGTCATTAATATTTGTGTACTATTTTCATGTTGTTTTCAGCCCTGACGAAGCTCCCATGGTTGGGGAGCGAAACGCGTTGGCTGTCCTAAAAATGAGAAAATAAAAGAAAATATATTTTTTGAAACAACGTGGTCCTGTTTTACTTCATGCCTGGTGCTGCCTCCATTCTTTCTTTAGACTTATGGGGTTCAGGCACCTGCTACAGACATCTTTGTGTACCCAGCAAGCTGCAGAGTATAATGGTGCCTTGATAATTCTGGTGGTTAATGTACATGAGGAGAAATCGGGCGCAGGCTAGTAAAAGCTTCGACTTATCAAAAAATAGCAGAGGATCGATGGCCCCCCCAAAAAACACATTATGCAAATGCAGATCACAGGTTTGTTTTAGATGATTGCTCAGTTGGTTACTATATTTGTTGCAGAGATCCTTATGTTACCTGCAGGTTACAAGCTAAAACACTTGTCATATATACTTTAGTGGGTTATAACTCTGAATCAAGGAGCTATAAGCAAAGTACAAGGCAACACGTTTTTTCTTCAAAGTTTAATTATTCTAATTTTGCTAAAAGAGTTTCTTTGGATAGTAATAAATGTTTGTTAGTAATGCTATTTAAATGGCTATTAGTGTAATAACTCATAGCCAGAGTTACTGAAACTATGCAGCGGCTAAGAGACAAAATATGTGGCAGGGTTCAGTAAATTATGAGGCAAGAAAATACACATTTTGTGGCATAATGTGGCACAATTTGTTATAGCGTTACTTCATTATTTAGTAATTTTTACACTTATTAACACTGTCTGGGCATTGGTTGCACATTTTTAGTACCAGTTTAGCACCCAAATATAGCAACAAGAACAGAAAGATGACCAGTCAATGGTTACAAAGGGCCTCTCCACTGTGTGGCCAAACACACTGCTGTGTTTTTAGTAACATTTGAACTGTTTGAGCTAGAAAAAATGTTTGTTTTTTGTTAAAACTGTAGATTATGCAGTCGATGAAGGATTATGTGGCAAACTTATAATTATGCTAAAAGCGCTGCTGCTGCACAAATGCTTCCTTCCAGTGGACCTGCGTATAGATACATCAGACATGCTTACAATGGATGCACATGTTTTGAAAAATCAAAAACCTAGCACTGCCCCAGGGCTAAAAGTGGGACATGTACTTCCAGGTGTCACACTTGTGCTTTTTCTAGGATCTTCTGTGTAGTTTTGTTAATTCAGCAAATTAATAGTTTATTGTGTTTACAGTGAACCGGGTCTTCTGTAGATGTCTTTAAATTCAGGTTGAGGGTGGGTGTTTGTAAAGGGCCATGATTAAGAGCTCTGGAGTTGAGGCTGAAGGCAGCACTCGGTTCTCACAGCGCCGCTCAGTGAGTCACAGAGTTGTTCAGAATACTTGCTCATTCAATCCTTGGCCACTCTGTAGAACTCACAGAGCAATGGTGGTGTACCAAAGTATAATTGTGATTATATGCAAAACTATGTTAAGGAGGTACAAAGTTGTAGACATATTAACAGAGTGAAAGTTAAAGAATGTGCACTGTTTACAGTGAATGGGTGCCTTGTGGGTGATGGTGAAGTGAAGGAGATTCACAGAAGTATGTGCAGAAGAGAGAGTGAAAGGATGGGGTGGAAAAGGAAAATGAAGAGGAATAAAATATGCACATGAAGGATTTCAAAAGATGTGGGGAGTAAAAGGTTGAAAGTGTTTCAAAGAGAGGCTGCAGAAGAAAATGGTGAGAAAGAGAGACCAGGAGTGATTGTGACTCTGAAGACCTTTAAACTCTTCTCATACCTCAGTAATGTTTAATTTGGTCTGATACTTTCAGAATTGAAACATTTCCAGGTCTATTTATTTACATTCATTAGTGTTACTCTACCTTATACTGCTAAAAACCTATTGGCAAAGCCAATAAGTCTTGCTTGTTTCAGGTGTGTATCCATTATTGTGCTACTTCTTTTGATGCAATAGTAGAAAGCTCAGAATGCCTCTCAAATGCTAGTCAACTGACACACTGGGGCATATTTACAAGCCCCTATCGCCACCACAATGTCAATTTCAGTGACGTTGTGGTGGCAAAACGGGCTTCGACTTATTTACAAAGTTAAGCGAATTAACGTAGCTTAAGGCAGCCTTGTAAATAGGGCATCCATTTACACTGTACTTAGCATGAAAGGGGAGGGCAATGGGTGTTTCAGTAGGCGTTCCGCCACAAAACCCATTGATTTTGAGACTGCCCTCTATTTACAAGGGTGCCGTTAGTAGGAGGCTGCGCCAAAATTAAGACCAGGGAAAACCTGGTTTTAAACAAGCAGAACGAGGAGAAATGCTTTTTTTCTCCTTGTTTTTGCTGTTTCCATGTGTGCTGCGTTTTGCAGCACACAAAGAAACAGCAAATTGCCATTGTTTTTTTGCGCATGAAGGTGACCCTTCCTGCACATAAACAATAAACAAAAAAAATGACGTTTTGCAACTTCTATGTGTGCTACATTAAGCAGCACATATAAAAGTTACAAAAAATAATTTCAAGATTGTTTATGTGCAGGAAGGGAGACCTTCCTGCACTCCGTCACTTCTTAGTAAATATGACAGTTTAGATTACATGTTTTAAGCCTCCCCCTTAATTACACAGGTAACACCTTTTGGTAGCTATGCTTCTTGGGCCACACACCAACCATCCAGCTTAAATATGTTCTCTGCCCCTTCTACCACCCTTAGCACAGCCCTTATTCTAGACCTAAACTCCACCCCTTGTCCACAGATCCATTTGGTGAGGATCTGCGCTTATTTGTTTCCATTTAAAGCACTGATCTAACAACACTACTTGCTGTCATACAGTATCTGTGAAGGTACGTATTCGGACTGCCTCAGGGCACCTCCTGTCCCTCGGACATAAAAGCACGGTCAGATTGGCCATAGCAGGCATCAGGCATTTCCCCAGTGGGCCAGAGGGGTGGGGGCCAGTTTTGTGCCTGTAGGGTGTGGTTGGGTCACACTGGGGGTCGGTTTTTCAACAGTGCTGCAATATCAGCTCCCTGTAACAAAAGGGGGAGAAGTGCTTCTTGCTAGCACATTGACACCCCCACCACCACCACCACCGCTACCAGGGCCACTTGAACAGCAATCTGCCAGGGCTGGTTGCTGTTCCCAGTCTGGCCCTGAATAAGAGAGACCTTGGCTCAGATCTATTGATTCTTTGTAAAGCAACAGAGGTTACAAAGGGCGCTGCCTGTTCAAATCCTCCACAGCATTTGAGAGAAGAAAGAGGACTGGTGAAGCAGCACTGCGCAGTGCAAGTGTCAAGGCCTGATGTTTGCATCTAGAACAATGTAAGACAAATAAATGCTGATCCGAAGGGCACCTCAATATTGTCCTGCAAACAAAGTCCAAAAAAAGTACACTTTGACGCTATGCGCATTCTCTTTCAAATCATAAAAGGATGCGTTATTAAATTAATCTGGCATGGGAGCTCTCACAATGGCCATCTATTCTGCCGTGTATTATTCAGTGCTAGCACAGTAGCGAGTCCTTCCCACAGCTTTCATAATGCAGCTCTATTCTGACTTGCACAATGCAATAGTACCACAGCGAACTTTCACAGATTTTTTAGGTAGGTTTATAATGGCTTATATTAATGTACGTCATTATTAACTTTCACAGCATTTAATTTTTGTGCAATGAGTTTGATGTTTGTTTTTCTTTGTCATCATAAAATCAAACATATTAATAAACTTGAACAACACCTGGATAGGCACAGGGCCCTCCCAAAACCCCCTATCCTTGAACACATGGCCCAAAGCTATCTCAGCAGTGAAAAGTCACAGAGCACACACTGAGCACAAATGCACTGACGTGCAGTATCCACCTATATGCGTGATTGAGACATTTGCAGAGCTGTACTCTTGCTTGCCAATCCTCATCTGGGCCATGTGATGCTAACCATGTTCCAAAACATCCAAAGAGCTCTTAAAATGCACAACTTTATCTGAAATATTAACCGAGCAGTCACATTTAAAATTTTACGCCTCCAGTGCAGTGCTTAATTTGAGCACGGGGTTTCTGGTGGGGGACACTGGCGCTTATTGTTTGGGACTGTCATCTTTTTCTGCATCAGACATTTAAAGAGAGCGAGAAAAAAGCAAAGGGAAAGAAGGGGGAAGAGAAAGACAGAAAAATGGGAGATTGTCTATGCTCCTGTCTTAACAAAGTGGTTACTTATTGAGTGGCTCTAAGGGATTTCTAAAGACAACTTATGGCAAATTCAAGCTAAAACCTTTCAAATTAAATTGTATAGTTAATTAAGTATCAACCAAAAAATCGAAGTATCCTAAAAGCAGCAACCATACCTAATTGACGTGGATTATATGGAATGTAAGCAATTGGAGAATTAGAAAATTGGAGATTAGGGGGCATATTATCAAGACAGGCGATAAAATTATCGCCGCTTTAGTGGCAGGAAACTGCCGCTAAAACTGCGATAATGGGCTGGATATTATGCTCTATGAAATTCCAATTGAAGCCCATTTTAGATGTCCTTCTCATCTAACCTGGGCTTCAATTGGAATTCCATAGAGCATATTATCAAGCCCATTATCGCCGTTTTAGCGGCCGTTTTCTTCCGCTAAAGTGGCGATAATTTTATCGCCTGTCTTGATAATATGCCCCTAGGTTCGCTTTTTCCAAGTCAAAATGGCAGCTGAAAAATGCATACCGAGGCTGCAAATGCAGGCCTTAAGATATTTTTTGCAGTACCACTTTAGTGGATGGCTCAATGAGTGATGTAGCCCATTAGTAGCATTTCATTTACAGGCCATGGGTAGAAGTTGTACTATAAATGAGGGATTTACAGGTAAACTAAATGTGGCAATTAGTGGTGTGGCAATTGTAACACGTTAAGAGAGGAGAGCAGAAACACTTTTCCACTGGTTAGCAGGAGTGAGTGCAGTGGTCAGCAAAAATGGGTTCAGATAAGAGGGCAAAGACTCTGGGGGATTACCATGCAAAAGATGATCATTTCCAACATGTAGCAAATAATGTCATTTAAGAATAATCTTGGTAAAATTCCCGAATCCAGAGAAAGACACAAGAGATAGCATTAACAAGAATGCAATTAAACAACACAAAGCAACACAATGGCATTCAGTTACAAAAAAAATGTCAAGAAAGGGAACACCATAATAGAAAGTCCTTCACTATAAACCTTCAAAATAATATCCAGCACAACAATGTATTTTCATTAGAGTCCATGTGAACAGTGGATGTCACAAACGAGAATACCAGAATCAATAATCCCCCACCTGAACCATAAATAATACATTTTTAGGAATAACAGTTTCCTCCATTTAATTCCATGACACGTTTTTGTTGTAAAGAAAGACCCATTTTAATTAGAATGATGATGGTTATTGAGGTAAATATTATGGTTAGGGAATGGATCAGAGTTTTTTCTATGGGTTAGGTTTAAATGAAGAGTAATTGTGAGGGTGTTGGGATTTCACTAAAATTCAGTACATGTATTCCAAAGCTAACCTCTCTTGTTCCCATTTCAGGCAAATACAATCTGTAAGGTATTTTAGAACCTAAAGAGACTGCATAGTCCGAAAAAGGGGAGGGACAGCAGAGAGAAAGGAAACACACTGAAAGCGCCTATTCTTGCTGACCATTAGACCACAGGCTGGTGTAAGACTAGGGGTATGAACCATCAGTCTGCAATTGACTGACCGGTAACCCAAGTAATCCTATAAAACAAGGTACCATTAATCTGAATATGCTTGTACACAAAAGGATACAATGTTTTTGTATACTAGCAGAATGGCTTATCATGGAATGGAAGTGGAGAGGCCATGACCAGCCTCCAGACAACCAGGATACAGGCCCGGAAACAAATACGAAGGTACGCCACCAACAGTAGAGACTCTGGGAGCCAAAATGACTTTAAGCGATCAAAGCTAGAACGGGAATTCTGGATTGGTAAGAAGCAAAGCTCAGAATCTGTGGAAGGAGGGTTTAACTTGAGCAGCCCGAACCATCCGAGAGAACCGAATGGGATCAAAATAAAAAAGGTGCAGGGACTCAAACAGTACAAAGTATATGACCAAAGTAGACAACCTATCTACAGCTCTCTCCAGGCAAGATTTAACACAGTGAGAATACATGTATTAAGGGCCCCTTTCCCCTACTCCCCCATTTAGTGTCTGTGGACTGTTGAGAGACTGAGGTTATATGTGTGGAATTTATGTGCATGTATTCTAGAGAGGGGCCTCTTTCTTTTTCCATGATAGCAGTAGTAAGGTTGCAGTGATATTATGCAAAAATTAAGTTTCAAAAGACAGCAAATGTCATATTTATTTAGGAAAAAAAAAGTTAGGTTTGGGTCTTTCACTACAGGAAGATACACTTAGTTGTTCATAAAAGCGTAATTATTTACCCAATGGTGTAATATTTCTTTCTTGAGAAAGCATATAGTTGCTGCTGTGTTTTTTCTCTTTTAGCCAGCATGTGTTGCCATTGTGTTTTTTCTCTTTCTCCCGGCACGTGTTTTGTCCCATAAATGGCGAGCATGCTTGGGGCTTCTTCAAGGCATCAGCGCTGCATCTGTTGCTGCTTGCAGCTGAACAACTTTCAAATGAGAGGCCATTTTTAAGGATCTGATGCAGTCTCGTTATTCACTCTTTACCTACTGCCATGTTAGATAGTGTTAGAATGTATAAAGCAAAAGCTATGGCACAGGCGCAGGCTTATTTTACATGCCACCCACAAGTGCTGAAACAGGGGTATACATGGTATCTTTCTGATTCGATGATACTATAGTAATTACTCCATCTTGAACTTTTATTGAGATACTGTGATGTTAAGGCATTACCAATTAGACCTAACCTACTTAATACGAAGAATCCTGACCTAAGGTTTAACACTTGAACTGGTGCTTAAATCCTCCCCACTCTTACTGACCTCTCAGTAAGAGCTGGGACATGTGTCCAGAACTTTCCAGCTCCTTCCAGAATATTCCAGCATTTCTGGAACATTCCAGCTCTTTCAAAATATTGTGGCTCTGTGCAAACTTCTCAGCAGTGCTGATCTGTTTTTCTGAGTGACTCCATCCTCCTTTGCCTCCCAGCCACTACTGAGCTGTCCACCACTGTCAATGCCAGATTTGCACTGTGGAGTCTGAGAAAAGCAACAGTGTCCCTGTGACACTAGGAATGATCCCCAGGCAGCACTATCTCCAGGATTCTTGACAGAACTCCACTCAAAGGCCCTTTGTAAACCCCTCAAATCAGGATCTGGATTATTAGAGAAATGATGATGGAATGTCCGGATTAAGTGGAGTTCATGAGTAAATGACTCAGGCTCCCAAGACCTGAGGCCTTATGCCCTTTCTAGGACACTAGATATTGAAACTTTGACACTATGGAAATCAAGAATCTCCTCCGATTCACAATCAGAAGACCCAGGAGAAGGTGGGATCTTAGTTCTGTTACTTGCTTTCTTAATCCTAGTGTTGTAAACTACTAGGTATACATGCCATTTTGCTGGTAATTTTCAACATTCTGTAGAATTCTAACTTGGCCAGTGATCTTGAAAGGGCCAACAAATTGTAGATCGAACTTAGGGGTCGATTTGGATGGCGGACGGATAAAATCCGTCCACCACCCCAGAGGTGGAGGGAGCGTCCGCAGGGGCAGCAGCGGTTCCTCCATTGGAATTAGGATGTGACCGCCACCCTGGCGGTCACATCCTCTATATGTAACATTATGGCGGGTGCTGCTTTAAGCAGCACCAGCCAGAAAGTGAAAAATGCATGTTTTCCTTTGACATGCACAACATGGCATGCCACATTGTGCATGCCAAAGCAGGGGGGAACCATAGGTACCCCCCATGTGCACCCCCCACCCCCCAACACCCTGGGGGCCCGCAAGGGGCCCCCAGAAGCAAAGGTCCACATGCTTTTCCACGATGGTAAAGCCGCCACGGAAAAGCATGTTTCCGCACCCATCCTAATGTGGCTGGCCCCATATTGAGGTCCACACCCCGCGGATCAGCGGCGGACGGACCTGCTGTCCGCCGCTGATCCCACCGCCATCATAATCTGGCGGTGGGTGTTTTCTATGCCGCAGCAGTGAATCCGCATCCTCCGGGCCGGCGGTGGCTTCCACCGGCCCGGAGGATGCCTATTTACCGCCATCTTAATCGACCCCTTAATGTGGAAACCAGGGCTAGATAGATTCTGTGAGTGTTAGGCCTGTCATCCCCAGGGTGGTCTTTACCCTAACATTTTGCCTGCTTACTTATCTCCTCTTTTTCCAGAATCTTTTTGTTGGTGGTAGGACTCTGAGCACTTTACCACTGCTGATCACTGCTAAAGTGCATGTGCTTCTCCCCTAAACATGGTAACATTGCTGTATACACAATTGGCATATTTAATTTCCTGGTAAGTCCTTTGTAAAGTGTTATACCATGTACACAGAGCCTATGAATTAAATGCTACTAGTGGACCTGCAACACGAATTGTGCCACTAACACATGTAGTCCTTTAAACATGTCTCAGGCCTGCCACTGTATAGGCTGTGTGTACAGTTTTACTGCCACATCGACTTAGTATTGAAAACGCTTTCCCAAGCCTGAAACTCCCCTTCATTACAAATAAGTCACCCCTGAGCTAGGCCCTAGGTAGCCCATAGGACATGGTGCTGTGCAAGTAAAAGGTAGGACATGTAGTTTTAAGTTTTGCATGTCCTGGTAATGAAAATCCCCTAAATTAGTTTGTCACTACGGTGAGGCCTACTTCTGTCATAGGTTAACATTGGGAATTCCTTAATACACTTTTAAGATGTAATTCCTGATAAGAATGGAGTAGGATGTTTTATATTTCGTTGGAATGGTCATCATAAATCTTCTTTACCGGTAAACCTGGATTTACCATTACTGTTTTAGAAATGCCACTTTTACAATGTAGACATTTCTTTGTTCTTACAGCTCTATGTGCCTACAGCCTTTCTTTAATACACTTCTGGGATGGTTGACAGCTACACTTTGTGCATGTCCTCTAGACAGCCACTAACAGGAAGGTTAGATGTGTCTGAGTACTCATCTGCATTCTGATGGCTCTTTGTGGGAAGGTCGGGAGGGAGGGACTGACACTTATACATGACTAGGTAGAGCCCTGCCCCACACAGAGGGCTGATTACAGTGACTGGTAGTCCAGAGCCATGACAGGGAAGAAGTGGCCGCCGTGCACTTCATAGACCCTTCCTTGAAGTCACCCCCACGTCAAAGGCACAACTGGATATAAGTACTGGGGCTCTGACCTCACCAAATCAGACACTTCTGGACCTTCAACTGGAGAAGAACTGCTGTGCTGCATCAAGGTTTGACACTCTGCTGGACTGCTGACCTGGAAGGCCTATTTCTCACTTGTGCTGCCTGCTGCTCTGTTAAGCTGTTGAGGAGAGCTGGTCTGTGCCTTGGGCTTGTTGGCTTGCCTCCTGTTGCTTGAGACTCAGGGCTATTAATGTCTATACATTTGCATCCTATGCCTGGTTCACTGGAAGTGGACCCAGATACTTACACCAGAGAAATCAAACATTTCCTGTCTGAGTGTAGCATAACCTGTGCATCAACCCTATTTGAGAAGTAATATAAGCACATTGCACTTGGAACCACTGCATTGTACATGGAACAACAGCTTCAGAACCAATGCATCGCCGCCACTGCATGGAAAAGATCAATGCATCGCCTCTCCATCTTGGATTAATATGGCACATTATCTTTGAAACCGCCCCACTTGGAACCAGCACTTCGCTCCATGGACTCGATTCATCACCTCCACTACGGGAAGAAAATGAAAGCATCACCTCAATTGCGGGCTCGACATTGACGAATCACTTGTCTGCACACCACATCTCGCTGTTGTCCTTCTTGCCTCTAGGCACTAGAAACACTTTTATCCTTTAAAAATTATTATCTCTTCTACTTATTGGCAGTTTCTTGGTTTGGTCTTGATATATTTATAAAATTATTGTCTATTTTTCTAAACCAGTGTAGAGTCTTTTGTGGTGTTTTTACTGTGTGACTGTGTGTGGGTGTGTGTTAAACAAATATTGCCACTGTAGATAAGTCTGACTGCTTTATGCCAAGCTACCAGAGAGTGAACCACTGGTTATCTTTGAGTGTTTATCTCGCTTACCCTGTTTAGAGTGGTGCTCCCTACTTGTATAGGGTGCATACCTCTGCTAACTAGAGAAAGACCCCACAACAGTGAGAATAGCCAAACAAGATCATTCAGTTTGTACTTGGGACTAGCCTTTCTTTGCCCAGCTGCAAACTTATTATAGTCTGCTTTGGCACTTTTGTCAGTATCTTCTATGTTATTAAGAATATTCTGTATAATAAGTACTGAAAATGGTGAAAATTCTCTTGGCAAGTTAAGAGAACGATACTCATATAAGAAAAAAGGAGACAACCCCGAAAGCATTGTTGCAATAAAACTCAACTAGGAGAAGCCACTCTGAACAAAGTTCTTGGTGATCTATTAAGAAACAATGGAGATATTGGTCTAGGGCATGACCAACTTCAACTAGCTGATCATCTGTCCGTGGGAGGCAACTGGTGGTATAGAAATATATTATGCCCAAATAAGTGGTTAGTTATTTCCAAATTGTTTAGAGAAACTGGGATCTTCAATCTGAAATGATGACCTTGGTCAGTCCACAAAGATGCACAATCTCAATTATGAATATTTAGGCTAATTCAAAGGATTAAGGTACCTTATGAAGAGGAATAAAACAAGCAGTCTTGGCAAGGCAGTCCAGTACAACCAGAATTGCAATAAAGTGTTCATTATTAGTAAACTAAGCAATGACAACCATTGATATATGAGTCCAGGGTTTCCTGGATTTGTGCAGAGGTTGTAATAGGCCAATGGGCTTACTGTGAGGTGTTTTTGCTCGTGCGTCAGTGACACAATGGTTTATGTATTCCTTTACATCCTGAGTCAGCCTTTCACACTAGTAATGCCATTTCAGAGGTTCATCTATCCTTCTACATCCTGCATGTCCTGCTATTGTAGTGGTAGAACAATTGCATATGACATTATTGAAAGTTAATTTTTTGTTATTTACAGATGATTTGCATGCAATAGCAGATCATCCAGTCTTTTCCTATTCCTATCCATTCCTGTTGAGAACAGTAGAATTAGATTTTTTTTGTAACAGTTCTTTATTAGAATTTCCCAAAGAAGAGAACATAGTTTTTCAGCAAGTACACACATGGTCTACATATCATTATTGAAATGTATAATTACCTGGACATGCAGTCTAGGAACTCAACAATTTAACAGCTTAAAAATTCACCAAACTACAGTGTACTTCAACCGTGTCCCTACGTAATGTTTCTTAGCATAATTATTTTCATGCCTGGTCTGTTTAGTTACCAACATGCATCACATCAGTTTTCATGATAATGAATTTTTAAGTTTTACAATTCTATTGCTTGGAACAAGCAAGGCTTAAAGAAATGATTACATGCATTTTTTTCTATTTTATGAAATCATGCCTTTATGATGGTACATTATTTATGTATACTAATTTGTTTGCTTTGTATATATATTGCATATTGTATGAGATTAATTTAAGTTTAGAGTTTTATATCTCAATATTCTGAGTGAATGGATTTCCCTATAAATTAGATAAATTCCCATTCATATCTCTGCCGCAATGACATCACAATCCAAACTTACAAGCCATGGACGAAGTAAAGCCACAAAGCCTGACTCAATTTTGAGTAGGCTGCGATGCCACTTTATGTCCTTTGACGCAGATGTTGTCTATCATTATCTTTCCAAGGACCGTGAAAGTGTCAAATCACTTGAATATATAAATATCAAGAAAATTCTCTAGAAAAAGTGCCTTTGAACCCGATTTTATGGTTGAACAAAGACAATGGCCAAAATAGTGTAGTCTCAATTGTCATACTTTTACCTTACATGTTTAAAGGAATGCATCTTAGACTAGTATCTGGATGCTTATTGGTTAAATAAAATATTCCTAAGGTGATATTGTAAAATCTATCTCTGAAAAGATGCAGTATAAAAGGATTAAAAGAACTACCACTTGACCACCTGCTAGGAGAGGTCATTTGCCCCACATTATCTCAAGCACAATACTTCCAGTCCAGCAGACAATCATGCCTGCCAGAGATGCTGTTTCCTTATCGCACTATCTACTGAAAGCTGATACTGAGCCCGGTAGGAGTTGATGCTGATGCTGAATGCATGTTTGCCATTCTCAGGGAACACCACCTCCTTCACTCCTGATAATTACAGCGTTCCGCAATAAACAAAGTATGCAGTGCACTCATCCTCCCTAAGTTATTCTGCTCTTCATACTCTTGTAGTGTAGCACACAGAAGTAGGTTTTAGGGTGTTAGTTTTTTCAGATGGCATTTTAACCATGTTAGAAATGTGCTTTTTATTTTTGTTGTTCTCAATGTGCATTTGTGCTGGTTTAATTGGTAATTTTAGATGTGTCAATCAACATTGTGCATCTGTTGAAATAAACACTCTTTTTAGTTAAAGTGTCTTTCTTAGGGCCTCTTGTGTGTGTGTAGGTTTCAAGAGAAGACAAAAGGTTTGTTTCTGATTACCACGGTGTACCTGGATCCATGTATAAGGACTTTAATTAACGCAAAAGCATTGATGCCACTTGAATTACATATTAGGTGGAGTTCTGCGGGGCCACAAAAACCTATCTTTCACATTCAATAATTGGTGATTTGAAATACGTTCACTTGTGTCACCTGTGGAAGAAAAAACAAAACTTGTAGAGCTGAGCCACAGACTCAGTTTATGCAACAAAATTGATCTCATTTATGACTATCTGCATGAAGAATCAATACACTTACTAGTGTTATTGTGGTAAATGTAACATACAACAAACATTTACACCATAATTATCTTAATAATGATTGTAGTAGTTGTGGACCGTGTACCAAATAATAGGGTTTCTCACTAAACCCCATAGGAAGTGAAAGCATGGAGAAAATTACCACTAATTTTATGAGGGATGATAAATCTACCATAACATTGTACTTACCTTAGGTGGAGTACATGGCTCCAATAAGGAACAACACATGTATTTCTGGACATTTTCTGGGTGCCACCCTCTGTTCATGTAAGGATTAAAACTACCTGGCAATATAACTTGTTTATGTAAAAATTTCTCAGTATCCTATTTGCTGGAAAATACAAATTTCACATTATTTTACTATCAGCACAATTCTTAATTTCTACATTTTCCAGTAGTTATCCCTTTGGGATTTAATGCAAATTGGTATCTGAAAAAGTACTGTGATTCTCACTACGAATTTCCTCTGGCACCAAGAGAAAATATGTACTTCAAAGTTATAAGGGGGTTTGAGAATAGAAAGAGTAAACATCTGCTCCTAGAGACATATAAGAAATCATCAGAGAGGGTAACCCGTGGTAGTAATGATCATATGGCTAACCAGCTAAATTTCTTTTCCTCAAGGATAATTGGTGTTAGATCACTTTCAAATGTCGACCTTAGTGTTCACACTCATTATGTTCTCAAGAAGCTTTCTTAAATATACCTTATTACTTGTAAAACCCTGCACTTCTCGCCTTAAATGCTTTTATTTGTGTTAACTGCATTCCTCTGGCCGACAAAACATTGTATTTGCATTATATAACTAAAAGTGGTTGACATTAACATTTTAACTAAACTGGTAGTGTACCACTTGAGTAAACACTTAGCACTGTCATGCTAATTCGAAACATCGGTTACCAACTGTATAACTATGTTTTCATCAACATGATAGAACAAATAAAAGTAGTTATTTTTATTTGGGCCATTTATTTTTATGTAGGGCCACTCATCCTTCAAAGATGCAGAGTTAACACAGCACCTATTATCACTCACACCATTCTCCATGCTCAGAGAGCTTATCTTAATATTGTCACCAGCTAGCGGCCATATTTATGACTTTGATTGTGTCTCTCTTGCACCACACAACATAGTGCAAGAGAGACGCAAACCTTACGTCAGATTTTTGAAGTAATTCACAGCCACATCACATGGCATTGAGTGGCTTAAAAAATATCGAGTAATGCAACGTTTCACAAATCGCTGCGATGCCTTATTCTGCATTAGAGAGGCTTTCCATGGGCATTCCATGGATGTTTCCATGCAACTCCCAAGGTTTTTGATGTATTCCCAGATTTACCAAACCTGGTAAAGCTAGGAATGCACCAAAATGATACAGGTCAGGCGTAATGAGGATAAGTATAATTATTTCGCCTCGTTTGATCTGCAGCCTAACACCAATGCATTGCACCATGATGCAAGGGTGCCTGCATTGGTGCTGGGCTGCCAAAATGGCGCCAGCACAAGGGAAGAGAACAGGAATGGGCTGTATTGAAAACATGCAGCGCATTCCTGCCCTTTCTCTGTGACGCAGGGCAGCACAGCAAGGTGACTTGCTGCACTGCCCTGTGCCACTGAGGAAGCTGAAAATGTTTAGGAAAAATGTACCACAGAATAATATAGAAACGTGTTAAAAACATAGAAATGCATAATAAAGTAGACATTAGGAAATTTGCTTTTATTAAACGTGCAAAAATGAAAATGCTGGTTAAATTTACAGATAGCTTTCATTACTATTGTACTCCAATTGCTAGGTTGCACTATTCTTTTATTCTTCTCTATCCCTTTAAGAAAATAAATGCCTTTTTCATAAATAGTGATTTAATGTTATAACTGAATTATAGTCTAACCTTTTCACAAAATGTGCTGTTTCATGCAAAATGTATTTCTCTTCTTCTCACACAATATGACGTAATTGAAGTTAGATTGTTTTCTTTGCCACATATTCATATTGAACAAGTGTATTTATGAGAAGAAAATGCTTAATGCAGCTTACATTTTGGGATCTAACCAGGACATATCAGAATTCAAATGTTTCATTCCGTAGGGCAGCTCATTGTTACACAAAGGGACACCATACAGCTAATAGGGTATGCTTGCTAATGGTTATCATGAGAAGCTCAGTGGATTCAACTTTTTGTAATACAATGTAGCCACCTCTGAATAACTCCATGTCAGGAATCAAGGATGTAGACGACAGACAAGTAGAAGCTCTTCCTCCATTGGACGCTGATGAAATTTTCACCTTTTTTTAAACTTGCTTAGTGGACTTTCTATATAGTATGTGTTCCTTGCTAGAGAGCCAAGGCATTCTATGCACTTCTACCCTGCCATGCCCCTTAGCACTTTGCTGTGCTAGCTGAAATTACCATAAGCCATTGCTGACAGTGATTTTCTTTGACTTCTTATGCAAATTGAGGAGACTTTCTGTCTTTGTGCTGATCATAGTTACTGCTGTGATTTTTATCACCCTCTCGCTCATTTAGACATTTTCTACTACAACTGTTTGGAGTATTCAATTGAGTCTCCAGAACTACCCTTTATGGGAAGTTTTAATCCTTTTCTTAGTTATTTGACTTTGCTTCAAAATTCTCCTTGCTCTTTTCCAGAAGGAACTCTTTATGGATTCTTGTTAGGATAGGATAGGGTTTTTTAGATAAGAATAAGGAATATGTTCTGAATGGAACATGCTGTTATTTTCTATGCCGGTTCATTTTTTTTTAGTTAAAGAAAAAAGTTTATTTATGAATAGAAAAATACAATGTGAAAGAGCGCAAGATAAAATTCATGTATACAAAATTGCTAAAT
Organism: Lissotriton vulgaris; assembly: GCF_964263255.1. Classification (NCBI taxonomy): domain Eukaryota; kingdom Metazoa; phylum Chordata; class Amphibia; order Caudata; family Salamandridae; genus Lissotriton; species Lissotriton vulgaris. Next base: position 1,025,350,394 of record NC_141696.1, on the reverse strand, counting down.
GACTAAATAAGCAACAGTAGAAGGAAATAACGGCAGTCATCTATAACTTTGTTCAACATAACCACTGTGTAATAATTATTGTAGAGCAGAGAGTAAGAGGGGTCAAAAAGGAATAGTAAACATAATAAATACAAAGGAAAAAGTATTTATGGGGGTTTAGGAACTTCTTCAATTCGGGGGTTATGAAAACGTGTTTTATTTGCAGACATATCTAAAAAATTAGCTATGGGTAACCCTAGAAAATCTCGCTTGATAGCCAGAGAAATTGGAGAGACAAATGCCCTATCTAATCTGTGATTATAGCAGACACCATACCACCAGTCTTGGTAAGACACCTTAGTACAATCCTTCCAAGCTCTAGTAATCTGTCAAAAGGCAACAGCAAGAAGTAAATCTATGATGTGAAAATTACTAGACTGAGAAGCCCAATCTTCAGAAACACTACTTAAAAAAACATTAATAAAATGAAAAGGCATTTGTGTGTGTAAAATGTCATTGATTTGTTGACAGACTTGTAACCAAAAAGTATAAACATGGGAACAATCAAATAGCAAATGCTTGAGACTAGCTGAAGTAGCGTTACATGACCAAATAGAAGAAGAAAGAGTAGAACTTATTTTATGTAGTGAAACAGGAGTATACATAAGCGGATTGTAAAACAAAAATGTTTGAATGGTATTAGCTGCTCTAGACGATTTCCTTATTATAGCACAAATTCTATTCCAAACAGAGATGGAAAAGCACATTTGGAAATCAGATTCCCAAGAGAGCTGCACCTCTGTTTTGTTTTGAATATCTGAAAAAGAGGTTAAATGTTTATATATGTGAAACACAGAAGGAGAAATAGCTACAATTGAAAGTATATTAGGTTTGGAAGAGGTAGAAACAGGAGTACAGGAAAGTTGGATTGATTCACTGAAATTAGAGAAATGCATTTAGCTTCATAGAAAGAAGGTAAGAAAAAATGTGATTGAGCAATTGTGAAGGAGATACAAATATCATCACGAAAAAGTTGATAAACCCAATTAATTCCTTAGCAGACCATTCCTTCCAGAATATAAATGTATTAATTTTTAGATATTTGTTGTACCATATTGAGGATTGCAAAAATTGATCCTTAGCATTGTGATAAGGAATAAAAAAAGGATGGAGAATTTTACATGTATTGTAAAAAAACAGGAAGGGATAGTGACATACTGTCATGGTTATCCACCATAGAAAGTTAGAAAGGATACATAGACAAACATTTCCTGCACTCATCCCTTTAATGTATCAACATGAGAATGGGGTGCGAGCGAGGAAAAACAACTTCCCCGCTGACTAACTGGTTGTAGACTACATCTCCCAGAAGTCACGAAACGTGGCAGACATGAAGATCAGCGCACAGGAGGAGCCGAAGTATATAAACCACTCATATGCAGTGGCCGGTGCTTGTCAGTCTGCCAAGTACCATTCCAGTTGGAGATTCCAGATTTATTTCCTCGCATTTGAAGAGTCCTACTCAGCACAGCAGAGGTCCCGGAAGATTTTGTCTGTTCGAATGCTCTCCCGACCTCGAACCAGTGCGCTCTGTGCGAGAGCATTGCTGTTTGCTTTTTACTGCTCTCATGCCTTCCCGTTTATTCCTCGTTTAACCACCACAGAATTTGTGTCTGCAACCTTTCAATCTTTTCTGTCAGTGCTCCGTTTCGCATAGCAGGGTCTCTCAGGAGAGAGAGAGGAATGTTACTGCTTAGCAGAAATTAGAACAAACTAATACAGTGAATTTGCACAGACAGAGTGCATCTGTGCATCTGGGCATCTGGGCATCTGTGCATCTGTGCCAAACACCTTTCTTTTGAGGCTACAACTCACCGCATTTGCACACATGAGTGCTGCTGCATGGAACACTTTTGTTTTGGGTATAATTCACCTCGTACGCACACACGGAGTGCCGCTGTGCGACAGGCTTTTCTTTTGGGTATGTCATTCAACGCTTTTGCACACACACAGTGCTGCGGTGCGGAGTGCTTATCTTTTGGCTGAGATTAAAGGAAACAAAAACACGAGGAAGTGTTTCTTGGCTATCGAGGAGGTGGAATCTACTCCTTAGTGTATCCAACTCCTGTGGAGTGACAGGAGGAACAGGAGACAAGGCAGAGCTGAGCAGATAAGTTCCAACCAAGATTCATGGTTCATTATAATTGCTTGCGTATTGTTCTTGGCATAACCTAGACATTTACTTGGAAAAGGAAGCATCTTCCTAGTATAAAGATTGCTTGGTTTTGTCTAGGATTCTACCATTTCTACTGGTAGCCTTTCTTTTACAAGCTGCTTGATGTGGAATGCATGTGAGTTAATAATTATGGAACACATGCTACAAATATAGATTGCCTACTCATAGTTTAGTTGCATGCTAAATACATCCTTCTGTTCTCTCTCACACACAGGGTCTCCTAGAAAAGAGTGTACTTCGTAGAAAGAAGTAAAGACCGGAGAGGCCTTCCCGTGGTGTTCCACAGCTGTTTAGTCTTTTATTCATTTCCCCTCTCCCCTATGGGCAGTTTTGCAGGGGAGTTAGGTCTCTTCCCTCTGTGGGTCTGCGCAGGGAGAAGTGGGGAAACTAATCATTGCCCCAGCAGGTTTGTTCCTGAAGGTTAGTGGCTTATGTTATCTGCTAACCTGACACATAGGCCTATGTGCAAGTGATAGAAATTCCTTAAAAGAAAATGGCTGAAAATAATATTTTTGAATATTAGTCCATAAGGGTAAATTAAATGAATCATACTTTTGTAATAACAAAGAAGATAATTTTAAGGAAAATGCAGTCTTATAGGAGAGAAAATCTGAAAAATTAACCCTTACCAAATGTTTGGGTCAATTAAGTGTATGAAGAGACATACACACTTTTTTATTATTCCATAAGAATTTAGATAGAATAGAATAAAGTATCTAATATTGAGAATTAGGAATATTAATAGGACTATTAGAAAGATTTTTAAAAAAGGCGACCCGACCAGGATAAAAATAAAAGACTCAACCTTGGTGCAAGAGATTTCAATGCCGCCTATAATTCTTTGAGAAATACAGTTTCTTTGATAGAAGACTTAAACCATTAGCCAAGATATTAAATTTTATCCGGATTCCACTAAAATTAGAAGAAGTAAAATCTGCATGAAAACAGAACTTATTTAGAGGAAGAATTTCACAGTTGTCAGCCTTTAATTTATATCCTGACACGGATGCAAAAAGATTTACCTCTGATAAAAAGACTGTTAATGACGTTTGTGACTGTGAGATAAAGAGTAAAATATCATCAGAGTTTTAATTGATTATCACCACATTGAAAGCCTTTAATTTGGGAGCTGAGATGAATTTGTATCCGATAAAAGGTTCAAGGGGAAGCAGAAACAGAAGAGGAAAAAGAGGACAACTTTGTTGAATACCTCAAAATTATAAAAAAGATGGAGAGAGTAGACCATTTACTAAAATAGCAGAAGTAGGAGAGGAGTACATCAAAGAGACATAATTAATATAAGTAGGACCAAAACCAAACCAGTCTAGAGTAGAAAAGATAAATGCCAGCTAACAAGACCAAATGCCTTTTCAGCGTCTAAAGAGATAGAAGCTCTAAGTAAAATGAATTGGCAATTTCTGTAGATAATTTATTAAAAGCAAATTTGGATTTAATGAGTTCCTCTAAACAAGTTTTGGAATCGGTATGGTAATTAGAGTTTTCGAATTGTTTAATACATGCTGTAAGTAAGTTCAATGTATTCAACAATGCATTCTTTTCATAAGATACAAAAGAAATAATGAAATCTTTAAAGAAAGTTGTAAAGGAATCCCATATAATCTAGGGAGAGATGGTCATGTTTTCATTTTCAAGAAAAAAGGTGTTGGCAAAAGATTTTACAATTTTAGTAAAATTTGATTGCAATAAAAGGGAGTTATCAAATCTCCACCTTCTATTACCTAGAATAGGCAGAAAAAGCTCCAAATCCAATAGGACCAGGGAATTATCTGAAATTAATGTGGAGCCAATAGTAGACTGAATAATATGTTGTGCAAGCGATTTAGAGAGGAAAACATAATCCAAATGAGAGTGGGAGGAATGTAAAAGCACAAGATTACAGAGCCTCCAAGCATCCAATAGAGACTGTTGTTGAATAGTACATGTGAACTGAGAATGCATGTGAGAAGAGATAAATTTAGATTCAGAATTGCGATCAACAATAGGATCAAATCCCATGTTATAATCCTGTAGAGAGGATGCAGCGTCAAAAGGAGTTGACTGGGGAAGTGGGTGGATAGAGGTTAAAGATAGTAATCAGGAATTTATTAAGCAACAAAGAAACAGAAACCCTTCTACCCAACACATCAGTGTCTTGTGTGAGCAACTGTATATCCAAAAGTTTGTGACATAAAATGGTTGCGCCATTACGTTTGCCTTTGCCAGGAGAAGCAAAAACATCGCCAACCCATTGACGTTTAAGCTTAGATGTTTCTTTGTCCAGAATATTAATTTCTTGCAATAAAGCAATATCACATTTTAAATTAGAAATGTGTGTTAGTACTCTCTGATGTTTGATAGGCGGACCTAAACCTTTAACATTCCTTTTTTTTTTTTTTTTTTTTTTTTTTTATTGGCAAATTCAAACCATAAAACAAAAATATACAGGATAAGTAATATGAAATGATGTGTGGTATACATGGGTTACAAGGTACATACATAAATATATATAAACAAAGCTCTACCACAAGAAAAGATATAATTATTGAGAAAAAGAATACTAAAAAGAGAGAGAAAGTGGGATCAAAATCACTTAAAGGCCCTATATCTGGTTTCCCCTTTCTTGATTATACCACCTAGTAATAGGTTCCCAAATCTGTGTTCCTATTGCTCTCATTTTTCTACCTCTTGTGGCATATATTGAAATTTCTTGTTTATATATTGCTATAACGCGACTAAGCCACATATTAAAGGTAGGGGGCTCTGTATCTTTCCACCTAGCTGCTAGAATTATCCGTAACACGGCGTATCCCAGAAATAGTACAGCCTGTTCTTCTCTATTGTGTTTCAAAGAGTCATCGTGACCCAATAGGAGCAATGTTATAGAATCATGTATTCGGTGCCCAAAAATTTGGGTCCAAAATTCCAGCATCATAGTTTTGATTGTGACCAATGTGGGGCATTCAGCAAACATGTGTAGGAGATTTGCTAGTGGTTGTTTGCATCTAGGACAGTTATCGTCATTCCTAAGCCCCCATGCAAACAATTTAGCTGGCGTATAATATAAATTATAAATGATTCTATAATATTGAGCCTTTAAGTTAGAGGCTATAAAATATCTTGTTGAGAGAGCTAATGAGAAATCTATATCTACATTAGGATTAGCTAATTTTATGGCCCAAGATTGTTCCGTGCGCTCTAGATCATCTGGGGTATTGGCCAAAAGTAACTGATATAGGACCCCAATTCTGGTAGATTTTTTCCCTATAATGTCAAATAATGGGATATTATCTGGAAGAATTTTTGGTTTGGTATTGTAGATACTAGCTGATATTTGATAGAATTTTAAAAAGTCGTTCGCGGGGACATTATATCTCGCTTGAAAGAGCTCAAAAGAAAGTGGGAGATTATTACTAAAGAAATCTCCAATTGTTTTAATACCTAGCAGCTCCCACCTCTGAGATCTACTATCATTAAGGATATTAGGAAAAATTTTACATTGCCGTAGCGGTGTGTATTTTGTATATGTGGGAAGCCCTAGATGCTTGCCAATAGCTTTCCAGACTGAAAGGGCATCTAAAACAGTCTTTAATTTAATTTTTTTGTAATAAGATGTTTCAACCTGCCTTAAAAAAAGTCCCTTATGTTTTTTACCTAGGCTAAGCTCATATATTGATGGTATATAGGGAATTGTAAAGGTTGGGCCTCCTGGTTTTGCGGTCAAAAGAGGATCCATATATTGCAATAATGATGCCCAAAAATATAATCTTAAATTTGGTAAAGCTAAGCCGCCTCTTCTTTGGGGAAGTGATAGAAGGGGGAGGGCGAGGGAGACAATGCACAACTTTGATATACATAACAACATCAGTTACAATATAACAACATCTGTAAAAAACTAAACATTATCAAAGAAAAACTCATAAATAAAGGTGCAAAAATGATTGGCATATGAGAAAATATATACAATTATGAATGAACAAAACATGGAAAGCCAATAGAAAGCTGGAGATAAGACAGAAAGAGTATATAAGGTATAAAACAAGAGAAAAAAATATAGTAATGAAGATAGATAGCCAGCAAAGAGGCAGAAGGAAGGAAAAGAAGATGAGTTACATAAAGGAAAAACAAGAACCATATAAATAGGGAACACACTAACATACCAAAAATGACATAGAAAAATTGAGGGTGGTGAAAGCCAGATAAGGAAAATTATACAACCAACCCGATAATCAACGGCGGGAAAACACAGGAGGTAGAGACACACCATCCAAGCGGATCGGGAAGTACAATGACCAAGCATGACAACTGCACCAAACAAAAAGAAGAAACATGAAGGGTAAATAACACATATTATCAACAACCAGAATATGCAGTTATAACAAGCCAACAAGAGAAAAGCAATTAAAGCATGTTACAACACAATCCAACATTTGAAAGCCTGGTAATATCCATGTCTTCTTCTCTACAATTGTCCAACAAACATTGTAATAAAGCAAGCTCCTCAAAAGTTATAGCTTTATTTTTATAGGTCACTTTAAACAGACAAGGATGAAAGAGGCCAAATGTAGCAATGATATGTTGAAGCGCAGGGCACATGTTCAAAACATTTCTTCTCCTATACCCCGTTTCTTTGGCATAGTCTTGGGAAAAGAAAGGAGGAGATCCCAGCCAGGAAAGTCGACCCTTAAGCTTAGCCTTTTGAAGAACTTTCAATAAATCAGTATATTCTAAGAAGTAAATGATAACACCTCTGGGTTTAGCAGAGGAGGTTGCGGAGTTTGGACCATGACCTAGGTGATGAACTCTTTGAATATTTAAAACTGGAGTGTCCGGGAAATTAAGAATCTTTGGAAGAAAAGACTTGAAAATTGAGATGGGATCTGAACCTTCTAAGCCTTCTGCCAGACCATACATGTGTAAATTGTTATGCCTGTTACGATTTTCAAGATTTTCCTCTAGTTTTTGAGACGGGCAAGGTCCAATTGCATAGGTTGAACCTTGTTCACCATAGCTGGAACAGATTCTACACATTGTTCCATTTGTACCACTTTATTCTCCATGCATGACCATTTATCATCCAAATTTTGAAGAGGTTTATTAGTTTCTTCCACATATAGTCTAAGAGCATGAAGCACCTCAAGAAGTAGTTCAATGTATATAGACAGAGGAGGTGTGACAGGCGATGGAGGGTCTTTTTTTAATACATTTGCCAGAAGAAAGTGCAGAATAAGCAATTACTTTCGAAGCATGTTTGGCAGCTGGAAGTGGAATATTTGAAGGCATGGGCACAGATCCCACTGGGCAAGGTAACGTGTTGCATTCTGAATCCTCCATGTCTGTTTGAAGAATTGTAAAAGGATTATATTGTTCCACAGATGATGAGAGAGGAAAGTTGGTGGAAGTGTGACGCATAGGTTTTGTTCTCCCCATAAACAGGCAACTAAGCCACGTCAACCAGGATCCCTATGGTGTGAAAAGTTATAGCCACAATAAAACACAGTCAATTCTATTGTGATATGAGGGCAAATGAGTCCAAATACGAAATTCAAGAAAAACAAAATACATTTTTAAGAAATTCTGAAAATATGCAAAAGGCCGAAAGTTCCTGAAGTCACAGTGCATCAAGGAGGTCTTTTGGGGGAATCAGTTGTCACATCGGGCAGAAATCCCAAAGAAAAATATTAAATATGCCAAATTTGGTGTTAATTAGCTGTTTCGTATGCAAAACATTGCATTGCAGACCACCGAGAATGTTGAGAATGCCGGCAAAAATAGTGAAGAAACATCGCTCTGTTTACCAGAAAAAACAGAGAGGCAGAAAAACGAAATGGCCGGCATGAGTTCCTGAGAAGAGGCGCGTCCACTGAGTAAACTAGAATGAATAAGTACCGGCTCTCACCGGTATCACAAAATAGCATATCTGGCATCCAGAGTCCTTCACATGCTGAAGGACTCCACCTTGAAGAAATGTGTGGCGCTCGGTCCGCAAGGAGGCCGACATCCCTCCAAGACTACCACAGAGTTCCTCTAGCTGGCCGCTATCTCCACAGGCATCAAGCCACTACCCCCTTCTATGGCCATTCTAACCAATCTTTTGTAATTCATCTGATCTGACTAACCTGAATAAAAGAAAAAAAATAGCTTCCAATCTCTTAATGAAAAAATAAGCTTTTAAAACTTCACCTAACCTTTCTTTATTGGCTGAACATCAAATGCAAATGATGATGTTTTTGTTGTTAAAATGCTCCCTTCTAACACCGTAGCAAAGGTTAATCGAATTAGTAAGGCACAGAACTTCCAGGTTTGTTTAGTAGGTTTGAAGATGATGTTATTCATAGAAATGTTTATAAGATTTCCACGCTCGCACCACAATTCTTATAAACGCTACTTCACTTTCTTTTGCTAAAACACATATATCAACATGATTTCTGCATAATCTCTAGTACAGTAACACAGTTATTCATCAACCTATATACTAGATGTTGCTGTAAATGTGAAGAGTACCTATCAAGGACAGAATAAATAGGCGAGGCGATCTTTCATGTCCATGAAATAGCAGTCTGAAATGGGCTGAGGGAGAAGAGTTTGGCGGACAGTTGGAGTGAGTTTGAAAAAATAAAAATTAGGTCATAATAAGACAGTTCTTAATAGATACAGGCAGTCACCATTTTCCTTTGTCTCCTTTAGAATGCGAAGATGTAAGTGTTAATGAATATATTTTAATACTTTAACAGTACTACAAAATCAACAATGCTAGAAGTGCGTGAATAAATGTGTTCATGCATGGGACTCGGAGTTAGTACACCCATTCTTGTCCAATGGCAGAATATGCCTTGAGAGTGAAATATTACTGTGTTGTTCTAGAAAAATTGATTTTGAAGATGACAATCTTTAACAGGTGAATATCTCTACATTTTGGAAACCCAGGGGGCTGGGGGAATGGGAGAGTTAGTTAGACTCTGCCCTGTGTATAAATGGTGTTTCTGGCCAGTGCTTGGAACCATGCCCTAGGGAACCAAACCCTTGGCATCCTCATGGGCTTAATAAACCTCTCACTAGGGCTTTTTTATGTGGACACATCAGAGAAATGCAAGAAACCGCCCCTGTCTGGCAACACCCTTCAAGGGTAGGGAAGACAGCTCTGGCCAGTGCCTGCAGCACTGACTTGGAGAACAGACACCAGGAAACATTGAGGGCTTCACCAAACTTTAACAACAACGGGCCACTGTAATTTAATCCAGAGGTCCTAGGGAATATGAGAGGGTATATGGAGTACGTCCTCCCCACAAATACTTTATAACAAAAAATATCCCCACACATAAGGGGGTCACTTAATCTTGCCCTGAAGAAAGTCCGGGACCTTTATGGCCACACAAGGACTGAAACATTTCGGCACTTCACTAGGGTCATAGGACCATAAAAATCCTTATAATACCCCATTTTACTTATTTTTTAACAACCCAACCAGACCCATGAATAAAGGGATACCAGGGGTCTGATTGAAGTATTTTATGTATATCCTCTTGCCTTCACTATCATAAGAGCTTCCCAACACTGTGGTTGAGCCCACCCCGACCTGTAGGAGTCGGGGTGACCCGATGATGAAGCATGACACCACTAGGGTGTGTAAGGGTAACTAAAAACAACTAGTGTTCCCCCCTTCCACCATATATATATATAGATATGGTTAGCATATCAAACACACCCCTAGTGAGTTAGTGTTTAATCCCACCCCATACATAGGTCTTTATCCCTATGCGCGCTACCTACATTGAACTAGTAGTTCTCTTAGTAGGTCTCCTTTGGAGTATTCTTCACCAAACTTTCACAGTGGATTCTTCAAGGTGCTCAGCCTTGAAGAGCCCAAGACTCTGGCAGCAGCATGCCCTGGGTAGGGAACATAGATCTGGCTTTTACGTGGACCCTGACCCAAGATCTTGATACCATTCACAGGGTACAGAGCTCAGTGTAGTGGGAATGTCTGTGTAGGAGGAATGGTATCTCTCTGCAAATTAATTTTAGGTTGTATTTATTTTTTGGTGGTTACATTGTATTTCCGCATGGACAGAACCTTTAGCACAAAGCATCAACTTTAGGTGATGACTGGTTCGCTTTTCCACCCTGGAAGGAGAGTTACTCCAGCTCTTCACTTGCAACATCTTCAACCTTTTCCAGACTGAAAAGCAGGTGTGGCCGGCACAGAGCGGTGGGGCGGTGGGGTGGGACGGCCTGCTCCCACCCCTCCCTGCTGCTCTTACCTGTGCTGGCCGTTTCTGGTGAAAAAGGAGTTAGATAGTAGTTTGTGGAATTTCAAAATGGTTCAATTATGTGAGCATATTCAAACTACCAATGCAAGACACTCATCAAGTGCATTTATGTTGGATTTCCAGGAATGCCTTTGTGAATTCCTTTTAGACACTGAAAAGGTAAATGTGTTTATAAATGTAAGCTTAAGACCAAATAACACTTTGCGAAAAGGGCCATTTTTGTACATAAAAACATTCATTCTATTGTTACTTAATGCTTTCAAATTCAGAAAAATTAAGTTGTTCTTTACCGTATAATTAAAACCTTTGAAAAATATGTCCTTTTGCTTCTTGATGTTGCTAGGGTCATAGGAACTCAAAAACAATATCATGTATTACTGTAATTATTTCAGTGGACATCATTATGTAACAAGAACTTGAATGTTAGTTTTATCTTTTTTTTTAAAATAAATTAAATGTCATTATTGTTTAGATGTGTTATTTTTAACTAAAAGTAAGTACAGCTTAACTCCTTATTTTAACAATAGGTGACCAGGACTATGCCCTTTGGACCATGGCTAATTAATCCATATGGAATTCCTAAGATTTCGTCAGAGGTCAAATGGACTTCTTCACATAGAAGAACAAATTCTATTATAGAAAGATCATTTGTTATATTGAAGAAAGGATTTTTTTGTATTGATGGTGGATGGTAACCTTATACACAATGTTGCTATGAGTAGTTCACTAATCCTCCATTAGGAATGGGAAGCAGTAAATGATGAGGTTCCTTACAATTGATATCCCATGTTGACTCAGACTCACAGGAAGGGCAAAGGAAGAGAGATAATGTTGTAAGCAATTTGTTTTCAAAAGAAATAACCAAGTGTTTTGAATTCCAATGTTGAATTACAAAATACTTGATTAAAAAATAAAGATTTAAATACCTCTAAATCATGCTCTGTGGATGTGTATTATCTAGATTAAATTACTCATAATATATTACCTGTGTACTACAATGACTCTCGACTCTAATGGTGGTCTATATGTCTTCCTTTAAGCTTACCCAGCAACTTCAGTTCTCATAGGTACTCGCTGGAGCTGAACAATCCCATGAAGTGTGATATAGAGACATGCATGTAACTTCTTTAAAAACAAAACTAAAACATTACTCAATCACATAAAAAATTGCATTGTTGAAAGTGCTGTTAATTAGGCCTCTTTCCAAGCGAAGTACCTTTATCAAAACTTGGCTGCTTTAAGTCACTGCTTTCGCTCCACAGAGTGGAGACTGGGCAACCTAGCAAACTGATTTAACACAACTCCTGACTGAATCCAGAAAAGAAGGCAGATACATTTAAAAGTGACAGACATGGACACCCAATCACTACTAAACAATGTACATTATTTGTAGTGCATGGAAAACAAGAACTTGATCATTTAACAGGCTTTTTCCATTCCATCCTTCCATATTTTTTGCATTTTCCCTTTCAGGGAAACACTTGAGTTCCATAAGGTGTCCTATATATGATGCCAAACTAGTACTTCTCAAATCTAAACCCGCACAATGATTGTATGCACATAACATGGCCAACACACCTGTTAGATCCAGTATTCAGGGCCCTTCATCTACCACCGCCTCATGTTGGTCAATAACCTACTGTTATTAGTCATACAGTTTTACATAAAACTCAAATTCAACAAATGAGATTAAATTAATATTGGTAGTGGGCTGGGCAGTTATGTTTATAACAACTGAGAATGCAAAGATAGATAAGTTTACCCAAAAATAATCTCAAATATATTTAGGACTCCCTTGTATCATCAAAGATGCGATAGAACCGTGAAGTGCAAAATAATCCTATGTGGCCTTAAGGAACTTTAATATTTATTTAAAAGATAGTTAAAGTCCAAATAACACCTAGGAGTATTGGAAAAGGAGAGCCTACAGTGTATTTTTAAAACATTGACACACCCCTCAGGCGTCCTTCTGCACTGACAGAGAGACTTGATGTATCCCCTGGTGATGAACCATGACATCCTTATTTTAGCTCTACTTTGGGCTTCATATTCTTTTCTAAGCCAATATTTACATACTATACCAGGTTTAAGTAATTTTTTACCACAATATTTAAGCTGTTTCCATGTAATTTGTTTATCCATTCATTGTGACATGGGACACTTTTAATGGGTGACGGTACAGGTAATGATAGTATTAATTATCTCTCACATCTCTGTAAAACTCTTTGTTGTCTCAGTGTCACTGAATCCTGTATATCCCTCTGTGTCTTGAGAACTTTCCCTGTTGAGTCCTCTTCTGCCTTGATTCTCCACATCCTTATTTTTCTTGCCGCAAATCTACTTGTGCACTACAACCCAATTTTCTAAAAATTGCATGCACTCTCTCTGTACTGTGTAAGGAGGGTCAAGAACATTGCAAAAGTATCTACCACAACCCATTTGGCTAAATAACTGAATGCTAGCAGGAAACTCTGAAGTAGAGCTTTCAGATCACATCATTATGATTCGATTCGAAAGTCTTTATTCGATACATAATCGTAAAAGACATTTACATTTATAACAATAATGTCATAACATTCCATCCTCATTAAATAGCAAAATTACACTAGAAATAAGTCCATAAATAAATACAAATATACAATAAATTAGTGTAAAACACAGTTTGCAACACAATAGAGTATCAAAATTCTTTTATAGTTACATCTTACATCCTATATCAATCCTTTGGATTCCTCACGTGAATATCCATTGTGGGTGAGTGACACTCACGCATCTATTTGACCATCACAAAGTGGTGTGGGTAATGTTCAAGTAACTATTGACAATACCTATGACTACCATTGCGAGTATTAATGTTTGCCCTAATTATTAGCACAGTCGGCTACTAACATCCGGTGTGGACAAGCACGTTGGAACAGCCTGACTCACACTATAGCTTTTAGTTTGGATAACCTATTGTGGGTGATTAACTATCGCACATTTAGTATACAATTGGTTTGTGTTGTAAGTTGTATGTCCAAGCAACCGCTGATAGCACGAATGGCAATGAACAGCACTGACGGCCATTATTTTCTTATTATTATTTAGTACTGACAAGCACGTTGGAATAGCTTGAGTTATACCATAGCTATTGGGTGCTGAATGAGCTCGTACTTGTGGCACACCAGTGAAGGGTGAGTGCCTTTTTGATGTTATTTCAGACACTGTATATGTGTCGTCTATGGAGATACTTAGCCCGTTTATTTGTTGTTACAGGTGCCCACTCACTTTGGGGTTACTTTGTTTTCGTGCATATTGAGTCACCATCCTCTTCCCGTCCTGATGAAGACCCGTCCCTGAGGAAATCAGCTACCCTGTTTGTTTTTGGGTCAAAACATCGACAACCTTCCCCCGAGCCTGTACCTGCATTGCTCTTCCAACGCCCCTTTCCCTTGTGCCATTAGAATACGGAGGATCAATCAATCACGTGCCAGCAAGAAAGAGTTACATTTTTTGCGTTTACGACATCAAGGGCAGGCTCACTCATACTTTACACTAAGGATTGAACTTTAGTCTCAGTTTAAATAACCTTATTGTATTTTCAATGTATATTCTTGAATAGACCTTCTTGGCCGCTCTACCCACACAAGCACTTACTATCACTCTTTTCTGTGCACGTCACTTGACAGTGAAACCCCTTGTGTAAATAACTGTATATTTTTTTACGTTGCAGAAGCATATTATGTCTTTTTTCCAACTATATATTAAATAAGAGAGTCTCTCGGACTTTGGTGAGACACAGTTTTTTTGTTTTAAGTGTGGATTTCCTGCATCAACGAATACCACGGGCTAGTATGCTTGTTGTGTTTTGACTTGAATCAACCATAGCGGATTTAATCGGATGGTGATCAGAATTAAAATGAATATTTAATTTTACATTGTATATGTTGAATTAACGTCTAGGACCATTTTTGTCTATAACACTTGATACCCAGATCCTTTGACTTCAATTGGGTTACCCCCCTGTTAATAACGCTTTCCCAGATTGTATCCCGGCAAATATTTTCAAATCTGACAGGGAGAATTGGATCAAATATATTTAAATTTTTGTGAATGGCATGGTCAGAGGTGCTCCCATTCCGGAATACTGGCGTGGGGCAGAAATCATTCCCATTTATAAAAAGGGGGATCGTGCCAGCCCATCCAATTATCGGCAGATAAGCCTTATAGACACAATGCAAAAGTTGGTGGCCAGATTAGTGCTATGTAGGGTTAATAAATGGATTGATGACAATGACATTTTATCCACTTACCAAGCAGGATTTCGCTCCCATGCTAGCACTATTGATCAAGTCTTCAGATTTGTGTTGATACATTGGAACACAGTGATTTTAGCGGGGGACCCTGTATGCTGCATTTATAGATCTTAAATCTGCATTTAATTTAGTGCTCCGCAGTAAGCTGTGGGATAGTCTTAAGAAACAAGGGCTGCCCGTGGAAATCCTATATTTTATTATAAAACTACATGAATCTACCTATGCCCAAGTCCAATGGGGTCAACGGGGTGAGTTAACAGAATGTTTTGTGAACAAGGGTGTTCGGCAGGGGTGTGTTCTAGCCCCTACCCTTTTCTCCCTGTTCATAATAATGTTATCTCATATGACACTGATTATCCTATGGACGCTCCAATACTTGCTGGATCAAGTGTTCCTCTTTCAATGTTTGCAGATGATACTCTGATTCTGTCTAAAACTCAAGCTGGTCTGCAAAGAGACCTCGGCCGTTTTAGCCTTTTTTGTAATGACCATGATCTAGTAGTCAATGTTGACAAGACTAAGTTTATGGTCTTACATAAACATAAAAGTGTGAAAGCTAGACTGGAAATGAATAATTTGTCCTTGGAACAAACTGACTCCTTCACATATTTGGGCATTACTATGGGCAAAAGGATGAACTGGAAGCCACAGATGGACCTGTTAGTTCTAAGGCACAACCAATTAGCAGGGGCCCTTCTAAAAGAACACCGGCTATCCCAAAGTAACCCAGTTGCTCCGGTTATAACTATCTATCAAGGGAAGGTCAGAGCCTCAATTATTTATGGTGCTGAACTTTGGGGCTTTGAAAATCTAGTTCTTCTAGCCCAAGCACAGAACAGGTTTTTGAGGGTACTGACCGGCCTTCCACAATCAACACCACTATTTGTAGATCTGGGTTGTATCTCATTTGAGGAAGCTGCGGGTTTCAGACCTCGCGCCTATTGGCGAAGACTTTGGACCACCCCGGAGTTATCCCCTTATGGGCGAGCAGTAAAGAACATAAGAGGTGCTGATAAATCCAATAAAATCACATGATTACAAAAGATTAAGGCTACCTTATTGGCTATGGGCCTTGCACACCTATCGGAGGACCCTGAAGAGAATAATTTCCCTTCAAAAACAGATTTTAAATCCTTAAATAGCTATATGGTTAGCCAAAAGTCTTTGTCTCGGGTGAACGGTGTTTCCCTAACTGGTCTCTTCCTCGATCACAAAATAGAATACAGGTTGGAGGCCTACTGGGACGCCATTACGAGCCCAGGTGACAGGAAACACTAGCATCAATTTTGAGTTAGCTCTCTCCCCCTAAATTCTTTTACCAAAAAATTGGGGACCAATCAAGATATAAAATGTCATTTCTGCCCATGTGAGGATGAGATCTTATCGCATGTTTCGTTCGTGTGCCCTGCTTACAAGGGTCCTCATCATAAATGGCTCAAGCCGGTTTGTACTACACTAGAAACAAGATCTTCTCAAACAGCTATGCGTATCCTAAAAACTGATACTAGTGAAGTCATATTTATTTCTATTGCCAAGTTCTGGAGTTGGACGTGGGCCCTTAGAAGGATTAGTCTGCAGGGATCCACGTAACATGAAAATGTTGAGTGCACTGTGTTCTTAGGTTCTCTAATCTATTTTGCTCATAAGAATGAAGCTTGTTACTAAAATTTGTGTAACTATGGATATAATGTTTTTATCCTTTTTTTATTTGGTTTTTAGAGGAAAGGATTTATAATCATTTTATTGCTGACATGTGATTAGATTTCAAAAGATTCGATGATGAGATGTTTAATATCTTTTTAGGAAAAAGCTATTATGTATTTTTATATATTTTTTATCTATTCTGTATTGTGATATGTGTCTGTTATAAATATTCATGCTCGAATACAGACAAATTTGATTTGAGTAGGAAACCACTACATTTCTGTGATATTAACAACCTCCTGGTGATACCAGGCTTGGGGTCTACTCTGTACCCTCTGAGTAAAGAAGTCCATCACCCCAGTAGATCCTATGGGCACCACTGATATTCCTTGTAGCCTCCGCAGCAGCTTGCCGTCTGAGGGGTTCTAGAGAGGGGCTGTTCTGATCCAAAATCACATCTGCTCTGGAAGGGCCCCTTACCCCCAAGAACTCAGCCCGATCAGGCTCAAGTTCTGCTGGGGCGGTACCTTCACAGAGGCTAAGGTCATCTCCCTCAAGAGACTGATCTTCACTCTGAGCTTGTGAGGAGGGCAAAGCCTTACCTTTTCCTTCTCTTGGAAGACACCTGGTCCATTATTCCAGGATCCAGGACCTGTTCAGCTGTAAGATTTTTGGCCTGAGCCCTTGTGACAGCAAAAACACTTGCAGAGATGCCCAACATTTCTGCATGAGCCCTGAACCCTACTTCAGCCCAGGCTAAAGTTTCCAGATCATTGCCCAACAAACAATCTACAGGTAGGTCTGAGGATACCACAACCTTCTTAGGCTCAGTAACCCCTCCCAGGCTGAAATTCACAACTGCCAAGGAATGGTCAGTCCTGACATTGCTAGCATTGGTCACTTGGTACACTTGTCCAAGTAATCTGGTCAGGACAGAGACACAAGTTTCTCTGTCACCAATGTGACACTGGCCCCTGTGTCCCTGTAGGTCAATGCCTCTTTTCCATTTATTAAAGGCTGTTGTCTGTACCTGCCCAAGTTCGTGAGACTGACTAGTAAAGTGGCAAGATCTATGCCACCGTTACAGGCCAGAGCAGCCTGAGCTGGGGTTCCGACTAAGTCAGAACCCACCTCAAAACCCACGGCTAATCCTATTAATCCTTTGTCCAATGGGGTTTTACTTTGCAGATATAGCACCAAGGTTTTTTTTTGCATTTCTTGGATGTTTGTGACTACCCCCAGATGCAGGTTTTTGGGGCCCTTGGGAAGACTCTTTCCAATCTTTGCCCTTATCTCAACCCTTATCTTGAGTTTTAGAAGAATATTTCTTCTTCTGGTTAGCACCACTGCCCTGTTTTTTCTGCTTCACCCTGGTGCGAACCCATTCTGCCTTCTTTCCCATTTCTTGGGGAGAGGTCAGATCAGAGTCCACCAGGTACTGGTGCAAACACTGGTTCTGACAATTATTAAGAATGTGCTCCCTCATAATCAAATTGTAAAATCCTTGGTAGTCATGCACTTTGCGTCCATGTAGCCAGCCTTCCAGAGCCTTAATGGCACTATCCACATCTACCCAGTCCTGGCTTTGTGCTTTCTGGGTGTCTCGGAACTTAATCCTATACTGTTCAGTGGTTAAGCTAAACCCATTTCTGAGAGCACTCGTCAGCATCCTCTTCCCTTACAGTGAGGAGCTTATCTCGACCTTTTGTCAGCAGAGGAGACCCACAAGATAGCTGCCCACTGCTCCTGGGGGACCCTCTGAACTTTACAGGCCATTTTCAAGGCAGTTATCCGTGTGTGGATGTCATTCCCAACATGGTAGAGAGGGACTATCTTGTTCAGGTTACTAAGGTCGAAGACGTTTCTTTAACTCTAGGGACACTGATGCTGTCACCATGGGACTCTAGTCCCAATTTCTTCCTTGCTCTTTGGACTTCTAAGGACTCTTTATCAAGGGCCAACTGCTCTTGCCGGGACCTAAGCCTTGCTTTCTTAAGTTCAGCATTTGGTATTCCCTATCCAGATATGGAGGTCCCTATTGACTGTCCTGAGGCATTGGATTCTCCATAGGAGGATCTAGACCTCCTTGGTCTACTCTGAACTCTCCCAGGAGGAACAAAGGGGGCACCTTCTGGGCCACCTGAAGTATCCTCTGGGACATCTGAGTTTTCCCGGTGGGAGTAATTTGTCTACTCCTGGTCAGGGTTAGATTCAACATCATAGAGGGGTTCCAATACTGGCCTATCTTCAGTCCCCTGCCTACCCAGTCTTTCCTGTTCATCTGACCCACTTGTTTTCTGAAGGTCATCTAACAGTAACACCTCTAGGAGGTGTTCAGTCCCGGCTCCTTTCCCTGTCTTCACTTCTGAGAGGTATTCGGTGCTTTCTGTTCTTGGAACGAAGGTTCACTGTATCTGGCAGTCAGAGAGCCATTGACTTCTCCTTTTGAAGACACATTAAGTGTGGTGTAGTGTTGGCCCTACCTATCCTAGTGGGAACTAAACTCTCTGAGGTTGGAGAAAGGGTGTTCTAGACCTTTGGCTACCCAACCCTAACTTCAGTAGAATTTACTTATTCTAAGCTTGCATCATATATGCCTGGTATTAGTGATGGGTTTTCAATTAATCAATACAAAGATGTTTCTGGTAAAATGATGCAGGCTTGAATCCCACCGCTGCCATTAATGTGAGAGGCTGGCATGGTATATGATGTCCACTTATGTAAGTGGGCACCATGCAACAACACAGACTACCCTTATGGTTATTTAAGATGTCTTAGACAGCCTTAGAAAGCTCTCTAAGTAGTAGCTGTGGAGATCAGCCTTCAGGCTCCGTCCAGAAGGAGTGTAAAGCAGCTTGTTTTACCAGAATGCAATCTTAATGGTATTGATTAAGTGAAAAAACAACACTCAATGTATTTATAAAAATATGCATTTATTACACACACTAACACATGCAGATATCTTCTACCTGGAGATATGCAAAATGCTTACAATTATTTGGATAGAAATCAAGTAAATAGCACAGTGGACCCCAGGGGGGGACCAAACCATATACTAAGAAAGAAGTGGTTTAAGAACCACGACTTGTGTCAAGACAATGTCCAGAGGATGTAGAGATGCTAGGGACCCAAGGAACCACCCAAGGTGAGTGACTAGGAACCACACGTAGAGGGTGTGCAGTGTGAGAACACGACTGCGTTCTCCTTACAAATCAACGTGAAAGTTGCGGTTTGTGGACCCTGAAGAAACCCTGTGGAAGACAGAAGGTTGTAGAGCCTCCCCACCCATGCATACCCAAGTACCCATGTAACCTACACCAGGAAAGCCGGGTGCATAGGTGTGAAGTAGTGTCGGAAACCGCAGTTGAACCCAATGGACGACTTCAGGAAAGTGCCACTGCTTGAGACGGAGAAAGTGTCCTGTGGAATATGAAGGTGGATTCAGAATGAGAAGTACCTGCAAGCAGAGGGGACAGAGTCTATGTCACTCAAGAGTGACCAGGAGATCCAGAAGACATATGTCAACCAATGTTAGGAGTTGCAGGAGAATTGACGGGGACCTTGAGTCTGCAGCTGTGAGGACCAGGCAATGCTGAGGAAGACCAGGAGCCATGCATGAGCTGTCCCACATGGGATATGGAGAGCTGAGGGGTCAGTTTCATTAGGGAGCACCAACAAGCCTTGAAAACTGCAAACAATGTAGAAGTTGAAGAAGGTGCAATGTCGGGACCAGTAAGGTCCAGGGATCCACCACAAGCAGGGGAGTCAGGGCAGACCCCAAACAATCAGGGTAGCCTAAAAGAAACAAAGGTGACCCTCAACAGGTCCCACAGGCTGGAAGAACTGGAGTTACAAAAGGACCTCGAGCAGCTCACCAAAAGATGCAGGCCACAATGCAAACAATATGGTATGGATGAAGATTCTGGTCACTGGAGATGCTTGTGATGGGGGCTACTTGGAGCCCGAAGATCCTGGTAGAAGGAAGCCAACAAGCCTTTGCAACTACAAGTCAACATGGTGCACAGGGGTTCGGTTGCTGTTCCTCTGTTGAGGGATACTGGCCTCAAACTTGGTGAGAGGGAAAAGGCAGGCCTCAAGAGCTATGGAAAACCTCCAACTGTGTTGCAGTACCTTTTTTTTTTTTAAATGTCTGTTTATTGTTTTCCAAAATACACACTAAGAAAAATTACAATCATACAACACAATATATCCTCATTGGTTCCACGGATAATGTTCAGCTAGCGCACACATCTATGCGAGCATCAATACCTACAGCATCATCATTACAATGAAAATCAATGTATACATTTGCAGGGGTTCTAGGGAGTATTTCACCTTTCCACCAGCACGTTGTTACAATCATGAGAACGTCACATGCTAATACACCAACAGCTCGCGCCCAGCAACATAACAAACCCCAAGCACACTCCTCACTATGTGTGCAGCCACATGCTCTCCGGGCCCAAACTTCAGGCCCTCATACTACGGCATTTGAAGCGTGACTCCTGTTGAAGCCACCCACATCATGCTATTGTATGGCATTGTCAGTCTGGTCCTTCCCATGAGATAGTAAATAACATGTCAATGGGGCCCAGATATCGTTGGGTCTGGACGAAACCGGCAACAGTTCCGCATAAACCGCCAGGTGCTCCTGGCACTTTATCAGATCTTCCAACCATTCCTTGAACCTGGGCGCCTGCCCTCTTCTCCATCTGCAGGCCACCCTCCGTTTAGCCATTAAAAGTGCCATAGCAACAAATATGCGGTGCTCCGCCCTGCGGGGCTTAACAAACCCAAGCAGAGCCATCAAACAGTCAGGCTCCAGCGGTGTATCAATCATTGCCTGCAGTGCAGCAAACACCCGGTTCCAGTAAGCACCCACAGTTGGGCATTCCCAGGCCAGATGAAGAAAGTCTGCCCCATCAGTATGGCATCTATCACATCTATCCGTTGGTCTGAGTCGACATCGGTACATCTTAGCCGGAGTGTAGTAGAGTCTTTGCAAAAATGTATAATGTATGATCCGGAGTCTGCTACTCGCCGAGACCCTTTCTGTCTGTAGACAGTAGAACTTCCATTGGTCGTCCGTTAGGGCCGTCCCCAACTCCTCTCCCCATAGTACACGTGCCCTCACGTCAGTGACCTCCCTCTGTGTGTGCACTGATGTATACATCTGAGACACTAGTTTCTTGCGAGTGACCTTGCCCAGCATGGACTGGAGGGGTTCTAACACCCGTGGCTCGTCCGTAAACTCCTGTGTAATTGAACGCACCCCATGCCATAGTCTGATATATAAAAATGTGTCAATGGGCGTTTTCTGCGTCTCTGGGAACATATGGTTTATGGACCGAAATTTCCGCTCATGATACAAATGTCCCCACGTATTAATGTTTGTCTTGCGTTTGAAGCCATGAAATATTGCTTCCTGTAGCAGAGGCATATCAGGATGGTAAATCAGGGGGAGCAATGGCGAATATAACATAGACACCCCTAGAATACGGCTCTGGCGTTGCCATGCAGTGATCGTGCACGTAAGCGAAGTCGGCTGTCGCTCACCCGCACTTACCCGTGAAAGCAGTGCACCATCCAACGGGACAGGGTGTGCCAGCCAATGTTCTGCCACCACTTGCGGCATATATCTTGGCTGTTTAATCCAATACCATGCAAAATGGGCCTGTGCCACTGTGAAATAGAGCTCAAAGTCCGGTATACCCAACCCACCTTTAGAGTATGGTCGCGTCAATACTTCCCATTTCAATCTTGGCTGTTTACCCCCCCAAACCAGTCGTATCAGCTCTGTTCTAAGTGTCTTAAAAAAATGTGTACCTGGGTAGTATGGTATATTCAGAAAAAGGTACAGAAACTGCGGGAGTATCACCATTTTGACCAGGGATGCGCGTCCTGCCATGGACAGCGGTAAAGCCACACATCTGGACATGCATTCCGCAACTCGGGTCATAGTCGTCCCATAGTTTAGCCGTAGTAGGTCTCCCCTGTCCCTAGTAACTACGACGCCCAGGTATTTTAGTTCTTCCTCACACCACTCCAGCGGATAGTCCATCGCAAATCTCTCCGTGGCATCAGTGAGCGGAAAAATACAGGACTTTTTCCAATTGATCTGAACTCCAGAGAGTCCCCCAAAGACTATGAATTCACGCAATATCAGTTTTAGGTTATGTTGCGGATCCCTGACATACAGAGTGATGTTATCCGTGTAAAGGGACAGAGGTATTTGGCGTTGGAAACACTGAAGGGCCCAATCGCAATGACATTGCCGCAATCTCAACGCAAATGGCTCAACTGCAATAGCAAATAGTAGAGGGGACAGCGGGCACCCCTGCCTCGTCCCCCTCGTTATGTCAAACATGCAGGACACATGCCCATTAACTAAAACCCTAGCTGCCGGACTAGTGTACAATAAATTAATCCATGATAGAAACAGAGGCGGAAACCCCATCCTCCTCATAACTGCAAAGATATAGCTCCATTCCACCGAATCAAATGCCTTAGTGGCGTCTAAAACAATGGCTGCCATGGGAAGGTCCGGGGAAATAGTGTTAATAGCAAAGAGTGTACGCAAATTATGGGACGTGGACCTCCCAGGCACAAAGCCCGACTGGTCTGGCAAAATCAGGTTTTCCAGCAACAGGCTCAACCTCGTCGCAATAAGTTTAGCCAGGATTTTCGCATCCCAATTAAGGAGCGATAATGGCCTGTATGAATCGCAGAGCTCTGTGGCCTTACCCGGCTTTAATAATGAGAGTATGAGGGCTTCCCTCATAGTGGGAGGGAGGTGGCCAGTGTCCAGCGCATCTTCATATACCTCCCGAAGCACAGGCACCATGATATCAATGTATGTTTTATAGAATTCAATGGGTGTGTTATCCGTGCCGTGGCTTTACCGGACTGCATGCTCATTATAGCACCTCTCACCTCGTCCAGCGTAAACGGCTCACATAAAAAGGCTCTCTGACCATCGCTAAGCCAGCCTAGTGCAACGTCCCCCAGAAAGCTATCCAAGTCGACCTCTCCCATCCCTGTAGTGGTGTAGAGTGTGCCGTAGTGCTCTAGGAATGCATTGAGTATGGCAGCCGTATCCCTACACTGCTCCCCTCTCAAGTCTTCCACCTCCGCGATGCATAGCGAGCCCTGCGGACGATGTATTTTTTGAGCCAGCATCTTCCCAGGCCTATCCCCCTCTCCTTAGTTCCTGGCTGTCCAGTATTTCCCTTTGAGTCTCGCTTCCCTATGGGCTTCTTCCTTGTACAACGTCAGCTTTTCTCGAAAGCCAGCCTGCGTATCGCCCTTGTCTTGACCAACCATTGCAAGTTCCAGCCCCCAGAGATCCTGCTCCAGCGTTCGGAGTGTAGCTTGTATATCTCTAAGCACTCCAGCACTCTTCGCTATACAAAACCCCCTCATCATTACTTTAAATGCCACCCATACTATTTCCACATTTTGGACCGAGTCTTTATTTCTTTGAAAAAAGTCGCCAATCTCCTCCCGCAATTCCTCCTGAAAGACCGAGTCTAGCAGCGCTGATGCACATAGTCTCCAAGGCTTACATGGAGTGTTAAAATCAGCAGAGGAGAGGGCCATCAGCACCCGTGCATGATCAGAGTATGTTCTAGCTAGGTGTCTGGCGTAAGCTATCACTGGGACCAATCCGTTAGTCACGAAAAAGAAATCCAGCCTAGACCAGGTTTGTGTATGTGCAGTGAAATGTGTGCCCTCTCGTGCATGTGGATGTCTATGTCTCCAAGCATCTGTGAGCCTATAAGTACCTATGATTCCCTTCAGTACTGCCTGCGCTTTCGTGTAGTGCTGTGTGGCAGGCTGGGATCGACTGTTCCGACTCGTTGTCACTTTTGTACTTGGCGCCCTAATACAGGTGCTGTGCTTCTGCTTCATGCATGGAACTGGTCGCATTTGGACCCTTGATGCCTGATGTTTAATTCTTGATATTCTGTAGTGATATTTATTACGCCCAACTTAACCTTATGCGAGTTCTACCAGATATGGTGGTCCACGAACAATAACTTCTTCTACATCTGTTATCGAATGCACATACATTTTTGGCTCTTAACTTTGGGGTACGCAGTCTTTTTGATATTACTCCTTCTTACTGAGTCGGCTCTTTGATTATCTCTGCTCGATCTGCGGGCTTACATGATATTTTACGACGGATTTACATTCCATGGAACTTAGGACGTGTTTCTTATTATATCCTTCAAGAAACTTCTACAACGTCGCTATTTGATATTCCTGCCACCTTAGTTGTCGCAATTTCTATTTATGCCCTGACGAAGTTCCCATGGCACGTAGGGAACGAAACGCGTTGGCTGTGCCTGTGCTCAATGAAAACACTCTTTTGAATTGAATAAAGAAGAAATATTCATCTAAACATCTTTTGCTCTATGGACTTTGATTTGAGTGCACCTTCCGGTTTGGTTTTTGTACATTGTTTTAATTTACACCCTTAAAACAGCGGGTGTTGGAAGCAGTCGCACCACTGAATATTGAGAACTTCTGGAACCATTGTGCTTGACCTGGGTCTGCTGTTTTGTGTGCTTTTTGGATTTGCTATTTTTTGGGGTCGATCCATGGTAGGTCCTGGCTTTGTGCTTTCTGGGTGTTTTATATGTGGCATTGAAATCCCCGCCTCAAATTACATGTGTGGACCCCAATTCAAAAATCCGTGCCCAGAGCATGTCAAAAAATGGAGGTTCGTCCGTCAAGTCAAGTCAAGTCAAGCAAGCTTTATTCGACGATTGTCATAAAAGCATATTCCATATATAAAAAGTACATGTATACATTTTGGTAGATAAAACCAATTTAAAATCAGATTATAAAAATTCATGAAATAAATAAATAAAATAATTCCATTAACAGTACAAATGTGCCAAATATTACTACACAATTATTAACAAAGATACTTGGCCTACGAGGTTAACTAACATATTATGCTTTCAGGAGTCCGGCTCTAATCGTCCATGCCCATCCTAGAAATTTCGCCACCGCTATGTACACAAACATATTAGGACTGGTGCGAATGATTCTAACTGCAATCATTCCTCTCCTTGTTCCCAGTAACCTGCACATCGGTCGTAACCACTTTCGTTTTGGCGCCGCATACATTGGGCACTCAAACAGAAGATGGCCAATGGTTTCAGGAACATCTGTGCAGGCCGGACAAGCCACCTTGCCCCCACTATTCCATCTACTGGAGAATGCCCTTGCTGGTAGGCTTCCCACTCTTAGCTGGAAGTAGAGCTTGCAACAACAGGCCAGGTTGACCAACTGGGACCCTATTCTCCCTCAAGCTATACAATATCTGCCTTCCGCATCCAACGAGGGCCCGGTCATATGAAAGGGGGCCTGCTTTTTAACCAAGATTGCGGTACCTCTGGCATACAAAGAATATGAGGAGAAGATTCTATTCCCAGCCCATTTGTTGGCAAACCTCTTCGGAGTGATTTGTGAACAATGCGTCTCCTGTAATAATGCAATGTGAACACTGTGCCTGTCTAAATAGGAAAGTATTTGCAGTTTCTTTCTAGGGTCACCGAGCCCTCTCACGTTCCATGATATAACATTCAATGTATTTAGCGTTGTCTCAGCCATGATCTGCTAGTATGAGTATTGGACATAACGACTGAAAGCAGCTATACTGCCGCAATATCATCTTACACTCCCCTTCCCCTGCCTTATAATTGTGATGCAACTCATATCGTTCCAGTGGAACCCAGGGATTTCCAATAACAGACATCAGAACCTCTATTATTATTATAATTAAATTTGTAAAGCGCCTGGTTACACTAACTAGCGTGTCCCTGCGCTGTAGAAAGCCACAATCAACTCCCCATCACTGTTGTTCCTTATGGCCGGTCAAGCGGCTAACCCCGTCCTAATCTTTGGGAAACAGGTGAGTTTTCAGCTCTTTGCGGAATACCAATCAAACTCAAACAACAAACATCCCAGTCACGCCCGACCCACCTCCCTCCCACTGAAGCAACGCAATCTTGCCAGCACCAATCACCCACCCCCTTCCCAATACCACGCCAAGTGTCCCAAAGTCTCCAGCACCATGTGTGCTGCGTACTGCCCTAGGGGTACACCCACTGGGGGACATCTCTAGAGGGCTACACAGTGACTTCTCCCCCCCCCCCCAGGACCCTCCTCAGGTGGCGCTACGGGGTCCTGACCCAGGGGAAGAAGAGCCTGACTCACAATCAAATTAAACAGCTGGTACACTCCGCATCGATCCCATTACGGATCTCAACCCCAGCAATCTATACGTTACTGTCTCTCTTCTGCTGCCGTCTCAGTCATTGTCGCCCCTCCGCCGCTCTCTCAGGGGAGGGTTGCCGAGAAGTGCCAGGGCTACCGCCTTCTCGCCGTTGTTGCTTCACCAACCGAAGGAAGTCTTCCACCTGACTAGGATTAGTGAAAAAGCACTGTTTTCCTTAATTTTGCAGGATAAAGTAATGCATAGTCTATTTGTGCGGCTCGCAGTTTTTTCTTGACCTCTAGAAATTTGCGTTGTTCGTCCTGAACCATCGGCGTAAAGTCCGGATAAATTGAAAAGCCATTGCCATTGTAGGTCATGCTGCGTTTTTGTCGTGCTACTCGAAGGGCCACATCCCTGTCTCGATCGTTTAGCAGTCTCGCTATTATCGGTCTCGGTGGGGTGCCTGGCACTGGTCTCAGACCCAAGGATCTATGCGCGCGTTCAACTACAAATTGGGATGAAAAAGACTCCGCCCCTATTGTTGTAATCAAAAGCTTCTCCACGTACTCCTCCATTCTGCCTGTATTGGTGGATTCCGGAACGCCTATTACTCGTACGTTGTTCCAGTGGCTACGTGCCTCCAACTCCTCATTCTTAGCCGCTATTGTTCGTAGGAATGTATCCATGCGCGCAAGTTTGAGTAGTGTGGCCTGCAGTAGTATCATCATTATCGGATATCCTACTCTCTACTTCCGTAATGCGCTCCTCATGGGCATCCAAATTGTGTGCTATAGCATCCATTCTAGAGGACATACGATCCACCTTATCCACAACCGTGGCGAATCCTTGTTTCATTTCCTGCAGCATAGCACTCAACTCCGAGTTCTGGGCATTAGCTCCACCATCTCTAAGGCTGCCTACCTCCGCCTCCAGATCATCTCGCTTGGACGCCGCCGCTTTCCTAGCAGCGTCAAAATTGAGCTTAGGCTGCCGGGTATCGGGATTACCCATGTTGTAGTTCCTATACGTCGTGTGGCAGGCCTATGGTCCTCTGTGGGAAGTCAGCACACTGACATGTGACAGTTCTTAAGGGTGTAGGGTTCGCCACGCAGTCCGGTTGCTTCCATCCTGCACCAGTGCCCAGCCTTCAATCTGACCACCCCGTCAAGTGCTCAGCAATCTGCTCCATTAACTGTCCAGCATCCCGTGAGGGCTGCGCCACTGCTCATCAAATGCCAGTATATTACACTGCCAAGCATCAGTTCAAAATGGCGAACCTCCAGTGTCTCTGTGGGTATCCACCAGTGCCTTGTAGTGCCGCGCTGCCTCACTGTGCTCCTCAGCCGTGCCTCAGTGTGACAGCGCCAGGACCATCAATAATATCCCTCCAGTACAGCCCCCTAGGGGATGGGGGTGGGGGGGGGAGGGGGATCCTCCGTGGACCAACTCAGTGTCTGCGTAGGCAGCCCCACAGTGTCTCATGCAGCGCTCCGATCTCCCCCACCACTTCAGGAGCAGCAGCCGACTCACATGTAGGGGTGTAGGCCTGCACTGCCCGGGATCTCTTAGGGGCAAGCGCCAGCCCGTCCCAGCCGCTCCGCCTCAGAATGCTAATGTGCTCAGCAAAAGTAAAAGGAGAAAGAGAAAGGCGTTCAAGTTCAGCCCATAAAGGAAGGGGGTCCGTAGGATCTGTAAGCCAAACGGCTGCCTGTTTCAAAAGGAAAGCTTTATGGTAAGCAGGAAAATTTGGAAAGTTAACCCCACCCTCCGATTTGGGGAGGCGGAGACGCGATAAGGACATACGCGGTGTTTTACCAGACCATAGAAATACAGAGAGTATGGAATTTATTTTAGTGAAAAACTTGGCAGGAATGGAAATCGGTAAGTTAGAAATGGTGTAAAGGACAATTGGGGACAGCATCATCTTAATAGTGTCAAGACGACCCCACCAAGATAAGTATAGAGGGTGCCATCTAGAAGTAAGGTCAGACAATTTTTGAGAGCATTTAGTAAGGCACAGTGAAATAGTATCTGGGACGGAAGGAGTGATGTATAAACCGAGATATTTGATATGAGCTGGACTCCAAGTGAAAGTGGATGCAGCAAAATCGGGTTTAAAAGTGAATTTGGTGAGAGGCAAGATTTCGCACTTATCACTATTGAGCTTATAACCAGATAGGTGGGAGTAAGTGTGGACTTCAGCGAGGAAAGCGGGGATAGAGACAGATGGATCCGAAAGGAAAAGTAAAATGTCATCCGCATAGGCAGCTAGTTTAACTTGCGATTGAGCAAGAGGGAAGCCATGAATGTTCGGATTTTGACGTATTCTGGATAAGAAAGGTTCCAAAGCGAGATTAAAAAGAAATGGGGAAAGAGGACAGCCTTGTCGGACGCCTCTATTGAGACGGAAAAATGAAGAAATGAGGCCATTAACGCATACCGCTGCTCTAGGGTTCGCATAAAGGAGGGATATTAGGGAAATGAAGTTAGGGCCAAATCCAAACCATTTTAACACAGAAAAAAGAAATGACCATTCAACCCTATCAAATGCCTTCTCGGCGTCTAGGGCAATAGCAGCTAAGGAACCATTGAAGCGTGGGGATTTAGATAGGACATTAAAAAGGAGTCTGGTATTGTCAGAAATAAAGCGACCTTTAACAAAACCCGATTGTTCAGGACCAAGGAGATCTGGAAGAAAAGGATCAAGTCTAATGGCTAAAGATTTAGCATATATTTTATAGTCAATGTTAACAAGGGAAATCGGTCTATAGTTCTTGCAGTGTTGATGATCCTTGCCCTCCTTCGGTATGATACAGATGTAAGCATCTGAAAAGGTGCCTGAGGAGGCATCACTGGTTTTGAAGGAGTCAAGAAGGTGAGATAATTTGGGTAGAAGAAGGTTTGCAAAGTGTTGGTAAAATTCGACGGTGAAGCCATCTGGACCGGGAGCCTTATCCTTTTTAAGTGAATGAAGTGCAATGCGGAGTTCGGGAATGGTGAGGGGGGTCTCAAGGGAGGTCAAATCAACAGGAAAGGTGGGAGGAGGGTGTATACTGGTTAAGAAAGTAGAGATAGAGTGATCAGAGGGTTGAGTGCCAGAAGAATAAAGTGTAGAGTAAAAGTTAGAAAATACTTCTAGGATGTCAGCATCTTTATGTTGCAGTACTAAATTGGTATCAAAATCCAGTCCAATTCATAAACATACCGCGAAAATACTCTTAGCCCTCACTCCAGCACCTCCGTCTTCAACTACAGAACTTCTCGCCACCACGATTTGGTATAATAGTAGCATTCTTATTAAATTGAAACCCTTTTACTGGAAAACCTGGCGGCAGCGTGGTCTAATCTACCTTCACCCCTTTTCCAACTCTTCGTCAACTCTTCTCTCTCCCTGCCTCTTTTGTTCATAAATACACCCTACTCAAAAATGCAGTTATGTCTGCTTATGACTCTCTTTCTACCTCTAATTCGACAACGCCCTCTACCAATCCCGTCTCTTCTCTACACACTCAGCTACGCTCTAACCCATCAGCTTCCTCCATTTACCATTCCTTTTACGATCCTCCGTCACCTCGGCCTAAATCCAAAGTTGAGGAGCAATGGGAATCTGATCTCGATGTCTCGTGGCCCACGTCCCTGTGGGACAAAATATGGACCAAACTCCGCAAATCTTCCAGGGCAGCCTCCCTCACGCAAACCCTTTTTTTCATCTACAATCGTCTTCTTTACACACCATCTCTCCTCCACAAACGCTTTCCCCTGACCTCAGACCTTTGCTGGTCTTGCTCTAACCCCAAAGCCACACTCTTTCACATGCTTTTCACATGTCCTTCTACGCATGCTTTCTGGACTAAAGTCTGGAATCAAATCAACTCTATCTTCCATACCTCCATCCCCTTTTCTATCACTGACATCTTCCTTGGTTCACTTTCCTCTTCTTGGATTGACGCTGATGCAAATGTTCATATTGTTGATTTATTATTGGCTGTTGCGTTCCAGCAAATTACTGTTAATTGGAAAGACTCCAAGGGCATTACTTTTAAAGCTTGGTGGTTTAATGTATGTTATAACCACAGACTAGATACTACATTTGTTTATCCCACTTCCCTGGCTCCGAAAAGGCATGCATTATGGCTCCCCATTACCCTCTACCTAGATGCATGTGCCAAGCGCTCCTTTCATTTATCCCCAGTTCAACAAGAAGTTTCGAAACCCCCTTGAATAACCTTTTGTTCCTTCTTATTTATTACTGATTCTGTATCTGCATATTTGTGCATTGCCTCCAATGTTATGTAGTTTTAATGATTGTACTTTTTAAAGTTTTAGCCTCATTGTTATCTCCCTTTCTTTTTTCTCTCCCCTACCCTCCCTTTCTTTTCTTTATCCCTCCCCTCATTTTATTTCATCACGACTTTTATAATGTTCTCAGTTAATATTCATGCTATTCTTGTTGTTTTCTCTCTGTATACTATGTTGCCATTATT
Organism: Lissotriton vulgaris; assembly: GCF_964263255.1. Classification (NCBI taxonomy): domain Eukaryota; kingdom Metazoa; phylum Chordata; class Amphibia; order Caudata; family Salamandridae; genus Lissotriton; species Lissotriton vulgaris. The sequence continues at coordinate 1,025,319,261 of NC_141696.1, read as the reverse complement.
CAATTATCTTAATAAATTTTTCTTTGAACTTAAAGAATGCTAATGTGCTGGTAACTGCCCCTCTCAGGCCTCACTAATGCTCCGACGTGGGTCGCCGCCTCTCCCGCTCGTTGCTGCTCTTAGGTCCGGAGGTCCTCGCGCCTACATGAGGCCCTCCCAGCTTTTTTTTCCACAATCAGAGGCAACCCAAAGCACCTCACTGGCGGGCAGACTCCCAATGTCACAGGGAGTCTCTGTCACGTATAGGGCCGCCGCCGCCACTCAGCCGGCTCCGTTGTACGCGCCGATGCCACCTTCAATCGTCGCGGCCTATGTACCGTTGGTCCGCCTCCGCCCTCGCGCAGATTCTCCAGCCGCCTCCAGCTTCCAGCAGTCAGCAGGGCACTCTCCGGCCGATATTTCCCACTCTCACCGTTTGAGTATGTAGCACCGATCATCATCAAACTCACTGCTTCAATGCATAAGGTGCGATAATTGGGGGTTTTAAGCAGAATTATCGCCAGCTGTAAGGATAAAAGTTAGGATATATAAATCAGGCAGCAGGAGCCTCACATGAGCGCGCCCATACTGCCAGTGCACCCTCTAGCGCCCCCTACTGTGTTGCAGTACCTTTCGGAGTCCATAGTAGCATTGGATCAGCAGACTGGTCAGCTTAGTTGTGGTGCCTGGGAATGCAGGTAAGTGACTCCTTCACTTCAAGGGAGATTCCTTCAGGTGTCTTTGATGCCCACAGGCCTTGAAAGGTTCCTGTATGGTGCACAGGCACAGCCGAGGCAACAGACTGGAAGGGAGATGAAGTAGAGCCCAAACTAAGTCCAGCGAAGTCCAGAGTGCCCAGACGGTAGAAGTTTAAGTGATGTCTGACTTGAATCATGTCCCACGACTAATCTAGGGGCCTACACCCAGGTAAGCCCTTCAGTACCCTAAGGAAAGGGTTGAGATGATTCAGGGGACCCTCCCAGGGGGGGCTTGGACAGGGGGGAGGTTACTCCCATGTCTTTTGTCTAGTATCACGTCAGAGAGAGAGCCAATGGCTTCCAGAGCTGGTTTGAACTGGACTATGCAAGGAGGCCCCTCATGCAGAATGAGGGGCTCTGACAAGCGCACCCATACGGCCCCAATACACTAAATAATGCCGCGGAGGTGGTCACACTTCCCTGTGACAAGATACCTATTGTTCTACCGTCTTCTGCTCGAGCTTGGCTCAGCAGCAGGAGGGCAGAATTGTGTCTCTGGTTGGCAGCAGCCATGTTGTGCTGTCTGGGTCTAAAAGACTGGTACCGGGAGCACTGGGAGCGTAACAGAGGGCTCTTCCAGTGCTTGGAATCATACCTCCTACACCATTTATGGTGTGGGGATATGATTCTAACATGTTTGATACCAAACATGATAGGATTCATTGCAGCCAATTTCGAGAAGGTCATCACGTAATTACACGGTGCCCCTCTATATGGTATATGGCTGCTTACACTAAAGGTGAATGTCTGTTCCATACCTGTTATCATAAACAGTCGTGCATCGATAAACATCATGCCGAGGGGAACTACAACTAATTGTATTGAGTGCCCCCATCTCACATCATCAAAGACTAAAGTGTATACACGAGCTGCATGGATGATATTTAAAAGTCAAGGCACATTTGTACCATTAAGAAGCACAAAAAAACAAAAGTACAAGCACCTATTCACATACATCAAGGTACTTTATCAAGTGCCTGTTTATTCAGTTTCAGTACTGATGCTGAAATGGGGTTAATATCTGTAAATTACAACCAAAATGCTCATCCCAAATTAGTGAATCTATTTCCATTGTTGTTTCATGGATTAGGAAAACTTAAGACAATGAAAGTGCAACTGTATATTAATGAGGACATTTGTCCTGTTGCTCGGCTACATCGTCAAATTGCATTTCATTTACAGGAAGCTGTTAAAAAAGAACTTCAGACCTTACTAAAGCATGACATCATTGAGTGTTCTACTAGTCTGACATCATGGATTCGGCCCATAGCGATAGTGCTTAAAATAGACAATGAAGGAGCTGTACACATCTGTATTTATGTACGTCAAGCTGACAAGGCAAGTGAAGGAGAATGACATCCAGGTTCAAACTTTTTCCAATATCATCACTCAGCTGAATGGTGCAAAAGTCTATTCTCTCGCCTTCATCTGAACAAAAGATACCATCAGTTGGAACTTGAACAAGATTGCAGGTACATTACTACCTTTTCTACCCATATTGGTTTGTTCAGACATAAGAGATTATATATTCGGCGTGTCATAGGCTGCAGAACCAATCAGAGCATTTATATAGCGCACTACTCACCCTTGAGGGTCTCAAAGCGCTGGGGGGGGGGGGGGGGGTCCGCTACTGCTCGAACAGCCAGGTCTTGAGTTGCTTCCTGAAGGCGAGGTGGTCCTGGGTCAGGCGGAGGTGGGTCGGGAGGGAGTTCCATGTCCTGGCGGCGAGGTAGGAGAAGGACCGTCCCCCTGTGGTGGCTCTTCGGATGCGGGGGACGGCGGCGAGGGCGTGGCCGGTCGATCGAAGCTGGCGTTTGGGAGCGTAGAAGTTGAGGCGGCTGTTGAGGTATCCTGGGCCTTGGTTGTGTAGGGCTTTGTGTGCGTGGGTGAGGAGTCGGAAGGTGATTCTCTTGTTGACCGGGAGCCAGTGCAGGTCTCTTAGGTGTCCGGAGATGTGGCTGTGACAGGGGATGTCCAGGATGAGTCGTGCTGAGGCGTTCTGGGTCCGCTGGAGTCTCTTCTGGAGTTTGGCGGTGGTTCCGGCGTAGAGGGAGTTGCCGTAGTCCAGACGGCTGGTGACGAGGGCCTGGGTGACCGTCTTCCTGGTCTCGGTGGGGATCCACCGGAAGATCTTTCGTAGCATGCGCAGGATGTTGAAGCACGACGAGGAGACGGCGTTGACTTGTCTGGTCATGGAGAGGGAGGAGTCCAGGCCGAAGCCCAGGTTGCGTGCGTGGTCTGTTGGTTTGGGTGCGCTGCCTATGGCGGGGGGCCACCAGGAGTCGTCCCAGGCAGAGGGTGAGGATCCCAGGATGAGGACTTCAGTCTTGTCCGAGTTCAGTTTCAGGCGGCTGATCTTCATCCATTCGGCTACCTCTTTCATCCCTTCTTGAAGGTTGGCTCTGGCGGTGGCAGGGTCATTGGTGAGGGAGAGAATCAGCTGGGTGTCGTCGACGTAGGAGATGATGTTGAGGTTGTGCTGGCGTGCGATGTCTGCGAGGGGGCTCATGTAGGCGTTGAAGAGGGTTGGACTGAGCGAGGAGCCCTGAGGAACGCCGCAGATGACTTCGGTGGCTTCAGATCTGAACGGGGGGAGGCGGACTCTCTGTGTCCTTCCGGCGAGGAAGGAGATGACCCACTCCAGTGCCTTCTCCTGTATTCCGACGTTGCTGAGTCGCTGCACTAGTGTACGGTGGCAGACAGTGTCGAAGGCCGCGGAGAGGTCTAGGAGGATGAGGGCCGCTGTTTCTCCGTTGTCAAGCAGAGCTCGGATGTCGTCGGTGGCTGCGATCAGGGCGGTCTCGATGCTGTGGTTGGCCCGGAAGCCAGACTGCGAGGGGTCGAGGGATCCGTTCGTCTCGAGGAAGGCGGCCAGCTGCTTGTTGACGGTCTTCTCGATGACTTTTGCAGGGAACGGGAGCAGCGAGATGGGGCGGTAGTTCTTGAGGTCGGTGGGGTCGGCTGATGGTTTCTTTAGTAGAGCGCTGAGTTCGGCGTGCTTCCAGCTCTCTGGGAAGGTAGCGGTGTCGAAGGAGGTGTTGATGATGTCCCACAGGTGGGGTGCGATGACAGCGTCAGCCTTGTTGAAGATGTGGGAGGGCAGGGGTCGGTAGGAGATCCGGAGTGGATGGAGTTCATCGTGCGGACGGTGTCTTCGGTGCTGATCGGGGTCCAGGCACAGAGGGTGGTGGTGGGGGGCGGTGGTTTGGTTGTGGCGTGCGTCGGTTGAGTGCTGAAGCTGTTGTGTATGTCCGTGATCTTGTTGTGGAAGTAGGAGGCGAGGGAGTTGCAGAGGTCTTGCGAAGGGGTGATGTCGTTGTTTCCGGCGTTGGGGTTGGAGAGTTCCTTGCTGTTGTGTGCGTTGTTGTCCAGTCGTTCCTTGAATGCGGTTTTCTTGGTGGCGTGGATGAGTTGGTGGTGTTTTCGGGTGGCGAGCTTGAGGGCAGTCATGTTGTCCGGTGTTGGGTCTCTGCGCCAGGTTCTCTCGAGGGCTCAGCAGTTCTTCTTGGAGCTCTTGAGTTCGTCGGTGAACCATGGGGCTTTCTTGCTACCGGGTCTGCTAGGCGGGGTCTTTAGCGGGGCGAGGTCGTCTGCGCAGTTGCTGATCCACTTCGCGAGGTTGGTGGCCGCCTGGCTTGGGTTTGTTGTGCTGGTGGGAGGGTTCATGCTCAGGGAGGTCGCGAGCTGGTCGGCTGTGATCTTGTGCCAGCTTCTGCGTGCCACCTGTTGCTGGTGGTGGTGGATCGTGGTCCTTATGAAGCTGAAGTGAACGCAGCTGTGGTCCGTCCAGTGGAGTCCAGTGGCGTTGCTGAAGGCGATGTCCTTGCTGGTTGAGAAGACGGGGTCAAGTGTGTGTCCGGCGTAGTGGGTGGGGGTGGTTACCAGTTGCTTGAGTCCGAGGTTTGCGAGGTTGTCCAGCAGGGTGGTGGTGTTGCGGTCGTTGTTGTTCTCCAGGTGGAAGTTGAGGTCCCCGAGGAGGATGTAGTCAGCGGAGAGGAGGGCGTGCGGGCTGATGAAGTCGGCGATGTCTTCGCTGAATTGTGTGCGTGGTCCCGGGGGTCTGTAGATGAGGGTGCCTCTGAGGGTGGTCTTGGGGTTGATGTGGACCTGGAAGTGCAGGTGCTCGGCGGGTGCGAGGGCGTCGTCGGTGTTGGTCGTGATGCGGATGGTGTTCCTGTGGATGATGGCAATAACTCCTCCGGTCTGGTTGATGCGGTCCCTTCGGATGATCTTGTAGCCGTCTGGGATGGCGATGGCGATGTCGGGCGCTGAAGAGGCGTTCATCCAGGTTTCCGTGAGGAAGGCGACGTCTGGTGAGGTTGTGTCGAGCAGGTTCCAGAGCTCGACGGCGTGTCTGTGGACGGAGCAGGTGTTGAGCAGGATGCATTTCAGGTGGCTGCTGCTGTTGCTCGTCTTGGTCTTGGTCGGTGCTGGAGTAGTGCAGGTCCGGATGCAGGTGAACTTGCAGGAGTTGCAGCAGAAGGGTCCGTGGGTGCGTTTCGGGGTGGCTCGGTAGCAACCCAGGGATCGGCCGGCGTTGAGAGCGTAGAGTTCGGTGGCGGCGTAGGTCCGGCGGGTGGGTTGGCGACTGTGGGGGCCAGTGGGTCTGGCACTGGGCACGGTCCAGGCGCGGACGGGCGCAGACGGGCTTACCTTTGGCGCACCTTCGGCACTTAGTCGGCGCGCCCGCTGCGCGTCAACGCTGCGCGTATGCACGTTCGCCATTTAAGGCGAAGGGCGAGGGTGGGAGGAGCAGCTGGGAGGCGGGAGCGGGGAGGGTACAGAAAGGAAAAGGGGGCGTGGCCGCACGCAGGCGGCGGGAATCGGGGAGCGGGGCACAGGGACAGAGAGGTAACGGAGAGGCTAAACAAGGGGAAACAGCCAACAATGTGGGGAACAATCACAGTTACAGTGGGGATATAAAACTTAAAAGCACACTATGCCACACAGGCTGCTACGAGCGCGGAGCAGCGGCGGGGGGCGGGTCGTCGGGGCGGGCTCAGCGAGGCTGAGACAGCAGCGGGGGAGGACCGCACATGCAGCAGCTGGTGGCCGTGCGGCGCGGGGGTGTCCCAAGGAAAGGTCACACTCACCTGCGCCGCACGGTCCCCATTTAAGGCCAAGTGCGAGGGAGGGAGGAGCAGCTGGGAGGCGGGAGCGGGGAGGGTGCAGAAAGGAAAAGGGGGCGTGGCCGCACGCAGGCAGCGGGAATTGGGGAGCGGGGCACAGGGACAGAGAGGCAACGGAGAGGCTAAACAAGGGGAAACAGCCAACAATGTGGGGAACAATCACAGTTACAGTGGGGATATAAAACGAAACAATAACTTAAAAGCACACTATGCCACACAGGCTGCTACGAGCGCGGAGCAGCGGCGGGGGGTGGGGTCGTCGGGGCGGGCTCAGCGAGGCTGAGACAGCAGCGGGGGAGGACCGCACATGCAGCAGCTGGTGGCCGTGCAGCGCGGGGGTGTCCTAAGGATAGGTCACATTTCCAAGATATACTTCTCAGCATAATACAGTCTTCCATGCATGCTTTTAATTACAGTGATGCTGTATTGGCATTTGGGGCCACACAAAAAGAACATGATAATGGACTTACACTAGTGTGCCATTTGCTTGCTGATGCAGGTCTTGATTTGAGTGCAGAGACATGCGAGTTCTACAAAACAAAACTCAAATGTTTTGGCCACATGTTTTCACATGTGGGAATGACTCCAAATCTGACTAAAGTACAGGCTTTGTCAGCCACTTGTCCCTCACAAGATGTTATCATGTTAGTCTTTTTTCTCGGCATGGCCAGCTACTCTAGGTACATCTGTGATTTTGTCACAGTAATTGCCCAATTAAGAGATTTAACAAAACAAAATGCTTCATTTTAGTGGTCATATGAATGTGAACAAAGCTTCAAGAAAGTTAAACATGGAGCAGAGAACGCCACTGCAATGGCCTTCTTTGAGCCAAAGGTACATACAGAAATGGTTGTAGATTCAAGCCCGGTAAGGTTAGGCGTGATTCTTGCCCAACACAATGGACATCCAAATGCTTGAAATCAAAGTGTGGCTTATGCTAGCAGAAGTTTGTCACAAACTGATTGTGACTATTCACAACCTGAAAAGAAAGCCTAGTGTGGGCTTGTGAACATTTTCAAATGTTTCTTTATGGAAAGCATTTCACTCTCAGATCATCAAGCATTGCTTAGCATGTTTAGCAATTGTAAAGCCAAGATGAGAGGTGGGGGTTGCAACTAAAGTAATATTACTACACTATTGTGCACCGATCAGGGAAAGATCAAAACCGTGCTGACTAATTTTCACGCATAAAAGTATAATGTCATAGTACCACTTCCAAAATGGATGAAGCCTACATTAACTTCATCATAAAGTACAGCACACCTGCCGCTATTTCAGCAGAACAAATCATTGCTGCCACGAGCACAGACAAATGACATGCTAATACTGAAAGACATTACTGCACATCAGTCCTGGAAACAGCACACTCCACATCTTACAAATGAAAGTGAATATCAGAAGTTCAAAAATGTGGAAGATTAACTTTACGTTACTCAAGAAGGTATTATCTTTCGAGGTTCAACAATTGTAGTACAACAGAGATTCTGGGACAGAAAGTCATTCAAGGGGCACATGAGGGACATTGGGGAATTGTCGCCACTAAGCGCTCTCTCTTAGAACGAGTTTGGTTCCCTCAACTTAATGAAAGAGTTTAAAGGGAATTAAAGGCCTGTTATTTCTACTCTTTACCTCCCAAAATAGTCCAGCATCCAAAGAACATGTCTGAACTTCCAAAACATGAGTTGGAGAAAATTGCTGTTGACGTCTTTGGGCCACTTGACAATGGACATCATTTAATGGTAGTCATTGATGAGTATTCTCATTTTCCCTTGGTAGACGACCTCTCATGATTGTGAGGCTAAATGGTATTTTTGCAACATGGGGAGGGGTTCCTTCAATTCTGATGTCCAACAATAGCCCATCTTCAACAGTCAAGAATTCAAAAACTTTCACTCTCATTTGAATGTTAGGCATCAGAAAAGCATACTTCTTTGGCCACAAGCAAACAGCATTGTTGATCGTTTTAGGAGCACCCTAAAAAAGACTATTCAGGGTGCTACACTGGAAAAGCTTAAAATCAAATCAACTCTTCATTCGTGACCACCTGTCAACTCCCCATTCTATTACGGGTGAAAGTCCTGCAACCCTGATGTTCGGGAGAGCCCTGAAAACTAAGTTGGCTCTATGGCCCACTACAAGATTGATTGATGATGGTGAACTTCGTCAAAGAGTTTCGTATCACAAACACAAAATAAAGACCTATGCAGAAAAATGCTGACGTGCAAGCAATCCTGTCTATACAGAAGGAGACTGAGTCCTTGTCAGACAGAAATGAAAATACAAGTCTGATGCTCCGGTTTGATGCTGACCCACTGTGTTACTAGTAAAGGATACATGGTGACTGCTCACCATGCTGGAAAGTCCATTACACAAGATTTTTAGCACTTCAAGCACCAACCTCGACATTTGCCAACTCCAGATGTCAGAAGTGAGACTTATCCACCTGAGAATCATGAAAATCCAATGACTGCACCTGTGTCTCTGTCACCAATGCTAGTTATGGACACTTCTCCTGTATCTGAGCAGTCTCACATGACAAGATCTGGGCAATTGATTTTGGCACCAAAATGACTTATTGAACAGTTCTGGTGCATAAGTGCATTATTTGTACTCTTTATTAAACAAATGCGGAGCTGTAGTGTCTTGTGAGTTAGAGATGGGGGGACTAGGCTGGGACCCTTTTGGTTCCTGACGGACTCCATAGAACAGTGACATAAGCAATTGGGTGTGCTTGATAGAATATATAATGTAGAATGTTCAGTTGACGGTTACACACTGAGAAATAAAGACGTGTAATGCCATGCTCCATGTGTAGCATAATCATTTACATGCTCCGAGGCTGGGAAGGACGCTACATCCTTCTCCATTTTGCAGAATTTATTTTTGCTGCCCTTAGGACTCGATGCACTTTACCACTGCTAACCAGTGCAAAAGTGATAATGCTCACTCCCCTAAAACACTGTTAAATTGGTTTATACCCAAATGGTATATATAAGTTACCTGAAATCCCTTGCTGAGTGGCATACCCTATACCAAGTGCACAGCAATTTAAATGCTATCATTTAGCCTGCAGCACTTTTTCTGCCACCCACTTAAGTAGCACTTTAAAACATGTCCCATGCCTGTTATTGCAGGCTGAATGTAGTTTTAAACTGCCTTGTCAACTTGGCAATAAAATCCTCTTGCCAAACCTTAAACTCCCATTTTATTACATATAAGTCACCCCTACGGTAGGCCCTAGGTAGTTGATATGGCAGGGTGCTGTATAATTAAAAGGTTGGACATATACTTTTGAATTTTACAAGACCTGTTAGTGGAAAATTACTAAATTTCTTTTTTCACTACTTTGAGGCCTACCCCTCCTATAGGATAACATTGGGGATTTTGTATTACATTAAATACTCTGTAATTTCCAATTGGGAGAAGATATCTATTTCATGTTTGGTGTCTATAAAATTGTAAAGATAAATCCTCTTTAAAGGTAAAGTCAGATTTTTCACTGCAATTTTGAAAATGCCACTTTTAGAAATTTGGCATACTCCTACCCTTAACCCTTCTTTGCCTGTAGCCTGGCGTGGGTCAAATGGCTGGGTGTAACTGACAGTATACTTTGTGAATTCATTCCAGATAGCCACACAACAGAGGTATTAAGTGTTTCTGAATGGGCCATCTGCTGGCAGGTTGGGGGGGCAGAGCTCAGTTCAGCTCCACTTGCAAGTAATAGCCTGTGCTCTGCCTTCACACAAAAGGCTTAACAAACTCACATTGTCACTGCAGAAAGTTTAGAGCCTGAGAAGGGGAGTCAAGAAATTCGATGCACTTAATTGTCACTGTCTAGAAGCTTCTCCCACCTTCCAGATCCAGGGCACAGGGTGTGAAAAGGGGACCTCAGACACCAACTCTTCCATTTACTTCTACACCAGTGGCTACTCTGCCAGGAAGAAAGACAATTGTGTTGATACAAGGACTTCTACTCTGCTGGACTACTGCTCTGAAGAAACTGCTGCCCTGTTGGCCTGACATGCTGCCTGCTGCCCTCTTGCCTGAGCGAGAAGAGAACTTGACTTGCAACTTCACCCTTAAACCCAGGACACTAGAGTGACTCCAAGGCTAGTCTGCTGGCCTCCTGATCTCAGCCTCGGGGAAATAAAAGGATCCCCAACATCCTGCAACAGCCCCTAGACCCATTTGCAGAGAGTTCCTGACTCCAAGTGGCACTCCAAGTGGTACTCCTCAGTTTCTGCACCCCTGGTGTGTCTCAGGGAGATGCAAGCTTTTAAGTTCTTTGTGACTGCAAATGGGTCAGTTCACACTGAGATCACACCTCTCACACCGCAAATCAATGCGAAGCTTCGCCAGCCTCCAGTGACATCCTCCCTGCTCCTCGCATCCTCCTCAATTGCGAATGAGACTTTTGGGACAGATTTGAGAAGGTAAAGTACACTAGGCCTAACATGTAAAATGTATCTATTCTAAAAATTACAATAAATATATATCTAAAAAAAAGACAGACATCTCGGGTCCGTTGGGCTGTTTTTCTTGCTTTTGGTCTCATTTTGCTCCTGGTGGCGAGCCATGGCCACTTCAAGCACCTTCTTTTGGCCTCCTGGCCTGAAAGGTGACAAACTTTGCAAGGAGCTGGTTCACCTGACTCCCTGCGCCACCTTTTCTCTTTGCTTTTCCTTTGGGCTTCTCTCCTCCTTGCCTCAGATGCCAACTCTTTCCCCCTACTAGTCTTCAGGGGGCATAAGGGGCCAGCTTCCCTGGTCCTGAGGAGAGCCCCACTGATTTTGGGGTCAATTAGAGTCAGAGCCCTTAGTCCAGATGCAGCCCGGGGTTCTTCCTTCTAACTGTCCATGGCAGCTGCCTCCAATTCCAGTGTCCGGAAAAAAAGCACACCCAAGAGAGAGATCTTGCCCCCTTTTAATTGGGGGGTGAGTGGTTTCAGCAGGGATGCATCTCTGGCCTATCATGAGGTGTCACATCACCTCTCCACCCCTGCCCCAACCTTCCTGCACATCCTACTGGAGTGTTTCAAAATGGTGTCACCCAGGAGACATTTGCCACATCTGGGTCTTCTGAGGAGCTGGGTAGAGATGCTGATGTAGAGGGCAGTACGGTAGTCAAGCGGCCTGGTGATGATGGCCTGAGGGATGCTCTCTCTGGTGGTGTGTGGGATCCATCTAACTATTCTGCAGAGCATGCAAAGTGTGTGGAAGCAGGAGGAGGCGACTGCGTTGACTTGTAATTTCATGGTCAGTTGGCTTTCAAGGATGATCTGAGGTTGCGTGCATGGTCAGTCGGTGTGGGTGTAGGTCCAAGCTCTGCATGCCACAAGCTGTGGGCCCATACAGAGGTGTTCTTCTAGAAGATCTGTACTTCACTTTTGTCGGAGTTGAGTTGGAGGCAGTTGTCTCTCGTCTATTTGGCTACGTTGGTCATAATGTTGCAGAAGTTGGTTTTTACACTGGAGGGGTCCTTGGTGAGTGAGAGGATCAGTTGAGTGTTGTTTGCATAGGATAATATGTTGAGAGCATGCAATCTGATGATGTCTACAAGGGGGTTCATGTAGATGTTGAACAGGGTGGGGCAGAGGGATGATCCTTGCGGTATGCAGCAAATGATGTCTTTAGGTATGTAGGTGAAGGGAGGCAGTCGTATGCTCTGTGTGCATCCTGTAATGAAGAAGGCAATCCACTTGAGGGCATCTTCCTGAACGCCTATGTTTTACAGTCTGTTGATGAGGTTGTTGTGGGAGACGGTGTTGAATGCCCCCGAGATGTCGAGGAGGTTTATGGTCACACACTTTTTCATGGTCGAGGAGTGTTCTTATGCCATCTGTGGTGGCAATCAATAGGACCTCAGTGCTGTGGTTGGCATGGAATCCTTATTGTGAGGCATCCAGCAGCTAGTTTTGTTCCAGGAATTCAGTGAGCTGCTGATTGATTGCTTTCTCGAATACTTTGGCTGGGTAAGGAAGCAGGGAGACCGGACAATAATTTTCGAGATCACTGGGGTTGCAAAAGGTTTTCTTTAGGAGGGGTCAGACGTCAGAGTGTTTCCATCTTTCTGGGCAGGTTGCTGTGGAGATGGAGGTGTTGAATATGCTGGAGAGTTGAGTGGTGATTGGATTTGTTGAGAGGTTGTAAAAGTGGTGGGGCAGGGAGCAGTGGGTGCCATGGAGTGGATGGAAGACATGATGTCCGTGGTGGTTAGGGTGGTGAGCGGAGACCAGGTGGTGATTGGTTGACTGATGTTTGCTGGTTGGCTGAGGTTGTTGGGGTTGAGGGTGGCAGGTTGGAGGGTGAAATTATTGTAGATGTTGGTGATCTTGCTGTGGAAGTAGTCTGAGAGAGTGTCACTGAGTTCTTGGGAGGTGTGGATGGTGTTCTCTATGATGTTGGGATAGGAAAATTCTCTGACTATTTTGAAGAGTTTCTTTGTGTGGATGACTGCGGAGTTGATGGAGGTGGTGAGGGCTGCTTTCTTGGCTTCCTTGGTGTGCAGGTGATATTTGTTGAGGGCAGTTTTGTGAGATGCTCTGTTGGCGAAGTTCTTAGTAGTGCTCCATAATTTCTCCAGTTGGTGGCAGTTGCGCTTGGTGGTCCTGAGTTCTGGGATGTACCAGCTGGCATATTTGGAGGTCTTTTTGGATTTTGTAGGTTTCAGTGGGGGGACTCTGTCTGTGCTGCCGGTCCCACAGCAGCCTTCTCTTAGAAGGCGGACACTGTCGGTAAACAGGTTTGGTCCATTTGCCATGCGTTTATTGTGGGTGAGTCAAAGGTTATGAGGCTCCACCACAGTAAATGGTCTAAAAGCAGATGATCAAAAAGTGAAAAATATAAGCAGATTAGATGGGCAGAACTCGTCTTTATACAGCAGCATATTCAGATGTCCAGCTATTTCCGTTGAAGGGCCGACCATTATATGGAGCAATGAATGTGCATATGATGGACTTGTAGGTTTGCTTTGTTGGACTTACAGATATCTAGACTCTTTTGGAGATCAGCCTAGAAGGTTAATGTAGTAAATAGGTCCACGCTTGAAGGTAGTTTTCATGTAGTTTTATTGAGCAGATAAGTTAAGTCAGGTACAGGCTCAATAGGAGACTTAAGGGACCTAGGGGAGACCATTGGGAGACCCCACCAGGAGCTCCTATCCAGGTGCTCAGCCCATCCAACTGTCACTCTGCAGTCAGAGTACTAACATTCTGACTGCAGCATTTATGAACATTCTAAAGATGGTATAAATGCATCACATAGGGAATGATAGGATATTACATATCCCCCTTTCTTATATAAAAATTTACAAGTTAGAAACATCATTTAAGAAGCAGAGAATGAAATCAAGAAAAGAGAGCACAAGAAAGAAAGAATTAACGAAATAGGAAAAGAAACAATCCAGAAGTAGGAATAGGAACAAACCAGAAATAGAAATCCAGAAAAAGGAAAAGAAGCAATCCAGAAATAGGAATAGGAGAATAGAACCAAACATACAGACCATCCTCCCTTCTCACACAACTGCAGAAAAGAAAAGAAAAGAAGAAAATACGAAACACAACTCCAACGCATACCTACTGGCCAGAACAGGAATGAATGGAGAACGAAGAGAAATAGAAATTATGGAACACAGAAAATCAGAGAAAGAAGAATAAAACAGAAAAGAAAATGAGGAACAAATTAGGAGAACCTCATCAAAACACTATTAACCATAAACAAAAACATATCAGTAGTGCAATGGAAATAGTGCGAGAAAAATTAATAAAAATACAATAAAACAGAACATAATTAGCTAAAAAAAATGCATGAAGGCACTAAAATATGACTAGAACATAAGCTAAATATGATAATAAGGCATAATCTCTTTATGAAAAAAAACAAAGTGCACCAAAATAGAAACAGAACTTACTGGCAATGTAAGAATAAATACTAAACTGTGTGGAAAGCCACGTTGTGCACTTAATAAAATGCTAAATAACTAGCAAAAATTAGAAAACTCGTGAAAAGAGATATAAGAAACTTTAAACTTTTCATAAATCCCTTCAAATTGGACCGAAAAGACAGAGTATGGGTGGGAACCCATGTCACACAAAGGGAATTGCACCCTAAAACAACTCCTAAACAGGAAGAGAAATACAAAATAAAGTATGAGTAGGAACCCATTACATTAATGTCAAGGGAAAGTAACCCAAGCAAAACAAAATGCACCTACAAAATTAATGGGGTCCATGTGAGGACAACTAATGTGGTGCTGTTGGAAACTAAAAGATAATAATCCTTAGCAAAACACAGGGAAACAAAATGTTGTAGTAATCTGTGTATAGACTCAAAATATGCACAGTTATAAACTTAAGGGAGTATAACCCTATATAAATTACAGACAAACAAAATCAAGTGGAGTCTGTGTATGGACAACTGATGTGCACAACTCAAAACTAAAGGGACTAAAACCCTACGCAACACAGAAAGAGTCTGTATATCGAAAACTGTCAAGCAGTACTGAATACTAAAAGGGACTGAAACTCTAAACAAATACAGTTACATTTTTAAAACTCTCAGCTGTACTGATATAAAGGTTGGATACCAATTAATTATTTTGATTAAAGTGCAACTAATTTTAAGTCACTGCTACAACCAAACAACTGCCTAGAAGAATAAAAGCCACATTGTGAAAAGCATAGACAACAAAGATTAGGCACATATAAAGAGGAACCAGTGAATGAGTGTGCGCACCACCCAACACTGAAGATAATTTAGAGTAAGGAGACCAGCTCCCATACACTACTAAATGTACCCAAACAATACTAAATTATGACTTCTCACTTAAATACCACAACTATAGGTAGCTAATGGTAATGTATATTATAAAAGACATATGGCAAGAGGCAAAAAGCTGTCTCTAAGAAATGGAAACAGGAACCTGGAAGAAAATGGGCAGCTTAAAATTCGTGCACACCTAAGTTAAGACATGCCTGTAACAAATTCTGCAACAAAAATATATATAAATAAACACCATTAGCTCCGGTGAGCGATCTCTCACCCGGGTTCTGTGTACACTGTTCTTTGTTGACGCAGATTGGTTTCTATAAGTTGTTGTGAATTTTGGTCAGTTGAGTATAAATTGATTGTTTCCATGAGTGAAGAAATATACACTGGTGTGTATATCACCGAAGGAAAAACAAACGCCTTAAGACTCACTTGTAGTCTGTAAATGTTACGAGTAGCTGTTGTTGCTATGACGACCTAAACAAACACAAGATGGCTGTCATGTTGTTTGTAGCGGCGTGAGAAGCGTGAAAAACGTGTCTCCAAAGGTCGGCGTCACAGGCGTCACTGGACCTGAGAAGAATCTTGCTTCGCTAACTCCGTGGAGCATTCTACGGACGTCATCAATTGCATGGCAGGAGGGCAGGAGGAATGATCGTCTGTAATCAACCGTCAACCAACGGACATTTATGAAGGTGAGTAAACAAGCCCTGAGCAGCGCTGTAATTCGAGACCACCTAGAGTGTAAACTTAGTCACATCAGCACAGCGCTTCTCTAAATGCGTTAGACAGTAGGAAGTCGAACAAATTTAATTTGATGCCGAACGTCATGCAGAAGTCAATTATTTCTCCACTAGGTGGCAGCAAGTATTTGTTTGTACACGTTTTTAAAGTCAAAATAATTGCTTCACCGATAATATGCTTATTGTTGTGTAGCTGGTAAAGCGGAAGTCTGAGTAAGATTTAAGGCGACCATTAATCTGATTTACGAGTGGCACATCAATCGTGACTGCTTAAATTCAGTTATTAAAGGAAGGAGTATCACAAATAGACAGTCAGTAGCCTTCCCACTTAGCCACTTATTCCTTGCATGTTAGCTCGAGGTTTGTTTAGTAAAATGTTCAATCTTTAAACACTTGACTGTTAATTATATCAATTTTCCATTGATGTTGAAAACGCAGCTGGAAGAGTTACAGTCAGAGATGAGATTTACTAGACACTTGAATAACTGGCAGATTGATGCAAGCGAGCGGTTGTTTTACACATATCTTTGTATTTTGAAAACGCTGCCAGTTGTTATTAAGAGCAAAGGCATGTTGCTAGAAAGGCTTACAGAGAATAGACTCACCAGACACTTGTATAACTGGCAGGTTGTTGTGGGCGACCGATGTCGGGTCACTGGTGGGGTCTCGGTGCCAGTTGGGGTGTCTTGAGTGAAATTCAGATTAACTTGTTCTTGTAACTTGCTTGTAGTATTCTGTAACTTGCTTGTAGTAACTTGCTTGTAGGTTCTTTCAGGATCGTCGCCAAAATAATGTAGTAAATAGGTCCACGCTTGAAGGTAGTTTTCATGTAGTTTTATTGAGCAGATAAGTTAAGTCAGGTACAGGCTCAATAGGAGACTTAAGGGACCTAGGGGAGACCATTGGGAGACCCCACCAGGAGCTCCTATCCAGGTGCTCAGCCCATCCAACTGTCACTCTGCAGTCAGAGTACTAACATTCTGACTGCAGCATTTATGAACATTCTAAAGATGGTATAAATGCATCACATAGGGAATGATAGGATATTACAGTTTCATTGCCTTCCTTCTGTTCATCTCCCATATTTTCATGTGTCCTCTAGATAAATGGTTTAGAACATACATGATGATCTTTTCCATCCACAGAACATCCAGATTCACTTTCGACCATAGATGAGTTGGGTGCTCGCTGGATTGAAGACCCTCCCAAAGACTCATCTCTTCCCTCACTAGTTGACATGGCTTCAAAACCAAAAAAGAGCTGGAAAATAGTGCCCTCATCCATTGAGGGTAGAGACACTGCCAAAGTCTTGTCCTGGTCTACCATCAGCAGTGGACCCATTACTTGTGCAGTTCACCATCAACAGAGTTTGGACAAAAACAGGAACAAGAAAAAGTTTAATTGACAAGTGTTAATATGTAAGCTTCATATACAATCCTGTTATTTTGCTGTTGAAGTATCCATTATGAATCTGACTATCTTTGGCCACTAACTTATATTGTATGTTGAAACAGGTAATCATCTATGCACAGAGTAATCTAGCTAAATGTTATTTGGTTGAAGGACTTCTGATAACTTGAGCTGGAATCTGTTTTTAGGAGCATGTCAACACACGTGTCATGTAGTACACAAGATAAGCATCTAGATCCTGATTCAATGACATAACTTGATTTCTTTAAACTAAAAATATATCCTTTTATCTTTAAAATATCATTGTTTATTTACATTCTAGGTGACTGCAGTGCCTACTGGAATTAATGATTTAAATGTATGCTTTATTTGTGCCCAGAACCAGAATTTACATATTTTGTGAATGTATGGTGAGAATGAAGTTACTAACAAGAATAAATGTTATGACTGCCAAAATGTAATGCACTTAGCACTGGTTCAAATGATCACAACATGAAGGTTATGATCATGCTTCCTGAATTAGGAAGTGTATTGCCTTCTTTCCTCAACTTGAATGTTTATCATTGATACTGAAATGTGGGAGGATGCTTTAAAAATACAAAAGTGACATTTTGGTTTTGTGTATCCAGAGTGACATACATACAATGTGATTTCATTTTATGAACTGATGAATGAGTGAGCCAGCAGAGTCTTATTAATTGTAAAATGGATTCTTTTTGAAGGATAACATTTTGTTTATTGTAAAAGGGATGCTTTTTGAAGAGTCATTGTATTTTCCTCCAGCGGTGATATTCAAGAAGCCAGCTGATATGCAGGTACATATTTTGAAACATTGAGATTTAAGATGTGTGTCTTCTCCAGTTTGTTTCTAGTATTGTGATTATGCACCAAAAAATGGATGAAAGACTGTTCCCGCAGCAGAAAATGAATACACTAAGGCAGTGAACCACTGTAATCCTGTGTCACAGATCACAGCAAAAAGATCAGGAAAGGAAACAATTCATTTCAAGAGAGAAATGTATTTCATTTTCAAATTCTGGAATTACCTTAACATATAAATGCAGGGCATTCAGGATAAAATTGAAGCTTCAAATAGGACAAATGCCCTAGACAAAAGATTTAACACAAAGTGTCTTCAAGCAAGAAATAACCATTTTAGGAAGAATTGTAAAACGTTTGGGACGTGTTCTAGTGCTTTGAATCTGGAGGCAATATCAGGGCATAGGATGCTGAAGACAC
The DNA here is from genome assembly GCF_964263255.1 of Lissotriton vulgaris. Classification (NCBI taxonomy): domain Eukaryota; kingdom Metazoa; phylum Chordata; class Amphibia; order Caudata; family Salamandridae; genus Lissotriton; species Lissotriton vulgaris. The sequence goes on along the minus strand of NC_141696.1, from coordinate 1,025,301,238 downwards.
TGCTTGTCATTGGCGTTCATGGTTTCCGCATCAGCATGGAAGATGTTTGGTGCCGAAGTTTGACATGGATAATGTTTCATGAATCCAGTTACATTGCAGGGAAGGTTCGAAAAACTCCTTGCAATTTGAGTCAAGTAGGACTGAAGTCAAGGCATCTAAGGATATGTGTCAATTACGAGTGCACAGTCTGTTGTTGAACACATTATTACCATGGCAGATTAGAAGAGGCTTGGCAGTTTCTGACTGATCATATATCTGGGAGAAAGTCATCATTTTTGCGCTGATCACCCCAATTGTTTGACTGATACTGGTGGTTACTAACTCCGATTGTGGCTTGGGTTCTGCTAACCAGGCCAAGGTCCAGTGCTCTGTTTAAAAGGTATATGATACTTAGGTGTATTACAATTAGTATGACAACCTGAAAGCAAGTCCCTAGTATATGGTAAGGTATGTAGATTTAGGACACCAGCTGATTGTATGCACATAAGTGTGCATAGTTGAGTGGTCTGCTATCATTTTGAACGTCAGGCCTGCTCTTAATTACATTTATATGCAAATTTGACATTGCAAAGTCTTCAAAAGTCCTAAACTACCTTATCTTTATACAAATGTCACCCCCAGGTTTCCCCTAGGTGTCCCAGCAGTTTGGGTGACTTAAAACTATAAGCAGGGTACATTATAAAACATGTGTTATATGCCCTGGTAAAGGAAAAACTGTCAATGTAGCTTTTCCCCCATTGCAGTACATTATCTCGACAGGCTAACATGGGAAAAGTTTGTTAAACTTTAATAACATCCACTTATTGTCAAAATTGAGGTAAAAGGCTACTTCAAAGTGTCTAAATATTAGTTAGAATAAATCCCAAAAATTGCCAAGGTTGGATTTATTATAACTATGACAGAAAATAAGTTATAGAACTTGATTTTATGATGTGCCTAAATCCAGCTCTAGAGTAGCCTGTCCTGATCAGCCAGCCTTTGACAGGCTGAGCCAAGCTGCTGTAATGATATGTGAAGTGGCCTGAAAGGAAACACAGAGAGATCTGGTGGGAGAAGATCTGCAAGCTACAAAGCAAAAGGCAGGTAGGGGGCTGGGTAGCCAAACTGGTCTTCAAAAAGGGAAAGACACTTAGGACAGGACTCAGGCCTACCCCCCACACACGTCCTGCACCGCAGCAAGATGGGAACATGTTAGAAATGTGGTTTCTCTTTGGCAGGGTAAGCACATAAGCCAGGCAGAACCCACAACTCTAGTCAGAGTAAGGGAGTTACACATTTAAGTTAAACCCTGCTCACCCCCTTGGCACCTTGACCAGAGCATTCAGGCAATGTGTAAAGCGTTTGAGCAATACACATACACCAGTAACACAATAACTACACCACAAAAGAGACTCCACACATGATTATATAAAAATATGTTTCTATAATGTACATATAACATAGGCAAAAACAAATAAATCATACAGAAAGTGAATATTATGTAAATCCTGAATCAATACTCATTATCTTGTCAAGGCAAGAAAAAAAATGACAGACATGATAACATCAGGTCCTGAAATGTAACAGTTTGTAACATAAAAAACACATGAATCCTAAATGCTGTGCATAACATGCAATCTTGAATTAGTACTCATACCCTGACAGTGCATGAATCAAAGACAACATTCATAAAAACACCAGGGCATGAAATACAGCATCTTATGGAAAACACATAATTCACACTTTGAATTTCACTTTTATTCAGAGCAAAATGGATCAGAATGACATCAATATTAGGCATACTTTAGCAGATATCATACCCGGCAACCATAGGGCACCAATACATCTGTGCACCTACTAAACAAGATTCAGTCGCTCCTGTGGCAAATCATAGTCCCAAGTGGCGTAGTTCCCCAAAGCGAGAAACCCTCCTTGCTGCACTCACACACTGAGACAGACTTGGATTTTGATAAGAAACAACACCGCAGCGAGGAGCACAGCGTGATCTACCCAGCCACTCTGGTTGTGCAGGCTTCTTCAGCTGAAAACCAAGGGAGAAATACAGAAACTCTGCTGAGAGGAGCATTGTGCTCTCTTTCAGCTCACTCGGCAATGGTCTTGACTGGGTCCCTTGGGACTGAGGGAGTCCGCAAGCAGGCTGGGGATTAAATCACAGGAGCTAAGTCCCTTGGAAAAGCAGTATGTGAGTTGCGTTGGCCAGGGAAGGTCGCTGCAATTCAAAAAAAGCCCGGGGCTGCTGGCAAAGGGGTGCAGGATGGCTGCACCCTTTTCCTGGGCTCCTTGCGACTACTTCAATCGGTGACGGTGCTCGGGCTGGTCTTCACACTTCGGGAGTACTGAATTCAGCTGGCACTTGGAGGGTCCAACAAGAGCTCACCATGCGCTTCTTGTTGCGGGGAGCACAGTGCTCCACACACACTGGTCTTGGGGGCTAACCGCTCCAAACACAAAGAATCCCAAACAAGCAGGAGCCCAGAAGGGGATGCCTGTTTGTGCCCCAGGGGCACCGTACACTGCATGCTCAATTTGAGCAAGTAAATTCACCAAAGGAAACTATGAGAATCACCCGGTCTCCACTGCCCTATGGCAATCATCCAGTGCTGGAGGTGAAACACAGGCGCTTTTAAAGCAGTCTTTGAGGAGTCTGGTCGATTGCTAATGTAAGGAAGGTATTTTCTATCCCTGAGATCTCATGGAAGAGTGGGCAAGCCAGAATGCCCTTGGAGTCATTCTAGGTGCAATCTGTAGCCCTTCTTGGCAGGGCAAAGGTCAGCAGACATCAAGGCAGCGCAGCAAAGAAGGGCAGCAGTTCCTGGGAAGTCAGTCATAGCAATGGGGCAATCCTTTTAGAGCAGCAGCCTTTACTCCAGCAGAGGTTCTTTCAGTTCCATAAGTGATCTAAAAATGTGAGGTCAGCGCACCTATACTCAAAAAGTCTTTGATGTGGCGGTAACTTAAAAAAAGAAACTTAGAAGTGCACAACACACCCTTTCAACCCAGCTCTGGCTCCAGGCGTACAGTATTGGGTAAACAAGCCCTTCGAGTGAGGTCAGGACACAGCCTATAAAAATGTAAATGAGACCCACCTCCCTCTCTCCCAGCCCAGAAAGACTATCAGTATGCAGATGTCTCTCATGTCACACCCAGCCTTTCCTGTGTTGTAGCTTTCTAGAAAGTATATACAAAGTGTAGATGTCACTCTGCCCTAGATATGGATTAAAGTCAGGCAGCAAAACACTAGAGTTGTATGCACAGAGAAATGCTAATTTCTAAAAGTAGCTGTTGGAACTGGCCCTTTTTCCAGGGTTATACCCAGACTTTTTACATACCTCCTGTATATTTTCTGACCTGTTTGTGTTGGTTTCATGACTCTGGGCACTTTACCACTGATGTTCAGTGCTAAAGTGCATGTGCTCTCTCTGGTAAACTTGGTAAGACTTGTCTACACCTGTATGCTATATTTAATTTACCTGTAAGTCCCTTGTACAGTGGTATCCCATATACCCGGGACCTATAAATTAAATACTACAAATAGGCCTGCAGCGCTGGCTTGCGCCACCCACTAAAGTAGTCTCTCAAACCTGTTTCAGTCCTCTGCCACTGCAGGCCCTGAGTGCAGTTTACTGCTGAAGGGACGTGGTCTTAAAGTAGTTGACACATGTGAAACTCCCCTTTTACTGCATATAAGTCACTCCTAAGGTAGGCCCTAGGTAACCCTATGGACAAGGTGCTGTGTAGGTAAAAGGTAGAACACGTGCCTTATGTGTTTGTCATGTCCTTGTAGTGACAAACAACCTATTTGGTATCTCCCATAGGTTTGCATTGGGTACTCCCTGATATATGTTTCAGTGGTAATTTACAATATGAAAGGGGTATTGTGGCATGCTGTGCAACGGTGACTGAAAAATGAACTACACACTTACTTTAAATGTGAAACTGCTGTTTAAATGCACCAGGCATGTATTGCAAATACTAAACTGGCAGCGTTATACATTGTACTATACTGATGATCTGCCTAAATGTACACAATGTAACAAATGCATCTGTTGCAGAAAATTCATTGTATATATATATATGTAAACTCTTAAAACAACTGCACAAATTTAATAAAATAGATTTTAAAAAATTAAAGGGGTAGTGTGGCCATGTTTGGTATGTTTGGAATAGTAGTAATAAAACCTGCATATCTGTGTGCTTATGACTCTTTGTGCCCTGCCTTGTTGTGTAGTCACTGTCTATTATAGACTGACAGGAGAAGGGGATGTGCATTAAATCTTGACAGTCACAAGGGTGGTTGAGGTGTGTCCTGCGTTTCCTGGGTGACTCAGCGCTGGGCTGAATAGAACATGCCTGCATTTAGAGTGGTGGGAGGAGTATCTATGTAGGGGAAACCGGATGCGAATGCCATCTCTGGATCAGCGAACACAAGTCCAATATCAGGAACAAGAAAACATCTGCCCCTATGATCACACATTGGCTTGATAAAAGCATACAGAAAAAGAACTCCGATGGTTTATACTGGAGAAAATAATGGCCAAACCAGGGGTTGATTCCACCAGTCTACGCAAAAAAAAGGGCGGTATTCTGGATATTTATGCTCAACTCTGTGAAAAAAGGCCACAATGAAGAATGCCCCTTGTCCAATGCCCTGCTGTGACGTAGACACCCCCCTTGGCACCTCCAACTAGTGGGTTCCATGAGTGGGTTATTCATTCATATATCTATAATGTGAACCTCTGAGCGATCTCACTGGCCGCCCTTAACCCGGGGCTTGCCCCACTATGTTCCATTACCCCCTCAGTGGTGGACCTGAGATCCTCACTTATCCTGATGGACGAGTATTAGAGATCCCACCTACTGCTACTATAGTTGCCCTTTGGAATTCCATACCTAGTCCTGCATCTGCCTCATCCATATTCATACTCTAGGAATACGACCCTTATGTCTTTATCTGCGTGTGAGGTCTATTCTCTCCAAGATGGCCACCACCGTGACCATGAGCTATAAATTGTTTGTCCCCCTTGTTGTGTTTGAAAATACTTTGTGAAAAATGGCCACTTTTTAGAATGCTCCCTGGTCCAATGCCCGGCAGTGACAAGGACACCTCTCCTGGTACCTTCCACGAGTGGATACTCAATCTATATATCTGCTCGCGAAGTCTATCCACTCTAAGATGGCCGCCGCCGTGATTGTGAGCCACTAAGTGTCCGTCCCCTATGTTGTGTCTGAGAACACAACTGAGATCCATCCCGGACGGAGCCTTAAAAGGCCCGTTAGCCGCCACGCTAGTTCTGCCAAGCCTGTCTCCGAGAGAGGACGCCGCGCTGCGGTCCGTGTGGAGCTCTTGAACCCAGGTAAAAGCGCGCCCCCCCTAGCGAAAAACTCCCCCCTTGAGCACCTAGACCAGCTGTACTTTTTGTGTTCTCTGCACTTTTATATCGGACTTGATCCACCTAATTGAAACTTTTATACCTGCCGCAGGGCCTTAACCCACTGTATGCATATCAGGTCCCAGTTCCACCCTTGACTGCAGCCGCCTCGCTTATCTGCCCGTTGAAGAACTCGCCGCGACGCGGTTCCTCCATAATCCCGGGATCTGGGTAAGAAGGCTTCTCTTTAGGCAGCGCAGTCTAATCATAACGCTAAGTATTGTGGTCTAATGAGTCCCTCTTTCCATCCCTTGGATCTCCCCTCTCCCTTCCCAGGGCGTGAACCTATTCCCCGTTCCCTACGTATTACGCTGTTAGCATTTATTTATATGCCTATACAAGGTTTGTAAATCAGCTTGGGACCTACCCTATGCATTACCCCATCTTTGTCTATATCATTTGCCTTAAATGACCTATTTCTTACGTATACCATATCTATATGACAAAAGACGGCAATCGATTTAATCAAATACCGCCTAGCCCTATATATACCCCCTAAAGTGTATGATAATCTCCTTCAGAATATTCATACGAATCACGGAAGACCGCAACCGACTCAATTGAAGGCTACCCCCCCAAAGAGAGAAGACGAACCTTCTGATCCAGCATTTTCTGCACACCTACAGCTCTAGAAAAGGTACTCCTTTGCCTGCTTCCCGTATGAATCTTGTCGCATTAGGACTTGATAGTACTAAGGGAAATTCCTTTAAGAATGCTAGGCGATTATGCTACATATATTTATATATATTTTTTTCCTCCAGGCCTTCCCGATTTTAAACCCTATCAAGCATTTTTCAATTCTGACCTGACCACAGATTCCAGAACCCCCTGCGCATAAAAACCTTTGTCGTCGCCTACGCAGGAGAGGACCTCTCATTACAGGTACTTAATCCACTATAGGATGAATTGAGACAAGCGATCTTAGATCTATTCACCGCCCCTAAGGGGTAGATTTAGTTCTTTATGAGGTGTGGCTTCTCCCCATAGATATCTGTCATTTATTGACCCCGGGAGAGCTTGTCATCCACCTTGGTACATACCCCTTTTGTGTTGCTCGGAAACTGGTAAGTGCCTGTTCCCCTCTTGTGAAATGACCCTATTGTGATTTAGATATATCCTTCTTATAAAAATCCCCCGCCCCCTCCCTGACGCACCCAGTTAGGGGATCTTAATACGATAGGATCCCCTCCCTACTGAGCTGTCCAGATTGAGCTGTCCTGATTGGTTTCAAGATGTAATGTTAATGAACGAATGGATTTAATTGTTTTCACTGGTTTTCTGGCTGCCCACCACCTTGGTCTTTTAATGTTGACCATTTGTTCTTTCCCATCGAGGAAGAACCTATATGTTTTTGAGTGACTATACGATGTCAGAGCCTTTTGCACACATCGTGATGAAGTACACGCTATATATATTGTGAAATTGTTTATTATTGTATTTTCGTACATCGTGGTGAAGTACATGCTATGTAGATTGTGAAACTGTTTATAGATTGTATTTCTTACATCTATATGCCATTTTAATAATAGAACCTTTTTATCTACAGTGTGTGAGTCCCCGCCCCCTGGTCATCACCGCCCTGATGAAGGTGCAGCCTAAATAGGCTCAACATCGAAACGCGCGTCGGCGTGATCGTTTATGGGTGGCAAAAAGTCTCGTTTCTGTCAAACTATCTTTCCTCAATCCACTTGCCTCCATAACCTGACCGTTGTCTATGCAGTTACATGATATTCCTTCTGCAGGCCCTGATGCACCGTTATGAATGTTATGAATAGATGTATGTGACTGTGTATATCTGTAATTGGTGAGTCTGAAAGTAAGTGTGAATTTAGTTGATGTGTATGGGAGCGTGTGGGACGTGTATATATATATATTTTTCTTGGTTCAATTAATGTATCGTGTGAAAACTGCATTTTTTTCCATCGTATGCTGAGTTAAATGTAACCCATGTCAATCCTAATGACCTAGATGAATCTTTTATATGAATCTAATAAATAAATCCAAAAAAAGTTAAATGAACCTTGTATGATGTGTATTTGGCTCTGATCCATATTTTATGTCACCATCCACTGATATTTAAGGATCCTCTTAGGGACCATGAAATATACCCTGGCAGGGTAGTTGCTGATTTTATTGTATTGTGGGAGGAGTATCACCTGCACCTGAATAGGGTTGTGCTTGACTTTCACAATGCTGTCTTCGCCCCCTGTAGTGTGTCTCGAGCCAGGGCTTGGGACTGAATTGGGGTGTCGTGCACTTCTAAACAGTAGTTGAAGTGCCCCCAGAACAAATACTTTTGGACTTTAAGTACAGGGGCTGTGACTCCATGATTTTAGACACTGCGTGGGACTTGCAACCAGATGCAGCTGCTCTGTATGCTACCAGAGGACTGCCAAGAGGAACCACCTTGGGACTTGATGACTCTGGAGTGCTGATCTGCTGCCTGTCGGGCTGGAATAAGGACCACCACTTTGCTCTGAGAACCCTTGTGCTGGCATGCCTGCACCCTGCTGGTGTGCCCCCAGGGCTCTCCAAGGAGTGCTGTGAGGCTCCTTGTCCCTGCAATCAGCGTATGGGAAGCACTGAATTTTGGAGCTGGTTAACCCTGCAACTTGGCATGTCAAGAAAGTGAGTGAGGAACACTTTCCCTGCCACAAAGAAACATCCCCAGGTTGAGGCATTGGGAGCGCTTAAGCTTCCAAAAAGTTCTGCTGCTTTCACTTTGTTGTGCACCTTTCTGGGGCTCCGCTTTATTTTGGAATTCCTGGTGCCGTACCAGCGTGAAGAGACGAGGATTTCCTAGAGTCCACGGTGTGCGGTGCCCGGCAAGGGAAGCCGCGCCCACCCCTCTCTACACTTCCTGGGGAAAGCTCCTGCAACTGACATCGGTCGCAGGCACCACAGCACTAGTTGGTTCCGCTTGAACCAGGGTAGTGCTGAGAGCCGCATGTGGAAGCTGCAGAGGGAGACAAAGGAAGGAGGAAAATCCAAGACCGAGAGCGGAGGAGTTCCACTGATGTCTTGCAGCAAGCGGGTCCGGTGAGGAAGGCTGTGCCTACCCCTCCATGCCAGGGCTACCGTAGCGCCTACCCTGGGACACGGGGACCACTCTGCCAGCACCTTGAGAGCACATGATCAGTCATCAATGAGCAAAGCTATCTCTGAGTAGTGGCACAGGCTGATCCCGCCCTGCTGGGGAGACCAGCTATGCCGGTAGCTGTGCGCCGCTCTCCGGTCTTCCTGCTTCATTGCTCTCCATTTTGTGGGTGTCCCCCACTACCCTGTGTACTTATTGGGGGACACTGGCTCTTTTGTGACCTTGAGGGGCGAGCCTGGGATGGGCCCCCAATTTGGAAATATCTGCTTTTGTGAAAAACATCACTGGGAGTACCGAAATAATAGTTAAAGGGGCACAGATTTTGCTGTTTTCAGTATCCCTGTGTGGAGTGTTGCAAGACATTTAAGACAAGTGCAGGAGCGCTGTCATATGTGTCTTCCGCATTTCAGGCTCTGATGGTGGTATATGTATCATTTTATTCCCTAAAAGGCTTCATCTAAATGCTCTGGTGGAGCAATGTATGAAATCTGAAACCGCGTCTCAAGAGCCTGAAGGCCGCTGTAGCACCGTACTGCACTGCACCTCCTGGAAATCCAGAAAGCTGCGTCTGTGGGGGCGTGGTGCTTGGTTTCTGGTAGTCAAGCAGCACGAGAGGGAAGCAAGAGTTGGATCCATTTGGACCCTACAGGACCCTCCGGAGCTCAGAGTCTGACCCCTCCCCCTGCCTGTCACGGCTGGATCGTCAGGAGCTGGGCAGAATGCTGGTTTTGCTGCGGCTGAGCAAGTGCTTCCCAGCTGGCAGGTGGCTGAGTTTAGGGGAGCCAGGTGAGTTTTGGTTATTCAGGGGGCATAGGCGTTTGCTGGATGTTTTTGCTTGTCTATGTGTTGCCAACCCCCCCTGCTTCCCCCAGCCGTACCGCATTGTCTTATCGGCGCCACCCCCCACTGGTTTATCTTTATTTGAAGGAACATTGCTACAGCAATTTGTACTGATTAACTAATTTTTACGAGAGACAATAATTGACTATGAGCAGCAGATGAGCGGCACATACTTCCCCTGGTCTCAGCTCTTTTTTCATTCTTTCAAATCCACCATTGCCCACAGTGAGCTGTGCCTGTCCTTTTGGTGCATACCTTTGCTAACGGAGAATCCCTTGAAGATAAATTGGGGCACAATCTTGGTGTGAACTGACCATTCTATTGTTGCGAGAGTGCAGCCCTGTCTTGGGGGGCAGTGGCTGTGGGGGTTTATAGACCAGCTTGGCCACCGGGCCCAGGAGGTGACAGAGGTGGACCAGGTGAAGAGTTGTGACTGAGAAGAGAGATATTTAGTCCCGACCACCACTGACACCCCATAAGAACATAGAGCATAGATTAAAGATGTTGGCAAGAAACTCAGGCCTTTCCCAGCACCAAAATAATTATCACCCACATAACTCTGCAAGGCGGCAAAAAAACTAAATGCTATACCCCCATTGGAGAGGATGTACAAAACTTGGGTCAACCCCAAGGGTGGAGCAGCAAATGGATGAGCTGTCACCTACAGCAACTATACACTTGAGTGAAAATATTGTAAGTAGCAATGACATTCAAGCTTACAAGAAAACCCCCAACGGAAGTAGCAACATAAGATCTTATCTATACCAAACAACTCTGAAAGGTAAATCTGGCAAAGTAGTAAACACCTCCAGCATCTAAAGCACCGCCAGCACAGCCACAAACGCTAACAAACATGAGGAACCCCGACAAAGATCACAAAGATCACAACCAAACATGCCACTGTCCCCTGAAACAATTATTATCACAGAGAAAAGAGCATCAGAAACAATGGCTGATCAAGGCTTGACCCGGCCTAACAACCTGAAAAATCGAATTGCTGAGCCCACAAAAGTGGATCACCTGAAAGAGGGACTCAACCCCCTAATACAAAGGCATTACAACCAGCATGCATCCAACAGCAGCAGCCAAATTTGAACTCTCCGACTCAGCGATGGTGCTCGAAAACATACAGTCAGGCAATTGAATCAACACCAAATAATGTCTTACTGCCTGGCGCTGTCATATGTGTCTTCCGCATTTCAGGCTCTGATGGTGGTATATGTATCATTTTATTCCCTAAAAGGCTTCATCTAAATGCTCTGGTGGAGCAATGTATGAAATCTGAAACCGCGTCTCAAGAGCCTGAAGGCCGCTGTAGCACCGTACTGCACTGCACCTCCTGGAAATCCATAAAGCTGCGTCTGCGGGGGCGTGGTGCTTGGTGTCTGGTAGTCAAGCAGCACGAGAGGGAAGCAAGAGTTGGATCCATTTGGACCCTACAGGACCCTTCGGAGCTCAGAGTCTGACCCCTCCCCTGCCTGTCACGGCTGGATCGTCAGGAGCTGGGCAGAATGCTGGTTTTGCTGCGGCTGAGCAAGTGCTTCCCAGCTGGCAGGTGGCTGAGTTTAGGGGAGCCAGGTGAGTTTTGGTTATTCAGGGGGCATAGGCGTTTGCTGGATGTTTTTGCTTGTCTATGCCTTTGCCAACCCCCCCTGCTTCCCCCAGCCGTACCGCATTTTCTTATCGGCGCCACCCCCCACTGGTTTATCTTTATTTGAAGGAACATTGCTACAGCAATTTGTACTGATTAACTCATTTTTACGAGAGACAATAATTGACTATGAGCAGCAGATGAAAAGCACATACTTCCCCTGGCCTCAGCTCTTTTTTCATTCTTTCAAATCCACCATTGCCCACAGTGAGCTGTGCCTGTCCTTTTGGTGCATACCTTTGCTAGCGGAGAATCCCTTGAAGATAAATTGGGGCACAATCTTGGTGTGAACTGACCATTCTATTGTTGCGAGAGTGCAGCCCTGTCTTGGGGGCAGTGGCTGTGGGGGTTTATAGACCAGCTTGGCCACCGGGCCCAGGAGGTGACAGAGGTGGACCAGGTGAAGAGTTGTGACTGAGAAGAGAGACATTTAGTCCCGACAACCACTGACGCCCCATAAGAACATAGAGCATAGATTAACGATGTTGGCAAGAAACTCAGGCTTTTCCCAGCACCAAAATAATTATCACCCACATAACTCTGCAAGGCGGCAAAAAAACTAAATGCTATACACCCATTGGAGAGGATGTACAAAACTTGGGTCAACCCCAAGGGCGGAGCAGCAAATGGATGAGCTGTCACCTACAGCAACTATAAACTTGAGTGAAAATATTGTAAGTAGCAATGACATTAAAGCTTACAAGAAAACCCCGAACGGAAGTAGCAACATAAGATCTTAGCTATACCAAACAACTCTGAAAGGTAAATCTGGCAAAGTAGTAAACACCTCCAGCATCTAAAGCACCGCCAGCACAGCCACAAACGCTAACAAACATGAGGAACCCCGACAAAGATCACAAAGATCACAACCAAACATGCCACTGTCCCCTGAAACAATTATTATCACAGAGAAAAGAGCATCAGAAACAATGGCTGATCAAGGCTTGACCCGGCCTAACGACCTAAAAAATCGAATTGCTGAGCCCACAAAAGTGGCTCACCTGAAAGAGGGACTCAACCCCCTAATACAAAGGCATTACAACCAGCATGCATCCAACAGCAGCAGCCAAATTTGAACTCTCCGACTCAGCGATGGTGCTCGAAAACATACAGTCAGGCAATTGAATCAACACCAAATTATGTCTTACTGCCTGGCCCAAAATGCAAATAAACATGTCCTAATACCATAAAAAGGTTCCAAAAGAAATAAGGGCAGCAATAATGGCTGCAAATTCAACTGGCACCAACCTAGAGACACATAGTCCAAACTACCAGATAAACCTGAATATCTCCTCTGCATCACCTTCAAAGCCCACTGACCACCAACCCACCTACAGTGACAACAATCATATTGGAAATAGTGGGAACATGCCAACCAACAGCCCCGCCATTATAACCTCAGTGATAAGAGAGGATCCTCCTTTTCCGCTAGAAACAGCAGTGGTAAATACAGTAATTCTCAAAAGCTTCAATTGAAACTCATTTCTCCTACTCTTGAGCCTGCTGAGTCCATTAAACGATGCTCCTTACCCAACTGGATCCAAACCTTTAAAATTCAAGCCTCTTCTCTTATGTAAATGATCCAAGGACCACGGGACTCCCCATAATTGAAGAGGAAACCGACTTACCATCTCAAAATATCGAGAATCACCTTGCACTGATTAACTACACCCTGTTTTCAATGGCAAATGCAGCCATTATCCATGCTGATAAGCTTGACACCCAAATAAACATATTACAAATAGTCTCTGGCTTAATCTCAGGATTGGTTTGAAAGCTCGACAATTAAACTCCTTAATTAATAGAGCCCAGGCAAGCACAGAATTAACGGTTAAAGGATGCAGCCCAATACTACAAAAACTGGAAAGGTTGCCAGAGATAATAAGCACCTAAGTCAAAGACCTCAAGAGAGAGGTTATTAGGTGGCCACAAAAAAAACCTTCACTATCTAGCAAAGCTCAAAGTTAAACTCAAGTATGAATGATCCACTATTAAACGGGAATAAAGCCTTGCATGAGCCCTCCAGGACTAGGGAGACCAAACAAACAGAACAAGTGCAGAACAATCCACGATAATATCCACTGTCCTAGAAATAAGGTCTAATGGCAACCAGACCAGTTCAGAGAAATTACAGAAATTACCAGGCATGACCTGAGTGGCACTAAACACGTACCAAATCACAATGGTCCGGATCCAAAATCTGACCCACAACTTGAAAGAAAACCCTCTCTTCATCCAGACATAAGCTCCGAAACAACTACTAACTCGAAATCTACAACTTTGGAATTTCAACATCTATCTAGAAAAAACAAGAACATTAAAAAAAAAATTAAATAGATCGAACAAAGGCAAAAGCATAAGGTAGGGCCCATCATGCACTGGCTTCAGTTGGAAAATAAGGAACACAATGTGGATATGTGTGGCTCACGGTGTAGAGCAGGCAGACCCGGAAGCTGAGGTCAGACCCGGGACCAGGGTTCAATTCCCAACGCGGCAGGGTCTTGAGCTCAAATGTCCACGGACTCGATAATTCTCGCTTCGGTGCATGCTCTAATCATGGGTTCTCACTCTGCAACTCTGGGCATTAAGCTTGCTTAATCTCCACAATGGCCCCCCTGCGGCGGGATGCCTGGCTTTCACCTTGGGGATGCCCTGTAGGGGCTATCTCACAGGGAAAAGCCAGGACGGGTTCCCAAGGCAAGCGCCGGGAAACCTCCGGGTAGCTGTGCGCTCAATAAATGCAATAATAATAATAATAATAATTAATTTTCCTCAAAAACCAAATTTAAATAATAAAACACCAGGAATACAACAGGATGGTAGAACCGAAAGTGAAATCACAACCCCATGCGCTCAAGAACGTCTTACGGAACACCAAACCTCACAGCAGGCGTGAATAACCAAGTGCCTTGGCCCCTAACGGATAATGCACGAGGAAAACAAGTCGAAGACTTAAGGCATAAGCAAAAGGAACTTCATGGAACTAATACTGATGATTTCCACCAACTGGGATCTCAGGAGGGGGTAACCCTCAAATTAGTAAGGACCATTGATAGATCAGTAGGAAATCTTAGAATCCTGCCGTCATCAGCGACCGAAGTGGACAACTCAAATAAGACCAGCATCCTCCAGGGAAAACCTAAATAGAGTAAAATAAATAAACTTGATTTCACACCAATATTAGTCTCTAAGGAGCCTCCACTCCAGAGAATAAAAGATTCATAGTAAGTGCAAATATAAATAACAGGGATAGGAAGTTTACCCAAATGTACACTGATATTCTATCACTGCCTTACTACAAACCAGAGCAATGCACATCCACGGGCAATGAGACAGAGTTTACCTGGGGAAGACCCGGATAACCGGGGAAACCCAACCTCAAACAACATGTAGGTGTTGGAGGCTTTAGAGGCAAGCCCCCTACAAAACTCTCCCACTTTAGACCAACTAAAAAACTCAGAAAATCTCAAAATAATGTTATACCCCAAATACATCTCACAGGGGAAGTGGGACATCCTCAACAAAGGAAACATCCTGAAGCTTTGTGCAAACATCCCAGGCCTAAAAAATATAAAAAACTACTGACATCGATAGCGTTGCTTTCTGTGTTCTGGAGCCGAGCCTAGTAAGATAAATGAGACAACAGAGATAGTCTTCTCTAATCCAGCCATGGCTAATCCCCTAAGGGAGAATAAAAAGTGATTAGGGGATTCGAATCAAGAACCCGGTTCCCTTAAAATATCCAGCAATTGCGTGCGCTTAATGCATTGCAGGAATCCCAAGAACAAAAAGATTAGGAAAGAAAGAATAGAAAGGATACAACTTGACCAGCAACAGGCTCCACCTTTCATGGCATCAAAGGCGTTTGAGAAGAAATCCAAGTAGCGATGGTTTAATTCAAATTTCAATGGGCACAGAAGGGGAAAACGCCTATGCGTGACTGAGGGGAATATAGGTAAATATTGGCCCTGGCTACCACGGGCCCTAAACCCCTGTCCCTAACAACGCAACGCCTCCCTCTAATGAGCAAAATCCAGCCTCCAAGTTGTAAATCTGCTTTTGGAATATTAGGGGCCTAACAGCCGACGAAGACAGAAGGGACACAATTCTAGATGTCCAGATTTCCAAAATCATTGTCCAGGAAACCTGGGCTTTATCCTCAATACCCTGGCTGGATTACATTGTCTATGAATCACACGCCATAGCATCACAAGTAGGTGGCAACGTCTCGGGTGGAGTAGCCATTTACGTTAAAAACTATCTGGCTGTACAGGTTTCACTCATAAATGAGGGAAATGGAGACTATATTTTTGTTAACTCCAACACAACAATAGGGCAACCCAATATTCCCCAAGGAAGTGGGTATATTCAATAACACAGCATAAATGATCCTTGAGGACTTATTTAACATTTTTTAGGATTTTAAGTTCGTCACATCAGTGAACACAATTCACTGATGTGACGAATTTAAAATCCTGAAAAACGTGCAATAAGTCCTCAAGGATCATTTATGCTATATTTTTGTTAAAGCAAAGTGGCTAAAACCAGTCTTTCAAGCGCAGAATGATCAAACCATTATTCTAGGTTGCATCTCCCTTCATCCTTCCAACATCAAATGAAAAGCAACCCTAAGCAGAATGCTACAAGCAATAAGTGATCTCTATTCCCAGTGCCCAGATGGCCTGTGGGGGTTAATGGTTGACTTTAATGCTAATTTAATGGCCTAAGATCTGAACTCCCTCCTGGTAGCCCTGGACGACTCCGCCGGCCTATTCCATATATAGTCGGCCAGTTTCAACAAAAAGATAATCTTGGCCTCAAACTCTCAGCTTTCTTTAACCACCTGGGTCTTCGTATCCTAAATGCTAGAGCAGCCGCTGACTCACCAGTAGCTTACACCCACCTTTCATATTTCAGACTGACTAGATTAGACTACATCTGGATCTCGATTGCCAATTTCCACGTAATTTAGGATTTCTCTGTAACACCTACTGTGGCAAGTGACTATGCAATAATCATCTGTGATATCATAGCCCGCAATGTCGCTGCCCTAGAATAAAATTTATTGGTGAGGAGGAAAAACTGGAACAAATAAATAAACAAAAGGTGGGCAATAGAGCACAAAGAAAAAATCAACACTGAAGTGGAATCTATATTGAACAAAGTAACCCATGGTAACAGCGAATTGCCCTTAATTAAATCATGGGAACTCCTCTTGGAAGAAACAATTAAAAAACTAACAATGCTGGCGAATTCAAGACCCAACCAACTTCTCCGGAAAAATGACTGCCTCAGAAAACAAAAGCTACTAATAGAAGCCATAAAGCACAAATTAAATACCCTTGTGCGCAAAACTACTAAGGAGGTGCAAGAACATAGATCCCTTAAGGCAAAATATCTGCCGAGAATATAGAAAAGCGAGATTTTCTTATACAAGAATGATGTAAGAAAACCACTTGAGTAAAGCATATGAGATTATAAAATCAACAGACCAGAAGCTTTTCTGGAACTGGATGAATAAGTGCTGTAGATCCACTCATCGACCTACAATCACAAATATTTTGCCTACAACTTGGGAAAATTACATCGAAGCACTCTATGTGGAGACATCCAGTTACAATTGCACAACTCCCCTTATGAGGAACATCAATAAAGTGCATTGGAGTACAGAGTGGCAAGTCCACTGCGGTGTCCGAAAAGAAATTACATCCATTGAAGTCCTGCACCTTACTAAAAAAAATACGCTCTGGGGGGACACCAGACCCCAACCGTATCCCGCCCATGGTTTTTAAAGGGATGGCATGTAAGTGGGCAAATATAATGGTGCCTCTATTCTGGGAGTATAGGCTGGGAAGAAGTATCCCTGAGTCAAGGAGGGGATCCCTTCTTTTTCCAATACACAAAAAAGGCTCAAGCTCTATCCCAGAAAACTATCAAATGATTTCGCTCCTAGATGTGGATGGGAAGTGCTACACTAGTATACTGCTGCAGAAGCTGACGGCTTGGGCTGAAATACGCAAATTGATCCCTCATAAGCAAACAGGGTTCCAAAAGGGGTCACACATTGAAGACAACCTGATCTGCATTTGCAACTTGATCGAAACAACATTGGCAAAAAAGACTATGGATGAAAGAAAAATATTGGGTAATTGATAACACGCTCTTAACATCACTGATTGCTTTATACTTGGACACCTTGGTCAAGATTAGAGTCACAACAGCCTGATCCACCACTAAAAAAATACAAACTAATAAAGGCTTAAAGCCAGGATGCCTATTGGCCCCAATGCTTTGTAATCTATACTTGGCTGATTTACCGGAATGGTTGACTGAAGCACGAGCGGTTCCTCCCAAATTAGCTGATACCAAAAAAAAATGGCTCCAATATGCAGACGACACGATATTGCTTGACCAAACCCAGATTGGTCTACAGCAGCTGCTAACGGCACTGTCTCTATACTGCAGAGACAACAATTTAAAATAAACATGGCAAGAACAAAGGTAATTATAATATTGCAACAAATAAAAAGGAAATGTGCTTGGAACATCGAAGGTAAACCCATCGAGGTAGTGACCACCTATGTGTGGATCGACCATAAAGGATGGCTGTCCGCTCTCATCACTGCAATGCAAGGAACAGCTCAGTTTTGGAAAGCATTTTTTGCAGAGCAAGACAAGTCCAAGGAAAGTCACTAGTTAACCTGATCTCACTCCCTTAATCCGAATAATGGGGGCACAATTTTTACCATCTGTAGCCCATGGTGCAGTAGCCTTCAAAGACAAGATGACAACATGGCTGGACAGAGCACAGTCGGCCTACTTTCGTAAAGTCTTCTTTCTACTGACAATCCGTAGGGAATTCAACCTTTCATCCCAAAAATGGATCCTGAAAGCTAGATTTATAGCGTATTGTCTACAAGCTAAACAAGCCCGGGAAAATACACTAAAGAAACACATCTGGACAATGATAAACACCTGAGGGCCCACATGGTGCGAATTTCTAGCACACAGTGTTGAGGTACTGGAAGCAAAGGAAATATGGCTAGCCCCCCTACCCCTACCAGCAGCCGCAAGACTTTTAACAATACAAGCGAAGTTACTGTCTGCCGACAGCGATATGCAAACATTAAAAAACCTAAGTCATGGAAGCTAAGCTTCAAACCTCTATACTAGTGGGACCTTGCCATATTATCTGTCCTCCCCTTTAGAAGCAATAATGAAGTGACAATTAATGAAATTGCAGTTTGGATTGATCCCTCTGTTCGCATGCAAATATGGGCGAGGATACAAAGAGTCTGTAGCTACTATGTGCCAAGTATGCGGAGCAGTAGAGGAATCACTAACTCACATATTGTGCATCTGTGAGACACTGTGCCCCCTGAGAATATACTGGCTCCGCCCAATCTGGAGTATTTTATATATATATACAGACATGTCGAGTGCATGAAAGGCGAATCAGCACAGGTGGCGGCACGCTTCTTAAAATACCTGATGGCAGTAAAGGCATTTTTAGATTCCGACCATTGCACAGAACTATAACTTATAACGCTGGGTCAAGTTTTGTCTCTTTTTAAGTAATCATGGGGCATATTATCAAGGGGGTTTATCTCTGCTTTTTTGGCTTTAAAAGCCAAGAAAGCGGAGATAAAATTATCTCCCTATTACCTAGCTGTCGCTAACACCAGTTAGCGACAGCTAGTAGGAGATAGCGACCATCTTGGGCCCCACTTTGCATGTCAGTGATATTTATCACTAATGACATGCAAAGTGGGCGTGCCAAGATGTTAGCGACTGGAAACAGTCGCTAACATCGCTATCTCCTATTGCCAACTTTTGGAGATATTCGCGCTAAGCGCGAATATCTCCAAAAGCTAACACCTGCCCTGAGCAGTTCTTAGCCATGTTATCCAATGGGAGGTGGATAACATGGCTAAGAGCATTAGCTCGGTAATGCATGAATATCGCGGACTTTTCAGCGATATTCATGCATTGCGGCTGATTTTTATAGCATTTGTGATAAACCTTGGTAATACCAAGGTTTATTTGTGATAAAAATCGCAGCTCAGCGGTAAATTTTTGTCTCTAACCAAGCAATTATCGCTATTGCTTGGTAATATGCCCCCATGTTTATAGTGGCTTAAGCAGTGTTTTAAACTTTTTTAAACAACCGACTGAAATAGCCCATTTTTTACTTTTTATAATATTGGAACGTAAGATCTTTATATTGTACATTTATATATCGCCTCATTGCAATGATTTAAAAAATTTGTGCAATAAAATTATGTATCTAAATTATCTATATGTAGTAAAAAGGGAGTTTAAGGCTTTGCAAGTAGTTTTAAATGCCAAGTCAATGTGGCAGTAAACTGCGCACAAAGGCCCTACAATGGCAGAAGCCTAAAACAGGTTTGAAAGGCTACTTCCATGGGTGGCATAAGAAGCACTGCAGGTTCGCTAGTAGCATTTAATTTACAGACACTGAGTAAATGGGATACCACTGTACAAGGCACTTACATGTAAATTAAATATGCCAAACAGGTGTAAACCAATCGTACCACGTTACAAGGAGAGAGCCCATGCACTTTAGCGCAGATTTGCAGTGGCAAGGTGTCTAGAGTCCTAACGTTAACGAAAAGAGGATCAGAAAGCTAGTAGGAAGAAGGCAAAACATTTGGGGATAACCCTGCAAAAAGTGCCAGGCTCAACAGAAGCTCTGTAATTGAATTAGCAGAGGGGCTGGATGGGGAGTGTTAGGTAAAGTTAGCCACACCTCTAGGTTGGATTAGCCAGACCTCAAGCTCCAGGAGAAATTTCTCCATTTTGGTTTTTAAAGAACAATGCTTTCTGGGAACAGAATTTGCTACACTTCAGGGTAAATGGTAATCATTGAGGGTGGCACCTTTCACCCCATCGGTCAGGGGTGCCCCCCTGCTTGACAGGCGAGAAGCCTGGATAATTATGGGTGGGCTGCCCAGCAACTCAGACCTCTGCCTGAAGAAAGAAAAAGTACTGTCCTGATGGAACCCCTGGGCTGCACCTAGATGACTGCACTCTGAATGACTGCACCTACTGCTCACTTTGGAACTAGAGTAAAAGAAGGACTTTGCCTTGCACTAACAATTTAAGGGATGGACCCCCTGAAAGCAACAGTTTAAGGAGCTCCACCAGCATCCTGTCTACCAAAAAGAAACCAGCTGACCACCTTAGGCTGAACTATAAAGGATTTGGCCTGGTGCATTGTGGTAACTGTAGTCCCAAATCTCCAAGGAACAACTCATGGCTTCTGGAACCATGGCTGGTGTTGTTGACCCATCAAGAACCCAAAAGGACCTTCTTGAGGCATCTCCAGAAGTTTGAGATCATTTGGAGCATTTTGACCAAATAGCTCCATAAGTTGACGACTCATCATCGAACCCAAATCGGCCTGCCGGGAAAACAGCTCGACATCAAGAGAAAAAGATCCAAAAAACTGTTTAAGTCAGAAGGTAAAAACTTGACCGGACCTTATCACTCATTGTATCTGACCTGCATTCCATCACGGTCGACCTGAAACTTTGACTTTGTCTCGGTCTAGTGCGACCAGATGCCCAAGTTTGTGCTTTGGCTTTTAAGCACTAGAAAGTGTTTATTCTTTACAAATTCATATCTCTGGTCAGCCGCAGCCTGTGGAGGGAGCTCCAGTGGGGCAGACAGGCGGGGTGGGGGAGGGGCAGGGTAGAGGGGTGATAAACACCGGAATTTGGATGATTGCAGGTAAGTAAACAATTACATTAATAAACAAATTTCGTTCCATGCCCTGCATCGCAAAATGCGATGCAGGGAGCGCTACGAAATTCGTTTTATTAATTTAATTGTTTACTTACCTGCAATCATCCATATTGCGGTGTTTATCACCCCCCACCCTGCCCCTCCCACGCCCCGCCTGCCTGCCCCACGGAACTCTCTCCACGGGCTGCAGCTGTCTCTGGTTCCCTACATTGGATGTTTGTCATTTTGGTGTCATTTTAATCATAACAATATTTCCTTCATGTAAAAATTGTGTTGGATTTTTATTGTATGTTGTGTCTTACTTATTTAATGTTTTGATGTTTTTAAATGCTTGGTGTTTTTAAATGCTTTACACACCTGTCTGCTCGCAGGCATCTACCAAGGGTTAAGCAAGGGAATAATTTATTGAGACCTTGACTTGACCTTATATTGTGATTGTGGCCTTATTACCAGTGGTAGGTATCGTACCACACCTACTAATAAACCACCTTCCAAAAGCATCAGAACCGTACTGGTGAATGAAATTACTATTTAAGCATAAACGAAGATCAATCAATCAATCATTAACATTTATAGAGCGTGCTACTCACCCGTGAGGGTCTCAAGGCGCTGGAGGGAGGGGGGGGAGCTGCTACTGCTCGAAGAGCCAGGTCTTGAGGCGTTTCCTGAAGGTGAGATGGTCCTGGATCAGTCGTAGGTGTGCGGGGAGGGAGTTCCATGTCTTAGCCGCCTGGTAGGAGAATGATCTTTCTCCGGTGGTGGTTCTTCAGATACAAGGGACGGTGGCGAGGGCGAGGCTGGCTGAACAGAGCTAGCGGGTGGGGGTGTAGAACGAGAGGCGGTTGTTGTTGAGGTATTCGGGCCCGCTGTTGTGGAGTGCTTTGTGTGCGTGGGTGAGCATCCTGAACGTGATCCTCTTGTTGACGGGGAGCCAGTGCAGGTTTCTCAGGTGGGCGGATATGTCGAGGATGAGTCGTGCAGAGGCGTTCTGTATTCGATGTAGGCGGTTCTGCAGTGTGGCTGTGGTTCCAGCGTAAAGGGCGTTCCCGTAGTCCAGATGGCTAGTGACGAGGGCCTGGGTGACCGTCTTTCTGGTTTCGGTGGGGATCCACCGGAAGATCTTTCGGGGCATGCGTAGGGTGTTGAAGCATGAGGACGAGACGGCGTTAACTTGCTTGGTCATCATGAGGGAGGAGTCCAGGATGAATCCCAGGTTACGTGCATGATTCGTGGGTGTCGGAGCGGTGCCCAGCGCCGTGGGCCACCAGGAGTCGTCCCAGGCTGATGGGGATTGTCCGAGGATGAGGACCTCCGTCTTGTCAGAGTTGAGCTTCAGACGGCTGTGCTTCATCCATTCTGCGACGTCTCTCATTCCTTCCTGGAGGTTGGTTTTGGCGGTGGCTGGGTCTCTGGTGAGGGAGAGTATCAGTTGTGTGTCGTCGGCGTAGGAGATGATGTTGATGTTGTGTTTGCGTGCGATGGGAGACTCAGATTTAACAATGTGCATTGTGTAAATAAGGAGGGTTTGTTGAGTCCTTCATCATAGTGGTGGATTATAACCTCAGCACTATTATCACTTTACACAACACGGAAACCACAAGACTGGGAAACGAAGGTGATTTCCATAATTGAGTAACTGATGAGATAATTGAATAGATATACGTTTTGTTTAAAGGTCTCATTATAAACTGAATATTTTTTATATAATGTACATCAGAGAGAGAGAGTAAGGAATTGAAGTCGAATGTATTTCTACTGCAGTAATCCACAGAAAACAGGGAGTCAAGTTGGGTGGTGTATGACAGAGAAGAGATACCATATTTAGGAAGCTGTACATCTGAGATATTATAAGGTTATCGGCAATTTTCTTTTCTCTTGAGGAAAACTATTGGAAGAAATCCTCTGTTCGAAGCCAGTTGCGATTTCCTCACCCAACCCACTTCCTTGCTTTTTACTAATACTGCCAGATCGAACAGAACAGAGTGTTGAATTTATTGGGGACGAGGATAAGAATTAATTAAATCCTGGAACTCCTGCATTCCTGTCAGGGTTGTGATGTCCTGTTTTGGGACAAGGACATGTGTATAATTATCCCTGGTATGGGAATTAAATATTTTTTTACCCACACTTAAGAAATTGATTCATGGCTTCTCTTCACCAGACGATATTTTAGCACACAAATAAAATGAATAAATACATGCAGACATCCCTGGCTTACACCAATTAAAAGTAGTCTCCCAAATTAGAGGGGGACTTATGGTAAATCCTTAATGAAAAACTATTGGCTCTGTCAGAGACCCTGTAACTGAATACTAGCCCTACAGGAGTTGACATCCCAAATAGGCAGCTTCTGTGCACAGGGATGAGTTCCCAAGCATTCCTTGAGTGAAAAATGACCAATAAAGTGATGGGTATTCACCAGCACCAAAAAGCAAGAGCTTCTATGCATGCTGATCTGTCTACCGTAGGCCAGAATCCGAGCTGGCACTTCGAGTTGCTGAACAGAAATTACCACAAATTGCTAGATAACAAATGGAAGAGTAATCCTCTCTGGCACTTGCGTAAAGTGGAAAGTGTCTGTTCGGTCTCCATAACATCCGCTGAACATCTCCTCGCCCAAGAGGAGGTGTTGGATATTACCTCACTTGGAGCACTATACATATTATAAACACAAATGAGGGCAACACTCTTTAGCAAATAACACAAAGCAATATATTGTCACTAGTGATTCTTCGTTAACAAAACAACAAGCCTCAGTGATGATAAGAATGACTGATCTTATGATCACATAGATGTGCCAAGTTGTCTTGCACCTGCCCCATGCTTAACATCTGTTTAATGTTTCTGTGCTTTACCACATAAAAGACAATAACTTAAATCTGTGGATATAATTTACCTGTGTATGAAGTATTGTCGTGTATCCAAAAGAGCAGTACTTCTCTGAAAATGGCCAGCAGGCTGGAAATTACTCATTGTGTGGCAGATTTACAAGCCCCTTGCGCCTCATTTAGGCCGCTGTTGCGTCACTTTTGTGACGCAGCGGCAGCACAAATCCTGCGCCATGGGGCGGGGTACTTACAACGTGACGCATCTGGGAGATGCGTCACGTTGTAAAGCCCTGCGCCACATGTAGGCGTTCCTGCGCAGGGGGTGGGGGGTGCGTTCCGGCGCAGGAACGCCTCCTAAAAGTGGCTGAGTGAAATCTACAAGATTTCACTCAGTCACTTTTAGGCCCATGCTGTGTCAAAACCCTGCGCCTGCCTGAAGTAGGCCTAAGGATTGACACAGCATTAACTAGATAGGGCCCCCAGAGCATTGCTGGAGCTGCGTCGCAAGCTCCAGCAATGCGCCACTTTTACGGCACAGATGCGTCATGCATCTGTGCCGGTTTTGCCCCATGGTGCACCGCATTGTAAATGCAGCGCATCCATGATGGCGGAGCTGTGGCGCACAATAACTGGGGCATCCCTGATGATATGCAGGGATGCCCCAGTTATTGTAAATATGCCCCTGTGTCTGTTGGCTGAATGTTGACATCAGACTAAAGACCGCCCCAGGCTATTTCCCTAAGACCGCACATGATAGTTGCACTCAGCATCATGAAAAGATTGTGCACATAGGGTGTACTTGTTAACCATTGCAGATCAACATTATGTCAGACTGTGGGACAACAGTGGTAAAAGTCAATAACCACTGCGGCTGTACTCCCCAGTAACCCTGTCTGCCCATAAATTCCCATCAAAATGCAATACAATACACCTTTCATCATGAATATGATTAACGATGCTGTGTAAAGGTTAATTTTTTTCTAAATATATATGTACACACTGTCTTTTGGGTGTGTTTATACCGTTAAATTGTTTTACGTTGACAATTAATAGTATATAAGATATTTTGGTTGGTTATTTATAAACTTTATTACAAGATTTGTCCAGTGGTGGTTCTCCTTTCATGATCACTACCCAATGGGTACCCCAAAGTATGTTTTATTTTACAGGGTACCAATGCATGTTGAAACTTGCCCACAGTAATACTGCAATCTCAATGGCCGTTGCCTTAACATCCTGATGACTAGGGATTGACAATGAAATCGATGCAAACTTAAACAGACGATACTTATTACAAATATGTATGGGGAAAAAGTATGCTAATGAAGGTATTTCAAATAACTTGAAAAATATAATGTGACAAAAACACTGGTATCAGTATACATTTCTGTGTCTAACAATAACTAACATTCTTATCCTCCTCCTGAAGTGTAGTTGTAATAGTATCCTAGTGATTTAACATTGTCTGACAATATTTAATTCATAACGTTACTGTTATACCAGGCATTCTTGGCGTAGTTTTCCTCCTAACTTTTTGCCTTTAGACCTCCTGTTTGCTGACTTCATTTTTGCTGGCCTTAAGACTAAGTGCACTTTACCATTGCTAACCACTGGTAAAGTGCTTGTGCTTTCTCCTGAAAACTTGGTAGAATTGGCCTATACCCAACTGACATATTTAATTTACTTTAACATCCCTAGTAAAGGGGCGCAACCTGTGCCCAGGGCCTGTAAATTAAATGCTACTTAGTTCTGTGAACATCTACAACCAACTTTAGGATTCCTTAGAAACTATTTATTTGGAGAAAATACTGTACATATGTGGATATTTCCCTATTCATCAATTGAAATCATAATAATGCTCCAAAATTGATGCAAGTGCTGGAACATATGGTTAATTTAATCATATATGTATTATAATATATTCATACATCACTCTACAAAAGATCAAAAAATGTGAAAAAAGTGAAAAGATAGCGCAGATGACAAAGCACATACATGAAAAGGGAATACAAACAATATACAACAATAAAACACTGTACATTCACCAATGGTTGTATCAGTGTAATAAGTCAGTTGGATAGCCTGTACATTATGCTAATACCTCATGTCAAAGTAAGTCCTTAACCACATGGGTTAATATTGTCGATGTTTCGACCCCGAACTACTAGGCGGGGTCTCCTCAGGACACCCTGGGACCTTGGAAGTGGGCCTAAGATGTCTGCCATTCTCTCTGGATCCAGCAGAACTTAAGTATCTTCTCTGCTCCACAGCACAACGCCAAGGAAAACCAATTCATTGCCACCACTGGGAGGGTCTTCCCCATCGCAAAGACTTGCATTGTATCGCAAGCTTCATTGGTACCACCGCTGCTCAACAAATCTTTGGCTCAGGCCCTGGCATCCCTCATCGATGGTAGCCTAAATGACTACACCAGACTACGCATCATAGCTCCTTTGAACTGACCAATCACCACAACTGTTTAACACAATCCTCAACGCCGGGCTTTGCATCACAAGCCATCATCGACGGGTTCCTCATCGATGATGCCGGACTTCAACCTGCAGTCTTGCTGCATCTTGTAACCAATGCATTGCTTTGGCTTAGCAAAGCATCTTTGCAGCAGATTCTTGTAATGCTCCACAAACCAGGATTTAAGGTAGTTTGTTCAGCGGACCTCGCTGGGTCCCTTTAGCCAGCCAGTGCTCTATTACAGATGGCCTGAACTTGTGATCCTGGGTGACCAGTTATCCACAGTTGGCCCTTTGCATTTTTAGGCACTATCTTCACCGAAATCTTTAAATTTGAACAGCTCTGGTTGTACTTAATGGAGCTTTGATATTTTGGCCTTGTTTTATTAATTAAAAATCACTCTAATTTTCTTACTTGTTGTGGAATCCGTTTTTATATTGTGTTTTCATTGTTTGAAGTGGTGCACAGATAATTTACTCATTGCCCCTAAGTTAAGCCTGACTGCTCAGTGCCAAGCTTCCAGAGTGTTGAGCACAGTTTAATTTAGGGTTGACTTGTGCCTTAGTGCCTCACCCTGACAAGGACTGTAGTTGCTACTTGATAAGGGCTCACACCCCTGTCAAACAACAAATCAATTTCTTACAGAAGTGATCAGCTGTGAGGATTTGGACTTGCGTTTCTACAGTGCCATTTAATGAGTTTGTGTTACACTACCATCCCATATTGGAGATTAATTTGAGTTTAAAGTCTCCTTGATTGGCCTTTTGGCTTCTTCTAAAGTTGGTCCCTGATTATTGTGTCTGAAACCACATCTGCATGATTTGAGTTTGATCTGGCCAACATGGATTCCTTCACTATGGCCAAGGGCAAGGAGTTCCGCAAAGAGAAGGAACATCCAGAAAAAAGCACAACCAGTAAGGTGAAGCTCCAAAAGGTGCTGAGGGCCTGGGCGGAAGCCCACCAGTCAGTGGTTGAAACTACAATGGGTGAAGATGAGAAGAAAGGGTATCGAGAGGACCTTGATCTAACACCACCTGCAGTTGAGGGGGATGAATACACCCTGATGTGGAGCTCCCTCCAAGGGCAGAGAGCACTGTATCTTCTCGAAGTCTGTTCCCAGAGGAGCTGGCTGACAGGAAGGCTGATAGAATTTAAGCTGCCAAATGGCTGGTTGAGAATGGACAAGAAGAAACTGGCCATGGAGGAGAAAAGACTGGCCAAAGAGGAAAATAAATTGGCCAAGTATGCTGAGAGAGCCTAGGAAGAAAGGAAAATGTTGTTGGGTCAAAAGCTGAGCTTGAATGACCTGGACCTCAAGGCAGAGAGGCAGGGCCAGCAGTGATGGTGGTAGCATTTGCAAAGTATCCTCTGGACACAAGATGGTCCAAATTCCTAAAAGTCTGGTGCCTGACTTTGTTCTGAAGGACAACATAGACAAGTGTTTTAAAGCTTATGAGGTGGTTTACAAACGCATAGGATCCCTAAGAGGATTGGGGGCTAGGTTCTTGAAGCACATTCTTAGTGAAGGGACTGATGCCCTCCTGGATCTAGATAAGGGGGACAGAATGAAGAATATATCCATGAAGTAAACCCTAATCAGAAAGTGTGGCCTTACTACTGAGAAGTACAGGCAGAAGGTTTGTTGTGACATTCAGAAGCTGCTCCAGCAAGTCTGGGTGGATTATGTGGACTCCCTTTGCAAGGCACTGGATGGTTGGATGAAGGGCAGTGAAGGAAAG
Source organism: Lissotriton vulgaris (assembly GCF_964263255.1). Lineage (NCBI taxonomy): Eukaryota > Metazoa > Chordata > Amphibia > Caudata > Salamandridae > Lissotriton > Lissotriton vulgaris. Next base: position 1,025,273,417 of record NC_141696.1, on the reverse strand, counting down.
GATTGTCAGGGGCTGTACAATCTGACTAAGAGAGAGCACATGTCCAATCTTTATTTTGCAAATCTATACTAGCACCTTATTGACAGTACCTCATTCACCCCAGGGAGCTTGTTAAGGAGGTAGACTACTGGCTCAGCACCAGGGTCCATAAGAAGGTATTTGGGGGGGTCATCATAAGGATGGGCAGGGACCCACCAGAAGGAGGGTGACAAAGTTCTCTAAAGGTCCCCAAATTAGATCTAAAGGTCAGAATTCCAACGCCCCACCTGAACTGAAGAAGAAATTGTCCCCTGATAGTAAGTACCATGGAAAGCACGCCCTAAGTGCTATGAATGTCAACAGGTTGGGCACTACATGGGGGAAGCCCAGTGTCCCAAGCAGGCACAGCCCCAGTTTAGCGCATGAGGAGGAGATTTACACAGACAGTGGGGAAGACAGCGTAGAGGTTAGCCTAGGGTCCCAGGGTGATGGAGAGATGTTGCAGAGAACTCATATGCCTAGTATAACTGGGAAATACAGGCAGTGGGTCACCACCAATGGGCAGAGGGTGGAGGCTTTAGAAACTCTGGAACCAGCATGACAACTGCCCGATATCATCCGGTGACCTCAGAGCAGGCAGTCCCTAATACATTCCACCAAGATGTTGCAGTTGTCAACCAAGACAGTCACAACCCAGTGACTTTGGTTTCCATTGAATGGGGGGCATCTCAGGTTTCTTGCGGGCAGCTGTGAGTCCATCCATGTCTGTGGATTGTCGGCTTGGCAATAGCCTGGAATGAGGTGGAGCTCAGGTCACACTTGGAGATGGTAGGGTTACCTGAGTGGGTGTGCCTGACTACACATCCCCCGGCCACTTGAAAATGTAGGCAGGAAGTCCTGGAGCCTGGAGGAGTAGCCTAGGTGCCTGCCAACAAGAGGAATGGCAAGGGTTGTGGGAAACCCTTTCCTGAAACTTCCACGGTCTGGGAGGAAGATGAGGCTGATGGTGACACCCTGGAACCTTGAGAGGAGGACATTGCTGACCTGAGGAACCTACCTGAGCTGACCAACTGACAGGAGTAAAAGGGTACAACCAGGGAGGAGTTCTCTAAGGCACAGATGGAGTGTCCTTCTCTTGAGGCCTATTGCTGCAGGGCAAGACCAAGGCCACTGGGAACACCTCTGGTGATCACCCGATTTACAGGGAGAATGGTCTTCTATATAGAGAGCCTAAGGTTCCAGAGCCGGGTGCAACCTATGTGTTGATGGTCCCCCCAGTGATACAGGGCTTTCCGACTATATCTGACTCATGATGATCTTCTGGCTGGTCATCTAAAGTAGGACAAGACCTTGTCACCTACCTTTATTGGTCCTGGATGAGAATGGCCTCAGATACGTTCTAAAGGTCATGACTTACCTGTCAGGCTAGTGGCATGTCAGGAGGGAAACACAAGGCTCCTCTTCAGCCATCCCCTGTCATTGGCACTCCCTTTGAACACGTGGACATCAACATTGTTGTGCCTTCTTGACCCCCAAGACAGCCCATGGCAACAGGTTCATCCTGTTCTTGGTTGACCCAGAGGATATACCTCTGATGGTGGTAGCCATAGCACTTTTTTTATATTCTTTATTGATTTTCATTAATTTATACAAATAAACTTTATTAGTGATGGTATGCTTAGTGTTACATAACCGGTTACAAGAGCAGCTTTGATGGGGTACCAAGCTGTAACAGAGACAATGATCTTAAACCAGTATTAACATTTTATACCGCAAGTTCTAGATTTTCTAGCATCAACAACACTGATATCTGTGCAAAATTGTCCGATCTCGTCTGCCGTATATCTGAGATTTTTATCTAGCTGTGTGTAATCAGGTATGCATGTCCAATTATGAACTTAGAGGTGCTGGGGGAAAGGCTCTGCATCTCATGCAATTGTATATGTGATTCCTTTAACCCCAACCATGATTTCACATATGCATTTAATAAGGGTTCACTTTGTGTGTGTCTCTGTTATGGCATGTCATGCTGAAGGTGCCGGGTGTTGGTGTGGTGGGTTTATTGTGTTAAATTTTGAGTCTACGGCTGTTAGATAATTTCGCAATTGTAGAGGGTTAGTCAGTGGGGGTATCCATGATGCATTGGACAATTGGGTCTCATGTTCTGTAACAAGTGCTCCGCGAAGTCTAGTAGCCATGCTTGTGTGCTGGAGCCCATCAGTGATTTCCAAACAATATCTATTCTACCTTTTGCTAGGCCCAATGCCAAGTCTAGCAATGTATTAAGGTTCTTATGTTAGGCGTTGCACTTTGTTCTCCTAAGCAGAAATGTAGGCCCTGTGCTACTATCCGGGTGCCACTGTTTCACTCATTGTCGCAGCTACCTCACTCCAGAATGTCCTGAGACGAGGACATGTCCAGACCATGTGGTGGAATGGCGCATCCGAGGCTAGACACCTGGGGAAAATATCAATGGAAGTAGGGTACATACATGCCAGCCTATGTGGTGTTAGGTATGTGTGATGGAGATAGTTACATTTTGTCATTCTGGCGTTCGTGGATATAATTTTAGGATAGCTGATGCATTGTGTGCATTGATTATCAGTGATGATGGTCGTCAGCGCCGATTCCCATTATTCGTGCAGTGGTGCCAACAAGAGTGTTGAGTCGGGCCTGAGAGAGTTGTAAATCGCTGTGATCGCCTGTTTGCCCCGTCAGTGTGTTAGTAAAGTTTGCAGTGCCTGAGATATAGTGGGTTCAGTGCACGCCTTACCCCGTATCGGGAGGAATTGTTGTGACAGTGTTACGTGAAGCAGGAATGTCCCTGTGGTACCCCATAGTCATCCATCAGACTCTCAAAGTTGGATAATTCTGAGTCTACAAATAGATCCCCCCTTATGTCCAGTCCCGTTGCCCGCCTTGTTTCAAGCTCTGGGTTCTTGTGGCAGGGGGAAAGGCTCTGCAGCTCATGCAATTGTATATGTGATTCCTTTAACCCCAACCATGATTTCACATATGCATTTAATAAGGGTTCACTTTGTGTGTGTCTCTCCTATGGCATGTCATGCTGAAGGTGCCGGGTGTTGGTGTGGTGGGTTTATTGTGTTAAATTTTGAATCTACGGCTGTTAGATAATTTCGCAATTGTAGAGGGTTAGTCAGTGGGGGTATCCATGATGCATTGGACAATTGGGTCTCATGTTCTGTAACAAGTGCTCTGCGAAGTCTAGTAGCCATGCTTGTGTGCTGGAGCCCATCAGTGATTTCCAAACAATATCTATTCTACCTTTTGCTAGGCCCAATGCCAAGTCTAGCAATGTATTAAGGTTCTTATGTTAGGTGTTGCACTTTGTTCTCCTAAGCAGAAATGTAGGCCCTGTGCTACTATCCGGGTGCCACTGTTTCACTCATTGTCGCAGCTACCTCACTCCAGAATGTCCTGAGACGAGGACATGGCCAGACCATGTGGTGGAATGGCGCATCCGAGGCTAGACACCTGGGGCAAATATCAATGGAAGTAGGGTACATACATGCCAGCCTATGTGGTGTTAGGTATGTGTGATGGAGATAGTTACATTTTGTCATTCTGGCGTTCGTGGATATAATTTTAGGATAGCTGATGCATTGTGTGCATTGATTATCAGTGATGATGGTCGTCAGCGCCGATTCCCATTATTCGTGCAGTGGTGCCAACAAGAGTGTTGAGTCGGGCCTGAGAGAGTTGTAAATCGCTGTGATCACCTGTTTGCCCCGTCAGTGTGTTAGTAAAGTTTGCAGTGCCTGAGATATAGTGGGTTCAGTGCACGCCTTACCCCGTATCGGGAGGAATTGTTGTGACAGTGTTACTTGAAGCAGGAATGTCCCTGTGGTACCCCATAGTCATCCATCAGACTCTCAAAGTTGGATAATTCTGAGTCTACAAATAGATCCCCCCCTATGTCCAGTCCCGTTGCCCGCCTTGTTTCAAGCTCTGGGTTCTTCTGTCCACAGACAAAAGACTTAAATGTATCCCACTCTATACCTGCACACGAGGCTCAGCCAGAGTTCATCTGGAAGTATGAGTTGATAGATTGCTTTAAGGAGGTGTGCAGTGTTTTATCTTTAAGGGCTGCAAGGGGGAGGCACCAGTTCGGAATCCTGGCTCTTTGTGCTCCCCACGAGAGCTGCAATTGCATTGGGCTGTGGTCCGATATTGTGTGGGCCAAGTACTCCGCATATGACACCCTAGCTATGGAAGTTTCAGAAAGGTATATCGCATCATTTCTTCCTGTGAAGGTCATGAATCGCCAAGTAATGGGAATAAGTACGAGCTGGGGGATGTTTCCAATGCCAGGCTTCATATAATTGCATGTTGCAGCCCAGTCTTTCATGTGTTGTGCTAGGTTAATGGATTGGGCTCCCGGGAGCGGTGGGTGTGAGTGGTCTAATATGAGATCGTGAATACAGTTGTAATCCCCACCCCAGAATGTTGGCGCCATTGAGTCGCTGAGTAATGACAATGTAATTGTTTGTAAGAACGAAGATTGCCTTGAGTTTGAAGTGTATAAGGAAACTGAAGTCATTGGGAAATGTCCAAAAGTCGCTCCAGGATTGAGCATCGGCCCTGAGGATCTACCTGGGTATGTAGTATCTGCAGGGGGGTTCCTGGTGCTACCCATATCAGGATACCCCTAGCGTATCCTGAGTATGTGGTTCCTACCACTGTGCCCCTCCAACACTTGCGGAGTGATGTGAGTGTTTGTGTGGTAAGATGTGTTTCCTGTATCAATGCTATCGAGATCTTATGACTACTTATATATATTGATAGACCTTATGACATTTAACACATCCGGCGAATCCCCTTACATTCCAGGAAAATAGGAGATACTTATTGCTTGCCATCTACTTGCTAGAAATATTAAAAGAGAGAAAATATGTCTGCATCAAGACTGCTCCCCATGTCTGCCACTTGTCCTCCCCAACACCCACCCCAATTACTTCCGCAGTAATAATACATGTACTGTACATCATGTATGGCATAGAAAGACAGACAGATTGCAATAAACATTTGAAATACCCAACTCCCCACCACAGGCCGGCTTGCCAATGGGCAATAGGCCATCTGCACTGAAATGCAATTAGTCAAAACTAGAGGTAACAATAAAGGAAAGGAAAAGGATATGTTCGATAATATGTTTTGTAAAGAATAAGTTGCAAATGAGCACAGAGAGACAAGGATTGTGGTTGCTGTGTGAGTGTGGAGCCAGCCCACTCAATAATTAACCCAATTTCTTACATTAGTGTTCAGTGGTGGAATCCAGTACTAGTTTCAGTGCAGTGAACTAAAAATCCCATAAATAATATGACATCAGATTTGAATTTTTTAAATTATACTTGATTGGCTACGTTTGCCAAATGCAATCACTTATTTATACTTGCTTCACCTCTGATTCCTGCTTGAGAAGATAGAGTTGGACCCAAGCATCATGAATTACTGCAAGATGGTGGAGTTAAGGAAACTTTGTAAGGAGAGGAGGATAAACCTGGATAAGGGGGCCATAAATGTAGACTTTCAAACAGCCCTCAGAACCTATAAAGAGGTCTGCAGGATGCAGGCTGGCACTAGAGAGCTGGAGTGGATTGGCACTGAGGAGGAGGAGATGAATATAGAGGAAGAAGATGAGGATGAGGAAGGAGATGGCATGGCCTCAGCCCAGAGCTGCATCAGGAGGAGGAACCCTGCCTACAGGAGCAAAGTCCTCTGCCTGGAGCAGTGTGTACTCTGCAAGTGTCCTATGTCATGTGACTCTGAATAAATCTATAGTTGGGTTTTGTGTATTCCTCCCAGAAAGTGACACAAAGGGAACTAGGTATGGACAAGATGACCATACTGCTAGGTGTCTGGCATTGGATCTGTGCCATTCCCTACTTGCACTTCAAAGCTCTTGTTCCAGTACACAAAAAAGGTACCTCGAACCAGCCTATTGTCACCCCAGACGGTGTGGAGTCTTAACAGGGGAATGGAAGAACATTCCTGAAATCAGGTGTGGGGGCAGGACAGAGTGTCCACGCACACACACATACAAAGACTGGCACCAGATTTAAATTTTGGACCCTCAGAATCACTCTACATTGCACTGCTGCCCCACTACCAGAATGACTGCCCTGGTGGCCTGCTGCCGAAAGGATTGTCTTGTTGCCCTACTATCTGAAGAAGGCCTTGCCAACAGCTTTACCAAGACTTAGTCCAGCAGCTCCCCATTGTTAATGGAACGTCCTCAGATACAGGCTGCAACCTTGCCCCGCTGAGACTCTAACTTCTCCAGAACTATTCTCATGAATTTTTCTAAGTCCGAAGGTAACCCTGCTCCAGCCTAATCCACTCCTTGTATTCAGTGGTTGGCGCTTTGATCATTTTGGTGCTAAATTTCACTACAAAATGTTCAAAATTCGTACCTCCAATTTTACTGATTAAATGTAATACTTTTAGGTGTCATTTTATTTCTTAAAATGTACTTTATGTTTTTTAATTGTTTGGGGATTTTTCTTGTTTTGTGTTTTCACGTAGGAATGTATGTGTGCTGTAAAAATACTTTACACATTGCCTCTAAGTGAAGCCTGACTGCTTTTGTGCCAAGTTACTGTATGGGTAAGCACAGGTCAATTTAGGGGCTTTTGTGGTTCACTCTGACAAGGATAGAGGCTGCTGTCTGTGTGGGGTTTCCACTTCCTTTACGCAATAACCCAGTTTCTTACAATCGATCACTAGAGCAGTCCCATCTTTGGTGAATACTACATTTGTGTTTCTTAGATCAATTTGGCTATTCTTCAAATTAAGTTTAATTTATGCTAGTCGTTCACATTCTTTTTCTCTGTTAGTGAGACGCTCCAGGATATCCTGCGCTTTCATTAAATGTCCTTTCTTTTGGGATTTGCACCTAATAAGTGTTCAATTGTTTTACATACATCTTTGTGTCAGAATCCTTTCCAGAGGGCCATGTGGCAAGCAGGAGCTGCTGGGCCCAGCTGTGGTGCTTGAGGTCTTTTTCTTCTTATGTCTCTGGGCCCAGCCCATTATGGGCTCTAAGCAACTCATTTTAGTACCCCTTCAGGACTTGACTCTCAGTGGTAGCACAGGACGCGCAGCCCAAGGCTTCTTAGGTAGGAGGTATTTCTAAAGCGATCACAGACTCAAAACCCAACACAGCAGCTCCAGTAAGTAGCTCTAATAAGTGATTTATCAGTCAAACACTTTTATGAAATAAGGACTGTTTATCATGTAACACAAAATACAATACAAAACTTTCAAGACAATTTGTGCAGTATTCTTAAGGCAGGCCAGCTAGCGTTATTGGGGTCAGCTCCTGTCCTACTTTCACCATCCATGGAAGATTGTTATTCCTCATGCACATGTGGCAACATACAAGCTAGGGGCTGTTAGTGAGTTCTAACGTTTGAAATTCTACAAGTGATTAAAGCAAAAGAACACTTGTCTCAGGCCTCGGTGCGTCAGTCAGAGCAAGTTCCCCCCTAGGTCCGACTGCTCAATGTGAGTCTTATCTGCACTCGCAGGGATGGCGGTCTGAAGTCTCTAGGCACGTGTTCCCAAACTGGCAGTAGGCATACCTTTGGATTCTGAGGATGAGGCAACAGACATCTGCGCCTCTCCTATCTGGTAGTGAGCATTTTTGTTCATATGTGGGTAGGTCTTCACTGCTCCCGACCTTGGCAGACAAAAATTGGTTCTTACTCCACCGATCACAATTTGCTAGCCGATTATGACTACATGTTGTCCTTGTTTGAGAATCCTGTTCCTGGACTACGGCCCCCTCCTGATGTGCAGGGCTTGTTCACACTGCACACAGTTCAACTACCCTTACTTTTCTCCATTATCTCCTTCTGAGATATAGGGATCACTTACAGCATTGATAAGGTGTGAGAACATCATCCTTTTTGCCCTGAACAGCCCCATGTTTTGACCGATACTGGTGGTAACTGACTCTGAATGCACTCGGGTCTCTATTAACTAGGGCGAGTGCTCTGATTAAAAATGTATATGGTAATTTGGTGTAACTACAATTGGCACTGACAACTTGCCTGTAGGTCCCTAGTATATTGTAGGGTATGTAGGTGTCGAGACCCAGCAGTTATGAGACACTTACATGTGCACTGCTGTGTTGCCTGCTGTCATTTTAAAAGTCAGTCCTCTTTAAAAGTTGCTTTTAAATAAAAATTATATGCAAATTCGACTTTGGATTTAAAGGTACTTCCAAAGTATTAAACTACCTTATTTTCACATATAAGTCACCCCTAAGGTCTATCCTAGGTGCCCCAATGGTAGGGTCCCCCACCCCGGAGGAACGTCTCACGTCTTCCTTCTCCATCCCAACCTGCTCTCAAACCTATATTATAGATCCCCATTCCCTTGAGGACAAGCTTGTTGCTCTGAATAGAAACCTCCAGATAGTCAAAGCATATCTCCAGACCTCATAATCACTATCTCGAAGCTTGAGAACCCCCATCCTTGTCAGTAAGATTAATTGAAACTGACACTCAAATCAATCCAACCCACTCACTATTGGAAGGCCAAATGATTTCTGGTGTGAGACATTAATCATTGAGAACCCGGCTATCATACGCTGGCGACTCCACAGTAATCCCTCTACCAAACCTCAGAGGGTGACTGACTATCTATCTGAGGATGACATTCACTCTCTTCTTCTACCTTACAACACTACTCTTAAGGTTTTGCCTCCCTCGTAGATCACAATTCAGACCATCCCCCAGCCTTCCTAGAGAGCCTAGCCTCAACCTCAGAACAATGAAAAAGTGCAATCTCTTACGGTCCCCACAACATACCAAGTGGTTCAAATAATGAAATTGTATATCAAGTCTCCTTCTCAACTTCAGGTCAGCTATGAAACAAACTGCGGACATCGCCAATCTCATCATTGCGCAAGAACTTGGCCTCCTCATCCTAACTGTACCAGGCTCAATGATACCTCCTCTTCCATTATGGACTTTCTAGTTCCACTCAACTATAACATCATCAGATTGGATGGATCTGGAGAAATTGGGGGTGACTTAGGATAATTTATCCGCTCCTCGCTCACCCTAAAACATGCACAAACTGCTTCAATACCTTCTTGCGAACATCTAAGTATTGATATATTATCAATGATGAGATTGAATGCACTCTCCACACTCTCTACCACCTTCAGTCACACTGCACCAGGCCGCTCTCCTCAGCGTGTCACATCGGTAGGAGCTGCTAGCATGAGCTCTCGGGTCTGGGGATAACCAAAGAGGTTAAAATCCCTTTAAAACCCGATATAAACAGCTCAGCAGTCTCCCAACAACAGAGGATCCCCAAGCGAAGCAAACGTGGCCAGGACTGAGATTGGGATCGGGACAGCAGACTTCAGGAAGTCGACGAGGAGCCACCATCGAGGCGCTGCAAGCCCTGCAGCGCTCACAAGGACTCAGACATTGCCACAAAAAGGAAAGAAGGCTTACCGAAGTATCTCGGCGAGAGAGAGACGAATTCCCAGCAACGACTGAAGTGGCTCGGGTCGTGCCCACCGAGTCGGAGATCCGGCGAGCGGAGGAGCAGAGGAGCGACGGGGAGCCGAATCAGCCTCGCAACATAGAAATGGGGGCAGGAAAGCCCAAGCATTAGAAGCCAGAGCATTGTGGAACCAGAGAGATGGGAGGAGCCCAGCGGAGGAGCCGAAGCGGTATAAAGACCACAGCACAGCGCGGAGGCATGGGGCGAGGACGAACATAGATAAGGGACTGCGAGGAGCGAAGGTGAGGGATCGCTGCGATACCCAGGAGACGCTTATTCTGGACTGGCCAGAAACAAGTTCCACATTATATGTTTGAGACCAGAGGACATAAAATACAGTGAAGAATTGACAAGAAGTTAGTATTCACAGGAAATGAAATGAAACCACGATGTATCGCGCCAGACCTTAAGATGGCGGCCGAAATAGACATTCTACCGATCTGATTAAACAGAGTGTAATTTTGATGACTAGAAAAACAAACGACCTAAAAATAAATTGAAAATAATGGAAATAATACCCTAAAATGGTGGAACCGACTCATGGATAGCGGAAGTGGACAGGTAAAGAGAGAAAACCTTCTACAAACAGGAGAAAGTAAAAAAGGACTCCCAAACAGTGACAAGAAGAGAGGAGTCTAGCCCAAGGGCTGAATTTATACATGGAAAGTGAAAGAGGACTATAATTATAGAAACAGAGAAAGGGATCTACTCAAAGTATTAACAATCACAGCGGACATCTTGAAAAGTCATCACCATAAAATATAAAGCATAATAAATACCTTACATAGTGACAGATACTGGAGAGAGTAACGACTTCCCTTCAAAAGAATATTCCTGGAAGAGAAACTAAGATAGAAATCTTAAGTAAGTAGCACATGCAATAGAGATCTTCTATACTGCCAGATACATCTATAATTATAATTTGGCATTAAATTCAAACTTAATTAAAAGACTCTCATAACAATCAGGAAGAGGGAAACAAATGTTTAGTACTCTTTCAAAAAATGGAAGAAAACTACCTGGAACCAACTAATGGGAACGCCTACACCATAAAATACCCAACCCATCTTTCTAAGAATGCAGCCAAAAAAATTTAAGCATATCAATATGAGGAAAAACCCTGACACATTGATCGTGGACATTTCGTTATGCATGGCTATAGGAGTCATCACGAAAGACATTATATTCTTCACCAGAAGAAGGGCAAAATGGCGCATTGCCATTACAACGTTACTCCGAATAAAATCCACAACTAACATCCCTCATGGTACAAAATATATGACAAGAACATCACCCAACTTGGGAGCAGACCTCTGCATTACTATCTTCAAGAATGGGATAGTGATGGTCCAAGCCTCTAACAACAACCTGGAAAAATTCGACAACTTTTTCCCATCCTTAAAAAGAAACGTAGAGACCTCGAACCCACTAATTCTTCAGAGAAACATAGAAGACAACCGTGTGCCATCTTTCAACTCCATTATAATAAACACATCAACCAGGGCCCACCGGGAATCTGATCAAGTCATGCAATCAACTAGGCCTTTACAACACCAGAGACCGTCAGAAGACAACACAGTCTCACCCGACACTATCGCCACTATTGTTAACTCAACAAGGGACAGACAGGAACCTGAATATGTTAGCACTCCAGCTAGAGACCTCCAGGAACAGGCTACTCAACCAGGAGCCTTATGCGGAACTGAAAGGATGTTGACCAGAAACGAAGCTGAGAGAAAGCGTGATACAAATAACATCAACGACAACCGTGACTCACCAAGATTAGACAAAACGTCCAACTCAGAAATCAAGAGCTGAGGAGAAAACCGATCAAAGGAAAGAAATATAAAGTCAAGGAGACATGGGTCCGAACGGAAACTCAGGAACAGAAAACGTGATGATCGAAACAGATCGCACTACGTCACCTAAGGTCATGAGAAAAATTCTCGAGATCCAAACACAAATCAATATACTGTCGCAGGATCGTCTAAACACGTTGAAAGGGATAGAAAAACTACAGGATATCTCAGAAAACACCAACATGGAAGTAGAACACATCAAACAGATATTAAATTCATCAAAAGACAATAGCGAGAAAAGAACGATGCCATTGTCAAACAGACAAAACAGACCAGATAGGATTCAAAATTGTCTATTGGAAGTAGAGATCCTAGCCCTACTCAGGGAGTACGAGCTAACGGACTCCAATAGGGTTCAGGTTATTAAAAGAGTACCGATATACCCAAACAGAACATCCACTAGAAATGGAAGGAAACCAAATCTCACCAACCTACAACAAATCCAACTAAACACCGATATGTTATGTTATGTTATCCGAATTTATTGAGCGCACAAATGCCCCAGCAAAGGGGCGTCCTGGCGCTAATAGAACAGAAACCGGACAAAGCAATACCAAAATGAGCAAGCACAACAACATTAGAGATCCAGAGGAAAGTGGAAGGTTTTTACAGCTCTCCTAAAAGCCAAAAGGTTGTCAATCGCACTGATATGAACAGGGAGAGAGTTCCACAACCTGGCAGCAAGCACCCGAAAGGAGCGACCGCCGGATCTGGACCTCTTGAAGCGTGGAACTATAGCCAAATGAAGGCTTGAGGACCTCAGAGAGCGAGTGGGAATATAAGGAGAGATAAGATGCTCCAGAATCTGGGGAGAAGAATGTTTAAGAATTTTAAACGAGAGACAGAGGCACTTAAACTTGATACGCTGAGCCACAGGGAGCCAGTGGAGCTTTTGAATAGTTTTTTTGGCCGAGCAGAATCTGGGTAGGCCTACCAGAGCCCTGGCGGCAGCGTTTTGAACGCGTTGGAGTCTTAGTAGTTCAGCCTGATTGGCTCCAAGCAAAAGAGAGCTTGCGTAGTCCAACCTGGACAGAATCGTGGCTTGTACAATAAGCTGTCTAGTGAGAGCGTCAAAGAATCTAAAAGTAGATCTGAGTTTACGAAGAGTGCCAAAACAGGAGGCGGCCACTTTTTCAGTGTGGGTGACAAAATTGAGTTGAGAATCAAGCCAGACCCCTAGGTTATTAACCTCGATGACAGGAGTAGGGGGCGGGCCGAGTTCAGATGGCCACCATTTATCACCCCAAAGATGACTCTGCTTACCGACAATGAGCACCTCGTTTTTTTTGGCGTTCAATTAAAGGTAATTATCTGTCATCCATCGGGCCACTGAGAGAAATCCCTCACGGAACTTGGCAGCCTCAAGGTCAGAGGCCCCACTTATTGCAACCGCCAGCTGCGTGTCGTCAGCGTAGGATACCATGGTAAGTTTCCAACGCTTTGCGACAGCAGCCAGCGGCTGCACATAGAGGTTGAATAAAGTGGGTCTGAGGGCCGAGCCCTGCGGAACTCCCTGGTCAATGGAGTAAGGTCTAGATTCATAAGGTGGAGTGATAACCTTGAAGGTATGACCAGATAGAAAAGATCGAAACCATTCAAGTGCCACATTGTCGACACCTGCCTCAACCAAACGCTGTAATAAAACAGCGTGGGAGACCGTGTCGAACGCGGCACTGAGATCAAGAAGCACCAGTGCCGCAGTGTGACCAGAATCGACCAAAGTCCGGAGATGTTCGACCATAGAGAGCAGCGCCGTCTCGGTACTGTGATCGGGCCGAAACCCATTCTGCGAGGGGTCTAATAAATTCGCAGAGTGAAGATGATTAGATAAGATGGTATTGACGTGGGCCTCGGTCAGTTTAGCAGCCCAGGGAAGGAGGGAAATGGGGCGGTAGTTCTCCAATTTCAAAGGATCAAGGGCAGGTTTATTTAGGATGGGAATAACCTGAGCCTGTTTCCAGATAGCCGTTACCATACCTGAAGATAATGATAGGTTAACAAGATCTCGTAGCGGAGAAAGACAGAAGGGAGCGGACTCTCTGAATTGAGAAGGTCGTAGAGGATCCGTGGGAGAGCCTGTTTTAACTTTGACTACAATTTTGTTAAATTCCTCCTTCGTAAGTTGTGGAAGATGAGAGAGGAACGTAGTAGTTTTAGAGACAGATTCCTGGTTCTCAGGTGACATAGTAGTGCTAGAAAAGGAGCGATAGATGTCCTTCACATTTTTTACAAAAAAATCGTCCAGATCCTCACACTGGGAAGGAGAACAGATCTCGGCAGCTGGGGCTCTACTGGGTGTAAGATTCTTAAGCACCTTGAATATAAGTTTAGTCGGGTTAGTACTGGTACTGAATTCAAGGGAAAAGTAGGCAGCGCGGGCCTTACAGATCGCTTTATGATAATTCTTGATCCTAGCAAGATACAAAATTTTCTTTTCAAGCTGACAAACAGGATCACAGATAGACCGGAAAAATCATTAAAATGCCTATTGCTTAACTGCCGATCAGCAGCGAAACATGCTTCTGACATAGCCGATATCATTATCAATCAGGAAATAGACGTCACAATCCTTACCGAAACGTGGCTATCTGATTCCTCGTCCCCAGTATTAGACCTGTTGGTACTACCGCACTATAACATAATGAGACTTGACAGACAAAAAAGACAGGAGGTGGTATTGCCTGTATCCACAGATCAAACCTAGAAATTGGCCAGTTTCAGTCAGACCCTCACGAAACATGCAAATGCCTAGGACTCCATATAAGATTAGAGAACAAACAGATTTGCAACCTACATGCCTTATATCACCCCCCAGGAAATAACATGGACTTCATTAACCAACTAATGGAGATCATCACTGCCAACTCTAGCAAAGACATTAATAATATATTTCTAGGTGATTTTAATCTACACTGGAACGACAACAAAGACAAACAGGTCAACGCATTTAAAGACTTTCTAACTGAGCTAGAACTTTCACAAGCTTGTCTACAACCTACACACGAGAAAGGAGCAACATTAGACTGGATTATCTCAAAGATTAATGTCATCACAAACCTCTCAATAGAACCGTGCGATTGGTCAGATCACCACGCCATGACCTTCTTAATACTATCACGGGGGAAGCTAAAAACCACTCAATCTAGCAAAATGAAAAGATGGATACGAGATACCAGAGACTCGAATATGGATCTTCTAAGGGAAAGCTGTAAAAGAGACCTAATCTTACCTGACAACACGAAGAACGTGAATGATCTTACGAACCATTACACGACCACAGTATCGCAAATAGTCGAATTCACCTTACCACTCCAATTAAAAAGAGTCACAGAAAAGATCAAAAACCCATGGTTCAATGGAATATTGAATGAAGATAGGCGAAAATTGAGACGTGCAGAAAAAAATGGAGACAACACCCGTCGTCACTTGAGCTGAAATCCGTCAGAAAGATCAGGAAGGAATATAATAAAAAGATCCTCAATTCTAAAAAGGAATATATCTGATCTGAACTGGACAACGCCAGAAATAAACCACGAAAGCTATTCGAAATTATAAAACTAAAGTCTAATAAAACGGCAAAATCTGCCCAAGAAGTCTCTAAAACACAACCTAGTTGCGAAGAATTCTCAACCTTTTTCAATAATAAAGCCAACGAACTGGAAAAAGAACTTAGGATTGCGGCGGATAACCCTATCTACAAAATACCATCACCACATTCTGCACCGAACAAAGAGAGCAAAGCTACAAAAAACAAGGCACACTGGGACACTTTCAAATTACTAGACCAGGCTGAGGTTACTAAGACGCTAGCGGCCACTAAACCAAACAATCACTTTAACGACCCGCTACCATCAAAAGGACTGAAAGAAATAAGCCAGATTATGATTCCAATGTGGACTGAAATTATAAACGCCTCACTTTCCCAGGGGGTCCTCCCCGAATGCCTCAAGACAGGACAAGTAGTCCCGATCATCAAAAAAACCACAACAGACCTGGCAGACCCAACTAATTATTAACCCTGGGCGGAGTGGGCGGAGTGGGGCTTCGCGGAGCTACGCGAAGTGGGCGAGAAACTACGCCCACCTCCGCACTCCGCGTAGCCCCACTACGCACCACAGGCCTGCCTCCCTCCCGCCCTCCCTAAATACTTTAATATAAATGGTATAAAGAATTAAAAGGCACTTACCTTGCCCGCCGCTGCCCACCGCGTCCCCGGGGGTCCCTCTCTTCATCGCCGCCGTCTTGGATAGTAATGCGCATGCGCGGGCGGCCGCGCATGCGCATTTCTCACGAGAAATGCGCATGCGCGGCCGCCCGCGCATGCGCATTACTATCCAAGACGGCGGCGATGAAGAGAGGGACCCCCGGGGACGCGGCGGGCAGTGGCGGGCAAGGTAAGTGCCTTTTAATTCTTTATACCATTTAGATTAAAGTATATAGGGAGGGCGGGAGGGAGGCGGGTGGCGGGCAACTCCGCAACGCCCACGGAGTGGGCGTAGTGCTGCCGGCTACGCATACTCCGCAAAGTGCGGAGTAGGCAGCACTACGCCCACTCCGTGAGCGTAGCGGAGTTGCCCGCCCACCCTTACTAATTATCGCCCAGTGACCAACATCCCTCTTCTTGCCAAATTAATAGAGAGATGTGTTCAAAATCAGTTAAGCCGACACATCGATAACTTCTCCCTATTGGATGATTGCCAAATGGGATTCAGAACTGGACACAGCACGGAAACGGCAATCCTTCACATAGTCGATGATGCACTTCAAGCTATAGATCAAAACCAATCTTGTCTACTCATCCTCCTAGACCTGTCTTCAGCGTTTGACACGGTTAACCACGAAAAACTTCTAAACAGACTTCATGACAGGATGGGAATTTCCGGCACTGTATTGGATTGGTTCAAATCATTCCTACAGAATAGAAATCAGAGATTCTTAGTAAACCAATCTCTTTCTCCCTCTTGTCCAAACACAATGTGAGTTCCCCAAGGATCGACTCTATCTCCTTCACTGTTTAACTTATACATCGAACCACTTACAGAAATCCTGCGAGATTCTAAAATATCTTACCATATGTGCACGGACGATACGCAACTTTACATCAAGATTGCATCACTGGAAGATACACCAATTATGAATGAGGCCCTCAAAATGACTCTAAAATGGCTAACAATCACCTCAAGCTAAATGCAAATAAAACCGAATTCTTACTCATCGCACCACAAAAGAATCAAACAGAAGTGAAAGAATGGTCGAAAATGATCACCGCACTAAACTGCACCCCGACTCTAGTTGAGTCTGCGAAGTCTCTCGGAATCACACAGGATGAACACCTCGATATGAAAACCCACATTAAAGTAATGGCAAAAAACGCACGCTTTCACCTGAACTGCTTAAGAAAATTGAAGCCATTTTTATCGGAGAAGGACCTAAAACTAGCTGTGCAATCACTGGTTATCTCAAGAATTGAATATGGATGCACAACTCTAGCAGGCCTTCCAAAATTTTCCATAGCCCCCCTAAAAGCTTGCCTCAATGCAGCGGCAAGACTTATCACAGGAACGAGGACATTTGACCACATCACCCCTCACCTGAAAGCACTAAACTGGCTACCTTTCGAAGCTAGAATACAACTAAAAATGGCATGTATCGCCCACAAAGCGATTCATCACAACACACCTAGATATCTTGCCCAGAAAATAGAAATTTCAGGAGGAAACAGACCAACCCGGAGGGCCAATTTTCTACTGCTGAGACCACCTATCTTCAGGAAGAAAAAAACGTATGAGAGAGCGTTCTCGGGTGCAGCCCCTAGAATCTGGAACTCTCTGCCTGTGAACATCAGAAAAATTTCGAACACTGCAACATTTAAGAAGGAAGCTAAGACCTTCCTCATGAGCAAATTCCTCCCATAGGCAGGCATTTCGCCTTCTGTGACTTTGCTGTGAGGGTATTAAGATAACAAAAGAGAAATATGAAGACAAGCGGAAGTCAAAGAAAAGCCAGGAGAGAACAGAAAACAATCAGCTCTACCTCAGAACAATACTACTTGTATCCTGTGATTTAGTAGCAGCCTTTTCTTTAATATTATATTCCTACAGACTATGCTGGAAATATTACTAAATATGGTTCGCAATCTCACTGCTTGTTATATACATTGCTGTTTATCCTATGCCATTGATGTAAAGCGCTCTGATACCCATGGGTCTAATTCGCGCTTTAGAAAACTGTGTATAAATAAATAAATAAATCAGTTCTTCCTTGGGGATTTAAACATTTGTTGGAACAAATCTGATCATCCCATACTGAATACCTTCAAAGCCTTCCTTTCAGACCTCAACCTCACACAATCATGTAATAGACCAATACATAATAAACGTTCCACCCTCAACCTTATCATCTCCAAAGACAATGTCACACAAATGGCATTGATATTCCCTTGCGACTGGTCTGGCCACTATCTAATCTCATTTCTCATCTAGGAAAAAATGATGATTAGACAGGATCAATTGCTTAAAACCAAACAAATGGGCCAGAACCCTCAGAAATATCAACCTACAAGTTATTTTTGATAAGCAGCAACCTCTTTCAACCCCCTACAAACATGAAGGATGTTAATGATCTTACAGATCACTACTTCCAATCCATGTTTGACATACTCAATACAATTGCTCCGAAACAGCTAAAAATATTACCCAATAGACAATCCAAACCTTGGATCAAGTGCAACATTAATGAAGAAAGGAGTAACTTAAGACTTGCTGAGAGAACTTGGAGAATCTTTCCCTCTTTCACACACCTGCAGCACTTGAGGTCGACGAGAACAGCCTACATTATCCCCATCCAAAGATCTAAAGCAGAATACGTTAGGACACAGCTGGACACAGCCAATAACAGACCCAAAAATGTATTCGAACTCATGAAACAACAAGCAACTTGCAACTCTAATTCCCATTTGAAAGGAAAGGGATCGTTACCTCGTGGAAGCGACTTCTCAGCCCATTTCGTGGAAAAGACCAAGAAGATTGAATCAGAACTGCAACGTGCCTCCTAACATCTACTAAACCATCCCCAACTCAGTAGCCTCCCTGTTAAACATCTAGTGAGAACCGCCCAATCCTGCTTTACTACAAAAAACTATTCCAGACGAAGCCGACCTACTCGAGATAATAACATCACTAAAATGCTCCAACTATTTCTATGATCCTCTGCCTGCCAAACTCACCAAAGAGCTTAATTCATCCATTCTCCTGTTCCAGACCATGATTGTTAATGCAATCCTCTCTCAGGGCCTGATTCCAGATTGTCTAAAGATAGGACATGTCTCTCCTATCCTAAAAAAGCCTAACACTGACCCGTCCGACCTCAATACTTTCGATCCTATTACCAACCTCTAGCTAAGGTCCAAGAAAAATGTGTACACATGCAAATGTCATCTCCTGGACCACTGTCAAGACGGCTTTAGAACAGGACATAGCATGGAAACAGCTCTAACTCACATTGTAAAAATTAAAATGTAAATTGATACTTGTATAGCGCACTACTCACCCGCAAGGGTCTCAAGGCGCTTCTACGAATACCGCTGTGGAACCCATCCTGGCTTTCCCTGTGAGGCGTCCACTCCTGGTCACCCCCAAGGTGGAGGCCAGGCATCCTTAGCGTTATGGGGGCCGTTGTGGAGATTAAGCAAGCTATTGCCCAGAGTTGCAGAGTGGGACTCCATGATTGGAATGGGCACTGAGGCGAGAATTATCAGGTCCGTGTAATTTTTGATCCCAAGACCCGCCGAGGCGGGGAATTGAACCCTGGTCCCAGGCTAGACCTCTGCATCAGGGTCTGCCGCTTTAACCATTGAGCCACACTTCTCCACTGTAGATGTGGATGATGCCCTGAGATTGCTTGATCAGAATGTTTTGTGCCCACTCATACTTTTTGATCTCTCCTCGGTGTTCAACACCGTCAAACATAACAGCATGACTGACCTTCAGGAGTCAAGGATGGGGCTATCTGGACCTGTCTCAAAATGTTTTTCATCATTTCTTCAGAGCATAACTCAACAAATAAAAGTCATTCGAACCCTCTCTGA
Source organism: Lissotriton vulgaris (assembly GCF_964263255.1). Classification (NCBI taxonomy): domain Eukaryota; kingdom Metazoa; phylum Chordata; class Amphibia; order Caudata; family Salamandridae; genus Lissotriton; species Lissotriton vulgaris. Next base: position 1,025,253,947 of record NC_141696.1, on the reverse strand, counting down.
CATTACTCCGGTCTTGATCGGAGTGCCTCAAGGATCCACACTCTCACCTATGCTATTCAATCTATTCATGGAACCCCTCACTGAAATTCTAACGCACTATTAATTTTCATTACAACATGTATGCTGATGACACACAATTATACTTAAAAATTTCATCACTCGAGGATGTTAATACTCTCAACTGCACACTTCTGTAACAAAATCAAGCTTAACACACTCAAAACAGAATTCCTCTTGATCACCTCCCACAGCCACTCTGCCCCCAAAGAATGGCTCAAACAACTTACAGCTCTCAATTGCACTCCCAGCATCATTGATTCCACTTGATCACTTAGTATAATGTTGGAGAAATACCTGAGTATGAAAGATCATATCAGCACAACCTCCAGGGAGGCAAACTACCAACTAAACATTGTAAGGAATATCAACCTTTCCTGCTCTCTGATGACTTTCATTTGGCAGTCGAATTCTTAGCCATTTCCCGATTAAATTATGTGATTCCCACTCTTGCAGGTCTTCCCAAAGCAAGGCTAGCACCACTAAGGGCAGTGCAGAACACAGCTGCTAGGTTCGTCACAGGATTCAGAAAATTCAATCACCTCAGACCTAAAACTCTGAATAGGATCCCGTTTGAAGCAAGGATCCAGCTGAAATTAGCCTGCATGACACATAAGGACCTTCACCACAATACTGCCTTCTACCTGGTCAATAACCTTGAATTGTCAGAGGGCAGCAGTTACATGAGAAGCACCAACTCCCTATTGCTGAAACAGCAAAAGCTCAACAAAAAAGTATACTTATAGCCGCTCCTTCTCTGACTTAGCCCCAAAAAATTGGAATGCATTGCCACCCACAATTAGGTCTAACCCCTCAAGACCGCCATAAAAATAAAAAGGGAAAGGCTTATGATGAACAAATTACTCTAATAACAACCCTTAGGACCTGAACTGGACTGCGCTCATGAGGATCTTTCCGAATCATGATGATGAGGGGTGATACCCCGAAACCGGGCCAAGGATGCCTATGTCCGATTCAGGGAGAACTTGGCTTGGCAGTTCAGGCAGGACTGTTCCCATGGGTAAAGGAGTCAAGACTGATTTGCATATGACTGGGTCAAAACTGGGGTAACTTGGCAAGCAAAATAATGATGGATTAAACTCAGTCTGTGACTGGGGATGAGTGTTTGAAAAGTTTCAACAATCCGTTAGAATAGAAATTGTTTACCATATGCTGTTTCTAATTAAGTTAGCATTTGGTGTGCCACTTTCTATAGGGGCACCATTTTAAGCTGTTCGAAACGGATCTAGTTCAATTCCGAGACATTTTCCTCTGTAAGTTTTGTTTCTGCCACTTTAGGCTTGCTCCTGTAATGAGTGCGTGTTCTTATTAGTGCATACCGTTCTTGCTAGATAGAGGCCATCTCCCCTTTATTTGGTGGCGGGCTCCAGATGGAACAACCTTGGGCTATGTTACTTGGTGTTAAGATATGAGTGCTGAAACCATTTTTTCAGTATTTCGCTGTTTAACTGCACCTGCTTGGAAAATTCCACTGTGGTCGTGTTCTCGCCCGGTTACGAAACATACATAATGTATCTCTATGCTTGTTGATTTCAGTTCCCTCTGCAGCACTCCTAGCAGCTTGGCAGGTGGGGCTCCTCTCTGAGTGTATAAGAATAAACTGTTATTGGTTTGTATTCTCTACTGCCAGACCGACTCTTCATATGGTATGGAAGGCTGAGAGATGGTCATTAGTGATCCGGGTGACCCTAAACGGGTAATTTCCTTCAGTCGGTGCCTTAACCAGGCTTTCTTAGGGTGATTGATCCATCCCTTTTCTACAGATGGAGGGGAGGCTTAGCCCATCTTTGGGTTGGATTGACGGCTCAGGGATCCCTGCATAGCTGCCCCTTCTGTCCTGCCGGATGGTGCCTTGCCCAGTGGTCACCCCGACTAGAGTTCTGAAAAGGGAAACCCTTGGATCTGACCATTGGGTATTGAAGAGTGGGCAGTGGAGAACTGGTGATTTTGTTCTTCTTTCAAAATACCTGCCCTAAGCAAACTTTGGAATCTGTGTTGCCATTGTTTTTCTGCAGATGCCCAGTTAGAGGAAGCTCAGCAAGCGCCTATTGAGGGCAGCCCTAATTTTGATATGTATGTGAAACAATGCCTTGGTCCTATTATGTTTAGTACATTATGGCACAAATATACGAGGGACAATGACGAGTTGCAGTGGCCTTTGATGGGCACCTTTGATGAGCAGAAGATTGGGTTTTTACAGGAACAGTTGTTCAAGAGATGAAGTAGGCAGTCAATGTTTGATTCTCTCTGAACTTGGCCGAAGGAGGCTAAGCAGAGGCAGCTCAAGATGGAGAGAGATGCATGGAAAGGGAGAATGCAAACATTGACACAGAAAGCTGTTGCATATGATAAAGAAAAACAAGAGACAAGAATAGAATGTGAAGACAGAGGGTTTGGTTGCACATTGATAAGTCTTATTTGGCCACAGAGGAAAAAGACACTTTTGTAGAGGAGTTGTTAGATACTCGACCACCACATCCCTATGCCCCGCACAGTACCGTTACAGTCACAGCAGCCTGTTTCATCTGCTTTGGTTGTTACTGTGTCTACGGCTGTTGTTTCCACAGCTTTGGCTATGGCACCCCCTGCTCATTCTTTGCCATTGTCATCTTTTATGACTGTGCCCTCTAGTACGTTCACTATTTCAACTCCTGTGTCCTCTGTTTCTTCGCCTCCAGTGCAAGTGTTAAGTATGGTTGTACCTAAAACTTCTGTTGATTCTCCTCTTATGGTTATTCATCCTCCGGTATTTTGGGATCCTGGAACGTCAGTACAAGGGTTTGAGGACAGGGATTAGGCGAAATTAAGAGAACAAATGGGTCTGTTGGTGCGTTCTGGAGTGAATGAGGATGAGAAAGTTGTATTAGTGAAACAGGCTATGAAGTGGGCTGGTAATCTGGTTTATGGTACTGAGAATATTTGGCAAGCCTTATGTGATTTTGAGCCTTTTTACAGCAGCATGTTCTTCGACACTTCTTCGTTATATTGATTGATCTTTGGAGCACAGACATCAAGATGGAGGCCTCACAAGTGTTACTTGATATTAAGGATCGTGTTTATGTTGCTGATTTGGCTCCAGGTCAGGTGCTTGCAAATATTGCTGCCATTGTTTCATATAGAGGTCGATTGCAAGATAAGAGTCCCACTAGAATCACCTAGTTTCCTATGCGTGAAGTCCACCCGATTTATCATTCAGAGATACCTGAGTTAACGGAGCAGCTCGGTAATATCACTAGAGTGGGTGTAGCTGCTTGTTTCTATGAGCAATGGATTTATACTCCATGGAAAAGGAGTGAGGTTTTAGCTCTGAGACTCTTGATGATGTTTACCGCTTTTTAGTTGATTTGCGCGAGGTTAATAAAGTAGTAGTTCTGCAGTTTCCGGTGAATCCTGATATCATTACGCTATTAACGATGATTTCATCTACTGCTAAGGTCTTTCCTGTCATTGATCTGAAAAATGCATTCTTTAGCATCCCTATCCATCCCGACAGTAGGTATATGTTTGGATTTACTCTGGCTGGCAGAAGCTTTAGATTTTGTTGCGCTCCTCAAGGTTATACAGAAAGTCCTAGTATCTATAGTCAGGTACTAGAAAGTCAATTGGATTCACTATCGCTTCCTCCAGGTAATGTATTGGTTCAATATGTCGATGACTTCTTCATTTCTTCTGTTACGGAACTGGGTTGCAGAGATAGTACAGTGAAACTGGTATTGCATTTGGCACATCATGGTCATAAGGTTTCTCTTTCTAAATTTCAGTATTGTTGACAGGAGGTCACCTATTTAGGTCACCTACTGTCAAAGGAAGGTAGGAGATTGACCCAAGCATATTAGTACTATTGTTAAAATGCCTATTCTACAAACTCAGAAAGTTGTATTTGCCTTTGTATGTATTAATTAATCCTGTTACCAGTGGATCCCCAACTACTCGCTACTAATTAAACCTTTGCTTGTAATAACAACGAAAGCAGTGCATGAGCCTGTGCCCTGGACATCAGAATGACAGCAGTCTTTTGAGCAATTAAAAACTGTGCTTTGTTCAACTCCGGTGCTTGGCACACCAAATTATAATAAACAGTTTGTGCTCTATGTTCATGAAATGGCTGGTTGCACAGTTTCTTTCCTAACACTGAAATTTGGGGACAAACAGAGGACCTTGTGCTTTTTTTCTGCTATGCTTGATCCTGTTGCAAAAGTCCTCCCGAGCTCTCTGAGAGCAATTGCGGCTGTGGCCAGTTCAATGAGACAGTCGGCTGTACTTGTACTTACTACTGACCTCATAGTTATGGTACCTCATGCTGTGGATACACTTTTGAATTAGATGAAGACATAGCACCTCACCAGTGCACATCTTACTGGTTATGAATTGACATTGTTTGCTAAGCATATTATGATCAGAAGATGTGCCACTCTGAATCCAGCCACGTTACTACCCCTCCCTTCTGAGGATGATACAGTTGATAAACATGACTGTATCTTCTTAGTAGAAAAAAGACAAAAGGATGGGTAGACCTGACTGATGTTCCCTCATCTGACCCTCAAGGAGAACTATATGTTGATGGTTCTTGTTTTGAATTACCAGATGGCACCACCACTGCAGCTACATTGCATTCAGTGGTAGAGACATCACGGGTCCCTTATCAGTCGACTGAAGCTGCTGAGCTTGCTGCCCTTATTCGAGCTTGCGAATTGAGTGAATGACTGGTTGTCAATATTTATACTGGCAGCCAGTACGCATTTGGGGTCGCGCACAATTTTGGGCGACTTTGGGCTGAGAGAGGATTTCTCACATCCCATTGTACCAAGATTCAGCATGGGCACCTTATATTGCAGCTTCTGTCTGCCCTAACACGTCACAGAAAATTGGCAATATTCACATGTAGCGCCCATAAAAAGGTTACTGATGATGTGGGTAGAGGGAATGCCTTTGCAGATCAGACATCTAAGGAGACGGCCTGAAGTAAGATGAAACGCATGATTGTTGCAGGTCCAGCAAGTTGGATTCTTGAGGTTGTGATGTTTGAGAATACCCTGGAGAGTGTAAAGGAGAGACAAAGTGAAGACAAGTTAGACGAATTGGAAAAAATGGCAGGAGAGCACAGCACAGTTGAATGAGGAAGGTATTGGATTGATAAATCCGGAGAGGAGAAATGGATGTTACTGGATGCATATGTGCTTTCAGTGGTTACTATGGCACATGGTCCAGCTCATATCAGTGCGAAAGCCATTTGTAAATTGTTAGCCCCTGTATGGCATAATGACAACATTTCTAAGATGGCTGCGCATTTGGTGAAATACTGCATGGTCTGAATGATGCATAATCTAGGGAAGGGCGCCCGACACCACCTGGTAATTTTGCACCACCTACCTTTCCTTTTGAAGTCCTCCAAATGGACTACATTGAGTTAGAAAGATGCAATAATCTCAAGTACGTTTTGGTGGTTGTATGTGCATTTAGTAAATGGGTTGAGGCTTATCCCACTAAAGATAATACAACCATTATGACCATGAAGGTACTCCTTGAGGAGTTCTTCCCTCGTTTCAGCTTGCCCTGTGTTATCTGGAGTGCAAACGGAAGTCATTGCAATGGGAAAGTGATTATGAATTTCATGCTGCCAATCATCCACAATCAGCGGATTTGGTTGAGAAGTACAATGGTACTCTCAAACTGAAATTGGCAAAAATTCAGGAAACAACAGGGTAGGAATGGCCAGATGCTCTAACGTTAACTCTTCTGTCACCAAGAACTACAGCTCATTCTAGAACGGGACTGACAACCCACGAGGTCGTGTTCGGATACCTGGCAAATGTCTAGGGTGTCCCTCATCCTTATAGGTATTCTGATATTGAATATCCTGTATTGCTTGAATACCATGGCTAGTTCACAGAAAGTTCACGTTCTATTCACCAACAGGTGTGGGAGTCCTTATCTTCTGCACCAGAGAGACCCGGCCACGACATTCATCCAGGTGACTATGTGTTGCTCTGCAACTTTCAGAGGAAGAAAACTTTGTCCGAAGCAAGTTCTGTTGGTGACACAGACTGCTGTAAAGGCTGCTGGTCAAGAGAACTGGGTACATGCTACCCATTCTCAGAGGGTTTCTTTACCAGTGTCATATGATCAATGAGTCAACGAGGGGGTGAACATCACGGAGTGTGAACAGAAGCCCAGGTTGTGTTAAATGAGGCTGTTCCCTCAGAAATACAAGCTATCCAAGAGCCTCTGTTCATTGATCACACGGTGCCTGGGGCTACCAGGTTCAATTTGCGCCCTCGGCTGAAGGATACTGGGGTGTCATGAGTTTTGGAAAATGATCAAAGTGTACCTTTATGAGCAAGGGAATTAATTCCTTCCCGAAATGGAGCAAAAGAACGGCCCTAAGCAATGTATTTTTAGAGACTCATAAGAGGCTCTTTGGAGAAAGGACCACTTGTTATCCAACTGAATCCGTCACTAGTTTGTGGACTGTGGACAGCATATCCCTTGTAAACTATACTTACACTCAGCCATCCCAGTTCACGGAAGTGAAGGGTGTATTTGGTTGTGGTTATCTGTGGCCATGTCTATATTTTAGAAAGCCATTGGGAACAGGTTATCCAGGTTGTGACAATAATAATACATATTGCAATAATTTTTATATGGAGAAACAAAAAAGCACATTGGTGGGTTGGCATTACATTGAATTGATAGTTAACAGAGAGGCTGTTTATTACCCTGCTTGTTGCCCCATTGTGAATAATACTGATACTTCGCTGTATATAAATTGCTCAGAAATAGTGATATACAAAAATACGATTCCTTTGGTAAATACTGAGGACCCCAGTACTTTTGGAATGAACTCTAGATATGCAGCAGTGGACTATGAGGGACCGATTTATGCACACTTAGGGTTTTTCTTTTTGTTTAATGGGACACCTTCTAATGTTTATAATGGTACAGATGATGTAGCTCTTGGAATGGTACTGACCTTGGGTGTACCTTGAAAATACATTAAGCTGGGTTAAAAGGACTTTGACAAAGGAATTCTGTGACCAATATAGAGGTCAATAATTATAGTAATGGGATCACATTTATATTACTTCTATGGCCACGGGTGAGAAAGCCAGAGAATACTTTGGGTGTAAGCTGCAAATTTTGTCTAACACCACAGTAGCAGCTTTGCGCGACATCACCACTCAGTTGGAAAGTGTGCAAATATATTCAGAACAGACCAGATATGCAGTTGATTTTATGGCACGACACGGAGGCTAATATTATGCAAATCTCCTTTATTACTACAGCTCAGCAGCAACAATCGAACAGAACTTAAGTGAACATTCTGAGGAGATGAAGAGTCCCTCTATAACCAGGTATCATCCTTCTTTGTTGCTGCTGCTCAGAAAGATAAGTACTATCTCTTGAAGCTTAGCACTATTACCTGTAAATGTATGCATTATCTGTATATATGATTGTTTATGATTACTGTATATGGATTTATTACATTGTCATGTACCTCTAAGGAGCTGAACAGTGTTCTGTTTGTTGTTTATTCTTTCTATGGTGATAATGTGGTTGCTCCCTTTCTTCCCATCGGAACCTCTACTTCTGTTAATGTTAATCCCCATTTCAGGTTTTGTATTCTGGGTCTAGTGCCCTTCCCGATTTTTTCACTCTTTTCCCCTCCGGTTTGATTTTAAATCGGAGTAATTTCAAATGTCTACACCACACGCGCCTACCTAACGGTGTATGTACACGCACTCTCCTATTGGCATTACGGCCTACATTCCTTTTCCCTTCGTATCCTCTCCTCTTTCTGCTCGCTTTCCTCCGCGCAAAGCCTTCTGACTATGAAGCGTAGCGATGCCGACTGCCTTCACTCGGCCATGACGGTAATACACAAGGAAAGGACCTTAGCGACTGCTCACGCACGCTTGGTAACGTGCGTGGCGGCCATTTCGTGTATTGCATCTGTCGATTTCACCGGTGTTACACGGAGAGTTATTCAACTGTCAGTTTCACTGCAGACTCACGGCTTCTCCTTCATCGCGTTATCTTTTACTTGCCTTAATTTCACGATTTCGTTTCTCCTCACTCCATCAAAACCCTAATTGGTAAGTTTTTTGTTGTTTCCTATTAATACTTTGCCCCCATATAAAAAAAAGGAGTTATACTTATACAACAATGTCTACAAGCCCACAACAAAGTGTGGCTCACTGGTTAGAGCAGGCAGACCCTGAAGCAGAGGTCAGACCCGGGACCAGGGTTCAATTCCCGACGCGGCAGGGTCTTGAGCTCAAATGTCCATGGACTCGATAATTCTCGCTTCGGTGCCTGACCTAATCATGGGTTCACACTCTGCAACTCTGGGCATTAAGCTTGCTTAATCTCCACAACGGCCCCCCGCGGCGGGATGCCTGGCTTTCACCTTGGGGATTCCCTGTAGGGGCTATCTCACAGGGAAAAGCCAGGACGGGTTCCCAAGGCAAGCGCGGAGATACCCCTTCGGGGGTCGATTCAGGCGCTATATAAGAAACATAATAATAATAATAATAATCAATAAGGCTTTAGAGAAAGCCTTGGGGTCTATTGACAAGACCATTAATAAAAAAATTGAATCTTTGTCTAAATTACCTTCTATCCCCTCTACAAGTAATTTTAATGGAGCATCCAGAGCTAACAAAAAAAGGGTTATTGGAGGAACCCAACCTAAAAAGGGTGCTAAAAAGCTCAAATCCTCCATTTCTACGAGCCTGAAGGGGGCCGGAAAGATTGGTGCCTCGGGCACCCAAGGTGGGCATGATGAAGGCCCAGACCTTCCCATCCACATTGACAGCCATGAGAGCTGTGATGAAGAGATCGAGCTTTCATGCTCCTCTGGCTTCAAAACCGATGCAGACGACTACCAGATGAGAGGATCTGGGAGCTTGGAAGAGGCTTCTAAGGCCTCAGGGTCCAATACTATACTTGTGGACCCATTTGGGGACCAAATGTTCAACCCTTTACTAATTAAACACCCCATGTCCCCGGAATGGACCCCTTCCCAACACATTGTAGACTATCTCTCCTTCTGGCTTAGAAAGGAAATACCCCAAGAGGTCAGATCTAGGATTAGATCTGAATGCCCACGCCCCACACTTCCCCACAAAATTGGCATGACCCCGGAACTAGATCCCTAAGTTGTGGCCTTCATAGCGAAGAATAACAGGGATCCTAGGAAAGGGTTAGATAAAGGATTGAAATCCTGTCAAGATCGCCTTCTTGACATCGTAGGTCCACTTACCAAAATCTTCGAGATGACCGAATCATCCTACGTGGGAAATAACCAGATTGATGTTAAGGAACTCAGAGAGTGGGTGCAGAGGGCCATATGCCTCGTTGGCAACGCTAGTTCTGCCATTTCCACGGAGAGAAGTAAGGGAATATTACCAAAAATAGACCCCAAGCTCATAGAATTAGCCAAAAAAGATGGAGGTGCAGACTCCCAAGGCTTCCTCTTTGGTGAGGATTTTATCAAAGAAATGGCTAAATATGTGAGAGCTTTTAGCTCAATACAGAAATCACAAAAAGAAATTAAAAGAGTGTTCCAAGATAGAGTTTTTACCAGGGCTGTGAGAATGCGGGGTCGTTTCCCCGGCCGCGGATCACAATCCTCAGGACCCTTCTTCACCCGTGGTGGAAGATTTTCAAACAACTACTGTTCAAACAGCTACGGCTCCCATCAGATCTACCCACAGAGGCAGAGGAACCGCGGACGCACCTTCAGAGGCGAACGGAGACAACGCTCTTTTTCAACAGGTAGGAGCCTTGAAAGACCCTTCAGGTACCCCTCCAAAGGTGGGAGGGAAGCTACGCCAGTTCGCTGGGAATTGGAACTTAGTAACTCAGGACAGTTGGGTCTTACGTACAGTAAGGGGTTACAAAATAGAGTTTACAGGTGTCCCCTCCCAAACATGATGCCCTCACGAAATCACATTCTCACACAAGGACAGAGATCTAGTCTCCCAAGAAGTAAAGGAATTATTGAAAAAGGGTGCAATAATCGAGGTGGAGACGGTGGATTTCCTCAGCAATGTTTTCCTGGTAGAAAAGAAAAACAAAGAACAGAGACCTGTAATAAACCTAAAAGACTTAAATTATTGGGTGGTCTACCAACACTTCAAGATGGAGGGTATACACCTCCTACGAGACATATTAAGAAGAGGGGACTGGCTCACGAGGTTAGACTTGAAGGACGCTTACTTGACAATACCGATCTGGGAACCCCTTCAAAGATTCCTCCAATTCACTTGGCTGGGAAAACTCTACCAATTTTGCAGTCTCCCCTTCGGACTATCGTCCGCCCCTTGGTGCTTCACCAAGGTATTACGCCCTGTGGCCGCTTGGCTCTGGGAAAGAGGGGTAAGATTGATCATATACCTCGACGATATCCTTATTATGGCCCAATCTAAAGAGACTGAGGCTCTTCATACGAATCTTGCAATCCGACTCCTAGAACTTCTGGGTTTTATCATAAACACAAAAAAGTCTTGTACGGTACACAACCAACAAACACAGTTTCAAGGCTTCATGGTAGATACACCGAGAGCAGAGTTGAAATTACCTGCCGAAAAAGTCAGGAAGGTGAGAAAGGAATTGAGGAAGGCACTAGCGAAGAAAACCTTCCCACTGATAATTCTGGCAAGAATAGTGGGCCTCTTATCCTCAACGATCCAAGAGATATTTCCGGGACCCCTCCATTATCGAGCACTTCAAAGATTAAAGGCCAGTGCTCTGAGATCGAATCATTCATACTCCCAAATGATTCTCTAGACCAAGAGTTGAGGACAGAACTCCTCTGGTGGCTGAAGAATGCAGAGGCATGGAATGGCAGAGCCATTTTCGGGGAGGAACCTGATCTAAATATAGAATCGGATGCGAGCTTGGAAGGATGGGGGGCGAGATGTGGGAACTACTCAACAGGTGGTCGTTGGACCATCCAAGAGAAGAAATTGCATATTAACTGCTTGGAATTACTAGCAGGTACATTCGCAATTCGCTCTTTTACACCGAAAGCAGCGAAATGCTGCGTGACATTACGGATCGACAATGTGTCAGCAGTCCGTTATGTCAACAAACTGGGTGGACCACACTCCAAGGGCCTCAAGGACCTGGCAAAGGAATTTTGGGAATATTGTTTGAACAAAAGTATTTTGGTTACAGCAGAACATATTCCAGGCTTAAGCAATGGTGTAGCGGACTGGTTCTCCAGGAATTTCAGGGACTCCAGCAATTGGAGACTAGACAGACAGATGTTCTTAACTATCCAATCTATATGGGGTCCTTTCAAGACGGACCTTTTTGTAGACCGCCTGAACACCCAACTACAAGAATTCTTCAGTTGGAGGCCGGACCCTCAAGCTCGGGGAGTAGATGCCTTCCTCCAAGACTGGAAGGGCTTGAAACCATATGCCTTCCCGCCTTTTGCATTGCTTCCCCGACTTGCACTTGTCTTGTTGATAGTATCTCCGTTGGACAGAACTTACTAACTAAGAAAATTATGAGAAGCATGAGAGTTCTTAATCCTCCAACTCCTAAGTATTCCGCGCTTTGGGATGTTACATTGGTACTTCGAACCTTGTCCTCCTGGGGAGAGAATTCTTCTCTGTCCTTGAAACGTATCTCTTTTAAGCTCACTGTTTTCTTATGCCTGGTTTCTTTCAGAAGAACATCTGATGTTAAAGCTTTAGATATTTCTAACAGATCCTTTCAACCTGAGGGTGTATGTTTCTATCTTAAGAAAAGAACCAAAACTATGTTGTTCTCTATCTTTTACCCCTTCTTTCCACAGAATGAAAGACTCTTTGTGGTTAAATGTCTGAAAGAATATGAAAGGAAGACTGTTAATCTGAGCTTGAGAGAGACTCAATTGTTAATTTCCTATAGATTTCCTCATAAGGGAGTTTCATCCCCAACCCTGGCAAGGTGGGTGAAGGGAGTTATGTGTGAAAGCGGTGTGGATACCTCTATCTTTGGAGCTCATTCCATCAGAGGCGCATCAGCTTCTAAAGCCTATTTGCTTGGTGGGGGATTACAGGATATTCTTAAGGCAGAAGACTGGTCTAATGATAGTATGTTTAAGACTTGTTATTTTAGGCCAATCTCTAATGTGATTGATAATGTTCTTAATGCACTTTGAACTTGCATAATATGGCCTTCGTGTCGTGCCATAAAATGTAGATTTTTCGCAGCCTGCTGGGCATAAAATCTGTATTTTATTAAGGACACGGAGGCTAATATTATCCCACCACTTTTGGTTTATATTTTTTGAGCCCTCCCTATTGTTTTGACAAATATTACGAGATGGTATTCTCCTTCTTCTTTCAGAATAAGAATTTTCATTCCTCTGGGATTTAAGAAGCGTTTGGTGTCATGTTTTTTCTTCAAGTTGAATTTCTTTCTTCGCATCCTGTCAAAGAAGGATGATACCTGGTCATAGAGGGACTCTTCATCTCCTCAGAATGTTCACTTAAGTTCTATTTGATTGTTGCTGCTGAGCTGTAGTAATAAAGGAGATTTGCATAATATTAGCCTCCGTGTCCTTAATAAAATCCAGATTTTCTGCCCAGCAGGTGTGAAAAATCTAAATTTTATTCTAGCCAAGAGTGGTGTTGGATGCGCTGTAATAGGTGATCAGTGCATAGCCAGGTTCAAGAATATGGAAAAGAATATTAACAAACACTTTCTAGATATTCTTGCAAATGTGAGAGGAATGGAAAGTGGGAACTGGAGTTGGTCTCTTTTTGGTAGTTGGGGCTGGATCCTTGAAAAAGTGATTTATCTAATTGTGATATTAGTGCTTTCCCTTTTGCGGCTCCTGTTGCACCACTATTCTCACCCCAAAGAAGAAGATATCAATTCATGACACAAATGCTGCTATAATGATCCAAAAATATGTAGAAGATATGGTGCACATTGTTGAAGGGATTTTCAAGAGTTTGTCCCTGCTTACTGTTTCACTTCCTGATGTTGACAATATGGAGTGCTCATAATTGTCTATTACTGATAATTCTTGTTACTGTTTGGAGTTGTATTGTCTCTTTTGTTGCTGTTAGAAAAGGTTTTTAGCTCATGCTAAAAGGAGGGTCTGTTAGAATAGAAATCATTTACCATATGCTGTTTCTAATTAAGTTAGCATTCGCTGCGCCATTATCTATGAGAGTGCCATTTTAAGCTGTTCGAAACTGATCTGGTTCAATTCTGAGACATGTTCCTCTGTAAGTTTCATTTCTGCCATGTTAGGCTTGTCGCTGTAATGAGTGTGTGTTCTTAATAGTGCATACCGTTCTCACTAGATAGAGGCCCTCTCTCCCTTGTCTGGTGGCGGGCTCCGGATGAAACGACCTTGGGCTTTGTTACTTTGTGTAAAGATATGAGCTCTAAAACCATTTTTTCTGTATTTCGCGGTTTAAATGCACCTGCTTGGAAAATTCCACAGTGGGCGTGTTCTCGCCCGGTTACAAAACGTACATAATGTATCTCTTTGCTTGTTAATTTTAGTTCCCTCTGCAGCACTCCTATCGACTGGGCAGATGGGGCTCCGCTCTGTGTGTATATAAATTGACAGTTATTGGTTTGTATTCTTTACTGCCTGACCAACTCTTCATTTGGTATGGAAGGCTAAGAGGGGGTCATTATTGACCCGGGTGACCCTAAAGGGGCAACTTCCTTCACCGTCTATCATTGTATTTTATTCTGTGATGTTGCTATGTGCGCCCTAAGTGGCTATGGGTATGCTCAGACATGGGTCCCTTTCTTGCTGCAGCACTGGATTCAAGCTATCCTGGCTGATGAGGGGTTATACCTAGAAACCGGTTACAGGATGCTCGTTTCTGGTCCAGGGAGGGCCTGTATTGGCAGCTCGGGCTGGATTGATCCTATGGGGAGCATGGTCAAGATTGATTTGCATATGGCTGGGTCCAAACTGGGGTGATGTGGCAAGCAAAATAACGATGGATTAAACCCAGATCAGTGACTGGGCGTGAATGTTTGAAAAGTTTCAACACTCTGTCCATCTTTTTATTTTATTTTGTGATTTTGATATATATGCCCTTAGTGGCTGTGGGTATGCTCAGACGAGTGTCCCTCGCTTGCTGCACCACTGGATGCAAGCTATCCTGGGTGATGAGGGGTGATACCTAGAATCTGGTCCCAGGATGCTTGTTTGCAGTCCAGGGAGGACCTGACTTTGCAGTCTGGGCTGGACTGTTCCCATAAGGAACAGGATGAAGACTGGTTTGCATATGGCTGGGTCCAAACTAGTTTCAACACTCCATCCATCATTTTATTTTGTGATGTTGCTATGTGTGCCCTAAGTGGCTAAGGGTATGCCTGGATGTGAGTATTTTGTCACTACACCACTGTATTCAAGCTAGCCTGGTTAATGAGGGGTGATACCCCTAAACTGTGTACTGGTCCAATGTGGAGTAGGGCCAAGACTGAATTGAACATGGCTGGGTCCAAACTGGGGTGACGTGGTGAGCAAAGTAATGATGGATTAAACCCTGATTTGTGACTGGGGGGGAGTTTTTGAAAGGTTTCAACACTCCGTCCATCATTTCATTTCATTTTATTTTATTTTGTGATGCCCCCAAAGGATTGCACTCTGAAAGACTGTTCCCATGGTGAACAGGGTCAAGACTGATATGCATATGCCTGGATTCAAACTGGGGTGATGTTGGCAAGCAAAATACCAATGGATTAAACCCAGATCTGTGACTGGGGTTGGGTTTTGAAAAGATTCAACACTCCATCAATTATTTTATTTTGTGATGTATGTGCGCCCTAAGTGGGATGGGTATGCCCAGCCGTGGTTCCTTTGCTCGCTGAAACACTGGATTCAAGCTAGCATGGACGATGAGGGATGATACCTCATTACCGGTCCCCGGATGCTTGTTTCTGGTCCAGGGAGGACCTGGCTTGGCAGTTCATGCTGGACTGTTCCCATGGGGAGCAAGACTGATTTGCATATGGCTAGGTCAAAACTGGCAAGCAAAATAACGATGATTTAAACTCAGATCTGTTACTGGGGTTGAGGGTTTGAAACATTTCAATATTCCGTCCATTATTTTATTTTGTGCTATTTCTATGTGCGCCCTAAATGGCTAAGGGTAGGCCCAGATGTTGGTCCCTTGCTCGCTGCACCACTGGATTAAAGCTAGCTTGGCCTATAAGGGGTGATACCCGACAAATGACTACAGGATGCTTGTTTCCTATCTAGGGAGGGCCTGGCTTGGCAGTTCAGGCTGGACTGTTCATTTGGGGAAAAGAGTCAAGATTGATTTGCATATGGCTGATTTTAAACTGGGGTGACATGGCAAGCAAAACAACGATGGATTAAATTCAGATGGATTAAACCTAGATCTGTGACCAAGTCCAAACTGGGGTGACATGGCAAGCAAAATAATGATGGATTAAACCCAGATCTGTGACTGGGGATGAGTGTTTGAAAAGTTTCAAAACTCCATCCATCATTTTATTTTGTAATGTTGCTATGTGCACCTTAAGTGACTAAGGGCATGCCCAGACGTGGGGCCCTTGCTCCCTGTCCCAATGGATTTAAGCTAGTCTGGCTGATGAGGGCTAATACCCTGAAACTGGTCCCAGGATGCTTGTTTATGGCCCAGGGAGGACCTGACTTTGCAGTTCGGGCTGGACTGTTCCCACAGGGAGCTCTGTCAAGACTGATTTGCATATGGCTAATTCCAAACTGGTGTGACGTGGCAAGCAAAATAACAATGCATTAAACCCAGATATGTGACTGGGGGTGAGTGTTTGAAAAGTTTTAACACTACGCCCATCATTGATGTTGCTATGTGCGCCCTAAATGACCAGTATATGCCCAGATGTGGGTCCCTTGCTAGCTGCACCACTGGATTCAAGCTAGACTGGCTGATTAGGAATGCTACCCTGAAATCGGTCACAGGATCCTTGTTTCCAGTCCAGGTAACACCTGGCTTGGCAGTTCAGGCTGCACTGTTCCCATGGGGAGTAGGGTCGAAACTGATTTGCACATGTCTGTGTCCAAACTGGGGTGACATGGTGAGCAAAATAGCAATGGATTAAACCCAGGTCTATGACTGGGGTTGAGTGCTTGAAATGTTTTAACACTCCATCCATCATTTCATTTAATCTAATTTTATTTTATTTTGTGATGTCCCTAATGAATTGCTCTCTGAAAGACTGCTCCTGCTGCACACTTTGAACTAGAGGCTTGAAGTATTTGCCTTGCTTCAAAAAGGATTAAGGAGTGGACTCCCAGAAAGCAGCTGGTTAACAGGGCTCACCGGCACCATCTGCCACGAGAAGTCCCCAGGCTGGAGAGAATCTAGCGGAATTTAAGGATTTGTGGAAATTCCCAACATCTGAAGAGCAACTCAGAGACTCTGGAACCTTGGATTTGTGTTGTGGATACTTTGAACCCTCAAGAGGAATTTCAGGAAGAAGTTCTAGAAGTTTGGAGCAACTTTTGGAAAAAGTGCCATATGGTGACTGACTCAACGTCGAGTCAAGTCGACTACCTCATGCCATGACTTAGCTTGAATTTCAGGTTCGTCCTGCAAAAAGTTCTGGATTTCAAGACGTCTAGGGCTTGACCAGGTCCTCCTGTTGAAACAAGGGGCGAAGCCGCTGCAAATCCAGCCTGCTGGAGAGGCCCACTCAACGTCGAGAGACAATCCTCCAGAAATGTTTTCAAGTGCGAAGGTTACATTTTGACCAAGGCCTCCCCCTTAGTGATTCTGACTAGGGCTCCATCGAGGTTGGCTTCACATTTTGACTTTGTCCTACTCCAGCACGACAAGTTGTCCCAAAGTGACGCTATATGTTCTGAAGCACTACAAAGTGTCTTTAAAAATTCATATCTCCGGTTCCCTATATTGGTTATTTGTCGGTATGGTGTTATTTTAATCATAAAAAAGTTTTCTAGTTTTATAAATTGATTGTGGTTTTTTATTATGTGTTGTTTCTTACTTACTTAATGTCTTTGTGTTTTTATATACTCACACGCCGGTCTCCTAAGTCAAGCCTGCTTGCTCGTTGACAACTACCAGGTGTTGAGCAAGAGAATACGATATTTGTCCTCGACTGGGCCTTATATTGCATTAGTAGACTTGCTGCCAGTGGTAGATACATACGTACCCCTACCAATAACCCACCCTCCAACATTTGGTGGCAGTGGTGGGAAACATACTTGTGTTTACATTACATCATAAAGTCAATTAAGTTAAGATGTTTAAAAATCTGCTACATTGACTTAGAACAAAACTATTGATTTTATTTTAATTTGGACTAAATCTGATATTTTATATTTTTTTTCTTCGAAATTTGTTCTATTTCTGATTTGTGAAGTTTGTGACCCATAATTAGATATATCAGGGAGCTAGATCTTAATGAACTGAACAAATTCACAGTGGCTGAGCTGAGGGTTCAATGTAGGTCTAGGGGCTTTCAGCTACTAATAGGATTAGAAATGCAGAGATGGTAAGGTCCCTTAAGGCTTGGGAAGAGTCAACTCCAGAGAATGAAGGGGAGGGGCAGGAGGACACCTTCAACAACCTTCAGATCCTAGTAATTGCAAAGCGTAGTCCAATAACCTGTTGTCCGCTAGTTTTTGGTTGTGGGTTTTGATAATACAATATATTCAATCATTTATTATATCTCCTGTATATGTTTGAACCATATAAAAGCCTGGAGCCTCTATTAGATACCTTGTTATTTCCTTTTGTTGCAAGCAACGTTGGCATGGATAGGCTGCAATATGATCTTTTTGAGTACAACGGTCCATCAGCTATGGGGGCAGGTAAGTGAAGATATTTTTTGACATATTTATTTATTGTTAGGTCTAATTCAATGTGTCTTTGCTTCTATGCCTAGCATTTACAGTTTGCATGACAGTTTAGGGGCTGTATTGACATAGTATTTAAATCATTTTTGCCTGAGTGGTAGATCAACTAGCTTTTGAACAAATTCTGTTAGTAGCTCATGTATTTTGTTGGTTTTATTTGTATTGCCCATATGAGGATCAACATTCAATCTGAGGTACCTCTCACTGTCACCATGGTATATGTTTTCAATGTTTTGCTCTATAAATTTCCATCGTTTGCAACTATTAACCATAATTTTGCCTTTGTGTTGGTTTTAAAAGAACTCATGTGCCATTTTGCCTTTTGTTTTTTTCAATGATCTTCAGGTTAGCACTCATGCCTTCCCATGTGTTACTCAGCACTGCTACTTCATCTGCAAAAGGCCTGACCAGTAATTTGTTCTATAAGTCCATCTGACCAAAATGTAAAGCCCTTGCCATTTTTTGAAGATCACAAAGTAGAGGATTTATGGTAATATGAAATAATATTGGGGATAGTGAGTCACCTCGTTTAACCCCAGACGTAATGTTAGAAATGGGAGTCTTTAGTTGGCAGTGGTAGGTGCCTTTGTCCAAATAGAGACACTTGCTTCTAGTCAGGGTAAGGGGGGGATACACACTTTAGATAACCCTGCTCACCCCGTGGGTAGCTTGGCACGAGCAGACAGACATGCCCCAAAAGAAATGTGTAAAGTATGTGTACTCAAAAAACACAGTAATGCAGTGATAACACAACAAATAGACACCATACCAGTTTAGAGAAATAAAGTATCCTTATCTAAACTCAACAAGACTAAAGCAACAAAAATCCAACATACATATAATAAGAATATGACTTTAAAAAGGGTTCAAACAATTTGTTAAATAGAAAACTATGGATGCATGATTTCTCACAAAGTACCTGTAGAGATGTCCAAAATAACAAGGCCAAACAGCTGAAGAGATGGGAAGAGCAAAAAACAAAGAGACGTGTCAGTTCCTGAGATCTTGGGGAGACAATGCAACAGTTCTGCTGCACGAAGAAGTGATACTTTGAATCGGGTCTGTAGGTGGAAGTGATGTGCCAACTCCAAGACAATTCTTGCTGCACTAGTATGTTGCGTAGAAATACGGGATGCATTGGTGATTAATGTGACAGCGTCGAGCGGCGCTGCATCGGTTTGACAATGGCGCAGCGATACAAGGAAATTTTTCTCGCACGGCGGGCTGTATCAGGAAAAATAGCAGCAAGAAGAGCGATGCGTCAATTTCTTCAGTTCTTCTCATCTACCAGCTCCCAACAGCAGGAACGACCTCCAGAGACCCAAAACTGGAATAGGCCCCTCCGAGCAGGTCAAAACTATCAGCAGCAGAGTTCAGAGTAGCTGAGGGTGAAGTCATTGTGTCCCTTATACTTCAGAACAGGAGGCCAGCACACACGGGCCCTTGGAGATCTTCTTCAAGCAGGTTCACATCAAAGTTCCAGTCTTTGTCCTTTTCTTGGCAGAAACAGCAACTGCAGGCCAACCCCACACAGCACACAGCAAAGGGGTACTACACCTCCTTACAGCTCGTCTCCTTAACAAAGGTTTCTCCTGAGTACATAAGTAATCTAAAGTTCTGTTAAATAAGGTCTACTAATTATACTGCATTTTGTCTTTGTTCTCTTTGTTCAAGGGTCTCTGAGCCCAGTCCAAACCAGTTATGTCCTCCCTGGTGAAGTATGACCACTGGTGTTCGAGACAGCATTGTGCAAGGGAGACAGGCCATATTCAGGTGCAAGGAAATCTCCTCCCACTACTCTAAATGTAGCCACGGTCTATTCAGCTCAGCTCTGAGTCATCCAGGAAGGGCAAGGCACACCCACCTCAACCCCCAGTCGCTGTCTAGAGTGAATGCACATACCTACCCCCTGTCATTCTAAAACGAGACAGTCAACACATAAGCAGGCAGAGGCACACAGAATTGTTAAACAAGATATTGCCTACTTTCTTAAAGTGTGATTTTCAAACACACAATTTGAAAATTATCTTTACTAAAAGATGCGTTATTAAATTCTGAGTTCAGAGAGCCTACAATTGATTTCTATATCTTGTCTCAATGGGAAGTAATGCTTGTAAGATGTTACAAAGTATTTCCAATTCTATCCTATGGGACAGATGGCCTTTCAATAGTGAAAAACGAAATTGGCAGTATTTTACCATCAGGACATGCAACATGCACCAGCACATGTCCTACCTTTCACATACACTGCACCGTCACCATGGGAACACCCTGGGCCTACCATAGTGGTGCCTTACGTGTAAGAAAAGCAAAGGTTAGGGCCTGGCAAGCAGTTACCAAACTGCGTACAGACATTGCAGTGGCAGGTCTGATACCTTTTCAGGGCTTGTCATGTGGGTGGCATAATCAGTGCTGCAGGCCCACTGGTTGCATTTGTTTTACAGGCCCTGGCATGCTTAGTGCACTTTACTAGGGACTTACCAGTACATCAAATATGCCAATCAGGTAGAACCAATTGTAATCACAATTTACACAGGAAGCACTTTGCACTTTGACACTGATCAGCAGTAGTAAAGTGCCCAAAGCATCTAAGCCAGTAAAAAACAAAATCCAGCACAGCATCAAAAATACAGGAGGTAGAGGCAAAAACCACACAAAGGATGCTAAGTCTTACACTTAATTATTATTTCTGGTGTTGATCCACTGTTCTTTAACTTAAAGTACAGAGATGGATCTGTATATAAGTCTTTTAGTAGATCTCAGGTATATAGAAAGAACTTTGTTTACCTGTTTCACAAATTTAAACTTACACTTTTGCAGTAAGTTTACACAGAAGTAAGTTTACTACTTTTGGTGTTCACAAACTCACTGTGTAGATTTACTACAAAAGTCTAACTTACATGTCACCACCTCTTTAGGTGAGGTGATAGTGTCTGGATAATTGTACAGTATGGTCTTAAAGGTACAACATCTAACTTATGATTGATTTTAGGACTGATGGAGACTCAGCCTTCATAATGGAGTCTCCTCTCTCAGTACATAGAACTCGGCAATGTATACCTGGTTCTCCATTCATTATGCATCACTAACTACATGCAGTACGTATCAGAGTGTGTTGATTGTATGCACTAAATTTAGTATTAATGTAACAAATCCACCAAAAAATGATAGCCATTCATGGTTATTTTCAGCAAAATCACCGTCAGCCGGACTATTTGAAAGAGGCGACTGATGGAAAATAAAGCTGTTGTGTGAACTTCTAGGAAAGGCAGCATTCACTTCTGTGAAGCAGCCCCTGATATCACAGACAGCTTGCACATTGATGGAGTGTCAACAGTGTCTGCTGTGGAAAAGGTGTGCTATGAGGTAAGGTGGTTGAAGTGCCACATGGGTGCAGTCAATGGTATCTAACCCTTCAGAGCAGTGCACAACTAAATAAACTTGTCAAGCTAATCTTTGCCTTTCAGCCACTGGCTTTGACAACTCCGGATCTGATTCAAGCACTGGAACTGGCTTGTCTGTGAGATGCCATCAATATCAAAGGACATCCTCTAGAAAGATTCAGTGGCAAAACATGTAGTGCAGGTACTCCTTTCACAGAGGCTGGGATAGTGTATGTGTGACCTTTAGCTGAATCCATCTCTTGTTCCCACTTAGCAACCATATGCAAGATGACATCATGTGGGACGCAATATCTGGAAATAAAATTGTAAACTCTGCACATAGTTTGTGAATAGCAATTTGTAGTAAATCTTGTAGTAATACAAAACATACTACAAAGTACAGTTTGGGGATCAGACCCTTTGTCTGTCGAGATTCCGTATGATTTGATGATGGGTGACCATCAAATCCTTTTTAAATGTATTTGAGTACGACTGGAAGAGAGTGTTTATTATTTAGCTACCCTTTTATTATGTTTTGGAGGAGTGCCAGGTTTTCAAAAACATCCTCTCACTTTCATGAAGCCTTTATGTCTTTTACTAAAATTTGCAAAACATGCAAGTATTTTTGTAATGATATTTGTCAGTAACTTCATGAACGGTGTACCTGTTGTAATGGGTCTCCATTAAAAAAAAAAAATTATCTATGTGCATGTTCTTGGCAATTACTATTGATCTGTCTTTTTGACTAGGTCTTGGACTCTTGGACTATTTCTCATTTCTAAACCACTTGATGCATTTCTGGACAGCAATCCTAGACATAACCATCGTACAGATTGTTTATGTCAACATCACCAGGACTTACTGCTTTCCATTTTCAAACGCCTTTGTTATTTCAAGAACTGTGATTTATTTACACAGATATTCATAGTCCCATTCCTCTATGAGTCCGTCAATTAGTAAGAATTCTGGATTATTATTGTTTAATTTATCAATACTTTCATTTTAATATTTATAAATGTCATCTGCATTGATCTGACATGTGGCGTTTTCTGCCACATCAGTGATGATTCTGAGAATTTTAGTTTTGTCTTTCTTGAACATTGTCTTGTATTCTTTATAGCTGCTCTTTGATTCTGCATATCTTTTCCTATGAATTTTTCAGAGCCTTTCGTTTTTATTTGCGTATGTTGCTTTGGGCTGAAACATTTTGATTTTCATCAGTGTTCCTTCTCTCAGCACTTCTTTCATTAGGTGTTTCATTTTGAATTTGCTCTACTGGGTCTTGAAGGGTGTCACTAGTATTTTCTGTGATATATATCACAATTTCTATCAGACTTGTGATGTAGTTTTTTTGAGTATTTTTGCACTTGTTTCATTCTACCATCTGATCACAAATGTTTGTGTTTTATTTGATGTTTTTCAATGTATAAAGTCTTTGAGCCTTTCTTTTATTTTTCCCTTTGTTTCTTCTGTTTCATTATTCAAGTCGCTTTCATTATTGGTACAACTTATAGCATTTCAATTTCAATTTTTTTTTCCTTTTCTCTTAGGTCTCGTCTTTTTTTACATTCTATTTGCTGCTTTTAACATCACAGTGTGGAACAATAAGTCCATTAATATTTCTTTTATTTTCATATATGTTTTACAATTCAATTTGCAGCAATAGTTTGTCTTTTGACCATAATTATGATGGTTTACTGATTGCTAGAGCCAAGAGCCTACGTTGGTTTGTGCTTTTGTTTATAAATGTTTTCAACATTATAATTTTTGAAGCACATCTCAAGCATATTAGTTTTTCTTTCTATTTTTCTACCTTTGCGTTTGGCATATTGAAATGCAATGTTGCAAAACAAAGCTTCTTTGTCACATTTTAAACAGTCAGTTTTAAGGTAGAATCCTTTGTGTTTGTTGCATACATATTTTTTTTAAGTACTTTGAAGTTCCCCCTTATATTGCCATATAGATTGATCTTGTTGCTCTTGTTGGGGTATTTTCAGTAAGTGACTTCTGCAGTAAAATCAAAATTCTTGTGAATGGAATTGTCAGCGACCTCATAAACATTTGGCAGTTTTTCAAGCCTGGATGCTTCTGTGACACTTTTAACTGATGAGGCAGCAAATAAGATTGAAAACGTCCTCATTATTAATTAGTACAGAGGGTGAACAAGGCAACATAGCTATATTTATTTTTTTCTTCCCAATTGTACTGTGGGAGCTGAGTGTAGAGTTCACAAAGAAAATTGGTAAGGAGGCTAATGATTTGTGTAGAAAACAGCACTCCGCTCTCGTAGTCACAACCATGACAGAAATCTTGTTTGGCCTATCTCTACAGATGTCCCCTCAAAGAGATTAGGGATAAAGGGAAAGTTGCCAGTGGGACCGCTCAGAGGTAAAGGCCACTACAATTGAGAAGAGATGAAGAGAGTCATAGTTACTCCCTCCATTTACCTACTCTTCATTCAATTTCCTCTCTTTGACATTCAGAGAATCACATTTGCTTTGAATAATTTCTAACTGTTGCTAGATGCCAACCAGAACACTGGCTTGGCACTGCAGGGAGTGGCACAGACAGAATCAATCACTGCAGCTTCTGTGAGCCACGGAAATAGCCTGCCTCATGTACAAAGTCATTGTCACGTTTCAGGGCAATGGCTCATCCAGCTGCAGCACATGCCCCAGCCTGACTCAGCTTGTCCTTAAACCTAATCCTAACTCAAATCTACAGATCTGACTTGAAGACTTCAGTTATCTAAATTGGTCCAACATGCCAGAGGCTTTTCACATAGGAGGACTGCAGCAGATGTGAATACGGCGAGGCATGAGTTTTCCACCATCTCACCTGAATGCTCATGGACATGTTAGAGCTTACTCCGTGCCACTGGAAGTGCAATGTTTTTCAAGGCTTGGGTCATTTTCTCAGGGTTAATCATTTTCAGGGTGCTTTGCCCTTCACAAATAAAAGAGAATTGTCTCCAGGGATCCTACTGGCTTTGCCTGGATGATTTTCCTTACTGTACTGGAAACCGAGAGAGTGACAATCTCTGTGATTCCTGCTTTGGGGATCTTAACAGACTCACTTTCAATCGGCTGAGGGAGACTGAGGACATTTCCTGTCCTTTCTGAATAGTCATCACCATGTCTTAGGACTGGCTGACACATACTCAACTACTGTTCAGATAGACCCCTTCGCAATTTCAGCCATTTAAGTTCTCATGTGAATGTATGTTAATGTCATTAAGATGATCAGTTATGATGACTCAATCATCTGGACCCTCACCCAAAACTTCCATGACTACCAGAGCAAGCCTTCTACTCTTCAAAGCTTGGCCCATGCAGCTAATTGATTCAGCAAGTGAGTTCCTACACAATCAGTAGAAAATGTCCCTACTTTGGGCACCCTCTTGCTGTCTATATCAACCTACACCTTTCTGAAATCAGATAAACACCAACATTGGGGGCTTTAACCCATTGCGTGCTGCCGTTGGCCGTTGGCCATCACGAGCACTACCTTCGTAGTGCTGCGCACGGCCGACGCGGCCCCACCCGCGCATTGAAACGCCCGCACCGTGGCGGAATTGCCACCGCAGTTAACGGGTTAATCTGGCATTTGCTTCATTCCACAGAGTCAGTTCTGCATCTCTAAATGGTTCAATATGCACTTGCATTGGCTCCACAACTGGAATTCTTATTCTTTTAATCCCTACAGTGTAGAGTATGAGACATTCACATCCTCCATATTGATTTGTTAGTGTGGAGGAAATTAACATCTCAACCTTCTACTGCATTCAGAAAATCCTTCTGATTTTAGCCCCAGAAATTTTTCCTGTTTTTTTTACAAATCTTCAGCTGTGATCCTTACAGGAGAACTGTTGTTGGAAGAGGAAAATGTCCCATTTGCAATGGTACCTCTCTCTTGCTTGGGTTCAGAGCAGTAGAGCAATCGCCAAGCAAATGTACGCATACTAGCCAATAGGGTTGGCATGCGTGTGTAGTGGTCGTCCAGGCATGGCAAAGTGCTGCCACATCATATTGGAACTATACCGTTTTTCTACCCCGGGGAAGGGAGCTGGATTTTTAGATTAAACTGCCTCTCCAGGTTGGCAGAAAGCCAAGGAGGCTCTGGGATTATTTTGTGCTTAAAATTAATGGGTTGGGTGGCCTGTCTTGGCAGTGGGCTGCACCTCCATACCTAAAGGTACCAACCATCTTACTCCTCCCCAGGGAATCGAAGAGGATCAGGAGGGGGATTGAACAGCCATTAAACAACAGGGATTTTTTTATTCATGGAAAATAAAAACAATGAGGGCCAGCCAGCCTGGCATAGTGCAATTTCCCAGTCATACAATTCACAACAATCTTTTGGGAATTACCTATAATCTACCCTGTAATGTGGCATAAGGCCAAGGTTTTTTATTTTTATATAAAAGAATGGCCTGGGGGTTCATCCTGGCTAAGGTTGTACATTCAACCTAATGGTCCCAATAGACTGTCCATCACCTTGGAGGGCAGAAAACTCACTAGGCAATTTATAATGAAGAATTGGGTGATGACAGCCAACACAGGCATCTAGATGTACCCCAACCCCTAAAGGCCTCAACAGCTTTTCAGCAACCCCAGGGCGCTCTTTGGGATAGGGTTCCTCCAATGTACCTTCATAGAGGATGGCAGAAAGCACACTAGAGAGTAATGCTGTTTATATTTATGAGAAAGAAATCGGGGGCGGCTCACTTAAGCATCTGGTTGATCTGCATCCTAAATACCCCAACAGTCTTTCTGCCCCCAGGGGGGGAGGGGAAAATGCTGGGGCTTACATACAATTTGTGCCCTCAGGGGTCCCAAACCCCACTAGATGCCAGGATTTATATTCATGACAGAGAAATTGGGCAGTGAACTTGTCCACTAACCATTGTGCTATACATTCATTCTTAAAGGACCCTTGAGCTTTTTTTTACCCCATGGGCAGGATTGCAAGATTTCCACCCAATCTGCCATCCCCAAGGAGGATAAAGGACCACTACACACCAGGGATTTTTTAAATATATATAAAGAATGGGGTGGGATGGTTCACCCAGACAATGGGCTATTCCCCAAGTCGTAAGCCCCCAACTGTACCACCCTGGGAGCGTATTGAGGGTCTTATCCCAATATGCCCATCCTGAGGGCCCAGAATGTCCATTAGCCACCCGGGATAGATTCTATCTTTTTCAAATGTGGTGGGGTACTTATCTATGTTGGCATCAGGCCATAGTCCCCTAAACCTCAAGGCTCCACTGTCTTTCAGCCCCCTTGTGGGAAATCAAACCTTTACCTCCAATCTGCTTGGGGGCAGAAAGCCCATCTACTGCCAGGGATAGACACAAAAAAAGGGTGGTGGATCATCCATCTTGGCACTGAGATGCACTGATAGTCTGTCTGCCGCCTTGCGTATCCCCACCCCATGACAAGCAAAAGGAAATTTGATTTCTTATGGGCAGAGTTCTAACATACTGTCCAACAGAGGTGAGGTTACCACCATTCTGTCTCTCCCCTGTGGCAGAAAGAATGTCTGGAGCTCATGGGGGGGAGGGGGGGAAGGGGGTGCAAAGGGTCAAACAATGCAGTGCTAGGATTTCAAACTTTGCATCACATTCTGTTTTTATTTTGGTTCCCCTCAAGGTCTGGTAGGAATTCTGGCCCACCCAAAGGGTCTGAAATCTTAATTGACTACAAAAACAACCAGGCTACCGGGAAATAAAGACATTAAGAAAACAAATGAGGGATTTGCTTGGCGTTCTTGGCATCGGGCCTCCCTGCATAAGACATTATTTCTGTCCTCAGTAGGAGGCAGAATTGGGGGTTTTACCCCTCTCTTTGTCAGCAAACATGTCAATATTACACACCAACAAATTCCTATCAATTGCCATGGTGAATGGCTACACTATAAAGACTCTGGGTCAGATGAAAAACTTGAACCATTTCAACCCTAGGCAATTCTCAAATTTAGATACCCAGAGGAATCCAAGTTGGTATGGTTTAGATTACATTTGCATACCTAGAAAGCCCTACATACATCGGATAATGGGTTAAAAATGCTATATCCCTCATATTTCTATGACAGAGTCCTCAGAAATGAGCGTCCAAAGCCACTTTTACTAATTCAAATGCTGCCTCACCCCTGAGGAATGTCATGGGTCCCTCCTTCCCAATAAGATAGAGGCCAGGCGTGATGGTGCAATGCGTCCTTGACAGGACTGGGGGCCCAGCAAAGAGTATTCTATCTCTTGGCTATACAAAGGCAAAGGGAAAGAAGCCCAGTGACAGCCCCAGCCACACCACTGAAGGGCCCGGGAAATTGATATTAAAGTCCTGTAGGTGGATCTCTGAAAATGTCTTTACCCTATCTCTTTTATTGCCTGTAGAGCTCTATTCCCTTTACCCCTGCTAATCAGTACTAGAGAGCCTGTGATCTTCCTTTAAACATGATGGAATTGGTAAACACCTAACTGGCATTTTTAAGCTTCCGATCTTTCCCTAGCAGATGGAACAAAACCTATGAGTTAACACCTTGGCTGCTAGAGGTTTTCCCCTCCTGTGCTGTGCATGTGTAATTCCCATTGTTCATGACGAGCTCAGCTCGTCATCAGCACAGCTCAACCATGCCTCATGACGAGCTGAACTCGTCATGAGCATCGAAGGGGTCAAAAGTCACTAGTAGACTGCAGCACCCATTGTGCCACCCACTACAGTGACAAAGTAAATCTTAGCATCAGGTCTACCACGGTAGCCTGACTAAAACAGCTTTTAAACTACAATTCGACATGTCAAAATAAATCCTTTTGACAGGTCTAAATCTTCCTTTTAAATATTAATTAGACACCGCTAAGTAGGCCTTTAATCAAACAAGGCAGGTTAAGAAATCGGGTTGACAATTGAGGGGGCTAAACACCTTATTCAAGCAACACTCATTATCTTTGTCATGGTGAACCACAAAAGTACCCAAATTAACCTGTACGTAACACTCTGGTAGCTTGACACAAAAGTAGTGAGGAATAATTTAGAGGCAATATGTAAAATATTTATTTAGCACACAAATAGTAAGATAGTGAAAATGCAACTGAAGAAAAATCCTGCACCAATTAAAAAAAATAGAGCACATATTAATTTTAAAAAAGATACCAGGACTACAAAAACCCAGCCAGTAGACCCGGAGATATGCAATTTCAAATAAAAGCAGAAAGAGCCAATTGCAGTCATGTAGTCCCCCCCCCCCCCTTCATGAGCTCCAAGCATTCTTTATGCCACACGGGAGAGACAGGATGGTGGTAACCCCACCTCTGTTGGACAATACCCAGGAAAAAGTTACAAGTTCAGGCAAAAGGCAATTGAGTGAAGGCCAGATACAGGGACTGTTGCAAAGACCCAAAAACTTCAGGATTTTTTATTTTTGTTCCAGATGAGTGCACTCTGTTGCAATCTAAGGGTCCAGGACTCACTCTAGCAGAGGCCAGCAAGGCTCAGACAGGATCAGGTCCAGGCAGGCCCAGTTGAAGCAGGTCATCTGGGCAGTTGCAGGGAGGCCTGTGGAGCTCGTTGTGTTTCTGTAGCTCAGAACAGCAGGTCAACCAACTGACCCTTGGAGTCACTCAGGTTAGCCTGGGATGAAGGGAGCAGCCTCAGTCACAGACAGAAGCAGGGCAGTCCTGTGGGAAACAAGACAGACTTTCTTCCCTAGTGTCCACAGGTCCAGGAGTGAAGAACCGGGTTTTACAACCCAGCGGCGCCAGGGAAAACACCCAATGTCTTCGAGTTCCCCAGCCTTGGCAAACAGAGACACGGGAGACTTCTCGGTGACGTCAAAGACCAAATTTATTGGCTGCAACCAGGAACAGAGGTCTACGAAGCACAACACGGGTGGTTCGCTAGAGACTGCACAATTTAGTATTGCGAGACATCATCTTTTATGCTAAAAATCACATTCCTGACCAGCATCAATTATTTACAAACGGACCAATCACACGGTGACATTTCAAACGTATCGCATAACGACAAACCCACTTTCGGTTGTCCAGCCCACCAGAAATGACAAGGCAGAATCCAACATTCTTGCTCGGACAGGCCGGACAAACCCATAATAAAAAGGACCTCAACCCAAACCATAATTAAGCAATAAAAAGGAAGGAACAGAAACAGATGAGAAGCAAGATAGAAGGGTGTGTGCATGTACCATAAACTCAGCAATGTCCTGCTCTTTGATCTCTATCTGACCAGCTGCCTAACAAGGAACTGGCTCAACAAGGTCAGCTTCGGGCAAGGAAGTCAGTTCGTTCAGGTCACTCAGAAGTCAGCTAAAGGTGTATGTGTCCCAAAGACTCGTTCGGCCGTAATCACCGGCCTATGTGAGGGCAACCACAAAATGGCTGCCGTACACAAAATGGAACCCGTAGGTTCGAACGAAATCCCTGAATACGTAGTGTTTCCATAGATCGATTATGACAAAAACACTCGTACATACCGCACTCGTCATTTGCGGTCCGCTGATACCAAAATCGTCTAGATACGACGACCTTTATTGAATGGGTTCAGAATCACGGACCCTCAGACCCTCCTTTTGCCCTTACATAGGCAACAAACCCAAACACAGGTCAGTCTGAATCCAGGTCTATATTCATCAGATCATCAATATGTTGCTGTAGCATCATCCTAGTACTTAGCAACTCTCTCTGGACAGGTCTCCTTGCACACGAAGTAGCACAAAGGCCACACATAGCAGGAGCACACTGCACACAAAGACAGAACAGGAAAAGGATAGCTAAGATCATCCCAATGGCCATCAGAATCTTCCATCCCCACGTAGATAACAATCCCCAAAACCATCCCATTAACGACCAATCTCCTTCGTCCACATGTACAGACTCGGAGATCTTATGTAGCTTGGAAATGGCTTGGAAAACTATCGGAGCGTTGTCTGGAATGAAAACGCAGCAGCTCGATTGAATCAATTTACACACCCCTCCTCTATCTGCAAGTATGACATCTAACGCAACTCTGTTCTGAAGAGTATAAGGCGATCCGACTGGAGCTCAGCAGTCAGGTTACTAAGGGCACCGGCAGTTTCGACTATGGTGGACTCAACCACTCTCGTCAACTGTCGAATGTTCCTGCTGTTAGCCATAGGTCCCCAAAAAGGCAGATAACCCTTCAGAAAATCTCCTAATTCTTGTCCTACAGTATCTTCCTTACTGAAGACACCTCTAACAACTCTCGTCTTGTGGTAATCTGCCGCAGCTGTATACGTGGGAGGCAACAGGAACAAGACAAAACATGTGCCCGAAAAATCAGGGGGCAACCATGTATACGCTCTATCGTAACAGATTAAATAGGTACCCTTAGCTGCTAGAAACGCTGGGGAAGACTGGGACGCAAAAACATACGTCTCAGTACAGACGCTCTTTCCTAACTGAGCTCTCGGATTCTTGCCATTACCTTGCAGACAATAATGTCCCTGATGGGGCACTATCCAAATCGGAGGGGATCTTTTCGCTCGCTGGTTAACACTCAGACTAACTCCATATCCAGTCACGTTCCATCCAATGTATGCTTGTGTCTCATCTCTCGGGATAGTCTCATAGGAACTAATTCCTCTAATCATGTCGACTATACCCTTGACTAGAGCACTTTTCTTTGGACTATAATTCACAGAACGTAGGGGATAGACTTCACGAGCATAGATGAACATCGTTCTGTATGCCCATACGGAACCATTGTAACTAAAAGGCAAAACCAGGTAAGGAATACCTTTATCAGTAGTATGGGACATAAGACCACACACCCACCAATTAGTCGTATTCACTACTAGCTGGAGTTGATGCAGAGGCTGAACATAGGAATTATTAGCGAATTCCATTCTCCTGACAGATTCATGTTCGGGCAGAGGGTAAAAAGAATGTGAAGAAACAGTAGGAGGAGGCATAGGTTGTGTAGTGGGCATGAACGTCACTTGAAAAGAAAATGTCACATATCCAATTAAGAACATCATTAAGCTAAACAACATAAACAGACACAATATTAAAAAATGTTTTCTGCTCATCACAGTACAGATTTTGCTCTTGAAACTCATTCTTTCAACAGGTCTCTCCATCTCGAAAAATTCCATCCTCTAATCGTGCTGTTCGCGGCGGTAGGGTGTTCTGCACTAGGAAATGCGTCTGTCAGTCCAGGGAACGCCCTTAGACCAACCAGAACCGTCGACCTAAAGTCTTCGGCTTGCACTCCAAAGACTTAACACCCCGACATTACAGCTGAACCCAGATGGTGGTTCGAAAAACAAAAATCAAAACAGTTCCTCGGAGGACAGCTTAACCTTAAAAATCAGAAAAGAAAGAATGTATTATTTTATTTGTCCCATGACTCTTGGTCGCAAATTATAATGCTCTTTGCCAGGCAATGTCTATTCTCAAAACAAAAGCTCAGGTTCAGAAGTGTCCAAACGATTCGACGGAGGCACAGCTTCTTGCAGAAGATCGTCGCTTTCTCGTTCAGTGTTCGTTCCAATCAAACGGGCATCGCTAAAAGGCAGAAAACGAGGCACGGTTTCAGTCTCAGAGTCAGGAAGTCCTTTCTGGACCCACCGGTCGTACGGCAGAGGCAAAGGGGTCCTCTTACAATGTACGCCGTGGATCCAGTTCTTTTTACTGCGCACTCGCACTGCTGATCGTGTAGATAAAAGCACCAAGTAAGGACCAGTCCAGCTGGGCTGCTCGTTCTTGGTCCGCTGAAAATTCTTTATCAGGACCCACGATCCAGGTTCGATAGCATGTCCTGGATCCAAATTTAGAAGTCTCAATGTTTTCTCAGTTCGTTTTTTATTATTTTCTTATACTCAAAAGAGCCATCAGCCAACGCGTTTCGTTCTGACCACCAGAACTTCTTCAGGGCGTGTGCAATTGTGGAAACCACCAACAGACAATAAACTGATAAGTATAGGATCCTTCCAAGAAACAAAATAAATCCAATTAGAATATCTGGATAGGTCCTATCCAGATATTCTAATTGGATTCATCTCTCGCAGTTTCTTTCGCGACTTCATCTGCACACGCATTACCACAACCAACATCATCAGTAACTTTCTTATGCGCACTGCATTTCACGATCGCAACTTGCAATGGCATAGTAAGTGACTCAAGGAGTTCATTCACCAATTGACCATGCTGAATCTTAGTTCCATGCGAAGTCAGGAACCCTCGCTCTTTCCACAAACGTCCAAAACTATGAGCCACACCAAACGCGTACTGGCTATCAGTATATACAGTCACTCGTTTCCCTTTTGACAACACACACGCTCTTGTCAATGCAATCAACTTTTCTGCTTGTGCTGAATTATGTGGGATACGTGCAGCTTCAACAATCGTATGCAAAGTCGTAACAGCATATGCCGCAGTCGTAGCACCATTCGGAAGCTTAAAGCACGAACCATCATCCCATAAGGTTCCATCAGACTCTGCAAGAGGAGTGTCCCTAAGATCTATTCTCCCTTTCGTTTCTTCCTCTGTCCTAAGGAAGCAATTATGCTGTTCAGTAACATCTGTCTCAACTGAAATCAGCAACAACGTAGCTAGATTCAACGTGTTGCATCTCTTTATATGCACATTACTCACTAAGAGTGTCAATTCGTAACCCGACAACCGAGCACTAGTTAAGTGCTGTGTCTTGGTGCGATTCAACAAGGTATCCACTGCATGTGGAACCATCACAACCAATGTATTATCCATCACCAAACCAGCAGACTGTCGAATCGAAACAGCTGCTGCTGCTGTAGCTCTCAAACAACTCGGTAACGCTCTAGCTACCGGATCCAAAGTCGACAAAAAATACACACATGGACGTTGCTTATCGCCAAACTGCTGTGTCAAAACTGACAATGCACATCCCTCTCTCTCGTGGACATAAAGTGTAAAAGGCTTACTGTACTCAGGAGTACCCAACACAGGAGCCGAACACAACGCATCGCGTAATTCTGAAAAGCTCTTCTGACATTCGTCAGTCCAAGGAATAGGATTTGGAGTTTCCTTAACAGTAAGAGCTATCAAAGGCTTCGCAAGCAAAGAAAAATTAGGGATCCACTGTCTACAGTATGACGTAATACCCAGAAAAGCATGCACTTCTCTCTGTGTCGTAGGCACACTCATTTTCGCAATTGCTTATTCTTTCTGGGGTCAATCTTCTTCCCTCCTTCGATAAGAGGTGACCTAAGTAGGTAACATCTTGTCGACAATATTACAACTTCGAAAGAGACACCTTATGATGGAAATCAGACAAATGACGCAACAACGACAAAGTAGCCTCTTTACAAATCTCTTCATTGTCAGCCGCAACTAACAGATCGTCAACATACTGAATAAGGGCAGCACCATCAGGTAAAACAATCGAATCAAGTTGTTTTTTCAAAGCCTGACTATAGATTGATGGACTCTCACAATAGCCTTGAGGAGCGCGTTTAAACCGGAAACTTCGGCCTCCTAAAGAGAAGCCAAAAATATCTCTACTTTCCACGGCAATCGGGATGCTGAAGAAATCATTCTTCAAGTCAATCACCGTCAAAGACCACATTTATTGGCTGCAACCAGGAACAGAGGTCTACGAAGCACAACACGGGTGGTTCGCTAGAGACTGCACAATTTAGTATTGCGAGACATCATCTTTTATGCTAAAAATCACATTCCTGACCAGCATCAATTATTTACAAACGGACCAATCACACGGTGACATTTCAAACGTATCACATAACGACAAACCCACTTTCGGTTGTCCAGCCCACCAGAAATGACAAGGCAGAATCCAACATTCTTGCTCGGACAGGCCGGACAAACCCATAATAAAAAGGACCTCAACCCAAACCATAATTAAGCCATAAAAAGGAAGAAACAGATGAGAAGCAAGATAGAAGGGTGTGTGCATGTACCATAAACTCAGCAATGTCCTGCTCTTTGATCTCTATCTGACCAGCTGCCTAACAAGGAACTGGCTCAACAAGGTTCAGCTTCGGGCAAGGAAGTCAGTTCGTTCAGGTCACTCAGAAGTCAGCTAAAGGTGTATGTGTCCCAAAGACTTGTTCGGCCGTAGTCACCGGCCTATGTGAGGGCAACCACAAAATGGCTTCCGTACACAAAATGGAACCCGTAGGTTCGAACAAAATCCCTGAATACATAGTGTTTCCATAGATCGATTATGACAAAAACACTCGTACATACCGCACTCGTCATTTGCGGTCCGCTGATACCAAAATCGTCTAGATACGATGACCTTTATTGAACGGGTTCAGAATCACTGAACCTCAGGAGGGTACTAAAGAGGTGGTACAGAAAGTCCAATATGTATACCTGGTGCAAGTCTTTGAAGTGGGGGTGACATCATGACCACCCGCATATCTGGTTCCAGAAAGTTTGCCCTTTCTTGCCATGGCTTCAAGTAGTCTGGCATGACAGACTGGTATCAAGTTCCTTTGTGAATGTGTTGGAGGCAGCCCTTTGAAATGTAAGTGTGGCAGGGAACACCTCCACCCAATTCAAACTCCCAACACCTAGTCTCCCTTTCCTTGGGTGGAAGACACAAAGACTAACTGCCAAGCTATTCACAGGCATGTGAACTAGGACACAGACTGCAAGCACCAAATGGTTAGGACAAGAACATTCTTTTTTTTAAAGTGGCATGTTCAGAATTGTGACATAAAATCTGACTTTACCAATGAAAAGGGTTTTAAATTACATGTCATTTGAGTCCAAACTTTACATTCCCATCTGTTACCAATCACTGTTAGCACTTATAAAATGAGGGAGAGAAAGGCCTTACTGTAATGAAAAATGTATTTAGGAGTTCACTACCAGGACATGTAAAACTTAAAAACGCATGTCCTACTTTTTAAATATACTGCACTCTGCTCCTTAGGTGGTTTAGGATCAATCTTAGGGGTGACATATGCATTTAAAAGGAAGGTTTAGGCATATCAAAAGGTTTTTTGGCAGGCCAAAACGGCAGTCTAAAACTGCACTCCAGTCTGCAATGACAGGCATGAGATGTGTTAAAGTGCTATTTAGTGGGTGGAACAATGAGTGCTGCGAACCCACTAGTAGCATTAAATTTGTTAACTCTGAGTACAGGTAGTGGCACTTTACTAGGGACTTACAAGTAAATTAAATGTGCCAATCAGGTTTAGGCCAATCATATCACGTTTAAGGGAGAGAACACAATAACTTTAGCACTGGCTAGCAGTGGTAAGGAAGACTCACCAAGGATGACACGTCTAACAGCTGGGTGCATTGTATATGAAAGTAAGACATGTATAAATGTAATATTAGCCTCATAAGTGCTGTGCCCGTCCAACGGCCGACGGCACCACTACCTCGGGAGTGCTGCCGTCGGCCATTGGACGTTCCAACTGCACCTGCGCAATGGAACGTTCAGCACTGGAGCTGGACGTTCCATAGCAGCTAAGGTGTTAGACATGGCGTAACAATGACCAGCACCTAAAAGCTATTTTCACTATCGCAAGGCTGACTGTTGCATAGAGAAACACTTGGATGCACTATTACCCTTATAGATACTGTCTGAGGTTAGGTATTGTTGTTCCTTGGTCTGATACTAAAATTTGAGGATGGGTCAGAGGATGTAATTTAATTTCAGTCTGTGACCAATCACTGTGAAAAACAACTTGTGAAAATTTGGCAAAAATGTCAAAATATTTTTCTTAAACGTCATAACATTTTTTAAAGACTTTAATTGTGTCTATTTCATTTGGGGATAATGTTTGAGTTGTGTTTGCTTTTAAGGCACACTCCATATTATACAGTTGGTTTAATATTTTAATCACTATGAGTGTGATGATTCAAATATTTCTATGGTCTGAAGACGGTGGATTACATCTAATTAATCCAGTGAAAAGCGTTGTTGAACCGTAAAGACTAATTTTTTTCTTTTAATTTGGTATTTTGAATTATAAATAGAATGTATTCAATGACATAAAGTTTGCCATAAGGAAAAATTTGATTCATACATGTTTATAAGTAGTTAATGGCTCCATGGCTGAGCGTAGGGCGGAGCGCCGCCGCTCGATTGAAAATATGAAAACTAGGCCCCTTTCAGATATTTCCAATTCCCAAGAGGGAGGCACCTCTAACATTAGTGAGGAGGTATTATCACAGGATGGCGTCCCCCTTTTGCTGAGGGATTGCACTCCTAACCCCGGTATATCCATCGAGCATGCCCCTAGTGTTACCCCCCCTTTTAGTCCTAGCTGTGTGGCTGTTGATTTAATTACCCAGCCCCCTCCCGTATCTAAAGCTAGGAAAGCTAAGCCAAAGCAGTCTGTTGTTCCAGAAGTACATGGCCCTCCTCCAAATAAACGTAGAAGGAAGACGAGGGGAGGTCAGGGTAAAACTAAAATTCCCTACTCTGATTTTGGGAGAGCACCCAAGCCCCCCCCTATCGCTGAAAGGATATTGGCTGATGCACGTAAATCTCCCCCTGTTAAGGGTATTACCACTACTAACCTGAATAATGCCACTGTGAATCACCTTTCCAATGCTTCACTTCCGGGTGCCCCCTTTGGGAACTTAGAATTCTTACTTAGGTCACTGCTCCTGCCCATTAGCGAGAGCATCAAGAAAGTTGAAATTAGACTCACTATCCTGGAGGCAACAATAAGTAGTATGAAATCCTCGGCTAACCTTCAGGGTAGATCCATAGAGTCTAGTTCCCTTTCCATTGCCCCTCCTAATCCCCCAGCCCTACCAGCTAACCCGAGACCCCCTCTGGTGACTCCTGCTGCCCCCCTACCGCAACCCCCTATGGCTATTTTAGCCCCGGCTCAATTATGCAAACTCACTATCCCATCCCCTCAACCCGTAGACCCAGTCTCTTTTGCAACCACTATTGATAGCACTGTTCCCCCACCTCCAGAGAAGCCCGCCCCGAGGCCCCGGAGACCTGATCTCCCTCCAGAGGCTAATGGTTATATGGTAGTGATGGCTGGTGTTCCCCCACTCGAAGTGGGCGAAGGTGAGAACTTTCGCTCACTGAAAAGTAAAGTTATAAAGTGGTTGAACTGGAACAGACGTCTCCCGGCCCACCTTAACAACGAAATTATCATGGTGAGAAGGGTTCCATGGCTGGGTAAAACTAGAAAATCCATTACAGGGGATTGTATTATGGTGAGCTTTCGAGACCCTAGGACTGTTCTCCATATATGTGCCGGGTCAAATCGATCCCTTGAATCCACAATTCGGACATTGCCAGTGTCCTTTTTCTTTCCCCCTAACCCTATGTATCACGACCAAGCCCGTGACAACTGGACGAGGGTTGTTCGGAGGGGCAGGCATTATGGCCACACATCACGACCGGTTTTTCAACCTCCAGTTACACCCTTCCATGATTACAATCGATTTAGCTGTCTCAATGGACTGGATGGTGTTGATTGACTGCCTCCTGCCCTTGATCACACCCTACCCTCCTCCGGCCATGGTTTTGTTGTAACATCTGGCATTGGCTCTTCCATTACTCCCACCCCTGTAATGTCCCCAACCTTTACCCCGGTGCATTCACGCCCTCAGGGAACACGAACCCTAAAAACCAACTTAGTTGTTGACATGGGTCTAAGTTTGGCGACCAGATCGCCCCCTACCCCCTCTCAAGTGCCTGTAACTTTGCAGGGAGTTATATTAAATGCCCCTGCTGTTTTTCCTGTTCCAATGGCTCCCGTAGCTGTCAATAATCCCTTTATTATCCCTGTTCCAGCACCTATTAAACCCTCCCCCTGCCCCTCTGGTTTCAAGTTTGCTAGTTGGAATATTGCAGGTTGGAGACAGCATATGACGTCCCTAGGATGGGGAGCAATTCTTTCTGACTTTGACGTCCTATGTCTACAAGAGACTTGGGCAACTACTGATGCTAATCTTGATGGTTTCGTGTCTTATAACAACCTGGCACAAAGATCTAGTATGGGTAGGGCTAAAGGGGGGTTAGTAATTTTACTTTCTGTGAATTTTCCAGCCCGTATGAAACTGTATCAGTCCGTGGGTCACCATTCCCAAATCTTAATACTAGAACATATAAAGGGACAAATGATAATGGTAATTAACCATTATAATAACTTGTTTGATGTATCCAATACCTCGGTGGTAGAGGAGTTGGGCTCTGCCATGAGTAACATCCGAAAGGGAATTCATAAACCAATGGATCTTATCTGGGGAGGGGATTTCAACCTTCGTACCTGTCCTCATTCATTTACTCGAATTTGTGG
Source organism: Lissotriton vulgaris (assembly GCF_964263255.1). Lineage (NCBI taxonomy): Eukaryota > Metazoa > Chordata > Amphibia > Caudata > Salamandridae > Lissotriton > Lissotriton vulgaris. Next base: position 1,025,215,355 of record NC_141696.1, on the reverse strand, counting down.
ATTTGATGGGGATAATGGGGAAAACCGGGCTCACTTTGTTCATTCTCCTTATGGTGACTCCCTTAATCTTCTCATGTTAAGCTTGGACCTTATGATACACCCTCCGGCTGCAGAAGCTGATGGTAAACCTGTTCCAACCTTTGTAGGACCGAACTCGGCTTCTATTATTGACCATTTATTGGTCTCCACGCACCTTGTTCCCTTTTGTACGGTTCCCATTGTTGCTGACCTTGGAAGTAGCGACCACAATGCCATCACCATGTCGATTTCCGCCTGGGGGTTACCAGTTAATAGTCTCCACTTGACAGTGGAAGACGCCACCCCTTGTAGACAGAATGGTATCCGTATAAAGTGGTGTCTGGATAATTCGGAGAAGCTGCAGGCTAAAATTATTGAAGCTGGGTTTGCCGCAATTTATAAATGTCTAGATCCGGAGGTCCCATGTGAGTGTATTATATCCTATTTCGTAGAGCTCGGCACTGTTATAAAAAATTGTCTTACCATCACCAAAGCCAGAATTAAGAAGGGAAATGTGGGGTGGTTCGATAGCTCGTGCACTAAATCCCTGCGAGAACTCAAGCAGGCTCTAGCTGTACACCCCAGAGACAGGGAGGCTATTAAATCCCTTAGACTCACCTATAAAAAGAATCTGATACGTAGGAAGTATGAGCTAAGGGAACAAGCCTGGGATGCTCTCACTCAAGCCTCAGCACTACGTGATAGTAGACTTTTTTGGTCTACGGTCAATAGTCCCTTTCTTGCAAAAGATGATTCTCCTATATTGTCAGCTCAGGTGAGCGAAGCAAATTGGGTTGCCCACTTTACCGGGATTTTTAACCCGTCCAGGGAGGACAGTGACAGTTATCCTACCCCGTTGCCCGGAATTAAGTTACTCCTGGACATCTCACTATCTGAGGTTGCCACCGCCATTAGTCGAAGTAAAGGGGGAAAGGCCCCAGGACCCGATGGGGTCCCGGTTGACCTGTATAAATCCAACCCGACACTCTGGAGTCCACTCTTAACCCAGGTGTTTAATGCTTCAGTCCTGGAGAGCACACCACCTACCTGGAGTGAATCTATAATTTTACCAATCTACAAGAAGGGAGATAGAGGAGAGGCCAAGAACTACCGCCCTATCTCCCTTCTTGATTCCTCCCTTAAGATCATGAGTAGGGTTCTCTTGTTGCGGTTGGAGGAATGGGCAGAGGAAAACAAAATTTTGGCGGAATCCCAATATGGCTTTCGTAAAGGATTGGGGACAACGGAGCAGTGCATTAATCTTGACCTCCTTATCGGAAAGTATACGAAGGCGAAACAGGGTTCTTTATTTCTCTGCTTCGCTGATCTCTCGAGCGCCTTCGATCTAGTGGACCATAATCTGTTATGGTCCACTCTGTTGGATATGGGTGCTCCCCCAGCAATAATACATTTCCTGGCCAGACTTTATACTAACTTATCAGCCCAGATCCGTTTTGGCCAGGCAGGTGAATGTACAGAAAAAATAAAGGTCAAGTCTGGCATTAGACAAGGCTGTGTGTTGGCCCCCCTGCTTTTTTCCCTCTTTATAAATTCTATAGAATCCGAACTGAAGAAGGTCGAGGCTGACTCCCCCCAGGTTGGTGGCAATGCCGTGCCCGTCTTGCTATATGCCGACGACACGGTATTACTCTCGCGCACTCCGAACGGGCTCCAAAAATTAATGAATTACTTTTATGACTTTATCAATGAGAGAAAGTTGAAAATTAATAACTCTAAAACGTATATTATGGCTTGTGGTAAACGTATGAAACTTTTAAAGCGGTTCCATTTTAATAATCATAAAATAGAGGTGGTGGATAGATTTTGCTACCTCGGAGTGACCTTTAATAACAAGGGGACTTGGGCGCATGAGCTCTCAAATGTAAACGCCAGGATGGCTAAAAGCTCCTCCGGAGTTTTTCGCTTTGCTTCTAAGCTTGGTAGCCGCCGCATACCGGATATGCTTGATATCTATAGGCATAGGTGTGTATCTATTGCTCTATATGGATCTGGTATTTGGGGCTACTGTCCGCATAGAGAACTTCAAGCCACCGAGAATAGGTTCCTTAAAAAACTCCTTTGTTTACCTCCCTCGGCTTCTAATGAACTGTGTCCTAGCGAGGCGAGTTTGTACCTTCTAACAGATCTAATAGGAATGAGACCCTTAATGGTCTGGAGGTCAATTTGGGCAAAAGATGAGACTGATTTCACCAGGCAGATCATTTTAGATTGTCTTAAAACGAGTAAAGCCTGCAATATCCCCTGGTTAAGTTATGTCTCATCCTCTTACAGTAATATGTTTAATCTTGACATTGTTAATGATCCTCATAGTGCTGTTACTGTTCCCAAAAAGGAACTCAAAAATGTCTTTATTGGGACCAAATCCAACTTACGTAAGGCGAAATGTAGCACTATGTCAACTTATACATTCTATCATTCTAACAGGTTGGAGGACAAAGGCATGCCTATGTACCTTAAATTTATTACCAAACAATCGCATTTGTTTGTTCTAACGAGGCTAAGGCTTGGTATTGTACATAATCTAGTGGCCTTCCCAGTGATGAAACTTCATAGTCAATCCCCCTGTCCCTGTGATGGCCAATCTAGGCAATGCACCTTGCACTTTATGCTCATTTGCCCTCTTTATTTGCACCTCCGCCGCTACTATCTTAGACCTGTTTTTAGAAAACACTCAGTTTATACTACAGCCCAAGCCCTGAAATTGTTATTTGCACTTGACTCTGTTGATATTTGTTTTTTTACTGCCACCTTTTTACTCAAAGCTGTCTCGCATAGGAAAAGTCTGGTGTTTTAATATCCCTTTTAATTCCCCAAACTGATGAGTTTTTCTGTCGTTTCCAATTTAATGTATATCCTGTGTATTTTTGTATGCTTTTGTGATTGTTTTTAATAATCGAATAAAGCTTTGAAATTGGAATTGGCTATACAATTTAAAGAATTATTTTTGAGTTGCTCAGATGGACATTTTTCTTTTTCTTTTTGTTGTCTTATTCAGAGCTACATAGTATTTATTTGTTAAAATAAAAGTTTGTCTCCTAAATTGGAACCCTGTTTAAATGTCAAGTGTGGCTCTATGTAATCCATTGCCTATTGTTACTCTTGGGCCTGTATTATTACATCTACACAATTGTGCATAAACCACCTTTGAGCCTTTGAATGACTTTACAGAACACACCATAAGGTCCTCTGTAATATGAATCACACTCATATCTGCAGTAGGTGTCAAGTCAGCTAAGAGAATGGACTTTCATTTGGCCATGTGAATCTTTTAGAATTGAAACCACTTAGAAAATCCACTGATAGGTAGGTGGAGGACATGTTGCATCCCTCTTTCCCTGTGTGGCCATTGTGGGCCCTACAGTCCAACCACAAATCCTCGCAGAGGCAGGCGTCATGGACGTAAACCCTCTAATATGATACCTGAACCCCTTCCAAATGGAGTCTAGGTGCATAGGTACTCCCAGTGTGACGGTAGCCACACAATGAGCCTGATTCACAAATGTAAACTGAGCCGCAAATCTAACTTTACAACTTTTGATATTCACAAAGGGCATTTACTACACGTACATGCCCTTTGTGATTACCAAAAGTTAAACTATAAGACTTTCAGTATTCACAAAGGGCATTTACTATCACTTAATTGGAACCCTGAAGGCGTCCACAATGGTTAGTGTAGTCCCAAACTCTTTTACCCTCAGTGTGATTCTCAGACACTAAATAAGTATTGGAGATTATCTTGTGCATGGGCAAATACATTGTGTGGCTGCAGTCAGACTAATGGTGTGCATGGGCAAATACACTGGGCCCGATTCACAAAGGGAACTTGAAACGACAGTTCAACATTAGTGTCTGAGAATCCTACTGAGAGAAAACAGTTTGGGACTACACCCACCCTTGTGGACGCCTTCAGGGTTCCCATCAAATGTTAGGGAAGTCGCATGCACACGGCTAAAGGGCAGGGGACCAGATTCTCCTCCAAGTCTGTCAATTGCTTTTACTTCTGCACAGGTGTTCTGACTGTGAGTGGCTGTACACAGACATGCATTATTAATCGAGAACTTGTTAATTAGAACATTTGAAACACACGTATGTTACTTCTGCGATAGGTCAGAATTAGCAACAGTATTTTGGAACGTACAGTTTAATTACAATAATGACAAAAATCATTAATAAACCTTATTTGTGTGCACAATGGTAGAGACAGTTGTGAAGGTTCGATGCTTGTATCCGGGATTTTTTGTCTGACAGTAAGAAGACAAATTATTCCTCAGGTTAAAGGTAACAATGGCTTCATTAACTTGAATATTTTACAAGGCCTACTCTAGATTTGCTGTTTCTGACAGTGGGTCTCCATTATTCACAGGAGAATCTGTTGACTAGTTCGGAATATTCCTGCCATTGTCTCACGCCAAATGAACCTGGCACGATGAACTAATAGGGATTGAATTTATTAAGACCGAGCACCAGTCAAAGGAAGAAATATAGATTTTTCACAACCTACGCATTGCATAAAACTAATAAACAGGCATCATTAAAAAAAGAGTTAAAAGTGAAAGTCTTGTTATACCAGTATCCATATTACATTATGTTGTAATATTTTACACCAAGCAGAATAAGCATAACTCACAGTTTTATGAGACAGACCATTGGGAAAAGTGCAGAAAATCACCATAGAAATTGGTGCCTATTTGGAACAAAAATGCTTTGGACTTACCAAGAAACACTTAATTTAGCAGATTTGAAAAGAGTTCATTCTAAAAGAAGTTCTACATTCTCAGGGAATCAGTTTCAAAGCACGGGCTTGCTGGCCTACTAATGGAACAGCCATTACAAGTTAGCTAGCTCAACACCTGGTACACAAAACCTTTGGCGACATACCCTCTCTTTAATGCTCAGGAACTTACACATATGTGGGCTTTCCTTGCATTTTTTCAGTGTGTTTCCAAAGAGGCGGTGGGATAGAGGCACTCCATAAAGCATATATATTTACAAGATCTGTTCATCTATAATAGCAACACTCTTCCAGGGGGTGCCAGTACGTTATATAGTATATTCAAAACACAAAAGCCAAAGGTGTTGCCTTTCACTGAATCAGTAGGAGAGAAACAGACTATATACATGACTGACATTCAGCAACAAATAAGTTGAAGGAATGGGATAAAGTAAAATTGATGAGCGAAGTGGAAGTGGATCTAGGTTGAATGGATATGTTAGCAGAAGCAGAAAGAAGGCGAGTGAGAGTCATAGAGGGTGAACCACACATTTGATTTGACATAGTGGCGCATGTGCACCTATTGCCTCAAAGACATGAGAGGAGTCAAACATGTACAAAGATGACATTTGCAATCTACAGTAATTTATTTAACATGAATGTATATCTTCAGGACAACAAATTCACTCTGTGCCATTAGAAGAGCTTACAAATTCTGCTTACCTACATGTGCAAAATTATATCTTGCCACAGTCCTGGTTATTCTCCAGCATGAGAGCCTACCAACCCTCCACACAAAACACATAATGGGGGATATTTCTGCAGTGGAAGGGGGCTAGACTTATGTAGGGCAGCATTCTTCTATGAAAGCGAGACAGAAAAGCAGAAAAAGAAAAGCAATGCAGCCTCTGCAGCTTTGAATGGCAAGACAGAGAAAACACTAACCGTCCACATGCCCCTTCCTCCAAAATTCTTCATTTGCTATTTGGATATCTTTACCCACCTATTTTGGCAGAGGGGGCGGCCTGGGGTAGAAGATAGCTGGCATCAATGCCAAATGAGGGAGCAAGATGTTGTAGTCCTCAAAGATGTCAACCTCACCACCAACCAGCTGATGTGTCACCCAGGAAAGTGATCAGACATCGAGTTAGACTGGTGCTCTGGTCAGGGCACTGTAGAAACCTGGAAGACCAGGACCATCTTCATAACTGATGTGGGAGAGAGGCCAATACAAAAGTAAATCCACCAGGGCTGGTCAATGATAAATAGAATTTGTTGACAAAGGAGCAGTGAAGACATCACAGAAAGAGGACTATGTTGATTTAATGTTGATTTGATGTTAGAAATACTAGGCCAAGTACAAAAGCAATTGACCATCCTTGAGAACACAATGGATCATCATGCTCATTTAATTGGGAAGTAAAGAGTGGCTTCACAATGGGCTGTCATACATGAAGAGGAGTAAGTGGAAGAGCCAAGGGACAGAATCATTAAGGATGGGGATACACCATTTTTGAACTGGGCAGCTCTGCATCTCAGTAATTATTCAGCCCTTCATAAAATAAATATACATAGAAGAAAATGCAGAGATAGGTGGAGAATGGTTAGATACAAGTTTAAATTGAAGGTCAAAGGAGCAATTCAATAGCAAGGAGAGAAACTACTTACCGTAGATCTCCCAAATCCATAAACACAAAAAACAATAATCTAGGATTGGGTCAGAGTCTGTTTATAGAAATAGATTTGTAAACTGTCCTTGTGTTCCTACATTGTTCTAGAACTAAGAGGAAGGATATACTGTACCCATCTCTTAAAAGGACCTTGAACTCTCCCTGGCGAAGTTGGCATTCTTCATCTTTGGGCAGGAGCGGCACATGCAGGTAAGACTGGTGGGGCAGTAGTGTGGGGTGGAGAGTGAAAATTTAATTAAAAAAAAGAAATCCACTTACTTTGCGCTCGCGACATGGCCAAGTCAGTGATGTGGCGAGCCAAGGTAAGTGGTTTTATTTTCTTTTCATTTAATTTTCACTCGTCATTGTCTGTTTACTCCCTCCCCACTCGAACCCACTGCTCTTACCTGCACTGGCCGCTCCTGTCTTCCGGACCTCTCTTATCCTCTGCTAACAAATTGTAACATTAATGGGCTCATAGGTTATTTAGAGAGTTCCCCTGATGTAGCTGATGAGATTTATAAGTTAGGTTCCAGGATCAGATGTAGGTGGAACACTATCTCTAACCTAAAATATCCTCACTTGAAGATATTAAAAATCTTAACTGCGCCCTACTGAAAACCCAACAATGGTTAACCCACAATCACATTTTGGTAAACAAAGGCAAAATAGAATTTCTCCTAATCACCCTCCAAATCACTCTGCCCCTACAGATGGATGGGTCAACCAACTTACAGTGCTCAGCTCTGCCCTTACATGTTGTTTATTCCACTAAATCATTAGGCATAACATTGGCCAAACACCTGAAAATGCGAGATCACATCAGTGCAACCACCAAAGGAGCCAATTACAAACTGAACACACTAAATAAAATCAAACCCTTCTTGCCCCCAGATGACTTTCAGTTAACTGTCCAACCCCTAGTCATCGCATGATTGGATTAGATTATGGGAGTCTCACACTTGCAGGATCACCCAAAGCTAGGTTGGCTCAGTTAAGGGCCACTCTGAACTCAGCTGTGAGGCTCATCACGGGTTCTAGTAATTGTGACCAAATTACACTAGATCTAAAACATCTCAAATGGTTCCCGTTTGAAGCAAGTAATCAATTGAAGATAGCTGGCATGACGCATAGGGCTCTCTATCATCACACTCCCGTCTGCCTGGCAAAAAACTAGAACTATCTGGTGAGAGTCATTCCCTAAGTAGTAGTAACTCTTTATTGTCGAAGCCACAGAATTTCAATAAAAAGAAAACGTATAACCGCTCCTTTTCCGGTCTTGCCCCTACAATATGAAATGTAATGCCTCCAGAAACTGGATATAACCCCTCGACTAGCTCCTTCAAAATATAAGTAAACTATTATTGCTGAATTGATACCTTCAACAATAGACCTGAAGTCACTCAACTTGACTATTTTTCCTTTATATATCTCTGAATCCTGACTTTACTAAGCTGTTTGTTACATTGCATATACTTCTGTTTCTTGCTTGTTCCTTTTTGAAATTTAATGTTTAACTTATTTGCTATTTGTACAGCATTTGCTATCCCTATCTCTCTGTCTACTGCTTCTTCCCTTTTACAACGGTTGTTAAGCTACGGATGAAATTCCTTTAATACAGGAACCGGTCCTTCCCAGATGCACCACATGTCATCAATATATCTTAACCACTGCTTAATCTGGGCACTGTACAGATAGTCATGATACACATATTTTTCTTCATATTGGGCTAAATACAACACAGTCCTTTCCGGCGTGAAGGGACAACCAATGGCTGTACCCTTCACTTGCAACACAATCGGGTGACCCGGAGTTGGGACGCGTCTTTATGTACCTTCTGTAAAAAGTACAAATGAGGTGTGCGAGGGTGTTTTTTTATCAAGTACTCTGATTCCTTAGGTTTCAAGAATACCTTGCTCTTTAGCTTTGATAACAATCATCGATATCTCATGCATGATCTCTCTAGTAGGGTCTTGTGGAATCTGTTGGTACCATTCTTGGTTGTATACATGGCTCCTACCTTCAGTCCAATGTATTTCCTTGGACCATAGAACTACTGCCCCTCCCAAGCTTTCTAAAAGTGGCATTTTCAGAATTACAATTTAAAATCCGACTTCACCATAAGTTGTGATTTTAATTGAGAATCCACAGACAACAAACTCCAATTCTCTATCTTTCCCAATAGGAAATTACACTTAAATGATGTTTTTTCACTACCAGGACAAGTGAAACTCAGAGGTAAACTTCCTACCTTTTAAGTACACTGCAGCCTGCCCATAGTGTTGCCCAGGGCCTACCTTAGGGGAGACTTATATGTAATATAGGGGAATGTTTAGGCCTGGCAAGTAGATTAAGTTTCCAGATTGAAATGGCAGTTTAAAACTGCACACACAGGCTCTGCAGTGCAGTGGCAGGCCTGAGACATGTTTAAAGGGCTCCTTGAGTGAGGGGCACAAGCAGTGCTGCACGCCGCCCACTAGAAGCATTACATTTACAGGCCCAGGGCAAATATAGTTCACTTTACTAGGGACTTAAAAGTAAATTAAAGATACCAATTGTTGGTAAGCCAATGTTACCATGTTTGAGAACAGAGCATATGCACTTTAGCACAGGTTAGTAGTGGTAAAGAGCACAGAATCCTAAAGCCAACAGAAAATAATTCCGCAACATGGGGACCATTTCCAACTGCGGGCCAAATTAGCAAGCTTAATGTGATCGGCGATACGATGATGGCTGCTGTGGTTTGATGGTGTTTCTGTGGTAGCCTCTGGCTCTTTTTGGAAAATGTTCAGAAAAAGTTTACAAGTGTCCATTTTTCAATCTTGAGGAGGAGCGAGTACACTTTAACACCCACACGGGTTCAGGACCTTTTTGGGCACCACTTGGTGAGTGAGGACTCCATCCTCTAGCTGCACACAAGGCAAATCCAGTTGGAATTGGTAAGCTGGGCTCTTCTTTGTTGCAGGCTTCTTGCAGCTTTTGTGTTCCCGGAGCTTAACATGAAGCTGACCAACTAGCCCTAAGAGAGTATTCTTGTATCCAGGGTTCAAGTGGGAGCAGGGCAGTCCCTGAGGTTTCTCTTCACAGGTAAAACAGAGGGATCAGTCCTTCTTCTGAATTCTAGTCTTTTGGTTCAGCAGGTGCAGTGCTTCTTCTCTTTGCCAGAGGTCTAACAGTGTTCTGAAGAGGGTAGCCAGAGGGTGCTACTTTTATGTCTGACACTAGCTTGTGGGTGGGGGAGACTACTTGACCAATAGGAGTAAAATATCCATGGCCAATCCCACTCACTTTTCCTGGAGGTTTGGCACTAAACAATCCCACAGTGCTTCTCTCTGCCCAATTTTATAATGTCAGATTCTACTTTAACTGGGCCAGAGCTATGGAAACACTCCTGAGGTTTGTCTAGGGAGATGGAGACCTGTCCCCGCAATACCAGTTCTAGGATAGGGTTTCCACCCCCTGTTTTTGATGCCACTCTGGCTAGTTAGACATCTGCAGGGGCAGGCCTAGGTGTGAGCTGCATCTGCCTGTGAAAGGGGCTGCTCCTTTGAAGCTGGTACAGTTGGTGGCCATCCTGTCAGGAGGAGGTCACACCTCCTCCCAGCCAAGGCATTTTGTTCCTTTTCCTGAGAGCAAATTACAGTTCCCATTGGCTGCCAGGTGACAGCTAGGGATTATATCTGAAAGGGATATTAGCGGCATAAGGCAGAAAACAACAACTTCCTAAAAGTGGCATTTTTAAAATAGTAATTTGAAATATTACATTTCCACCAGTTTGCAATTTAAATTACTACTAATTTGAGTTCCTGAACCATGGTGTTAGCTAATTACAAACTAAAGTTATACATTATAAAGTGTGTTATATTGTAACTCTTTTCTATGGCAGAGCCAGACTTGCCATTGTAAAGAATGACGTTTGAGAATTTTCAGTCCTAGGACATGTACAACTTAAATACACATCCCCTACTTTATAAATGCCATGCACTTAGGGCCTACCTTAGTGGTGATTATACGAATTAAAAAGAAAGTGCAGGTTTGGCATTGGGGTTACTTTGCCTGGTCCAATTTGCAGTTTTAAAACTGCCATGCTATACTACAGTGGCAGGCCTAGAGTCATGTTTTCATTGTGTCAATGTAGTGGTGGCACAATCAGTGATGTAGTCCACAATTGAAATTTAACTAACAGGAAATATATGTTCAGGTTAGGATCATGTACACTGAGCACTGGATGACAATGCCCCAGTGTTTACAGTCAGGATATCAGCACTAAAGCTAGCAAAAGGTGGGTGTGATTCTGCCAAAAGGGCATTTCTTCACGACATGGTAACAGCAGTCAACAAGGATACAATGATTTATGAACACCCAATCCCCTTATAGCCAATGGAAGGGCAGACCTTAGCTCAACACCTCCTGTGTAAGCAATTCAATTGGTGAGCGTGTGTTCAACGCAATGGTGTCCAATCTATAGTAAATCAATGGCCCTCACATTTTCATGAATTTCCTGGCCAATCTGTATCATCATATGATCTGCTCGGCAGACATGCATTGGTCCTGACTCTTTCGCACCCTCAATTTTGTTGGACATAATTGGTTCCCCCTTTCTTTTGCAATGTCTAATTTTGCGATCGTTATTCCAAGAGAACATTCGTTACAATGTGTGTCTGGGTAGGTTAATGGCATTACAGATGCCCAAAATAATCAGTTGCTGTGTCACTGGAACTCTGTCATCCAGTATGGAAGAGGATTCAGTCATTATCTCATTCCAGTATGCCATGATAACTCAACATCCAGAGATGTGCTTGAATGTACGTTCCCCCTCCTTATGGTGCAGAGATCCATAATTTGAAGTCAGTAAATATTAGATAAATTGTTTCTGACAGAGTAATCTTTATGTAGAATTGTCAGCTGTTTGAGGAGTAGATCTGCAGTAAGTACCCCCTTTCTTAGGTTCATTAGGTATGGACTCCTAATCTACGCATTCTAGCTAGCCAATGTCTTCTCTGGAAAGTCTTCTAGCACCTTACATGTGCTCCTAGACTCAAAGAGCAACCAACAGGTAATTGTGGCAACCCAAAAGCACGCACACTCTAACCCCTCAGGGAACTGTGGAAAAAAAGATCATCACCTTTCGTTCACTGACTGACTCGCACATGTCCATAGAAAAACAGCAAACAAGACATAAAGAAAGTTCACAATAGATTTATTGGAATTAATGTATTCTTGGATGAAGACATCTTACTGTAATTATTATACTGATTATAGAAATTAACATAATTGTCATTATTATGGATCTGTACGATACAAATAATGCCACGATGATGTAAATCTAGTGGGCTAAGCCTATCCGTACACTGCATGCTTAGGGAGATTATTACTATTATTTTTCTTATTATTAGTGATCTCTGGAAGCAACAAACCCCATTCCTGGTGTACGTAGTCAAGTGGTCTGCATCTACGGGTGTAAACTCAGTTTGCATAGACTGAATGCCCCAGGGGGCAGCTGTTCCAGGACCGGTGAGCTCTGCTGGAATTCCATTCTCTGAGCTAAACACTATGGGCTATGGATTATAAAGAAAACATTGTAAAGTGGAAAGCTTCAAAGATGTGCTAACGTGTTGTGTCTAAAGGAATCCTAGAAGCTATTGCTGACTGAACAAAAATAATACATGATGTTGTTGAGTATTCACCCTTGCAGAATGTACAGACAGAACCCCAGGAAACAAAGAATAACAATCAACATTGCAGTGAGCTTTCAAAATAATGGCATGAAGAGAAAATGTGCATGCAGAGACATCCTCATTTCTACAGTGCTGAAAATGAGGGATAACCATAGTGGGTGCACTAAGGGACCTCATAATCCTGTGAGGCCCCCAGCCCATGGGAGTTTATAATTGTTGGTCTCTAATGATGACTATCTGTGCCTCTACCACTTGAAATTACCTTGTCAATACTGAATTGGAATGGTCTTCTCTTATTCCTTTTCCTAAACGTTGGTCACATATAGAAAGATCCTTACTTATCCTTTTTGTTCCTTTGCGGCTTGGGTTCATAGCCAGACTAATTATTAAGTTTCATTATCATATAGACAAGTTATCCAACCGTCTCAAGCAGCTGGTCGCATTTTCTTTATCCATTTTGATGTGCTTGACTGACTCTAATTTTCTTGGTCCTGGCAGTAATTTCGATGTGACTTTCTTGATGAAGGCACTATGTTCGCTGAAACACGCATAGATACATTGAAGATCCATCACTGAAGCTACTATACTGTATTGTTTAATTCTGTGTATTTGCTACTGTCACTGTTTAGCTGAGTATTGTCTGCACATATTGTCATGTCATACATTTACTGTTTGATTATTTAGACCTTTACATATAAAGCATGTTTAGGGTACTTACAGCTGTGCTGGCTGAAAGAGATATTGTAAAAACAAACGTCAGTTCTGTAACTTAATGTTTGTTTTCTGTGATATCATTGTCTATAATATGTTTATTTATACAGAACAACAGAACTTTTTGTAGTTATTTTAAATTTCATTGTATAATTAAAATTAATTTTAAATGTGAATCGTGGTACATTGAGTCCCTTCCTATCACACTAGATTTATGGTCTTATATCTTTTCTAGACCAATTGTTTGCCTAAGGATTTCTTTTTTGGAACAATTGCATTTTCCCTGCCCTAGGAACAAATATTCGTAGCAGGGGTCCTTATTTATTTATTTTGAAGGTTTTATAGAGCGCGAACAAGATCCTTGCGGATATCAGAGCGCTTTACAATGATAAAGCTGATAATACATAATGAATAACATGACACATCATAAATGCAATAATTTGGGGGAAAGAACAAGTGTGGGATAAATATAAGAATACACACGAAAAGTCGTAGGGTACCGAAGCATGAGATCATAGTACAAAAACACAGTAAAGTCGTTGAAGAACAAAACAGGCGCTTGTCGGTTGGAAAAGGTTCAGGGCGGGGTAGAGTGGTCAAGTAAATTTCGCCATGAGAATCGCTTTTACTTCCTTTTTGAAAGCTACAGTAGAGGAATTCAGTCTGGTTTCTGGGGGAAGAGTATTCCAAATCCTAGGCGCCATCCCAGAGAAGGATTGTTTATATGTTTTTTTTTAAATTGAATCTTTGAGGTTTCAGTAGTAGTTGTGGAGAAGTGTGGCTCAGGGGTTAGAGGCGGCAGACCCGGAAGCTGAGATCGGCCCTGGACCAGGGTTCAATTCCCTGCCTCGGCGGGTCTTGGGCTCAAAAATTCCACGGACTCGATAATTCTCGCTCCGGTGCCTTCTCGACTCACGGGTTCACACTCTGTGACTCTGGGCAATAGCTTGCTTAATCTCCACAATGGCCCCTCGCGGCGGGATGCCTGGCTTTCACCTTGTAGATACCCTGCCGGGGTTATCTCACAGGGGAATACCAGGACGGGTTCCCTAAGCAAGCGCCAGGAAACCCTTTGTGGGTAGCTGTGCGCTATATAAGCTCAAATACATTTACACATTTATCTGCACCCCTAGAGGACCTTGAGCCACCAGAGATTGTCAATTTCTGTGCAAGGTAAATAGCCGCCTTGTGGTGTAAGGCCTCATGTGTCATGCAAGCTATTTTTAGATGAATTCTTGCTTCAAATGGGAGCCTGTTCAAGGATTTTAGGTCAAGGGAGATGTGGGAACTTCTTTTCGAGCCAGTGATGAGTCTTGCTGCAGAGTTTAGTGAGGCTCTTAGGGGGGCTGTAGTCGCTTTTGGAAGGCCGCATAAAGAGACACTACCATAATCCACACGAGGGATAACTAGCGCTTGTACAGCCTGTTTGAAGTCGTTGACTGGCAAGAATGGCTTCAACTTCCTTAGAATGTTTATCTGGAAGTTAGCTCCCTTCGTAGCGTTGCTGACGTGTTTCTGCATAGTGAGATTGCTGTTCGGAGTTATTCCCAAGGGTTTTGCTCAGTCCACAATAGTTGGTTGAACATTGAGTGCAGTGAGATGTTGGATTAAGTTTTGCATCAAGGGGATTTTAGCGGGGGTTATAAGGAGGAATTCGGTCTTACGAGCGTTCAGTTTGATATGATTTTCTGCCAACCATGTTTGGGTGTTCATGAGTGTAGAATTAAGCTGTTAAATGTCTTCTAAGGTATTAATCTTTAGATACAGTTGTGTGTCATCAGCGTACATATGATATTGCACATTAGCCGCTTGTAGAATTTCGGTGAGTGGCTCCATGAACTGGTTAAACAGTGTCGGGGATAGTGAGGAACCTTGCGGGATGTCCAGCCTTACTGGTACTGGGTTGGAAAGAGTGTTGTTGATCTTGAATTGTTGTGTTCGGTTATGTAGAAAGGAGGTGAACCAGTTTGGCAGTGATTCTGATAGACCCATCCTAAGTCTGAGAAGATCAAGCAGACTCTCCTGTTTGACCGTATCAAAAGCTGAAGATAGGTCCAGCAGGATGAGTTGGCATGATCCATTTTGGTCCAGGATTTGAAGCGCATCATCAATATTGTGCGTCATGGCTGATTCAGTGCTGTACCCTGCTCTGAAGCCTGATTGGTAGTTGTTAAGGAGGTCAAAGGGAACGATATGTTTAGTTAGTTGGTGATGAACATATTTTTCAAGCAATTTGGCCAGGGTAGGGATATTGGTTATAGGGCGATAGTTGGTAAGATCCGTGGGGTCAGCTGTTGGTTTCTTTAGGATGGGTGAGACCTGATTCACTTTGAGGGTGTCCGTAATGCAAACTTGTTGGAGTGAACTGTTGATGATTTTGGTCCATAGCAGAAGCAGCAATGGGGTTAATTCTTTAACAGCGTTAGCGGGTTGTGGATCGATGAGGTGGTTCGAAGGTTTCAAGGCATTTAGAATCTTGCCCAAAGCCTCTTCCGAATAGGTGTCAAAGGACGACCAGGCGGCTTCGTTCTTAAGGTCACACTTTGAAGGGATTTGGTGTGTCGTAGTTGGTGGTGACAGGGAGGTTTGTGAATGTGGCACAGAATATAGTAATCGGTCCTTTGAGAGATCGTTCTCGATGTTGAGGGTCTTCTGAGTAAAGAAGGCAGAGAATTGTTCACAGTTGGGTCGCGATTGGGTAGCGTCTTGTAACCGTTGAAGTGCTTCCTTGGATTGAGTTTTGATTAGTTCAAAGAGTTTTTTGGGGCGATTTCTAGCTTAGTCTAGTTGGTGTCTGAAGAAATCTGCTTTGGTGCGCTTGATCTTCTTGTAGTAGGCATTTCTCTTTTTCCTTAGTATTTTGAGGTGCATAGTCAATGGGACTGATCTCCAGTTACGTTCAGCAACTCTGAGAGTACGTGTGTCTTCCTTGAGTAGGCTATTGTACCAAGGTTTTGAGTCTTTAGTGGAGACTCTCTTTAGTTGAAGAGGGGCTACCTCATTGAATATTGCGGTCATCGAGTTGAGGTAGTGGTTGGTGAGATCATGCACGTCTGCGGTGCCAGCAGGTGGCAATAGAAGGTTGTAGAATGAGAAAGGTAGTGTGTTTGTGTTGAGTTGTTTCAAGTCTCTTTTCCAGATCTTTGGTTTGTGGCCTGAATTGAGTTAAGTTTTACTGTTTCCTTGATAAAGAAGGTAATGATATGGTGATCAGACCAGTCGCAGGGTTGTATCGATTCCAATTGAATTACATCAGTTTTGGAGATTATTAGATCCTGTGTTTATCCTGTCTTGTATGTAGGGCCATTGCAGGTTTGGGTAAGGGCTAGATCAACCAGGAAGCTTTTGAGGCAGTTGACAACTGTGTCGTTATTGTCATTCCAGTGGAGATTGAAATCGTGAAGGAATATTTGGTTATTTTGCCTACCGTTGTTAGTTGAAATTATATCCATGAGGTGTTCCGAAAATATGAGATTGTCACCTGGCGGATGATAGATGATGTGCAGTGAGCAAGCTGGTTTGCTGTTGCAGCTAAGGTCTAGGCAGAAGTATTCACAGGAAGTGAAGACCAGGGATGTGGCTCTATTTACAGTGTTGTCACTCCGATGAATACAGGCTATACTTCCACCTATCTTATCGATTCTGTCTAATCTGATGATGTCGTTGTTCGGGAGAACTAGAATGTCCATCAATGGGGTGGAGGAATCAGTTAGCCAGGTTTCGGTTAACAAAAGCTCGTCTAGTTCCTGTGAGATGATGAGCTCAGCTATATCCGCTGCATGTCTGGAAGCAGATCTACAGTTTAGGAGTGTGCATTTAAGACGGGGATTAAGGAGGGAGCAGGAAGGGTCTTGGGTTATTGGGATGCTTCTAATGTTGTTATCGACGATCCCTCTATTGTTATTTTTGGCAGTTCTGAGAGGGTTGGGGTGTATAGTAGGTATGGTCAACTGAGTAGCGGTAATGCAATTAGTGGGAGAGGGTTCGTAGGTTTGTAGAAGAGATGGCAGATCACTCTTAGAGAACGGATTGACTCTTCGCTTAGGGCGATAAAATGTATTGTGGAGGGGGACTGAATTCCAATTGGGTGGAATGGGTTTAGGGGTGTGAGTTATGTAGTGTGATCGGTAGTTTGGATTAAAGGATATTGCAGAAAAATTATGCCAAAGTTTGCTAGATATCAGATCCTTGAAAGATTGGAGTTCCTTTTTATTATGGAGTAAAGCCAACATTATTTCCTCAAATCTAAGGGCGGGTTCTGTTATGACCGGGGTAGGAGGCTGTGTTCTGCATGTGGGTCGCTGCAAAAGTGCGGGTAAGGGTAATGTTGGAGGTAGTGTTGCTTGAGAGGGTGGATGAGTGGGGGCTGTCGATGTCTGAGTTGAAGGGGTGGATGGTTGGGATGTGGGTGGGGAGGGAGAAGTAGAGGGCGGGGGTGCTTGCCATGTAGTGCATTACTACGCAGTAGTGTGAGGTCGAGACATGTGCCAACCTAAGAATTCGGAGGGGGTGGAGTGTTGTGAGGAGAGTAAATGTGAGGAGTATCCTTAAGGGGTAGTGATGCAGAGACCGGCGGGATGTTGGAGGATGTAGGTGGGGGTGGCTGGTTGTAATGTGGGAGTGGTAAGGGTAGATAAGAGCATGGGGAGCTCAGGAGGTAATGCGTGATCATTAAGTTCCTGTATTGTCGAGACATGTGGCAAGGCATGGCCTCGCATAGGGTGGCTGAGACGGGGTGAGTACTTGGAAGGAGTAGCAATACAGTGCAAGGATGTCGAGATAAGAAAGGTGTTGGTGTTAAGGTGGGGGGAGCTATTGCCTTGTAATGTAGGGTTCAGTATCAATAGATGGGACAGGGGAATAGCAGGGGATTTAATTGCCCATTTCCTACTTGAGGATTATAAGCATTTGTGGAACATGTAATATTCACAAAAACTAATCAGGAGCTTATATGTAAATATTAACTTAAGAATTGTATAATACCTATAATATATATACTGTTTATCTAGACGCTGCTGATCGGACGGTTTCTGCGCAAATTATAAGTAAGCGACAATGTTAAATTTCCCAGTTCACTAAACACTCAATTCAACAATTGTTTACTGAATTCTAAAACAATGTCACTTTATGTACAGATTCTCTGACGATATAGCAGGGAGGAGGAGTCTCTATACTCACTACAACTCCTGGATCAATTCTGGTACCGCAAAATAAAATTGCCTTAAATGTAAGATACTGTTAAGTCTTATTCTCCGACAGCTCAAAAGTTAAAACTTCCCCATACATTGTAAACTAACAAATGTTATGTATCTACTTTTAGAAAGAAGATGTTTTAAAATAGTCCTGAGGGGGGCGTGGCTACGCATCGCGGAAGATGGCGGCATGATCCCGGAGCTCCGGAGCCGACCCTTCTTACGAAGCTCCTCTCAACGGCGTCTGCAGTCGCCCAGCCTCGGCACATAGCTTAAATGTGACCGTAATGTGAGGTGAGCCTAGCGCCCTCACTATTTTGGAGATTTGCGGCTTTTTCGCAGACTTGCTCGTTTCGGTCAGGAATTTCAGTCCCGACCGCCATTTTGTGCACAACGCGCCTCTCGCTATCTGAGGCATACTCACTCCCATAAATTGCCTGTGACTGTACTGGGGCAACTCCTATTTTTGTGGTGAGTCTTTTTTAATATGCACTATTGAAAAATGCCGCTTTTCTTTCTTTATCGAGCCTGAAATTAAACTTGCTTCTTCAGCCGCCATTTTGTGATGCTGTGTGCCTCATACCTCAAGAAATGTCTGACGCACTCTTCAATTTGACTTTTTATTTCAACTCAACTGCTACATAACGGCCAGGCTTGTTTCTGCTTCATTCTCTTCGCTCCTGAATGTTTTTGCTTTCTTTCTCCTCACTCTGGCTCACGCAGCATTCCAACGCCTCCTGTTGTTATGCCACCATGTCCTCATCAATTATGCTTCATTACTAAGCCTGACCTTTTGCTGGTAATTCTTCTCTTGGTGAAGCAGTTTGGTCGCTGTTGGTTACTCTAAACTCCTTTATGAACTGAAGTGCTTTCCTCTTTTTTATTACTGCTCAGTGTTCTTGTATGGGGAAACTCCTCAACTTGAAGCTTGCTACGAGTACTAAGCTGCCTTCCGGATCAGATTCTGACTCCCCTGTTCAGGATATGGAAGGAGGCAAGTTGTTAAAACCTGATGTTTCGCATGGAGCTATTCCTAAATCTCAGAATGGTGGGAAAACACCTCTAGCTTCCGTTAAATGTCTCAAGAAGGATCCTCCTGCCCCTGAGAACGGCGCCTCTTCTTCTTCCATGGACATCATCCTAGAGGAAATCCGCGCTCTCAAGCCCTTCATGGAAGCTACCACTAAGAACATGCAAGCCATGCAAGACAAATGGTCTACTTTAGAATCCCGTGTTCTTATACTAGAACAATCTTCGGAATCCCTTCACTCCTCCTGCTCTCGCATCTCCTCACTGGAGACTGAGGTTATTTTGCTTAAGAAACAGTCAGAGGATTTGGAAAACAGAAATCGTAGGAACAACCTCCGCCTTTACGGGCTTCCGGAATTGACGGAGGGATCTAACCCTACTGCTTTCTTTCAACTTTCCTTTCAAAGATTTTGGATACTCCAGCTCTAGCTTCCATCAACATCCAAAGAGCTCATCGCCTTGGTCCTCGAGTTTCCTCTAAGCCTAGAGGGGTCGTCATGCTATTCCTTCAGTACACTGATCTCCTGCAGGTTCGTTCAGCTGCGAAACTCAAAAAACAAATCATGTGGCAAGGTCACCGTCTTTATCTATCTCAGGATGTCTCCAAGGCCACAGCGGACAGACGGAAAAGATTTCTCGACCTACGTCCTCTGCTCAGAGCTCTCAATGCAAGATATGGTCTTCTTCACCCGTGTCTCTTCAAGGTTACCTACAAAGACAAAACCACCACTTATGAAGACCCTGCTGTTCTTCAAGAATTTCTCCGTCAACAGAGCCCTGATGTTATGGATGTTTCCAAACCACCCTGATTGAACTTACAGTCTCTTCTGGTCTAATATCATTAATGTTGTTGTTATTTGTTCTCTGAATCTCTTGTTATTGTTGCGAGTTTTCTTCTCTATTTTTGTCCTTATTGTCCTCTGACCTGTATAATATTTTCCTTGTTCTTCATAGATTTACTCTTTTTCTCCTCTTACATTTACAGACATCACTCTTTCTCCTCCCTTTTTTCATCCGATGTTTGCATGGTGTTTGTACGCTGCCTGTGGATTTGTGAATACTACGGTCTGGCGTCCACTCTTGGTGATGTCGCTGTCATCTATCTGATGCCTACACCCCCGTTTGCTTTTCCCGTACCCATAAGTATGTCTTTCAGTCGTTCGTTTTGGACTTGTACTGTCTTCTTGTTATCTATTGTTCCTGTCCCCTTTCTCCTTTTCTTTTTCTCTGCTTGCTTTCAGTCATTTTCTTCCTTCTCTTTTCTCTCTTCTCCCACTTTCTATCTTCTTTCTATTCTCTGGTCTATTTCTTCTCTTTTGTCTTCTATGTTTCAATGTTTTTTCTGTAGCAGTTTTTTCTCTCTTCTCTCTGCGTCTTTCCCTTTTTTCTTTCTTTTCTCTTATCATTTTCTCCTTATCATTAGATCGTCACTATTCTCAACTCTCTTAGTTTATTTTTTATGCATTAATGAGCATGTTGCTGCTAGTTGTTTTTCTCAATTGTTCCATTCCGTGTAATGACATGGAACGTTAAGGGATTGAATAATCCCATTAAAAGGCAAAGAGTTCTCTCACATTTGGCAAGACTTAAGACTGATGTTGCCCTCCTTCAAGAGACGCATCTTGCTGAGGTAGAGGCTCTAAAGCTCAAACGTTGTTGGGTGGGTCATGTTATTTGTTCCCCTACGGTAACTAGGAAGAATGGTGTTGTAATTTTGTTGCATAATAAGTTAAATGTTTCCTCCATCGTTCATGAATGTGATGTTGAAGGCCGTTGAGTTCTTGTTACATTACTTATAGATAATATTCCTCTGACCCTTTTTAATGTGTATGCCCCTACTGGAATTGACAGGTCCTTTTGGCCCTCTATCTCTTCTAAACTGTCCTCCCTTTCTGGGGACTACATACTTATTGGAGGAGATTGTAATCAAGTTATTGACCCTTTCCTTGATCAACAGTCAAAAGTCAAATTTGTCCCCTCTCGGATGCACACTCAATTTGTAAATTCTTTTCAATATAATGCTTTAGTGGATATTTGGAGACTGTGTAACCCAGATGTTAGAGAATATAGTTTCTACTCCCCTCCTCATCAGTCCCAATCCCGCATTGACCATATTTTTCTTAGTAAATCCTTGTCCCAACATGCTATCCGCTCTGAAATTGGCTCCATCCTGCTTTCCGACCATGCTCCAGTTTTTGTAGATCTTGACTTAATACCATTTTCTCCCCATTCTGGCAGATGGCGGTTCAATAATGCTTTGCTTCTAGAACCCACTTTTTGTACCGAATTTACTGCCTTTGCCAAAGAATTTTTTTCTTTTAAACAATACCCCTGATTCCCCTTTTGTTACGGTTTGGGACTCTTTTAAAGCAGCCTCTAGGGGTTTTATTATCAATTTTGTGGCCAGTCGGAAGAAGCTCAGAGAAGCTAAGTCGGCAAAAATATTAGCTGATATTAAAGCTTTAGAACTTGCCTATTATGCATCTAAATCTGCCTCCTCTCTTAACTCACTCATTGAGGCAAAGATTTAATTTAACAAATACACAACCGATGCTGCTTCTAATAGCTTGCTAAAATGTAACTCCAGATATTATGGCGGTAAAAATAAGATGGGGAAACTCTTGGCTAATTATTTAAAAATACGAAAGGAACGCACAAAGGTTGAATCTATCAAAACCTCTTCTGGAGAATCTACATTTAAGGATAAAGACATCCTCACAGGGTTTGTCAAATTTTACGATAACCTTTATACTCCTGAACAAGTCCCGAAACCCGACGATCTCCTTTCTTACTTTCACTCCCTTCCCTCTCCTCTAATTTCCCATGTTGATTTCCATTCCTTGGAACAAGACATTTCGCTCTCCGAAATTTCCCATGCTGTCTCTAAATTACGTCATGGTAAATCTCTTTACTATTGAATTCTACAGTCATTTTGCCTCTCTTCTTCTTCCCAAACTCCTACTTTTATTTTAAACCTTCCTTGGAGCCGGTTCCTCAGGTGGTTCATTTCAACAGGCTTTAATTTGTTTGATTCCCAAAGATGATAAGGATCATACCTTATGCAAAAATTACAGAACCAATCTCCTTGGACAATACTGATTATAAAATTTTAGCCAAGATTTTAGCATTACGCATGGACCCTTCTCTGCCAGACCTACTTGGCGGGGTTTGTCAAAGGACATCTCTCCTCCGACAATTCACGTGTTTTCCTCAATATACTTAGCAAGGCTTCCTCTTTACCTCTTCCCTTTCCAGCTATCTCTTTAGACGCGGAGAAAGCCTTTGATAGGATTGGGTGGGATTTTATGTTTCAAGCTTTCCGTTGGTTTGGTATCCCCTCCAAATTCATTTCTATTGTTTCTTTACTTTATTCCGATCCTCAGGCTTCTATTTTTGTTAATGGGTTGTCCTCAGACTATTTTTCTTTACATAGAGGTGTTCGACAGGGTTGCCCCCTATCCCCTTTACTTTTTGTGTTAGCATTAGAACCTTTTCTTACTAAAATTCGTCTAGACAGCAGTATTTCTGGTTTTCAATTTGGCTCTCATCAGGTTAAGCTCTCGGTTTATGCTGATGATATTCTTTTTTATTGTTGCAATCCTGCTACCTCTATCCCCTCCTTCCTTCAGCAAGTCTCCTCCTTCTATGCGGTTTCTGGTTATCGCTTAAACGCTGATAAATGTGAAATCTTACCTTTGAATCCTCTCTGCCAGAAACATCTTTTTTCTCAAACGGGTTTTTCATGGCAACCATCTAAAATTAAATATTTGGGAGTTTGGTTTGCCCCCCTTTTATCTGACACTCTTAAATTTAACTTTGATTATATTTCCAAGAAAATGGACACGGCTATTACACGTTGGCATCCACTCTTTCTGTCCTGGTGGGGCCGACTTAATTCTATAAAGATGATGTTATCCCCCCTTCTTCTTTATACTATTTCCATGCTCCCTTTACGCATTCCAATTTCTTTCTTCAAAAAGATTGATTCTTTACTATTGAAATTTCTCTGGAACGGTAAGCGCCCTCGGACAGCTCTTTCTTTCTTACGAAAGGATAAAGCTCATTCTGGAGTACGTTTGCCTGATTTTAAGGAATACCATGGAGCCTTTACCTTGAAACAATCAACCCGCTGGTTATCTTCTGATCTTCCTCATTATCCTCCTGTCTGGTTGAATATGGAAACATCCTTCATTTTTCCATTCACCTTTTGCGAATTCCTCTCCTTTTCATCTTCTTTAACTCGCCTTCGCACGCCTGTTATTTCTCACTCTCGGAATCTCCTTTTACCATTCCTATCTTCATCTTATCCTTCCCTCCTTTCCATTCACGAACAACCGATCTGGAACAATTCACTCCTCAAAATTCATAACCGCACTTTCTTTTGGAAATCTTGGTATTTTCGTGGAATATGTTGGATTTCCCAATTACTCTCTCAAGGTACCCCTCTCTCCTTCCAGGAGCTCCAATCTCTCTATTCGTTACCCGCTTCTGCCCGGGCACAACATGCTACCCTTTTTCCAGTCTTGATCTCCTATCTACGCTCCTTGTCACCTTCCAACGATGTTCTTTTAGACCATAAACCCACCTCCCTATTACTGGAAGCTTCTCCTTCTGCATCTGCTTTGTATAATTCTTTCCGCTTTGTTAATGATAGACCTAAATCTCGTATCGAAAATGCTTGGGAATCAGATTTTTCTCAGAATTGGCCTGTACTTTTTGGGGATAAAATATGGGCTAAACTTCATAAAACCTCTAGAGCTGCTAATACTACCCCAACTTTATATTTTATTTACAACAGAACTCTATTCACTCCACTAGCTCTATCCCGTTTTTCACCAGATACCCCTCCTACTTGTTGGTCATGTCCTTGTCCCGTTGCAGACCTCAAACATATGCTTTTTGACTGCCCTCCTACTTCCCAGTTCTGGCAACTAGTTTGGAAGCAAATACAGGAAATCTTTCAATTCCAAGTTCCCTTTTCCCCTACACAAATTTTTCTAGGTTCTCTCTCACCAGAACTTCCTCTTTCTCCCAGCCACTATCTTTTACTTGACCTCTTCATAGCTATAGCTTTTCACACCATCACTTCGAACTGGAAACAGGCTGCAATTATTTCCTACCAATCTTGGTGGAATGCGGTTTGTTTTCATCATCGTTTGGATACCAATTATGAATCCCCTATATCCCTAGCTATTAAACGGGACTTGATCTGGCTTCCTTTAGTAACATACCTTTCTTCCTCTGCTCCTGTACATCCCTCCCCTGATCCTAACACAGTTGAAGTACATAAACCCCCATGATTTTCTTATTCTTTGACTGCTGTAACTATTAAGTTTCATCATATTAATTTTGCCTTTTATTTAAGCTTTAGTGCTATTGTTCATAATTCCTCACGCTTGTTGTGCATACCCTACATGAAAACCATTAATGTATTGCTTATTTTGTATATCTATTTATTGTAACTCTTCCTTCTCTCTCCCCCTCTCCTCCCCTTCCTCTATATTTTCTTCAATAAGTCAAACTTTAAAAAAAATAGTCCTGAGGAAGGTGTTTCAAAAAACGAAGCACCGAAATGCGTCGACTAACTTTTTTAATTGTATCATTTGATTGTTTTTATTATGTATTGTATTGAGTTATGATAAATTTAGCAGATATATGTAAAATGTTGTTTTGAAAAAAATCTATATGATTTTGTTTTTAATAAATTGTCTATACTGAGGATATGAAAACCCCTTTTTAAAAAAATAATAAAAAACATTTAGATACATCAAATGTTATGTTTTGACTCAAATGCAATGTATGGTGGACTGTGGATATAATTGACCAAAGCAAATGTCATTGTTTACTTAAAATTGCAATACACAGAAAGGAATTCTCTTTTTGGTTGTAGCACCAGGGATGAAGCCACACTTAAGTCAATATGGTCTTTTCAATATTCTTTATTCTTCTTTAGGATAGTAGATGACAGGACAACAGCCAACGCATTTTGTTCCTTTTAAAGGAACTTTATCAGGGCTGAAACCAACATAAAACGATACATAAATAACCCCAATACAAAATACCTAAGACTGAAAGCACACACAAAACAAAACATACTATTACTCCTGGGGCACAGAGACAGAACATGTTGTCAAAGTACAAAACTTAAGAAAGCCGTCTCACAGAACCAGCAGTCTACACCCATGATTAAGTGCAGATAGCACGAAACGCGTCGGGGAACAAGACTTTTAATTGAACGAGCCATCGCGAATTCTGCATGCAGCACCCTCGAATAAATTTGTCAGCGATACATTACCAGGTGTGGGCTCTTTCCTCAGCAGGCACCTTGTGACTTTGATATTTGCGGTTCCGCCTGGACCGCGGTGAAGAGCCCTGCTGTTCAACAGTCCTGCCGCGGTGTCACCCGACATTGCGAAAGAGGGATCTGGTAGCTGCATTTGGGGGAGAGAACGGCTGGTGTCAGAAGGACTGATGTACCGCAACCCACTAGTGAATACAGAAGGCGTGTGAGACAGCGTGCAACCCACTGTGGAGTATAAGAGACTACATGGACCAGAAAGCCACGCGCTGTGGCGACGCCCACTGGGCGGGGTCGTGGAGCATGGAAATGTTTTAATCAAGGCAAAGCCGTCTCACAGAACCAGCAGTCTACACCCATGATTAACTGCAGATAGCACGAAACGTGTCGGGGAACAAGACATTTAATTGAGCGAGCCATCGCAATTTCTGCATGCAGCACCCTCGAATACCTTGTGACTTTGATATATATATATATATAGATATATATATATAATTACAAAACATACTATTACTCCTGGGGCACAGAGACAGAACATGTCGTCGAAGTACAAAACTTAGGAAATATTTTCACAAACATTATTTACAAATACAATGTCAAGGGCAAACCATCACGATTAAATATCATATATATCATTATACGAAAAAGCATATAAAAGATTGAGATTAGACCAATCTACCTTTTGTGATAAATTATACAAATAAAGGTTAAACGTACACCAATCCATAGATACAGGGAAAAAGAAGGGGCGCAAAGGGAAGAGAACACAGGGGGGGGGAAAGCCATATTCGAAGTAACTCTTTTAAGAAAGAAAGCAAAAAGTAAAAAAGAAAAAAGACTAAGTGAAGAAAAGAAAGAAAAAAGCGAAAAGTCCGTTTATGAAAATAGAACGGAACCAGATGTTACACCGGACTCTAAATTCATCCAAGATATAAAACTAATGATGTTATTAATAAAGAAAGGAGGGAAGCGTAATCTCACAAAAAGTCTTGTAAAAACAAGGTGCCACTGTATACGTCATGGGAATAATCAGTCCCAAAATGAGGGCAAAGTAATAATAAATTCCGGCTAGAGCAATCTAAGAAGATATACATATATCACACATTTGCAGTCACAGTCACATTAGTACATCAGTACTATTCATTCCAGTTCAGATAGAACCTCCAGTCTTAATCACTATACTTATTCAAAAAGCAGAACTATACAATAATAAATACCACCCAATGATCAATGTACAATACACACAAATATTGTCATTAAAAACCAAGTGAAATCTCACTTAGGTATTATCAACTATGTACTCCTTTCTTGTTTTTTTTTTTATATATTTTTTTCCAACTATTTTTTTAACCCGCCCCCGCACAGGACATTTTGACACAAGAAGGGAGAAGGAGAAAAAGAAAAAAGAAAAAACACACACCAGGAAAAAACACAATATACCTACATCCATATATATCACACTTAAATCTGTATCATTAGGTGGCTTAGGCCAAAGTTTAAACTATTTAAGTAAAACCATGTTAATTAAGACTACTTATACATTTTTAGGTCATGTAAGAGAGGAAAAGCAAAACAATAGTCATAAAGCGTCTTGGTGTAGGTGGTGAAATTGAACACCTAAATTAGGTTGACTATGTTAAACGGAGAGTAGTTACCTTTCCTTCCACTTACTGAGTGGATCCCATATTTGTAACCCTAGAGCACTTCCCCTCTTACCCTTTCTAGCATAAATCCATTTCCCTAAATTATAGACACTTAGCAGTCTGGCTACCCTTTGATGCAATGTCGGTGGGAGTCGGTCAAGCCAAGCTGATGCAATACAGATTCAGAGCACTGCCATGGCCATGGCCACAAATAGGAAGTAGTCAAGTTGGGAGTGAGGGGTGTCCTCCGCCGCCCCTAATAAGATCCTACCTGGAGTTAGCTTAACCTCTATTTTTAATGATCTTTCCAAGAATGATTCAATAGATTCAATTAGAGGATGTAAGTGGGGGCAAGTGGTGAATATATGTATTATATCTCCTTCTGAACTGTCACAGTGTGGGCAGGTGATCCCCTGTGTCCCTCCCCATTGTGCGATTCTTGCCGGTGTGTAATATAGCATGTAAATAGTTTTATAATGTTGTACTTGAAGGGCTGCTGAGCAGAGAATCTCCTGTCCTAGCTGCAGTGACTTCCAAAATACCTCCTGCTCTATTCCTAGCTTGTTTACCCATTTAGATTCAAATTTTTCAAGGTCATCCTCTCTATTTACAATAAGCTCGGCATACACTTTTCTAATTGTATAGCCATGTCCCCCCTCAATGATCCCCAAAATTGTGATTTTGTCGAACCCCTTTGATCCCCCTTTTTTGAAAGAAAGGAAGCTCCTAACCTGTAGATACTTAAAGAAGTTCCTTGAGCTGGGGTCAAATGTAGACTGTATTTCAGTGAATTGTCACATTCCTTCGGGCTCTATCACATCCCCCACTTTCTTCAGCCCTCCGCTTCCCCACTCTAAAAATACAGTATCTTAGAAGATCTCCTGTGGTAGTGTAGGGTTCTGATATAACCTAGTGTAGGCGTTGAATCTTCCCAACCCAAATCTTTTTGTAAACACCTTCCAGACCTTGTATGCTGCAGTCACTGTTTTGAATCTAGTTCTCTTGAAGTAGCTGGGTTCGGTATACTTCAGGAAAGCATCCTCTACTTCATCCCGAGTACTAATCCGTAGATAGAAACAAACCCAAAATAGACACCTGATTCAGACTCTGCTCCCCCTATAAGGCCTGTCATTTGCTGAAGGGCTGCTGCCCAGTTGTATAATCTAAGATCAGGCAGTACCCACCCCACTCTATCCTTTGGTAGTGACATGAATCTCAGTGCTCTTCTTGTTTTTCCATGCGCCCATACAATACGATTTATCATTTGCTCTATTATATTAAACCATTTGGCATTGAACATGAGCGGAATTGCCCTGAATAAGTATAAAAATTTGGGTGGAAGGGTCATTTTTACAAAATTGACCCGCCCTTCTATTGACATGTGGAGATTATGAACCCTGTCCAGATCCTTTTTCGCCTTATTGACTACTGGGCCTATATTTATTTCTACTAGTTTATCAAGCTCCACCGTGATATTCACCCCTAGATAAACCCCAGCCTGAACCACCCGTGAATCTGTGCAAATTGCCTGAACATTTTTAATGATTTGGGTTTTAGACTTATTCAGGACGTACCCTGCAACCCGACCAAACTGCTCTGCTTCCTCCTCTACTGCTCTAATAGCCTCTGTGGGTAAGGGTGTGATAACCGCCATATCATCGGCGTAGGCAAGCACCTTACACAGACCTCCTTTAGTTACTAATGGGGGAATCCGATAGTTTTGTTCCAGTTTGCGGATCAACGGGTCAATGTACATAGCAAACAGCAGTGGGGAACATGGGTAATTTCAAAAGGAGCAGTATGACCAGCATTCACCCAAATACTAGCTGTGGGTGCAATATACAGTGTCTGGATAGCTTTGATAAAGCCCTCCCCACAGCCCCCCTGCCTTAGGACTGCCCACAGAAAATCCCAAGAGACCCGATCAAATGCTTTTTCGGCGTCCAGAAGCATAACTGCCATCGGGTCTCCTGGGATCTCCGTGGCGTCTAACAGTGTAATCACCTTCCGAATGTGCTGAGTAGTGCCTCTACCTGGTATAAAACTGTGTTTGTTTGTACTGACCAAAGTGCCTATGACTCTAGAGAATCTTACTGCCAATGCCTTTGAAAAAATGTTTACGTATGCTTATCAGGGTTATTGGGCGGTAGGAACCTGGCTCAGTAGATGGTTTCCCTTTTATAAGTATAATTATTATGTCGGTATAGACAAGCCTGCTTGCGCCTCCTGAATTGTCCTAGCTAGGTCGAGTTTGAGCGCCTTGAAAAAAACCTTATAGAATTCCCCCGGAATCTGGTCCGGTCCTGGGTAAGCCTAGCATGGCGGCAGTAATCTCCTCTTCCACCAAAGGAGCATCCTGTGTTTCCCTGTCCTCCTCGGATAGTATATTACTGGTTGGATCCTGCAAGTATCTATGGATTTCTCCAGGGTCCCTAGCTTGCTCCTCTTTATACAGTTTACAATGAAACTGGCGAAAGACTTCCTGAAGTTCCTCCGTATCTGAAACAAGATTCCCGCTAGAGTCCGCTATTCCTTTAATTTTCCCAAAGGCTACCTTCTGCCTGGTCCGCCTCGCTAGTGTATGGCCCACCCTTTCACTACATTCATAGCATTTTTCCTTTTGCGTTAAAAAATATTGGCCGCCCTGGTTGCTATTCTTTCCTCTGCCTATCCTTTTGCCCTGGCAACCGCAAGTAGCCCCTGCTCGAGATGTTCCCCAGTTATTGTGCATTGTGCCAGCATCTGCTCAGCCTCCAGTAGAGCTGTATTTAGTTGTTCTGACCTTAATCACTCTTTTTTCTGCTTAGACAGGCTAAAGATAAGTGTCTCTCCTGGAACCCCCGCCTTGAATGCGTCCCAAGCGTTCTCTGATGTCGTGCTTCCTCTATTGATCGCCCAGAATTCTTTTATCCATGTGTTCATATGTTTAACATAGTCAGCGTCTATCAGTAAACCCCTCTCAAACGTCCAGCCCCGCTCCTGCCTTCGCATTGCCCCAGCCTCTATTGATAAAATTAACGGGTTGTGGTCAGATACAATTCGCGGAAGTCTTTCTACCTGCAGTTTGGATAATAGGGAGCAAGAAACTAAAAAATAATCTAACCTGACGCACAGTTTATGGGGGGCGTAGTAATAGGTAATCCCTGGATCATCTGGTTTTAACTTGTCCCACACATCCACCAATGCGTTATTGTTAGCCAGATTCAGGATTGCACAACAGACTCTCTTTTTACGTCCTTGATAATTCCCACGAGCATCCAGGCCTAGCCCTGCTGCACCATTGATGTTAAAATCTCCTGCTAGGATGACCCGTGGGGCCTATGTGGCCAATTCTAGGTCTAAGAAGTCAAACAGTTCCGGGTCATCTTCAGTAGAGCGATAAATTGAGCCCAATGTGACCCAATCCCCACTGATCAAACACTCTATCAGGACCCACCTGCCCCACTGATCTTCTAGTTTCTTCCTTATCGTCAAATTGCTGAGCCTCGATAAAATAGCCACCCCTCTAGTTTTTGCCCCTTGCCTTGAATGCGCTAGCAGATGGAACCCTAGTTGTTCCAGCAAGAAAGCCTTGGTGCCCTCAATATGGGTCTCTTGGAGACATACAAAATCTGCACGTGTATTTTTAAGCACCAGTGCTACACGTTGCCTTTTCATCTTATCATTTAGCCCGCATACTTTAAGCGTTATTATTTTTATGTTCATATTCATTTATTCACATCCTTTGGTTTTCCTACTAAACAATCTACTGAGCCATCTGCTCCCATCCTAGCAGGACCTTGTTTTCCAACTCCTCTGAAAGATCTACCTGGCCGTCTTGCTACCTTTAATTGTTTTGACCCTTCTCCATAAATTTCTTTCTTAAAAAGTTGCAAAAGTACCCTACGTCCTGTGCCCCACTCCCTCCAGCCCCCACCCTCTCAGACTCCCACCCCTCTTACCCTCCTTACAGGCAAATAGGTCAATCCTGACCTAGGTGTGACAGCTTCTTAGACCGTGGGACGTCACTGCCCCCCTCCACCCTACTAACCGCAACAACAAAAAAGAACTCCCCGGCTGTGGATATACCATCCCAATCCATCTAACGCTCTGCAACTCATAGTGATAGTGAAATACTCATAAGGTTACCCTGAAGCTACACCCCTATAGCTCTATCTTTGTCTACCGCTCCGCTCAAATAGAACTCCTTAGACCCCTTCTTTCCTTTATCTCTGATAGGAATGCCTGAGCTTTGACCTCTGAAAAGAACATCCTAGTTTGGCCATCTATTAATACTTTAAGTCTGGCTGGAAACAGCAGGAAAGCTTCACATCCCGTCTTCTGGAAAGGGTCAATCAACTGTCTTAATCGCCACCTCCTTTCGACTGTGACGTGGCAAAAGTCTGGGTGTGCAAAGAAGGATATCCCATTAAAGCTACGGCGCAACTGACGTTTAGCCTTATCCATGATCTCCTGTCTAACTAGAAAGTTCCCAACAAAAACACGCATTGCCCTGGGCCTGTCTGGTTGAGATGTAGCATGGGCTTTCTTCTGCATTAGAGGGAACCTATGTGCCCGCTGGACCTCTGTCTCCCAATTCCATGCTGCTAGCTCTGGGAAAGCCCCTTTTAACAGTGAGATAACAAGGCCCGTGCGTCCTGTCCCTCTGCACCCTCCGGAATTCCCAGGAGCCTGATGTTATTGCATCTCTGCCGGTTTTCAAAGTCTTCCAACTTCCACTGCATGTCCTCCGCTGCTTTTTCCTGGGCCTCTTTAAACTCCTGCCATCTTGTTACTTCGTCCTCCAACTTCCCAGTCCTCTCTTCCACCTCCGTGACTCTGCCCGCCATCTCTGCATATAGTTTATTCATTTTACTTAGGGAGCCTTGATTTTTTTTGTTTGCCTGCTTGGCTCTTCTACTCTCGGTTCTGGCCACCCCCTGCACCTGCTTGAGTGTAGCGTAGAGTAGGTCCATCATTGGCGCCTGGTCGTGAGAGGTGGTGGATGAAGTGTGTGCCGGTTACCGATATTGGCTGCTCATTCCTCTCCCCTCCTGATATAAATAAAAGGTGGCAGAATAGTCTCAGTCTAGTTTTTTTGCCACATCCACTTGTGAGGAGCTGCTGGGGATCTTATACCTTAGGCGCGGTCGGCTCTTCTGCTGCTTTACTCTTTGTTTTAGAGAGGCCCTCTGAATTGTGCTCTCAACGACTGACAAGTCTGAGTCAGAATCAGATTCTGTGCTGCCAGTGTAGCTCTCACCCGACCCGCAGCGTTCTTCAGATGTCGAGCCAGTATCATCGTTGACTGAGAAGAAGCAATCATCGCTTGGTGAGCCAGGAGCTAAGAGTAAGTCTATATCAGGCTCTGCAATCAGAGGGGGGTTACCTTTTTGCCTTTCTGGTAATGGGCCCTCTATCTCTGACTCAGCTGTCGCCTCTGTTGTCCCCTCTATCCCCTCTGCTCCCTCTGCTCCCAGAGTGCTGTGTACATTTACAGGAAGGATTGGACCGATGCATCTCTTATCCAGCATTCCATCACTTGACCCAAAACATCTCTGTCGTAGAGCACTTTTATCCAAGGAGGTCGCTTTAGGGAGCTGCTGCACAGACGCGCCATCGCCTGCCAGCCCTAAATCAGATCGCGGTTTGTCACATTCATGCCCCTGCGTTTCATCCTGCTCCAAACCCCATTCTGCCAGGACCTCAGATGTGGAGTCAGCGTGGCTTACCTCATTGCGCGCTTCGCCAGACTCTGTTCTTGACGGCAACTGTTCTGTCTCGCTGCCCGCAGCCTGGACAGATTGCTCTGTTAGCCGCACATCGGGGAACATCCTGCTCGGTGTTCCGTGTGCGTGCGCCTCCATCAGTAACGGGCTGCCTGGACGAGTGGTGATGCCCGATGTAGTGCCGCCATAATCCTCGAGACCCACAACATAGCCCACAGCGGCGGAGAAGGATTCAGCCAAGGTAGGCTGCCGGAGTGTGCTTCCCCTTGGTGTAATCGCATTGTTTTGGACATCCTTCTGTTTCCCTTTAGTATATTTTTTCGTGGCCGCAGCTGCCTCAGCATCCTTTTGTTTTGGCCCCCTGCTTCTGGCCCCCGGGTCCTCTGAGGTGCATGTATTCTTAGCTGTCTGCTTTCTTGTTACCACCACGGGACCTCCAGGTAGCGGTATGGGGTCGGTCGCAAGGCTCGCGGCGTCCCTTGTTTCCTTTGTTTCTTTGGGTTTTGGCCCCCTGGGCACAATGACAACTCTTAGGAATCTGGCCTTCACAGCTGCACAGGATCGTAGAAAAGCCTTTTGTAATACACGGCGGTGTATCGGGGTGAACAGTCCTGTTGCAAAGCCTCTTAGCCAGCCAAATTCACTGAGCATTCTGTACTGTATCCACAGCCATTTCAGATCACCAGGAGAGATGGTCGGTGCGACTGCTCCTACGGCTGGTCAGCGGCCATCTTGCCCTCCGGCGCCTCATCAGATCCCCATCTCGACTAGATACTCCCACTATATAGAAAAAAAAGTATAAAGGGTCCCACAGTGACGTTTAGATATTCTTAGAATCCGGCCCAAATAATCTAAAAGAATATATCATAGAAATATGGTAACTACCATGTCAACAGTACGCATCAAGCTCATTGCAAAATTACTTCAAAGGTACCGCTTAAAAGTAAAATATCACCAAAACGCGGTACACAGCAGGATCCAAATGTATGGGAATGCTAATAAGCAGTAGCAACAAATGGGATCCAACCCTAGTGATCTGTAAGAATATGTCACTATTTTACAACCAATTTGAAAGAATTCAATAAAATACGTCTGAAAGGCACCAATTGGATATAAGATCTCACCAGAGAAAAATATGTGTAGAATTTTTAACGTATGTTGATAGCGATCGGCAATCCCACAATGCGGATGAAGTAAGGGGAGACTTCAGCAACAGCAGTCTGAAAAAAGCATGTCAAAGTCAATCGAGAAAGTTTAAATACTGCATATCTCTAAGAGCAAAGAGAGGACCATTTTAGAAAGGCACCAGTCTGAGTTTGTCAAAACCTACAATCATATTACCACCAAATCCCAACATCCTGCAAGTATTCCCCGCAGATGC
Organism: Lissotriton vulgaris; assembly: GCF_964263255.1. Taxonomy (NCBI): domain Eukaryota; kingdom Metazoa; phylum Chordata; class Amphibia; order Caudata; family Salamandridae; genus Lissotriton; species Lissotriton vulgaris. The sequence continues at coordinate 1,025,181,295 of NC_141696.1, read as the reverse complement.
TATGCTTTCTAATAGATGTGACTAAGCGCGCTTGTTTACACATAATTTATATATTTTACCATGCACCACTCTACATAGACACTACCAAGATCCCCAGCCATGCCACTTTACTAAATGCCCAAATTGAACATAATTGGGTTATATGTCTTCACAATATCCACCAGTATATCGAACTACATGACAGACATTCCAATCCCCAACTTTACAAGCTAACAGAACCCTGAGCAATCGTGGTAGCCATCCAGACACCATCACAAACAATGAAGGAAGCATGACTCCCACCTTCTAAATAAACTTAGCCCCATAAACTGAAAATGTGATCAGTGTTCAAATCTTCCTTACCAATCAAACTGAATCATCTTAACACACTTAGATTTTTCATCTGAAAGAAAATTGTGATGTTTATTGCCATACTCAAAAACATAAAGTAGTTGTTTGTGCATAAAGCATATATCAGTGTATGGAGTTACCTCAAGGGTAGCAAAAGATCCTCTACCCAAGGTAGAGAGTTATTCGCCGAACAACTAAAGAAAAACATATGCTATGATTAATTTGTTTCTGCCAGCAGTACAGAATGCAAGAATGCAGCCTGGCCAAGGCTACCATACATGCCATATTTCTACACTGCATATTTTGCACAGATATAAGGGTTTCCTATTGTGTGTGGAAGAGTTCCCCAGTGCTACTAGTCTCGGATGTCAGCATCTTGAAATAGTGACACAGATTTTCCCACTTGCCTCTGGTGGTGTAGTCAAAATATATATCTGGTACAAACTCCTAAAACAATAGAACTGGCCTGAAAAATATTGGTTATTATGGTGCTACACTGCCCCTTGCATATGTAGCCCAGGAGTATTGCACTGTTTTAAGGCAGTTTTTATAATATTAACACTGCAGTAATTAAGTTGTGAAATAGATATCATTAGAAGGACACTAAGGTGGTCCTCTTCCTTAAAAAAAACAACACACAAAGCATTGGGAATTTTACACAAAAAACACAATGAACCCATGGACATGTCAGAAATAAGTAATCTCAAAATTTAGCAACAATGGCTTCACAGGCATAAAGCGTAGATTCATGCCTGTTGCCCAGTCATACATGGAATTTATCCCTACAGTTGTCACTGTGTTAGGTGAAGAGGAAAGGGTTGGAGTGAGAGAGGGGACAGACTCAAGTTCAGGCACCTCTGTAGATGAGGTAAGCGTTGCAGAAATAATGCTACACGTCGGTAATGAAGAAAGTAATGTCTACAAAGGAATATCTTTCAATTGTAACACAGGAACAGCCATATACAGCGCTAATATTTTCCTCAACTGTGCGTGACCAGCGCACCTATGCCAGGCATATGCTTTGCATTATGGGACATGTAGTCCTATATACTCAATTATAAAAGCAGGAGTAGAAGATACGAATGCAGAGCAAAACCCTGGATTGTATACGCTTTGTTCGCCATAAGTTGGCAGGGTATGCTCAGACGTGAGTCCCTTGCTCACTTTGCCACTGGATTCAAGCAAGACTGGCTGAAGACGGCTGGAATGCCACAAACCGGTCCTAGGAAGCTTGTTTCCAGTCCAGGAAGGCATGGCTTGGCGGTTCGAGCTGGACTGTTCCCATGAGGCACAGGGTCAGACTGATTAGCATATGCCCATGTCTGAACTGGGGTGGCAGAGTGGGCTAAAGAACGGTGATGGATTAAACCCAGAACTGTTGACTGGGTGTGAGTGTTTGATTGGTTCAGATGCTCTGTCCATCACCACCCCCTTTTGGACCTGAATGTAAGCACAGCACCTCGTGGTGCCTGAAGTAGGAGAAACTCAATAAAGAAAATAGTGCTTACAATACTAAATAACATGTACCGTGTAGCAACCGAAGTAAAGGGGCCAGTCACCATGGGAGATTACAAATGAAGACAAGGCGGTACTAAGCAGGGACTAACAAGCCTATTATGGAACCAGAAGCCAGCATTTAGGAAGGACAATGAAAAAAGCCAATGACAAATATGGGCGAAGTGTGGGTGGCGCATCTATTCCATACTACAGTACAGCAAGGAATCAGAAGCCAGCATTTACGAAGGCCAATGAAACAAGCCAATGACAAATATGGGCAGAGAGTGGGTGGACCTTCTATTCCATACTCCAGTACCGCAAGTCTCGCAGAGCAGCGCATGCGCGCTGACTCTAGGCTCGATCTAAAAAACAATCATGTGTCACTCACCGGTGTGTCACATAGCTTCCTTGCAACGCTAGCGCTCTCACCCTCAGGAGAAACAAGGGTGAGTCACGATGCTTCCCATGTCGATGCTGCAGATAATCAATTCAGTTGGGTATTCCAGCAATGCCATTGATGTGTAAGAAGGATGATGTCTTGGTCGTCACCCACCTCGCCTGGAGAGCACCATTGATTTGCTTTACCAGTGAGAACAGCCACTCTACTAGTGAGTTCCAGTGACGCTTACCTGCTTTTGGCTTAGTGATATTATATTCAACATGCTCCAAGCCCGGAATGCACTGACACGTTGTTTTATTACACCAGACCAATCATTTTAACAGAATCCTCATTCTTTGACCCACACCCCCACTCTCAGGAACAGATTACTCATGTTACTGCTCTGATGGCAAGCTGAGATGGCTAGTTCGAATGTATAATAGTTCAGATAAATACTGCACCCCTGAAAACCACACATCCCTATTTTAAAACTCTACAGTTGGCAGAAATTCCTATGCTAGCTTCACAGTGTAGATCAGCAGAGATTTCACAAGCTTCTCTCTCTTTTTGATCGTCACCAGTGTGGCAAAGCAAATCATACGCTGTTTATTCAACCGCAGGCATCAACCACCTCCAGTGGCTGCCACGAATAGAACCAACCCTTTTTAGTAAGGTCACCGCATTTTACAAGGTGCTCCTGGCTAGTGAACGACAAGAAGACCAAACACCATACAGATTACACACAACTAAAGTCACAAGGAAAAGAAGGGAGTAATCAATATATGCTTCCAGTGGAGACAAATAAAACAGACTGTTGGATTGGATGGAACCAGAAGAAGGGGATTTAAAAAACGTTTTTTTTCCTGCAGAGAGCTTTTCTTTTATTTCTATGGGCAAGTGGTCTGTCTGTGCCCTGGGTTAGAACTCACCTATTTATATGAGGCCTGTGACCAGGAAGACAGACAAAGTGTAACGTAAAGTTTTCAACAACATGGTTCAGCATTATACTTTTTTCTAAACATCTTCTTTAGATACTTTGTCGCATGTATAACACTTGAAGTTCTCATTTCTTTTAATTCATGCATTGTCTACAACTGAATGCAGGACATTAGCACAGCTGTATTCAATCACTGTCGACCCTTAATTGAGTAAAATAGTAGGCCACGATTCAGTTCCTCATTATTTAAACCCTCACATTATTTATAGCACTGGATTGTGTGACTCGGTTGCCACAGTGCAGACGTGAATAACTGTGTTGCAAAACAATGGAAATCAATGCCAAATGGGAAACACATGAAGAATTAATACTAATGGCGCGGAAAGCAAGAGGCATGTTTGGCAAAAACTGTTATCATTAAGAACGGGATACAGTACATCAAATCTATGTTGCATTATTTCTGCCCTTATATCTCATTGACTGTGATGAAAACAAGCTGTTTTACAGAGTACATAGCATTTCCCAGCCAATTTGCTTTTGTGTGCGTAGGAAATGTTCCAAGATCTACAAATAACCTGCTTAGCCCATTAAGGCAAATCATTTACAATGCCATTGACAAAAGGCAAGGGGAAAAAAACAGGATCTGCAGTGAGAACGCTCAGACACAAAGGCAAGTGAAGCAAGCCCTGAAAGATTGTGTTTGGTTTGCATTTACAGAGCCCTGCAAAACGCGAGATTGCCTCAGACTAAATTGGATAAAAGTTGACAGGTCTTTTTTTTATCAAGCACCACATTGTACATTATGATATAGCTGCAGTCTTCTTCATTCAATCATATTCAAGCAATTATCAGAGCAGCACACTAAGGGGAGATCAATAATTGATTATTTGTCAAATTTCTAGCTGTCGCTAGAAACACCAACAAAACAATGAATGGGACCGAAGCAGAGTGGTGCCGAGGCCTGCCCAGACAGAGACTGATGGGATTACCTTCACTCAATGTCATTCGGCCCTCTGCAGGAAAAGCTCCTCTCGGACTGTACACGTCGAGGTTCTAATCAGAGACTTAAACGTATGCATGCGTACACTAATCATGTTAGACATGACATTGCAGCAGCTTAGCAGGTGCCGTGCTGTCTACCACAGGTAAGTATATGAACCACCGCATGTTCTCTTTGTATCAGAGATTGACGTGTCAAGACGCAACACCCTGGTTCCATTATCCTTGGATTTCTATTGAATATAGGGAGCATATTTATGCAAATTATGGCATAGACTGGCAAAAACACCGACTCCACGCGCACACCGCACGGCAGCTGCGAAAATCCTCACACTTTTGCCCACATGCATCAAAGGAAATTGCATTCGTAAATGGTGCGAATCGCAAAATTCGGCCGTTTGCGAATGCAATTTCTTGATTTGGGATGCATCATCTTTGAAGTGTTTTTTCGCTATTTTAGGAATCGCAAAATGCTTTGCGATTCCTAAAATAAATCGCAAAAATTGCGAACCGCTTTTTTTACGAGAAATTGCAATGCATGAAAATTCGCTATTTGCAATTTCTTATGAAATCGCAAATAGGAATTCTTAAAATAAGAAGAAGTCAAACCTGGTGGTAATTTTTCTAAATTGCTCAAAACAGGTGGCATACATCAAGAGTGCATATAAGTGGTCTAAGAAAGCATCAAACCCTTTTCCACAATGGCAGCACTTTTCTTTTTGGCATGTAGGCAGAGGTTAAGAGCAGCAGCAGGATGGAGGAGAAGGTTGATTCTAGAGAGAATTTTCAGAGTGCACATTACCTTGCTAGGGCAGACAGAAGCAGAAATATATGATAAGTATAGGCTCAATGCTCACTTAATTTTAGATTTAATAGAAGAATTGGACCCAATCTTGCAGAGACAAACACGCAGGACACAAGCCATACCAACCCATGTTCAGGTATTGTGTTCACTGCACCTCCTTGCCTCTGGGTCATTTCAGGGTGTAATATCCATAGCCAGTGGTGTCTCCCAGAGTTCACTTTCTAGATTTTTCAATGCCTTTCTGAATGCTATGCTGCAAAGGATAAGGCATCACATCAAATTCCCTACTACACAGCAGGATTTGCTAAAAACCAAGTTAGATTTCTATAACGTGGCTCATTTTCCACATGTCGTTGGCTGTGTAGATGGTACTCATGTTCCCATTTGCCCACCCTCTGAAATGAGTACATTTTCCGCAACAGGAAATGTTACCATTCGCTTAACATACAAGCAATTTGCAATTCTAAAACTATAATCACAGACTTAGTGGCAAGTTACCCTGGAAGTGCCCATGACTCCTATATTTTCAGACACAGTGCCATCCACACAAGACTGCTTGCAAGCGAATTTGGAGATGGATATTTGCTTTGTAATTATACATTTTTATTTTTAACATATACCACTTTCAATAAGAGACATGTTACTCATGCATTGTATCTGTCATTATCACTTTCTTTAGGTGACAGTACCTATGCAGTAAGGTAATACATATTAACACCATATCTCAATCCAGCAACCAGAAAAGAGCAGCAGTACAACCAAGCTCACATATCAACCCGCAATGTGATAGAGAGAACCTTTGGTGTGATGAAATCTCGCTTTCGCATTCTCCATAAGACAGGTGTAGCTTTACAATATTGACCTGAAATATGCTGTAAAATAGTTGCAGCATGTGCAATGTTGCACAACTTAGCCACTAATAGAGGCATAGAATTGGATGTTGATGATGTACTACCTCAAAATGATAATCAGCCTCAACAACCCCAACCAAGATTACATGGACCAGAAGCAGCAGAAGGCAGAAGGAGAAGGGCTGAGATAACACAACATTATTTTTAAAAAAGGTAAGAAAAACACAAGACAATCTGCATGACTGTAAACTGTTTATTTTTCAAAAGTAAAAGTATATGCAGTCTTTGCTTGAAATTTTAATGCATTTTGATGGAATAGTAAATTACTTTGCCTTCATTTCAAAACAGAAATTAATGATTTTTCAATCACATGGACATGTTTTTTGTCAAAAATGTAACTGAAAAGGTACCAAACTATTTTTTGCGTCCACGCACCCCTAATGCCTTTTCTGTAATTATCATATCGCCCATGGCCATGTTGCTGGAAATGGTTTGTTTCCTGTTGCTACAGCGTGCTCCAAGTAAGGCTGGGTCAAGTATGCCACTGATATTTCCGCCAACTTCACTACCCCCAATTTGAAACTGGTTTGCAGGATCAGCCTCACTTTGTATACTTTCTAAAGCATTTTTGAGGTCCCCATTGCCCTGGCAATCTCTGCACAAATTTGTTTAATTTCCACTTGCATGCCAACTGTCTGCTTGCAGAGCTGAGCAGTAGTGCTTGAAAGCCGAGACATTCGCCTGGTGTGACCCTGCATGCAGGTCATTGTTCTAAGTTGCCTCTTTGCACTTCCAACTTGCTGGGTCTGTATCACTGTGCAGAGTGACTCCAAAGAATTAGCAATGCGGTCAAGCTTTTCAGATGTTGTTTTATGCCCTTTATCAATTATATTTGTCATTTGGTTAATACTGTTGTGCATGGCACAAAACTCTTTACTGATGTGATCAAGTTTTCCCTTCATGACTCTAATGTCTTTGCCTTTTAGGTGCTGAACTTTACGGATTTTATCCTCAACAGCACTGCCGGTGCTGCTATCCTCTACAGGTCTTCCTCTTTGTGATGCTTGTGACCTGCGCCTATAAAACTGTTGAAGTCTATTACGCCTGCTCTGCATTGGATTAGTGGTTGCTGGAGTTGCAACAGTCTGCATTTCTGAGACATTAACATTTTGATCTACTTCACTGTCAGACTGCTGCAGTCTCCGCACTCTGTGTCTTTCCCTACTTTGAAAAATAAAAGAAGAAGTTCCAGCATTTGAATCATCTGTGTCATGTCCTTCTTGCGTGTTAATCTCTGTGAATTCATTTTCTATGACTTCTTGTTGTGTATCTATGATTGAAAAAGTGCAAGCAGTATGTTACTTATTAATTTGCACTTTTTAAACTTGTTTGCAAAATTGCTTCTCAAGTAAAAATCACAACTTGCATGACTACTTTGGCTTCCTACAACTGTAACATTTATTTTAACAAACTTCGCGTTTTGAATTTTGAAAAACTACAACTCCCATGATGCACTGCTTTCAGACTTATAAATGTTAAGTATCAGGTTTGGGAAACATAAATGAAGTAGGTCAAGAGAGGGGAGTGAAATTGAAGCATGTATAACATCATTTTAAGCCCTCTCTCTCACATTGTACATTTGAAAAATAAAATTCAAACACTCTTACCTTCAGAAGGTGTAGGAAGCTCAGACGTATCAATGTCAATTACTCCAACAACAGCCTCAGTTGAAAGTGTGCCTTCCACCATGTCTTCAAGGGGGGTATTGGGCCTATCCCTGGGGGTTCCCCGACAAGTCCTTTTGGCAGCTTTCATCCTGGTTGCAATTCTTTCTTTAGCACGACTGCGCAGGTCATACCAGCGTTTTTGTAAATATTTATGTCACGATGTGCAACACGCTCAGCCTTCACCTTAGCCTGGATAGCAAGCCACAGTTTCCTTTTAACTGCTTCAGGCACCTTCAAAGATTGTTTTCCAAAAAGATGGTCCTGCCTCATAGTGACCTCCTCAATGAGTATTTCCAGCTCCTGGTCACTGAATTAAATTTTTCTTTTCCTGGCTTGGATATCTTCAACACCATTTTCATTACCCATTTCTCCCAAGAATTCAGCTACACAGTCTGCTACAGTTCTTCCAGGTTGAGCTCGGAAAGCCAACTGCCAAACCTCCAGTTCAAACCAGGGAGCAGCTGTGTGCAATTATTCTGCTGCCTTCCTGGTTGTAATTACATTGAAATTCATCATGTGTGCTTTCTCGCAATTTGCGAATTCGCAAAATGCGAATTCGCAATTAAGAATTCGCCAAAATCATGCGATTCGGTAAAAATTGCGATTTTTACCGAATCGCAAAAAAATTGCAAAGAAATTCATGCATTTCAAAATGCGATTCCCTAATTGCGATTCCTTAAAAATTGCAAATAAGGAATCGCATTTTCAAACGTTGATACATGTGCCCGTTATTCCCTTAAGTTCATACTGAAGAGCTTCTATTTTTTTTCTACAAAAAAATTTACATATTTTGTTATTGTAATAGGACTGCGGGTTAAGAATATTCAATACACTTTAAATCTGCTTCCTTTCCTGTGAGTTGTACCGTTTTTTCCCAGCTGGTCCCATCCCTAAGCTACAGTATTAGTACTTTAATTTGTACTCTCATTTTCAACATAGTGCAGCTACGTTAACCACAGTGAAAGCGCTTTCGGAGCCCTTTCTCTGTAGGGACATTTTAACATATATTTTCTACGTATCACACTTTTAAATACCATGCACCCTACCTTGAGAGCTACAAGGCTTATTTATGGATGGCTTACTAACATTTAAAACTAAATTTAAGAAGAGGGCTCACAGCTCCAGTACACAAACACACTGCATGTGTGATGTTCACATGAAGGGATTGAAACAACACTCACAAAGTAAATCGGTCTCACCTTTGTTATCGGGTGTCAAACTATTGTATTTACTATGTCTTATATTTCTCCCAGATTTGCCATTGTGCATGCATGGGTGCCACTTTGTAATGGTGTTTTAAAAGGACAATAAAAATCCTTTACAAGATGGGCACCAAGCATGTGTTTGTGTGCAAATTGGTTGAAATTGTTTCGTTTTTCCAATGTTTGTGTAGCAATTCCTCAAATATTGAGAAAGCCAAAACACAAGTGTGCCTGTGCCACATAGCAGGCTATGGTACGGAGGCAGCAGGTGCCTCTATCCAATGCTGGTGGGTGAGCAAATGGTAGGTGGAATTGGAGCACAGAGACAGTACATAGGGATGGCAAAATAGTGAAGAGATACTAAAGGGGATACCTAAAGATCTATTTCGCTTTACATAAGCTGACATGGCTGGTCGGATATCCCATTCAGGCAGTAACAACTTCTAAAAAATGCCAGCAGCCAATGTAGTGTAGTCCCTATAGTCCCAATAGGCTCTGCGCATTGGAATAATATATCCTATAGATTTGACGTAGGACTTATGTCTACTAGGTCTCTATTGAATATATTAGACTTAAGTGTGAGTGCCAGCTAGCTCAGAGGTCACTAGAAACTTTCTCGAATGAACAAGAAGGGATTCGTTTCTGACAAACGCATAAACATGACAACTTTGTTTCCCCAAGATAAAACTGATCTTTAGAGTCGTGGAAACAATAGATAGATATTTTACTCAATCAATCGTGCATGCTTCGTTTCATCAGAGGTGCAGAGAAATAGAGAGATGGGCGTTTTCAATAAAAAGTATTTATTGAACAGTCTTCTTTCTCATGCAGAAGAAATGAACTGCTACAATCGTAATACTGGCTCTAAAGTATAATGCGTACAGCAAGAAGAGTATTATGAAATAATACTGTAAAAGCATGGTATGGTTTCTAAGCCATAAAATACATACATGAATAAATAAAGACTAAAAGTACTCAACTGGTGCGTCTAAAATACCCCTGACCCCGATGTACCTAACCTAAGTCTAGTACGAGGGAAGAAATAAGTGTGGTGTAGCATAAGTTTTAGTATTCTTTTGCCAAGAATCTATCCAAGATTTCTCTTAGGGTCTAATCAGCTCCGTACCTTGGTTTAGAATGAAGGAGGTCTGGTATCTCTCTGTCTCAGGACTCGATTTTCCAACACCCTGCAAGGGGAGCTTGGAAACACTGGAGATGGATTTCTCAGCAAGAGAAAAGACAGCGTCTCTCTCAGTGCGTCAGCTGGAGGGTAGGCTTCCTTCGGCACTTGCTGTAGCGAGCTGCGTCGGGCAAGTAGATAGCCAAACTGCTCCAAACCACAGTGTGTATATATTTATACCTTGGAGGTGCCGAGTTTGACGTAAAGGTGGACATAATAACGTCATCAAAGAGTCTCAGTTCTTTGAAAACTCCATGAGTTCTTGGACAAATCAATATTCAAGCAAGGGGAAGTCCCTAACTGCTGAATCCGAGTTTTCCAAGAAATCGTTGTGGATTTTCGGAACTAGTGGAAGTAGCCATGCCGTATTTGGACTGCATGAGCTATGTCTAAATATGGTTATGATTTCTATGCCTATATAAGGACAAGGTGATTCATAGCTATATAAGGGCATGAATCGGGAAAATTACATTAGGGTCCTAAAATGCTATACAACATCAATTGCTGAAAAAAACCTGGACAAAAGCCCACTCTTCAGTGCTCCATGTATTTATGTATGTGTATTGGTAAATGTTAGAAATTGAGTCTGTAGTTGGCAGTGGTTTGCACCCTGTTCAAGTGGGGACACTCAAAATAGTCAGGGTTAGTTGCACCTTCAGAATAACCCTTGCTCACCCCTTTTGTAGCTTGGCAAGAGCAGTCAGGCTAATCCCTAGAGGCAATGTGTAAATTGTTTGCATACACACAGAGTAACACAGTAAAAACACCACAAAAGGACTCTACACCACTTTAGAAAAATAGCCATTATTTATCTGACTATAACAAGACAGAAATGACAAAAATACCACAAACACAACTCAAGATATGAATTTTGAGAGTTAAATAAAGTTATAGTTCTTAGAAATCCATGGTTGAACTTGACCAGGACAAAGTACCTTAAATGAGTAAAGAATCAAAGACGATGTGTGGCGCAGGGGAGGTGCGGCGTGGAAAAAGCCAGTGATTCATCGGTTCCTTACTGCTATGGAGACCATTGGCATTACGACGCTCAGAGACAGTGTGTTAGGCAGGGAAGGTGAAGTGTCACTACAGACAGGGATGCTTCAGTTCTATAAGGTAGTGCATAGTCATTGAGATGTCCACGTCTGGGGATGATGCATGGTGCAGGGGATATGATGCATTGTTTGTGTGCATGATCCCTTGGTTCCTTACTACAGTGCAGTGCCAATGATGAAATCGGCGCACAGAGATGATGCGTTAATGCTGCATCAAAGTCAAATCTCGCTGCATCGATTCCAAAGCATAACAGCTGCCGCTGCGTCAGAGTGGTGCATTCAAAGACTTCGGTAAATCGTTGGTTCTTCAGAGGTGCTTAGACGAAAGGTCGGGGCTTGTGTTGAAAACTGTAGTCGTTGCGTCGGTGCCGGCAGCAGCAATGCAACGAGTTTTGTGATGATGCACTGATTCCTAATGACACTTGGAGTTGATGCATTGATTTTCCTTCTTGTCGCACCAGAACTCACTTCAAACGGCCCAGAACTGGAATTGGCACCACTTGGCAGAGTAGGGCTCTCAGCAGAGGAGCACAGGTGCTGGCAGATGAAGTCTTTAGTGACCCTGAGACTTCCAACAAGAAGAAAGCTCAAATCAAGCCCTCGGAGGAGCCTGGAATGCAGCATGTAGAAAGCAAAATCCAGTACTTTCACTCCGAGGACAGAAGTAGCAAGCAGCAGGCTAACATAACAAAGCAATTAGCAAAGTGGCAGTCCCTCCTGATAGCAACATGGCTCTTCTTCCTGGCAGAATGCCCTCAATCTAGAAGTCTTCTGAGTATATCAATCAATCAATCAATCAATCAGTCAATCAATAAATCAATCAGGGGGATGTAAAGAATGCTACTCACCCGCGAGGGTCTCAAGGTGCGGGAATGGGGGAAGCAGTTCCGTTCCGTTGAAGAGCCAGGTCTTGAGTGACTTCCTGAAGATGTTCAGGGCGGATGCATGTCTAATGTCGATCAGGAACTCTGCGGATGCACAGGATTTCGGTGAGGTTGATGTTGGTAGATCAGAGGTTTCTCTTGGGTACGTGGAAGGAGATCCTCTCGCTGAGGTATTGGGGTCCGGTGATGTGGAGGCATTTGTAGGAGTGGGTGAGTATCTTGAAAGTTACTCTCTTTTCAACGGGAGCCAGTGGCTGGCTGTGGTTCTGAATGGTCTGGAGTATGAGGAGCAGAGACTTTTTGATCCCGGCGTAGAGGGCATTTCCGTAGTCCAGTCTGCTGGTTATGAGTGCGTGGATGACGGTTTTCCTTGATTCAGTGGGATCCATTTAAAGGTCTTTCTGAGGATGTGGAGGGTGTTGTAGCAGCTGGAAGTGACAGCGCTGACCTGTCGGAACATGGAGAGGGAGGAGTTGAGTATGATGCCAAGGTTTCGGGCATGGTCCTTGGGGCTGGGACGGCTACCGAGGGTGGTGGGCCACCAGGTGTTGTCCCATGCAGAGGGGCAGGGCCCGAGGATGAGGACGTCTGTCTTCTCCGAGTTGAGCTTCAGGCAGCTGTCACTCATCCAGGATGCAATTTCCTTCATTCCTTGCTGGAAATTGAGTCCAGTGGTGATGGGGTCCTTGGTAAGAGAGAGGATGAGCTAGGTTTTATCGGCGTAGGATACTATGTTGAGTCCGTACTATCTGACAATGGCGGCGAGGGGGACCATGTAGATGTTGAAGAGCGTGGGGCTGAGCGACAATCTTTGTGGTACTCCGCAGTGGATTTCCGTGGGTTCAGAGAGGAAGGGTGGCAGTCTGATTCTTTGGGTTCTGCCGGTGAGGAAGGAGCTGATCCAGTCAAGGGCGGTTCCCTGTATGCCAGCGTCAGGGAGTCTGGCGGTGAGCGTGCAGTGGGAGACTGGGTCAAAGGCTGCAGAGAGGTCGAGTAGGATCAGGGCAGAGGTGTGGCCTTGGTCAATGAGGGTGCGTAGGTCGCCTGTGGCAGTGAGTACAGCAGTCTCGATGCTGTGGTTACAGCGGAATTTGGATTGGGAGGGGTTGAGGATGATGTTTTCTTTGATGAATTTTGTCAGATGGGTGATGATGGTCTTATCGGATACCTTGGCCGTGTCAGGGTGGAAGTTCAAGTCTCAAATGAGTATGTATTCCATGGAGGGGATGGTGTGGGGTGCGATGAGGTCAGTGATGGTGGTGGCAAACGAAGTGCAAGGTCTGGGGGGTCTGTAGGCGAGGGTGCAGTGAAGTGTGGTTCTAGGTCTGGTCTGATCCTAGAAGTGAAGGTGTGGAGAAGGAGTCACTCGTGGTGAAGGTGGAGAGTTAGAGGGAGATCTTGTGTGTGATGGCGAGTCCTCCCCCTGGGCGGTTGGGATGAACCATCCTTTGGATCTTGTATCCTTCAGGGATCGCGTGGCGATTTCGGGGCAGAGGAGGCATTGGTCCAGGTTTCTGTAAAGAAGGCAATGTCTCTCGAGAGGGTGTTAAGGAGGTCCTAGATCTCTACGGCGTGTCTATTTAGGGAGTGCACATTTAGAAGGATGCACTTCAGGGCTTCAGTGGTGTTGGCGTCTGACGTGGGGACGTCAGCCGTGGTGGTGCAAAGAGTGGTGAAGGTTCAGCGGCAGTGGCAGCAGGAGAACTGCCTGTGGGTGGTGCTCAGTTTGGACAGCTGACAGTGTTGTTCCTTCCAGGGTTGAGTGCGGGGATGGCAGCTGAGTCATAGCAGTGGGTGGTCATAGAACCAGGGTCCCTGGCACTTGTCACGATCGGGTCGTGGTATGGTGCAGACAGGCTTGACACCGCAGTGTGACAGATAGGTGCGCGAGTAATGTGCCCTTCGGTATACTTTGGTATGAACTGTGATTTGGGGTGGTTCACCGCTTCTGATCGCACGCACTTATAGAATACAGTTGTCTTTGAATGTTAATGAAATAAAATTAGGGGAAGGAGTGTATTCTTACACTTATTTTTCCTGATTTGCAATTCTTAGTACCAATGAGTTTTCACCCCATGGATGAAGATGAACTTTTCAAATTAAAGATAAAGAATATTTCATCACCTCAGAGACAGTGAAAAATTGGAGTGGATCTCATGGAGTTACGATCGAACATATTTAATGTGAATAACAGCAGCTTATTTACGTGACAGTTAAACTCTGATTCCTTTATTGGTTTCTTTCACCAGCATATAATTTTTCAGTTGTAGTGGATTTAATAATGGATTTATTAATGGACTTTGTGTATGCAATTGTTGGCCTCTGTAAAGATATATATTTTCACAGATAACATTGTGGTTTTGTGATTAATATGTGTGGGTATATAGAAGGGTGGAGCACGAGCATATGGTTTTGTTTCTTTGATTTCTGGTCCTGTGGCGTGCATTGTTGGATTTTGAGTTTTCGTCATGCTTTTTGATAATTTAAGCATTGCCATAGGGGGAATAGGTCACAGGGTTAGAGCTAATTAGTGAAGCATCACTATTGATTGGGTACACGAGGTTGAGCACAGTTTAAATCAAGGATCGAGCAGCAGGGAGAGAGATAACAATCTTTGTGAAAATGGAGGGAAGTGCACGAGGAGGTCAGGCTGCGGGTTGCGGCGTTTCAAGGTAATTCATGAACTTTAGTCTGGAAGGGACACCGGGAAAGTGGATTTGAAGGGATAGTGGGGTTGAGTTAATAGTGAATTAGGGAGAATTGATAGTGGGGGAGGGGTTTGAATTAACAGACTGGGTGTTGCACACAAGTTTTTTGTATTAGTTTTAGCAGCATGTCATGTAGTCGTTACATTTTTGGGTGACAGGGGTTGAGTAAGTTGAGGAAAAGGGATTTCCTTTTTGGTTTGAGCAGAAAAGTTATTTTAGATTAGTTAGGGGTGGGAATTGAGGGTTGATGAGGGTGGTGACATTGGGTGTTGCAGCCCTGTTTTGCATTTTGAAGGTTAGCATTGAGCAGTCAGCTGAGCTGTCTCTTTTATCTGTTTCAGAGACCCCTGTGGAAGACCCTCTGGACTCCAAATGCATTGGATATAATTAAATGAGCCTACTCTGATATCTGATTGACCTTTGCGTGTCACTGTAAAAAGCCTGGATGGGCATGCAGGAGGCATATGAAAAAGTTGAATAAATGGAAGATTTATGAAACAAGGAACTGCATAATTAATGGTATCTTGTGCTTCAAATATATAATTTAGGAGCATGTGGCCTATTGCGAGGGAATATTTACCACACCGCAGTGCGACAGATGGATGCGCGAGTAATGTGCCCTTTGGTATAATTTTCTAAAAGTGACATTTTCAGACCTACAATTTAAAAAAACAACTTTACTAAAACATGTATTTTTAAATTTTGAGTTCAGAGACACCAAACTCCATTTTTCTATCAGCTCCCAATTGGAAGGTACACTTGTACAATGTTACAATTCAGCTCCAATGCTAACCTGTGGGAGAGATAGGCATTGCTGGGGTGAAAACTTAATTTAGTAGTGTTTCACTAACAGGACATGTAAAACACCAACATACATGTCCTACCTTTTAATTACACTTTACCATGCCCTTAGGGCTGCCCAGGGCCTACATTAAGGGTGCTCTGCCTGGCAAGTGGCTGCACTCGCCCGGTTGACATGCCAGTTAAATGTGCACTCACAGGCTCTGCAGTGGCAGGCCTGAGACATGTTTGAATGTCTACTCATGTGGGTGGCACAATCAGTGCTGCAGGCCCACTGGTAGCATTTGTTGTACATGCCCTGGACACCCATGGTGCACTGTACTAAGGACTTACTAGTAAATCAAAAATGCCAATCATTGAGAAACTATTTACAACCATACTTTAGACACAGAGCACACACACTTTAGCACTGGTCAGCAGTGGTAAAGTGCCCAGAGTCCAAAAACTAGCAAAAATTGAGTTCAGCACACAGTCCAAAACAGGAGATAATAAGAAGCAAAAAACGGGAAACACCACGCCAAAAGATTCCAGGTCTAACAGTAACATGATGTCTCCAGAAATAAGGAAACCTGTTGGTAGGTAAGATCTACAAAGAACAGTCTACTTACTGGGCAGACACCAACAAAGCCCAATAGAGTGGTGACTGTTAGAGCATGTGCAAGAGATTGACAGTGTTGGGGTGGTTTAAAATATGAAGCCATCACGTTGTCGTTTTGTGCTTCTGAGTGCAGTATTATTCAGCATGTAACCTTGTGTTGTCCTTCCTCCTAGCCTCAAATTCTGTGGAACTCATGTGCACAAAGTGATAGCTTCTCCATTGATGCAATGCAATGGTTTCTGCTTGCGCAACCTGCTCTCATTGAAAAGGGGTGGAGGCTTCCAGATCCGTTACTGTGATCAACTATGCCTCTTCAAATAAGGCACAATTGGAAAAGGTGAAAATGTTGGCCTCCTCCTGGGTGTCAGCCAGCCTCCCCCTCAAACATGAAACTGATGGTTACCCCTCATTGGAACGTTCATGTACTGAAATATTGGACACCTATTCAGTAATACTGAAGGACGCCTTCTGTAACACAAGTTTGAGACCTAGGCTAAGCGAAAAACAAAGTAATTTGTGCAGGGGGGGGCAACAGACTTGCTAGTCTTGTTCTGAGTTGACATTGTACAGTTTTAAATTAAATGAAACATGAGCAAATTAAATCGCCAGATTCCACTAACACTGTTCCTTCTTATTTCATGTTCTTCTACAATCCTCTTCAGTCTAGACTGCTTTGCCTTTCATTTGAGATGTCCGTATTTTCCTTACGTGCTACCGTTTGGCTACTTCTGGAGACTCAATTGAGGGGTGTTTATCCTTTCTATTGATATTGAGTGATATGTGTGCAAGGAAATGTGGAATGAGTGATGTGTACAAGGATATATGGAATACATGCATACTGATTATAAATGGCCCTGTGCTTTAGATTACATACACTGCAGTCTTACCAAGCTTGAGCAGTGTACCTTTACACCATCACTGTCCATCATAATTAGCTGGCGTACGCAGCCCACCAGAACTAGACCAGGTCTCTTTTGCTTCGCAAAACACAAGAGGGTGAATGTTTGGTTGTTTGATTTAGAATTGCTAAGCACACTTCAAGAAGTCGGTCTCAATCTTGTCACTTATGAACACCTTGAGAGGAACATCAACTGGAAGTTCTAAGCAACATGCTAGAATCATAAGGGTCCACAGATATCAATCTCATTTATGTTACTGGAAAGGAAGTCTAAAGATAAAGATCCAAGTAGGTATTGCCAAATTTCCCATAGGTGGAGTTCTTTGGGTGCCTCACTCGCACTACTCACTCCTAAAAAGGAGTCACATATAGGGCCATCATTTTTGTTGCAGTTTTATATAGCTTAACACCTTGGCTGCGAATGGTTTTCCCCTCCTGTGCTGATCCATGGTGGATTCCATTGTTCATGACGAGCTCAGCTCGTCTTAAAGTCCATCAACGGGCATGTGAGCGCTTTACATGAAGACCAAATTCCATTACCCAAGGTCAAATCTTTTAGGCACTTGAAAATTAAGGGATTTGACTACAATCGCAGGATGTTGAGTGACGCCAGGAATTGAATGTGGTTCTCCAACTCGTGCAATTACGCCAAATCTCCTCTTCTCAACAAAATAAAAGCCTTCTACCAGGTATTATACAATTTGATTAAGTGGAAGGCAGCTGTCATATTCTCAGCCATTGTATGAACCTCTATCCCCTATGATTCAAGTAGACGCTTTCCCGTTTTCCTTGCTCCCTCCTCCTTCCCCAAATTGCATGTTCCCTCTGGGGTGTGGGTTGCTGTGTGTTCCATCCTTGGTGGTATGTTGGTAACTATTGGTCTTAATAGACAGTTGACAAAACTCAATAGTCTGCTTGTTAAAAATCCATAAGAGCACTCCAGAATCTTGATAACAGTGAAAGGTGCACCTCTGCTCAAATTCATGAGGAGAAACTGTAAATTACTCTGCTCAAGTTGAACATTCCATGACCCTGGGGACAGCAGCAGGTGCACTCCAAGACTAATTAATTTGCTCAGGTTGACCTTTCCATGACCCTGGGGGTAGCATCAGGTGTACTTGCCAACAGGTGTCGTTTTCTAGAAGCAAGCAGTAGGCTTCTATTTAAAGTCTGCTCCCAACCTGGTTTCCTGCTTTGCCTCTTTGTCCCACACTCACCTGCTTCCCTTCGTGGAGCCTCCTCTTGCCGTTTTGGTCATTTTCTTTTCTTCGCTTCAGGCTGCAGCAGCTTGTTGGCCTTGTCCTATCCCAGTGATTGCTTCGACATCAGATTTCCCAGAGAAAGAAAAAGACAACAAAGAAACAAGCTGACATCAGGTATTTTGCTAAAAACTGTTATTGTTGCTTGTGCTCTGAGCTCAGTAGGGGTTGATTATCTAAGAAACGAAATAATCCTTTGAATTTATGAAGCACTCAGTAGACTCTCACAACTGACAGGGCTCTGTCAAGAATAATCCCTTATAGCCCTAAATTTTGTTGCGCTCTTTAGGAGTACAAGATGGATAGATGCCGGCTTGACACAA
The DNA here is from genome assembly GCF_964263255.1 of Lissotriton vulgaris. Classification (NCBI taxonomy): domain Eukaryota; kingdom Metazoa; phylum Chordata; class Amphibia; order Caudata; family Salamandridae; genus Lissotriton; species Lissotriton vulgaris. Next base: position 1,025,162,862 of record NC_141696.1, on the reverse strand, counting down.
GGACTACAATTGGGACACATAGGCACGGCGCATGACAAGTGGGTTCCAAGGAATTACTTGCACTGCATTTGGGACATTACACAAATTACGACAACATTCATCGAGTGATAAATCAAGAATCAATAATCCAACTCCAAGGTGACATAGGCCTTCTAACCAGAAAGAGAGAGCACGACTAGATGTCGGTTTGGGATATGAACTAATGGCATACAAATACGTTTTGATGATTTTGTTGAACAACTACATTGTCAATCACTGCTCTTGTAATTCGCAGATATTCATCAGACCAGACGTTCATAAAATGTGGGTGACAGGCCTTTTGGGACCACACTGTAGCTGTCACAGAGGAGCTTTACAGCATCTTGTTTGTCTGTCTCAATCCCAAACCCCTTTCCTCTTGGGACCTGCAACTGATACAGTATCATTTCCTGTCACTGGAGGTAGACCCTGGGAGGTATTCAGGGATCTAGCATCGCCCTATCAGAACTGCCTGGGATTCAGGTGAGTGGGTCGCAACAGGGACAAAACAGTTGCAAGATGACATCTTCTGGTTGTCAACTTTGTTGGCTTGTTAATTACAGATACATTTTGCTTGATTTGTAGTAATTAATGGATTTTGCTGGATTTTCAGTTTATGACTTTACATCTCAGGTATGGGTAGGGTTAAGGGCTGAGCTCTCTGGCAGCCATTTAGCATGCTGTCAGTAGGAGCTTAAAATTCATCAAAGATCTAATATAGGCTTGATGTATAACGGTAGACAGAAATTGGCATAAACAGGGACAAATCTGATTCTGCTAATTTAATTGCAGCCAGTCAAAGCTTGCTTATTTTAGGGGACAGAGGGGGAGAGGCTGCAGAAAAATAAAAATAAAAGATAGCAGAAATAAAAGAACTCCAAGCCACATTCGCACATGCTCTGTTTGTTTGTCTGTCAGTGGATATGAAACCAGAGCGATGGAACTTGCTCCAGAAATGTAAAACTTAATAATATTACACAGACACAACATAGTTGCAAAATCACAGGAATCAGAAAAAGACTGCTATGTATTAATTTGAGCTGTGATGGCTATGCCAGCATTTCATAAGCAGAAAAGGTAGGAATGTTTGAGGTTTGCGAAATTGTAATTTGCAGGATGCACCGGTGAATGTGCAAAGAATCAAACATCACCAGGAAAACCTATTCTAACAGACTAACTGCAGCTTTCATTGTAAGCAAATGCTACTTCTAAAGTGGTTTAATTTGCAATACATTTTATATATGATTACATACCTGCAGCAGCGTGAGGATTAAATGGAAGTATTGATGTATGCCCTCTGCTCCCATCCAATATTTTTTTTCTGCCATCCTTTCCCTCATCTGCAGCTGCGTTCAGAGAAGACCCGTGTTAGATAGTCAAGGTCAAATTTTACATCATTCCATGCCAAGCCTCTTGGCTTGCACACAGTGCACCGGCTCATGTAGGGAACAGAAGTGTGCCATATATTAGTAGATATGACGCATTTCTATGGATAAACTACAAAACTTGCAAGACCTGTACCCATAAAGCTATTCAGATAATTCAACCCCATCCTTATTTTGCTTATGTGGGCAGGCCAGCTTAGCAAAGTGGCCCTGGCAATGCTGACCAGACACTACTAAAAGGGCGGACCAATGGTAACAAGACTCAACCTGAATTGCTATGCCACACACCTACAGCACACAGCCCAATGTTTGGACGTGGGAAACAACTGGGAACATCGTTTTTTAAAAGGGTTGTCAGAATCAGATTGACTACCAGATTTACTAATGGAGGGAGCGGAAGTCTCAAAAGAAGTGCCACACATATGGCCATATTATCAAGCAAGGGCGATACATTATCGCCGCTTTTATCGGCAGGAAACTGCCGCTAAAGCGGCGATAATGGGCTTGATAATATGCCCTTGTGAATTCCCATAGAAGCCCAGGTTCTGGTTTTGACCTGGGCTTCTATGGGAATTCACAAGGGCATATTATCAAGCCCATTATCGCTGCTTTAGTGGCAGTTTCTTGCCGATAAAAGCGGCGATAATGTATCACCATTGCTTGATGATATGGCCCGTAGTCCGACAGGCAGCAAAGATGTGGAAATGCTTTGCTGAGACAGCATTGAAACGGGCCCCATTCCACTGCAAACTCCTGATTTGGACGTTGATGCCAATTAGACAAATGATGGGCAATATGTCCTTCCAAGCATGTAGGGAGGGTGGTTGTACCATAGTTGGAGCCAGACCTGCAAATAATTTTCGCTTGGACCCGTGTACTTCTTACATCATGCCGGTCTAGCGGAGATAGCCAAGGTGACCTCGCTCTCTTGCCCCACTGCATCCTTCTTGCCCACACGCTGGGGATCTGGCTGCCTTGTGGAGTAGGACGGCATTTGATCACACTGTCATGTAGCAATGCGAGCTGATGCGGCAGGTGACTCGCCACGGGCCCATATGGCTTGGGATGCCGATCTAGACACTCCACCGGACGATGGTGACAGGGCACCTGTTTGTGACCTTACTTACAGAGTCTATTGCAATGCCCACTTTAAGCTGTAAAACTACAATCTGTTGCATAGGACCTATGTAATCCCCAAAGATCTTCACAGCATGTCCCCAAATCAGCTGGACAGCTGCCCTTGTTGTGGTGTCAGCAGGGCAGACTGTCTGCAGCTGCCTGGCAAATACCAGGCAGTACAGGGCTACTGGGCACAGGTGGTGGCATACTTAAAGAGGACTACACCCCTTGGAATAGAACACACTCCTCTGAGTTGTCGAATGGGCAATGCTAAAAGGCCGAAGGGCTGAATCATGGCATACACATTTCTACGTTTGGCACTGGTGCTAGCCAGGCTTAGAGGTGCCATCATCTGGATGGGCCAGCTAGCATCTGAGATCCGATACTGACACAGGAGTAGTCACTACCAGAGGAGACACATATTAAGATTAGCAAGCGGGACAAAACAAATTAGGCAAGGACCTATCCGTTTGGCGAGACATATGTGACACACTTCTAAAACCAGATGCTAACACCGAATCAACTGACAGCCCTAACACCGAAGGGAGCATGGGAGATAACTCAGATAAAGGGGTGGGTAGGATTTAGACTTAACAGTGACAATGAGAATTGCTTTCAAGCTTGAGGTGATGTGATAAAACTTGGGGTGACTTTGATAAAACAAGTGAGTGATGGATGGTTGGGAAATGCTTTCTCATGTTAAACCCGTGGTGTACCATAAATCACACTCCACTAACTGCTGTATTGCGTTTTAGAAAAAACAAAAACAAAAAGTAAAAAAAAAAAAAGATTTTAAACATTTCTGCATTCTCCATTTCACGCAACGCAGCGTAGCAAGTTTCTGTGCTCCAATGCCTTAGGTGAAATATTATTAAATCTGGGCCCTAGTGCTCTCATGCATTTTACTTCAGTCAGTATTGTTCGACGTCAGCAAAGACTTACTGAATACGTCTATAATAGGAAAAATACAAGGTTAACGTTTTCTGATTAAGATTGTTTCAAGAAGTATTGGAATGCGCCTTTCTGAAATTGACACACGTTTTTTATATTTTTAATACTAAAAGAAAGTACTTAAAATGTTTAAAAAATAGCAGATTCACCATTTGTAGGTAAGATTCTGTAGAATTCCAAAACGTTTTCATATTGTGGACAGAATATTAAAAGGTTCTGTGTGGTTGATTCAGTAGATGTTTGGCTGTTTTCCTCTAGGTCTGTTTCATACCAGCCAAGCTACATACTACAAAAATAAGGCAAGTATTGGAAATGCCATTAGGTCTGAGTATAATGTGCTGCATCCTTTTTGCACACAGGCACATTGACTACTCTGTGCATACAGAAACACCAGCAGTAATACAGACACAAGGCTCATCTTGTGCTCATCTAGGCAAATCCCTAAGGCTGTATTTATATAGGCAAGAAATGCAGGTGCATCACTCATCCTTCACTCATACAAGCACTTCCTTCACCCTGTATTCTCACAGTGACACACCTCACCAACACTGACACAGAAAGCCCTCTCACCCTGCTCTAAAACAACTCTGCTCATCATCCACTAGGACACCAATTACCCTGCACTTAGATAGAGGCCCCTTTCACCCTTGACTCACATAGAAACACCTGTCACCCCGCATTCACAGAGACCCAGCTCACTTTGCACTCACACAGAGACCATACATTTACCACATATTTTATATGTATATTCACAAATGTGATGTAATACGTATGTGAAGATTTCAGAGCCAAAGTAACCTTTTGAATAAAAAAACACAGAAAATCGCCAGTCATAGTTAGCAGCGCTAACTATAGCTTGTGCCCCGACATACACTGCTTATGACCTCACATATTTCATCACGCCTGACTCGTTCTATGACATCATTGATGACGTTACAATGACATCTCAAATTACTTAATTGATTACATCACAGATGACATCACTGATGACATCATCCAAGCTACTTTTGGACACATTAATCTATAAAGGAGTATGACATTAGAGGTATGAAAGTAAGTAGAAAATAGCTCACAATAATATAAATCATCATTAATCCCATTACACATCAACCCCCTTAGGTGAAGCAAGCTTCTGCTATGTGCAACATTGACTCTATACAATACACTTCAGGGTATCCAAGCTCATGGTGACAATCAACCACACATAAAACTGCTGAACGGATTTACATCAAATCCCAGAAGGCACACTTTATGGATCAAGATCCAGCTCCCTGCCAAATTTGGCATAGATCAGTTCAGCAATTTTTGCGTTACTGCTTCTTAAAAAAGTCTATAGAAAATGCATGGGGATTTAGCATTTTTGGAGCACACCCTTTTTTCTTGACTCATGCTTAACGGTTCACCCTAAACCTTTCCTTGCACAAACTAGGCAAAAAGAGTTATTTTGTGGAAAGTTTTGTGAAGATTCATCAAACATTTGTTATAAGCAAAACAATAATGACCTTTCCTATGGAAACTCTGACCTGTCTATAACAACCTATTGGCGACTGCCTCTGGGTTATATATATAAGGAATACAGTACTGTGGAAGTGTTTAAGGTTTTACTGTTTCTTCAAAAAATTTCTAAAATAAAAAAATGTATACACTTTTTTTGGTTGTTTATTTCACTTCAGTAAAACCTTGAACACCACCTCCAAAGTGCTGTATTTCATTCATTAGGAATCCCGTAAATCATTGTCACTAAAAACTGTTAGAAACGGAGTAATGGTATGACTCAGCCTCGACAGTGAAACCCTCTCAATTTCACCATTTTTGCTTTGTTGCACAACCCATAAGTCTCACACTGCTTTGCACTATGATATCACATATAGTTTGGTTATGCACATTACTCTTTTGATGTCTGCATTCTTTTATTAACCTGACTTGTTTGACTTGTGTTACCTTATTCAAATATTGACTTTCTGATTGTCTACTACTGTTTTCATATATATGCCTCTCTCTAATTCTTGCTTTCTGTCTGTTTCTCAGATTTTAAATTCCTATTTTCGTGGGTTTTATTTTCCTCTGTCTCTGACAGTGTCTGTGGTATTAGTGCCTGTTCTGATTTATTTCCATGACCTTATCCTCTCTGTTTTTCTGAATGTGTGTTTATTTCACAGTGGTTATCTTACAATATTAATATTGTTAAGTGCATGGAAGTCATCAGTGATGTCAGTGGGATGTTGTGATGTCATTAATAATATCTACAGTGATGTCATCAATGATGTTATGTGTAGCACAAATGGGCACCTGGAGGGTTATACTTTGCCCTGCAAACTATATCTGATGAATTTTAGAGGTTTTATAATGTTAAGCCTAAACTATAACTCAGTTTCTAACTGTATCTTTATAGTGAGTTTTCATTTTTGAAAGGTTACTGTCAAATTAGCAATTTCATTTTCATGTGACTTTTTATTAGGATACGTTCAATCCATACCTGCCCCTTACCTTATTGGGTCACCTTTTATCTCACTTTTTATTGAAATACATTGAAACCGTACCTGCCCCTTGCCTTATTGTATTTGTCTTTTATCTTTCTTCTCATTATATTTTACTTATTGGTTACTAACTGCTACTAAAAGTAATACGAAGGATGTTTCAGCAATTAGTAGTGTTCTCTATAGACCACTGTCTGCTTCACATTGGTAAAAAAGAAATACTTTTTTTCTGATGCTTTTTAAGGGTTATCAGGTGCAACAGCATGCAGAGCAGATCAATTTGGAGCTAAGTGGAAGCCTCTGGCTGTTTACATAATCACATAACTCATTTTTAAGCGGGAAAATAATATATTTGTATTTTAAAAAGCCCTTTTATAGATGAACTCGTAGATTAGATTACATTGAGGTGCTGTTGGTCAAGTAACTTCATATGCAACCTTACAATATATGAACCCTATTGATGGGTAGGAACTTTAAATTCTAGGTTAACATATTATATGCATTTGCTAATTTCCACGGTTAGCGATCTCTTACCATGATTTCTCATTATTAAACTTAATCAAGCCAAAGTAATTTAGAAAAAGAATATTGTGAACTGAGGTAATGTTGTACTCTGATTACTCCCGTTGTATTTGATTTGCCATCGACAGATATCTGACTGCAGTTAAAAAGTAATATTTCATCGCAGTTTTTAGTCCCGTATGCATTCTAACTCAGCAATATTAGGATTAAGATAATTGCCAACTACTTTAATCCTTAGGTTTGCCTAAGTGCCTATTCTGCAGTTTATACATGCAACATTGTGGATTTCACTTTTTATCAGTGTTAGTAACTACACTTCACTTTCCTCTGGAAAACAAATATAGATAAACGATTCTTGTGAAACATCTGTTTCATTTATTGGACCACAGTTGAAACAATTGTTCCCAAGCATACTTTATTTGTAAACTATTTTCAGAGGTCATCCCTTTATTTTCTAACTGACTGAAAACATTCATCATAAACTCCTGGACATCTTGTTGTCCAGCAGCTCATATTGATTTTCTTTTTTAAATCTCTTGATAGTACTTTTCTAAATCTTTCTGACTAGTGTTTCACTTTTGTGTCCATGCTAATTTCTGTCAACATTTTCTTCAGATCTGAAGTTAGACATCCTTGTTCATTTTCTTGCAGAAAGTCTGTTACTTTTATAAGTACACGCGCGCACACACACACACACACACACATTGTGCTTTTTGTTATTTGATGTACATCTGTTCAGTAGTTGCTGAGAAATTTAAGAGAATACAGTTAGTGATTTCTCTGTGCCACAGACATTTTGCGATGATTTTGCGATTAATAGCAGATGCGCATGCCAACACGAATACTGTTAGTGACTGGTCGCAATGTGCAGAGAAAGTTGCAGCTGCAATTTTATGGATTTGGGGCTGAAAATTAATGATAAAGCTGATATAGAGGGTTAATGTAGAGGTACTGTGACTCCATGATTGACAAATGGGGATGCCAAAACCAAATGCTATGTGTCAAAAATCATTTTTTTATACCACTTGAGATATTTACCAACGTGCCGGGACTTTCAGCGCCGTGTCCCGGTATAATATCATGACAATTTTGAAAATGTTGTGAAGTCCCAGTGAATACTGGTGAAAAAAACATACATGTATTCACACACTCACCCTCAGTTTACTTAGACCCTCACACACTCACTCACAGACACTCATGCTCCCAGTAACAGTCATGCAGAGACTTATACACCTAGTCACACTCTCACACCGACACTAACACACCACTCACAGACCCACTCAAAGACTCACAGATGGACTTAGACACTGACAATCCACTGAAAGACCAACTCAAAGACTCAGACACCCACTAACAGACCCACTCTGACACATCCATTGACAGACCTATTCAACGACTCAGACACCCACTCACAGACCCAGTCTGAGACTCATGCATCCAATCACAAACCCACTCAGACTGTAACTTACCCAGTCACAGACCCACTCAGAGACTTAGACACCCAGACTGACTCACTAAATCACTGATGCACCCATTGACAGATCCACTCAGAGACTGAGACACCAACTGACAGACCCACTCAGACACTGATGCACCCACAAACAGATCCCGTCAGAGACTGAGACACCCACTCAGACATTGATGCACCCATTGACAGTTCGACTCAGAGACTTAGACACCCATTCACAGACTAACTTGCCCACTCAGACACTAATGCATCCAGTCACAGGCCCACTCAGATACTGAGACACCCACTGACAGACCCACTCAGACACTGATGCATCCACTGATAGACCCACTCAGAGACTCAGACACCAACTCACAGACTAACTCAGACACTGATGCATCTATTGACAGACCCATTCAGAGACTTAAACACACAGTCACAGACCCACTCAAAGACTCATGCAATCACTCACAAACCCACTTAGACAGTAATGCACCCTGTCACAGACTCACTCAGAGTCTGAGACAGCCACTGACTGACCCACTCGGAGATTCAGACACCCACTCACAGACTCACTCAGAGACTCATGCACCCACTAAGATGCACACTCACACAGTAACGTACCCAGTCACAGGCCCACTCAATGACAGAGACACCCACTGACAGACCCACTCAGGCACTGATGCATCCACTGCCAGACCCACTCAGAGACTGACACATGCACTCACAGATTCTTTCAGAGGCTGAGACTCCCACTCACAGATGCATGCAGAACAGACACACCCACTCACGGAGCCGCTGAGTGACTCAGACACACACTCAGAGATCCACTCAGACAGTGACACAACCACTCACATATTCATTCAGACACTGAGACACCCACTCATAGATGCATGCAGATGCACTCAATCAGAGACACACTGATATACTCACGCACCCAGCCACAGTTGGCTCTCAAACTGCCATAGACGGTGTGACAGACACATTGAGGGAGTTATGTATTTTTTTAGTCTAATAAGTGTGATGGTTACAATCAATTTGGTTTACATGTAAATTTTGAATGCACTGGTGGATGTTAAATGTCTGCTTTTGTTTGCGATTTCACTTCGTATTTGCGATCATCAGGACATCGTCACTAACATTGCCAAAAATTGGGAAAAAAGGTATTTGCAAAGAAGACGAACAATATTGAGAGAGTGTACATGTTATCTTAGTGTTATTTAGAAAGTAACGTGTGTAGTGTGATGATTAGAATCAGTTTTAATACTTATACATTTTTTAATTTGCTGTTGACTATTGAATGTCTGCTTTTGTTTTGTGATTTTGTGACGAATTCACGATTATTGTGACATCGTCGTGAATATTTGAAAAATTGAAAAAAATTATAAAGAAAATCAACACAATTTTGGGCACTAGGGTGGCTCTGAGAAGAGTCTTTGTGTTACTTATGCGTATATGACAGCTACACATAAGACCAGATGCAGCATTTCAGGTTGCTTAGAAACACACTGTTGCCTTCATCTGTAAAGTGAACTCCATCACTTCTATAAATTCCATGCATGTCAATACACAGGTTGTTGTTGTAGATATAGCCCACGTTATGGTGTCTGAAGAATGCAGAAACAGTTGTATCACCATGTTTCTTGTCTTTGTCAATCTGTGGACAGTATTGAATAGACCACATTTCTACCCTTGGCATATGTTGGAGTACACCAAGACAGTGCGAGGGGAAAGAGTCATGAATTCTAAAAAGGTATCTTTCATTAGAAATTCCAGTCCTACCCTAATCAGTGGGCCTAAGTCATTACCACCACAATGCACAATCATGAGATTAGGGGGTTGAGAATCAACAATACTTTTAACTAAAGGCAGCAATTATTGACACTTTAACCCTCTCTGGCCAATCCATTTAATGTCCACATTAGGTTAACCAAAGTCTCTGTCAATGCCACTCTTTCTAGAAGCTTCTCTAGCCCAGAATACATAGCTGTGACCCACTAATGACACTCTAACCATTTTGAAGTGAAGCAGCAGTAGCAGACAGGAGAAGGCTGGAGCTGAATGGGACAGTTTTCCAAATGAAAGGCAGTTACATTTGAGGTGTTCTCCTAGCTACAAAAAACACATATTTGATTGGATGTTGTGAAAATGTAGGTCAATAAAAATTGGTAGTGTGTTCAGAGGTTTAGTAAATAGATCCATGACTGGGTCTGGTAAAACAGATGATAAACAGTTATGGATGTGCCTTTTAACGTGTACAGCAAACCACATCTGCTGCAGCCCATTTTTTAACAAGTATGTTCCTTCTAGAATGTGGTGTGAACTTGTGACCTACTGGTTCTATTGGATTGTTATGCAGACTGTGCTAAGAGTGTGGGAAAGGTGTTAAAGACACAGGTTACAGTATTTATAAATTTGAGGTGATATGAAACAAATCTTTGGATTTGCTTTTGTCTGCAGTATCAGACAATGCAAAGTTGAAAAGATTGACATTTATGGTTGCTTTGTTTGAGAATGGTGTGCCATTCTTATGCTTAGGTTTTACAAACCCTGAGACTTTTGCATCATTCTAATAGGAGCAAAACAGCAATTTGATCAGCAAACACAATCTTTTGTTATGTGAATTACATTTGTTTTTAAGCAGAAATATTGATTTATAATGTATATGTCTGTGAGATTGTAAAAGAAGAGTCTAACATGTATATACAAGTATTTAAAGTAAATTAGATTGTTCATTACAGGTAGTAATAGCGCTTTCAATTATATATTAATACAAGTCTAATGCACAGTTTGTTTGAGGTGCAGAATAGGTGTCTGTGAACCTAGTTCACAAAGTGTTGTCATGGAGCTCTGTAGTCATTTGTGCTGCTTCACTCCATTCTCTAAATGATTGGAAAATACTGTAACTGTTAAAATTATTTGTAACTGTGTTTGAGAATGTGAACTTTTTATATGTGTATACATGATGTACTGTTTATAAAGAATGTTTTTCTTTGCATTATGGGACTTGTAGTGCTATCTATCCCATTGTAAAAGAGGACAAGAACACTCATATTTGAAAGAGGAAAACATGAACTGTAGGTGTATATGAATCATGAACTTCTGAATCTTACCAGCTATCTGTTAGATATTCTTTAGCATATGTCTTTCCAAATTATAAGGCAGGTTTGTATTTGCTTAGATGATGAGATATGTTGTTTAAGCTTGTGCTAAGTCACATGTGTAGTATGAGAATGCTAGGCATAGTTAAACATGTACTGTTTGAACATGGGTCAGGTTTACTCATTCAGACTGCACCTGTGGAGTGTCACTGCCAAATTTAGAAAAAACTTACTTACACACCACAGATCAACATAGGGACTGACACACTTATTGAGATTAGGGTGGCCAGCTGGCATGGGTGCAAATTCAGGACTGTGAGTGTAAAAATTAAGGACAAAGGGTCAAAATTCAGAACAAATATTCAGGACAGCAGGTCAACATTCAGGACAAAAATTCGGGACAAAAGATATGCTTTACAGATACATCAGTGGATTGCATGCAATAGTATATAAATAAATAGGCAAAGAACATAACTACAAGTCACTTCTTCTGCCCGGTCACTTTCTCCTGCCCGGTCACTTTTCCTGCCCCGTCACCCTTCCTTCCTTGTAATTTCCTCTGCCCCGTCACTGCTCCTGCCCGGTGACCGCTCCTGCTCATGCCTTATCACCGCTCCTGCCCCGTCACTTCTCCTGCCCTGCCACTTCTCCTGTCCTGTTCATTGTTTCTGTCCATTAACTGCTCCTGTCCGTTCCCCGCTACTGCACAGTCACTGCTCCTGCTCATGCTTAATCACTGCTCCTGCCCCATCACTTCTCCTCCCCTGTCCCTCTCCTGCCCTGTTACCTCTTTTGCCCCATCATCACTCCTACCCCATCACTTCTCCTGCCTGGTCACCTCTCCTGCCCCATCACCTCTCTTTTCCTGTCGTCTCTCCTGTCCTGTCACCGATCCTGCCCCATCACCACTCCTGCCCCATCACCACTCCTGCCCCATCACCGCTCCTGCCCCGTCACACTGCTCCAGCCCATTCACTGCTCCTGCCCTGTCAGCACACCTGCTCATGCCTGTTCACCGCTCCTGCCCCATCATTTCTTTTGCCCCATCACTTCTGCTGCCCCGTCACTGCTACTGTCCATTTACTGCTCCTGTCCATTTACTGCTCCTGTCAATTCACTGCTCCTGTCTGTTCGCCTCCCCTGCCCGGTACCCGCTCCTGCCCTGTTACTTCTCCTGCCTGTCATTTCTCCCGCCCCTTCACCTCCTCTGCCCCATCACCTCCCCTGCCCCATCACCTCTCCTGCCCCACCTCCGCTCCTGCCCCATCCTCTCTCCAGTCCCGTCGCTGTTCCTGCCCCGTTACTCTCAGTGAACAACATTGGCAAAGTACACAGGGCTGCAAGTTCCCCACAGTACTCTGTTTGGTGAAAGCTCCTCTGTAATTACTAACTACGATCTACTGGCTCCAAGTGAGTCGTTGGCCTCCAAGGCACTCACTTGCACATGATATGCTAAAGGCAGATGGCACATTGTCTTTCGAAGGGGGAAATCAGCCTCAATCAGAATGACAATGGGCCTGTCCACAGTCTGTGCGAGCTCAGTGAGAAGCTGCTGCAGCCTCTGGAGTTCAACAGAGAACTGCGAGATGGCCCCTGAGAATTTTTAATCTCTTAGGGCTTCTCGCACAGAAACAAAACAGCCTGCTGGAATTAATCTCCAAAATTATGGGCAAAAGGCATCTATAAAAGAAATATATACGGACAACGGATATCACACCAAGTTGCCGGGCGGTCCATAAAATGTATCTACGGTTGGTCACCATAATTGAGATATGTACTAAAGAACTGAGAGTACCATGTCACCCATCCAGAGTACTCTTTAAAAACATGTCTCAGGCCTGGTACTCTTGAGCTTCTGAATGCACTTTTACTGCTAACCTGACTTAACATTTGGCAAGCTTAACCTTCTCTTCTGACACAAATAGCTCACTCTTAAGGAAGGCTGTAGCTAGGCGATAGGGCCCACTCATATGTGCTAAAAAGCTAACACATGTACCTTGAAGTGTGAGTGAGCTAAATGTGTGACCCATATTCTCACTTATAAATTTAGCCTGCCACCCTCATTTGAAGTTTACAGAACTACATAAAAACGTATAGAGCGACTAATACTCCACCTCAGTGTCAAAAGCATCAAAACATTCACTGACACACACAGACAGAAATCTTATGTACCTAATACTAATGGAGGTGCTTGCAGACACACTTAAATAACCCACTACTCACTAACACACCCAGGACCCACTCAGTGCTCCTCCTTAAATAGACATTTAGACAACTGTAGATGTCACAAAGACAGGCAATCATATACGAACAAAATAACATTTATATGCATGCACACTCCTAAATGGGGACTTAGACACTTACTTAGATATCTGCTGAAGAATTGACACTTTCAAGTCTATCATCCAGAGGAATACCTTAGAATCATTTCTTAAGGCTGCTACTGGTGAACCTGTGCATGCAGTTCTAGTGCTAGTGGTATCTTCTAAGCTAAAGCCCCAGGACAAGGTTTAAGCTGCTCTCCTACCACGTATAAGTCACCACTAAGGTAGCTTATAGGTACACTATAGGACACGGTTCTATGGACTTAAAAGGTAACACATGGATTCTGAAGATTCAGTGAGCTATATGCAATCATAGAGATCTATGAACCAAAAAATAATTCCAGGCTGCCACACAGACGTCAATCTCACATTAGTGTGGACAAAAGCAAACAGACAATAAAACACCCATTGAGACATTGATGGAAGCATTTAAATATTCACTCACAGAGGAGTAACTGTTATGTATCCAGTGATTAGCACTGGATACATAACATTAGTGATGTGGCTGGACACAGGTAAAAAATATACTAACTAACACAGCCTGGAGGCAATCTATATAGTCCCTTAGAGACAGATCTAGAGAATCATACATGTAACAAAGAACGGCAATTATTTCTCAACACACTTACATATACATGCAATCACAGCTCCACATAGGGACTGAGACACTCATTCAAATATCTACTGTGAACTGACACTACCAAGCCATCCATCCAGAGAAGTAGAACTTTAAAAATGTCCTGGGCGTGGTATTCTTATTCCTGTGCCTGCACTTTTAATGGTGGGCTAATTTGGCATTTACACCCGCTTGTCAAGCCTTCACCAACTCTTTTACCACATATGACTTACTATTAAGGTAGGCTGTAGCTAAGGAATTGGGCAATCACCTATATTTTTAAAAGTTTAGATATTTAGTTAGTAGTTTCATTGATTTATATGCGCACTTAGTGACCGATATCCTAACTTATAAATTCAGACTGCCAACCTCATTTGAATTTCACTTTAGTATATACAAAAGTATAGAGCCCCTAATACAGCCCCTCAGAGAGTGACAGAAGAATCTAAACACTAATGCTCACAATCAGAACTAATATGTACCTAGTACTAATGTAGGTGCTCGCACATTCTCTAAAATAACTCAATACTCACTAACACACCCAGGAAGTAATCAGAGCAGCTCCTCACATATTACATTTAGAGAAGCACGGGTGCCACAAAGAGAAGTACTCATATACTAAAATGTTACCTAAACAAACAAATACACCTCCACATAGAAACTCAGTCACTTATTTTCATATTTACTAAAGTACTAACACTTTCACATTGACCATCCAGAGAAGTAGCTCTTGCATCATGCATTGGGTGTGATACTCTTGAGTGTGTGCATGCACATATACTGCTTTGCTTACTTGGCATTTAAAACCCCTTGCAAGCATTAACCTGCTGTTTTAACAGATATGAATCAACTCTAAAGTTGGCTGCAGTTAGGCCATATAGTATGTTCCTATGTGCTGAGAAGCTAACACATGTAGTTAGAAGTTTCAGTGAGCCATATACCCACTTAAGGACCTGTATGCTCACGTACACATCATCCTAACCTTTTTTTGTATAGACATCAATTTCTTGTTAACTGTAGACAGTTACAATGCCAACAAAAAGGCAGAGAAAAAAACAGAGACAATAATACTATGTCCATTAAACTGAGAAACAAAAGGGGCAAAATGTAGAAAAAGTGGTGAAAGAAAAAAGAGCTGCTGGTAAGAGGACAAACACATTTCTTAAAATTGTATGACATCATCTTTAAAAAGTGGAAGATCAAGTAAATAAAAAACAAAAATTAAGACCAACTAAGAAATGATAAAAAGCCTGTTAAATGAAGAGTAAAAAAAGTGCAAACAAGGAGAAAGTTTACCCAGATGGCAAATGCAGTTTACGGAAGTAAGAATGTTCTGTAGAAGAGTAATTCAGAATTCATTAAAAAGTATGAAGAACTATAAAAGAAGAAGAGAAGCAGTCAGGTAGAAGGAACATGTTGAGGGTGTTGTTGATAAGGCCTTTGCTTGAAAGAGGAAGCTATTTAGTTCATTCTAAACAGAATGAATACACTAGACAGAAACATGTTGTCTATGAGGAGACAAAACCAAAATAAAAGACATGTCAATAGAACCAACTTTTGCAAAATGGTTACATACTTCCAGTACTGATCCTTGCTTTAATAAAGAACGCTACTTGCAACAGAAAACATTAGTGCATGCAGTTGACCAATGTCGATGTTGTTATGAGATGGAAGACAGTTGTTTATTCCAAAAGTGGTGATGGTACCTAGAAATTCATAGTTGAAGAGATACAGGGAAGGCGTAGACATGCCCTATATATAAATGGAACTGTAGCAGTGTTGGGGTGTGGCTTAGCCGGCTGCAAAATGGCCTCACCTTGAGTGGGCTCTGCCGGCCAAGCCTAAAATCCTTTACCATCCTGCACACATCTCTCCCATCGCCACTCGGAACCCGTGCCATCGCCTTTCACCTGACCTTGTGGCAGGGTTTGAGCCCAGTCCATCTTTCCTGGGCCGTCGCTGGGCTGTACTTCGCTGCTGCGTGTGCTTTGGGCCTGGGCTCAGCAGCGCGCACAGCCGTCCCGGCTTTCTTGGAGCCGACCACGCACTTCTGATTCGGGACCAGACATCTGCCCAACGCAGCACCTCCTCTCCACTATCATCAGAGCTGGTAGGTGCTGCTGCTGCGGGGGCACACTGCTGCGGGGCTGGGGGCGTGCCTGTCAAACCAACTGGCCTGTATGCTCCCGGGCGCCATCCTGCTCCGACAGGTGCCCGCGGTTCAGGCCTCTCACATTGGGCCTGGCGAAGCAGGCGGTGCACTCTCCTTGCCTCGCCCGTTGTGTGCTGCCCCCCTCCCGCTGTGGTCTCCGGCTCCCCGGCATAAACAACCAGCGGCTGCTGAATCAGCCCTGCAGGCATATGGGCCTCACCTCTGCTGCAGCCTAAACCCTCCGGACGTGGAGCTTCCACAGAGGCACCCCGAGCACTGAGCACCCGCTCGCCTTCTCTCCGCTTGCCATCTGATTCCGTGATCAGCGGGCGTCGTCACCCACCGGCCTCTCTTCATGGGCCCTAGCCGGCCAAAGCATCTCTCCTGCTACACCCAGCCGCCTCTCCTCTGATTCCAGCTGAGGAACTGCCTGCCGTGTTGCACCCCTTGGCCGCCCCCTGCTAGGTCCTCCTGCCCTCCCACACGGGGCTTGAGAAATCTGCATAGAGCTGACCCCTGCTTCTTCGACCCAGTGCCCGTTCCACCTGGTTGACCCTCCTCTAGTGGGCCTGATCCCTGCTTGGTGCCTCCTGCCTCTACTGTGCTGCTGCTCCCTTTGGCCTGCGTCCCTCTGGCCACACTTGCAACTGTGCTGGTGCTGTTTCTCCGGTGACCCGGCTCACTATCAACGCTATCTGCTGCCATATCGCTCTGACCCGCCTACCTCAAGCCAGACTCCGCTGCCTCTCCCTCAGGTTTGTGGGTCAACAGGCTGTCTGCTGCGGCCAACTGGTGCCGGACTGATGACCTACATAATTCTAGCCTCTCCTGCAACCGGCCCACCTGTGTTTTGGCTCCAAATGATGTTGCAACTGCCTGCTGGGCCAGACCATTTGCCGCTCCTTTGGGGACTTTGGTCTTCTCTTCCTACCTGTGACCTCTCCCCTGGTACCTCGCTGCACCTCTCGCTGACGACCTCTTGCCATGGGGAGAACCGACCTGTAGCAGCCCAAGATCGCTTTTCATCAGTGCCGCCAGACGCACCAGGAGGGTGCCTGCGCGGACGGGAGTGACCCTCTGGTTCCATCTGAAATGGCACAGTCCCATGAGGATGATCTGAAGGCCATCATGCTGGATGTTAAATCCACCGTCACCACCATAGCGCCTCAACTGGATCAATTGTCAGCCTGCCTGGATACGGTAAAGGCTCGGGTTGACTCCCACGATGCCCGACTCCTTCATGTTGAGACCCGGGTGTCTGACGCAGAAGACGCCGCTACTCAAGACCACCAGAAACTACTGAAGATGGACAAGATACTAGCTGTTATCCGAGATAAGAACAAAGATTTGGCAGCACACTCTCGTAGGAGTAACCTTTGAATCACAGGAGGGTCCGAGTCAACCAACATCTCTTGCATGGAGGACTATGTGGAGCAATTGACTCGTGAGCTCTTTGGCGACGTTCTTTCATCTGTTTTTATTGTTGAGCGAGCCCATCGCTCCCTCAGCCCCCGTCCTGGCCTTGGCCTGCCAGCCCGCCCCATCATAGCCAAAATCTTGTACTTCAGGGAACGTGATGCTATCCTCCGGGCGGCCAGGGAAAAAGGGGAAATTCGCCACCAGGGTAACTCCCTCGCACTCTACCCTGATTACACCATCTCGGTTCAGGCGGCATGCCTTGAGTTTCTACCTGCCAAACAGATCTTCCAGAAGCACAAGATCTCCTATTCACTGGCGTACCTGGCTTTAAACAAGGCTCCAAGACTCTCACCTTCCCGGATCCAAGAGAGGCGCTGGCATTCGCTAAATAACTTACGTAAAAATAGGGGTATCCCTGACACAAGTTCCTAAATCAGGGAAATTATCTAGTGTGTAAATATCACCATTAAGGAATGATGAAAATGTTAGTGGACCTAAATATAAAGTGTGAACAACATGTACATGCAATTCCAATGTAATAGTATCAAAAATATTTATATTCTTTTTATAAATGAATAAAGATAGATATAAAACAAGTAGATAAAACAATTCAATCCTCTGATAATTGTAATTGATTCAAACAATCCCATTACTATTTTTTTAGTCAATCTGAGGTTGATATGGTATAAACAGTGTCTATCATGGATATATGAAGACATATGCTCAAATATTCAAATTACATCAAAGACATAGAGACAAAATGGTCATGTCATTAGTACAGAGGACAGTAATTTCTGGCATGGCTCATGAAAATCTGTATCCTACGCGCATTTCGGCTGTGTGCCTTTGTCAGAAAGCCATGTATATAAAAAGTGAAACCTAGGAAAAAAAGGGATTAATGATAGTTTCCGCCCTCCTGACGCATGCTACACTAATCTAAATTCCACACTCTGCGAGGTCAAAACTACAAAAGAAACACACATAAGTACGCTCCCCTGCCAGGCAGGTACTGAACAACGCCCAAGTCCCCCGAATAAATATTCACACCCTTACGCTGGCCTAGCGTACGCAAGCCCAGCCCACTTTGCGTACGTATAAATAGGATAACCACAACGCCACACGTCCCTCTGTACTGCTGCCCATAGTGTTTGCTCACACAACAATGACAGCAGGTAAGCAGAGCGGCCTGGGTGCACAGGGCGGCGGGAGGGGTGGGGTGCTTCAGCCTGGCTGCGCAAGTGCGAACAAACGGTATTGCTGTGCGTAGTGATGTAATCTACGACCTTATTCAGTCTCATCTCTGTCTCATTTTAAAGACCTGCTGGACTATACTGTAGGCCTGAGCCAGCGGGCAGCGCTGCCCTACAGACACCTCTTCAGCGCAGTGCTGCGGGAGGGGTGGGATGCATCAGCCAGACTGCGAACGTGCGAATAAGCGGTATTGCCATGTGTTATGATGTCATCTTTGACCTCTTTCAGTCACATCTCTGTCTCATTTTTAAGACCTGCTGTACCATAAGGTAGGCCTGAGCCTACGGGCAGTGCTGCCTTACAGACATCTGTTGAGGGTGGTTCTGCGGCAGGGGTGGGGTGCATCACCCTAAGTGCACACGTGCGAAAAAGCAATGTTGCTGTGCGTAATAATGTGATCTCTGACCTCATTCCATCACATCGGTCTAATTTTAGGGACCTGCTGGACGGTACTGTAGGCCTGAGCCTGCGGGCAGCGCTGCCCTACAGACACGTGGTGTTGGCTCTTAGGGCACTCTAGTGAGCTTGTTACTAAGTGTACATGCACACAGGCTTCCGCCACCGCATTACACGTGCACATCATGCTTCTAGCATGCGCTCTGTTCCTCATTTATGTCAACCTTGGTATAACATATTATTTAACCTTGTGTATTCTTGTGCACTCCAACTCCTCTTTGAACCACGATTACCACTAACAGTTGGTAGATCGTACTTGAAAATCGAAGGATGCACTCAACTCCTGTTTTCTATCAAGCTTGAAATAAACCTTCATTTACCTCCAGACGTTTCCACCGTTAAATTATTTCTCCCTTTTCAGACATTCCAGTGATTGCCACATGAAGGGCGTAGCAGGAGCTGACCCCGCAATGATGCCCTGGCATTCTGACACTTTCCATCGTGGTATCAAGACACCGTCCCCGACCGGAGATCTCGTCTGCCGTACAAATGTACCCTTGACTAGGAGCTTGTACCAAAAAGTCGTGGGACACACCAGTGGTGGCAGGTGAGCAGTGAAGCCTCGGTGTGCAAGACCTACAATTAAGCACAGTGCAGGGGAAAGTGCTGGGGTGCAGCACCCTGGGTGCACAGGTACAGGCAAGCGATGTTCCCGGAGCTAATAATGTAATCTCTGGCCTCATTCATATGTTTCATTTTAAGAACTTGCTTGATCACACTCTTTCTCACGGACCCCAGCGTGCTAGACAAATGGGTGACAGGACATAAATACTGAGGGCTGGGTGCAATGGGCTGACCCTCTGTTTCCTCCTCCATCTGTTCTTTTGACTCCCCCTCCCCTTCTCCCTTCCACCCACTCCCTCTCCCTCCCATTCTCACTATCTTCCTTTCATTCGGACTACCTTTCTTTTCCTCTTCCACATTGGCACACATACTTATGTTTCATCTTTGTCTTTCAGGTCTTGTATGCTGCTTCCGGAGGAGTCCCACCCACGTATTTCATGTTATACTGTTGTTTGTTCTAATAAACTTGCGTTTCCATTTATTTGTGTTGTTTTAATAAAGATTATTTTTTTTCAATAAATAAGTGAGTGTTTAGGTCTTCCTTTTCTGACAACACTTGTCTGTAGTTTATTGTGAAAATCATCTGTTTATAGGAGGTTAAGAGAGAAAACATTTGTAATTTTGTGGTGCGCCTACCAAATATAAACCAATAGACTATTACATAAATGAAGCCTGCATAATTCTACAACTGCAAGGGTTCTATGCGTGTATCGCTTTATAACACCATGAGTACTGCCCGTGTGATTACAGAACAAATAAGGCACTGCCTAGGACCCCCACAACTTCAGGGACTGCCGAGGCCCACCCTGCATATTTAAGTAAAGCCCCAGAGGGTGGCGATCCCCGAACCTCAGTTGGCCTCGAAGCCCCCCGAACAATTAGTAAGCAATACCCGAGAAGATGGCGATCCCCTAGGCTACGAAACATCACTGTGCCCTTCCGCACCTAATTTACATGTGACATTAAGATGCCCAGCCTTACAGAGACCCTGCAATATAATAATTGGATTTGCCACGGAATATTACCCACCAAGGGGCTCATTTAAATGAACGGGTGAGACCCCGCTTTTTTTTTTCTTTTCTCTCCATTTTTATCATCCGTATCTCCTCTATTACAGCGATACAAGGTTTCCTCCTCTCGCTTCAAGTAGTTGAACAAGTATTTGCTATCACAGGGTGGAAGCCATGCACCACCCTCTAATAGCAAACACAAATGTCCAGCGAATGCACATTCCGGGACATTATATGAGCTGCGCCTGAGAGGTCGCCCTCCCTACTACCACGATGCATCTGTTAGTATAAACGCATACTAACACTACTTACACATGTGTAGTACAGCGACCGGAATGTAGTGAAGAAGCAGAGGAAAATGTAAAAATATAAATCCTACCAGAAGTCGGATGACATAGTTCAATGAGCCGACAACCCTGGCATGAGTAGAAACAGCTACACAAAGAAAATGGGTCTTCAGCACAAAGCAAGCAATTTTGAAATATTGGTGAGTGGTGCCTTCTTTTTGCCTTCTCCCGCTCGTCACCAATTTTATGTAGTGAAGAGGCAGACAGCAGTAGATCCAATAAGTAGATTTATTACAAGAAAACAAGACACCTGAAACAACCACCAACAGGAGCAGACGGCAAAGCAACCGTCTAATCCAGCACCATGTACAAACTCTGCAAAGTTCCCCTCATGACAGCCCTACATTCTAACATTACATACTTAGTTTCTAGTAGAATTGCAAACTAATATTCTACTATGACTTACAATGGAACACTACACAGAGCACATGACTTTACAGCAATGAGCTCATGGTTTCATCCACGAGTCTTAAGACCGGTAGGGGTAAGAAGTTCGCTTCCCACTCCCTATATTGTATAAACGTAAACTAAGACTTCTTCCACAAGTATGCTACAGCTTCCAGAGCACATCACTTTACAGCAATGAGCTCACAATTTAGGGTCACGGTTAATCCCCGAGTCTTCACACCAGTAGGGATGAGTAGTTCGCTTTCCACTCCCTATATACTAATACATACACATACTAACACTACTTACACACTTATACTACAGCAGCTAGTATCCTACAGCGCCCAGAGCCGATCACTTTACAGCAATCAGCTCGGTTTTATTCCCAAGTCTTCACACCGGTAGGCGTGAGTACTTCGCTTCCCACGTCTGGTATAGTATAAACGCACGGTACGAGTCAGTAATTCGCTTCCCACTCCCTGTATGGTATAAACA
Organism: Lissotriton vulgaris; assembly: GCF_964263255.1. Taxonomy (NCBI): domain Eukaryota; kingdom Metazoa; phylum Chordata; class Amphibia; order Caudata; family Salamandridae; genus Lissotriton; species Lissotriton vulgaris. Next base: position 1,025,140,821 of record NC_141696.1, on the reverse strand, counting down.
CCTACTAACACTACTTGCACATGTATGCTACAAACACTAGACCACATCACTTTACAGCAATGACCTCACGGTTTAGACTCTCAGTTTTATACCCGAGTGTAGCACCCTATCATATCACCAACATGCCACTCTGAGCAACACTGCACTTTCAGACCGTTAACAGTGATAACTACCTACTGGCAACCGCCAGTAGGTAGTCAAGAACAAATTACAATTGTTCCTTGACTCTTTTAGCTTTCAAAAATTCTCTCTATTACTGTCTTTCTACTTTTCCAAATCAATAGTTTTTTAAATATTCAAGTACACATCGAAGTCAGAAATGCAACTTATTCTAGCAACACACTTTCTAAAACATTCTACAACACATGGAGGTTAAAAGTTCATCACATTTTTTAAACCTAACAATATTTTTTTACAACATTTTCTCGACCATTTAACAGGACGTGCAGGTTAAAAGTTCACGATTGTTTTAAGTTCAAACAGTGCCTTCCAAATGCAAGTAAAAGGTGTGGTTGAGTTGAGCAAATGTTATCCTATATTATGTACTCCACGTGCAAACTGCTTTTTCTTAACCAATCACAAACATACTTTTCCACAAAAAGAATGTGCACCTTACTTTTAAAAAACAATGCTTTTCATCTCCCAATCAGGTACCGTTTTGTAAGCTAAAAGAAAGTAGCTCCCCATCTTTAAACATATATTTTATTCTATTAAGGAACTGCATGAGCTTCAGACATCTTTGCATACCTTCCAGTCATACCTTCAAAATGCTAGTGTGGATTGTAGGACATTACTGTGTTTTCTGGATCAAGAGGTATGCAGAACAGAAACGTATTGACTTAGACCTAGATTTACAAAATGTGGACATTAAATGGTTTGGACAGAGAGGATTGAAGTGGCACCAATTGTTGCCTTTGGTTAAAACCTGTTTGTATCTCCAACACCCCGACCTCATGATTGTGCACTGTGGTGGAAACGACCTAGGCACATTGACTGGGGTAGATTTGGAAATGCTTATCAAGGACACCTTTGGACAATTGATGTTACTTTTGCCTCAAACTGTCTTTGTATATTCCAATATATGCCAAAGACAGAAGTGGAAATGGTCCAAACAATTTTGTCCTCAGATTGAAAAATCTCGGAAAAAAAATCAACAAAGCTGTCTCTGCAGACCTCAGAGACCACAAAATGGGGTCCGGATACAACAACAACCTACGTTTTGAGATGGCGGATATATACAGAAGTACACTTCACAGATCAGGGAAACCGAGTTTTCCTGAATTACTTGAAGCTGTGCATCCGCAATTATATGTAGCTCCAACTAATGAACACAAGGGCTCTTTTTAGAGCCACCCTATAACTTACAAATTAGGCCTACAATTTAGGGCCATATAACGCCAACTCCCACACCCTCGCCAAAATGTATTTTCCACACAGCTATGGTAAAGCCGGCGAGCCATCTCACTTTGCAGCACAGACCTCTCACTTTGATCCCCAGCTCTACTCACCCAGCTTTACAAAAACCATATTGATATACCTTCGCACTCCCTATACAAGACCACCTAAGCACCACTTGCACCGCTTGCAGCCAATCAGCAACAAGCTCGTGCTCTTAACACCTCAGCAAATCAGATGGCAGAATTCCCAAATATCGATATCTGTAAATGTCAATATTTCTCAAAAACTAATGAACAAATTTACACCAAATAAACAAAAGCGTGCTTTCTAGACCAAGACCCTTCTCCCTGCCAAATTTAGGGTAATTCCGTTCACCCGTTCAACCTGTAGCCTTGTCTAAAGTTTCCTATGGAAATTAACATGAAGAAAACATGTTTTGGGACCTGCCTTTTTTCACGCCTCCCCCTTGACGAATCACCCCCAAACTTTCAACATAGGAGCTGATCTCAACAAAGAATTAGTTTTGAAACATTTGCAGAGATTCGTCAATCGGCGCCAAAGTTATTGGGAATATAATTCCATATCCATCCAATCTGTAGATGTGACCGGATCGTAATATTCTCCAGCTGCAACAAAACCACAGTGCCGCAGCTCGAGTATATTCAGCCTGTTTATTTAAATGCTAGCAACACAAAAAATCCCCAACGCGTGTCGGAGTTTCCTCACTCTTTTGTCATGGGTTAGGTTTGTGCATGACTTCTGTTTCCTTTTAAAGAAACACCACATGTGTTTTGTGCTCATAATAAACATAAACAAACTACTCTTCATCCTTTCCATTTGTTGTTAATAAACAAAATTCAATCGCATTCAAGTGATTCATCAAATTATAAAAGAAAGGTTTAGCATGACAGAATCTATTTAACCCCTTCCATGCTCATGACGAGCTCAGCTCAGCTCGTCATGAGGCACAGTTGAGCTGTGCTGATGACGAGCTGAGCTCGTCATGACACCAGCAAAATGGCAATTTCCAGCACAGGGCAAAAATTACCACAGCAGCGATATGGTTAAACCAAAGGCTGTGACTTAGAACCAAATATCTCAGCCCAGTTCTTACTCACCCTGATCGACACTTCGGACTTTCATGATCCTTAGGCGCCTTTGAGAGTCACAATTCTGCCCAAGTAGACGGATTACTATCTAAATCGGACACTTGACCACTTGTTGAATAATCATTCTTAGTCTTTTTTGAACATATAAAACAGAGGTGTTTGTATATAACATTCCATTATCACCATTTCCGGTACTTTCGCATCAGTATATTAAATTGATCTAAATGGCAATATATAGGGAGCAAATAATCAATTTGGCCCAAGTGGGCTAATGACTGTGGTTATTACCGCCGGTAATCACCCTTTTCGGAATTTCTCAGTACTCAATTCATTCAAAACCTGGTTTTATGGGAACAGCATACCTCACATATCATAATTCAAACATGTGTTGTAAGCCTATTTTCCCACTATTTCAACACAAATAATGAATGTCATGCTAATATCCAATGTCCAGCTGAACATGCAAAGATAAATAGGCTCTCTTGCATTTCAAAACTTCTTTTATCTGAAACAGAAAACAGACAAAGTTAGTGATTATAATCAAATTCACAAAAAACATGTACATTTAAAAAGGCATAAACCTATAGTTATTCTACCGAAGGAAGATTACTCTCTTGTTTGCTTGTTTGCTTAGACACAAATTCAGCCTAAACGAACAGCCAATTCTTCATACAGATTCAGTCCTATTGGTGCAGCTAAATCTGGGTCTGTTTTACGGACCTCCCAGTATTTCTTCAGATTTTTTTTAATTTTCCAGGTTTGATTATGGTAACTGGTAATGAATCTAATTTTTATTTCCTCATTCTTACCTTTTTGTTTAGGGATTAGAAACCCACTGGAATTTAGCTGTTCAACTTTTTAATTGCTTTTTGAATGATCTTTTTAATGTATCCCCTCTCAGTGAATCTCTGTGTCATGACTGCCTTTTCTCTTACAACATTCTCCTCAGTACTACAATTCTGTCTGGCACTTAATAGTTTACTTTAGATAAGTGTAGTTGGGTGACAGCTATCCGCTCGAAGCAGACTATTACCTGCAGTTTCTTTTCTAAACAAATTACTTACTAATTTGTTGTTTTTTACTTCAAGCTTCAGGTCAAGAAATTCAACGACCTTTTCATGCATGTGACTGCTGAAAGTCAAGTTTGAGGAATTCCCTATCAGTATGTTAATGAATTCCTGGGCTTCATCACGAGTACCCTTCCATATGCAGAAAATATCGTCTATGTACCGTGACCAGAGGACGACGTGGTTCTCAGATTGCCAGATGTTATTGACAACTTGCTTTTCCCACCAGCCAATGTAAAACCCGGCAACACTGGAGGCAATGCAAGTACCCATTGCCGTTCCCTGGGTTTGTTTAACTATCTGTTTGTTAAATAGGAAGTAGTTATTCATCAGACAGATGTGAATCATTTTGGTAAGCATTTCATTATGTAAAAGATACAAGAGAGATCTTCCCTTAAGAAAATGCCTGCAAGCCTCTATTCCTGAATCATGCTGAATACATGTGTACAGGCTGTTTACATCCAAACTCAACAACATTCCAAATGATATCATTAATCAGTCTCAGGAAATCGCTGGTGTCTCTCACGTATGAGGGGAGAGCATATACATAGGGTTGTGGAAAGTAATCAATATACTTAGATGTACTCTTTGACATACTTCCTCTTGACGAGACAATTGGTCTCCCAGGTGGACTAGAGAGCTCCTTATGCAATTTAGGCAACAAGTAAAACGCAGGGATCTTTGGGAAATTACTGATCAAGGATTGATACTCCTCCCATTCTAAGATTCCCTGGTCTCGCCCATTCTTCAGTTTGTCTGCATACTCCTTATTGGAATCCTCATAGCATTTTCTAGATTCAATTGTTTATTTCCTTCCTTTAAGTCCATATCAAGTGGCCAAACTACAACGTTCCCGCCCATGTCTGATTTTTTGATAACGATGATCTTGTTATTTTCCAAATCCTTAATTGCAGTGATATGTACTTCTTTTAGACTCTTTTAAGTATGAGGTTTTTTAAAACTAATATGTTGCAGTTCCTTAATCATACCTCTTTCACAGATGTTGATAGCATCGTTAGCTATTTGAGGCAGTTACACAGATTTTGGTTTCAAACCACTAGAGAAACACATGCTCACATCGATTTTATCATTAACCAACTTCAAAAAAGGGTCATCAATAAAATTCTCATCCCCCTCCCATTCATTCATGATATGCAATACATCGACATCATTAATAGTTAGAGTTGTAGGTTCTACTTGGTGGGCTATGATTCTTTGTGATTTTCTTGAGTTTTCTATTTATTTACTTTTAATTTTCTTATGAAATGGAAGAGATCTATACGTCTTTCGGTATAGTTAAAATTTGAGGTCGGACCGAAAGATAGACCTAATGCTAAAACATCCATTTGGTGTTTGCTAAGCACTTAGTCAAATTAATTTACCACTGTCTTGTTGTCTTTCATTTCCAGCTTTTTTACCCCTTGTCAGCACGCCCAAGGGGCTTTCTTGCAGATCCTTTACTCTTTGCTTGTTTCCTCCTCTGCCTCCTTGACCACGACCTCTTTGTGCCGGGGTACCCTTGTTTGTCTGAATATTTGTCATTCCTCTGGCCATAAGATAAATTCTTTTAACATTCAGAATTTTACTCCTGTAGTTTCTAATTGGACAGAGACATCACTTTCACTTCTGTCACTGTCAGTTCTCTCTCTAGATCTCATGATATATATATATATTCACTGAAAAAACCATAGGTTTCAGGCCTTATATAGTTAGGAATTAGCTTTTAAAAAACCTTTGAAATTCACTCAAAAAACGATAAGTTTTAGGGGTGTTATAGTTAGCTGGACATTTCACTCATACAAAACCATTGAAATTGCTCCTATATAGTTAGATGTACTAACTATATTTCGCGCACCCGCAATCCACTGCTGGTGATGTCACATATTACATCGTTCATGACATGGTCAGTGACATCACTGATGACACCTCAAATGACATCAATGATGACATCACTGATGACATCATCCAGTGAATGTGGTTTGCTTCGGTATTTAAATATGCATTATATATATAGCAATTTGCATTGAAGTATGACTGGATATATAAAAATAAATATTTGGATGGAGGACTTTAACAATGTATAGTGTCTCACTAAATATAGTGGATAGTGACTAAACTGTGTGAATATCTGTATCACTTTGTCAGTTGTTGTGTAAACTGGTTCTCCAGTAGGTTACTAGCTATGTGAAAGTCTATATTAGTTATTGATTAGTTAATTGAGTATTTGTATGGGAGAGTGAATGTGTGTGTGGTTCGGTGGAGGGTGTGTGACTGCCCAAAGATGTGTGAATAGTTGATTCAGTAGATATATGAAGTTAAAACTACATGTTCTAACAGTTGTTTGGGTGAGTGAATATCTTTATGGGTGTGGTGATGAGCAAATATATTTCTCAATGGTACATGTCCAACAAACTAGAAAAATAAAAGGCAGTGTATGTGTCAGTTTTGTTATATAAATAAGTATACATAAGACTCAATGATTGTTTGAGTGACTGTATGGATAACTGTATACTTGTAATAATGATTTTATAATATACTAAATATGACTTACTATCTAAATGAATAGATGAAGGGGTGTTTGTATAAGTGTGTAGCTAAGTAAGTATGTAAGTATGATCCATTGTTTGCATAAGTGAGTAGCATAACTTCATATGTGAATAGGTTGTGTGCTGGTGTGTAATGTTCGATATAGGTGTATTTGTATTTTTGATAGTGTTCTATTGTTCATTGACAGCATGTATGAGTGAATCTACAGGCAAGTGATTAGATGTGCGTATACCTCTAGGAATCATCGAGTGGGTTTTTAGATACTTGTATTGCTGTGTCAATGGATTCAAATATGATACTCTGTACTTTACAAAGAGTGATGAAAGATTTTACTAGTGTATGAAAAGGTGTATGTGATTGTCATGTGGATGATGTCATCAGTGATGTCATTTTTTGGGGGGCCTGGGGGGTCCTTGTGGGACCCCCTGAGCAGGCCTAGGGGGTCAGGGTGCTTCTACCCTGCCTCTTTTTTGAGTTCTACACGTTTGTTTTTCTGCTTTCCTGTGCCTCAGTCTACCGAGGCACAAGATGGCTGCCAACACTTTCTGGTTTGGAGTGTTGACAGACAGTTGACAGCCAATTAGCATTCAGCTCGTGCTCGGAAAGGTAAGCTTACAGTAAGCTTACAGTAAGCTGCTATAGATATATACATTTTTTCTCTTTTGATTTTCTCAGGAACTACCGGAGGGATTTTCACCAAATATTGAAAAGGCACTTCTGCATACCAGTCCCTACCATTTTGCCAAGTTTGGTGTAATTCCGTTCAGCCGTTTAGGCTGTAGCCGTGTCTAATCGTCCTATGGAAATTAACATGGGGAAAACACGTTTTGGGACTCCCTTTTTTTCTCGCCCCCCGCTTGACGAATACCCCCAAAACTATCAGGGAAGGAGCAGAACTGAGCGGACCAAAATTTTCGAAAATTGCACGCAATTTCCTCAATCGACGCCAAAGTTATTCCCAATAGAATGTTGCGGATTTCCTATGGTAACTAGGTCCTAACTATATATACCTACTGGCGACCGCCAGTAGGTAATATATATATATATATGTATATATTATTTTTTTTTTTTTATTACCTACTGGGGGTCGCCAGTAGGTAGTTATAGCTAGGACCTCGTTTGTATTAAAAAAGCGTTTTTTCTTTTGCCAATATCTTTGGGGCCGTTGACGAATCTTTGCGAAATTTTTAAAATTAATGGGGCGCTCTGGTCAGCTCCTGTCTTGAAAGTTTTGGGATGATTCGTCAAACGGGGGACGAGAAAAAAGGGGGTCTCAAAACGCATTTTCCCCATGTTCATTTCCTGTGGAAATTTTAGACATGGCTACAGCCTGAACTGTTGAACAGAATTACACCAAATTTGGCAAAAATGTAGGTCTTGGTTCAGAAAGCTACCTTTTTTCAAAGGGTGTACATCCATTCAGTAATTCCTGTGAAATTTAAAAAATAAAAATATCGATATCTGAGCACAGAGGAGGAGTTGCGACTCCTCCCAAGCACAAACTGACTTCTGATTGACTTCCAACACTCCAAACCAGAATGTGTTGGCAGCCATCTTGTGACTTCGTAACCGAGTCATAAGAAATTAGTGAAAAAAAATACAAAAACAAGAAAGGGGTGTAGGGTAGAAACACCATGATCCCCTAGCCCTGCTGAGGAGGTCCCACAGGAACCCTCAGGGCCAAAAGAAGCATTTTTTTAAAACTGCAGAATTCGCACTGGGTGCGCAAATCCAGATGAGAACATTTTTAAAAAATGAAGCGCTTCATTTTCTATAAGCCCCCGGGTGGGCCAGGTCCCGGGGGTTCTCAGTTTTTAATTTGCGGGGACCACCACCTCCCCGGGGCTATTCAAATGAAGTGAGGGGGGCTGTGTGGCCCCCTCATGGAGCACTAGATGGCCCTGGGGACCGCCACCCCCCAGGGCCGACTCCTGAAACGTCCCGGGGTGCCCACCCCCGGGACATTGCTGTTTGCAATGACAGGGTGGGAGCCGTGTGGCTCCCGCCCTTTAAGTGCAAACACTGCTTTGCTTCCTTGAAGCGAGAGCAGGAAACCTGCTCTTGCTTCCAAGAAGCAAAGCAGTATTACTTTTGGGCAAGGGGAGATGTATGTTAGCAGCTCCCTTTGCCCAAAAGCAATGACGGCTTCCACAGGAGGCGGGGAGCCGGATAGGACCGTGGGGGCATTGGGGCTCCCCCCACGGTCCCCAAGGGTATGCCTCGGGATGGGGTCCCTGATGCAGAATGAAACAATATAGAACAGGGGCTTTTTTTAATTTCATGTACTTGGAGTCGCGACTCCATTGCGTTGAGCGCGGCTCCCCAGTTTAAAAGTGATGGGTTCACGACTCCAAGCAAAATTTTACAAAAAATAATATGTATGTTTTTATTAGGTAGCATTCACTGTTGGGTTATAGGGTAGCTGTAAAAAGGGCCCTTGTGTTTATTATGAGTTTGTTATAGCTACATGTAAGTTAAAAGAAAAGAGTGGGAAAAAGGCTGAGAAACAAGAAAAGGGGGCAGGGTAGAAAGGCCGTGACCCCTTATGCGTGGTTAGGGGGTCCCAGAAGGACCACAGGCCCCAAAAAAACACTTTTTCTTTTTTTTAAATGTCTGAATACGCGCTGGGTGTGCAAATTCTGATGAATAAATAAAACAAATGGAGCGCTTTGTTTTCTATAAACCCCATTGTGGCTCCCACCCTGTCATTGCAAACACAGCTTTGCTTCTTGGAAGCGAGAGCAGGAAACCTGCTCTCAGTTCCTAGAAGCAAAGCAGTATTACTTTTGGGTAAGGGGAGCTGCATGTTAGGAGCTCCCCTTGCCCAAAAGCAATGCCGGCTCCTGCAAAAGGCGGGGAGCAGGCTGGGACTGTGGGGGCATTGGGGCTCCCCTCATGGTCCCCAAGGGTATGCCTCGGGGATGGGGTCCCCTAGGCAGAATGAAACAATATAGAATAGGTGGCATTGTTTTCTTCTTTCACGCACTTGGAGTCGCGACTCCATCGCGTCCAGCGCAGCCCCCAGTGTAAAAGCGATGGGTTCGCGACTCCAAGCAAAATCGTACAAAAAAGAATATGTATGTTTTTAATATGTAAGATTCACTGTTGGTTTATAGGGCGGCTCTAAAAAGAGCCCTTCTGTTTATTATGAGTTTGTTGTAGCTACATGTAAGTGCGGCTGCAGAGCTTTAGGTTGTTGAGAAAGTCTCTGTTTCCGTCATCTGTAAAGTGCACTCCATCACTTCTGTAGATGCCCTCTGTTGGATTTTGCCCTTTTTGCAGGGTCATCCCTGAACTTTTTGCCTTCCTCCAGTATTTTGTCTGACCTGTTTTTGTTGGTTTTATGACTCTTGGCACTTTCTAACTGCTGATCAGTGCTAAAGTGCATATGCTCTCCCTATTGTAAATTGATGTATGGATTAGTGACTCCATGATTGCCTTATTTGATTTACTTTCAGACCCTATTACAGTGCACTGCGGGTGCCCAGGGCTGGTACAGCAAATGCTGCTGGTGGGCTTGCAGCGCTGGTTGTGCCACCCAAAGAAACAGCCTGTTAAGTGAGTCTCAAGTCTGCCATTGCAGAGCCTGTGTGCAGTCTGGTATTGCCATGTTGACTGGGTAAGTGCACCCACTTGCCAGTCCCTAAACCTTCCCTTTTCTGCATATTAGTCACCCCTATTGTGGTCCCAAATGCAGAGTGCATTGTAGGTAAAAGGTAGGACATGCCCTGGTGTGTGTGTCATGTCCTACTAGTGAATTACAACCATTTTCGTTTTTCACTATTGCAAGGCTACCTGTTCCCTATAGGCCAGAATGGGCAGTTTGATTATACCACCTTATAATCATAACTGACTCAGGGAACCAGGTAAAAATTCGAGTTTAGTATGCCTGTACTCAGAATGATAAAATACATCTTTAGTGAAGTTGGTTTCTACATTCTGTGTTTGAAAATACCACTTTTAAAAAGAAGGTATTTTCTTGCCTAACTATCAAGCCTGCCTCTGCTAGGTTGTGTATTCCTTGTCTGGAGTTTGAGTGACAGGGGCTTCCAGGAGACAGGGTGAGTCAGCACAGGGCTGAATAGAGCTATCTGCATGTAGATGGTGGGATGAGTTGCACCTCAGACCTGACTAGGGCTTTGCCTGCTTGCCACAATGCTGGCTCCACTTCCTGTGGTGCGTCTGATGTCCTTGGCCCACACCGTCAAAGGAAAGGAGGAGTCTTGTCAACAAAGTGCTCCCGGACTGCGCAGAACTAGTTTGGACTGGGTACAGGACCTTCTCCCTTCAGAGGACAACGGATTTGCTAGTATAAATATGTGGACCCAGACCCCAGAATTTTAGATCACTTGTGGGAAACAAGAAGAACCTTTGCTGAGGAGAGGAACCAGAGAAACTGAGGAGGAGACTATCCCTAAGCTGAGTGCAGCTTGAGGGATTGGCCTGCAGTGGTTGCCTGACTGCCAAAGAAAGGAGAAAGGACTTTGTGCTACTTTCAAATTAACTTGTAACAGATATCCCAGGGCTTGAGATATAGCTTGCCTCCTGCTGAAGTCTAAGGGACAACAAACTTCACCAACCAGCTCCCCTGCCTTTCTTTGCTGGGAATTGAAGTGCCTGCTGTTGAGCTGGGCCTTCTGAGAGACTGCGTGTTGCTGGGAGCTGGAAGCATGACTCAAGACGAAGAAGCGTGTCGCCCCTGCAGCTGTTGTTGTCGCATCACCAGAGAAGAGTGTCGCCGTCGCAGCAGACGCCGTCGCATCACTGGAGAAGCCTACCGCCGCCACTGCATCACCCGAAGCGCCTTGCATCACCGGAGAAGAGCATTGCCGTCGCAGCAGATGCTGTTGCATCACCAGAGAAGCTTGTTGCAGGTCCTATTGCAGCTCAGAAGAATCGTTGAGTCGCTGCACAGCCGCTGGGCATGCACCCATTGCTGTTGCATCAAGAAGAAGACACCATTTTGTTTCATCGCACTGGATCTTCATCGCATCAGGGCACTGCTGGTCGCATTGCCACGGAAGTGCAGTAAGAAACTTACGCATCACTCCCCCACGCTGAGAAGAACCGACACATCACCGTTCCTTACGCAGCAGTACGTAACCGACCATCACCATTCTTGCGTGTAAGGAACCGACGCATCACCTTTCCTGCAACACTTTCGTTCTATAGCACTATGCATCCAAAGGTACATTGAACTCAAATTGTCACATTTTACATCTGAAGAGAACTAAGCGATTCCTACCATTTCTAAAGTACAGTATTGTGGATTTTTGTTGTTTGTGGTCTTGGGTTAAGTCTATATAAAAATACTTATTTTTATACTACAACTTGTGTGGTGTCCATCTGTAGTGTTGTCAGTGGGTTACTATATGTGTTCACAAACGCTTTACACACTGCCTCTGAGATAAGCCTGTCTGCTCGAGCCAATCTACCAAGGGGGTGAGCAGGGGTTATTTTAGGAGTGTACACCCTTAGCCTGATTAGACGCAAGGGTCCCTATTTGGTCAAAGGTACCTACATCTGCCAACTAGAGACACCCAAATCTAACACCCTCCATATGAAAGCGTAGATTATTGTTATATATGGAGCCCATTCTATGGTCTCTATGATAAGCAGAAACAGCTTTCTCAATCTGTGGACAGAATTTATTTGACCACTTCCATTTCTGTCTTTGGCATATGTTAGAATATACAAAGATAGTTTGAGGTAAAAGCAACATCAACTGTGCAAACGTGTCCTTCATTAGCATTTCCAGACCTACCCCAGTCAATGTGCCTAGGTCATTGCCAACACAGAGAACACTCATGAGGGCAGGGGTTGGAGATGCAAAAATGTTTTAACCAAAGGCATCAGTTGGTGCCACTTTAATCCTCTCTGTGCAATCTATTTAATAGCCACATTTTGAAAAGCTAGGTCTTTGTCAATACCTCTGTGTTCGGCATACCTTTTGCACCAGAAAACATAGCTGTGTCCAACAATCCACACTGAAGGCATCTTGAAGGGGTGTGGAAGTAATGAAAAGATGGCTGTAGCTGAGGTAGTCAGTTGGTAAAATGAGAGGTATGTAAAATGGTGGACAAAATGATGTTTTTTTAAAAAGTAGAGAATTGATTGGCTGTTTAAGACCATTGCACATTCAAAAATAGGGTGCATTTAACTTTTTTTAAAAAGCATATTTCCTATTACTAAACAATATTTGAAATGTACAATAGAAAGGATAAGGTCATTTTCTGTAAAGACAACCACACCTGCTGTTTGCACATTTGCAGCATTGTGTGGTGAACTTGTAAATATGGTGAACTTGTGACCTGTCAGTTAAGTTTAGTGTTCCATGAACTGTTACTATGGAAAATGGCATTATGCAGAATGGGAATAGGGTTGAAATTTAAGTGTGGCATTAAAATGTGAATTTGTAATTCATATATAAGTAATATGTTATTACAGTGGCATTTCCCAAGTCAGAACTATCTTTAGAAGTGGTGTGTTATTTAAAAATAGTGGTAAATTTATTTGTAATATGCTTTTGAACTCCCATATGGATTTGCAGCTTTATCACATTGGTGCACGGTGGAGTTGCAACTTCCAAAAATTGGGTACTTTTAGAAGTCAGTTGGTGAGATTTAATATGTCGAAGCAATAGTACTGTGTTTTAGAATTTGAAATAATGTAGGAAGCAATGTGTTTTGTTACTTACATGTATTTGCGTGGAGAAAGAGAGAGAAACTTTGCCATTACTGGTTTTGCTTTGCTGAGAGCAGTGCATTATATTGTTTGTGTGCGTAAGAAAATCCTTTGTGAGTTTCTGATATTTCATATTCTACAAATCAATTTGGAAGGTGAGTTATACATTTGTGAGGTGTATTATGTGTTAGCTTCATTTTTTAAGGTAATAAATTATTCATAAACTTTGATGTTTGAAATATATTATTAAATGTAGAGATGTTTATTATAGTTTGTTTTATTGTAGTTAAATGTTGTTTGAAATAGATTTTGTTTAGCATTATGTCTATATTGGAATATAGATTACATATTATGGTAGTTTGTTTTAGTGTGTGGATGTGTATATTTGTAGTATACTGCATAATGTTAACTGTTCCTTTAAATTTAGAGGTGGACTCTGTCAAATATTAAGGTGTGCATGGATTTTTGTGTCATGTATGTTTCTACTTGTATATGTATTTTTATATCTGTAATACATTTTAGTGTGCATGATGTTTAACAAAGAGCTGTTGTTGCTTTTTATGTGGTAGGGTCAAGAGTGTGAGTACTAGTTCAAAGGTGAATATGCAGCACAAAACTGTGCTTTGATGGATGCTCACATACGTTTTTATTAATTAGACTTCTTTTTCTATTTTGTAGGAAGGTATAGATGAATAATGCAGCATAATTTTAGATAGAATGGTGAAGATGCTGCACATATGTGTGCTTTGCAAGATGCTCATATAAGGTGTTATTAATTAAGCTTTTTTTCTAGTCTGTACAAAGGTATAGTTGAATAATGCCGCCTAATTTTAGATAGAAAGGTGAAGATGCAGCACAAAAGTGTGTTTTCAAACATGCTCATATAAGGTGTTATTAATCAGCCTTCTTTTTTCTAGTCTATAGAAAGGTATAGTTGAATGATGCCTCATAATTTTAGATACATTTGTGAAGATAAAGCACGCTCGTTGAGGAGTCCTTGGATCCCGTGTCACCGTTGTGCTGCCAGAAGCCCCGTAGGGCATTGCATCAGTGAGCCAGGAGCCCCGCTGGGCGTTGGAGAAAGCGAGGGGAGCTGCTCTCTAGGAGGACGGGACTGCGAGGGCCAGCAGGCTGTGCGTGTTCCAGCTAGCACACCTGCCGCCTCTTCCCGTGCCTCCGCCCCCTGCCTGACTGCTGAAAACTCCTCGCGGCCCCCGCTTCGCGGGAGCCGCTCGTTGAGGAGTCCTTGGATCCCGTGTCACCGTTGTGCTGCCAGAAGCCCCGTTGAAGGACTGGGTTCTTTGGACCCAGCGGTGCCAGGGCACAGCACCTGAAACCTTCGTGGGTAACCTGCTCCGGCGTACAAATCACAGAGACACGGGACACTTCCTTCGGCGTCAAAGAGTCAAGGTTTATTTACTGCAGGGAACACAGAAGTCACAAGAAGTACATCGAGTGTAGTTCGGGGAGACTGCTTCAAATTGTATTTGTGAATCGCTCCTTTTATACAGTTTCTACCCATAGGATAACATGATACACAATAGTTTACAACCTGGTTCCCACAAGTCGCTCTCAGAGGGGTCGCTTAGATCACTTTGAAACACACAAGATCCGGAACATAAGTGCGGAAACATTTGGCGGTTCCCAACTGTAAAAACCCATCTTCCCACCATTAGCAAATTCCAATCAGCAGTAAAGTAGATCGAAACAGGAACGAAGACAGGTGCAGAGGAAGACGGAAACAGTGGGGAGATCGGAAAGGGTGTAAAAGGGGCGTGTCGAGAAGCACGAGATACAGGCATCAAAGGGACGTGCCTAATGAGATGCACGGCTGAGACAATAAGCCCGTGCGGCAAGATGAGCCTCGAGCGGCGCCATCTGCCTTACAGTAGCATCCCCCTCGTCATAAAGACACTTTCAAAGAACATGTGTCTTCCGCAAATATCTTGGGAGTCCCAGGGTCGCGAAGCGGACAGCGTCCGTTCGCTGGCTACTTGAGGGCAAGAGACAAAATGGATGCCGTATCTAAGATGGAACCCGTGGGTACAGATGACAAACCCACATAACAAACGAACGGTTTAAGTTAGCACAGCGAAACTGCGCATACTTGCTAAACTCGTCATTTGCGGTTCATAGATACTAGACTCGACCATATTCGTGTGAGTCCAAAACACCACTTACAATTGTCACGGAACCTCAGACGCTCCTTTTGCCCTCATGTAGGCAAGCACTAGTCGGAATCATACTCGATATTCATCAGACCATCAAGATGTCGTTGTAGCATAGCTCTGTCCAACCGAGTCCCCTTGGTAACAGATGGTTGTCTCATACACGTTGTAGCACAGAGGCCACATAAGGCAGGACCACACTGCACACAAAGGCAACACGTGAACAGGAACACTACCACAACCCCGATGATCATCAGAATCTTCCAACCCCAAGTCGACACCAGGCCCCAAAACCAACCAAGTAGCGTCCAATCCCCTACATCCACGTGTATGGATTCGGAGATCTTGTGCAACTTCGAGATGGCTTGATAGACAGTAGGAGCATTATCTGGAATGAAAATGCAACAGCTCGAATGGATCACTTTACATACCCCACCGCGATCTGCTAAGACAACATCTAAGACCATACGGTTTTGTAATGTCATAAGTCTCTCCGCCTGAAGTTCTGTGGTGATATTACCAAGGGCACTGGCAGTAATGTTAGCTGTCGATTCTACCACTCGAGTCAAATGTCTCAGGTTCCTACTATTAACCATAGGTCCCCAAAACGGGAGGAAACCCTTGAAAAAGTCTCCTGCCTCTTGACCGGCAGTATCCTCTTCACTAATTACGCCTCGTACAACTCTAGTCTTATGATAATTGGCATCTACAGTGAACGTCGGAGGCAACAGATTTGCAACAAAACATGAGCCCATGAAGTCTGCGGGCAACCATGTGTATGCACGATCATGACAGATGAAGTACGTACCCTTGGCAGCCAGAAGCACAGGGATCGGGGACATGGACAGAACGTAACTTTCAGTGCAAGCACTTACTCCAAGTGAGGCTTGCGAGCCACGACCCACAAGACAAAAATTACCAGTGTGGGGTACGACCCATATTGGAGACGAGCTTTTAAGCTGCTTTTCATTAGTGAACGTACTATATTCCCCTCTATTCGGTGCCCTATAGGCTTGTACCTCTGCCTTAGGGATGAGATAAGCATCATGGATCTCATCTTCCAAATCCTGTATTATCATCGATACCACCCACTGCCATGAGGTAGGACCCGGTTTGGGGGAACGTTCTGGAGAGGGGTGGAAACCTAGTGCGCTTCGAAGCATTGTTTGGTATGCTCGAGCTGACCCTTGGGAACTATACGGTAACACCAGATATGGAATTCCCTTACCCGTAGTATGTGGCATCAACCCACACACCCAACAATTAGTAGTGTTAACCACTAACTGATGCTGATGGAGGAGCTGGATAAAGGAATTGTTGCGGAATTCTACACGTCTAGCCTGTTCGTGTTCTGGTAACATATGAAAGGAATGAGGAGAAGCAGTAGAAGTAATGTTAGGGTAAGGAGTAGGAGTAGGGGTAGGAAGTAAGAAGTAAGACATAGTGTAATACACCCCACCCGCCAAAAATGCAGAAGCAGTTAAAAACAGTACAAACAATTGGGATACAAAACATTTCGTACGACTAAGTTTCTGCAGTTTGACTCTATACGCCTGCGTTCCTTCCAAATCGTTCAGCTTTGAAAATGCCATTTCCCTATGACCGTCCGCAACGTTTCTTGACGCACTTCGTTCTGTGCAGCAATAGTCAATTCCCAGGAGTTCCTAGGAACCGACGGCCTTTAACCTAGCGTCAAGACCTACTGTCCAGAAGGAAGTACGCGCGCGGCCCTACGGCCCTCAATACACAATATGTATTCTATTTAGCACAAATAATTCAGCTGTGGAAGGAAAAAGATACAAGAAAAAAATCTTGATATATGTACAAAACAATTTTCAGTGATACGAATTTGTTCACAGTTGATCAGGGGAAACGAAGATATTGCAGTTATCAATTTCAGCAAAGCAAGCAAAAAAATTTATTTGTCCTTAGTATGAGAACGCAAAGAATATCGATGTTTCCCAGGACGTGTCTGCTCGTCGAACAAAGGATCTGTCGAAGAGACAGCGTCCTGTTGATCAGTTTGCTGATTTGGTCTTGAGTCTTTTGCTGACAATGTTCCAACAATGGCTTTCTGCTGCGCTGAGTGTTCACCAACAAGTTGTGCGTCACTGAAAGGTACAAACGCCGGCAATGTCGCTGCTTCTGTTGACGCAATGCCTTTCCTCACCCTCGGGTCTGCCGGCAAAGGAATAGGGACTCGCTTACAATGGGTAGCATGTACCCAGTTCTTCCGTCCCTCAAGACGAACGGCAGTCCTCGTGGCCAAAAGCACCTGGTGAGGTCCAACAAAGCGGGGGTCCAGATTCTTCTTGCGCGAAAAATTTCGGGTGACAACCCAATCACCAGGCTGGAGCTGGTGGCCTGGACCCTCCGTCTGCGTCGGCAAGGCGTCGTAAACCTGTTGATGAATTAACCTCAGTTTAGCAGTCAAGTCATGTAAGTAGTCAATCAACATCGGGTACTCAAGATCAACAAATATACCTGGCCTAGGAACCCCCCACACATTCGCAGGACGGCCGAACACTATTTCATAGGGACTAAGCCCTATTCGGGAGTGTACAGTCGCCCTAGTTGACAGTAATGCTAGAGGCAAAGCGTCAGGCCACGAAAGTCCAGTCGTAGCCTGGATCTTCGCTAATTTCAGTTTAAGGGTGCCATTGTACCCTTCAACCAATCCAGCTGACTGGGGATGATTGGCGCTGTGGAATTTCTGATTAATTCCAAGGCCCTTACACACACTCTTCATCACACTTCCAACAAACTCACTTCCGTTATCTGACCACACGACTCTAGGCATTCCATACCGAGGAAAATATTCCTTCAGTAGGATTTTCGCAGTAGACAAAGCAGTATTATCTTTGAGGGGATAGGCCTCGATCCATCGGGAGAATGCGCAAACCACAACCAAAACGTATTTCAGGTTATTGCATCGCTCCATATGGATGAAGTCCAATTGGATCACCTCAAAGGGATACGAAGGAGGAGCAAAACTGCCAGGGGGAGTTGGGGTTCCTTTGCCAGGATTGTACATTATACACACCATACAATTCTTCACCAAACGTTCAGCACACTTAGTAATTCCATCATTCTTCCACACATCAGCCAACAACTTGCAAATACCTTTCGCGCTAATATGTGCTAACCCATGTGCCATTTGCACAACGGCCAGTACATACGCATCAGGCAACATCCATCTTTTCTGATCTGACAAATCAATCCAGCAACCATTCACATCCAACCTTCCCGTACTTTCTTTCCACTTCATCTTTTCAGTGTCGGTGGCCTCATTCTGAATTGCTTTCACACTCTCTATAGTATTCTCACACATACTTGATTCTGTAGGCCACCTAACCGAATTCGTCACATACATTCGAGTGCTAAGGTTCCGGGCAGTCTCCTTAGCAATCTCATCTGCAAACGCATTACCACGACCAACATCATCCGTCACCTTACGATGCGCACTACATTTAACAATTGCAACTTGAGCAGGCAAAGTCAATGCATCCAAAAGATCGTTCACAAGCTGGCCATGCTGTATTTTCGTGCCATGTGACGTCAAGAAACCACGTTCTCGCCACAATCGTCCGAAACTATGCGCTACACCGAAAGCATACTGACTATCGGTGTACACATTCACACGTTTACCTTTTGCTAATACACATGCTCTAGTAAGAGCGATCAGCTCTGCAGCTTGGGCAGAATTCTGATTCAATCTCGCAGTCTCAACAACAGTATTCAATGTCACCACAGCATAAGCAGTAGTCACATCACCATTCGGCAATTTAAAACATGACCCATCCACATACAGGATGCCATCCGGGTCTTCCAATGGGGTGTTTTTAAGGTCCACACGACCTTTTGTTTCCTCCTCTGTCCGCAAGTAACAGTCATGTTCTGTTACTGCATCTAACTCTGCACTAATTGGTAACAAAGTTGCCGGATTTAGGACATTACAACGTTTTATCTGAATGTGGCTTGCCAAGAGCGTCAATTCGTACCCAGATAACCTCGCACTCGTCAAGTGCTGAGTTTTCGTACGGTTCAAAAGAGTATCGACTGCATGCGGAACCATCACCGTAAGCATATTATCCATGACCAATCCTGCTGATTGTCGGATGGAGACCGCAGCTGCCGCAGTTGCTCTCAAACAACTCGGCAATGCTCTAGCTACTGGGTCTAAGGTCGAGGAAAAATATGCACATGGACGTTGCTTACCACCAAAAGGTTGCGTTAAGACGCTTAAAGCACAACCTTCCCTCTCGTGAACATATAACGTGAACGGCTTGCTGTAATCAGGGGTACCTAACACAGGGGCCGAACACAATGAATCACGTAATTCAGAAAAACTTTTCTGGCATTCTTCCGTCCATGGTAAAGGAGTCGAAACATCCTTGCACGTAAGAGCCACCAATGGTTTCGCTAGCAATGAAAAATTAGGAATCCACTGCCTGCAGTACGATGTGATACCTAGAAAGGCACGCACATCTCTTTGGGTTTGTGGCACAGCCATGCGCGCAATCGCTGCAATTCTCTCTGGGGTCAATCTCCTTCCCTCCTTTGACAATAAGTGACCTAGATAGGTTACTTCTTGACAACAATATTGGAGTTTAGAAGGTGACACCTTGTGATTTAACTCACAGAGATGTTGCAGCAACGACACTGTAGCAATTTTGCAAATGTCCTGAGTATCAGCAGCCACCAATAAGTCGTCGACGTATTGGATTAAAGCCGCACCAACCGGCAACCTAAACGCATCTAGTTGACCCTTCAAAGCTTGACTGTAAATCGATGGACTTTCACAGTAGCCCTGAGGAGCGCGTTTGAACCGGAAGCTACGTCCACCAAGAGAGAAACCGAAAAGGTCCCTGCTCTCTTCGGCAATCGGGATGCTGAAAAACGCATTTTTCAAATCAATCACCGAAAACCATGAAGCCGTAGCTGGAATCAGAGTCAGTAGCGCCGTAATGTCAGGCACAACAGGGAATTGAGGAACCACAATTTTATTCACCTCCCGTAAATCAATAACAAAACGATAAACAGGCGGTTTGGTAGGATCAGTACGTTTAAGAATGGGCAGTACAGGACTATTGCACACGTTTCCCCGAGTTTCTTCAATGACATCTTTCTCGATCAAATCATAGATGATCGCTAACAAAGCTCGTTCACCATCCAGGGAGATACGATATTGGGGAATACGTGGCAATCGCACATTCGATTTCAACTGAACAACATAAGGGGAGATATCAAGTAGGCCCACGTCGTTTGGACCCGTCGCCCACAAAGATGCAGGAAGAGAATCCAATTCCGGTGGAAGCTTATCGAGGGACAAATACATGGGAGAGACTACTTTCTCTCCGAACGTAAGCTTTACACCCGCAGGAGAACAATACAAAGTCGCATACAAGCGTTTAAGCAAATCCAGACCCAAAAGATTTTCACCACAACCAGTGGTTAAAATCAACGGAGCTTCGAGCTCACGAGGCCCAATTTTAAGGGGCAAAGGGCGCGAAACTGGATTGCTAACGGGGGCGCCAGAGAATCCAACGGATACATTTGTTAAGCCAGACAAAGGTGCGCCAGGGAGTTTCGAATGCATGATAGAACTTTTCGCTGCACCAGTGTCCAACAGAAAAGGCTCAACGACGCCCGATGTAGCAACTGCGACGTAAGGCCCTCTCTGATCAACCGGAACTGATACCACTCCCTCTCCTTGTCTTTGGCTGTCCTAGTAATTACTATCGTCAGTTCCCTGATCGACGTAATAATCGTCTACATTGTACTGCGCAGATCGTCCTTGCGATGATCCACGTAGGTCGAAACAATTATTAGAATTTGACGAGTTATCAGAACGGTCGTTCTGAGCACCACGACCTCTACCACGTGATGCGTTCTGTGAACCACCACGACCTCCTCTAGACGAATTACCACCACTACGGTCATTTAAAGCAGGACAATTGAATTTAATGTGTCCCTCCTGTCTACAATAAGCACATTGGTTGTACCCCAACGAAGATCTCTGAAAAGATGAATCATTACGCGGCTGCGATCGATTTGATTGCGACTGCGATCTATTCTGCTGAGGCGCATTCTGATTAGAACGCGGCGGATATGCTTGTTGTAACAACACTTTAGTTTTCAGCTCTTTCGTCTTTTTATCGGCACGGTCATTTTCCTCTTTTTCTCTATTTTCGTAATATTGTGCCGTAGCCAGAATCTGAGCTGAGGTAGAAACGGCCCACGCACTTTCTGAATTCTTCAATTTACTGCACAAGTCGGGCAATAAGTTCGATACAAATTTATCCACAAACAGCCTCTGTCCACCCTCAGTACCCATATCCTGCCCACTATGATCGACGAATGTTTCCTCGAACCTCGTAAAGAAGTCTGAAACACTCTCATCTTTCTTCTGCTTACAGGCTGACAACTTGTCCCAATTTACCCTCATAGCTGGCATAAGCGTTTTCATTAACGTAATGATTCGCTGGGGAAGAAGTTCAATCAACTGATCGGGTTTAGTAGCAGCCACTTGTCCAGCGTCTGCCGCTGTAATGGCAGCCCAATCACCACCTAATTCATTCGCGTGATCTTGGTGACGAATCTTGGCCCATACCGGTTGCGGTACGACATTGCCAAACAACATGTCGATATCAGCCAGATTCATTATCGTAGCGTCTACGAGCTGCGATAATTCTTTGTAATACCCCGCAGGATTTTTGCGAGGATCAGGCAAAGTTTGTTTCACCTGAAGCACTTCCGATCGTTTCCAAGGGAGGTGTATCCACACTCTCTGGAAATGTGCTGGTATTGGAGCATTAGCATTAGTATTATCAGCGGGTACCCAAACTGGCGGAACTTCTCGCATAGGATATTGGCCAGACCCATCTCGTTGTTCAATGTCCTCAACGAACAATGCATGAGGAATAGGAGCGGGACGAAGAGATAGCAACCGTTCAATAGCACGTCGGACATTAGTGTCGACTATCAGTCCAGTTGCGAACTGAAGCCGAAGATTAGACAGGGCGGTCAGCACCTCGTCAGGCGCAACAGCCGCTATCTGATCATGTAAGAACTTGCACATTTCATCAAACACATATCTCTGAGTAGGTATGTTGAATTGATCAAACGTTTCGAGGACAACACGAGGTGGATTTCTAACAGGGTTTATCATCCAACCCATCGCCATATTGTATAGCGCAACACGTTCTCTATTACCAGGAAGCTGGCTACGTCTCTGTGGACCATCAGAACCTGCAGACCCAAAAACAGGTCCGAGCGACTGAAAGAAGTTTGTCGCAAGGGGAGAATCACGATTACGAGTAGAGGGACAGGAGTAAGACACAGGACTAACAAGAGAAGGAGTAGAGACATTAGCAACGACAGGGGTTAACAACACAGGAGCAGTAGCGTGAGCAGTAGCGGGAACAGGAGTATGTGGAAGCGGAGGAGCAGTAGGAATAGAAACAGGCACAGGAGCAGGAACAGTCGGAAGAGCGGGTGCAGGTTGAGGAATAGGCGGAGGAATAACAAGTGGGGGAGCAGGTACGGCAGGGACCACAGGAACTGCGGTACCCTGTACGTACGGAGGTGGCGACTTCATAAGATAGGACATTAAAGAATCCTCAACTGCCTCTTCCTTCTTATCCGACTCCGTAGACAAAACAGGATAGCATTTGTCTATGGACATACGCTGTAATCTCTCAAACACTTCCTTATCCTTATCCTCCTTATCACGCTGAAACTGCTCAGCTTTCTTCACTATAGTAGCAACAGTATCTCGCTGACTACGTTTATTTTGTCTGATCTCTTTCTGTCGGGCTTCTTTGCGCCAGAACCGAAAGGCATCAAACATGGCCGGCCTTGATTTACGTTCGAACAATTTTATTTCCAAATTATCTAAGATCGACGCTTCGAAGCTACCGTGAGGTGGCCAACGAAGATCGCCGTCTTTCTTTATATATTTGATCCAATAATCGTTAAAAGCAATCGGGCCTAGCCCATGTTTGCTATATAGGTCATAAGTAGGAGTTCCAACCGGAGGTATCGGACACGAGTCCTCCAGCAGGGAATCCGCACCACAAGGTCTAAAGCAACTGAACAAAGTACTGCGACCAGGCATCTTGCACACTAGCCGAGTTTCACAAACTTCAAGGGTTACGGGATTTACCAAGTCCCAGCAAGAACAAAACCCTCGGTCTTTGGCGGCTGCAGTCGTCAAACAAATACAACAACAACAAAGTACGCTAGCAAAGTGTCACCGACAAAAACACTCACACAGCGTGTACAACAAAGACACCCGCTAAAGTGTCTACAACAAAAACACTCGCTAAAGTGTTTACAACAAAGACACTCGCTAAAGTGTCTACAACCAAGAACTCTGGGAGCGACCCACAAATACTTAACTCAAAGATCAATGGCGTCCTCAGGAAGGCCCGTCAATCGTCTCGCTATACCAAGGTCTACGCCAGGCGCCAAAACAGGTCTACAGTCAGGGTAGCAGTCCGTCGCAGCCGTTAGGAGGCGGGAATCTTCGCGGGAAAAGTCTTCGGGCCACTTATTTCGACAACAGGATCGATGAAGCGGGGTGCACCTTCCCTCGGAGATTTCACACGAAGTTCCTCACGATCGTCAGGCTTGGACCGGTACCACTGATGCAGCCCCACGTTGGGCGCCAACTGAAGGACTGGGTTCTTTGGACCCAGCGGTGCCAGGGCACAGCACCTGAAACCTTCGTGGGTAACCTGCTCCGGCGTACAAATCACAGAGACACGGGACACTTCCTTCGGCGTCAAAGAGTCAAGGTTTATTTACTGCAGGGAACACAGAAGTCACAAGAAGTACATCGAGTGTAGTTCGGGGAGACTGCTTCAAATTGTATTTGTGAATCGCTCCTTTTATACAGTTTCTACCCATAGGATAACATGATACACAATAGTTTACAACCTGGTTCCCACAAGTCGCTCTCAGAGGGGTCGCTTAGATCACTTTGAAACACACAAGATCCGGAACATAAGTGCGGAAACATTTGGCGGTTCCCAACTGTAAAAACCCATCTTCCCACCATTAGCAAATTCCAATCAGCAGTAAAGTAGATCGAAACAGGAACGAAGACAGGTGCAGAGGAAGACGGAAACAGTGGGGAGATCGGAAAGGGTGTAAAAGGGGCGTGTCGAGAAGCACGAGATACAGGCATCAAAGGGACGTGCCTAATGAGATGCACGGCTGAGACAATAAGCCCGTGCGGCAAGATGAGCCTCGAGCGGCGCCATCTGCCTTACAGTAGCATCCCCCTCGTCATAAAGACACTTTCAAAGAACATGTGTCTTCCGCAAATATCTTGGGAGTCCCAGGGTCGCGAAGCGGACAGCGTCCGTTCGCTGGCTACTTGAGGGCAAGAGACAAAATGGATGCCGTATCTAAGATGGAACCCGTGGGTACAGATGACAAACCCACATAACAAACGAACGGTTTAAGTTAGCACAGCGAAACTGCGCATACTTGCTAAACTCGTCATTTGCGGTTCATAGATACTAGACTCGACCATATTCGTGTGAGTCCAAAACACCACTTACAATTGTCACGGAACCTCACCGTAGGGCATTGCATCAGTGAGCCAGGAGCCCCGCTGGGCGTTGGAGAAAGCGAGGGGAGCTCCTCTCTAGGAGGACAGGACTGCGAGGGCCAGCAGGCTGTGCGTGTTCCAGCTAGCACACCTGCCGCCTCTTCCCGTGCCTCCGCCCCCTGCCTGACTGCTGAAAACTCCTCGCGGCCCCCGCTTCACGGGAGCCGCTCGTTGAGGAGTCCTTGGATCCCGTGTCACCGTTGTGCTGCCAGAAGCCCCGTAGGGCATTGCATCAGTGAGCCAGGAGCCCCGCTGGGCGTTGGAGAAAGCGAGGGGAGCTGCTCTGTAGGAGGACGGGACTGCGAGGGCCAGCAGGCTGTGCGTGTTCCAGCTAGCACACCTGCTGCCTCTTCCCGTGACTCCGCCCCCTCTATCCACAGACAGCTTAAGATCTAAGTCATTACGCGTCAGCGGGACACGTGTGCGGGACATCACCCGGGACAAAGCCCGGACTAAGGGCGGACCCTCTGAGACCCTCCGAGAACCTAGGAGACCGGACTGGACATAAAACCCTGGTATTTATTTTGTGACTCATTGTTATCATACCCGTGATTTTGCGCGCCCTTGCAAACCATCGTTGTGGAACTATACTTTTGGTAACTATGGCCGAAAAACAGGGTGCACTGTTGAATAAAACTCTTGATGACTATTTTACTAAAGCTTCTCCAGACATGCCATTAGATATCGTTCTGGCAGAGCGTCGTGCTGAGCGCCGCCGTTCTGTGGAAAGTCTAAAAAACCGGCGCTTGTCGCCATCATCCACACCTTCTGTGATTACTAGTGCAAACTCCCAGTTAGTTGATGTCACTGTTCATACAACTGATAGCCAACCTGTGGTATTAGATGTCTCTACCTCTTGTATAAATAACTCCCCCCATTTGGACATTATTGGTCCTGATGTTACTACACATACAAGCACCCCTAATGTTTTAAGACCTATTACTCCTATACCATCAAAAATAGTGCGTAGCAGAGTAAAGAAATCTACACTAGTCCCAAGGGCACATGGACCACCGCCATGTAAAAAACGACGAAAAGGGGGGGTTCCATTGCAATCCAAATTAAGTCATTCTGATTTCGGAAAAAAGGTAAAGGCTCCTGCAGCTAGTATTGTTACTACTCCTTCTGCTACTGAAGGGCCTATTACTATTACATCTCCGCCACTCCCTATTCTACCTATAGTCACGGAGGATATTATGGAAGTTTCTGTGCTGCGTAAAGCACTCCCCACAGCTCGCGATTCTGCCACTTTAGATTCTATAGAAAACTTAATGAACACCTACTCTGCGTCAATCTTGGAGAGGCTGATTGAAGTAGAGTCAAGATTAAACTCACTTGAGCGTGCATTGGGAAATAAGGGGGAGGCGAATTTCAAATCATTGAATTTAGTAACGCATAAAGCGCCTAGTGTGACTAAGCCTAGCCCAGCCGCTCTAGTTCCAACAGCCAATTCCATCCTGTTGGCGATCCCTTCTACCTCTGTGCCCAAAGGGATCACAACAACTACTTCTCAACCGACTCCACCCCCAATAAACCCACAAAATAAATTGGCTTCCAAGTCAGCTACTGTCAAAACTAAACCATCTAATGACGTAGTTAGCACTCCAAATGAAGGCCAATCAATTGAAGTAAGGGGACAAAAACCAAGATGGGGAAGGCCCAAACCGGTCCCAAACCCTGAATTACCACCGGAGGCAGTGCCCTTTGTGGTAGTCCTAACAGGGGTTCCGGTGTTACCTACTAATAAGAGGGAGGGCTTTGCACAATTAAAAAATAAGATCATGCATTGGTTAAGTCTATACAGACCAATAGCACCCCATATAAACGGTGAAATTGTCCATGTTCGACGCCTTCAATGGCTGGGAAGTAGACCAAAGAACATCGAGGGGGACGTGGTGGTTGTAAACTTCAGGGATCCCAATGCAGTCCAATTTGTATTAAATTGGCCCCCGGGCACTACAAGCAACTGCATAATACCCAGACCATTGACCTTTTTCTATCCATGGTCTGTGGTTTTCCCCTCTCAACAACAACCAGCCTCTTATATAACATCTCAAACTATGCCCTGCTCTTATCCACCAGCTATGCAGAGGGCTGGTAACATACACCAAATGATACCACCACTTACTAGACCTAACCCTATGGAGCCTTTTTTTCCCCCAAATCACGCACCTGTATCTGATGTTTTTGGTTGGAATTGTGTCCCATATAGGCAAATCAACCCTAACAATAGAAGAATGGACCGCCTAAAGTCCTTCACCCCTTTAGAAACCACTAATAGATTCGACATCTTCAGCGGTCTAGACGACTGTGATTGATGCCAAATGTCTAAGGGGGTTGATGGAAATGAATTGTTGAATGCCAATTTGTTGGGGGGAGGGAGCGAATTCTGTTTACAAAGAGCTGGTGTTAATACTAACGAAACTAAAATTGAGGGGAATGCAAGCTCATTGCCTGTGTTAGTTCCAATAACAGAGGATAGCTCAATACCGATGGGAAGTGTTGCACCCCAAAATTAGTTGATGTCTTTAGAGCCTGACGTAACTAGTCCTGAATGCCATATCTCAGTGTCGGTAGAGGGGGGAAATGTTTTGACGAAAAAAATTTTGGAAGCACAGCAACCCTTAAAACTGGTTTCCTGGAATATAGCCGGGCTATCAAAAAATCTAAGGGACCCGGAATGGGCAAGCTTCATTGACACTTTTGACTTTTGTATGTTGCAAGAGACCTGGTCAGTTGAAATTACACACAGGCTAGGATACAAATCTTATGGTGCCAGTGCGATTCCCTCTAGGAGTGGTAGACCCTCGGGAGGGTTGTTGATCTGGGTAAAGGTAGATCTAAAAGTGAACATAGAAGTGATGGATACCAACTCCCCTGATACTCTGATCTTGAAAATTAATGTTTGCAAAGGGAAAAAACTGTATCTAGTCAACGTTTACAACAGACCCACTCCCATCACTAGGGAATCTTCTATATTAACACAACTTGACCTTTTACTGGGTAACCTAGATACTAGAGCGAATTATGTCATTATATCAGGTGATTTTAATTGCAACTATGAGCCTATTGTGGGGCTTAGTGACATCTTCTTAGAAGAAGACGAGGCTAATGGGATCCCTGTTTTAGATATTACAAAACCAGCTAAATGTACACCTCTGGCCCTCCAATTGACGAGACTATGTGCAGAATACTGCACTAGAGCGTGCAATGGACGGCTGCCATCAGATACCACGAGAAAGCCCACGTTCTACAGAGGGAACTACAAAAGCAATATTGATTTCATTATCGCCTCAGTGTCATCATGGGAATTCCTTCTTGACATGGAGGTAATAGAAAGATTAGAGAGCGACCATTTCCCACTAGCCCTTCAGATTGAGGACTCCTTATTTGGAGATACAGTGTCCCCATTGACTGGAGATGCAAATAACGGTGACCAAAATGAGATACACATCAGTAACAACAGACGCTCTCTCAAATGGCCACTAATATTGGGCAATGGTGAAATCATAACAGAAATCTATAAGCTCTTTGTTAGTATCTTTGGGGCATACCCAAATGACACCCCAAAGGAACGGAATGTCTGTCACTTTATGGAATTACACCACAAATTTTTTGATGCTTTAAAGCCCCTAGTCACCAAGATGCCGAAGAAAAGGCAGCAGAAGACACACAATTTGCCCCACGGCAAACCCTGGTATAACAAGGACTGCAGGGAGTCCAAGAGGGCACTCTTAATAGCAATTAAATCGCAGATCCAAACGAATATTATGTTAGCCAGGAACAACTATAAAATGGTCCAAAAGGCATGTAAAGTTGCATGGGAAGAAGCAAAATGGGCTGATCTGCTACAAGCAGCAAAAACACGAGATAAAATAGCCTTCTGGAGGCTGATAGCAAATGGGAATCACCAAGGTAGAGTGGTCAAGGACGTCTATTTAGACGAACGGACATGGGTAAATCATTTTTCTGAACTTTACAAGGAATACGAGGAACCCATTACTGACAGAACTCCAAGCCATGTCATTCCGGGGGATACCCTGGATTTTACTCTGGGTGAGACAGAATTGGCGATAACCCAGATTAAATCTGGCAAAGCCCCTGGGCTAGACAAGATTCCGGGAGACCTGTACAAACACGAATTAAAAATCTGGGTCCCATACATCAATCCTCTGTGTAACGAGTTATCCCAGACTCTAGACTTCCCAGAAAGTTGGAAGGGGGCTGAAATTGTTTTAATTTACAAGAAAGGTGACAGGATGGATCCCTCAAATTATCGTCCGATAAGCCTAATGGATATATTACAAAAAATCTATACAAGACACATCCTATTCCGTGTCAATGACTGGCTGGACGAAAAGGCAATTTTGTCCAAATACCAAGCGGGATTCAGATCCAAAGTTAGCACAATTGATCAAATTTTCCGCTTTTGTTGCCTTTACTGGAAATACATTAAGATTAAAAAGGGACAACTACATGTTGCGTTCGTCGACCTAAGGGCGGCGTTTGATTTAGTTCCACGCAACCTACTGTGGGAAACACTAAGTTCAGTAGGGATGTCACCCACCCTGATAGCGCAAATAAGAGAGCTACATAGAGGGAACTTCGCCAGAGTACGGTGGGGCCCAAAAGGCGAATTAACCCCCAAAATACCAATCGAACGAGGTGTGCGCCAGGGGTGTGTATTGGCCCCTACACTATTTTCGCTATTCGTGAATGACATTCCGTCATACTTGGAAGGATGTAACAACGATTCTCCCAAGTTGAATGGTGAAAAAGTTACTTCCCTATTGTTTGCGGATGACACCATTCTAATTTCCCAGACAAAAAAAGGTCTCCAGTCCCTCTTAAATTCTTTTTATGACTATTGTAATAAGAAAGGACTGGAGATAAATGGGAAAAAGACAAAGTGTATGGTCCTAAATCCAACTAAAAGTGACAAGGGCTGTCTAACTTTAAATGGATCAAAACTGGAATCAGTCCCGCATTTTGGATATCTGGGGGTAACATTAGACTCCAATTTTACATGGAAAGCCCAATTGGAAAAATGTAAGATGCTGTTTAGCCAGAACACAAAACCCATTCTCAGAGAGCAAGGCCAAAGCACTAGCAAGGCAGCAGTCGAACTTTTTAAATTCAAGGTTCAACCTGCTGTATTATACGGTTCAGAAATTTGGGGCCCAGGATCCAATGATGCTTTTAGGGTCTTGGATAACAACTTCCTGAGAAGTCTGGTTAGAGTTCCTAGGAGTACTCCTCTGGTTCCACTCCAGCTTGATCTAAACTTTCATAGAACGGACCATCATATTATTCAACGTCCCTTATTGTTATGGATCAGGCTGTGGCGTGTACCCGAGTTGCAAACATATAAAAATGGGCTAACAGAAATCATGGAGCTTGACAGCTTTAATGTGATACCCTGGTTTAAACATGTTAAATTCTGGCTTACCTTAATAGGTCTGTCGCACTACTGGGAACAACCAGATCTACTTCCACCACATTCAAAAATCATGGTAAAAAAGTGCTTTTGGTCGTATATTACGGGTATGATCAAAAACGCTCCATCTAATGGGTCACTTGTAACAAGATTCCTTAACTTTAAAGATGATCCATTCTTCGAGTCATTTTTGGATGAAATAGAACCACCGTTAGCAAAGACCTTATTTCTGAAATTCAGATATGGTAACCTTCAAATCGGTTCTACACTGGCTCGTTGGTCTGGTGGTGTAAACTCGGTGAATCATGCAGAGGGTGAATTATGTACCATGTGTGGATGTAATCAACAAGAGAACGAGTTACATATTCTCTTCTTCTGCCCAACATATGTTCAGGCTAGAAGAAGATGGATCAAGCCCATATGTTTAACATTAGGTGTAAGATCATGCTCTCAGGCCCTAAGGATTCTCATGTCTAACACTAGTCAACCTATCGTATTTAGTGTTAGCAGATTCTTGCACAGTATCTTCTTTCAAAGAA
The DNA here is from genome assembly GCF_964263255.1 of Lissotriton vulgaris. Lineage (NCBI taxonomy): Eukaryota > Metazoa > Chordata > Amphibia > Caudata > Salamandridae > Lissotriton > Lissotriton vulgaris. Next base: position 1,025,110,250 of record NC_141696.1, on the reverse strand, counting down.
GAAAATTGGGTTATAAACTGTAAAATGTTGTTATACCAAAAATGTTGCAGATATGCCAAAATTACTTTTTGTAATAATTGAGGGACAACTGATGAAATCCTATCCCTGTCGCCCGTATTTCTGATGAAATTTTATTTCTGTCACCCATAACTGTTCCTATTGACTTTGAATAATTACTATGAATGTTTAGAAATCTTAACTATTGATTTTAGAATCAACATGAAAACTGAATGAATTTTACAATATGCTATGCACTTTAAAAGAATGTTTTATTGTTGTAATGTATTGTTCTTTTATGGTATTCATGCCGAAATAAAGATAAATTGAATTGAATTGAAGATAAAGCACAAATGTGTGGTTTTAAAGATGATCATACAAGGTGTTATTAATTGGGCTTCTTTTTTTGTAGTCTGTTGAAAGGTACAGTTGAAAGATGCCACATAATTTTAGATAGTATGGTGAAGATGCAGCACAAAAATGTGATTTGAAAGATGCTCATATTAGGTGTTACTAATTAGGCTTATTTTTTCTACTCTTTACAAATGTATAGTTGAATGATGCCGCATAATTTTAGATAGAAAGGTGAAGATGCAGTATAAAAGTGTGGTTTCAAAGATGCTCATATAAAGTGTTATTGATTAGGCTTCACTTGTTTTAGTCTGTTGAAAGATATAGGTGAAAGATGCTGCATATCTTTAGATGTTTGTTTGAAATTGTACGTTTTTGCTTTGAATTTTTAAGGTTTGGATAGTGTTATGATACAGATATATTATTGTATGCTTTTAGTAATATGGTGAAACTTTTACTTAAGATATGTGAAGAATTCCTTATTTGTGTATGGGTATATTGTACCTCAGTAGTCCTGCAATCACCCAAGAAGTACAGATGCACTTATAACATCACCCAGTCATTTGCTATGTCGTCATGTAAATCTCCAGACATTATCCCTGCAGTTATGGAATGGCTGATGTGGTACCCATGTAGTCCTTTAACCCCCTTGTACTCTTTTAATCACATATGCACTTTTCTTGTACTTATGTAATAATTCAGTCAGTACTCATGCACTTTTAATATCACCTAGTCACTACCTTTGCACTCCTATAATCAGTCAGGCAGTATCTTAGTAGTTCAGTAATCACACAGGTGGTACTCATGAACTCATAAAATCACCCATTTACTTGCTATGTACTTCAGTAATCCTCCAGAAATTATCCTTGCAAGCATGTCATTATCCAGGGTGTAGTTATGTACTTTCCCTACAGTCATGCAATCATGCAGACTGTACCTATGCAGTAATGTGATACCCTACACACTACCCTTGCAGTCATAAAATCACACATGCCCTTCGCTTGTATTCATCTATTCACCAAGGCAGTTGTCAATGACTCATTGATCCCTTCAGGTGCTATTTATACAATTACCCATGCTGATAATGTGTATGTTTCCACTCATGTAATTAGCTAATCACTATCCTTCTTCTCCTGCAATTATCCAGTGACTACCCTTGCACTACTCACAGAGTTTTGAAATCACTCAGGCGGATCTAGTACATGTCTCAGTTTCTAGGTTTTGTTATATTTAAGAAATATTGTATACATTTTTCATTTAGATATGATTACTATTTGATAACGTAGAGAGGTATGTATGCATGCTTTTAACAATATGGAGATACATATAGTTGAGTAATGTAATAGTGTCCTGCTAGGCCGAACTGTCATGCAGTTATAAAAACACCCAAGTACTCGCCATCCACTCTTATAATGATGCAGGCGCTACATATGCAGTGCTGTAATCACTCAGGCATTACTGATGCAATCATGTAGGCACTGTCTATGCACTTATGCAATCACTAAGGTATAACTCATGTAGTTATATAATCACACAGGCACTACTGTTGCACTCCTTGAATCACAGAGGCATTACCTTTCTACTCTTGTAGTCACTGAGTCAGTAGTCATGCTGTTATGAATTCACCCAGGCACTCTTTTTGCAGTCTTTTAATTAACTTAGGCTCTACCTCAGTGTTCCTGCAATCATCCTAGAAGTACACATGCACATATAAAATCAACAAGTCACTTGCTATGTAGTCATGTAAATCACCAGACATTATCCCTGCAGACATGCAATCGCTGACGTGTTACCAATGTATTCCTTTAACTACCTTGTACTGTTTCAATCACACACGCACGTTTCTTGTATTTATGTAATCACTCAGCCACTAGTCATGTACTTTTAAAATCACCCACTCACTACTTGTACAGTCCTGTAATCAGTCAGGCGGTATCTTACTAGTAAAGTAATCATCCCAGAGGTACTCATGAACTTCTAAAATCACCCACTCTCTTGCTATCTACTTCAGTTATCCCCAAATATTACCCTTGCAGGTACGTAATAATCTAGGGTATAGGTATGTACTTTCCCTACAGTCATGCAATCATTCAGGCTGGACCTATGCAGTCATGAAATATCCTACACACTACCCTTGCAGTTGTAGAATCACCCATGCCCTTCTCTTGTATTTATGTATTCACCTAGGCAGTACTCAATGACTTATCAATCCCATCAGATGCTATTTATTACTAAGCATGGGCGTGAAATCCGTTCCGCTCGCGGATTTTGCGGATTTTCGGTAAATTCGCAATCCGCGAGATTTGCGAATTTCCCGCAAAATCCGCAAATTCGCACGCAGCTGATTTTTTTTTTCTTAGTGATACAATTTTGCGGCGCGCGGCGTTTACTTACCGTCATTCATCGTTTGCCGAGTTATTTTACTTGATATTTTGCGAGAGCTGCGCCATTTTGGATCTTGCTGCGGGATCCCGCGGGAATTTGGCAAGCGCGATTACGTAATCGCGGCTTGCCAACTTGTACAGCGAGAGTTTGTCAACGCGAGTACGCCGTGATCACGTATCGCGGTACTTCGCAATTGCGAGCTTGGAGATGCGGCGAGCAGCAATAATCTCGCACTCGCGAAAATACAAAATTTGCAATTCTGCAAAAGAAATCCACCAGCAAGCAGCATAAACCTTCTGAAAATGATGATTTTTATCTGAATAACTCCTCAGGTTGACATTTGCCTGCACTTTTTTTGCGAGGAGTCCATTTTGGGGAGGCTTTGTCCATCTCCTGGTCACTTTTCATTTGGATCTGGAGCTGGAAGGATTACTTGTTGTGGATGCTGCTGGATATTTGGATTTGAGGCCTTTTTGACTTTTTTTGGATCACTTTTGGATTAGAAATTTCACAAGTAAGTTTGTTTGGGGCATTACAGTTGCTGCAAATACAATTTTGGAAATTTCGATTTTTGGGCTGTTTTGGGGCCTTTTGCCCAGGGGTACTCAGTGGTGGGTGGACTGAGTCTTTCTGTGGGGTGTCTTCAATTTAAACATCATGGAGGGCATGGATGGAATGGGATTGTGCTGATTTTTCAGTGATTTTCGTTTTTTTGGGCTGTACTTGGGGCCTTTTCACCAGGGGTAGTGAGTCTTGCATGGGCCTAGTCTTTCTGTGGGGTGTCTTGAACTTAAACATCATTGAGGGCATGGATGGAATGGGATTGTGCTGATTTTTCTGTGTTTTTCGATTTTTGGGGGTGTTCATGGGGAGGGACAGGCCATGTGGCTGGGGGCCATTTTGAGTGCTGCTACAGGCCCTGGCCATGTGCTGGGAGGCAAGTGGCCATTTTGAATGCAGGCAGTGTTGTTAGGCCTGCAACCATTTTGCCTAGTTTTCAACCTTTATGCCCAGGGGTAGTGAGTCTTGCATGGGCCTAGTCTTTCTGTGGGGTGTCTTGAACTTAAACATCATGGAGGGCATGGATGGAATGGGATTGTGCTGATTTTTCTGTGTTTTTCGATTTTTGGGGGTGTTCATGGGGAGGGACAGGCCATGTGGCTGGGGGTCATTTTGAGTGCTGCTACAGGCCCTGGTCATGTGCTGGGAGGCAAGTGGCCATTTTGAATGCAGGCAGTGTTGTTAGGCCTGCAACCATTTTGCCTAGTTTTCAACCTTTATGCCCAGGGGTAGTGAGTCTTGCATGGGCCTAGTCTTTCTGTGGGGTGTCTTGAATTTAAACATCATGGAGGCCATGGATGGAATGGGATTGTGCTGATTTTTCAGTGATTTTCGTTTTTTTGGGCTGTATGTGTGGCCTTTTCGCCAGGGGTAGTGAGTCTTGCATGGGCCTAGTCTTTCTGTGGGGTGTCTTGAACTTTAACATCATGGAGGGCATGGATGGGATGGGATTGTGCTGATTTTTCTGTTTTCTCGATTTTTGGGGGTGTTCATGGGGAGGGACAGGCCATGTGGCGGGGGCCATTTTGAGTGCTGCTACAGGCCCTGGCCATGTGCTGGGAGGCAAGTGGCCATTTTGAATGCAGGCAGTGTTGTTAGGCCTGCAACCATTTTGCCTAGTTTTCAACCTTTATGCCCAGGGGTAGTGAGTCTTGCATGGGCCTAGTCTTTCTGTGGGGTGTCTTGAATTTAAACATCATGGAGGCCATGGATGGAATGGGATTGTGCTGATTTTTCAGTGATTTTCGTTTTTTTGGGCTGTATGTGTGGCCTTTTCGCCAGGGGTAGTGAGTCTTGCATGGGCCTAGTCTTTCTGTGGGGTGTCTTGAACTTTAACATCATGGAGGGCATGGATGGGATGGGATTGTGCTGATTTTTCTGTGTTTTTCGATTTTTGGGGGTGTTCATGGGGAGGGACAGGCCATGTGGCGGGGGCCATTTTGAGTGCTGCTACAGGCCCTGGCCATGTGCTGGGAGGCAAGTGGCCATTTTGAATGCAGGCAGTGTTGTTAGGCCTGCAACCATTTTGCCTAGTTTTCAACCTTTATGCCCAGGGGTAGTGAGTCTTGCATGGGCCTAGTCTTTCTGTGGGGTGTCTTGAATTTAAACATCATGGAGGGCATGGATGGAATGGGATTGTGCTGATTTTTCAGTGATTTTCGATTTTTGGGGGTGTTCATGGGGAGGGAGAGGCCATGTGGCTGGGGGCCATTTTGAGTGCTGCTACAGGCCCTGGCCATGTGCTGGGAGGCAAGTGGCCATTTTGAATGTAGGCAGTGTTGTTAGGCCTGCAACCATTTTGCTTAGTTTTCAACCTTTATGCCCAGGGGTAGTGAGTCTTGCATGGGCCTTATCTTTCTGTGGGGTGTCTTGAATTTAAACATCATGGAGGCCATGGATGGAATGGGATTGTGCTGATTTTTCAGTGATTTTCATTTTTTTGGGCTGTACTTGTGGCTTTTTCACCAGGGGTAGTGAGTCTTGTATGGGCCTAGTCTTTCTGTGGGGTGTCTTGAATTTAAACATCATGGAGGGCATGGATGGAATGGGATTGTGCTGATTTTTCTGTGTTTTTCGATTTTTGGGGGTGTTCATGGGGAGGGACAGGCCATGTGGCTGGGGGCCATTTTGAGTGCTGCTACAGGCCCTGGCCATGTGCTGGGAGGCAAGTGGCCATTTTGAATGCAGGCAGTGTTGTTAGGCCTGCAACCATTTTGCCTAGTTTTCAACCTTTATGCCCAGGGGTAGTGAGTCTTGCATGGGCCTAGTCTTTCTGTGGGGTGTCTTGAATTTAAACATCATGGAGGGCATGGATGGAATGGGATTGTGCTGATTTTTCAGTGATTTTCGATTTTTGGGGGTGTTCATGGGGAGGGACAGGCCATGTGGCTGGGGGCCATTTTGAGTGCTGCTACAGGCCCTGGCCATGTGCTGGGAGGCAAGTGGCCATTTTGAATGCAGGCAGTGTTGTTAGGCCTGCAACCATTTTGCCTAGTTTTCAACCTTTATGCCCAGGGGTAGTGAGTCTTGCATGGGCCTAGTCTTTCTGTGGGGTGTCTTGAACTTAAACATCATGGAGGGCATGGATGGAATGGGATTGTGCTGATTTTTCTGTGTTTTTCGATTTTTGGAGGTGTTCATGGGGAGGGACAGGCCATGTGGCTGGGGGCCATTTTGAGTGCTGCTACAGGCCCTGGCCATGTGCTGGGAGGCAAGTGGCCATTTTGAATGCAGGCAGTGTTGTTAGGCCTGCAACCATTTTGCCTAGTTTTCAACCTTTATGCCCAGGGGTAGTGAGTCTTGCATGGGCCTAGTCTTTCTGTGGGGTGTCTTGAACTTAAACATCATGGAGGGCATGGATGGAATGGGATTGTGCTGATTTTTCTGTGTTTTTTTTCGATTCTTGGAGGTGTTCATGGGGAGGGACAGGCCATGTGGCTGGGGGCCATTTTGAGTGGTGCTACAGGCCCTGGCCATGTGCTGGGAGGCAAGTGGCCATTTTGAATGCAGGCAGTGTTGTTAGGCCTGCAACCATTTTGCCTAGTTTTCAACCTTTATGCCCAGGGGTAGTGAGTCTTGCATGGGCCTAGTCTTTCTGTGGGGTGTCTTGAACTTAAACATCATGGAGGGCATGGATGGAATGGGATTGTGCTGATTTTTCAGTGATTTTCGTTTTTTTGGGCTGTACTTGTGGCCTTTTCACCAGGGGTAGTGAGTCTTGCATGGGCCTAGTCATTCTGTGGGGTGTCTTGAACTTAAACATCATGGAGGGCATGGATGGGATGGGATTGTGCTGATTTTTCTGTGTTTTTCGATTTTTGGGGGTGTTCATGGGGAGGGACAGGCCATGTGGCTGGGGGCCATTTTGAGTGCTGCTACTGGCCCTGGCCATGTGCTGGGAGGCAAGTGGCCATTTTGAATGCAGGCAGTGTTGTTAGGCCTGCAACCATTTTGCCTAGTTTTCAACCTTTATGCCGAGGGGTAGTGAGTCTTGCATGGGCCTAGTCTTTCTGTGGGGTGTCTTGAATTTAAACATCATGGAGGGCATGGATGGAATGGGATTGTGCTGATTTTTCAGTGATTTTCGATTTTTGGGGGTGTACTTGTGGCCTTTTCACCAGGGGTAGTGAGTCTTGCATGGGCCTAGTCTTTCTGTGGGGTGTCTTGAATTTAAACATCATGGAGGGCATGGATGGAATGGGATTGTGCTGATTTTTCAGTGATTTTCGTTTTTTTGGGCTGTACTTGTGGCCTTTTCACCAGGGGTAGTGAGTCTTGCATGGGCCTAGTCTTTCTGTGGGGTGTCTTGAACTTAAACATCATGGAGGGCATGGATGGAATGGGATTGTGCTGATTTTTCTGTGTTTTTCGATTTTTGGAGGTGTTCATGGGGAGGGACAGGCCATGTGGCTGGGGGCCATTTTGAGTGCTGCTACAGGCCCTGGCCATGTGCTGGGAGGCAAGTGGCCATTTTGAATGCAGGCAGTGTTGTTAGGCCTGCAACCATTTTGCCTAGTTTTCAACCTTTATGCCCAGGGGTAGTGAGTCTTGCATGGGCCTAGTCTTTCTGTGGGGTGTCTTGAACTTAAACATCATGGAGGGCATTGATGGAATGGGATTGTGCTGATTTTTGTGTGTTTTTCGATTTTTGGAGGTGTTCATGGGGAGGGACAGGCCATGTGGCTGGGGGCCATTTTGATTGCTGCTACAGGCCCTGGCCATGTGCTGGGAGGCAAGTGGCCATTTTGAATGCAGGCAGTGTTGTTAGGCCTGCAGCCATTTTGCCTAGTTTTCAACCTTTATGCCCAGGGGTAGTGAGTCTTGCATGGGCCTAGTCTTTCTGTGGGGTGTCTTGAACTTAAACATCATGGAGGGCATGGATGGAATGGGATTGTGCTGATTTTTCTGTGTTTTTCGATTCTTGGAGGTGTTCATGGGGAGGGACAGGCCATGTGGCTGGGGGCCATTTTGAGTGCTGCTACAGGCCCTGGCCATGTGCTGGGAGGCAAGTGGCCATTTTGAATGCAGGCAGTGTTGTTAGGCCTGCAACCATTTTGCCTAGTTTTCAACCTTTATGCCCAGGGGTAGTGAGTCTTGCATGGGCCTAGTCTTTCTGTGGGGTGTCTTGAACTTAAACATCATGGAGGGCATGGATGGAATGAGATTGTGCAGATTTTTCAGTGATTTTCGTTTTTTTGGGCTGTACTTGTGGCCTTTTCACCAGGGGTAGTGAGTCTTGCATGGGCCTAGTCATTCTGTGGGGTGTCTTGAACTTAAACATCATGGAGGGCATGGATGGGATGGGATTGTGCTGATTTTTCTGTGTTGTTCGATTTTTGGGGGTGTTCATGGGGAGGGACAGGCCATGTGGCTGGGGGCCATTTTGAGTGCTGCTACAGGCCCTGGCCATGTGCTGGGAGGCAAGTGGCCATTTTGAATGCAGGCAGTGTTGTTAGGCCTGCAACCATTTTGCCTAGTTTTCAACCTTTATGCCGAGGGGTAGTGAGTCTTGCATGGGCCTAGTCTTTCTGTGGGGTGTATTGAATTTAAACATCATGGAGGGCATGGATGGAATGGGATTGTGCTGATTTTTCAGTAATTTTCGTTTTTTTGGGCTGTACTTGTGGCCTTTTCACCAGGGGTAGTGAGTCTTGCATGGGCCTAGTCTTTCTGTGGGGTGTCTTGAACTTAAACATCATGGAGGGCATGGATGGAATGGGATTGTGCTGATTTGTCTGTGTTTTTTGATTTTTGGGGGTGTTCATGGGGAGGGACAGGCCATGTGGCTGGGGGCCATTTTGAGTGCTGCTACAGGCCCTGGCCATGTGCTGGGAGGTAAGTGGCCATTTTGAATGCAGGCAGTGTTGTTAGGCCTGCAACCATTTTGCCTAGTTTTCAACCTTTATGCCCAGGGGTAGTGAGTCTTGCATGGGCCTAGTCTTTCTGTGGGGTGTCTTGAATTTAAACATCATGGAGGGCATGGATGGAATGGGATTGTGCTGATTTTTCAGTGATTTTCGATTTTTGGGGCTGTACTTGTGGCCTTTTCACCAGGGGTAGTGAGTCTTGCATGGGCCTAGTCTTTCTGTGGGGTGTCTTGAACTTAAACATCATGGAGGGCATGGATGGAATGGGATTGTGCTGATTTTTCTGTGTTTTTCAATTTTTGGGGGTGTTCATGGGGAGGGACAGGCCATGTGGCTAGGGGCCATTTTGAGTGCTGCTACAGGCCCTGGCCATGTGCTAGGAGGCAAGTGGCCATTTTGAATACAGGCAGTGTTGTTAGGCCTGCAACCATTTTGCCTAGTTTTCAACCTTTATGCCCAGGGGTAGTGAGTCTTGCATGGGCCTAGTCTTTCTGTGGGGTGTCTTGAATGTAAACATCATGGAGGGCATGGATGGAATGGGATTGTGCTGATTTTTCAGTGATTTTCGATTTTTGGGGGTGTTCATGGGGAGGGACAGGCCATGTGGCTGGGGGCCATTTTGAGTGCTGCTACAGGCCCTGGCCATGTGCTCGGAGGCAAGTGGCCATTTTGAATGCAGGCAGTGTTGTTAGGCATGCAACCATTTTGCCTAGTTTTCAACCTTTATGCCCAGGGGTAGTGAGTCTTGCATGGGCCTAGTCTTTCTGTGGGGTTTCTTGAACTTAAACATCATGGAGGGCATGGATGGAATGGGATTGTGCTGATTTTTCTGTGTTTTTCGATTTTTGGAGGTGTTCATGGGGTGGGACAGGCCATGTGGCTGGGGGCCATTTTGAGTGCTGCTACAGGCCCTGGCCATGTGCTCGGAGGCAAGTGGCCATTTTGAATGCAGGCAGTGTTGTTAGGCCTGCAACCATTTTGCCTAGTTTTCAACCTTTATGCCCAGGGGTAGTGAGTCTTGCATGGGCCTAGTCTTTCTGTGGGGTGTCTTGAACTTAAACATCATGGAGGGCATGGATGGAATGGGATTGTGCTAATTTTTCTGTGTTTTTCAATTTTTGGGGGTGTTCATGGGGAGGGACAGGCCATGTGGCTGGGGGCCATTTTGAGTGCTGCTACGGGCCCTGGCCATGTGGTGGGAGGCAAGTGGCCATTTTGAATGCAGGCAGTGTTGTTAGGCCTGCAACCATTTTGCCTAGTTTTCAACCTTTATGCCCAGGGGTAGTGAGTCTTGCATGGGCCTAGTCTTTCTGTGGGGTGTCTTGAACTTAAACATCATGGAGGGCATGGATGGAATGGGATTGTGCTGATTTTTCTGTGTTTTTTGATTTTTGGGGGTGTTCATGGGGAGGGACAGGCCATGTGGCTGGGGGCCATTTTGAGGGCTGCTACAGGCCCTGGCCATGTGCTGGGAGGCAAGTGGCCATTATAAAATCCAGGCAGTGTTGTTAGGCCTGCAACCATTTTGCCTAGTTTTCAACCTTTATGCCCAGGGGTAGTGAGTCTTGCATGGGCCTAGTCTTTCTGTGGGGTGTCTTGAACTTAAACATCATGGAGGGCATGGATGGAATGGGATTGTGCTGATTTTTCTGTGTTTTTCGATTTTTGGGGGTGTTCATGGGGAGGGACAGGCCATGTGGCTGGGGGTCATTTTGAGTGCTGCTACAGGCCCTGGCCATGTGCTGGGAGGCAAGTGGCCATTTTGAATGCAGGCAGTGTTGTTAGGCCTGCAACCATTTTGCCTAGTTTTCAACCTTTATGCCCAGGGGTAGTGAGTCTTGCATGGGCCTAGTCTTTCTGTGGGGTGTCTTGAATTTAAACATCATGGAGGCCATGGATGGAATGGGATTGTGCTGATTTTTCAGTGATTTTCATTTTTTTGGGCTGTACGTGTGGCCTTTTCACCAGGGGTAGTGAGTCTTGCATGGGCCTAGTCTTTCTGTGGGGTGTCTTGAATTTAAACATCATGGAGGGCATGGATGGAATGGGATTGTGCTGATTTTTCTGTGATTTTCTTTTTTTTGGCCTGTTGTTGTGGCCTTTTCACCAGGGGTAGTGACTAGTGAGTGTTGCATGGGCCTCGTCTTTCTGTGGGGTGTCTTGAATGTAAGCATCATGGAGGGCATGGGATTGTGCTGATTTTTCTGTTTTTTTTCGATTTTTTGGGGGTGTATAACTGAACTGATGTTCCTCTGTCTTCCATTGCTTTTAGGTGCACAAGACTCAAGAGAACCACCAGTGCCAGGAAGAAGTCCTGCAGCGGTGTGTGTGCAGCATAACTTCACGCGACGTCACGTCTGGCCTCAGACAACTCTGCAACTCGTGCAACTGCGGCCTGCTGTTCTGACCTGCTCTGAAGAAGATGGCCCCAAAAAAAGGTCTCCGTAGCTCCTCTAGCAAGAAAGTTGCTAGTAAGGAGCAGAAGAAGCAAGTTACCAAGGAGGCTTGTGTGCCTGCCGCCGCGTTTTTTGGGAGTAAAAAAAAAAGTATGCCTGCAGCAGCAGCGGGATCTGCTGGGGACCAAGCTGGGAGCAGCACCCCCACTCCATTGGGCTCAGTGCCTCCACCACCACGCCAACGTAAGTCAAAGCCCTTGAGTGCTTCAGAGGCAGTCAGTGTACTTCTTCAATCACCATCGACCAGGGATGTTGGCTCATCGCAAGAAAGTAGCAGCAATGTCCCTGAATCAACACAGGTTGTTGTAACTCATCTGACAAGTGTTGAACAACCACAGCCGCAACAACAACAACATGTTCAAGTACAAGCCCAAGTACATGTGGAAGGAGAGGCAGCGCAAGGAGATGAGCAAGCAGAGGTGCATGGAGGGTCACAAGTGCCCACAATAGTTGTTCCTCCCAAAGTAGGGGCACATCAGGAAATTGACAATCAGACCGAGGTATCATTTGAGGAAGCCACTCCTCCTGATGATCATTCATTGTCTTCCACATCCCTAGCAAGGAAAAGATCAAGGGGGGTGTCTACATCTTCTTCAAGCCCACCTCCTTCTGATGATCTGGATGACGATTGGAACCACCACAGCCGTCTGAGAGTGAGGCACACCATGATCTGACAAAGATACCTAAGCGTAAAAGGAAGGTCGTCGAAAAACTCATAGCTATGGAGTGTGATGAGGCTCAACAAGAAGTGACGGATACTGCTGCTGATGAAGCCTCTCACGACGACGAGCCAGTCATCATAAAGGTCACTGCAGCCCCAGCGGGCATGCAGCAAAGAGACATTTTGACCCTATCCCGAGAAGCTGCTGAGCGTGATGATGATGTCGACGAGGAGGCAATGGAAGAAACATCACAATCATTGGAGTTAACTAGTACACCAACACCTACCGCTTCCATATTTCTTAGTCGCCAGAAGGGACCTCCATCCACCTCGACCTCAATTAGTGGTGGTGAAAGTGCAAAACGTACTGAAGTTCGGCAATCCACATCCTCCACTTCATCTGGCATTAGCAGCAGGACCACCACCACCAGTATCGCCGCCTCCTCCGGCCCCCAAAGACATTTCAAGTCTGCAGTTTGGGACTTCTTTAGTGTTTGCCCAAAAAATGAAAACGTAGCCATTTGTAGCATGTGTAAGCTTCAAGTTAGTCGTGGTAAGTTTGGTTCCAACTATGGTACCGGAGGCCAGAGAGGTCATCTTGAAAGAAAGCACGCTGTCAAATGGTTTGCGCACCTACAGGCGATCAAGGAAGCCCGAATTGCACGTAATGCTGTTTCATCTGATGATGACGAGGAGAAAGAAGACGTGTCAAACCCTTCACTTACACCCAGTACCCCTGTCAGCAGCACACCCCATGTGAGCCACACAAAGAGTGTGGGAGAGAGTGATACACCAATGCGAAAAAGTTCATCAGCGAGCGTAACTGGGTCGAAGATATCATCATCATCATCCTGTAAATCCTTGGTCCAGGGCAACATTAAAAAGATGTTGTTTACAGAAGCACAATATGAACGCAACCACCCACTGACGTGTCTGTATAACACTAAGCTGGCTAAAATGCTAGCTCTGGACCTTCTCCCTTTTTCTTTTGTAGAAGGGGTTGGTTTTCTAGAATTAGTGGCAGCGCTCTGCCCTAAATGGAAGGTTCCTAGCCGGTTCTATTTTGCCCGAGTTGCGGTTCCAGCACTACATGAAGATGTTCAGGAGGTGATTGAGGCAGCTTTGCAGAAGAGTGCTGTTCACACTATACATCTGACAACAGACATGTGGACCAGTGGCGCAGGCGCTGATTACATGTGCATCACTGCACACTGGGTCTCTTTTTCAGGGGTTAAAGCAAAGCTAAACGCAGGTGTTGACGCGGACAAAGCTTTTAAAGCTGCTCGGAAACATGCAACACTAGCCATGTTTGGTTTGGAGAAACGTCACACAGCAGAAAACATTTTGAGTGTGTTTAACCCTATTAGTGCCCATTGAAAATCCTTCAGTGCTAAGCCATTTAATGACTTTTTGGAGTGTTTTGCTTTAACATGCTGTAGTTTGTGTAATTATGATTATAATGTTGGGAAACTATACATTTTTGGTTTCAGTACTTCTTGAACTATTATTTTGTATATAAAACTTACATTTATAAAACACCCTGAAGTCACATGACACAATTCAAGATGGCCGCCAGGTGACTGAGAAAATGATAAGTGTAAATGACCGCGTTGGTAGGGTAATAAAAAAAATAGTGTTTTCCAAAAGCAGATACTCAGAAATATTTATTAGTTCGTTTGCTCAATGGTAATAGGGCAGATTTTGATTTTGATTTTGTTTTTTGTGGTTTTTATGGCTCTTTGTCAAACTATGACATAGATATAAACACAAACATTTGTCATGTTTTTTCTATTGTTGTGCAGAATCTAAACTTATATGCCTAGCAGAATTGGTTCACAGAAGTAAAATGGATGGTTCAGAGACTACCGTTAGTAAATTTATGAAAATACATATTTTTGCTGCTTTTGACAGCACTTTACATGCTACAAAATGGCCGACATGCTGTTTCGTCTGTTGGGGTTTTTCATATAATGATCTCAATCTTGTTATTGGACATATGTTCAACATCTCAAAATATATTTTCTGACTTTTAGGCACAGTAGTGATGCATATTATGTGAATGGTTGGCATATGATTTCATGCATATAACTCCTGAAGGTCACAGTCCTTGACCTTTGACCCTAAATGGTAGCTACTGGAAGTGTGCAAAAGATATATCTTTGTAACAGTGAAATTGTTTTTGCAAAGTGAGGTATCTTTGTAAAGGTTGTTGTCTGATCACTCAGGTCAACTAGTCAAATTTTATAAGAGGTGAAAAAAACGTGACCTTTGACCCCTAAATACACTTTTTTTAACCTTTTTTCTGTTTATTCTGTTACCCTTGGATCAATTTCAACAAGTGTGGCATTATTGGACTCGGCATGCAAAGTACTATTTTTCCCTTGTTCAAATTATTGTAGAGGTCATAAAATTTGACCTTTGACCTCTATTTGCCCTTATTGCAGATGTATACGGAGTTTATTCCATTACGGTGAGACCATTGTTTACAAGTGTTGCAGTGTTTGAATTGTAATGATAATTACTTACATTTTTGTTCATTAAATTGGTGGGAGGGGGTCATGTGGTTTGACCTTTGACCTCTATTTACATTGTTCTAAGTGTTTCATGGCCTTTAATCCATTACTGTTAGATCATTTGTTACAATTGAGGCATTATTGGAATTGTAATGATGAATACCTGCATCCTCCTTAGTTATAGTGCTGGAGGAGGTTATGCTTTATGACCTTTGACCTCTAATTATACTTGTTTAGGTGTATCAAGGTCGTTATTGCGCACTACCCTTGGATAATGTGTTACTAGTGTCGCATTATTGTAATTGTCTTGATAAATACTTGTGGTTTCATTGGTTTCATTGGTGTCGGGGATCATGTCTGTTGACCTTTGACCTTTAATTACACTTTTCCAAGTTTTTCAATGTCATTAATGCATTATGGCTGGATCCTTCCTGCCCATATGACCCTCTACACCTCTACTTACCTCTGCTATCATTGGTCTCTCGCCTGCAACCTCCGGTGCCACGCCTGCAGACTTTTTGGCAAAAGAAGAAACTCTTTTGAGAAGCATTGGGTGCATTGAACTTAATTGGCATTCTGCACTTGGCCACCCCTGTGCCCCTGGTGGTGTATGTTTGGTTCTACTCTGAAGCCCCCCCCTGTGCTTGTGCTAACCCCCAACACTTGTACAAAAGGGGGTGGTGATGGACATAGCATCTGAATCAATCAAACACTCACGCCCAGACAAAAGATCTGGGTTTAATCCATCACTGTTCTTTAGCCCACTCTGCCACCCCAGTTCAGACATGGCTATATGCAAATCAGTCTGACTCTGTGCCTCATGGGAACAGTCCAGCCCGAACTGCCAAGCCATGTCTTCCCTGGACCGGAAACAAGCTTCCGAGGACCGGTTTCTGGCATTCCAGCCGTCTTCAGCCCGGCTTGCTTGAATCCAGTGGCAAAGTGAGCAAGGGACTCACGTCTGAGCATACCCTGCCACACTTATGGCGGCCAAAAGCGGTACAAAAGGGGGTGGTGATGGACAGAGCATCTGAATCAATCAAACACTCACACCCAGTCAAAAGATCTGGGTTTAATCCATCACCACCCCCTTTTGTAACCCCAAAGCTTGGCACCTGCAACCAATCTACTTCTCTGCAAGCAGTGTAGCTCTAGGCATTCCCAGTCTCCATTTGAAAGCATTGGGCCAACCTCCGACTTTGACTTCTGCACTAAGCCGCCCCGGTGCCACTGGTGGTGCAGTTTTGGTACTCTCCTTACCCTTTGCCCTAGCTGACCTTTCCAAATATACTATGAATCCTTATATGGATGACCAGACTTGTTAGACCAGTATGGCCTGGCACATTTCTTGAGAGCCGGTGTGGGATGGTGGTCAACACAGGTTGCAAATGGAGACTCTTCGATGCTCTCCTATTGACGGAGACTTGGGAGCCTCTGACTTCGCATGTTATTATTTATCTGACAAACTAAAGTGGGTGGCACAGTCTCCAGCTGGTTCCAGCCAGGAGGAAACAGGCCTGACGGGTAGATTTACTCCTCAAGAAGCATTACTAGAGAAGCTTCTGGCTTGAAAGGTTGACGTTCCACGGGACTGGATTCTGTTGTCTGTGGTCCTGGAGTGTTGTAAGCGATTTATACGACAAACTGCTGGGAACCCACTATACAGCCCAGAATGAACACTGCTAGGATGGTTTGTTGTTATAAGTTTGCCCTTTGTTTTGTTGAACGGCCACTGCAATAGTTCCTATCTAAGACACATGTGAAGCACTGCAAAATGGCAAAACATCTTATACAGTTTCCTGGTATCCTGGAAACTCCCTTAGAGGTATTCTGCACACAGGGAGAAAAAATGACTAACATTAAGGTATCTGGATGAATACGTCAGACAGGCAGACTCAGTATCCCATGGACACATGTTGAAACCCTGTGGTACCTCCAGTCGGGGTTGCATGTGCGGTCATATTTCATACTGGGGATAACTGTAAGGTGATTGATTAAATCCTTGTTAAGTGCTATGAATATATGATTCAAATGTATGTTGTGAAATAAAGATATGTTAAAAAAATAACATTCTTGGCAGAGCCAGGAGAGACAAAACAAGAGCGAGGTTGCCTTGAACCAACTGTAAAAGTGGTGCTGTGGCTCTGCTGGCAGTAAACGCAACTCAGTGAGGGCATTAGCTCAAGGAAAGCTGTCCTACAAGCAAGGAAAGCTGTCCTACAAGCTGTCCCTAGGCTAAACATATGTAGTTGACGGTTGTTGAAGTTCTGGTCCACCGAGAAGCGGAAAAAGAGAGAGGGAGTGTGCCCTCAACCTGTCTCTGTTCAAAACATTCATGGCAGAGCAAGTAGACAAAACAAGCATTAGAAATGCAATAGGTCTCGCAGCATTAGAGTTAGTGCTTTTAGAATTGTTTATGGGTTTTTTTGTAAATCTTTAGCATGAGGTTGAGGGTGAGTGAGGGTGAGTGAGGGTGAGGGGTTGAGGGTGAGTGAGGGTGAGGCTGAGGGTGAGGGTGAGTGAGGGTGAGTGAGGGGTTGAGGGTGAGGAGTTGAGGGTGAGTGAGGGTGAGGGGTTGAGGGTGGGTGAGGGGTTGAGGGTGAGTGAGGGTGAGGGGTTGAGGGTGAGTGAGGGTGAGGGTGAGTGAGGGTGAGGGTGAGTGAGGGTGAGGGTGAGTGAGGGTGGGTGAGTGTGAGTGTGAGTGTGAGTGAGGGTGAGTGTGAGTGAGGGTGGGTGAGTGTGGGTGAGTGTGGGTGAGGGTGAGGGATTGAGGGTGAGGGGTTGAGGGTGAGTGAGGGTGAGGGGTTGAGGGTGAGTGAGGGTGAGGGGTTGAGGGTGAATGAGGGTGAGGGAGGGTGAGGGGTTGAGGGTGAGGGGTTGAGGGTGAGTGGGGGTGAGTGAGGGTGAGGGGTTGAGGGTGAGTGAGGGTGAAGGTGAGTGAGGGTGAGGGTGAGTGAGGGTGGGTGAGTGAGGGTGAGTGTGGGTGAGTGTGGGTGAGTGAGGGTGAGGGATTGAGGGTGAGGGGTTGAGGGTGGGTGAGGGGTTGAGGGTGAGTGAGGGTGAGGGTGAGTGAGGGTGAGGGGTTGAGGGTGAGTGGGGGTGAGTGAGGGTGAGGGGTTGAGGGTGAGTGAGGGTGAGGGGTTGAGGGTGAGTGAGGATGAGGGGTTGAGGGTGAGTGAGGATGAGGGGTTGAGGGTGAGTGAGGATGAGGGGTTGAGGGTGGGTGAGGGTGAGTGTGAGTGAGGGTGAGTGAGGGTGAGGATGAGTGAAGGTGGGTGAGGGTGAGGGGTTGAGGGTGATTGAGGGTGAGGCGTTGAGGGTGAGTGAGGGTGAGGGGTTGAGGGTGAGGGTGAGTGAGGGTGAGGGGTTGAGGGTGAGTGAGGGTGAGGGTGAGTGAGGGGTTGAGGGTGAGTGAGGATGAGTGAGAGTGAGGGTGAGTGAGGGGTTGAGGGTGAGGGGTTGAGGGTGAGTGAGGGTTTGAGGGTGAGGGGTTGAGGATGAGTGAGGGTGAGTGAGGGTGAGGGTGAGGGGTTGAGGGGGAGGGGTCGAGGGGGAGGGGTTGAGGGTGAGTGAGGGTGAGTGAGTGAGGGTGAGGGGTTGAGGGTGAGTGAGTGAGGGTGAGGGGTTGAGGGTGGGTGAGTGAGGGTGAGGGGTTGAGGGTGAGTGAGGGAGGGTGAGGGGCTGAGGGTGAGTGAGGGCGAGGGGTTGAGGGTGAGTGAGGTTGAGGGTGGTTGAGTGAGGATGAGTGAGAGTGAGCGTGAGTGAGGGGTTGAGGGTGAGGGGTTGAGGGTGAGTGAGTGAGGGCTTTCCAGTCTTATGTTTTTTCTTTTCTAAAACAAACAGTGGTCAGCAGGAAGGAAATATCTACAGCAACGTATTTAATATTTTACACTCTGATTATCACTGCAGGAAAAACATAAAAATACACACATTGTTAGCTTCAGTTCATTTGTAATGTTGCTCATATTAAATTGATTTTAATAGCAAGAGATTACTAAGTGCTTTGTGCCTGTTCTGGTGGCTCAGTGGACCGATGCATCCACTGCAGGGGTTTGTGTTCGACACAGGTTCAAATTCTGGCGGGGCCTTTCATCCATCTGAGGTCGATAAAATGAGTATCATTGAGTTGGGAATGTTAGATAGAATCTGTGAGGCACAAAAATAAAATGATCTGTCTGTGCTTAAACGGTCGAAAAGCCTTGAAAGGACTTGCTGAGAAACCAACGTCTCACCTGAAAACCCTGCTCGGATGCAGGGTTTTGGAAGAACCTGTCTGAGCGAGATTTACTGCTGGAGAGATAGAAAGCATGCCGTGTACGCGACACACCCCTGCACCGGATTCCTAAATGTAAAGTCGGCGAAGAGGAAAGTAGCCTAGCTCGCTTCCCGGAGCCTCAGTGGGTGAGTGCAGCATCTGCATGAACAGGCAGAGGTGCACCCGCGAAAGCGGGTGATCGGCTTCAAATCATGCCTGCAGCAGGTACTAGCGCACACAGGCAAACTGCATACCAGGTGGACCGGTGAAAGTAAGAGTGGGAAAGACGCGCTGGTGAAATAGCGGGGCACTACAGGCAGCGTGCACAGGAATGCGGGCTCATTACAGGCAGCGTGCACTGGTGCTCGCGGGCGCACCACAGGCAGTGTATCGGAGAAAGCGAGTTGCAAACCCGCACGGAGGCTATACATTTAAACTCTAGGGCATGTACAAATGTTGATGACTTTATCGGGAAATGTGCTCAGATATTGGAGCACGTGATCATGGAAGTGATTTGGCATCTCTTTTGCAACTGTGGGAGGGGCAGTGAAGTTCATTCCAAGCGCGTGTTTCCTGGTGACTCAAAGGGAAAGTGATAGTGGATTTTTCTTAGTTACGGTCACTGGAAGTAGCATTTGAGAGCATTCTTTCTGACTTGCAGTTAGAGCGGCCGTAATACAGTAACAGGAAGGTAAGATAGAACCTCCTTTGTGTTTTAAACGGCACAATCTTGACGCGACATGCTACTGCTTGCAAATTCTTTTATTGATGATTTTTCTGTTCTATGTAAACTACGTGGTGCTTTTTACTTTTTGTAAAGTTTCTTTATCCAAGTTCGTGTTTTAACTTCTTAATCTGTGTACCAAACCTGTTTTTCACTAGCGCCTGAGCCGACGTTAGATTGGTTTTAATGGTTTACTCTATTATTTTGGGTAAAATAAACAAAAAAGAAGCCGGAGGGAAGAGAGGGGAGGGGGGAGGAGAGCGAAAGGATCGGAGACACGGCGACACGGCGGGTAAAATAAACAAAAAAAAAGCCGGAGGGAAGAGAGGGGAGGGGGGAGGAGAAATGCGACACGGCGGGAAGGGGAGGGGGCGGAGCGGGTCAAATAAACCAAAAACAAGCTGGAGGGAAGAGAGGGGAGGGGGGAGGAGAAGTGCGACAGGGGAAATGCGAGACGGCGGGAAGACGGACATGCACGCGCCCGTGACTTTTAAGGTCAATGCGCATGCGCATAAGCTTAATGCGCATGCGCATTGACCTTAAAAGTCACGGGCACTGCAAGGAATCGCCACGATTCCTTGCAGTGCAGATAAAGAGTGGATAACTCGCAATACTCTCGCCTTGCTCGATGCGCATGCGCATCGACAGGCGAGACCTAAAAGGGGAGTCAGGGCACCTTGAACCAATTGTACAAAGGGGTGCTGTAATAACTGACTAACATGTCCACCACTCAAATTACTTTCACTTTTCACAATACTAATTCACCACTAATCCTTTTTGGGTTCCGGAGGAAAATAAAAGCGATTTGACGTCTGGTCATGGATAGTAAACGCTAAATAATTGCAATTATAATTACACTTACAATTGAAATGTTAAGAATAGACCTGTCTTTAGCCTCCATCACTACTATGTATGGGTTGCACCAGTCCAGCCACAGATATGCAGCCACTTTAAAAACTCCTCTCACTGTGCAGTCAGAGAAAGAAAAGTAAAGCTGGATACAATGGAAAGATTCAAAGCGATTAACTATCAGGAAATGGAAAGAAGACCATCATTACAGTAGAGGTTAACATTACAACAAATTCAGTCACCAGTATTAAAAGTATTATCAGCTATTCAAAATTAGCAGAGAAAATATATGTATAATACCTATTTCGCTATAAGCAGAATTAGCAGAAGAAAAATACGTCATGTTGGTAATATCAAATTTGTTTTAGGCTATCTTTTTCAGTTTGTGAAAAATATATATGGCTGCGTTGCTTTTGAAAAATTACCTCAAACAGTTATTACAAAATGGCCGACTCTTTCCACTGAAAGGTGCACTGTGTCTGCTTGTCCTTCTTCTCTGTCAGCGTACTCCTGCCATGAGCAGCCAAAAAGATACATTAGCCCCCTCACTGACAGAAATTTCTCTGACAGGGATTTGGGTGTGCTGGAGAGTGGTTGGGTTTTTAGGAGCTTGTGAGAGAATTACTAATCTATAATTGTTTTGTTTTTTCAATGCTACAGATTCTTTTTTTGTGAATATATAGGGTGTGTTAGAATTCATTTTTCAATTATTTTAAGTAAAACTTGGGCAGTGTGAAGGAGGGTTTGGATTGTTTTTCTGTTTGGTTTGGTTTTTTTACATTAACCATAGTCCTCAACAATTTTTGGGGAGTAGGACGTGTTGGTTAATCATTTTTACCTCACAGAAGTTACACAACTAAGGCTTGTCAGGGAGGGTGCTAATTTTTTCACCTGTGCATTTTTTCAAATTAAGAACATGAACACCAAACGATTTAAGATTGACACAGAGGAATCTTTGTTCAAATGTTTGGATGAAGCTCCAGATATTTATTCAGAGGGTGACAGTGACATTGAGGTGGATTCTGGGGAGGGTCTGGAGTCCAGCAGTGGGGAAGAGAGTGTAGGTGATGAGGACCTTGGTGAGTGTGGAGGAGAAGAAGAAGAAGATTTATCTCAAGAAGATCTGTATGAGACTGTCTGGGATGAAATTTCACCAGGCAATGATAATAACAATTATGGTATTGAGTTTATTGTGAGGAATCCAGGAGTCCGGAAAGTTCCACCAAGAAATTCCCCCCCAGTTGCATATTTGCAATTGTTTTTAACTATGGAACTGCTTGTACACATAGTTCGTGAAACAAACAAATATGCAAGAGATTTGCTGGACAAAATGGCAAACTGGATCAGTGAGCATCCCCATTCACGGCTACGTCGATGGATGAATGGGGGCTTGACTGTAGGCCTCTTGAAAAAATGGATTGGTTTATCTATTAACATGGGCCTCATAAAGAAACGTAACGTGAAACATTACTGGGATTTGTCACACCCTTCTCAGGCCACACCTTTCTTTGGGCAAGTCATGCCATTGTGGCAATACCTTATTGTCACAAGAATGCTTCACATAAATGACAATGCCACGGCAAAGGTGAGGGGAGTTGAAGGTTATGACCCGTGGCATAAGATTAGGCCAGTACTTGATTCATTTAACCATGCTTTCAAGCGGTACTATGTGCCACATCAGGTGATTTGCATTGACGAATCAATGATTGGCATGAAAAATAGGGTGGCTTACATTCAATACATGCCTAATAAAAGGCATGCTAGGTTTGGCATTAAGAAATTTGAGGTATGTGACAGCAGTAACAGTTATGTCCTTCATGTAGATTTATATACTGGGAAGGATAAAACAATAGGAACAGAAAAGGGGTTTGTGTTCAACAAGGTGATGAGTCTTCTCCGCTCATGTGATTTACTAGGTAAAGGGTATCATCTAATGACTGATAACTATTACACAAGTGTCAGTCTAGCGGAGGAGCTACTTGAGAACAAAACTCTATTAACAGGCACAGTGCGGGCAAACTCTAAAGGGCTGCCTCCAGAGATTGCAAGGGCCAAATTGCAGGCAGAAATGTCTAAGTATATGAGAAAGAAAGGGGTATTGGCATGCGCCTTTAGAGAAAAGAAAAGCCAACGCAAGCCTGTTCTACTGCTGTCCACCTCTAGCCTAGCAGATGATGTGACTGTACAGACAAGGTCTGGGAAGTCAATCATCAAACCTCAAGTCATTCTAGACTACAATAAAGGAATGGGTGGGGTTGATGTAAGCGACCGCAAAATATACGAATTCGCAGCAGAGAGATCAACACACAAATACTGGTCCAAGGTTTGGCGTAATCTGATTGATGTGTCGATCATGAATGCTTACGAATTGTATAAATTGAATACTGATCCATGCAATGTTCAGAGTCGCCACAGTTTTATAGTGAGTCTCGTAGAGGCACTTTGTCTACGGCAGGATGGTTTCTCTCAAGAACAAATACCTACAACACCACTACTTTCTCTTTGTAGTGAGGAGCACGGCTTTGCGCTGTTGCCTGGGCGAAAAGAGAGAGACTGTGCTGTGTGCTCTGACAGGAGTCAGCCTGGGGGGAGAAAAAGGTCCCGCCACTGGTGTCCTGCCTGTAAACTTGGTGTTCATGAGCAATGTTATCCCCAGTTAAGTCACTGTCATCCCTCTCCTAGTGTTCAGGAGGAACAGAACTAGCTTTTTGTTGCCTTACAATTTTCTTCATAACTATCATAATATTTTACATTATTATTACTATATTACTATTTTAAATATTTCAGTGTTTGCAGTTTATTTGAAGTAGTTGTAGGTTGAGTAAGTAACAGTTATAAAAAAAATTAAAAAAAACAAAAAAAATATAAAAATGTAAAAAATAAAAAAAAGTTTATTCTTTTTTTGTTCATTCTTTATAGTTCAAATCTGTAGTATAGTATATGTAAAGATTTTTTGAGTACCTTTTACGGAGGTTGCCTTGAACCAACTGTACAAAGTGGTGCTGTGGGTCTCCTGCCACCAAAAGCACCTCAGTGAGGGCATTAGCACAAGGCAAGCTGCCATAAACCTACAAGCTGTCCCTAGGCTAAACATGTGTACTTGACGGTTGTTGAAGACCCGGTCCACCTAGAGGGAAAAAAGAGAGAGAGTGTGCCTATAATCTGACCCTTTACTAAACATTGCTGGTACAGCCAGGAGAAACCAAAGCAGACGGAGGTTGCCTTGAACCAACTGTACAAAGTGGTGCTGTGGGTCTCCTGCCACCAAAAGCACCTCAGTGAGGGCATTAGCACAAGGCAAGCTGCCATAAACCTACAAGCTGTCCCTAGGCTTAACATGTGTACTTGACGGTTGTTGAAGACCCGGTCCACCTAGAGGGAAAAAAGAGAGAGAGCGTGCCTATAATCTGACCCTTTACTAAACATTGTTGGTACAGCCAGGAGAAACCAAAGCAGACGGAGGTTGCCTTGAACCAACTGTACAAAGTGGTGCTGTGGGTCTCCTGCCACCAAAAGCACCTCAGTGAGGGCATTAGCACAAGGCAAGCTGCCATAAACCTACAAGCTGTCCCTAGGCTAAACATGTGTACTTGACGGTTGTTGAAGACCCGGTCCACCTAGAGGGAAAAAAGAGAGAGAGTGTGCCTATAATCTGACCCTTTACTAAACATTGTTGGTACAGCCAGGAGAAACCAAAGCAGACGGAGGTTGCCTTGAACCAACTGTACAAAGTGGTGCTGTGGGTCTCCTGCCACCAAAAGCACCTCAGTGAGGGCATTAGCACAAGGCAAGCTGCCATAAACCTACAAGCTGTCCCTAGGCTAAACATGTGTACTTGACGGTTGTTGAAGACCCGGTCCACCTAGAGGGAAAAAAGAGAGAGAGCGTGCCTATAATCTGACCCTTTACTAAACATTGTTGGTACAGCCAGGAGAAACCAAAGCAGATGGAGGTTGCCTTGAACCAACTGTACAAAGTGGTGCTGTGGGTCTCATGCCACCAAAAGCACCTCAGTGAGGGCATTAGCACAAGGCAAGCTGCCATAAACCTACACGCTGTCCCTAGGCTTAACATGTGTACTTGACGGTTGTTGAAGACCCGGTCCACCTAGAGGGAAAAAAGAGAGAGAGTGTGCCTATAATCTGACCCTTTACTAAACATTGTTGGTACAGCCAGGAGAAACCAAAGCAGACGGAGGTTGCCTTGAACCAACTGTACAAAGTGGTGCTGTGGGTCTCCTGCCACCAAAAGCACCTCAGTGAGGGCATTAGCACAAGGCAAGCTGCCATAAACCTACAAGCTGTCCCTAGGCTAAACATGTGTACTTGACGGTTGTTGAAGACCCGGTCCACCTAGAGGGGAAAAAAGAGAGAGAGCGTGCCTATAATCTGACCCTTTACTAAACATTGTTGGTACAGCCGGGAGAAACCAAAGCAGACGGAGGTTGCCTTGAACCAACAAGCTGTCCCTAAGCTAAACGTGTAGTTGACTATTGTTGAAGTTCCTAGTCCACTTAGGAGGGAAAAAAAGAGTATGTCTATAACCTGACCCTGTGCTCCTCTTGTTGAAAGAGTAAAAACTAGATCCGGATTCCTAGAGCGTATACCAAGATGCTTCCCAGGAGGTCAACAGATTTGGTATACCTTCTAGTCACCGACTTACCTGAATGATGCTTCTTTGGCAACATCCAACAGTCTTTCCAGCGTGACATGATTATTCATCTTCTTCACCTTCATCACAGACACCATCCAAGTGTTCTCATGAGTACGGTTTCCAGCATGTGAAGAAAAAACATGATTTAATGATTAAGTACTGCTAGTCACACATCCCCAAATCGCACAAATCCATTTATTTGATACTCGCCCTCTTACTATGCAGAGTTGGATTGGAAGTAGCATTTTCAGAAGCAGAGCATCCCATCAGAAACTAACAACTTAATGTCTGACTTAGGAATTGAAAGCAATATTTACACTGACAGTGGTCTCAGAAACAAATCCACTTTCTCTCCTACTACTACAGCTGATACACTCATAGATTGTTTCTATAAAACGGTCACTGACGAACTATACAAACTTGAAGATAAAACCTGTGGTCAGCCTTTGGGTAGGAAAGATAATCTGAATATTAACCACATGGCTGCTAGGTGTTTTCCCGTCCTGCGCTAAAAAATGTAAAACACCATCAATCATGACGAGCTGGCCTTGTCATCCGCGCACGGCAGGTAAGCGCCATGACGAGCCCAGCTCGTCATTAGCTTCGAAGGGGTTAATGAAAGGAATGCTCTAAAACAACTTAAAGGCAAAGAGAACTTGATAATAAAGGAAGCTGATAAAGGTGGGAATATAGTAATGCTTGACAGAGATGACTATATTAGGGAGATCACCCGCCAATTGGAGGACACCAGTTCATATATTAAACTGACAACCAATCCTATGAACTCTACATCAGCTAATCTTAATAAAATTCTTAAGTACTGGCATAGTGCAGGACTCTTATCAGATCCTGAACTCAAATATCTAACTGTCTCCAATCCTAAGGCTGCTTATATATATGTGTTGCCAAAAATACACAAGAGTATCACCTCCCCCCCTGGAAGACCTATCATCTCGGGAATTGGGGGACCGATAGAGAAAATTTCTGAATACATCGATATTACTTTACAACCTATCGTAAGAAATATTCCCTCATTCCTAGAAGATACGAAGGATCTTCTATGTAAATTAGAAGACCTCGAATGGACACCTATATTTAAACTAGTGACACTAGATGTACGCGCTTTATATACCAGCATACCATTGGAAAAGGGAATGGCGGCCCTGACGTACTTTCTATCGAAAAGGGACGCTACACTTTATGATCACACTACTATGATCATTGACCTGACGAGATTTGCTCTCAACAACAATTTCTTTAAACATCTAGATGACTGGTACCAACAACATTATGTTTTCATGACAGCGGGAGAGAGATCCATCAACAGTGGCACAAAATAGCCCGTAACCT
Organism: Lissotriton vulgaris; assembly: GCF_964263255.1. Lineage (NCBI taxonomy): Eukaryota > Metazoa > Chordata > Amphibia > Caudata > Salamandridae > Lissotriton > Lissotriton vulgaris. The sequence continues at coordinate 1,025,084,129 of NC_141696.1, read as the reverse complement.
TGATGCGCAATCCCCTGCTGCAAGTAACGTGCGAAAGCATCTGCCGAAAGAAACACACACAAGCTGCGACCCCATCTCGCCCTATTAGAGCCAGGAGAGAATGACAAAATCGCCGACATTCATAACAGTTTTGACAACCAACCCGTAAACCAGTCAACCCCTCTCACCTCCGAACCTATACCTCCTCCGAATAACCTTCTCAACTGGAACCCAATCACCATAGAAGACACCATTCGCCTAATGAACTCCATCCACTCTGGATCCCCCACAGACCCATGCCCCCATCACATCTTCAACAAAGCAGACTCCATTATCGCACCTCATCTCTGAGACATCATCAACTGCTCCCTCAACTCCGGCACATTCCCAGAAAAATGGAAACACGCCGAACTCAGCGCCCTTCTGAAGAAACCCACAGCTGACCCCACCGAACTCAAAAATTAACGCCCCATCTCGCTCCTCCCATTCCCGGCCAAAGTCATTGAGAAAGCCGTCAACAGTCAGCTCACCGCCTTCCTCGAAATCAACAAATCTCTCGACTCCTCACAGTCTGGCTTCCGAGCCAAACACAGCACCGAGACCGCCCTCATCGCAGCAACAGATGACATTCGAACACTACTGGGCAATGGAGACACAGTCGCCCTCATCCTCCTGGACCTCTCCGCAGCCTTCGACACAGTCTGCTATAGTTCCCTTAATACAACGCCTCAGCAACATCGGAATCCAAGGAAAAGAACTGGACTGGATCATCTCGTTCCTCGCTGGAAGAACTCAGAGAGTCCGCCTTCCCCCTTTTAAGTCAGAGGCCACCGAAGTCATCTGCGGCGTTCCACAGGGATCTTCTCTCAGCCCTACCCTCTTCAATGTCTACATGAGCCCCCTCGCAACCATCGCACGTCAGCACAACCTCAACATCATCTCCTACGCTGATGACACTCAGCTGATCCTCTCACTCACCAAAGACCCAATCACCGCCAAAACCAACCTACATGAAGGGATGAAAGAAGTAGCCGAGTGGATGAAGCACAGCCGTCTGAAACTGAATTCGGACAAAACGGAAGTCCTCATCTTAAGTGCATCCCCCTCCGCCTGGGACGACTCCTGGTGGCCAACGGCCCTAGGAAAAGCTCCCATACCGACGGACCATGCACGGAACCTGGGCATCATCCTGGACTCCTCTCTTTCGATGACCAGACAAGTCAACGCCGTCTCATCATCCTGCTTCAACATCCTACGCATGCTCAAAAAAACATTTCGCTGGATCCCCACCGAAACAAGAAAAACGGTTACCCACGCACTGATTACAAGCCGTCTGGACTACGGAAACACCCTTTACGCCGGCACCACCGCAATACTGCTGAAAAAACTCCAACGCATCCAAAACGCCTCAGCCAGACTCATACTAGACATCCCCCGCACAGACCACATTTCCGGTCACCTGAAAAACCTTCACTGGCTCCCCGTCAACAAAAGGATAACGTTCCGTCTCCTCACCCACGCACACAAAGCCCTCTACGAACTTGGACCTGACTGCCTCAACACGCGCCTTTCCTTCTACACTCCCACACGCCAACTGCGTTCGTCCAACCAAGCCCTCGACGCTGTTCCGCGCATCCACAAAGCCACCATGGGGGGTAGATCCTTCTCCTACTTAGCGGCCAAAACCTGGAATTCCCTTCCCACTCACCTCCGCCTTACCCAAAACCACCTAGCCTTCAGAAAACAGCTTAAAACCTGGATATTTGATAAGTAAACCCCCCCCCCCCCCCCCCCCTCCCCAAGCGCCTTGAGACCCTCTGGGTATGTAGTGCGCTATACAAATTCTGACTGGACTTGACTTGACTTACTCATGCTTTATCACAGTCAAGGGAGCATCATGTGTCCAGCCAAGGTTCTGATCCCCCTGACCATTAATCCAACTGCGTTGGGATGCCCTCTCCACTTACACTCATGCCTCTGGCACTCTCTCAGAACATAGTACAGGGTGCCTATCTTTACAGCTACCATCAGGTGCAATGTCACTGCTCCACTTCAGACCCATCCTCTCTGATGTTGCGCTCACCTTATCTTTGGTGTTTGACATCCCTTGGCAATGCCTGGCACTGCGCACAAGGTAACGGCTCACCTCGCCCATGCCTAATGCAGTGGCTTGAGAAACTTTCCACACCACAATAAATGGCTAATAGTATGCCGCAGGGTATGTGTGGGAAGTGAGCAAAAGTCATGATCTGCTGAGACCACATGCTGCACTTGCACTGTCTCTGGGACTTACAACACTTGCAGGTTAGACATCATTAGACAATAGCTGTGCAAAGCTAAAGAGTGTATGTGTTCCCACCCCCAGCCGGTGCTCGGAGTTGTCGTCTGACTGCAAGCTGCCAACTTGTTCCAAAATCACATTTGCAGCCATAGTCACACATACAAACATGCAGCCATATATTGTTTCCCATCAGTGCCAGCCTCTCCCAGCACATTTCTTGTATAATTGTTAATTGCATGAAAGCAGCTTTTTTTACTCAGACACATGCTTCTGGTTGTAAAACACTTAGCTGATGCAGATTTTCAGATTATGGGCTGAAATGGCCAGCCCAGCAAACACACATATTGATAAAATTGCATGTTACAAATACACCTGCAATGTTTCTGAAGGAAAATGCTACGAAATGTTGTTTAGCTGTACTTTGAGAAAATTAGGTCAGGGACATTTTAAGGATATTGGGACCCTGAGCCAATCATATTTTGGGGGCCTCTGATATGAACAAGTTTGAATTTAAGACCCAATTTCAGCCCTTTTTATGACCTCTCTGGCCAGGCCACTGGCAGTGCACAGGCACAATGGTGCACATTTTAAATGGGTTTACATTTGATATGGCTGAATAGTGACGAGTTTTCAAAATTGTAAGAGCAGCAGCTCACTAATATTACTGCAAATAATCTCTGTGACAACCTCGCATTCTCATATATGAGGCCCTGCTTTGATCTAAAAGAAACTTTTTTGATGGATGTTGCTTGAAAATTACACACTTTTTTCCAAATTTCAGTAATCTTTCTCACAAATTACACACACTAAAAATAATTGGAAAGAAAACAGTATTTAAAACCAATACTATTCAAGGTCTTTGGGGCAAGACTCTACAGAACAGAGCTGGGTCTATCACGGGGGGCTCCTGAAAGGTTGGGGGCCAGGGCCAGAGCCCACATTGCCCATGCCTTAAAACGTAGAGAAAAGACTCACCCCACCCGACCAGGTGAGCTGAAGAATATACAGAAATTGTGTTCACTGATATTTTCAAGTGCCCCATTTTACATATTTTGGTTTGTGAAGTACAATTTGAAAGTCTTTACTTTCAACATAATATCATGAATAATGCTGGGGTTAGAGCTTCAAAGTCAGCAGAGAGGTAAGTGAAGTGCGAAGTACAAGAAATAAAAACTACATCAATGTGTTTTTGTTGCCATACCAGCAATTTCATTTCTTGCATTTTGCTTGCTTTTTTACCGATTTTGAAGCTGAGATTCAAATCTGGGCGTCAGCTCCTGGACTAATCACAATTTCCCAGTGCCTACCAAAAAATAAATGTGTGCTCAAGTAAAGCCAGTCCATTCGGGTACAGTTCCTTTACAAAGTGCTTCTGCCAGTCGTTTTTTTTTAAAGAGAAACTGACAGCAATTATCTATCCTGAGGGTATGTGAAATATACACTAGTCACAGATCATTCACAGCAGCGCCGTCCTTCACTAAAACACGTGCTAAACCAGCCTCCTTCATTGCTTCCTCGATTGTGCGAATGCCATTACAGGCCCAGTTATAACCTTCATAGCTTTTGAAAAGTACCTCAGCATAACGCTGGACATTTGAAAACAACGTGCAGATATTGCAAAATAAGGAAACTTTTTTTACATTTATAAAAAAATAAACACGCAAACACATCACTAGTAGTAGTTTTATTTGCATTCGGCCGAGTATCGTCTCTCAAACTTTCTCGAACACAGATTCCTTTTTTTCTATAATTGTGTACTGTACCAATGCGGAGAGTGTAAACTGGAGTCTGGGGCTGACTAGATCGGATCGAGGCACTTCAACATTTTACACAATTCAAATGATTGATAAAGTTGAAAGAAACTCACCACAGTACCTAATTCATTAGCGAAATTTGGTGAGCCATACCTGCACTGGTTTCCTGTTGTTTTCATATCAAGGCCAGCAGCTTGGACACCTCGAGCGCGCTCACTTGCTGCACTGTCTCTGGGGCTTTCGGCAGATTACAGCAATGTCTCTCAGCCGTCTGCGCCCTCTACTGGTAAACAAGGGCCAGTGCAGCTTTCAGCAGACGCTGATTTACATCTGAAGAACAAGATTTCTCCGTTACGTTTAAGTGAGGAAATCTTTGCGAATGGGTAGGAATTTTGCCAACTACAGCTATGTAAATAAAGAGGGAGGTGTTCCAGATTGGTGTTAGAGGCCAGAATTCATTTCCAAGAGGTATAACAGGAAAGAAACTACACGCAAATGAGGGTTAGCTCCTGGGCCGATCTGATCGGCCTGAGCACTTTCACTTTTAACACAGGGCCGATTAGATCGGCCCGTGGCACTGCTTAGGTTAACACAAAGGTCCTTGACTGGCTGTCCCCAAAAAAACGCCAGGTTGGTTATGTTTCCACTGATAATGGCTCCAATGTAGTTAAGGCCATGCAGCTGGGTGACTATTTCAGAGTGCCGTGTTTGGCGCACTGTATAAACCTGGTTGTCAAAAAATTCTTGAGTGATAAAGGCAGTGCAGCGTACAGGGTAGTGGACACCTGCCGAAAAATGTGCAAACATTTCAGCCATTCTTTTAAGGCCCAGAAGCATCTGAGGAGCCTGCTATATGAACGTCAAATGCCAGTGAAAGAACTCATCCAGGAGGTGGCAACACGTTGGAACTCAACCTTCTACATGCTTGAGCGTCTGTATGAGCAGTATACGGTACTCGATCACTATTTCTTAGCACAGGGTACAGCTCAGAAGGAGGACCTGAGGATGGGTGCGGCGCAATGGGACATAGTTAAAAGCCTGACACGCATGCTTCGTCCTTTTGAGTTCTTCACGCGTGCAGTCAGCAAGGAGGACTGTAATTTGGGAAAAGCTATCCCATTGTTGTACATGCTGGAGCACCAACTGAAGGAGGTGTGTTCTGTGTTTCAAAAAGATGAAGAAAACCAAGACCCTTTTGTTCTGGCGGAGAAATTATTAGAGCACCTACAAGGTGATGAATGTCTTAAAATGATCCACTCAAACCAGCATTACATTTGTGCTACTATTCTGGATCCACGCTACAAAAAGGCGCTGGCAGGCCAAGCATTCTTTCCTTTTTCTGATGAAGATGTTACAAAGTACAAACAGTGGCTACCCTCCTCAGCCAAGAGGTTGAAAGAGAACGGCAGCAAATTGAAGGAAAAGGCAGTACATCAGCATCATCAGGCCATCCCCAGTCACAACAATCCACTTCTCCACCTGTGGCTGCGGCACAAGTGACCTCTCAGCCGTTAAAGAGACCGGCAACCGGATCATCTGCACCACCAGACACAACAGTAACATTGGAGGCTGAAGAGGATTGGCTAGCTCGGCTTGGGTTTAGTTCTCAAAAGGTCACAGCAACAGCTAAGCAAAGTGGAGGAACCTTGGATGAGGACCTTGAGTCGATGGTGAAGGACTATCTGAATGACTCAACAGAGGTCTATGTTAATGCTGACCCATTGGCGTATTGGCATGGGAAAAAAGAATTGTGGCCACAGCTCTCCAACCTGGCTTTTAACTACTTGTCTTGCCCACTCGCAAGCGTGTCTTCTGAACCTGTTTTCAGTGCTGCTGGTGGCATTGTAACTTCCAAACAGAGACGCCTCTCGCCCAAAAATGTGGAGAGGTTAACAATGATCAAGATGAATCAGCACCTCATACCACCAGATTACAGAGTACGAGAAAGCACGCCGGATGAAGACGAGGTGGACAGCAACATAGATGAGGGAATTTCTTCTCTGTCAGGTGACACTGAGCTCACCCTGCCTGAATTCGCAGAGTATGATGACGAAGCCTTATTCTTATTCGTGGACCGTGACACCGAGCCCTGAAAATGAGACAATGAATCAATAACTTTCTTTTTCGTCCTTATTCACTTTTATTCCTGTGTGTCTTTCTTTCTTTGTTGTGCACAGTTAATATAATTCAAACTTTAATCACCTAATCACAAAAACAAGCCCATCAGCAGAACTGTCTTCACTTGTTTGCTTATTGATTTGAAGGTGCTGCAGTCTGCATTCCTCAAGTTCACAAGTTCAGAAGAACATGCTCCTCTATCCTCCTCCTCCAGACTCCTATTTCCATCAAAGCAGAGGGCTGGTTTACGCCCAATGAAGAAAGACTCAGCACTTGTGGGGGTGTTGTTCTACCTCTTTGCGGGTGAGTTGACGGCTCTGGGGCCATTGCTGGGAAGCTCTAATACCGGATGAAAGTGGTTTGGGCCAAATCCGAGGCGGAAATTATTTTGTGTTTTTGCTGACTTGCTTGCCTTTGAGGTGCTCTTAGGGGGGGTTCCGTCTGTTTGTGGGTGAGTTTCGGGGTCTGTGAGCACTGCTGGGACACTCTAATCTTGATTGCATTTGCTTTTCAGGAAATCCGTGGTGGTAAACCGGACTTATGGCCTAGCTACACAGCGCGTTTGGACCGAAGGCCGAGAAATATTGTAAGTATGAGATTTTGCTTTTGGCCTGTTTGGGGGTGTTATGCTTCTTGGCGGGTGGGTTGGCGTGTCTTGGGGCATTCCTGGGAAGGTCTAAAACCGGATAGAAGTGGTTGGGACAAAATCCACGCTGATTTTTTTGTGGCTATTTCTGACATTTTGCTCAATGTAGCGTTTTCGGGGGCCTGTTGGGGGGGCTTCCTGGTGTTTGTGGGTGGGGTTCGGGGTCTGGGAGCACTGCTGGGACACTCTAATCTTGATTGCATTTGCTTATCAGGAAATCCGTGGTGGTAAACCGGACTTATGGCCTAGCTACAAAGCGCGTTTGGACCGAAGGCCGAGAAATATTGTAAGTATGAGAGTTTGCTTTTGGCCTGTTTGGGGGTGTTATGCTTTTTGGCGGGTGGGTTGGCGGGTCTTGGGGCATTCCTGGGAAGGTCTAATACCGGATAGAAGTGGTTGGGACAAAATCCACGCTGATTTTCTTTGGCTATTTCTGACATTTTGCTCAATGTAGCGTTTTCGGGGGCCTGTTGGGGGGGCTTCCTGGTGTTTGTGGGTGGGGTTCGGGGTCTGGGAGCACTGCTGGGACACTCTAATCTTGATTGCATTTGCTTATCAGGAAATCCGTGGTGGTAAACCGGACTTATGGCCTAGCTACAAAGCGCGTTTGGACCGAAGGCCGAGAAATATTGTAAGTATGAGAGTTTGCTTTTGGCCTGTTTGGGGGTGTTATGCTTTTTGGCGGGTGGGTTGGCGGGTCTTGGGGCATTCCTGGGAAGGTCTAATACCGGATAGAAGTGGTTGGGACAAAATCCACGCTGATTTTCTTTGGCTATTTCTGACATTTTGCTCAATGTAGCGTTTTCGGGGGCCTGTTTGGGGGCTTCCTGGTGTTTGTGGGTGGGTTTCGGGGTCTGGGAGCACTGCTGGCTATGGGGACTTTACTTTGCAAGAGGCTTGAAGCAAATCCATGGTGGCAGAGGGGAGTTAGGGCCTAGCTGCAGAGCGCGCGCGGAGTGATTTGGGAAATTTGCAAAAGAATAACTAAGTCCCCATTTTTGTACTTTTGCTCTTTGGCTGTTTGGGGGTCTTCTACTCGTTTTCTCCTGGGTTGACGGCTCTGGGGCCATTGCTGGGAAGCTCTAATACCGGATAAAAGTGGTTTGGACCAAATCCGAGGCGGAATTTTTTTTGTGTTTTTGCTGACTTGCTTGCCTTTGAGGTGCTCTTAGGGGGGGTTCCGTCTGTTTGTGGGTGAGTTTCGGGGTCTGTGAGCACTGCTGGGACACTCTAATCTTGATTGCATTTGCTTTTCAGGAAATCCGTGGTGGTAAACCGGACTTATGGCCTAGCTACACAGCGCGTTTGGACCGAAGGCCGAGAAATATTGTAAGTATGAGATTTTGCTTTTGGCCTGTTTGGGGGTGTTATGCTTTTTGGCGGGTGGGTTGGCGGGTCTTGGGGCATTCCTGGGAAGGTCTAATACCGGGTAGAAGTGGTTGGGACAAAATCCACGCGGAAAAGCCTTTTGGCACTTTTTGTAACTTAGGGTTCGTTAGGGTTAGCCCTAGCAGCAGGATTGCATGTGTTTCGGGGTGTTCTAGATTTTTGCAACTGAGTTCTGGGGTCTTAGAGCACTCGTGAGAATGTGTAATTTTGGTTGCAAGTCATTTGAAGAAAATCCATGGTGGGAAAGGGGGGATTTGGCATAGTTAAAGAAAGCCTTTGCCACTATTCTTAACTTAGGGTTCGTTAGGGTTAGCAGTATTTCTATTGCATGTGTTTGGGTGGGGGGGTTTTCGAGTCTTGGAGCGATGCTGGCTATGGATACTTTTGCTAGGTTGCTTGCAAGTGGTTTGAATGCAATCCACGGTGGATAAGGGGGTATTTGGGCCTACTTTTACTTTCAAAGTACGTTGTGTCACCAGTTTTCTGCTAGGCCTCGTTTTTTGAGATTTGATTGGGGGTCTTCTACATTTTTGTGACTGGCTTTAGTAAGGGTCTGGGTGGGAGCACTGCTGGGAAGATCTAATTTTGTTCTAAAACACAGTTTACAGTACACCTAGCTTGAGGGGAAAGATCCGCTACATTAATTTGCCCATACTTATTTATCCTTCAAAAGGTGACTCAGACAGAGTACGCACTTTCAAAAATATTGTACTGTCTACTAGGAAAATCAAAGTGTGACTTTTTGCACTCCACAGCCTACATACCTTATATTTATTTATCAGTGGTGTTGTAATATTATATCACTTCCTGTTTTTCGTTGAATAATTACAGGCCGGGTTTCAGTCTGTGTAATGGGGAAAAAAGGATGGAGTCAGGCTTCACATTAGCGAGCCGCAATTCAGCATCCGCCAGGCAGGCAGTGGACAGGGTGTCTTCTGGTCACCAACATTGATGGACGAAGCGTCAGATGGAATGGAGGAGTGCCGCTAATAAGAGGAATTTTTTTCTGCATGCAACTTACTTACCAAATTCAACAGGACAACTACAACAACATACAGATACAGTATCCATTGTGTTTTTCTATGACTGTGACTGCATTTCTTGGATCTCTCTCTGCTTCTAAATTGATCCCTTAACACATCACTTAGTCCACTCCACTATCACATCTGCACCACACATAGTCATTTGTAAGTGCTCCTACGTAATTCGCAAGTCGCAGCACGCCCCAGCCCGTAGAGGACTGGGATGGCCCCAATGATGAAGCATGTCACCAAGGGGCAACCCTGGTGAGTGAGGGGACACCTAGAAAAAGAGTAATTTCTCCATTTCTATCTACTATACCTTCCAGACCAACCCCATTGAGCGTTGTGAATGGATTTATAGTGACCAGCAAGGCTCTCAGGTATCTGGCAACAGAGACCTTATGTTGAATATAGTTATCAATAATTCCACACAAGCCCTGTACTGTCGCATTCTTTCTTCCACAGTTGTCGAAAGTACTACTTACTTTTCACTGACATGCATGCAGTAGTGCATGCACTTTCAAAGATTGATGGATAGGTTTGTACCCAAAGATTTTTTTATGTTCAATTGTTTGTCCATGCTGTGCTTTTTTTGCAGGGTGTCTTCTGGTCACCAACATTGATGGACGAAGCGTCAGCTGCAATGGAGGAGTGCCGCTAATAAGAGGAATTTTTTTCTGCATGCAACTTACTTACCAAATTCAACAGGACAACTACAACAACATACAGATACAGTATCCATTGTGTTTTTCTATGACTGTGACTGCATTTCTTGGATCTCTCTCTGCTTCTAAATTGATCCCTTAACACATCACTTAGTCCACTCCACTATCACATCTGCACCACACATAGTCATTTGTAAGTGCTCCTACGTAATTCGCAAGCCGCAGCACACCCCAGCCCGTAGAGGACTGGGATGGCCCCAATGATGAAGCATGTCACCAAGGGGCAAACCTGGTGAGTGAGGGGACACCTAGAAAAAGAGCAATTTCTCCGTTTCTATCTACTATACCTTCCAGACCAACCCCATTGAGTGTTGTGAATGGATTTATAGTGACCAGCAAGGCTCTCAGGTATCTGGCAACAGAGACCTTATGTTGAATATAGATATCAATATTTCCACACACGCCCTGTACTGTTGCATTCTTTCTTCCACAGTCTACTTACTTTTCACTGACATGCATGCAGTAGTGTATGCACTTTCAAAGATTGATGGATAGGTTTGTACCCAAAGATTTGTTTATGTTCACAATTGTTTGTCCATGAGGTGCTATTTTTTCTTGTCTCCCAAAACCTTTCCCAAAAACGTCCGTACCCATCCATTATTCAAACCCTAACCCTCTTCCCCCGGGCTGTGTGGTTTTGATTGATGTGTGACTAAATTACAGCAATACATCCACACACTTGCTGGGGAGGATAAGGTGATAGCAACAGGCTGGTGAAGAAATCCGAGGATATATTCTTACTCTGCTTGACAAAGACCCATGGCTAATGTCAAAGAACTTCAACCGAATTATTAGTTATACTTTACCATTTGTTAGGCTACAATGTGGCACTGTTCTAGTGTACTGTCACCTGCTATATTCTCTATTGTACCGTTGTATTGCTCAGGAGGACAAACCAGATTTAATTTTCTTTTTTTTTCATAGGCATGCAACTGCCACTGTGTCACACAACTAGTACCACCACTATGAGGAAATTTCATCCGCCCAGGATTGCCAACCTTAATCGCCATTTCCCGTGGAGCCAGCCCTGTGCCTAGCCCTACTTTGAAACACAAATTACAGGTAAGATAAGCGTTTGGTGGGAGGGAGTATAATGGAGTATTAGGAGAGACGAGAGACTGACGGTAGTACTACTAAAGTCCTAGGACTCTTGTTTGGGCATTTACACTTAAAGGAAGAAAATGGAACTAAACTTTCAGGAAAACAAAGTTACTGTTAAACCCTCACCCACCAGGCAAGCAGTAAAAACAGGTATGGTCAGATAAAGTTTCAAAAAGTATATTTTTATAGCCCTAACAAAATAATCTCCCGCAAGACCCTCCCTAACCCCAACGGTTGTCCTTTAAAAGTCCCAAACCCAACTCCTGATTCCCACCCCCCAAAAGTCTCTAAAAAAGGGGCAAGGGACACTATGGGTGGATGCTGTTTACTTTTTGGGCCAGGGCATCATGCTCCTCGCGGAGCAAGGCGTGCTCTAAGCAGAGCCCCTCCAACACGTTGGTAACGTGGTGGAGCTCCTGCTGAAGGTGGGACACCCTCAGGGTACTGCGGCGCTGGCGTGCCTTGCAGTGGCTGTGAGAGGCAGCTGTTGTCCTTGCTGCTCGGCGTCGGCGTTTGGCTTTGGCAGCCCGGCTCAGTCTGGCTGGAGCACTGTGCTGGGTGGCAGCCCGTGGGGGCACGGAGGACGATACAGCCGACGTTGTTGTCGTGGTCGACTGCACACTTTCGTCGTCCTCCAGGGCCACCAGCCGCCGATATTCTGCAACAGTGGCATCGATCCTCCGTTGCCGGGCCGCTCTAGCCAGCTCCTTCCTCCTTGTTCGTTTGGAAGGAGCATCTATATGAAGAAAGAAAGACATAGTCTGTAACCAATGCTCTTTAAGATTAACTCAATCATTCAGCAGAAATTTGTGTTGCAGTACAACTAGCAACTTGCAAGCGCATTACATAACTATTGAGGCCAGTATCTATCTAACCTCCCACTTCTTCATCCTTGCTCTAACATTAGTGGGAGTTTAAGGAACAAATTATACGAGCACAATGGACTTCCATTGGAGTCGACTATGAAAGTACACCAGTCTTATTCTTCTTCTTGTCTCTTGTTTAGGAAAATTGGTACGTTATCTTCTGCAAGCCGGCATAATGCCAGCGCAGTGAACTTGCACCCGAGAAAAAGAGACGCACGCCATGATGAGTGACCTAGACTTGCGTTACTGTACCGGTCCAGTACATGCAGGTGGTGAAGCTCTTACTTTTCTATTACGGGTGGCACTGAGAATACTCTGTTACAAGGGCTACTGCTTAATTAATTTAACTTTCACCCTACAGTGCAAATGAGTACTAGAAATGAAAAAATGAAGAAGATAAATAATCTGATTATCTATCACTTCACATGGGATGTTTTTGCTTACATATGGGATGACTTTAGGTGCTTTGCTTTTTATTGAGTGACCAGTGATACATCCACACATGAATGACGGAGTACTACTAAACTTATTAAGAGAGGTAGGGAGTGGCCACTGTAATAACCGGATCTATGCTGTGCTTGCAATACAAACTACTGCTACTATTGATGGTAGTATTTGGACAAAATTACAACTTCTTTTCCTTGCCTTTCCTACACTGGAACGGACGTGCGGGTGCAGTGTTACATGCTCTTCAAAGTTACACTTAGTTCATCCACTGACCGTCTACTCTCTCTAGATCATGGGTACTCACAAACTTTCTCTCAGGGGCTAAATTTACAGTGTAGTTTGTGGCCGAGGGCCGCACTGGTGGGGGCGGAGTCAGAGGGGGCGGGGCTAAAGCAAAACGAAAACTTGTGACCATGAGGTTGCACACAGGTCCCTGCAGCAGATGCCTTCATCCACTGAGCCACCAGACCCAGCATTTACATACATCTCTCTCCCTCCTGCTCTCCCTCCTGCCCTCCCGCTCCATCTCTCTCTCCCTCCTGCCCTCCCTCTCCCTCCCCCTCTGTCATCTCACTGTGTGTGTGTCTGTCTGTGTCAGCCTTCAGCCCGGGCTGAGACAGCTTCCTCAACGCGCACACACAGACAGCCACACCAAAGTACTTAACAGGTCTTTAAAAGACCATTAACATATTATTGAGGCTTTGTTTGTTGTAGCGCCCCTGCATCTCCACCCTGACAATCACTGCTTGCCCGGCCCCACAGAGCAGAGGCTTTGTTCTATTTCACCTCTTTGTGGCCCTGCATCTCCACTCTGCTCTGTGGGGGCCGGGGGAGCAGTGCTTGTCAGAGTGAAGATGCAGGGGCGCTAACAGGTGAAATACAACAAAGCCTCTGCTCTGTGGGGGCCGGGGGAGCAGTGATTGTTTGCAAGGTCTGCGCACCGCCAAGGAAGGCTTGCCGGGCCGCCACCGGCCCGCGGGCCGTACTATGAGTACCCCTGCTCTAGATACACATATGCTATCTAAGAGTCAGATAGTAGCATGATCCAGGTATATTATGGACACATACAGTTTCTGTGTCACCCACCCAGGCTGTTGTCCTTCCACCAATCATTGCTTCATCATTCACCCAGCCATGCATCTCATATTCTTTCCTTCCCAGCCACGTCTTCAATCTCAATAAGTAAGGAATATATAAGAGCTTACCTCTGCCAGCCACCACCACCGTCTCAACTCTCACAGCCGGCACTGGAGCTGGCACCTCCTCCCCTGAAGAATTGCCCTCCGCCTCCGTGTCGAGCACCACCACCTCCACGCTGGCCCCGCCACCAGATGTTCCACCTACAAAGTACATTTAAGAATGTTAGAATAAACTACTCACTAGTATTTGGTCTAGGAATGAAGACATGTGAAAACAATGTAATTTGTGACTGTCTACTCGAAAGTAAAAAAAAATGTCCCTTTTTCCAGGGAAGGGTGTTGTCTTGCTGCACTTTTTGGCACAACTGATGAAGACTGGCTTTTTAACTCGCACCATTTTTCTCCACACAGACAGAAGATGGACTTCTAACAACAAGATCAAGTTGAAACCAGGTGAGAGCTCGGCCCGACCACAAGAAATGTCTCCAATTAATCGTCAGCACTAACCACTTTTCCATTCTCAGTTAAACGTTTAGTTTTTTTATTATGACTTCATTTTAATAAATGTGTTTACTTTTAATAAAGCTTTTAAACTTAAATAGACTCTGTGTTTTTTGGTCCAGACTAGAGTGACTGAGCGAAAGGTTTTGCAATTTTTGCAAGCATGAGTCCGTGCCTCTGACACTTCATGACTCTGACTCCGAGTCCGTACTCTTGAGCTACGTTGGATAATCATGATTGGGGATCAATCATCGATGAATTCGGGAGGTAAATGACTGTGCCACACTATGTAGTCAGTCAGTAAGGACATTGGGGGTTCAAAGTCTGTTATCACAGAGGTATGTGGAAACTCTAACAGCGCCTATTATAATTGATAAGCAATGCACTATTTATTGTCCATAGTTCTGTTTCTGCAGAAGAATTGTCCCCGCAACAGTAGTGGTATGGATTGTCCTCCTATCCAAACCAAAAGGTAGTATCTTATTCTTTCTTGGTGGTCATTCACATTTTATAGTTGGGAATTTTCAAAGCAGATAGAACACTTCAAAAGACATTATGGACAATCCCAGAGGACTGCACTGCACTAAGTTGATAGAGCTATTGCTGACTAGAATGGGAGTTTCGCCAACCGTGCAATCTTAGTTAGCTACACAGACAGACTAATAAGAATAATCTAGTAATACCACAGGGAGTCATAGTAGAGGCAGGATAAGAATTCAGATACAGTCTACAAGAAGATCAAAGATGATTTTGAAAAAATCAAATGAGGAACGCTAGGAAAAATAGGTACTAGTCTAAAATGAAAACTTACTGGGGCCAGCAAAGGAGCCCGCACCTGCCCGATCCTGGCCCTGTTCAACAGCATCCGCCGCCTGCTGCTCCTGTGTCCCCTCGCCCCTGGGGGGAGCTGACGTACAACACGAAAGAAAGAACAGAAAACATGGATGATTGTTGCTTGTCAATGTCAACCAAATCAAACATTTCAAAACAACAATAACAAAATATTTCCGCGAAATTATATTGATTAGGGTTAGTTTTCATTGATTTGCGGACCTGCAACTTCGAAAGTCACGTAACTCACTAAACAAAGTACTGAAAGGTTCACCTAGGACTGGCAGGCAGCAGTCCGCAGGCAAGACACAAAGTGACAGACAAACTCCATTGTGATTTCAGTCAGATCAGTGACAACACTAACAGTTGCCTGCTACATAACCAGTCATTTAAATAGTCAAACTATCAATCCACCGCCACTATTTTTCTTATTGTCAGGGGTACAAAGGAAGGGGCAGATTTAAGCCCCTTGCGGCTCTTTTGCTCCGTTCTTGCGTGACTTTTGTGACGCAGCAGCTAAACAAAAGAGGCGCCATGGTGCAGCGTATAATATTATAACAATGTGACGCATTTGGGAGATGCATCCCGTTATAAAGCCCTGCGCCATCAGGGGGCGTTCCGGCGCAAGGGAGGGCATTCCTGCGCTGGAACACATCCTAAAAGTGGCTGAGGGAAATCTACAAAATTTCAATCAGTCACCTTTAGGACAATGATGAGTCACACAAACCCTGCACCTGCTTGAAGCAGACGTACAGCTTGACCCAGCTTTGGGGAGATAGGGTACCCCAGAGCATTGTTGAAGCTGCGCCATCGTTGCGACGCAACTCCAGCAGTAAAGCTTCGGTGACGTTTTGGGCCCATGGTGCACCGCATTGTAAATACAGCGCACCATGTTTGGTGGTGGTAGCAGGCCGCACAATTACTGGCGCATCCCTGCTACTTTGCAGGGATGCGACGGTAATTGCAATTCTGCCCCTTAGGGGCATACTTACTTACGCGTTCTGGCGCATCTCCAGAGATGCGCCAGATCAAATGCGTCACGCAAAACTACCCTTTGCGACACAGCAGATGCGCCTCATTTACAATGCGGCGCGCCCTGGCGCAAGGGTAGGCACTTGCGTGACACATCTCGTCACGTAAGAGCAGCACATCGCTGGAGTCACGTCGCCAACGCAATGCAACTCCAGTAATGCTCAGGGCCACCCAATACTTAACATGCTGTGTCAGTCCTTACGCCTGCTTCAAGCAGGCATAAGGAATTGAATTGACGTAGCAGCGTCGCAGAAGTGCCTGCGTTAAATCTTGTAGATTTCACGCAGGCACTTTTGCGAGGCGCACAGCCGCAGGACCGCCCACCCTGCGTTCTAGGAACGCACCCATTGTGGCGCAGGCCCATGGCTTTATAACGTGACGCATCTCCCTAGATGTGTCACACTGTAAATGACTCGCAGGGATGCGCCACGTTTACGCCGCTGTTGCGTCACGCAAGGCAACGTAAACGTTGCGCAAGGGGCTTGTAAATGTAATCTGCCCCCTAGTGTCTAGCATTACTCAGTTCTGTAAAGTACACTCATACATAATAGTTACTCAGGCCAATGAGACCACAAAATGGAAAACAAATAAGCATAGTAGCAACGCCACTGAGAAGGAGAGCAGTGCACGTGAAATGCACAGAAGATTTTGAAATATAATTTAACTACGATGTAATCGTTAGCAGCATTATTGGCTTGCTTCATGTAAAAAACAAATATTTGCATTACAACAACACAGAGCAGGAGAAAACATAGTAGTGAGTGATGAAATAGCTACTACTACTCACCAAGCCCGGGGATCTCCAAGCCGAGCTGGTCCAGCAGGTCGCTCTCCCTGTCCAGGACGTCCGTCCAGCGGTGGGTGACCTGGCTGTAGGTGCGCTGGACCCCGGAGAGTTGGGACATGGCCCAGCACACCTTCTGCCAGCGCTTACGGCGCTCCCGGATGTTGTAGCCGCCGGCCGCGATCCTGCCGCCTCCCCCGATGGTCCTGGGCAGGCGGCGCTGGACGAAGTAGACCAGCGCGCCCACTTCCTCCGGGCTGAAGATCTCCCGTCGCGTCACCTGCTCCCCCCCTCAATCGCCCCGCATGCTGTCCTGGCACGGGGTCCTCACCGCCGCCGCTGCGCCCCTCAAGTGCCTGGGCAGGTTCACGGCGCCTGGCTTCACCATGGTCTGGGCAGGTAAGGTAGGAAGTAGAAAATTAAGAAGGAATAGGATAGGGAAGAAGAAAAGAAAAGAGTTTAAAAAGTAGTTTAAAAGTAAACAAAAATAGCAGAAAAGACAAAAATATACAGGTAGAAAAAGAGAGGGATAGGTAAGAAGCAAAATCGTTTGAAAAAAAAGTGAAAACAAGCAAATGATGGCAAAGAGGATAAACACCATGCCCAGACACAGGAAATTAATGAAAAACAAGATGGCCGCCCGTTCCTCGCGATCTCGTGCGAACTTGTACTCGCAATGCGCTTACCTCGCGAGATTATACATAGCAGGCGGAAACGGAAATACGTCACGCAAACAAAATGGCCGCGCCCGTACTCGACCTTGGGGTAAATTTGCGTGTTGCGCTGCAAGCGGCTCGCGAATACTGCAAAAAAACTCGCGAAATAACACGCCGCAAAAAAATATAAAGCTCATTCGCACGAATTGGCGGCTTCCGCGGTCGGTTTTGCACGACGCCGAGCCTCGCATATAGCGCGAAATTACCGAAAAACGATTTTTGCAAAAGCAAAACAAATGAGCAGGTGCAAAAGGTCAATCTCATGATTTGTAACGATTCCCTGTTGTGCTTCCTGAGGGGGCCCTCCAGAATTCGGTTGCCTGCTTGCAACTATTGTGTGACCCTGCTCTGACCATAACTGTATGCCACAAAGGTCCTGATTTACAGCTAAGGGAGCAGACAAGCAGGTGCCAGGCTGGAACTTCAAATTCAGTGACACATTAATTAGCCCCTAATTCATTATTGTCAGTTGGGGCAGGGCAGGTGTTGTTAATAAACTAACCCCAAATTAATTCATGTCAGTTGAAGCAGGGCAGGTGTGCTTGCTTTTCCCCCCCATCTTCTACAGTGATGATGAACTAGAGGGTGGCATTGATGTAACAGAGGGTAGTATGGGTCAAAGAGAGGGTGGCAGTGGTGAAACAGAGGGTGCTGGGAGGCTGTGATGATGAACCAGACGTAGAAACAACATAGTCGCGACCGTTGCGAGCCGACAAGTAAGTTCGCAATTGCGAACTAGTACCAAATCCTCGCGAACTGGCAGAAACACTTGCGAACACAAAAAAAAAATCCGCAAATTCGCGGGAATTTGCGGATTTTGCGGATTGCGAGTTCGCAAATTCGCTAAATTCGCGAACGCCAGATTCGCAAAATTCGCCCATGCTTATTTATTACACTTATCCATGCTGTCACTGTGTATGTTTGCACTGATGTAATTAGCTAGTCACTATCCATCTTCTGCAATTATCCAGTGACTACCCTTGCACTCATACAATCACCCAAACACTACTCACAAAGAATTTTGGAATCACTCAGGACGATCTAGTACATGAGTTAGTTTCTAGATTTTACTATATTTCAGAAATATTGTATACATATTTAGTTTAGACATCATGATCATTTGGAAAGGTAGACACATATGTATGCATGCTTTTAACAATATGGAGATACTTATAGTTGAGTTATATAATATTGTGCTGCTTTATATTTAGCTAGGCCCAACTGTCATGCAGTTATAAAAACACCCAAGTACTCGCCATCCACTCTCACAGTGATGCAGGTGCTACATGTGCAGTGCTGTAATCACTCAGGCATTACTGCTCCACTGATGCAATCATTTAGGCACGATCTATGCACATATGCAATCACTAAGGTATAACCCATGTAGTTATATAATCACCTAGGCACTACTGTTGCACTCCTTGAATCACAGAGGCACTACCTTTGTAATCTTGTAATCACTCAGCCAGTAGTCATGCTGGTATGAAATCACTGAGGCACTACTTTCACACTCTTTTATTTACTCAGGCTCTACCTCAGTAGTCCTGAAATCACCCAAGAAGTACCCATGCACTTATAAAATCACCCAGTCACTTGCTATGTAGTCATGTCAATCCCAAGACATTCTCCCTATAGCCCTGCAATCAGTGAGATTTTATCTATATAGTCTTTTAATCTCCTTCTACTCTTTCAATCACGTACGCACTTTTCATGTAGTTATTGTATTATTCAGCCAGTACTCATATACTTTTAAAATCACCCAGTCAGTACTTTTGTACTCCTGTAATCAGTCAGGCAGTATCTTAGTAGTTCAGTAATCACCCAGGCATTACTCATGAACTTATAAAATCACCCACTCTCTTGCTATCTACGTCAGTAATCCCTCATATATTACCCTTGCAGGCAAAGAACCACTCTTTCAGGCACATGCATCAAGCGATTTAGGAATCGCAAACGGTGCGAATCGCAAAATTCGGCCGTTTGCGATTCCCAAATCACTATTTGGGATGCATCATCCTAAAAGAGAAGAAATTGCTATTTTTGTGATTTTTTAAAGTGCGATTGCTTTTAAGGAATTGCAATTTTGCGATTCCTTAAAAGCAATGCATGAAACTGAAAAAAATTGCGATTTCGCAATTAGAGAGAAAAAATTACCATGAGGTTGGACCTCATGGTAATTTTGCGAAATGTTAAAAATATGCAATTATGTGCATTTTTTTAACTTTCATGTTGTGCACACACATGCCCTTAAGGCATGTGTGTACACAACATATGTGCATTGTTTGATTTCAGGGGTGCAACAGGGTGTCCTTTGGACACCCCTGCACCCTTGAAATCGCAATCTCAATTTGCGATTAGCTAATTGCGATTCGCAAATTGAGATTGTCTTGCCATTCATTCCAATGGGCCTCTAGGCCCATAGGAATGAATGGGAAGGGATTCCTTAATTGCGATTCGCAAAATGCTAATCGCAATTAGGGAATTCTAAGGAATCGCAATTTATTTAGCGATTTCTTAATGCATAGGCATTTTCAATTCCTTAATTGCGATTCCTTAAAAATCGCAATTAAGGAATCGCAAATGCCGAGATTGATGCATGTACCTGATGGTCTACTATGTACTACCCCTACTGTTATGCAATCATGCAGGCTATTGCTGTGCAGTCATGTAATTACCTTCTCAAAACCCTTTCAGTTGTCGAATGACCCATGCCTTTCTGTTGCATTTATGTATTCACCTAGGCAGTACTCAATGATTCATCTATGCTTTCAGGTGCTATTCATGAACTGATCTTGCACTCAATGTGTATGTTTGCACTCAGGAAATTAGCCAGTCACTTTTCATGTTGTCCTGTACTTACCCAGTTACTACCCTTTCACTCATACAATTACCCAAGGAGCACCCATTGAGTGTTGCAATTACTTAGTGAGATCTATTAGGTGTCTCAGTTTCAATGTTGAACATATTTTAGAAATATTTTATACATATTACTTTTATATATATCATGATCATTTTATAACGTCGAGTGCTTTTAACAATATGGAGACCCTTTTAGTTGAAATATGTAATAGTGTGCTGCTTTATATTTAACTAGGCCCATCTCTCATGCAGTTATAAAAACACCAAGCGCTCATCATGCAGTCTTACAATGGTGCAGGCATTATATATGTAGTGCTGTAATCACTCAGGTGTTACTGCTGCAATGATGGAATTATTTAGGCAGTATCTTTCTGCACCTCATTTGTTTTTTCAGTACCCCTCTTACATCTTACTCCATTCTTTTTGAGTGTTTCTGCGCCTTATTCCTTCTTTTTCCACTTATTTTGTATGCACCTTTCTTGCTTCTTTCTGCTTCTCTATTATCTCTCTCTCCATCTCTTTTTTTCTTTTTGTACTCCTGTTCCTTTTTTTTGCACTTAATATGCTTTTTCTGCACATCACTTGCCTCTTTTCCACCTATATTGCCTCTTTTTGTAGATCTCTTGTATCCTTATGCACTTCACTTGCCTCTTTCTGTAATTGTCTTTCCTTTTTCTTCACCTCTCTTGCCTAGATCTGCACCTCACTTGCTTCTTTCTGCATACCTTTAAACTGTTTTTGCACCCCTGTTTCCTCTTTGTGGAAGTCTTCTGCCTCTTTCTACACCTCTCTCTCTTGTTTCCTCACCACTTTTGTCTCTTTTTGTACTTGTGTTCCTTCTTTCTTCACCTGTTTTGTGCATTTCTGGAACCTTTGTGCCTCTATCACTAGCTCTGTTACTTCTTTCTGCAGCACTGTTCATCTTTCTGTATCCCTCCTTCCTATTTCTGTAACCCTCTTGCCTCATTCTACAGCTCTCCTACCACTTTCTGTAGTGCTTTTACCTCTTTTTCCATATCTGCTGCTTCTTTCTGCACTTCTTTTGCTTCATTATGCTCTACACTTGCCTTTTTCTATACCATTCTTCCCTGTTTGTGCACCTATGTTGGTTTTTTCTGCACTGCTCTATCTTCTTCCTACACCTCTGTTCCTAATTTCTTCATTTCTTTTTCATTTTTTCTGTACCTGTCTTCCCTCTTTCTGCACCTCTCTTGCCTCACTCTGCCCCCCTGTTCCTCCTTTCTGTATCTCTTCTGCTTGCTTCTGCATCTCTCTTGCCTTTTTTTGCACCCCTCTTCCCTCTTTCTGCACCTCTCTTGCCTCACTCTGCTCACTCGTTTTCCTCTTTCTGTGCCTTATTTGCCTTTCTCTGCACTTCTGTTGATTGTTTTGCACTATTCTTGCTTCTTTCTACAATTCTCTTGCAAATTTCTGCACCACTCTCATATAGTTATAAAATCACCAAAGTAGTCGCCTGGTAGATTTAAATACATTCTGATTTAAACTGTGTACCCTTTTCAGGCTATTGTTAGTATGGAGCCTAAAACAGGTAAGCTGCCTCCATCAGATTTACAAAGAGGATTAAAAGGAAGAGTTGTGTATTTACCTTTAGATTTAAAGAAAACTATTAAAACTATTGGTGTAGAGGGAGAGGAAACTGAACCTGTAGTTATTCTAGTTAATGGTTTTCCAACAAAGAGTTGGCAAGAATCAGTAGATGTCAGCAAAGTTCAAAAGGCTACGTTATATCTCATAAAAAATAATGTTTAATATACAAATGTATATTTGGAAGAAGAATAAATAGTCTTAGGAGATGAAAGTGAAATTTCAAGTGGACAAATCAAAAAAGTGGACATCTCTAGGAGTGAAGAAGTTTATGAAAATTATAGTGTACATCCTTTACATTCAAAGGAAGTGATTGAAAATACTATTGAATTATTCCAAATTAAGAAAGTAAAGGGAACTCCTATGAGTGTTTGGGAAAGAAGTTTAGAAACCTGTTGTTTTCCACAGCTCTTCCCCACTGGAAAAGGTGGACGGGACGATATGATGAACGACCTGTGCAGATTCCTGCTTCAGAATATCATACACACACAAAGATGCCCCCTTTCTCAAATTGCTTTCTATGTACTTTCATATAGGACCAAGGAAACAATCTCATTAAATCTGGTCCGGTATATTTATTTATACCTCTTAATCATGTAATTTCATACAAAACAGTTTCTTATAGCAGAGAGAGAATGCACTATACAAAAGAATACTTACAATCTTACTTGGTCACAATTAACACAAAACATTACAAAATTTATATGCAAAAAATGACATCAACAACACATCCAAACAACAATACAGATAACGATTTCATCAATTTTAGAATGTACTGTTAATTTTAGAATGTACTAAACCATTTCTGTAGTCACAATTGTTTGATAAAAAAGAACAAACAAACTGATTTATAACAAGAGCGACAAATTCTGTATAACTTATTCAAAAGGCACTGGATGTATTAATTGGCTCTTGATGGATTTGCCGACGCGTTTCAAGTTCGGGCCAAAAATCTCCAAACTATCATCAGGGCTCTGTTAGTCGTCTGTTTAGGATGCAAAAGAAACACTAGTTTTAATAACAACCTATTTACCTCTTCTCCAAGGTCACAGCGATTGGATATAATATGTTTATGTACCTGTATCTTTCTAAATGAGTGAATACTGGTAACTTCTAATGATTGACACACTCCTTTCTTCAGGTTTCAGGTGGGGCACCTCTTTTTGTCAAAAATCTAAGATGATATTATGGGAAATGCTTAGAACACGCTAAAAAGAGCTAATTAGAATGATTAGGGAAATTCATACCTCTGTCTACGCGGACTTGCGCTGCACAGGGGGGCGGAGGAATTTCTGTGTTTGATTCACTTTACTCCTATTTAAACAAAGACACGTAGCGTGCTTTTAGCAGCCTTGTATATATCAGGTATTGTTGTAGTTTATTTATTCCCTATATGGCAAGCAAACCTGTCGTATAATCCTTATACTGATACAGCGGGGCTGCGTCATTCGTTCAACCACGGCAACCTCGTTCACCTATTTAAAAAATGCCCATGTCAGGATGAACATTTCTTGTGACACATCTCGTATCATTATTTACAAGTAGCAAAGGAATCCCTACCTGTTCGGTTACAAAACGAATTGAAGCCTCTCGCCCCTGTCCGTAGCCCCGTCCGGGGCTCGGCGTGTAGCGAACTCGCCTTTGTGTCTACTCGCAAGTTACAATTTGTCGATGGGTCATTCACTCTCCTTGAAGGAAAGTGGAAAATTGTATCAATCAGCGTGTAAGTCAAAAAACTAAAATAAATTGGACCCACATGCTTGCATTACAACAGTACCTGTAGATGGGATCTGCTCCGCTACATAAAGCCGATGCTTCTCGATCGCTCGATAGTTATTTGTGAAGCCGGCGGCCATTTTCGAGTGTTTAAAAGGTCCATTATTATGTTAGGTGCATTGTGGGAACTGAAGTTTTTAGACACCGCGAAAATTCGAAGATATTAAAATGTTCGCAGTATTCTTTGTAAAGGGCGATTTACAAACGCGGCCCTCTGTATTGCATGAATAAAATGGAGATTAGATCCTCTTTCTTCCGAAAGCCGAAAGTGATAGTACATGAATGCTTGCTATTTAATGCAGGATACTCCTGCAGCCTCAGCATCTACAATCAGACAGTATGACCCCAAATCTTAAATTCTTGACAATTCCGACATGTTATTGAAACCAGTCATTACACAGTTAAGTTTCAAAATTAGGTATGCTTCTTTCTCAAGGAGAATCATGTCAATGTCTGCAGGGCGCTGAACGTTATTCATTGTACAAAGTACAGACCATCTAAAGTCATTCTCATTATGGGACTTTTTGACAAAGTGTTCGACCATGGGGGCAGTGAGTATTTTTTTCTTTATTCTAGACCTGTGTTGCCCTATTCGGAGGTTGACTTGCTGATTGGTTTTACCAATATAGATCTTCTGACAGGGGCAAATAATTACGTAATTTACGTTTTTGGTCTTGCAATTCGTGAAATCAAGATGTTTCCACGAAACTCCCTGATGTTGGAACTCAATTCCTTCAATGGTACTACCACACGAAACACAATTCCCGCACTTATGGTGCCCTTCTATTGGCTTCATATCCCACAAAGCCAGGAGATCATTTATTGGTTGAGGCTTAGGGAGGTCAACTCTCACGATTTGTTGTCCCAAGCTCCGGTTCTTTTTGTATGCAAAAATTGGGCGTGGAAAAGGACATTCCAAGTCCTCCAAGAGTTGCCAATTTTTGAGCACCGCTTGTCGCAACTTGTGTGTGTTGGGCCCAAAGGTGGTAACGCATACCGTTCGGTCTAGTTCCTTCTTCTTTTTGGTTTGCATTAGGGTTTCCCGAGGGGTAAACCGAGCTCTTTTGTAGGAATGCTTCAAGAGCTTCCTTGGGTAACCTCTATGGATAATCTTGTTGCAAAATGCCTGGGAGTGATAGTCATAATCTCCAAACTTGAAGCAATTTCGCCGAATGCGCAGCATTTGGCCATAGGGCAAATTTGCCTTCAAACTTCTGGGGTGATAGCTTTTGTAGTGTAAGATGGTATGTTTATCCGTTGATTTTTTATATAAGGATGTTTTTAGTCTCCCATCCTCACAGGTCACCTCAACGTTCAAGAATGTCATTCTCTCAGTACTTGTCTCAATTGAGAATTTAATGTCCCCATGTCTAGTGTTGATCCACTCATGGAACGCCAAAAGCTCGGTCTGGCTCCCCTGCCACAGGAGCCAGGCGTCGTCTATATAGCGCCACCATTGTATAATTTTTTCTGCGTATGGGTTTTGATCCATCCAAACAAATAATGGCAACTATGGACGTTACGTCCCTTTACACACAAATTCCTCAGGAAGACGCCCTAGAGGTAATTGAGTTGTATTTGGATAAAAAGGTCAAGCCACACAGGGTGCCTACTTCATTCATCTTAAAACTGGCAGCGATAGCATTGCAAAAGAACAATTTTCTATTCAATGACCGATTTTATATGCAAGTGAAGGGCACTGCCATGAGGTGTCCTTATGCCCCAGAGATGGCAGTGCTCTACATGGCACAGTATGAGATCATGTTTGTCGAGAATAACAACCCATAAGCGAAAAATATTATACAATGGTGGCGCTATATAGACGACGTCTGGTTCCTGTGGCAGGGGAGCTAGACCGAGCTTTTGGCGTTCGATGAGTGGATCAACACTAGACATGGGGACATTAAATTCTCAATTGAGACAAGTACTGAGAGAATGACATTCTTGGACGTTGAGGTGACCTGTAAAGATGGAAGACTAAAAACATCCTTACATAAAAAATCAACGGATAAAAATACCATCTTACACCACAAAAGCTATCACTCCAGAAGTTTGAAGGCAAATTTGCCCTATGGCCAAATGCTGCGCATTCGGCGAAATTGCTCTGAGTTAGGAGATTATGATTATCACGCCCAGGCATTTTGCAACAAGATGATCCCTGGAGGTTACCCAAGGAAGCTCTTGAAGCATTCCTGCGAAAGAGCTCGGTTTACCCCTCGGGAAACCCTAATGCAAACCAAAGAGAAGAAGGAACTAGACAGAACGGTATGCGTTACCACCTTTGGGCCCAACACACACAAGTTGCGACAAGCGGTGCTAAAAAATTGGCATCTCTTGGAGGACTTGGAATGTCCTTTTCCACGCCCAATTTTTGCATACAAAAAGAACCAGAGCTTGGGACAACAAATCGTGAGAGCTGACCTCCCTAAGCCTCAACCAAAACATGATCTCCTGGCTTTGTGGGATATGAAGCCAATAGAAGGGCACCATAAGTGCGGGAATTATGTTTTGTGTGGTAGTACTATTGAAGGAATTGAGTTCCAACATCAGGGAGTTTCGTGCAAACATCTTGATTTCAAGAATTGCAAGACCAAAAACGTAATTTACGTAATTATTTGCCCCTGTCTGAAGATCTATATTGGTAAAACCAATCAGCAACTCGACCTCCGAATAGGGCAACACAGGTCCAGAATAAAGAAAAAAATACTCACTGCCCCCATGGTCGAACACTTTGTCGAAAAGTCCCATAATGAGAATGACTTTAGATGGTCTGTACTTTGTACAATGAATAACGTTCAGCGCCCTGCAGACATTGACAGGATGCTCCTTGAGAAAGAAGCATACCTAATTTTGAAATTTAACTGTGTATTGACTGGTTAAATAACATGTCGGAATTGTCAGGAATTTGAGATTTGGGGTCATACTGTCTGCTTGTAGATGCTGAGGCTGCAGGAGTATCCTGCATTAAATAGCAAGTATTCATGTACTATCACTTTCCGCCTTCGGAAGAAAGAGGATCTAATCTCCATTTTATTCATGCAATACAGAGGGCCGCATTTGTAAATCGCCCTTTACAAAGAATACTGCGAACATTTGAATATCTTCGAATATTCGCGGTGCCTAAAAACTTCAGTTCCCACAATGCACCTAACATAATAATGGATCTTTTAAACATTTGAAAATGGCCGCCGGCTTCACAAATGACTATCGAGCGATCGAGAAGCATCGGCTTTATGCAGCGGAGCAGGTCCCATCTACAGGTACTGTTGTAATGCAAGCATTTGGGTCCAATTTATTTTTGTTTTTTGACTTACACGCTGATTGATACAATTTTCCACTTCCCTTCAAGGAGAGTGAGTGACCCATCGACAAATTGTAACTCGCGAGTAGACACAAAGGCGAGTTCGCTACACGCCGAGCCCCGGACAGGGCTACGGACGGGGGCGAGAGGCTTCAATTCGTTTTATAACCGAACAGGTAGGGATTCCTTCGCTACTTGTAAATAATGATACGAGATGTGTCATAAGAAATGTTCGTCCTGACAAGTGCATTTTTTAAATAGGTGAACGAGGTTGCCGTGGTTGAACGAATGACGCAGCCCCTCTGTATCAGTATAAGGATTATACGACAGGTATGCTTGCCATATAGGGAATAAATAAACTACAACAATACCTGATATATACAAGGCTGCTAAAAGCACGCTACGTGTCTTTGTTTAAATAGGAGTAAAGTGAATCAAACACAGAAATTCCTCCGCCCCTGTGCAGCGCAAGTCCGCGTAGACGGAGGCATGAATTTCCCTAATCATTCTAATTAGCTCTTTTTAGCGTGTTCTAAGCATTTCCCATAATAGCGGATAATATGCTGTTCATCCTTAGATTTTTGACAAAAAGAGGTGCCCCACCTGAAACCTGAAGAAAGGAGTGTGTCAATCAGTAGAAGTTACCAGTGATCACTCATTTAGGAAGATACAGGTACATGCACATATTATATCCAAATGGTGTGACCTTGGAGAAGAGGTTAATAGGTTGTTATTGAAACTAGTGTTTATTTTGCATCCGAAACAGACGACTAACAGAGCCCTGATGATAGTTTGGGGATTTTTGGCCCGAACTTGAAACGCTTCGGCAAATCCATCAAGAGCCAATTAATACATCCAGTGCCTTTTGAATAAGTTATACAGAATTTGTCGCTCTTGTTATAAATCATTTTTTTTTTATCAAACAATTGTGACTACAGAAATGGTTTAGTACATTTTAAAATTAACAGTACATTCTAAAATTGATGAAATCGTTATCTGTATTGATGTTTGGATGTGTTGTTGATGTCATTTTTTGCATATAAATTTTGTAATGTTTTGTGTTAATTGTGACCAAGTAAGATTGTAAGTATTCTTTTGTATTGTGTATTCTCTCTCTGCTATAAGAAACTGTTTTGTATGAAATTACATGATTTAGAGGTATAAATAAATATACCGGACCAGATTTAATGAGATTGTTTACTTGGTGCTATATGAAAGTACATAGAAAGCAATTTGAGAAAGGGGGCATCTTTGGGTGTGTAGATTTATAAAAGGTCCAGCCCTCACTCAGCCCCACCAGGACCTATCTCCTTTTGTCAGAATATCGTACAACAAGATTGTACTCAGAAGATCCAAGATTTTGACAATGTATTCTGTTAGAAATGGGATTTCTGGTTGGCTAAGGTTTGCGCCAAAGCGAGGCAGAAACCACCACTCTAGTCAGGGCAAGGGAGTTACACACTGATGATAACCCCTGCTCACCCCCTTGGTAGCTTGGCATGAGCAGTCAGGCTTATATCAGAGGCAATGTGTAAAGCGTTTGCGCAACACACACACACACAGCAGCAACACACTAGGCACGCTACAAAAGAAACTCCACACAAGGTTATATAAAAAATAGCCTTTGTATTGTCATAAACACATTAGAAACATAAGCACACATTTACAGGCCACTCTCAGAACCTTTAGAAATCACAAGTAGCAATTGAAAAACACAACCAGTGACTACTGGTAAAATAATAACCTCAGCATTATTACTTCAGGCATAAAACCTCCTAAGCATAAACACATTACGCCATAGGCCTCATAACCAGACATCACATTAGGCATAAATCAGGGTGCATAAACCATGTCACATAAATCACAATATCCTAACCCTCAGGAGCCTAAACACTGAAATGACTCCCAGGACAACTGGCCTTCCCTGGGGCTCAAATGCCCTATACGACCCGCATAGTCAGGGCCTCACCAGGGCTATCCCATTAGTCCCCTGGCTTCCAATGCAGCAATCAACTATGCACAGTTGCACAAGCCTAAACGTGGCAGCTGACCACAAATTGCTGGGCAGCTGTGAAAATGAGCCCTGGCACCAGCGTACCTCCTGAGCCCCTCTCTGGGACTCCAACTATGGCACCACGTTGAAGCTGCCTGCAACGGCGGTGCAGCTTTGAAAGCCGACTCTGGCACCACCGTGCCATTCTGGTCCCACTCCGGGACTTAGGAAGACCAGGAATGCGCACTTGGTGCAGCTGCCCACAATCACGGTGCAGCTGTGAAGACAATATCCCCCGACGCCAACCACCGGGCTCTCTCTCGGGAATCCGCTGGGCTGGGGAAGGGTACCGGAAGTGTGCGTTGATTGGCCCCGCTCTCGGGGCCTCTCTTTTTTTCCTCTGGTCTCCTCTCACCGGTGGCTCACTGTTGAGTTTCCCAAAGGCGGGGTAGGCTCCCGCCTTGACCCAGGCTCGTCTGCATGAGGCGCACACGGGGTATTCCGTGACTCGGGAGCCCCGCTTACCATGGCAACACCTCTTCCTCACTTCTGGCTCTCTCAAGCGAGGCCTCGCCCACAACCAGGCAAGATGCCTGCCTTCTCGGCCACGGGGTGATTTTTCTGCCAAAACGTGGGGTGGGCTCTTGCTAGTGAAATCAAAGCTTCAGCAGGGTCGACACACGCTAGGTCGGTGAAAATATGAGGTGGGCACCAGCTTCTCAAATTGAGCACAAAGGCAGGGTGGGCACCTGCCAGCAAACACGAAATGCGGGGGGCTCCAGCTGTCCTCCAGCAGCTCAGGAGAATCCTTACGCCGGGATTCCTTCTAGATCATCGCACAGCCCAGCGCTGCAGATGCCAGTTCCTTTCTTTTGCTAGCAAGTGGAATACAGTGCCACAAGGTGCTAGATGTGCAACAAGTCCTCAGAGGGGAGGGGAAGGCAAAGCTGGGCCCAGGCAGGCCATCACACAGGGCCCTCCAGCAGGGAGTCAGTCCCTGGTGTCGGTTCCTCCTGAGGCCCAGCAGCAGTGAGCCCCCCCAAGCACAGGAACAGCCAAGCTTCATGGAGTCACAGCCACTATCTTTATACAACTGTTCCCCTCTGTCTTCGCCAGCACAGGACTTAGGAAACCAGCATCAGGCATGGGCGAATTTTGCGAATCTCGCGTTAGCGAATTTTGCGGATTTGCGAACTCGCAATCCGCAAAATCCGTGAATTCTCGCGAATTTGCGGATTTTTTTTTTTGTGTTCGCGCGGGTTTCTGCCAGGTCGCGAGGGTTTTTGTACAATTTCGCAAACGCGAACTTACCTGTCGGGTCGCAAGTTTTGCGAACTTGTTGTTTCTACGTGTCCAGCCTGTTTGGGACACTCTTCTTCATCACTGCCACCCTCTGTCACCACATGCCACCCTCTGGCTCACCCATGCCACCCTCTGTTTCATCACAGCACCCTCTGGTTGTCCAGTGTACATTATTGTGGCAAAGCAAAGCACACCTTCCCTGCCTCAAGTGACCTGAATTAATTTGGGGCTGATTAATGTGTCACAGAATATTTTTTTAGCTGGCACCTGCTTCCTTAGTGCTTCCTGATTAGTGATCTTTTGCACTTGCTAAGTGCTTTCATTGTTGCAAAATTAGTTACAACACCTGCCCTGCCCCAACTGACAATAATGAATTAGGGGCTGATTAATGTGTCACTGGATTTGAACTTCCAGCCTGGCTCCTGCTTGTCTCCCGTAGCTGTAATTCAGGACCTTTGTAGCATATGTGTAACTATTCTGAGGGTCAGAGCAGGGTCACATAATAGTTGCAAGTAGGCAACTGAACTCTGGAGGGGCCCCTCAGGAAGCACTACAGGAAATGGCTACTAATGATGAGCTTGAACTTTTGAACCTGGTAAGTAGTTTCAGTTTTGCTAAGATCGTATTTCTGCAATTTAGCGCTTATTCGCGGGGCGCGAAGTTGAACTGGGAAGCCGCGAACAGTGCGAGCAAGCCATAAAATCCGCTGCTCGCGGATTTGCGGATTTTGCGGGAAATTCACGAATCTCGCGGATTGCGAATTTACCGAAAATCCGCAAAATCCGCGAGCGGAACGGATTTTCCGCCCATACTTAACCAGCATAAACTGGTTCAGGGGGCAATTGGAGCACTCTGTTTACCAGGCTCCTCTTCCCTATTGTTAGGTGGGGGCTTGTCATCAGAAACACCACAGGGGGCGGAGCCAGCATTCACTAGGGCAGGCACAATCCTATTCAGGGACCAGGGACTTTTCCTCCCACTACTCAAAATGTAGATGTCCCATTCAGCCTAGGACTGACTCACCCTGCCCCTCCTGGAGCCACACACACCTCACCAGACCCTGTCACTCACAAGCCAGACATGCAATTCACATCAGGCAGGCACATAGCACACAGAAATGCCAACTTCTAAAAGTGGGATTTCTAAAACAGTTATAATAAATCTGCGCACACCATTGTGTAGCATTTAACATTACTATTCTAAACATACCAAACTTGACCACGTTGCACCTCACATATCAGGAATTACCACTGAAACACTTATCAGGGAATCCCCAATGCATCCCTATGGGAGGGCAGCCCCACAGTAGTGATAAACCAAAATGGTTGTTTGTCACTACCAGGACTTGTCACCCACTTAAGGTACATGTTCCATCTTTTACCTACAATGCACCCTGCCCATAGGGCTAGCTAGAACCTACCTTAGGGGTGACTGACATGCAGTAAAAGTGGGGGTCACAGACATAGCACACACTTTAAGTGCCACATCACAGAGGAAGTAACACTGCAAGCACAGGCCCTGCAATGGCAGAGGCCTGAGATAGGTTTGGAAGGCTATTTTGGTGGACTCCGTAATCAGCTCTGCAAGCCCACCAGGAGCATTTAATTTACCAACCCTGGGTATATGAGATACCACTTTTCAAGAGACTGACAGGTAAATTAAATAGGGAAAACAGGTGTTGACCAATCTTACCATATTTAACACAGAGAGCACACACACTTTACACTGAACAGCAGTGCTAAATTGCCCAGAGTCCTAAAATCACCAACACCATGTCAGAAAAAAGGCTAGGAGAAAGGCAAAACGTTTAGGGATGACTCTGCAAAAAAGGGCCAAGTCCAACATATTCCACACATGATTCATCTTTTGTTTTAAAGTTACTTGTCTGGACTTTCATATGCAGTAAACCATACATTAAATACAGGAGTCAATCTTCAACATGTTTCTGCAATGGAATTCATGGACAAAGTACAACAGAGAGATGATCATTTAGAATCTCAATTGATTAATTTGATGGGGTGTCAATGTGGTTCTAATGAGTATTGGTATTGTTGTCACGGAAAACTTAAATGTATGTTACGGAACTTAGGAACCCCTATATGGTTTGTACGCTAAGCTGTGCTGAATACTCATGGGACGATTAACTTGAATTTCTACAAGAAGCAAATGTAAATATTAAAAACATTGAATTTAGGAAAGCTGGAGAACTGTGTTCCTTGGGTCCTGTAAACGTGTACAGATATTTTAATCATAGGTTTCAAGCTTTGATGTCTTTTATCTGTAATAAAAACAACCCACCATGTCCAAAGTCTATCCAGCTACGTTAGGGACACGAAAGACATCCATGGCAAGATACAGGATGTCAGTTGAGATGATTACCTTGTGTTCATCATCCTAGACGTACATTCTTTGTATATCATCATTAACCATCAACAGGGACTAGAGGCATGTGAGCATTTCCTGAAAAAAGACATGTCAGATTCTGGGAGCACAGCAAAATGATCATTGAGATGTCAGAGTACTGCCTGAAGAATAACATCTTTCCGTTTGATGGTGCTCTGTACATACAGACCACCGGGAAGGCGATGGGATCTTGCTTTGCTCCCAGTTTCACCAATCTTTTCATGGGACTTTGGGAGGAGGAGATTTCCCGATATCTGACCTCACCACGGATTTTGAACACGTCAAGATGTGGCTCCATTACATCGACAACCTGTTCATTATCTGGAGGGGTTCTGACTCAGAAGCCAGTAAGTTTGTGGGAAAACTCAATGTCAACAGATGTAACATTTTACTCACAGGTACGATCAGTAAGACTGAAGCAGAATACCTGGGCATTAAACTTGAGATCAAACACATACAGATCCATACCACACTGTTCCAGTAAATAACTGCAGAGAACAGTGCCCTGCATGCAAAAAAACCTGCAGCAGTGAAGAGGCGTTTGGCAAAGAAAGTAACTGTATGCTCAACAGATTCAGGGAATAGGCGCTATCCCAATTGGGTCCTTAAGAGAGCTAAAGACAGAGTGAACAGTGTCTGCAGAACAGACACCCCAGCATAAAAATATACCACTGAGGTAGAATCTTATGAAATGAACTCCAGGATAATTTTATCCTTTGATTCAGATGTAGACAAAGTCAGACACATTCTGGTTAAGAATTGGGATATTCTTAAAAGTGACAACTTAATACGGAAATCCATCCAGGGCAGACCCAACATAACATACAGAAGGGGCAGAAATCTCAGGGAAATGGTGGTTCATGGCGATGTTACCAGACACACGACTAGCAGTGAAAACAGCTTACAGGGATTTTTTCCCTGTGGACATTGCAAAGCGTGCAGGAACAGTGTATTTTGCAATGAACTCACACATACAACACATAAGAAAGCCATCAATCAATTCTTGACGTGCAGTACCACGTTCGTGACCTATGTTATCGAATGTCCGTGCAAACTCAGATACATCGGCAGCAACACCCTCATGGTTAAAAAAAAATCATGAACAGGGATCCCAAATATCCGGTGACACAACACTATCAAGAGACGCATTTCTCAGATTCCAATCTCCTGAGCTACTTTGCTTTAGAGCAGATTCCTAGAGACTCTAGAAGGGGTGATAGGTTTCTCAAATCAAGGCAAAGGGAATCCAAATTCATTGTGGATTTCCAAACTAAATCCCCGGGGGGTGTTGAATCAAGACGAGGAGCTAGCAATACACCTGAGGGAAGAATAACCTGGTCCTGTCATTTGTCTTCCCCTCCCACCATTAGCTGTATGCTTTGACATCTCTCTGTTTTAATCATGCGAGTTTTTATCATGTGAATTCTACTTAGTAATGAGTATGGGTGTATTCTTGTTCCTAACCACATCTGTGCATTAGAAACCATAGAGCAACTGTGTCTATTAGCTCTATGTTAGGTACTAGACAACCAGTGAGTGTATCTGTTCACAGTAGCACACATGGTGTTTCTGCCATTTTTAACTAGATTTCATTTTTTTTTGTTTCTTTTGCAGGAGGAAAGGAAGGGGCCCACTCTCGTTGGATTCACCTCACGGGCAGCCTAACCTTTTCTTTGTCTTCACTCCTCTTGACCTTATTCACGGTACATTGTATGTGGTGGAATTAGAGTATGTTGTCCTACACAACTTACTCGTTATTCTATCTGTATTCAAACTGGCCATGACCACATCTACTACCAATGGCATCTAGAGTATTTTACTTGCATATTATATTCAGCATGTACAAGGCATAGGTCTTTCTTGTGTTTTTACATTAGGAACTGGCCAATAAGGGAAGCTCTGTGTAGTAATCACGACACACCGTGCTGTGAATAAAGGTTCTTTATTGGTAAAGCAATTACCAGGATGTCGTCAGCTGTCATCACGGAGCGGCGCTGCTCTGTCAACATTCCAGAGCAAGCGCCGGCTGTCACATGGGGTGTACCAAGTGCGTAAACATGAGGGGGGGGGGACACGGAACATGGGGTAAGGGAAGTTCCATTAAGGTAGGTTACAACACATCATCCTCCCTATGGAAACAGATAACAGTGGGAGGAAAACAGATACAAGAGGGAAGGGTGGCAACCCTTCCAATGGGATGAGAGAGAGGTAGTGACCTCCCTGTCCAGGCTTTGGGACCAACAGGGGCGACCTGCTGAGCTACCAGAGTGGTCCTAAGGAAGCTATCTCATGTGAAATTGTTTATGCCATTGGGGGGCGTTCCTAGGTCTGCCACTCCTCCTATCCAGTCTAGTATCCACGCTGATGTCTCCACCCTCAGAACTTGTCGTGTGGGACCTGGATTCCTCCCCTCCTGCTGGCACTACTCTGTCATGACTCCACAGTCTACCATCCTCCATGACTACGGAATTCTCGTTTCCTGTCTTGATAGTACTGGGGGCATAGAACTTGTCTCCTCCTATTCTAAGTCTCTCCGGTTTCTTTACATAAACTCTTTGTCCTTGCTGAAATCTTCTCTCTTTAACTCCCCACTTCTTGTCATACCACTCTTTGTATTTGCGTTGATTAGCTTCAATCTTCCTCTTGATCTCCTGTGGATTGGCCTCCACTATTTGACTTCTTCCCATCCAACTGGGTGTGAGTTTAGTGCCAGCTTTCCTTCCTCTCAGCAACTCAAAGGCGTGCATCCGGTGGTAGACCTAGGCGTGGTGTGGTAGGCCCACAGCAAGTTCCCTTATCGCTTCTTCTATGTCCTGTCCTGCTTGTTTGGCTAGCTGTATACATTCTTTCACCATGCGGTTTACTCTTTCCACTTTACCGTTTGCTTTGGGACAGTACAGGGGCGTGCGAATGTGTGCTATAGAACAGTTCTTAAGAAATCCCTTCATTTCTTCAGAGATTAGCTGTACGCCATTATCTGTCACCAGTGTCTCCGGCACTCCCTCTCTTGAGAACACCTCTTTCATGAACTCGATGATCGTTCTGGTGTTCACGTTGTGGACTATCTTACAGGTTACCCAACTGGAATAGTAGTCCACCATGACTAGTAGGTACCAGTCCTGAGGCCCCCTGCCATGGATCGGTCCGGCTATATCTAAGCCTAACTTGTTCCACGGAGCCTCGGGTATCTCCACTGGTGACAAAGGTGCTCTTCTCGTGGACTTCGACTTGTCACTCAAGCTGCACGCGTAGCAATCCCGCACTTTGTCCTCCATTTCACTGTCCATCGTTGGGAACCAGTAGTCCGTACGAAGTCTTGCTTTGCTCAGGCTTCTGCCTAAGTGACCTTCGTGTGCCAGTTCCACTATTTGGTTCCTCAATGCTTCTGGGGGGACCAGTTTTCCGGATTTCATTATTAAATCACCTTCTACTGAAAGGTCTTCTCTCACGTTCCAATATGGCTGAACCTCCGTCTCCATGTCTTTGCATTTCTTCGGCCATCCCGTGAGTATATATTTCCTTACTTTCCTCAGTGTCTCATCCTGTTCCATTTGAGTTTCCCAAGTATTCTTTTCTATCGCTCCTAGGCGCAACTCCAGAATTGAGTCACCTCTCGGCTCCTCTTCCGCCTCATCCTCCGCTGGCGCTCTTGACAGGAAATCCGCTACCCTGTTCTGTTGTCCAGGAATGTATGACACTTTGAAGTTGTAGGCTTGTAGGCCCACTGCCCATTTGGCTATACGAGGCGTCATGCTTTCCATGTCTTTTTTTGTGAACAATGCAACCAATGGTTTGTGATCGGTCTGCACTTCAAAAGGAGTTCCCCAGATGAAAAATTTGTAGTGGCAGATTGCCCAATAGACTGCTAGAGCTTCTTTCTCTATGGTAGAGTAATTTTTTTCTGATGCCGTGAGAGTTCTGGATGCAAAGGCCACCACCTTGATCTTGCTCCCCTCTCTTTGTGCTAGGGTGGCCCCTATACCTCGGTTGCTGGCATCCGTTGAGATGATGGTCACGCCATTGGGGTCAAACTTTCCTGTGAATGGTGCCTCGATGATGGCCTTCTTTATGCCCTTCATTGCCATCTCTTGCTCCTTTCCCCAATTGAAAACACTGTCTTTTTTGATCAAGTCTCTTAATGGCTGTGACACCATCGCAAAATCCTTTATAAACTTGGCCATGTATTCAGCTAGACCCAGAAATGATAGAATGTCTTCTTTGTTCCTGGGAGTGGGAGCGTCTCTCACCGCTCTGATTAAATCATTCTTCGGCTTGATACCCTCTTCCGACAGGGTGTGTCCTAGGTAGTCTACAGAGCATACTCCTAGCTTGCATTTTGAAGGCTTGGTGGTAAATCCTACCTCTCTCAATTTTTTTAACACCTCCTTTGCCATTTTATTGTGTTCCACCTCACAGCCCCCGTAGATTAGTATGTCATCTTGGAAACAAAGGGTGTTCTTGCAGTCCTTTAAAACATGCTGCATGACTCTTTGGAAGGCCGCGGCCGCTGACGCCAAACCAAATGGCATACGCAAGAACTTGAAGTTTTCAAACGGGGTCGTGAAAGCAGTGAGCAACTGAGAATCCGGGTGAAGTCGGGTTTGGTAGTAGGCTGAGGATAAATCCAGCACACTGAAATACTTTGCCCCTTTGATCGTGCTTAGCATTTCTCCTATCCTGGGAAGTGGATATCTGTCCACCAGGATGTTGGCGTTGAGGCCTCTCAGGTCCACACAGAGCCTTATACTATTCCCTCCATCTTTTGCCGTGATAACGATCGGGGCCAACCAGGCAGAGCTTTCTATCTCTTTGATGACTCCCTGACTGACCAGTCTCTGAAGTTCCTGCTCAAGGGGTTCTCTCATGCGCAATGGTATGGATCTGGTCTTGTGCACCACGTGTTCAGCCCCCTCCTTGAGGATGATCTTGTGCATATAATTCTTGAGAACACCCAAATTGTCACTGAATACCTCTTTGAATTCTTCTGTAAGATCTCCTGCTTTGCCCATGGGGTCAATTAACAACACTTGTTCTTTGTTATTCGGATCAAGGGTTATACCTAGCTGTTTCTGATGTTTTCAGCCCAGCAGGGTTGAGCCCCTAGAGGACACATACACCTTTCCTACCGTGTGTCTATCCTTAAAGGAAATCCTCATAGTCAACATGCCCTCTAGTGGTATTCTCCCTTCGTTGTACCCCTTGGGACTGATGTCAGGTTGCAACAATTTCACAGGATGGTTTGCAAACTTTTCCTCAAAAACATTTTTATCCACTAGGGTGTAGGGGGAGCATGAATCTGCATACATACTAAACTTCACACCATCTAGAAGAACATCACATTTGGGATACATGTCTACATCATCTTCCTCATCCCCACTTACTTGGAAAACATATGATCTCTCCCCTTCCTCCCCTTGAGTGGATTCTTCAATGACATGCACAGCTTTACCTGGAGTTTTACACACTTTGGAGAAGTGCCCCCATCTGTTGCACTTCCTGCACTGCACATTTCTAGCAGGGCACTTCCAGTTACTTGCTAAATGGTTGGGGCTGCCACATTTGAAACATACCATTGGGCCTGACTTACTGCGAGTCACCTCTTTGCTCTTGTCCCCTACTTTGCAGACAGTTTCTCCCTCAGTACTAGACTTGTTTTCTGCCCTCTCTTTGTATGTCCCCTCATGAGATTTCATTTCCCTAATACACCTCGCGGTATGTTCTAGACCCTTGGCAATGTTGATTGCTTCCTCTAAGTTGGGATTCTTAGTGAGTAACTCCTCTTGAGTCTTGGTGTCATTAGTGCACCTCACCAGCTGATCTCTGATCAAGGAGTCAGTAAGTTGTCCAAATTCGCATGTGGCAGATAACCCCCTCAGTACTGCTATGTAATTGCTCACTTTTTCTTCCCTCTTCTGCACCCTCTTAAAAAATTTGTGCCTTTCCATCACCACATTTATTTTCTCCTTGAAATGAGCCCCTAGTTCTCTGAGGGTGCTTTCGTATACATTGACACCTTCCTCCACCTCCTCTTGGTCATCCTCCACTAACCTCCCTGTAATATCTTCATAAACTTTCCTCCCATGTGTTCCCAAGTTGTGGAGAAGTATATGTTGCTTACGTATATTGGTGTAATTGCTACCTCCAATGGCAATCAAATATGATTTGAAAATGCCTTCCCACCTCCTCCAGGGAATGACAGGTTCTCCTAACTCATTTAGAAAGGGGGGAGGCTGACTCATACCCGCCCCCGCCATTGCCATGCAGTACTTACAATCTAAATCAGACCTTTCCTGTACTACAGTACGTTAGGGATATATAACCTGCAAGTAATAATATCACTTTGAAGCACCTCAATATTTCATTTGGAAAAAACACACTGCCACCACCCCTCCCTGCATACAGATGAAGGAATGAGAGCAGACAACAATATGTAGGTTCATCCAGTCCCCTTTCTACTTCCACCGATTACTTCTCTCAGAACCAATGAGGCACCAAGCTTCCTCCCACTGGCGGGACCTTCCTGTGGGGAGAGCTTCCCCTCTCAGAAACACTTTGAGTCACGTCGGACGAGCTCGAGGGAAATGTGCAGTGAAGTCGCTAGAGCCTCTTTCCACAGTAAGTGTGCTGCTCCAACCCAACGAATGGATAATATGTAAGGCAAATGAGATCCTTGTTACGAGCCGACTGTATGGCCCCAGCGCCGCCTCACACCGTGGTTCTGACAGGGAGAAGTGAGGCTCCTCACCCCTTCGCGCCACTGGCTCCGATATCACTTGCTCGCTGAGCGCTGCGCGTCACTTTCTCTTAGAAGTTTCTACCGCCTGTGAAGTTGCGATAGGAGAGGGTAAAGTTCTCCTCACTGACGCCGTCCTTGCCTTCGTGCTCCGCCTCCGCGCCCCCTGTGCCCGGCGTGACACTCGACTTGCACACTGTCGCGCTGAACCCTTGAGCCTTGACGCGCTTCCACAGATAGCCTTCCACCCGGGTTTGATAGGAGTAGGAGATGCCCGGACCGACACCCGATTCACGCTCCTGTCACCCCGAATGATATATATACGGCCAAGTAACAGGGAGGGAATCCCTTTCACATTTCACTCTTACTTGCCGTTTTTTCCTTTTGTAGGTCCTCGCCTTATACTTGGAAGCACTGTTTTTCCCAATAAATCTATTCACTTCACTTCCGCCGCTCCTCCAGAGTTAGTTTTCTCGTCACTTGACAGCACTCAATTCACCAGGGAGACGACATCCGCTGTCCCTGGCACAGCTTTCCACGTCCTCGTCGCTAAGAATGTAGTAATCACGACACACCGTGCTGTGAATAAAGGTTCTTTATTGGTAAAGCAATTACCAGGATGTCGTCAGCTGTCATCACGGAGCGGCACTGCTCTGTCAACATTCCAGAGCAAGCGCCGGCTGTCACATGGGGTGTACCAAGTGCGTAAACATGAGGGGGGGGGGAACACGGAACATGGGGTAAGGGAAGTTCCATTAAGGTAGGTTACAACACTCTGCTTCTCCCTGGGTTCCTCTTTTTTCTTCACATGGGCTTTAAGCCTCTAAGTGTTACCGGTCCATCGCCCTTATTGGAGTGTCATTAGATTTACAGGTCTTGACTTTTCTCATGGTTTATTCTGGACACTGGCCAGCACTGTGAGCCCTCATCTGCCAAATCCTCACTAATTTGAATGAGCGTAACACTTACGTGCCATGGCACCTGTTGGGACAAACTCTTTCACTGCATTCACATCTAATGCAGTCACACGAACCTCGCGCTCCATTTTCTGAGACCGTATGTGTAGTCATTATGGCAAGTTTAACTTTATCCGGGATGTATTTTCAACATACAGCACGTTGTTACACCCATTGGGGATTGCGAGTCGAGGCACAGACTACCAACAAGACAGAGTTTTTGTTTATGTGAATTGTTCCATTTTGATTTCACGCTACGAGGGTTTTAAGATGCACGAACATTGTATATTAAGAGAAAGAGGATTTGTTCTTATATTTACAGCTTTTGCTATGTATGAAACACGTATGATGTGATATAATCAGCTTTCTTGCTGTTTTAACAACATTACAACATGGCCGCGATGTTTAAATCACCTGACTTTGTACTTAGCCGTCATTTATTTCCACCGGGGGCTCTGTGGTTTTTTGCTAATTTCAGCAGGATTCTCCATTTCTGCTTGTTTGAGAGCCCGCCCTGCAGGGTTGGAGGCCCCCAGAAAAATGGAGCCTCTGTGTTTAGCATCTGATGGAGGCGGCATGACCCGTTTTTCCATCTACAACAGCCCAAGCATTTCAATGGCGATTTGGTGGTAAAAGACAGAAAAGAAAGGGAGATGAGAGAGGTAGCACCCTCCTTTTGGAAACTTTGCAACTCAAGTATGTATTTGGAGCATGGCAGTGAAAAAATGCACTTTGCCTAATAATTACAGTGTGCACTCTAAAGTCAGAAACTAAATGGGACATTGGCAGTTGTATCACGCTATTAAGCATAAATGGAATTTGTGCCAAGCTATGCTGCAACAAAGACAGTGCATTCTGGGGCCTGTAGTTGTGTAAAGAGCCACATGACCACTGAGACTTTGATTGAATTAACACTCACCTGTGACAAAGGCAATGATGCCGAGACGCGTAGGAAGTACTGAGTGTTTAAATGCTGCTGCGCTTTCTGACGAATGAACGTCTATGTGGGAATAAGACAAAGTTGGGCTCTGTGTTTTTTTTTGCTTATTTCAGCAGGATTCTCCATTCCTGCTTGTTTGAGAGCCCGCCCTGAAGGGTTGGAGGCCCCCGGCAAAATGGAGCCTCTGTGTTTAGCATCTGACGAAGGGGGCATGACCCGCTTTTTCATCTACACCAGCCTCAGGATTTGCATGGCGATTTGGTGGTAAAAGACAGAAAAGAAAGGGAAATGAGAGAGGTAACACCCTGCCTTTTGGAAACTTGGCAACTCAAGTATGTATTAGGAGCGTGGCAGCGAAAAAAAGCACTTTGCCTAATAATTACAGTGTGCACTATAAAGGCAGAAACTGAATGGGACATTGGCAGTTGTATCATGCTATTAAGCATAAATGGAATTTGTGCAAAGCTATGCTGCAACAAAGACAGTGCATTCTGGGACCTGTAGTTGTGTAAAGAGCCACATGACCACTGAGACTTTGATTGAATAAACACTCACCTGTGACAAAGGCAGTGATGCCGAAACGCGTAGGAAGTATCTAGTGATTACATGCTGCTGCGCTTCTGCGCTTTCAGGCGAATAAACTTCTACGTGGGAATAAGACAAAGTTGGGCTCTGTGTTATATATATATATATATATATATATATATATATATATATAAATATATATATATATATATATTATATATAAGGAAGATATTTGTTTACATGGGTTTACGTTCCTGCGATATTTTGCACAAATTGCTATAATGTGTATTATTAAAAGATAATCATAGTGGCACTTTTTTGCACAATAGCAAGATTTTGCACAATATACATATGCAGTTTAGCAGAAGCACTTTACACTGGATATAATATTTGATTTCCATGTAAATATGTAAATATGTAAATATTCTTCCTTGGAGGGCGACAGAACAGCGAATAGAAGTTTTTTTGTATTTGACAATTATCAGCAAACTCATGTTCAATATATGTTTCAAATGACGTGGTATTTACCCATCGATCTCTACAAAATTATGTGAAAGAAAACGTTTTAAATACTATGCCTTTACAAATTAACAATGCTTGTTTGGGTAACCTTCCATAAAGTATAAGTATTTCTTCTATGTCCATTTGTAATACAAGCATGTGACCCACTTTTTACAACTGAAGCTGTCCCTTTAAAAGAACGGCTCATTATATTGGACACTGTCATGTGAACAAGGCTCCTCGGAGCCGAAACGTCATGCGATGTGCTTGCACTAATTAAATATTCTTTTTGCACGAATTTGGACCGTGTCTGCATCGATCTATGGTGTGTGGGGGACCCCTAACCTATGGAGACAGAGCGCTGATCTACGGATATATTAACCGGCAGGCTTCCGAGCCGGTTTACACACGGACCCTCCTTAAGTTTGGTCAGTGCCTAATCGGAAACACTCTTGGACTTGGTTCCTGGATTTTGTTCGTACCCCGGAAGGAGTAAGGCTGCTTGACCCCTGATACCGCTGGATATCTCTAAACTGCATTCGGAGGAATCGAGTCTGCATCCTAGCATACCGCACTGCAAGAAAAGCCGGTATATACTGACTCGACAAGCCGAACGTTGATTGTGTGTGAGCGGTCTTTGAACAGGGAAGGAGTAAAGTGCTTCGGCGGTGAGGAGGAGCAACGATTGAACTTGTGACTCCGGAAACGCCAAGTAATTGATTAGTGAATCAGCAAGCATGTCGGCTGACAGTGTTCGAGACCGGGAGGCATTGGAATTGACGATGTTTTCCGACAGTTCTCCTCTCCCTACCAACAACAGGGAGACACCTGATGTTACAGCCAGCGGCAGCGGTAACAACGTTCTACGGGACTTAATTAAGACCTTGGAGAAAAAATCTCGGAGTGAACAATCAAAGTGGTGGGAGTCAAGATCATTGCAGAGGTATGTGGAAGTGAACCGAATTCCTTGTGGTTTGCGTATTTTAACAACCCCCACATATGATGACCCCAACCCTGAATTAATGAAGGGGTGGGCAGAATGTAATTTAGATGCCTCTCGCCGTCAGGTCCTAATCTTAATCAAATATGCGGATATTGATCGCGCCAAATTGTTGGTTGAAATTGAAAGCATTAATGAGCAGTTGGCAGGCTTTGGCGATAGTGAGGAGAAAGAACAGCTTTTAAAAGCAATGCAAACGCGCTTAAAGAAGGAGGAAACTAAAATCATTGAAAGGAAAACATACAAATTTCAGAGAGATCGTAATGATTACGAACTTGGACAAATATTTACATTTGCCCGGAAATACGACTTTCTGCGCGGAGGAGGTAACAAGGCTCAAACCCAACCTAAGCGAAAGCCTAATAAACAGACAAGGGAGCAAATTGATACGACAAACTCGACTTTCAGCTCGGACCTGGATTCTGGGTCTGAAACGGAGCGCTTTAACCAAGCACAGGCAGCTGGCAGAGTAAAACCATCACCGGGACAGGAGATGTTTTTTTTATCCCAACAAAGACTGCAAACACTGAGGGCAAGCACGCAACAAAAACATATAAACAGCGAGCAAACTTCAGGAGGTGCCAGAGGGCCCGGGCCAGCAAGAGGAGGCTATCAATGAAGAAAGAAATGCAGGGGCCAGGGTCAAAAAACGGGGAATCAGTCAAATTAGTTGTAGGTAAAAGCAAAACAATTGTAAACCTAACTCCCTTAACACTGACATCGGAGGAGGAGAAAATCCTACAACTAGGTTTGTCGTTTGCACCACAATGCAATTTCAATTTCCCAGCGACAAGATGTGACATATATAAGGCAGTAAGGAAATTAAAACTACGCAAATTCTTTGCGGCCAAAACCAAACAGAAAGAGAGAATAACAACAACTATTAGTGAGGAACATGGAGATACGTTGAGCCAAGGAACTCGAACCATAATGGAATTATGGGAAACAGAGGGAGTTGGGTATGAGGACAATACACAGGATATAAACCAAAAGGGAGATGTAGATGATAATGGAAACAGGATAATGACAACCACACCCTTTAAACCCCCATCTACCTTTAGCCCGGTTCTCCCGAGAGACTCCATTGATATATTCCATGAGAATGTGGTGAGTGACTTGAAGGAATTCAAAACCAATTTGCCTAAATGGAGATACAACAGGCTAACACAAGGATACAAAGCACTGATTGCCCGCCTGGCTAAGGACAAAAACATCATTGTTAGAGGAAGTGACAAGGGGGGCAATATAGTGCTAATGCCAAAATTGGATTATGACAGAGAAGCTTATTCTCAGATTAATGATAGAGAATGTTATGAACGCATCCAAGTTCAAACAGCAACTTCAATCAAAGTGGAATACCATCAAAAACTAACTGGCTGGAAAGTTGCCAAATTAGTCAGTGGGGATGAATATAAATATCTAAAAGTGAACAATCCAGTTCTACCTATCATGTATTTCATCCCCAAAATACATAAAGACCCTCTAAAAC
Source organism: Lissotriton vulgaris (assembly GCF_964263255.1). Taxonomy (NCBI): domain Eukaryota; kingdom Metazoa; phylum Chordata; class Amphibia; order Caudata; family Salamandridae; genus Lissotriton; species Lissotriton vulgaris. Next base: position 1,025,039,415 of record NC_141696.1, on the reverse strand, counting down.
CCCCTGGCAGACCGATCATCTCGGCCAGAGGTAGTCTGTTGGAACGAACTTCAATCTATATAGACTATTTTTTGCAGGGCTATGTACATAAACTAAGATCATATATACGTGACACCAGTGATTTTTTGGTAAAGTTGAAAGGAATTGATTGGAAACAAGGAGTTTGGCTTATGGCTTTGGATGTGACATCGCTGTATACCAGCATTGCACATATACAGGGACTGGAAGCGGTGAAACATTTTTTGTCTAGAAGAACTGATGAGTGTGATGCACATAATGCCATGTTGTTGGATATGTTGAATTTCTGTTTATCAAACAATATCTTTATGTTCAACAATTTGATTTATCGTCAGGTTCAGGGTGTGGCAATGGGGGCCAGCTTCTCCCCAAGCTTCGCATGTCTGCACATGGGAGCTTGGGAGGAGCTGGTCCTCAGAACCACATACCTGGAGGAAATGGAGAATAACATTATTGTTTGGTTTCATTTCATTGATGATTTGTTTATTATTTGGAGAGGCAGTGAGGAGTCAGCACAAAAATTCATTGCAAACATCAACGACAATGAATTAAATCTTAGATTTACTGCCACCCTCAGTCAAAACACTGTAACCTTTTTGGACACTGAGGTGTATGTAAAAAATGACAAACTACATACTAGGATATTTCGGAAGAAAACGGCAGGGAACAGTAGTTTACACGCTGCCAGTGCACACCCTAGGCACCTCATAGCCTGCATCCCCTATGGGGAAATGCTAAGAATGAAAAGAGGATGCAGTGATCCTGTTGAATTGAAAAAGCCGAAACTTAGAGTAAGAGAAGATTTCTCGACAGGGGATATCCAACCAAGATAATTGACAAAGCTATTGCTAAATCAAATATATTATCTAGGGATGAGTTACCAGAGGGTAATCTCCAGGACAGAGAGGATAAATCAAAAAAGACAATAGTGATTTCATAATCATAACGGGTTTTAGTAGACAATCTAAGGACATCTACAAGATTGTCAATAAATATTGGCCTTTGGTATTCAAAGACCCCATCATAGGTAAGGAGTTGCCTAATAGGGTTTCCCTAACCTACGGCAGGGCTCCATCCCTTAAAGATCAAATAGTGGATACCAACCCCGAACCTGTCAAAAAGAGCAATTGGTGGCAATCGAACAAAGGGTTTTATAAATGCAAGACATGCAAAGCGTGCACCCATGGTGTTAATACCAAAACATACAAAGATGGATTTAGCGATGTAGAGCATCCAATATCGCAGGTATTGACTTGTAAAACCGAATATGCGGTGTACATCTTGCAATGCCGTTGTTCATTAAAGTACGTTGGTAGTACTAAACTCCCGGTACACCAACGAATCTTACAACACCTAAGAGCAATATCAAATGGGGATAACACCTACCCAGTGGCCCGCCACTATCGTGAAGTACATCAAAGCGATAACAAATCACTAACGTACTTTGTGATTGACAGTATTAACACCAATAGACGGGGTTGTGACAGAGAATCAAAGTTGAGGAAACTTGAAACAAAATATATTCTCTCACTAAACACTAAGGCTCCAACAGGATTAAATATCACTGAGGATATGTACACATGTTTACTTTAATTTGGTTTAATGTAAATTGATTCAATTAACTGATTGTGATTAGGATGATACATGGACCTGAGGTATAACTATAACTATAACATCCAAGAGAACATAGGTGGGATACAAGATGGCCTTACATTTATAAATGGATGATAGTTTACTTCATTTGATTTGATTTAAAGTCTGAAGAACCGAGAAGCGGCTGCTAGCTGATTAGAAAAAGAAATAGGATTTTCATGTGTTTGTTTATAAGTCAGTATTAATCTAGCATAAAGGTCCTTATTCCTTGGAAGCTGATTTCATAAATACTGACTAGTCTTAACATTGTATTATATTATATTTTGCACTATTTCACTTTTATATGGACCAGGATGACATTGAAGTCTAACAACTAATTTTGAGTAACTGATTGAGAAATGAAGGAATACTAGGAGATTATATTGAGTTTACACATAGAATGAATTGTAATTGTACTAGCGTCCTTGAGGGAAACCTCACCAGTAAGGAAGATATTTGTTTACATGGGTTTACGTTCCTGCGATATTTTGCACAAATTGCTATAATATGTATTATTAAAAGATAATCATAGTGGCGCTTTTTCGCACAATAGCAAGATTTTGCACAATATACATATACACTTTAGCAGAAGCACTTTACACTGGATATAATATTTGATTTCCATGTAAATATGTAAATATGTAAATATTCTTCCTTGGAGGGCGACAGAACTGCGAATAGAAGTTTTTTTGTATTTGACAATTATCAGCAAACTCATGTTCAATACATGTTTCAAATGACGTGGTATTTAACCATCGATCTCTACAAAATTATGTGAAAGAAAACGTTTTAAATGCTATGCCTTTACAAATTAACAATGCTTGTTTGGGTAACCTTCCATAAAGTATAAGTATTTCTTCTATGTCCATTTTTAATACAAGCATGTGACCCACTTTTTACAACTGAAGCTGTCCCTTTAAAAGAATGGCTCATTATATTGGACACTGTCATGTGAACAATGCTCCTCGGAGCCGAAACATCATGCGATAATCAAATATTCTTTTTGCACGAATTTGGACCGTGTCTGCGTCGATCTATGGTGTGTGGGGGACCCCTAACCTATGGAGACAGAGCGCTGATCTACGGATATATATATATATATATATATATATATATATATATATATATATATATATATATATATATATTACCTACTGGCGGTCGCCAGTAGGTATATATAGTTAGGATTTTTTCTCTATGGGATTTTTGAAAATTCTATGTCTAATAACTTTGGCGTTTGTGGACGGAATTGGCTGAAATGTTCAGGAAAATGGAACAGTTTGTTTCTGAGCAGCCCCTGACAATTTGGGGGGGTTTCATCAAGGGGGGGCCGAGAAGAAAGGGGGGTCAAAAAACGCGTTTTTCCCATGTTAATTTCCATAGGGCGGTTGGCCTCACTTTTAGCTCGAACGGCTGAATGGATTTGCACGAAACTTGGCAAAATTGTAGGGACTGTTAGCCCGATGTGCCTTTGCTAGGTCTCAATATATGTGCTCCAGTGGATTTTGAGTAATTTAGGTTAAAAAAAAGATATATATCTGGGCGGAGCCTAACCACACATCTGATCTGATTGGCTGTCAGCACTTCATCCAAGAAGTGTTGGCAGCCATCTTGGGACCAATATACATGATAGCACCTCATTAAAAAGCATTGTAGTTAATAGAGGGTTTTAGGACTTTAGTTACATTATAAATCATTTGTTGATGGTACCATACTCGTTTTAGGAATTGTGGTGGGTTCTAAGGTGATTTTACCATGTGAAAAAACCTTCTGCTGTGATATCATGAATATTGTTTGAAAGAAAACTAATATCTCATGATTTTCCCACAGTGGTTTGGAAGGGGATCTATAAGCTAAACTGAAAGCATATTTTCTGTAAATTCACATTATCTTTCTCAGTCATGTGAAAATGAAGTCTGACATTCTCAGTAAAACCTGTACATCCAACAAGGACAGAGACTGTCAGTTGATTCCTTTGTGCTCTACTGCAGCCTCCTAAAGTGTTCTAAAGAACAACTAGAGCGCTAACAGTCCTACGTATTACAAAGGTATAGCACACCTGGAGCCATTGTGATGGGAATAAAGTGGTAACTCTTAAAACATTTAATTTAAAAAGGAACAAAATGAGGGGGTATATTATGCAATAGAAGGTATTATTAGTGCCGCAGAAAGAAAAATTAGGGCACATTTTGAGTGACTTTTCAAATCCTCTTCTATTTCATTAAAGAATTCTGACATGCAGTCTCCCAAAATGGCCACCAGAGACAAAAGAGCCCAAATGTAGCCCAAATATCACCCAGATGTAGCCCAAGTATAGCACAATGACAGAATGTCCCAGAGTGTTCTAAAGAACAACTAGAGCGCTAACAGTCCTACTTATTACAAAGGTATGGCACACCTGAAGCCATCTTGATTGGAATAAAGTGGTAACTCTTAAAACATTTAATTTAAAAAGGAACAAAATGAGGGGGTATATTTTGCCATATGAATTATGATTAGTGCTGCAGAAAGAAAAATTAGGGCACATTTTGAGTGACTTCTCAAACCCTCTTCAATTTCATAAAAAAATTCTGACATACAGTCTCCCAAGATGGCCACCAGAGACAAAAGAGCCTAAATGTAGCCCAAATATCACCCAGATGTCCCCCAAGTATAGCCCAATGACAGAATGTCCCAGAGTGTTCTAAAGAACAACTAGAGCGCTAACAGTCTTACTTATGACAAAAGTATGGCACACCAGAAGCCATCTTGATTGGAATGAAGTGGTAAGTCTGAAAACACTCAATTTAAAAAGGAACAACATGAGGGGGTTAATTTTGCCATAGAAAGTATGATTAGTGATTCAGAAAGAAAAATTAGGGATCATTTTGAGTGACTTCTCAAATCCTCTTCTATTTCATTAAAAAAATTCTGACATGCAGACTGAAACATGCACTTTGAATACCAGCAGCAGACGTCCCTGGTGAGCAGTAGCTTTACTACAGTGATCTAATGTGCAACTAGAGTGCTAACATTCAGAATTTATGGCAAATGTGTGACACATCTGAATGCCTTCTTGATGGAACCAAAGTAAACAAGCATTGAAAATGCAATAGATCTCGCCCTCGTTTAAGTTAAAGCCATTCTGTTTGTAATGAGGTGGCTTTTTAGCTTTGCTTTTATTAGTGTTTTTTCAACTTTCATGTAAATAACATGCATCTGTATGCATATAAGTATATGTATGCATGCATTTATGTTTGTATTTATATAGATATACAGATGATATATGTTTATATATGTATGTATATATATATATTCACTGAAAAAACCATAGGTTATAGACCATATATAGTTAGGAATTAGCATTTACAAAACCTTGAAAATTCACTGAAAAAACCATAGGTTATAGACCATATATAGTTAGGAATTAGCATTTACAAAACCTTGAAAATTCACTGAAAAAACCATAGGTTATAGACCATATATAGTTAGGAATTCGCATTTACAAAACCTTATTTTACTCACACAAAACCATTGAAATTCCATATATAGTTAGTTGCACTAACTATATATCGCGCACCCGCAATCCACTGCTGATGATGTCACATATTACATCATTCATGACATGGTCAGTGACATCACTGATGACATCACTGATGACATCTCAAATGACATCACTGATGACATCACTGATGACAACATCCAGTGACTGTATGTTTCTGTAAAGTTAAAATATGTCTTACATATTGAAGAATGAGTGGATGTATAAGTGTCTGGATGAAGGATTTAGTAGGTGCATGACTGACTGTATGAGTGAGTGATTAAATGTGTCTCACTGAGTGCATGGGTTAGTGACTAAACTGTCTTAATTTGTGCATCATTATGTCTGTTGTTCTGTAAACTGTTGCATGTGTTGATAAGTAGCTATATGAGTAACTATATGGGTTATTGATTGGTTGCCCAAGTATTTGTATGGGAGACTGAGTGTGTGTCTGGGTGGCTGGGAGGTGTATGACTCTGTGCATAGATGTGTGAGCAGTTGATTCACTAGATGTATGGTTTCAAAAGTGCATGTGGAAACAGCTGTATGGGCGGTAGACTGTGTGCATGAGTGTATTGGTGAGTGAATGGATATCACAGTGCTACATGTCAAAGTAAGTACATATGTAAAACACAGTACATGTGAGAGTTGACATATATAAATAACTGTGCATAAGAGCCAGTGAATGTGTGAGTGGCTGTATGGATCATTGTGAACTTGTATCAGGGATTGTATAAGAGAGTAAATATGTGTTAGTATATGTTTGAATAAGTAAAGTTTGTATAACTGTATAGTTGAGGAAATGGAGGTGTGATTGATTCTTTGCATGACTGACTAGGTGTGTGAGTAACTCCATGGATGAGTGACAGTCTGTGAGTGTCTGTTTACACTGATTGTATCTAACGTTATATTAGAGTCTGAAGAGGTTCATCGTATTATCACATGAATGATATCATCAGTGATGTGATCAGTAATGTCAAATGAGATGTCATCAGTGATGTCATCAGTGATGTCATTTGAGATGTCATCAGTGATGTCATTTGAGATGTCATCAGTGATGTCATCAGTGATGTCACTGACCATGTCATGAATGATGTAATATGTGACATCATCAGCAGTGGATTGCGGGTGCGCGATATATAGTTAGTGCAACTAACTATATATGGAATTTCAATGGTTTTGTGTGAGTAAAATAAGGTTTTGTAAATGCGAATTCCTAACTATATATGGTCTATAACCTATGTTTTTTTCAGTGAATATATATATATATACAACAAATCCTCTAGAAGACGCCACGTCTTTATTCACGCGCAGGAGTCAAACAGGACACGGACCCAAAATTTTGTGCTGCCTATTCTTTTATTTTGCCAAGATGTCTGAGACGCGTTTCGCGGCGCGAAAGCCGCTTGTTCGCTCGACATTTTCTTTTCAACATGAAGGCTTTTTTAAAGTGACAGTGCTCTCAAAAAGTGAATCACATGCTATCAGTTTGCCATAGACATGGAAGAAATACTACAATCATCGTATAATACTTTTTTCTGCATTGGTTGAGGCTATCAGTTGCTGTAGATAATATATGTTAAATACACTCTTATCAAAGTTACATACAACCCAAACAAGTATAAAATACAATTCATGTCATCTTTTTTGTTTGTTGATATTTTAAATTTCTGTAAAATACATTGGACCTTTAACCTTATACATTGACTAGATTGTTGGTTTATCCATTTACCATGGCCTAATTTCATAACTAAAGTGCTTTAAAGTGATGGTGATGTTTAAAAATTATTACATTACTGTCAACATATTGTACAAATCCTATTAACTTTGGTTACTTTAACTTTAATCCATACGTTCCACATATCTGTTATCACATGTCTGTTTTTTTATCTTATTGATTTTTCTCTCTATTTATATTATTTCTCATCATTAACATTTTCAAATAGTGACTCACCATTCCAATTATTTTATCACTGAACATCTTTCATTGGTATATATCAATATTCATTTACCCGTTATTTCCCACATGTGTGATATATCTACCAGTTCTGATCTTCCTTTGTATCCCTTAGAAACCAGATAGTTATATTTGATTACATCTATAAACATTGTTTAAAAAACAATCATTATAAGATATTTGCCAATTTTAAAATCATTTATACCCCGATTGTTCATAAAATACATATGTACATTATTTACAACATAAAACTCCTTGTTGTTCCTCATTTATATCTGGTAGTTTAAATTTTATGTTTTCCATGTATACGGGATATCTAATAATTTCCTGTTCTGAAGAATCTATATTTCACTGGTTATTTTCTCACTATCTCAGAATCTTTTCTCCTCGTGTTTGTTTAAGATAGACAGGTATATAAATCTTCTGTTAGATTAAATCCGTTCGGATGTTTTGAATCTAACAGTAGGATATATCTAGTCTCTAGTTTCCTTAATTTATTCTCACGGTCCCCTCCTTGTCTGTTGGGGGGAATTGCATCTATAAGGTAATATGTTAAACCTTTATTATTTGACCCGTGGAGTGTTTTAAAGTGTCGAGCCACCGGGTAGGTGTTGTCAGTGTTTGTGATGGCTCGAAGGTGCTGAAGTATTCGAACATGTGCTTGCAATTTGGTCGAACCCACATAGTTTAACCCACATGGGCACGTTAGCACATATACAGAAAATTCTGTCTTGCAATTCAGCATTTTGTTTATCACGTAAGGTTTGGTTTTAAAGGGACTGAGATGTTTTTGTGTTTGTACCGTGTGTACAAGCTTTGCATGTGGGACATTTTTTAAAACCTTTCAAATTTTGATACCAAGTTGGTTTGCCAATGATTTCAGGATCTGATACAACTAAACAATCTCTCATTGAGGGACATCTACTATAGGTAATGGACGCCCTCTGCGGAAGCAGGGGTCCTAATACTGGGTCACTCAAAAGTGTGAGCCATTCATCCTGAATGATTTTCTGTATCTCCTTATGTTGTTTACTGTACCCTAAAATCAAACAAAAGTTTTTCTCCTCCATATTTACCTGGCTTTTCTGATGTTCATTATCTTTTTTATCACTTTTATCTCGTTTACTGACCAATAGAGTTTCCCTATCTACTAACATTGTTTTGGCAATGGCCCTGTCTATAGTTTGTTTGGCATAGCCTCTGGCTAGGAACCTTTCTTTACTCTGTTTTTGGGCTTGTTGTAAATCCTTTTGTGTACTGCATACCCTCTTAATCCTGAGCATTTTCCCGTAGGGAATGCTGTTCACTAAGTGATGTGGGTGTGAACTTGAGGCGTGTAATAGGGAGTTTCCAGCAGTTTTCTTACGATGTAAAGTCGTTTGTAAAGTGTTATTGTCTATATACACTTCCGTGTCTAAGAAACTCACCCTTGAATTACTTATATCTGCAGTGAATCTTAAATTAAGATCATTATTGTTCAATGCACACATGAAATTTTCAGCTTCCCCCCTTGTTCCGTGCCATATTACAAACAAATCATCAATAAATCTTAGCCAGATTTTAACTTTCGTTGACATTGTATCGCCATGTATTTCCCCTAGGACTAGCTTCTCCCATTTGCCCATATGTAGGCATGAATAACTCGGGGAGAAGCTAGCCCCCATGGCTACTCCCTGTATTTGGCAGTACAATAGATGATTAAACATGAATATGTTGTTATGTAAGCAGAATTTTATCATTGCCACCAGCATCTCACTGTGTTGTTGGAAAATGGGTTCTCTGTCCTTGAGAACATATTCCACAGCTTGGATGCCGTCGTCATGTTTTATGCTGGTATATAATGATGATACATCTATTGCCATCATGCTGTATTCAGGGTTCCATTGAAAGTTCTTTATTTTGTTTAGAAAGTCACTTGTATCCCTAACATAGGATGCTAGAGATTTTACATAGTCTTGAAGAAAAAAGTCTACATAGACTGATGTTTTTTCTAGAATGCTATTTCTGGCACTGATAATAGGACGCCCCGCTGGTTTCTTGCTGTCCTTATGTATTTTAGGTTTAAAGTATATTGTTGGGACAGTGGGATTGTCATTTTTTAAATACTTATACACATTCTCACTTAAGAGTTTTTTGTTACGCCAACTTGATAATTTTTTATAGTAGGCTTGATACATTTCTTTCAGTTTGCCAACATCTGTTCGTGAATAGCATTGTCTATCATTCAATTGACTCATGGCCTCTTTCATATATTCGTCATGCGGCCATTGCACTATATTTCCTCCTTTATCACTGTTACGGATTATGACTTCCTTGGTGTTGGTTAATGTTTTCATAAGTTGGAAATACATATGGTCTTGATTGCGGTGTTTCTGAGTAATTGTACTGGTTCAATTTTTTTTGTTTCAATTTTTAATTTTTTGAGTGATAACTTCATGGAACATATCTATGGCATCATGCAGCATGATAGGGCAATATTTTGACTTTGGTTTGAAATTTGTCAGACCTGCTCCTTTGTTCGAAATATTTGCACTTGACAGATTTTGCGTTCCGACTTGAACACTCTCTTGGTTCCATAATTCCTCTAGTTCCCGTTGCATGTCGGCCTCTAGAGGTAGCGTTGTTGTTAGAGGAGTATCAGGCTTTTCATGTGTTGAATTTGTTTTTTTCATTGCATATAATTTTTTGAGTTTCAACTTTCTCACTCCCTTATATACATCCATCCGGGTGTTAGGGTAATCAAAGTTGTTTGGTGGACAGTATGATAATCCCAGATTCAAAGTGTTTTCTTCCTTTTGAGTCAATTTTAGGTTGGATAAATTGATTATTGTTCGTCTTACTTCTTTTTCCAGTAATTTTGTTTCCGTCGTGGTTGATTTGTATTTGTATTTGTGTTTTGCTGCATTGCGCCTCTGTTTCCGCTTGATGTTTGCCCGCTTCCGTGTGTTTGCGAGCGGGCCATTGGCCTCAAAGTTGCCATTCTTTGGGCGGCTAAAATTTCCATCTCTACCCCCGGCGATGGTCTGGCCCCAGCTAGGGCTGTAGGGGCGTTTCTCAACTCCGAATCATCTTCACTGTTGGATGTATATTGTTCGCTTGATGTTGTTGCAGCATCATCCTCTGTTCTCCTCTGGCGGTTACTGGATGTACTTGGAATACCTCGCCCCTGTTTTTGTTGATTTTTATGTACGATGTCGAATTTACGAGCAAAGGTAAAGATCTGTCCTATCTCATAATCAACTTTGTCTCGTTGGAATTTGTGAGTTTTTCTATCCTTTATTTTGTCTTCCTCTTTCTTTAGTAGGGTTGTAATCTCTTTCCTTAAACGGGCAATTTCTCCATTTTGGCCCATATTGGCTAGTTCTTCCTTAAGGGCATCTATTTCTGTTAGCAGGCGCGCCCTGTCTATGTCCGCATATTTAATTAATAATAATGTAAGTCTACGGGAAGAGTCAAGATTCACTTCTGCCCACTCGCGCATCAATTCAGGATGTGGCTCTTCATAGGTGGGTGCAGTTAAAATGCGAAGTCCCCGTGGGATTCTACCCACCTCTATATAACTTTGTAGGGACCTTGACTCCCACCACTTAGACATTTCCATTCACATTTTCTTTTCCAATATTTTCATTTTATATGCCACAGAGTCTGGTGGATGTACTGTAACATTGTCCTTTGGGTTTGTACTGCTGCTTGCTGTTGGGATGTCTTTAAACATTCCTGTGGCAGCCGCCTCCCTTTCTCTCACGATGTCGCTCGACATCTTGGCTTTGTTCGGTTTATTCAGACTTGTTGCTAAAACGCGGGTCCCTATAAGTGTGTTTTTCACGCGTTTTTTCAACAGTCTCGCATACTCCTCCAACCCCGCAATGTCGCTTCAAACAGTACCTGTCGGTTTGGACCTTGGAACTCCTTGCTTTTTGCGAGAGCGGAAACCCTCGCAGCCTGCCGGTGTCTTCGTGTTGCCTCCGATACAGGTACACAATCGATGTTCTCGGTGCTGGGGGGGGGCGCGGTAATTCCTTTCCAGGACTTGCAATTGTCCCCTGGGGGTAATCCGGAAGATGGTTTAGTTTCTTCACCGCTGGCCCAACGTTGGAGGAGGGGTCCCGTGCTGAACTGGTATTCTGGAACAACCAGTTAATATACAACAAATCCTGTAGAAGACGCCACATCTTTATTCACACGCAGGAGTCAAACAGGACACAGACCCAAAATTTCGTGCTGCTTATTCTTTTATTTTTCCAACATGTCTGAGACGCGTTTCGCGGCGCGAACGCCGCTTGTTCACTCGACATTTTCATTTCAACATGAAGGCTTTTTTAAAGTGACAGTGCTCTCAAAAAGTGAATCACGTGCTATCAGTTTGCCATAGATATGGAAGAAGTACTACAATCATCGTATAATACTTTTTTCTGCATTGGTTGAGGCTATCAGTTGCTGTAGATAATATACGTTAAATACACTCTTATCAAAGTTACATACAACCCAAACAAGTATAAAATACAATTCATGTCATCTTTTTTGTTTGTTGATATTTTAAATTTCTGTAAAATACATTGGACCTTTAACCTTATACATTGACTAGATTGTTGGTTTATCCATTTACCATGGCCTAAATTCATAACTAAAGTGTTTTAAAGTGATGGTGATGTTTAAAAATGATTACATTACTGGCTACATATTGTACAAATCCTATTAACTTTGGTTACTTTAACTTTAATCCATACGTTCCACATATCTGTTATCACAGGTCTGTTTTTTATCTTATTGATTTTTCTCTCTATTTATATTATTTCTCATCATTAACATTTTCAAATAGTGACTCACCATTCCAATTATTTTATCACTGAACATCTTTCACTGGTATATATCAATATTCATTTACCCGTTATGTCCCACATGTGTGATATATCTACCAGTTCTGATCTTCCTTTGTATCCCTTAGAAACCAGATAGTTATATTTGATTACATCTATAAACATTGTTTAAAAAGCAATCATTATAAGATATTTACAAATTTTAAAATCATTTATACCCCGATTGTTCATAAAATACATATGTACATTATTTACAACATAAAACTCCTTGTTGTTCCTCATTATATCTGGTAGTTTAAATTTATATATATATATATATATATATATATATATATATATATATATATATATATATATATATATATATATATATATATATATATATATATATATATATATATATATATATATATATATATATATATATAACGCATAGCCACTTTCACAGATAGAAGAAAGAAACGCTGCACTCCAGTCTCTGGTGAGAATTTTCCAATTATATTCATTTACACGTAGCAAATGCGTTTCAACTCCACTGAGTCTTGCTCATAGTCAGTGAGTCCCTTTACTGTGTCAATATTTATACAAATTGCCCGTCCTGCTTGTTATGAAGCATTCTGGGAAATGTAGTTACATATGCATATGGTTACATAAGAACTTTTAACTATTGAGCTATACATTACAACTTAAGCAAAATTACGACATTATTGTTCTTGCATTAGATGTATGGGACGCAATGATTACTGTGATTCAGTGATTGAATACACATATACATTATATGTTAATTTTAATGTGTTTATGATGTTTTGCAACTAATGGGCTGAGTGCCCAAAGTGGACAGTTTTATTTGTTTACAAAAATGTCCTTAATGGAGCTTAACATCATGGAAACTATGAAAATATATATATATATATATATTCACTGAATATATTTGAGATGTCATCAGTGATGTCACTGACCATGTCATGAATGATGTAATATGTGACATCATCAGCAGTGGATTGTGGGTGCGCGATATATAGTTATTGCAACTAACTATATATGCGAATTTCTATGTTTTTGTGCGAGTAAATTAAGGTTTTGTAAATGTGAATCCCTAACTATATATGGTCTATAACCTATGGTTTTTTCAGTGAATTTCAATGGTTTTGTAATAGCAAATATCAAAAGCTGTAAAATGTCAAGTACGTGGTAGGTAAAAACATTTTCGTATTTATGCACACTGATGTGCTTTGAACGCTGCCCCCTCCCCTCCTCTTTTCTTTTAGGAGTATTCTCTCTTTGCAGATAGTAAAGGGTAGGTAACGTAAGCCTTTGCCCCCGTTGTAACCCGTCGTGCCTGCTTCCCTCTACATTTGATTGATTGTTATCCAAGCATTTACTGTTTTACAATTGGGTGCTCTCATGCTGACGCCAGCTTCAATCTGAAACATCCAGAAACACTGTAGACTACCAATTCGATCAGTTCCGGTGGAGCCCCAACGTGACCCGGTAGAGAAGAACTTGCCCTCCCCTCTTTGACTGATTGTTCTTGTTGCCTGTCCCTTCTCTTGTCATTTAACAAAACTTTTTGGACTGCTGAAAGGGGTTGTATTCTGACCGCTGGTTGGTGGAGACCTTTTGACTATATTCTGGACCTGCGTTGTCGCGTAATGCGTCATATGACGCGCCGCGTTAGCGCACCCGGAAGTGCTCTGGTGCGCAAGGCGCAGCTTCCCGGAAACGATCCAGAGCGCGGTGCGCAGCGTGTAACGTAAGCATAACAGGTCATGTGACTTGTTAATAAAACTTTTCATTGGTTCATTTTACTTTTGTTATTCTAATGATGAAAGGCTTGGTCATATGACCTAAAAATAACGCCTTTCATTGCTTTCGAACATTTTTTTTCCCAAATGATGAAAGCCCCACCTTTTTTTCTCACTCTGACTTGTAAAGCAAAGGACCCAGATGCATTTACAGTTTATCACTAACAATGTTCCAGGCTAATGTATTTTCCCGGGAAATTTACAACTGTCCTGCAAGTAAAATATTCCTTTTTCGAGAAAAAGGGCGTTTCTTCGTCCCATGAGGGAGCCGTTGAGCAAAAGAGGCTCGGCCTGCTGTCTTAGTCGCCGATAGGCATGAATATCAGATTCTTATCGATCACTTTATGTTGCAGGAGTAGAAAACACAACAGCCCTTGACCATTTTTCTTTACTGCGTTCCTGCGTATTATACCTTTTAACAGTCATGTAATTGGACTGCTTTATTTCACTTGCCTTTTACTGATTCGAAAACAGTGGCTATCATTCAAAACTTTACCAATGTAGGTACTACTACCATGTTTTTTTTAAAAAACCTTTATTGTGAAAATGTCAGTATACAAATACGGGCCTATAACCACGTGGGCCGGCCACGGAGCAAACTGGAATCGTATATAATGAGGGGACATTTACACTGTAGAAGAACGTAACGGGCGACCCATTAGATTGCAAGAACTAAGGTGTCTAACATTTACGGAATCGGTGGACGTACATTTTATAATTAAAGTACGACAGGGCCAGTTACAATAAAATTATCTAGATATACATTTGCTGGCAAGTACCATGGGTGACGTTAATTCGAACTTTCAATAGTACAGTAATCAATATCACATCAGAACTTAATATCAATAGGGATGTCAAAATGTTCAATCAATTCTCGTCCCTGCCCGCCATGTGCTTCAAAACTGCATACGTATCTCGTGATATCAAGGTTGGGCAACCAGTACACAACAAGGAGTTACGAGTCCCATTTATACCGGCGCCATTTTGGGCGAGGCCGGGCAGGTCCAGGATATAGTCAAAATATCTCCACCAACCAGCGGTCGGACCAGAACCATTTTCGGCAGTCCAAAAATGTTCCGTTAAATGACAACAGAAGAAATAGGCAACAAGTACAATCAGTCAAAAGAGGGGACGCTTTCGTGAATGGGGCCCATGCCCTAGCAGGCAAGCGTTCGAGTTCCAAGGTGTCCCAAAGCCATTTTAGTGGACCAGGCCCAAATCCAAAGAGCTGGCCACCATTTTGAGAGTCTTGTTGCAGCCGGCTATTGCTGCACCAAAAGAATAGCCGCAATTCAGCTAGATGGCGGGTGAGTCACTGTACCGCAAAAGCGGGCGGAACTCAGCTGAAAGGCGAGTGAAACGCTAAGAGGCACCCCACTGCAGATGAGGTGCCTCCACCTGGGGAAGAGGGAGAGGCCCGTTTGCGCTGCCCCCCCCCCCCCCGGGCACCCCACGCCGTCTTTTGGCACAGCATTGTAGGATGGCCACACCAGTGCGGCAACTTGCTGGACACCACCTCGGTGCCATCCGGATCTCATCGCGTTGTGCTGCCTTCGGCGTACTGTAGCAGCAAGAGTGACCGCAACTCAGCTGGACACGCCGTCTTTCGGCGCAGCATTGTAGGATGGCCACACCAGTGCGGCAACTTGCTGGACACCACCTTGGTGCCATCCAGATCTCGTCGCGTTGTATTGCCTTCGGCGTACTGTAGCAGCAAGAGTGACCGCAACTCAGCTGGACACGCCGTCTTTCGGCGCAGCATTGTAGGATGGCCATACCAGTGCGGCAACTTGCTGGACACCACCTCGGTGCCATCCGGATCTCGGCGCTTTCGAGTCACTGTACCGCAAGAGCGGAAGAAACTCAGCTGGACATGCCGTCTTTCGGCGCAGCATTGTAGGATGGCCACACCAGTGCGGCAACTTGCTGGACACCACCTCGGTGCCATCCGGATCTCGTCGCGTTGTGCTGCCTTCGGCGTACTGTAGCAGCAAGAGTGACCGCAACTCAGCTGGACACGCCGTCTTTCGGCACAGCATTGTAGGATGACCATACCAGTGCGGCAACTTGCTGGACACCACCTCGGTGCCATCCGGATCTCGGCGCGTTCGAGTCACTGTACCGCAAGAGCGGGAGAAACTCAGCTGGACACGCCGTCTTTTGGCGCAGCATTGTAGGATGGCCACACCAGTGCGGCAACTTGCTGGACACCACCTCGTGCCATCCGGATCTCGTCGCGTTGTGCTGCCTTCGGCGTACTGTAGCAGCAAGAGTGACCGCAACTCAGCTGGACACGCCGTCTTTCGGCGCAGCATTGTAGGATGGCCACACCAGTGCGGCAACTTGCTGGACACCACCTCGGTGCCATCCGGATCTCGTCGCGTTGTGCTGCCTTCGGCGTACTGTAGCAGCAAGAGTGACCGCAACTCAGCTGGACACGCCGTCTTTCGGCGCAGCATTGTAGGATGGTCATACCAGTGCGGCAACTTGCTGGACACCACCTCGGAGCCATCCGGATCTCGGCGCGTTCAAGTCACTGTACCGCAAGAGCGGAAGAAACTCAGCTGGACACGCCGTCTTTCGGCGCAGCATTGTAGGATGGCCACACCAGTGTGGCAACTTGCTGAACACCACCTCGGTGCCATCCAGATCTCGGCGCGTTGTGCTGCCTTCGGCCTACTGTAGCAGCAAGTGCGGGCGCAACTCGGCTGGACGGCGTGTGAAACGCTAAGGGGCGCCGCACTGCAGATGAGGTGCCTCCACCTGGGGAGGCGGAAGAAGGCCGTTTGTGCCGCCTCCCCCCAGGCACCCCACGCCGTCTTTCGGCGCAGCATTGTAGGATGGCCACACCAGTGCAACTTGCTGGACACCACCTCGGTGCCATCCGGATCTCGGGGCGTTGTGCTGCCTTCGGCCTATTCGCACATCAGTCCGCTACTGACGCCGCCTCATGGGCCAACAGGTTTTGTACGCTTTTTATAACCCAAAGCCGCATAACAGGTCATGTGACTTGTTTATAAAACTTTTTATTGGTTCATTTTACTTTTGGTTTCCTAATGATGGAAGGCTTGATCATATGACCTAAAAATAACACTTTTCATTGGATTAAAACATTTTTTTTCCCCAAACGATGAAAGACCCACCATTTTTTTCTCACTCGGCAATCAAAAAAGGTTCCGTTAGATGACAACAGAGGGGACAGGCAACAAGAACCATCACTCAAAAAAGGGGAGGGCAAGTTCTTCCCTACCGGGTCACGTTGGGGCTCCACCGGAACTCATCGAATTGATAGTCTACAGTGTTTCTGGATGTTTCAGACTGAAGCTGGCGTCAGCATGAGAGCACCACCATCTAGTAGCTCCGTCGTGGCCATTCCGCAAGCAATCATGGCAGCCGCTCCCCACCGGAAGCCTGCGGGAGTCCGGGGCCCCCAAGACTTTTGTAGAATCTTCAAGGCTGAGGGGACGCTTCGAGAATGGAGCCCAAGACCTAGCAGACAAGCGTCCGAGTTCCAAGGTGTCCCAGGGCCATTTTAGTGGACCAGGCCCAAATCCGAAGAGCCGGCCGCCATTTTAAGAGTCCTGTGGCAGCCGCCTATCGCTGCACCGCAAGAGTGGGCGCAACTCAACTACATGGTGAGCGAGACGCTGTAGCCGCAAGAGCGGGCGGTAAACAGCTGAATGGCGGATGAGGCACAGTGTAGCAAAAGCGGGCGGAATGGCAACTGAAACGGTAAAGGGGCGCCCCGGCGCCCCACTACAGCAGACGAGCCTCCACCTGGGGAGGCCCGTTCACGCGGCCCCCCGCCCCTGGGGCGCCCCACGCCGTTTTTCGGAGCAGCATTGTAGGATACCAAAACCAGTGCGGCAACTTACTGGACATCACCTGGGTGCCGTCCAGATCTCAGCGCGTTCTGCTGCCTTGGGACTATTCGCACACCAGACCGCTACTGACGAGGCACAGTGCAGCAAAAGCGGGCGGAAAACCGCTGAATGGCAAGTGAAACAGTAAAGGGGCGCCCCACTACAACAGACGAGCCTCCACCTGGGGAGGCCCGTTCACGCCGCCTCCCTCTACACCCCCCCCCCCCCCCCGGGGCGCCCCACGTTGTTTTTCGTAGCAGAATTGTAGGATACCAAAACCAGTGCGGCACCCAGGTGACGTCACCTGGGTGCCGTCCAGAACTGCCTTGGGACAATTCGCACAACAGACCGCTACTGACCATTGTTGCTTCTGTTTTAACAAAAAAAAAATTAAGGTGTTTACTGTTTTTGTTGCAATGTATATATTTATAAGTTATTAAAGTGTTATAATCCTACTACTTTGTTGGAGTGCTATATATTTTTAATGTGACACATAATTGTGAAGACTTTGATGTACAAAAAGGCATCCCTGGAATCTTCCGCTTCAGGCTCGGTCCCACACACCCTCACAGTGAGAATCCCCTCCCCAATCACAATACAGGATGGTTATCAGATAGTAGGAACGCGTGTGGTGTGACGGATCTCATCGGGTGGGGGCCTTGATCTACTGTAACTCCTTTGAAGAGGGGTGATTCTTTACAGTTGAGGCCATAAACTACATCCGCAGGGCTACGTGATAGCCTGGGACCGGCCTGGACAATCAGACACAAAGGAAGAGGAATGTCAGAGGGTGCGGTAGTGAATAGGGTGAAAGGGTGGTGTCGGGCGGGCACAGGGTGTGATTCTCAGGGAAGAGCAGCGCAGATGGGGGGAGGTTTATGGCCCATGCATAAGACAGAGAGCGGGGGTGACCAGTGCGTGGGGGAGATGTTTGCGAGGGTGGGGAGCCATGCTGAGGATCGGCGGCGTGCAGAGAGTGGGTCTGGTCAAGGCATCTAAAATGGCTGCCGTGCACAACAAAAGTGTGGCATTGGAAAAAAAGCAAGATGGCGCAGACAATGTTTATCAATACGAATTAATTTATAACAATTATTTTTAACAATATATTTACTCGCAGTGTCAAAATGGCGGTCAACACTTCCTGATTTCCTTCGAATCGAACGTTAACAGACGTCACGATCGGCGGCGTGCAGAGAGTGGGTCTGGTCAAGGCATCTAAAATGGCTGCCGTGCACAACAAAAGTGTGGCATTGGAAAAAAAAAGCAAGATGGCGCAGACAATGTTTATCAATACGGATTAATTTAAAACAATTATTTTTAACAATATATTTACTCGCAGTGTCAAACTGGCGGTCAACACTTCCTGATTTCCTTCGAATCGAACGTTAACAGACGTCACGCAGCAAAAAAAAAAAAAAAAAATGCTCACGCGCAACCGCTGGAAGACAAGTATCAACATATATGAGCCTCCTCAGGCACCCTCAGAAAACATAGGGGGTCAGGATACGTCTCCCGTACCCCCTTATACCCATTTCTCACATTGTTTTTCCTCCATCTTGTAATTTAATTAAATCGAAACACAAAATGGCGAATTCCCATTTCGCGTCCCGGTTCACTACCCGGTTCGCGAACCGGAAAGCGCTTCTACCGCAAAAAATCAATATTTTTTTATTTGCCCCACGGGACCCTTTAATAACCCCAACATCATTCCTAGGGGGTCAAGAAGGGTCTACCTTGCCCCCTTTCATTAAATTCCCCCTTCGTTTTTCTCCTCCTCTTGTCTCTCGATCCTACCGAGAGACAAGATGGCGGCCGCTCCGGACTGTTTAGAATGTTGACAGGTACCGGAGAGCCAATCAGCTTCGCTTCGCAAAGCTCCGTTATGCGAAAAGTACGCGAACTGTTGCGCTATCCGGGACGCTGTCACAGATATATCTGTTTTTTTGAACGTTAATTTCTCAAAATCCACTGGAGCACATATATTGAGACCCAGCAAAGGCACATCGGGCTAACAGTCCCTACAATTTTGCCAAGTTTTGTGCAAATCCATTCAGCCGTTCGAGCTAAAAGTTAGGCCAAACGGCCTATGGAAAACTCAATGGTAAAAACGCGTTTTGGGACCCCCCTTTTTTCTCGCCCCCCCCTTGACGGAACCCCCCCACATTTTAAGAGGCTGCTCAGAAACAAAATGTGCCATTTTCCTGAAAATTTCAGCCGATTCCGTCCACAAACGCCAAAGTTATTAGACATAGAATTTTCAAAAGTTCCATAGAGAAAAAATCCTAACTATATATACCTACTGGCGACCGCCAGTAGGTAATATATATATATATATATATATATTTATATATATATATATATTACCTACTGGTGGTCGCCAGTAGGTATATATAGTTAGAATTTTCAAAAATCCCATAGGGAAAAAATCCTATGTCTAATAACTTTGGCTTTTGTGGACGGAATTGGGTCAAATTTTCAGGAAAATGACACATTTTGTTTCTGAGCAGCCCTGAAAATTTGGGGGGGGTTCGTCAAGGGGGGGCCGAGAAAAAAGGGGGGTCCCAAAACGCGTTTTTCCCATGTTAATTTCCATAGGGCGGTTGGCCTCACTTTTAGCCCGAACGGCTGAATGGATTTGCACGAAACTTGGCAAAATTGTAGGGACTGGTACCCCGATGTGCCTTTGCTAGGTCTCAAGATATATGCTTCAGTGGATTTTGAGAAATTAACGTTCAAAAAAAGATATATATCTGTAACAGCGCTCCGGGCTGCGCTCCGGTTCGCGTACTTTTCGCGTAACGGAACTTTGCGATGCAAATCTGATTGGCTCTCCTGTGTCTGTCAACATTCTAAACAGTCCGGAGCGGCCGCCATCTTGTCTCTCGGTAGGATCGAGAAACAAGAGGAGGCCAAAACAAAGGGGGAAATTACCATAAGGGGGCATAGTAGATCCTCGTTGACCCCCTCGGTTTTATGTGGAGGTTTTAAAAGGGCCCAGCAGGGCAAAAAAAGAATTTTTTTTTTTTTTTTGCGTGGTGAGCGCCTAGTCAGCGAACCGGAAAGCATTCTGGGCAGCGTACTATAAGGATAAAAGAATGATAGACTTTTCAAATACTGTATGTTAATTGTTTGTTGTTTTTGTTGATTTTTTTTTGTTTTCTTTATTTTTTAAGCATTTTTTTATTTTGATTGTGTTTCATAATTCATTAAACTTTCTAACATTTCATTGTAACATTTCATTTCATTCCATTTCTGGTTTAAACCCTATAGCTGTCTTTCTTTTTACATCACTCTCTGTTTTCTTCTCTTGTACTTACTCCTTTATTTTTTATTTTTTTTAAATTTGGGGTTAGCTCCCGGTTCGCGTACCGGTTCGCGAACCGGAAAGCGAACTAAAAAAAAACAGCTTGCCAGAGTGTTACACTTTCTAGCAATTTTTGTAAAAAGGGGAGGTAGTTCTGAAAAGAACTTTTTTTTTTTTTTTTCTTTTATATTTTTTTTTTCTTTTTTGAACATTATTTCATTTTTTTTTCTTTTTTGAACACTTTTTTGTTTTTTTTGTTTTTTTTCAAAGGGAAAGAACAGAAAGAGGCATTCAAAATGGCTCAACAGGAGCAAAAAAAAAATTAAAACTTCTTGCGTTTGGAACATTAGTGTTTCTCGAAAGCCAGATTAATCAATTTCACACTCATGTTAGCGCATGAAATTAGTGTTCCACAATACAAGCATGTCAGCTTCAGAGGCACAATTTTTTTTTGTATGTTTGGCACTGTTTCGTTCGCCTCTGCCACTGAGAGAGAGAGATCAGAAGATGTTCTAGCCACCGAAGTTGGGGGGTTCTGTTGTAGTTCACGAATCTCTGCACGACTATAGTTGATTGGATGCCACCTCTGCATATGTCGGTGCATCGTGTGATTTCCAAAGCTGTATTTTTTATTAGTTCCCCTGGATAACTTTTCTTTGCAGATAAGGCACGTAGCATGGCGTGCATTGACTTTTTTTTCTCCAGGAGGAATGCTAAAAAATTGCCAGATAAAGCTTTCTTTCCGATGAGATACCCGGGGTAACTCTTGGACAAATTGTGGTCCCTCTTCTTCCTCTCCGTCTTCTTCTTCCTCTTCCTCCTCTATGTTTCCAATAAATTGTGCAGGGGGTCCTCTCTTCCTATTAGGAGATGGTGGTGGTGGTGGTGGGGGTGCAGAAGCTGAAGCTACTATTGAAGCCATCAGAGAAAATGTTCAGGTCTTCCTTTCTCAAAGTTGAAAGTCAGAGTGAGAAAAAAGGTGGGTGCTTTCATCATTTGGGAAAGGAAATAGTTCTAAACCAATGAAAAGTGTTATTTTTAGGTCACATGACCTAGTGTTACATCATTAGGAAACCAAAAGTGAAATGAACCAATGAAAAGTGTTATTACCGAGTCACATGACGTGCTGTGTTTACTTTTCACGCTTTGCTCCGCTTTCCGGTCCGCTTCCGGGTCCGCTAACTTGGCGCGTCAAATGACGTATTACGCGACAACGCAAAACGTCATGCTAACGTAACAGTTACGCTAAAGGAACGTTTACCGGTTCGCGGACCGAGTCGTGGCTTTAAATTGAGCTAACGGGAAGCTGACCGGTTCGCGGACTGGGAGCGAAACAAAAATTTTTTTTTTTTTAAATTGTATAAAAAACATGTAAAATATATTTTAAGATTTAAAGAAGAATACATTTTACAGCTACAGATATTTGCTATTAAAAAACCATTGAAATTCACTGAAAAAACCATAGGTTATAGACCATATATAGTTAGGAATTAGCATTTACAAAACCTTGAAAATTCACTGAAAAAACCATAGGTTATAGACCATATATAGTTAGGAATTCGCATTTACAAAACCTTATTTTACTCACACAAAACCATTGAAATTCCATATATAGTTAGTTGCACTAACTATATATCGTGCACCCGCAATCCACTGCTGATGATGTCACATATTACATCATTCATGACATGGTCAGTGACATCACTGATGACATCACTGATGACATCTCAAATGACATCACTGATGACATCACTGATGACAACATCCAGTGACTGTATGTTTCTGTAAAGTTAAAATATGTCTTACATATTGAAGAATGAGTGGATGTATAAGTGTCTGGATGAAGGATTTAGTAGGTGCATGACTGACTGTATGAGTGAGTGATTAAATGTGTCTCACTGAGTGCATGGGTTAGTGACTAAACTGTCTTAATTTGTGCATCATTATGTCTGTTGTTCTGTAAACTGTTGCATGTGTTGATAAGTAGCTATATGAGTAACTATATGGGTTATTGATTGGTTGCCCAAGTATTTGTATGGGAGACTGAGTGTGTGTCTGGGTGGCTGGGAGGTGTATGACTCTGTGCATAGATATGTGAGCAGTTGATTCACTAGATGTATGGTTTCAAAAGTGCATGTGGAAACAGCTGTATGGGCGGTTGACTGTGTGCATGAGTGTATTGGTGAGTGAATGGATATCTCAGTGCTACATGTCAAAGTAAGTACATATGTAAAACACAGTACATGTGAGAGTTGACATATATAAATAACTGTGCATAAGAGCCAGTGAATGTGTGAGTGGCTGTATGGATCATTGTGAACTTGTATCAGGGATTTTATAAGAGAGTAAATATGTGTTAGTATATGTTTGAATAAGTAAAGTTTGTATAACTGTATAGTTGAGGAAATGGAGGTGTGATTGATTCTGTGCATGACTGACTAGGTGTGTGAGTAACTCCATGGATGAGTGACAGTCTGTGAGTGTCTGTTTACACTGATTGTATCTAAGGTTATATTAGAGTCTGAAGAGGTTCATCGTATTATCACATGAATGATTTCATCAGTGATGTGATCAGTAATGTCAAATGAGATGTCATCAGTGATGTCATCAGTGATGTCATTTGAGATGTCATCAGTGATGTCATCAGTGATGTCACTGACCATGTCATGAATGATGTAATATGTGACATCATCAGCAGTGGATTGCGGGTGCGCGATATATAGTTAGTGCAACTAACTATATATGGAATTTCAATGGTTTTGTGTGAGTAAAATAAGGTTTTGTAAATGCGAATCCCTAACTATATATGGTCTATAACCTATGGTTTTTTCAGTGAATATATATATATATATATATATATATATATATATATATATATATATATATATATATATATATATATATATATATATATATATATATATATATATATATATATATATATATATATATATATATATATATATATATATATATGCCCAGACCTTCGTTGTCCGCCCCAAGAAAACTGGAACCAGAATGACGAAACGGACCCAAACAGGTAGATTTCAGCGCTTATTTATTTTTGTGCACCCTCTTGTCCGCCATGACGCTTTGCAGGCCCTGGAGCCCTTGATCACATGACATGGTCGAAATTCACCTCGTGATTTGTAGTGCAGAAAAGGTCACATGTTCCCAAGCCTATAGAAATAAACAAAATACTTCAGCCTAATCCGAACTTTTTGGCAATGGCTTTTTCAAAATTGTTTTACATTTTAATTATCATTTTTAGACATTCCCTCTATGTTTGCCACTCCACAATTATGTGCAAAAAATTCACAATAAATAGAATAAATATCTAAAACATATATGTGAATATGTGCAAATTTGCAAAACATCCTGTATTAAATATTTAACAATATATCAGTTTTAACACATGTAAAATTCTCGACATTAAATTTCATATTACATCGAATATTTACACATACCCTTCAACTTTATTACAAAATTAATTTTATAAAAGGATAAATTTTGTGCACAATTGGCAATTTAAAGTGCATGTCGTGTAACTGATCTCTCTTCTATGTGGATTCTCGGCATTTTTAAGAGGGATTAGAGATACTGCCCCAGTGGGCATTGTCATTTTACGGATTACTGCTTCTATACTGTTTGGGAATTCCTTTTGTTATTCCTGCACAATGAAAAGAAATTATGTGGTTTGCCCCTTACAATGTGCGATTAAACTGTTACGTTTTAAAACCTGGCAGTGCTAGATGTTTTAGTTAGTTTTACGATTTTTGTTACCCACAGTCTCTATTTTTGGGCTTGTGCAACTCCTGAGTGATTTATAACTCTTGTCTTTTGATTTTATTCTATTTGCAGACAAGTGTATGAATCCTCCGTGGCGTTAAGGCCATTTGGTGTCTTAGTGTCGAGCTCCAGAATGTAGCGGGTTTCCAGTAATCTTAAACGGCCTTCTCTATTTCCCCCTCTTCGTAACGGCTGTACCATGTCATTCGCAAAATACTTCAGGCAGTTTACATCCCCCTTGTGGCATAAATTTACATGTCTCGCCACAGGGTAGGCTTCGTCGTTGTTAGTTACTGCCCTCATATGTTGCAATATGCGCTTGTGAACTTGTAGCTTAGTGCTACCAACGTAACACAGTCCACAAACGCATTCCAACACATAGATAACGTGATCTGACTTACAAGTTATCTTCTTAGTGATTGGAATCTCAGCCCCAATGAACGGAGAGCTGTATGTTGTTTTGTTCTTCCCTATGGTACACGCCTTGCATACGGCACACTTAAGGAAACCCTTACTTTTTTCTAACCAGTTGTCCCTGGTTAGTACTTCTGGACTGCTCTTGACCAGCATGTCGCTCATGGAACGGGCGCGACTATATGTAATTGCTGGGTAATTAGCCACCGTTTTTCCAATCACAGGGTCCCCTGTGATTATATGCCACTTTTTCTTGACAATTTTTTGTAATTGCCTATGTTGGCGACTATATTCCATGATTAGTCTAGGCTGGCTACCAGCATTGTTTGCCGTTACCTGCTCTGCGACCCCAGCTTCTTCCATGGGCGGGACTGATCCTGCTTTGTTAGCCCTTTCCATTGCTTTTAGCACCAAACTTTCTGTATAGCCTCTTTGTATGAATCTTGTTTTGCTTTCCACTTGTGCTGTTAGACAAGCGGCATCTGTACTACAGATTCTTCTAATCGTTAGCATTTCCCCAAAGGGGATGCTTCGGATTAAATGGTTGGGGTGTTGACTAGAGGCATGGAGGATTGTATTACCCGCAGTCTCCTTACAAAGTAATTTTGTCTGCAGTCTCCCTTCTTCTACATAAACCTCCACGTCTAGAAAATTGACTTTGTTCTTACTTATAGTCCCTGTGAAGTTCAGATTCAATTCATTCTTGTTAATGTCACTAATGAATTGTTCTGCTTCACTTGTTGACCCCTTCCATATTATAAACAAATCGTCTATGAATCTGTACCAAGCTACCACTTAGTTGGACATGATCTCCTCAAAGGCATTGCCCAAGACCTGCTCCTCCCACAGCCTCATGTGTAGACATGAGTAACTGGGGGAGAAGCAGGCCCCCATTGCGACTCCCCGCAGCTGCTGGAACATCTGATTTTGGAAAAGAAAATAGTTGTTATTTAAATACATTTCCAACATCTCTAACAACATTCTGTTATGTTCCAACATGCATACTGGTCTTTTGCTTAGAAAGTATTTGACTGCCCTAATCCCGTCTACATGGTTAATGCTCGTATAAAGAGCAGTTACGTCTAGTGTGATCAATAGATATTCAGTTTTCCACACAATAGATTTAATTTTCTGCAAAAAGTCCATAGTGTCTCTAATATAGGACGGCAGGGATTTTACAAACTCCTGAAGGAAATGATCGATGTATCGGGACACATTTTCAAATGTCCCACCGCATGCCGAAATAATGGGCCTACCCGGTGGCCTAATACTGTCCTTGTGGATCTTTGGGATCAGATAGAACACCAGGATTGTCGGATGGTTGGTCTTTAAAAATTTCAATTCATCTCCACTCAGGAGTCCTTGGCCTCTCCATTAGTAAGGTTTTGAATTCAACTTTTCCCATGCTCGTTTGAATGCCTGTCGATCACTCCTGCTGTACCACAATCTGTCGCCCAGTTGTTTAAGTGCTTCCTCCAGATAAAGATGCATTGGCCAGAGGACAATATTGCCCCCTTTATCTGATTGCCTAATTACAGTCTTTTCATCCTCTTGCAATTTTTTCATTAGGCTGCCAAAAGAATTATTCTGATTCATTGTTCTTTTATTTTCCATCATAGTCTTTCTGTTTAATTTCTTGATCTCGGTTGTTATCATGTCACTGAACACATCAATATTATCATGTGCCATCACCGGGTTAAAAGTCGATTTAGGCTTAAAAGGGGTTTGCCTGGATTGTTTGTTACAGTTGCACTTGTTGTTTCCTGAATATTATCCAAATCCCCTTCATTTAAAAGATCTTGTAAGTCACATTGCAACTCGTATTCCCTTACCGACAGGTTGGTCCCCTCCACCATATTTATATCTTGAGGCTTACGTGTTTTTTGTTAGTTGACCAGAAATAGCTTTCTAAGTTTTAGTTTTCTAACAAATTTAAAAATGTCCATTCTGGTCTTGGCGTAGTCAAAAGTACATGGTGGACAAAATGATAACCCTAGTGAAAGTATTTTCTGTTCTTTGGGACTTAATCGCGTGTTAGTAAGATTCACAATGGTCATGCTTTCACTTACTTGTGAGTTCAACGGCGATTCCATCTTTTGTACGTTTTCTTTTTTGCCCCTTGATTTGGCTGCCCTGCATTTCCTCCATTGGTTGCGCTAGGCGTTGTTCCTTTGGTTGCGCCGGAGTTGGAGGCATGGGATCTTAGTGATTTCTTGCGGTCGTGTTGCAGGCATTCCACCTCCTGACCCAACGACCGCTTTGTAAACCCCAACTGCTCCACGGTTGATCTCTGTTTTATCTCGGAGTCACTGCTAGGGACTGTACTGATGTCTGTGGAGGAAATCGAATGATGTTTCTGACTGGTTGTCGCCTGTGTTTGTTTCGGCGTTTTGTTTGTTGTCGGGGGGTCAAACTTCCTAGAAAATGTGTAAATACGCCCATTTTGATAGTCCAGTTTGTCCCTTTGAAATTTAAATGTTTTTCTCTTTTTAATGATATCCTCCTCCTTGGCCAACCTTATTGTCATGTCATTTCTCAGTTTTTTCTCCAAATCCTCCTCATTCAGTGCCTTGATTTGATCATTTAATTCTTTCATCTGTGTCTGGAGTTTAGCACCATCGCTTTCAGCATATTGCACAAGTATCCTAATTAGGCGACTTGAGTTGTCCAGATTGCATTGCGCCCATTCGTGGAGCATTTTCGGGTCGGGGTTTTCGAAGCTGGGGGCCAGCATAATCCGCAAGCCGCGCGGGACCCTGCACACTTCCAAATACCTGGTGAGGGATTTCTGTTCCCACCATTTTGCCTGTTCAACCTTCATGGCTTTCTCAAGTTGATTAAAAAGCTCTTTGATGCAGCTTCCCCCAGTACCTGGTGTAAAACTTGGCCCGCCTGCTCGTGCTCCATCACGGGGCTGTCGTCAAACATGCTGACTGCTGCCTCTTCTCTACTTCTCTTTCTGACCACGTCTTCGGACAGTTTTATTTGTTTACAAAAATGTAACATCATGGAAACTATGAAAAATATATATATATATATATATATATATATATATATATATATATATATATATATATATATATATATATATATATATATATATATATATATTGTAACAGGCTCCAACGTTGTGTCGTCAGAAAAACAGCAAGCACACAGGTAATCCGATGTGTAGAAATGCTTTATTGCAAACCCCCTCACCCCAGACAGACGCATTTCATTATCAAAGCTTCGTCAGTGTCCGTTTGTGTTTGTGATCAGTTGCCATTTTAAAGCCCACCCGACCTGAATTAATTCATCAACATAAAACAAGGTTCATACAATAAAAAGGCGGTGGCCATCTTTGAATGCATATATATACATACATTTACAGTTACTTTAAATGGCAAATCAACAAAGTGCTTAAAGTGCGCAATTAAAACCCATTAACAACAACAAACATTTATGATTTATGTACATACTTAAATATCATTAGTCTGGTACTGATTTGTACAGCCACTTGTTAATCAGATGTTCTGTACTTGCCTATGTTATACTAGTTTATCACAGGGTGGATACCTAAGTATATTATTTTTTATAAGTGACATAAACAATTCTTGTCCTGACTTTTCTGTTCTTTGTATAGCACTGTATGGGCAAATTCAATCTTTTCTTAGAAATGCTCTAGTGCTGTAGCCTTACCTGGGACATAGGGGTTTATTGACTTTGTCGCTTCTTTCTGTTCAGTCAATATGTTCTTACTATATACATCTAGGACAGATCCATGGTACACATGATCCCATGTATCCATTTACAGATGCACCCACATCTCCTCATCATTATTCAGACCCCAAGGTCTTCAAGTCAATAATGTATCTTGACTCTAAAATTCGGAGTGCCTTCTCTCTATCTCCCCCTCGTTCTGACACGGATACTTGGTTAATACAATAAAAACTGAGGAGATCCCTATTGCTCTGGTAGTGTTCAGCAAAATGGCGAGCGACTGGGTAGCTTTTACCCTTATTTGCGATCGCTCGCATGTGCTCTAGGATCCTAAGTTTTGTGGCATTGATGGTACTCCCAATGTATCTTTTCTTGCACGGGCACTCAAGGCAGTAAATAGTATATTCTGAGTTACAGTTGAGGAGATGTTTTATTTTTCTGTTCGGTCTATCTTCACCTGTTCTTCCTAGGAACTCTGAAACTTTTTTGCTACTTTTGCAGGCCTTGCACCTTAGGCAAGGAAAAACCCCCTTGGTATTGGTTAGAGTCATAGATTGGGGTCTGGAAGAGAAGTGACTGCAGACTAAATGATCTGATAACAATTGACAGTGCCGATAAGTTATTAAGGGCCTGTCTGTAAGATGCTTTCTCAAAACGTTATCAGTAGTCAAAATATGCCAATTCTTTTTAAAGCTGTGGACCAGATCACCAGATTTGTTGTTAAAAGTTGTGATCATTCTTACATGGTCATCTTCTTTCAGCTTATCTTTGGACACCAGGAGATCCCTCCTATTAATCGTTGATGCCTTTTTCACTGCTTGGGTAAACAAGTTGCTAGAGTACCCTCTGATCTTGAACCTCTTACTTGCTTCAGCTTTTGCTTGTTGAAAATCTTTCTCTGCTGAGCAATTTCTCTTAAGTCGTAAGAGTTCTCCATAAGGGACATTTTTTATAAGGCTCTTAGGATGGTAGCTAGCCGCATGTAATACGGCGTTGCCGGCTGTAGGTTTCCTATAGAGTCGTGTTTGGAGGGTCTGGTTGTCTACAAAAACCTCCAAATCTAAATAGCATACACTTGTAGTACTTATTGTGCTGGTAAATCTTAAGTTCCACTGGTTACTATTTAGAGCAGCGATATATGCCTCAGCCGAGGTTTGATCGCCTCGCCACACTATAAAAAGGTAATCAATGTACCTTGTCCACAATAACAAATTGTTACTCCAAGCCTCATTGGCTCCCCCTCATGCCTTGTGCTTCTCCCACCAGCATACGAACAAGTTTGCATAGCTTGGGGAAAAGCACGAGCCCATGGAAGTCCCCCTGATTTGTTTGTACAATTGTCCTGCAAAAAGAAACATATTGTTAAATAAACAAAAACGCATCATGCTCAATATCATGCTACTATGTGTACGATATTTCTCTGGCTTCCAATCCAGGAACCATTTAGTAGCTGCTAGACCATATTCATGTTCTATACATGTATGTAAATGTACTACGTCCAGCGTAATTAAAAGCATGTTAGGCTCCCAAGAAATGTTATCCATCATACGGAGAAAGTCTTGTGTATCTCTCACGTATGAGGGTAAGTCTTTAACAATTGGTGCAAGGAAATAATCAATGAAACGCGATGTGTTCTCTAAAAGGCTTCCAATCGATGACACAATCGGTTGCCCTGGTGGTCATTTTGCGTTTTTATGGATTTTTGGAAGATGGTAAAAGGTAGGTAATACAGGGGCATCGCATGTCAGAAATAAAAATTCATCCATATTCAGCATGCCCTCATCTTTCCATTTTCCCAACATCAATTGGTACATACTCCGCTCTTTTTATGGTCATATAGCACTCAGTGTCTTTCAATTATTTTACTGCTTCCTGTTCGTAATTTTCTTTGCTGATGATTACTATATTTCCTCCTTTGTCGGAGGGTTTTATCTCAATTGATTTGTAATTTTTTAGAGACTTAATCGCCTCCCATTCCCTCCTTGAGATATTAAATGTTTTCATATCCATTTTTACTTTTGCCATTCTCTCCAAGTCCATCAACACAGCTTCATTGAAAACGTCTATAGCATCATGAGCAGCATTAGGCAGTTTTTTTTATTTATTTTTCAAAATGCTAGGTTCTCTGATTTGTGATGATGCTTCAGATACATTATTTGTTTGGCTCATCTGTGATCCTCCTTTTTGAGTATCTTGTGTCAGGGTCAGCAGCATTTCTGCCAAAACATTCGTATTTTCCTCTGTCGATTCCTCCATAAAAAAAAAAATATATATATATATATTCACTGAAAAAACCATAGGTTTTAGCCCATATATAGTTAGGGATTAGCATTTACAAAACCTTAATTTACTCGCACAAAACCATTGAAATTCGCATATATAGTTAAATGCAATAACTATATATCGCGCCCCCGTAACCCACTGCTGATGATGTCACATATTACATCATTCATGACATGGTCAGTGACATCACTGATGACATCACTGATGACATCGCAAATGACATCACTGATGACATCTCAAATGACAACATCCAGTGACTGTATGTTTCTGTAAAGTTAAAATATGTCTTACATATTGAAGAATGAGTGGATGTATAAATGTTTGGATGAGGAATTTAGTAGGTGCATGACTGACTGTATGAGAGAATTATTAAATGTGTCTCACTGAGTGCATGGGTTAGTGACTAAACTATCTTAATTTGTGCATCATTATTACTGTAGTTCTGTAAACTGCTGCATTTGTTGATCAGTAGCTATATAAGTAACTATATGGGTTATTGATTGGTTGCTCAAATATTTGTATGGGAGACTGAGTGTGTGTGTGGGGGTGGCTGAGAGGTGTGTGACTCTGTGCATAGATGTGTGAGCAGTTGATTCAGTAGATGTATGGGTTCAAAAGTGCATGTGAAAACAGCTGTATGGGCGGTTGACTGTGTGCATGAGTGTATTGGTGAGTGAATGGATATCTCAGTGCTACATGTCAAAGTAACTACATATGGTAAAACACAGTACATGTAAGAGTTGACATATATAAATAACTGTGCATAAGAGCCAGTGAATGTGTGAGTTGCTGTATGGATCATTGTGAACTTGTATCAGGGATTGTATAAGAGAGTAAATATGTGTTAGTATATGTTTGATTAAGTAAGGTGTGTATAACTGTATAGTTGAGGAAATGGAGGTGTGATTGATTCTTTGCATGACTGACTAGGTGTGTGAGTAACTCCATGGATGAGTGACAGTCTGTGAGAGTCTGTTTACACTGATTGTATCTAAGGTTATATTAGAGTCTGAAGAGGTTGATCGTATTATCACATGAATGATATCATCAGTGATGTGATCAGTAATGACAAATGAGATGTTATCAGTGATTTTACAAGTGATGTCATTTGAAATATCATCAGTGATGTCATCAGTGATGTCACTGACCATGTCATGAATGATGTCATTTGAGATGTCATCAGTGATGTCATCAGTGATGTCACTGACCATGTCATGAATGATGTAATATGTGACATCATCAGCAGTGGGTGGCGGGTGCGCGATATATAGTTATTGCATCTAACTATATATGCGAATTTCAATGGTTTTGTGCGAGTAAATTAAGGTTTTGTAAATGCTAATCCCTAACTATATATGGGCTAAAACCTATGTTTTTTTCAGTGAATTTCAATGGTTTTTTAATAGCAAATATCAAAAGCTGTCAAATGTCAAGTACGTGATAGGTAAAAACTTTTTCGTGTTTATGCACGCTGATGTGCTTTGAACGCTGCCCCCCCCTCCCCTCTTTTCTCTTAGTAGTACTCTCTCTTTGCAGATAGTGAAGGGTAGTTAACGCAGGCCTTTACCCCCGTTGTAATCTGTCGTGCCTGCTTGTCTCTCCATTTGATTGATTGTTATCCAAGCATTTACTGTTTTACAATTGATTCTCTTTGGTTCATTCTCTATTTACAAACAAGCACAAAGTCGCAATACTCTGTTTAGTCTTTACAGATAGTGAAAAATCGTGTAAAAAAATAAAAGTAATCAAGCAAAATCAGTAGGCAACTAATGGGATCTCTTTTTGACCTCGCTAAAATAGAAACATTAGGAACAACCCTTCTTGAGAAATACGAAAATAGTGAGATGAACTGAGCTCCACACCATGAGGGCTGCAAGACAGCTCGGCTCCGCCACCCACCCCGCCCAAAATAACGATAAACTCTATGCAAATATTATAAATATATACAACACACCAGCAAAGTAACAGGGTAAAACATTTTATTAAATAACTATTTACATAACTATTTTATACTTTTTGTTGCCTGATTCGGCTAGCTCAATCGATCGAGTATGAAACTCATAAACTCTGATAGCAAGCGTTGCTGCTGATGCTATGCAGACAAAAACTGGTTTTCAGTTTGTACATTCATCAAGATTTTTCCATCCAAGGCTGGTTGAGAGTTTGTAGAACGATAGCTTCAGATTTTCAACATACGGTGTGGTGGCGCGGACTGGGAGGGGGCGCTTGGCTCCTGCCCCCTCCCCAAGTCGTGTTGCCCTGGTGTGGCCTAAGATCGCCCCCGACATAGGCAGCCGACTGCCTTTTGATGACTCTTCCATTCTGGACCTTGTCCCACAATCCGTTTGACCTGAAGACACGCTGTAGTGGGGCGCCCCTTTACCGTTTCAGTTGCCATTCCGCCCGCTTTTGCTACACTGTGCCTCTTCCGCCATTCAGCTGTTTACCGCCCGCTCTTGCGACTACAGCGTCTCGCTCACCATGTAGTTGAGTTGCTCCCGCTCTTGTGTTGAAGCGATAGGCGGCTGCCACAAGACTCTCAAAATGGCGGCCGGCTCTTCAGATTTGGGCGTGATCCACTAAAATGGCCCTGGGACACCTTGGAACTCGGACGCTTGTCTGCTAGGGCTTGGGCCCCATTCTCGAAAGCGTCCCCTGAGCCTTGAAGATTCTACAAAAGTCTTGGGGGCCCCGACTCCCGCAGGCTTCTGGTGGGGAGCGGCTGCCATGATTGCTCGTGGAATGGCCACGACTGAGCTACGAGATGGTGGTGCTCTCATGCTGACGCCAGCTTCAGTCTGAAACATCCAGAAACACTGTAGACTACCAATTCGATCAGTTCTGGTAGCGCCCCAACGTGACCCGGTAGGGAAGAACTTACCCTCCCCTCTTTGACTGATGGTTCTTGTTGCCTGTCCCTTCTGTTGTCATTTAACAGAACTTTTTAGACTACTGAAAGGGGTTGTGTTCCGACCGCTGGTTGGTGGAGACATTTTGACTATATTCTGGACCTACGTTGTCGCGTAATGCGTTATATGACACGCCGCGTTAGCGCACCCGGAAGTGCTCCGGTGCGCGAAGCGCAGCTTCCCGGAAGCGATCCGGGGCGCGTAACGTAAGCATAACAGGTCATGTGACTTGTTTATAAAACTTTTCATTGGTTCATTTTACTTTTGTTATTCTAATGATCAAAGGCTTGGTCATATGACCTAAAAATTACGCTTTTTATTGCTTTCGAACATTATTTTTTTCTTAAACATATATGTTATAATGTTCCAGGCTAATGTACTTTCCCGGAAAATTTACAACTGTCCTGCAAGTAAAATATATTCCTTTTTTAGCAAAAGGGCGTTTCTTCGTCCCATGACGGAGCCGTTGACCAAAAGAGCTCGGCCTGCTGTCTTAGTCGCCGATACGCCTGAATATCAGATTCTTATCGATCACTTTATGTTGCAGGAGTAAAAAACACAACAGCCCTTGACCATTTATCTTAACTGCGTTCCTGCGTATTATACCTTTTATCCGTCATATAATTGGACTGCTTTATTTCACTTGCCTTTTACTGATTCGAAAACAGTGACTAAAATTAAAAACTTTACCAATGTAAATACTACTACCATGTTTTGTTTTAAAAACCTTTATTGTGAAAATGTCAGTATACAAATACGGGCCTATAACCACGTGGGCCGGCCACGGAGCAAACTGGAATCGTATATGATGAGGAAACATTTACACTGTAGAGGAACGTAACGAGCGGGCCATTAGGTTGCAAGAACTAAGGTGTCTAACAGTTGCGGAATCGGTAGACGTACATTTTGTAATTAAAATATGACAGGGCCACTTACAATAAAATTTTCTAGATATACATTTGCGGGCAAGTACCATGGGTGACGTTAATTCGAACTTACAATAGTACAGTAATCAATAACACATCAGAACTTAATATCAATAAGGATGTCCAAATGTTCAATCAGTACTCGTCCCCGCCCGCCATGTGCTTCAAAACTGGGTACGTATCTCGTGATATCAAGGTTGTTCAACCAGTACACAACAAGGAGTTACGAGTCCCATTTATACCGGCGCCATTTTGGGCGAGGCCGGGCAGGTCCAGGATATAGTCAAAATGTCTCCACCAACCAGCGGTCGGACCAGAACCCCTTTCGGCAGTCAAAAAAGGTTCAGTTAAATGACAACAGAAGAGATAGGCAACAAGAACCAACAGTCAAAAGAGGGGAGGGCAAGATCTAAAGCCATTGTTCTACAAACTCTCAAGCAGACTTGGATGGAAAAATCCTGAAGAATGTACAAACTGAAAACCATTTTTTGTCTGTATAGCATCACCAGCAACGCTTGAGTCAGCTTTGTGTGAAGCCGCCATTTTGATTCAATCAATAGCATCCCCCTGCACATATTCAGGGACCTGGTCGTGTCTTCAGGTCAAACGGATTGTGGGACAAGATGCAGAAAGGAAAAGGAAAAAAGTTCAGCCGGACCATGGGAGCCGGCCGCCTATGTCATGGGCGATCTTTGGCCACACCAGGGCAATAGTGAAGCTGCAGCAGGTGCAAATAAGCTTCAGACAGTGTTACAAGCACTGGTCAGAACTCTCAACTATGGCACCCAACATCCAGGACTTGCCATCCGGATCTTGGCTCTCAACTATGGCACCCAACATCCAGGACTTGCCATCCGGATCTTGGCGCCTTGTGCTGGTTCCGACCTATTCACACATCGGTCCGCTACTGACACCACCTCATAATCCAACGGGGCACCCCACGCCGACTTTCGGCGCAGCATTGTAGGATGGCCACACCAGTGCGGCAACTTGCTGGACACCACCTCGGTGCCATCCAGATCTCGGCGCGTTGTGCTGCCTTCGGTCTACTGTAGCCGCAAGTGCGGACGCAACTCAGCTGGATAGCGAGTGAAACACCAAGGGGCGCCCCACTGCAGCCGAGGAGCCTCCATCTTAGGGTCGACGCACAGCATCACATTGGTTTCTCAAACAGCCCCCACTGACTGACGCGACCTCACAGGCCAATGGGGCGCCCCACGCCGACTTTCGGCGCAGCATTGTAGGATAGCCACACCAATGCGGCAACTTGCTGGACACCACCTCGGTGCCATCCGGATCTTGGCGCGTTGTGCTGCCTTCGGCCTATTCGCACATCGGTCCGCTACTGACGCCGCCTCACGTGCCAACGGATTTTCCACGCTTTTTATACCAGCGCGTAACGTAAGCATAACAGGTCATGTGACTTGTTTATAAAACTTTTCATTGGTTCATTTTACTTTTGGTTTCCTAATGATAGAAAGCTTGATCATATGACCTAAAAATAACACTTTTCATTGGATTAAAAATTTTTTTTTTTCCCAAACGATGAACACACACCTAAAACAGCACAACTGCTTACCTCCCACCTTCCTTTCACCTATACTTTTTTCATACGCTTTACCATCAACCTTCTTCTTGTCCTGTAAATAAAATACATTAGTGTTATTCCCTGTTGAAGACAATTCTTTAGTGGAAATTAGAGACCTTTCGATACCCCTAGCAATGTCTATGACTTCCTGCAAGGTTGGTCTCTTGCATGCTAACAGTCTTTCCTGCACTTTCTTCGTATAGCAATAGAAAACAATTTGGTCTCTTATGTACACATCTGTCATCTCCTCATATTCACATTCTACTGCCAGAACTCTTAGACATGCAACATAGTCTTCAACACTTTCCCCTTCTTGTTGTTTCTTTTGGGCAAATTTATGTCTCGCAACCATAATATTGTTCTCCTCATCAAACTGCCTTTCTAACCTTTTCAATGCCTCCTGATACTCATTTAATGGCACAAATGTTCCAGGTGGACTCTCATATTCGGGCAGACTGTCAAAAATATCCTGTCCCGCTTTTCCTAACAGTCCAAACAACAAAGAACATTTTCTTTCTGCATCAAAGGCTTTTCCATCTATTGACACAATGTAATTTTCGATAGCCCTCACCCACTTTTTCCATTTCATTGTGGGCTTACCAGGTTCGTCTAGGAACCGAGGAGGTGCACATATGTTGTTACATTCAGCCATGTTCTGCTCAATATGCCAGTTCTACTTTTCACCTCACAGCAGACTTGTTGCTCTGATGGCCTTGCTATTTGCCGCTTAATACAATCGCTTTATTACTGGTTGTGCTTACTTGAGTTTTATTGTGTAACTTGAAGCTCTTTCAATCCTCCCAAAACGCGATGTTTTCGCTACGAGCGTAGGCTTTCTTGCACTTGTTTTTTTTTCAGTCAGATCGATTTCAAAGATGGCCGCACGCTGCACACGCAGGATGACGTGTGTTGCCCTGGACCAATCAGCTTACGCTCCCGGCATGCTTCACGCGGCTCAGCTGAGGTAATTGACTGACGCCTCAGCTGTTGCACTGTCAACGAAGCGCGCCGGTCACAGAAGTTACACGCGATTGTTTCCACAGGTACAGCGGCGATTTAAGGCTGTATTTTGCTAATTAAATCACTCAGACGAACTGCACATTCTTCCACTTAGATCTTTTCTTATATTAAAGTCTCTCATATGTTTTACGCGCTGCCGATACCCTTTGCACTATATCATTTCTTCCTTCACGTTCTTTACTCAATCAGCGCTCGCCGTATCCCGCAGTGTACTCACTATGTACGACTTTAGTGCTCCTTGGTCCGATCACAAGCTTCGTCAATCAATCTTGCGTCCTCCAATTATGTCTGCAGGCCCTTGTATCCCACCCTCGTCGCCAATTGTAGCGTAACAGCACGACAGGAGAAGAAGTGTTGTTAACATAAAGATTTATTGTAGTTACAAGGGCCCGCTGGGAGCGGAAATAAATGGCAGTCACCACGGGAGTCAGCTGTCATCTGTCACACAGATCACAGTGACGTCACCTAAATACAATCTGAACATTCCATGGTGACGCAGAGTGACGCTACCTGAAGGAAAGGGAAAACATACTGAGGACACAAACCTTTTTACTGAGGACACAAACCTTTTGCCCCCACAACAAGTATAACGTGTACGACAAAGCCCCACCTTGTTTCTGGATGTTTCAGACTGAAGCTGGCGTCAGCATGAGAGCACCACCATCTCGTGGCTCCGTCGTGGTCATTCCGCGAGCAATCATGGCAGCCGCTCCCACCGGAAGCCTGCAGGAGTCGGGGGCCCTCAAGACTTTTGTAAAATCTTCAAGGCTCAGGGGACATCCGAGTTCCAAGGTGTCCCAGGGCCATTTTAGTGGACCAGGCCCAAATCCGAAGAGCCGTCCGCCATTTTAAGAGTCCTGTAGCAGCCGCCTATCGCTGCACCGCAAGAGTGGGTGCAACTCAACTACATGGTGAGCAAGACGCTGTAGCCGCAAGAGCGGGCGATAACCAGCTGAATGGAGGATGAGGCACAGTGTAGCAAAAGCGGGCAGAATGGCAACTGAAACGGTAAAGGGGCGCCCCAGTACAGCAGACGAGCCTCCACCTGGGGAGGCCCGTTCACGCCGCCTCCCCCCCCCCGCCTGGGGCGCCCCACGCCATTTTTCCGAGCAGCATTGTAGGATGCCAAAACCAGTGCGGCAACTTACTGGACATCACCTGGTTGCCATCCACATCTCAGCGCGTTCTGCTGCCTTGGGACTATTCGCACAACAGACCGCTACTGACGAGGCCTCCCCCCGCACCACCGGGACGCCCCACGCCGTTTTTCGGAGCTGCATTGTAGGATACCAAAAACCAGTGCGGCACCCAGGTAACATCACCTGGGTGCCGTCCAGAACTCAGCACGTTGTGCTGCCTTGGGACTATTCGCACAAAACACAGCTACTGACCATTGTTGCTTCTTTTTTTAAAAAAAATTTAAATGTATTTACTGTTTTTGTTGCGTTGTATATATTTATAAGTTATTAAAGTGTTATAATCCTACAACTTTGTTGGAGTGCTATATATTTTTAATGTGACACATAATTGTGAAGACTTTGATGTACAAAAAGGCATCCCTGGAATCTTCCGCTTCAGGCTCGGACCCACACACCCTCACAGTGAGAATCCC
The DNA here is from genome assembly GCF_964263255.1 of Lissotriton vulgaris. Classification (NCBI taxonomy): domain Eukaryota; kingdom Metazoa; phylum Chordata; class Amphibia; order Caudata; family Salamandridae; genus Lissotriton; species Lissotriton vulgaris. Next base: position 1,025,000,256 of record NC_141696.1, on the reverse strand, counting down.
CTCGCCAAGCACAATACAGGATGGTTATCAGATAGTAGGAACGCGTGTGGTGTGACGGATCTCATGAGGTGGGGGCCTTGATCTACTGTAACTCCTTTGAAGAGGGGTGATTCTCGACAGCTGGGGCCATAAACTACACCTGCAGGACTAGGTGATAGCCTGGGACCGGCCTGGACAATCGGACACAGAGGAAGAGGAGTGTCAGAGGGTGCGGTAGTGAATAGGGTGAAAGGGAGGTGTCGGGCGGGCACAGGGTGTGATTCTCAGAGAAGAACAGCGCAGATGGGAGGAGGTTTCTGGGCCATGCATGAGAGAGAGAGCGGGGGTGACCAGTGAGTGGGGGAGATGCTTGCGAGGGTGGGAAGCCATGCTGAGGATCAGCGGCGTGCAGAGAGTGGGCCTGGTCAAGGCATCTAAAATGGCTGCCGTGCTCAACAAAAGTGTGGCATTGCAAAAAAGGCAAGATGGCGCAGACAATGTTTATCAATAAGGATTAATTTATAACAATTATTTTTAACAAAATATTTAATCGCAGTGACAAAATAGCGGTCAACAGTTCCTGATTTCCATCGAATCGAACGTTAACAGACGTCACGCAGCAACAAAAAAAAACGCTCACGAACAGCGCAGATGGGAGGAGGTTTCTGGCCCATGCATGAGAGAGAGAGCGGGGGCGCATACAGCAAAAAAAAAAAAACGCTCACGAACAGCGCAGATGGGAGGAGGTTTCTGGCCCATGCATGAGAGAGAGAGCGGGGGTGACCAGTGCGTGGGGGAGATGCTTGCGAGGGTGGGGAGCCATGCTGAGGATCGGCGGCGTGCAGAGAGTAGGTCTGGTCAAGGCATCTAAAATGGCTGCCGTGCTCAACAAAAGTGTAGCATTGCAAAAAAGGCAAGATGGCGCAAACAATGTTTATCAATAAGGAATAATTTATAACAATTATTTTTAACAAAATATTAACTCGCAGTGACAAAATGGCGGTCAACAGTTCCTGATTTCCATCAAATTGAACGTTAACAGACGTCACGCAGCAACAAAAAAGCCGCTGGAAGACATGTATCAACATATATGAGCCTCCTCAGCCACCCTCAGAAAACATAAGGGGTCAGGATACGTCTCCCGTACCCCCTTATACCTAGTAATTTAAATAAATCGAAACACAAAATGGCGAATTCACGTTTCGCTACCAGTTTGCGACCCGGTTCGCGAACCGAGAAGCGCTTCTACCGCGAAAAATCAAATTTTAATTATTTGCCCCACGGGACCCTTTAATAACCCCAACATCATTCCAAGGGGGTCAAGAAGGATCTACCTTGCCCCCTTTCATTAAATTCCCCCTTCGTTTTTCTCCTCCTCTTGTCTCGCGATCCTACCGAGAGACAAGATGGCGGCCGCACTGGACTGTTTAGAATGTTGACAGACACCGGAGAGCCAATCAGCTTCGCTACGCAAAGCTCCGTTACGCGAAAAGTACGCGATCTGGTGCGCTATCTAGGACGCTGTCACAGATATATCTGTTTTTTTAAACGTTAATTTCTCAAAATCCACTGGAGCACATATATTGAGACCCAGCAAAGGCACATCGGGGTAACAGTCCCTATAATTTTGCCAAGTTTCGTGTAAATCCATTCAGCCGTTCGAGCTAAAAGTGAGGCCAAAGGCCCTATGGAAAAATGAATGGGAAAAACGCGTTTTGGGACCCCCTTTTTTCTCGGCCCCCCCTTGACGAAACCCCCCCAAATTTTCAGGGGCTGATCAGAAACAAAATGTGCCATTTTCCTGAAAATTTCAGCCGATTCCGTCCACAAACGCCAAAGTTATTAGACATAGAATTTTCAAAAGTTCCATAGAGAAAAAATCCTAACTATATATACCTACTGGCGACCGCCAGTAGGTAATATATATATATATATATATATATATATATATATATATATATATATATATATATATATATATATATATATATATATGCAAATTCAACAGGTTCCAATGAAGGATTCAATGCGCACTCAGACTGAGGGTAGATAACACCAATTTATTTTTTCGCTACACGTTTCGAGACCCACCGGTCTCTTGATCACACGATATTGTTTGACCTCCGCTGCGTGCATAAATAAAGATTTCAAGTGAATAGTGCATCAACATAGAAGAAGCCTTGCAAGTGTTAGTTTTAACATTGACAACATGGCGGCCATCTTAGAACGGAGCAATTTCCACAAGCAATATAGCAATAACATTCATATTTTCATGTTATACTTATTTGCCTTGGCTAGGTGTGTTAGCAGTTTTTAACATACTAATAAAGATGTAAGAACCATCTAATATTGCGGGATTTATATGTCCCATTTACCTCCTTTTTTCAAACATTTAACATTGTAAATATTTATAGGGTGCATTTACATGCACTTTAAACTGTATACATTGTAAAATAATTGAATCACATTGCCTCAATTATCTAAGTTCATTAAATGTATTCATTTACAGTTCTATATTCAAAACCACTTTGCTTTCGGACTAGTGCCGATTTACAGTTATATATTTACAATGTTAAATGTTTGAAAAAAGGAGGTAAATGGGACATATAAATCCCGCAATATTAGATGGTTCTTACATCTTTATTAGTATGTTAAAAACTGGTAACACACCTAGCCAAGGCAAATAAGTATAACATGAAAATATGAATGTTATTGCTATATTGCTTGTGGAAATTGCTCCGTTCTAAGATGGCCGCCATGTTGTCAATGTTAAAACTAACACTTGCAAGGCTTCTTCTATGTTGATGCACTATTCACTTGAAATCTTTATTTATGCACGCAGCGGAGGTCAAACAATGTTGTGTGATCAAGAGACCGGTGGGTCTCGAAACGCGTAGCGAAAAAATAAATTGGTGTTATCTACCCTCAGTCTGAGTGCGCATTGAATCCTTCATTGGAACCTGTTGAATTTGCGCACAAATTTACCGGCTTTTGGGGTCCGGCTGGCACATGCGCCACCTGACTATGGGAACCGTCCAAGAAGGATCGCTTTTGGTGTAAGGATATATATATATATATATATATATATATATATATTACCTACTGGCGGTCGCCAGTAGGTAGTTATAGTTAGGATAATTTTCAATGTTAAATCTCAACATTCTATTTTGAATAACTTTGGCGCCGGTTGACGAATCTGCCTGAAATTTTCAGGAAAATAGTCTCATGGCGGTCCGGTCCTTCCCTGAAAGTTTGGGGGGGATTCGTCAAGCGGGGGCCGAGATAAAAGGGGGGTCCCAAAACGCGTTTTCCCCATGTTAATTTCCATAGGGCGGTCGATTTCACTTTTAGCCCGAACGGCTGAATGGATTTCCACCAAACTTGGCAAAATTGTAGGGACTGGTAGCCCGATGTGCCTTTGCTATGTCTCAAGATATGTGCTCCAGTGGATTTTAAGTAATTAAGGTTCAAAAAAATATATATATCTATAGCCGCGCTCCCGTGCGCGCACGGGAGTGCGCTCCAGGCGCGACACGCGACTTGCGCGCAGGAAGCTGATTGGATCTCAGTTGTCTGTAAACATTCTAAACAGTGCGGAGCGGCCGCCATCTTGTGTCTCGGTAAAATCGAGACAGAAGGGGTTTGAAAAAAAAAGGGGCAAATGACCATAAGGGGGAAGAGTAGACCCCCTCTGACCCCCTAGGTTTGATGTAGGGACTAAAATAGGGTCCTGCAGGGCATTAAAATTTTTTTTTCGTTTTGCGCGGGAATATGCGCTCTCCCGTGCGCGCACGGGAGAGCGCTCCAGGCGCGACGAGCGACTTGCGCGCAGGAAGCTGATTGGATCATAAGGGGGAAGAGTAGACCCCCTCTGACCCCCTAAATCCAGGACTATATTTATGAAGGCCTTGCGCTGTTAGTTTTGCGCTTCCTGTGCGTCAATTTTTGTGACGCACCAGCGGTGTAAAACAATGCGCATTGTTATGCAATATTCAAAAAGTGACGCATCTATCTAGATGCGTCACTTTTTAAATATAGTGCAACGAGGTACATTTTATTACACTGCTGGTGTTATGCGTCACTTTTCTGTGCGCACTCCTTATGACGTTCCAGATGTGTCATATTTAATGTATGACGAATCATGTTGCAGATACAATATGGCGCAGAGTTTTAAAAAGTGACCCATGTACCTAGATGCGTCACTTTTTAAAAATAGCGTCAGGTATAATGTATGCAGAGGGGGTGTTCCCCCACAAAAAGCTTTGTAATAGCGACGCAGTGAAATGTTTGAGATTTCACTGCGTCACTTTTAGGATGCTGTTGCATCCTTTAAATATAGTGCAACGAGGCACATTTTATTACACTGTTGGTGTGATGCGTCACTTTTCTGTACACAGTCCTTATGACATTCCAGATGTGTCATATTTAATGTATGACGAATCATGTTGCAAGGAGTTACAGATACGTCAGTATTTCTGACATATGTGTAAACATAAAAGTGATGCGAGGCCGGCGCAAAATTTTGACGCAATAGCATCCAAAAAATGACGCAGGGAAATCTCATAGATTTCAGTACGTTGTTATTACCAAGCTTTTTGCGAGGGATTGCCCCCTCTGCATACATTATACCTGATGCAGATACAATATGGCGCAGAGTTTTAAAAAGTGACCCATGTACCTAGATGCGTCACTTTTTAAAAAATAGTGTCAGGTATAATGCATGCAGAGGGGGTGTTCCTTGCAAAAAGCTTGGTAATAATGACGCAGTGCGTCACTTTTAGGATGCAGTTGCGCCAAAATCTTGCGCCTGCTTCTCAGCAAACCTTTCACATGGTGCTTTTTCCATGTGAAAGGACACATTACTGGAGTTGCGTCACTTTTGTGACGCACTCCTGCAATGCGTTACTTTTGTGTTTAGAGATATGTCAGAAATACTGACATATCTGTAACTCCTTGCGAATTGATTAGTCATATATTAAATATGACATATGTGGAATGTCATAAGGAGTGCGTCCAGATAAGTGACGCATCGCTATTTTCACGTAGCGATGCGTCACTTTTCAGAAATGAGGCCTCCAGTTTATTCACTGTGTCATAAATTTCTTTTCTAACACTCACCTTCTTTCAGTCCTCCTACTTCACTTCCTTTCACCTCTCATACCTTTCTGTTCTTTCTTACTCATTCTCCTTTCAATTATCAATGCACTATATTTCACTTACTCTTCATTTTTTAAGATTATAGCTCTTTGATGAGAATTGGAGGTAGTTCTGAAAAGAACTTTTGGTTTTCTTCTTTTAACTGAAGAGGAACAAAAACAGGGAATAGAAACTGCTCAACAGGAGCAAAAAGAAAAGAAAAAAATTAGGGGTGGGAAGGGCAGTGATGGTTCTCTAATGCCCGAACCATGAGCAGGACACTTTGCTCCCCATAGGTGAGGAGTTGATTGCAGTATCTGCATCTGACGACCCCATGGTTGAATGCAGGTTGGATGTTTGCTACCTGCCCCTGAGATTGGTCTCTTCCAGAAGAAGTTGCTCCTCCTGTTGATGTAGAGGGAACCTCCTGTGCCAGAGCCCTGACACTTTCTCGGGCAAAATTCTGGGGGTGCCTGGTCTCCACATGGCGAATCATCGTGAAGTTGCCAAAAGAGTATTTTTTTAGGGGGTTACCCCGTGACAGGACCTTTTTGCAGATCCTGCACTCTACTTTTGGTGCATTCACCTTCTTCTGGCCTTCTGGAAACTTAAAAAATTTCCAAATGAAATGTCCCTTCACCTTTGGGGTAGGTGGCTCTTCATCAATGAAGTCATCTTCACTGCTGGATGATCTGGCAGCCATGATGAACCAAGAAAAAAGGAGCAGCAAAAAAGCAGGTCTTTCAGTCACAAAAGTGAAAGAAGAAGTGAAGGAAATGGGTGGGGATTTCATTCATTGTAAAAAAAAACTGTTAGCAACCAATGAAAAGTGTTATTTTAGGGTCACATGACCCGACGCGCTTACGCTGCGCGCTCGGGTGCACTTCCGGGTGCGTTTACGCTGCGCGATCGTAGGCGCTTCCGGGGCGCACACGTGGCGCGATCGTAGGCGCTTCCGGGGCGCACACGTGGCGCGATCGTAGGCGCTTTTGCGTGCGTTTAGGAGCCGCGCACGTAGGCGCTTCCGAGGGCACGTACGTTGTGCGCTGAAGTGACGTCATCAATCTTTAATAGAAATGCATAATCATTTTCAATATTAAAAAAAACAAATTTTATTTGTATGGTACGAAATGTTTTGCATTATTATTAACTTTTCATTCATATTTTTTTTTCACGAACGACAGTTGCGCTCTGGGTGCGCTTTCAGATGAGCTCTCGGAGAAGCTTACAGGAGAGCTTAGCTGAAAGCTTCCAGGAGCGCGCACCCAGAGCGCAAAAGAAAAAAATTATAAAAAAAATGAATACTTAAAAAAAACAGCAAATTGTAAAAAAAAAAAGGTTAGAAACTCGATATACAAAGGAATTAGCATTAAAAAAACCTATGAAATTCACTGAAAAAACCATAGGTTTCACACCAGTTATAGTTAGGAATTAGCATTTAAAAAACCTATGAAATTCACTGAAAAAACCATAGGTTTCACACCAGTTATAGTTAGCTGGAAATTTTACTGATATAAAACCATTGAAATTCCCACGTTATAGTTAGTCGGACTCACTATAACTTGCGCGTACAATGCACTGCTGATGACATCACTCATGACATCACTGATGACACCATCCTTGTGACAGAGTGACAGACCTAATTTCAGTGTAATGTAACGCTTGAAACACATATTCAAAAATAGAAACAAACATTTTCTAAAAAATGGAGATACCCAAACCAGTAACAACAACCAATTCAGTAATTCCACCATCTATATACACATCCACTCATTCACCAACAGTTCTATATAGTCACTCATACATATACTCACTCATCATATGTAGTGATACACCTACACATCCTGTTACACATCAGCAATCATCCAAAAGTTACTCACACACATACTCACACATGCAAATAAACTATTAAACATCCATTTCTTTGCATATACATTTATACACACACTGCCACCTTACTTCTAAGGAAACTTACCCATACTTACTCTCTTAAACAATCACTTATAGAAACACATACTTATTTACACAGGAACTCCTACAATCTCTCACTATATATACTATACTCACTTATATACATCAATACTCACATATACTAGATTAAAACATATGTCGTTACTAATGAAGACACTAGTGAGACAGTCATTCACTCACTAACACACACATATATACACTCATCCACCCATACAGTCCTGCACATATGCTGTCTTCAAAACACATACAAACAGTGAGTCAGTCACCAACCCCATGCAGCCACTTATACACAAAGAGAAACACTGATACAAACATTTAAATATTTAAACAATACTCGCTAATATATGTATTCACTAAGATACACATAATATGCCAGTTACCCAACCAATTTTTTTTAAAAAAACATCCATTTACACACTTATTTAAACATTTATTCTTCCATCGACCTTTACAAATACATATATAAAACAAATTTATTTTTCAGAAAGACACACATTCACTGGATGGTCTCATCAGTGATGTCATGAGTGATGTCATCAGCAGTGCATTGTACGCGCAAGTTATAGTGAGTCCGACTAACTATAACGTGGGAATTTCAATGGTTTTATATCAGTAAAATTTCCAGCTAACTATAACTGGTGTGAAACCTATGGTTTTTTCAGTGAATATATATATATATATATATATATATATCCTACTGTCGGTCGCCTGTAGGTAGTTATAGTTAGGACCTAGTTTCCATAGGAAATCCACAACATTCTATTTGGAATAACTTTGGCGCTGGTGGAGGAATCTTCGTGAATTTCTCCAAGAAAATGGCCTGTCCGGTTTCGCTGCTTGCCTGAAAGGTTGGGGGTGATTCGTCAAGCGGGGGCCGGGAAAAAAGGGGGTCCCAAAACATGTTTTCCCCATGAAATTTTTTATAGGGACCTTTAGCCAGGGCTACAACCTGAACGGCTGAATGGAGTTACACGAAATTTGGCTGAGAGGTAGAGTTCTGTTCGCAGATTGTGCTTTTTGGTGTAAATCCGTTAAGTAGTTTCTGAGAAAATTGCAAGTAAAATCATAGCAATATCTAGAGACGGAGTTCAGCACGCGTACTGAAATCTGTTCAATTACGAGCGCGAGCTGCATGCTGATTGGCTGTGAACTGTCTGTCCACACTCGAAACCAGGAAGTGATGGCGGCCACCTTGTGTCACACTAGAACCGAGTCACAAGAAAACAGTAAAACAAAGTAGAGAACTAAGGGAAGGGGTTAGGGTAGAGACATTCTGGGCTTGCTCAGGGGGTCATACATGGATGTTTAGGCTCTATTTTTTTTTTAAAGAAAAATCGCGGCGTACGCGAATGGAAATACGTACAATTACGAGCAGGAGCTGCAAGCTGATTGGCTGTTAATACTCCAAACCAGGAAGTGTTGCCAGCCATTTTGTTTGTCGGGAGAGCACAGTCAGAAGAAAACAGTTAAACAAAGTTGAGAAATAAGGAAATGGGGCAGGGTAGAAACATTATGGTCTTGGTCAGGGGGTGGTACATGGATCTTTAGGCTCAATTTTTATTTTTTTACAATAAAAAATGAAGGGGTACTCGTGCAGTAGTTGTACGCGGTGGAAAAGTTGAAAAAAAAGTAGAAGTCCGTTTTATTCATTAGGTTCCGGGGGGAAATTACGGGGGCAATTTTTCTGCATAATGGGGGCTTGTAAGGTGCCCCGAGCACTCGGGAATGGAACTCTTCTGGTTTTATTTTGCAGTATGAGGGGGGGTTACGGTCGTACTCCCTGCAGTCTCGGTGAGCGGCACCCCTCGGGTCTTTTAAAAAAACACAAATATGTTTTGAGGTCTCTCTCTCCCCGTACACGTCGCAGGGAACACCACATTTCTGGGGCAGTGATGTGTAAAATGACCTTCCAGCTTAAAATCGCGGCGTACACGTATGGAAATACGTACAATTTTTTTTTTTTTTTATTAAAGACCTTTATTCTACATGAAACATAGCATGCATTGCATATCACTTAGTAATGTATGTTGGACCAAAAGAACACATCCTGTCTGCATAGCATAATTATGTTGGACACAGCCATTTAGCCGGCATCCCGGGGGCCCGGCGGCATACAGTGCAGCAAGCTGCCAGAGTCAACAGTGCTTAGTCACATCAAAGCAGCGGAATATATAGGCCCATGAGTGTTGCAAGTATCAGATTTTCACTCGTGCCCAAAAACCTTAGATATGTGAAAAAGGTCTAGGAACAAACTAACTACCCCAACCAACCCTAACCCTCCCCCGTGTACCAGCAAAAATGTACCTAGTAGTGTACTCCAATCGGTGCTATCAGCAAGTTCATACTACACTGCCTACAGCTATCACTGGAAATACGTACAATTACGAGCAGGAGCTGCATACTGATTGTCTGTTAATACTCCAAACCAGGAAGTGTTGGCAGCCATGTTGTTTGTCTGGAGAGCAGAGTCAGAAGAAAACAGTAAACCAAAGTTGAGAAATAAGGAAACGGGGCAGGGTAGAAACATTCTGAGCCTATAGTCTTGGTCAGGGGGTGGTACATTGATCTTTAGGCTCAATTTTTATGTTTTAAAAAATAAAAAATGGCGGGGTACTCCTGCAGTAGTTGTACGCAGTGGAAAAGTTGAAAAAAAGTAGAAGTCAGTTTTAATTATTAGGTCCCGGGTGAAAATTACGGGGGCAATTTTTCTGCATAATGGGGGCTTGTAAGGTGCCGCGAGCACTGGGGAACGGAACTCCTCTGGTTTTATTTTGAGGTATGTGGGGGGGTTACGGTCGTACTCCCCGCAGTCTCGGTGAGCGGCACCCCTCGGGTTTAAAAAAAAAAAAATACAAATATGTTTTGAGGTCTGTCTCTCTCTCTCCCCGTACACGTCACGGGGGAAAGCCACATTTCTGGGGCAGTGATATGTAAAGTGACCTTCTAGCTCCGGGTACCTGCATTAAGTGGAGTTTTTTATTAATGTCGGGAGGGTGGGCTTGATAATACGTCCTTGTTAATTCCCATAGAAGCCTATGTTCTGGTGTTAACATGGGCTTCTAAGGGAAATAACAAGGCTGTATAATGAAGGTCATTATCGCCGTTTTATCGGCAGTTTCGAGCCAATAAAACAGCGATAATTTTAACACCGGTCCTTGATAATATGCACCTAAGTTTAGTGGTAAAAAAAAAGAGCAATGGGCAATATTATCAACAAAAGGCGCTACATTATCATCGCTTTTATTGGCAGGAAACTGCTGATAAAGCGGCGATAATGGGATTGATAATATGCCCTTGTGAATAACCACAGCAGCCCAGGTTAACATCAGAACTTGGGCTGCTATGGGAATTTACAAGGGCCTATGGTTTTTTATTAATGTTGGGAGGGTGGGCTTGATAATACGTTGGGCTTCTATGGGAAATACCAAGGCCGTATTATCATGGTCATTATCGCTGTTTTATCGACAGTTTCTTGCCGATAAAACAGCGATAATTGTAACATCGGTCCTTGATAATATGCACCTAAGTTTACTGGTCAAAAAAAGAGCAATGAGCCATATTATCAACAAAAAGGTGATACATTATCATCGCTTTTATCGGCAGGAAACTGCTGATAAAGCGGCGATAATGGGCTTGATAATATGCCCTTGTGAATAACCATAGGATCCCAGGTTAACACCAGAACCTGGGGTGCTATGGGAAGTTACAAGGGCCTATTGGCAAGCCCATTATCGCCGCTTTATCGGTAGTTTCCTGTCGATAAAAGCGGCAATAATATATCAGCTTTTGTTGATGATATTCTCGTTCATTTCTATGATAGTATGTAGGGGGAGAGGAGTTGGCCTAACAGCTAGGGCGCTCGACCTGGCGAACTGGGTTCGAGTCTCGGTAATGGTGCTAAACCTCCTGTGATTCTGGGCAAACCACTTAATCTCCCCATGCCTAACAAAAATGAATATGTGTCCTCATGTAATGTAACTGGTGCTATGTAAAGCGCTCTGATACCAGATTCGGATTCGGGTCAAGTTCGTGCTATAGAAAACTCTGCAAAAAAAAAAGGTTTCCTTTTTTGTTGGTGTAGCAGTTGTACTCTCTTCGCATGCTCAGCGTACTTTCGAAGCCCACGTTTTCTTTTTCTTCAAGTTCAACAAGCAAACCTTTCTTTATATCAGTTAGTAAATCTGTCGCTTTCTTTTTCCGGTTCGTGTGTGTCATCCGCTGCTGTACTTTTGTACATTATTAATAGTCATATTCTATGGGAAATAACAAGGCTGTATTATGAAGCTCATTATCGCCGTTTTATCGGCAGTTTCCTGCCAATAAAACAGCGATAATTTTAACACCGGTCTTTGATAATATGCACCTAAGTTTACTGGTCAAAAGAAGAACAATGAGCCATTTTATCAACAAAAGGAGATACATTATTGTCACTTTTATTGGCGGGTAACTGCCGATAAAGCGGCGATAATGGGCTTGATAATATGCCCTTGTGAATAACCATAGGAGCCGAGGTTAACACCAGAACCTGGGCTGCTATGGGAAGTTACAAGGGCCTATTATCAAGCACATTATCTCCGCTTTATCGGCAGGGTACTGTCGATAAAAGCGGCGATAATGTATCGCCTTTTGCTGATAATATGATCCTTCATTTCTATCATAGTATGAAAAGCTTTCCTTTTTTTTTGTGTAGCAGTTGTACTGTGTTTGCATGCTCAGCATCGTTTCGAAGCCCACGTTTTCTTTTTCTTCAAGTTTAACAAGCAAACCTTTCTTTATATCAGTTAGTAAATCTGTTGCTTTCTTTCCCCGGTTCGTGTCATCCGCTGCTGTACTTTTGTACAGTATTAATAGGCATATTTTTATATATTTATTTGAAAGGTAGTGCCGATGAGCCAAATGTTGATTACGTACTTCGTCCACCGCCATTTTAGTAGAACTCAGTAGTTTTCAATGCTAGTCTTGACTATCTTACTATAGTATTTCAACATTATTTTTATTGTGGGCCGTCATACCCCTCCCCCACAAAATAAAAGAAGTATGTAGTTTTTTTTAATTAACTTTTATTAAACAATAAATATAAACGAAACTCAATTATAACTATATAAGAACTGGAAAAATAACTTAAACAATGTTATAAACAAATTGTGAAATGGATTCCAAAAGGTGTCCGATTGTTAATCTGCAAAAGAAAAAGAAAATTAGAGTTTAGAAGTATGTAGATGTGAGTAAATGAGCTGAAGCATTACGGGGCATATTATCAAGAACGGTGATAAAATTATCGCCGTTTCAGCGGCAGGAAACTGCAGCTAAAGTGGCGATAATAGGCTTGATAATATACTGTTTTGAATTCCGATAGCAGTGCAGGTTCTGGTGTTAACCTGGGCTTCTATGGGATTTTACAAGGGCATATTATCAAGTTCATTATCGCCACTATAGCGGCAGTTTCTTGCAGCTGAAACGGCGATAGTTTTATCGCCGTTCTTGATACTATGCCCCTACAAGTTTTGGTAACTCTACGGTTTTACGTGTGTAGTGTGACTCGTACATTCCAGTTCTGTTATAGTGCTGCGTTCAAGTGGTGTCTATATGAAAGTGCCTAGTGCGTTACTGAGGCCCGTTATGGCGACTTATTTCTAATGCATTTCTGTGAAGGCTTTGTAGATCTAGGCGTTTGTGCTTATCGTTGTGTAAACCTTGCGGGTAAACATTTTAGGCAGTTGGTGTCACAACTTATTCTGAACAATGCTTCTACAAGTCTACACGTCGAAGACAGCAGGGTCTAAGTTTAGGAGAGAAAGAGAAATGATGTCACAGAGAGTGGGAGAGAGAGAAAACAATAAAACTCTGGGCCATAATATCAAGTCTGGGCGACAAAATTATTGCCACTTTATCGGCAGGAAAGTGTCGCTAAAGTGGCGATAATGGGTGTGATAATATGCTCTATGGAATTCCAATCGAAGGTTATGTTAGATGTCCTTCGCATCTAACATGAGCTTCGATTGGAATTCTATAGAGCATATTATCAAACCTATTATGGCCACTTTAGCGGCAGTTTGGTGCCGATAAAGTGGCAATAATTTTGTTGCCAAGGTTTGATAAAATGGTCGTCTCTCCTTTCATAAATAAAAGTTACACTACAGTTTTGTGAGTGCAGTGTACCTGGTACATTTTATTTGTTATAGTGCTGCATTTAAGTGGTGTCTATATGGAAGTGCCTACTGCGTTAATAACGCCTGTTATGCCGAATTATTTCTAATGCATTCCGATGATGGATTTGTATATCTAGGCCCCTGTGCTTACCGTTGCATAAACCTTGCGGCCAAACACTTCAGGCACTTGGATTCACAACTTAATTTCAACAATTCTTCTACATGCTTAATCAGACAGCAGTGTCTAAGTTTGAGAGAGAAAGAGAAATGATGTCACAGAGAGTGCGAGAGAGAGAAAACAACATTAAAACTGTGTCGCAGAGTCTGGAGTTGAGATTTTTTCCTTGCATCACTTTAACCATGTTAAAAGTGACTCAAAAGTTACTGCTCGGAGGTAATGATAGAATTTAAACAGAAGCTACTGTACAGTACGCTCTCTGGGCCATAATATCAAGCCTGGGCGACAAAATTATCGCCACTTTATCGGCAGGAAAGTGTCGCTAAAGTGGCGATAATGGGTTTGATAATATGGAATTCCAATCGAAGGTCATGTCTGATGTCTTTCACATCTAACATGAGCTTCGATTGAAATTCTATAGAACATATTATCAAACCCATTATCGCCACTTTCCTGCTGATAAAGTGGCGATAATTTTGTCGCCCAGGCTTGATAATATGGCCCTCTCTCGTTTCACAAATAAAGCTAACACTACAGTTTTACGAGTGCAGTGTACCTGGTATATTTCAGTTGTTATAGTGCCGCATTCAAGTGGTGCCTATATGGAAGTGCCTACTGCATTACTGACGCCCGTTATGGCGACTTATTTCTAATGCATTCCTGTGAAGGCTTTGTAGATCAAGGCTGCTGTGCTTACCTCGTATAAAGAGTACGGCCACCGGATTTCACTACTCCACTTGAACTCTGCTTCTATACGTCAAAGTATATTCAATAAGTTGCAGAGAATTCCATTGCTGTTGCTCAATAGACCGTGGTTGCTTCTGAACGATGTTTGCTGAAGGAAACAAAAGGACATTTTGATTAGTCATCGTAAACGGAGTTGCGTAACTACTATCAAAAGGGAATTTTAATGCGAGTTCTTGATATTCCGTAGTTAATAGTGTTGCAGCTACAGCAAACAAAGGAAGACCAATAAGTTAATAGAGGCTTGCGACGGCCTCGTGATGCAGAAAAAAAAATACTATCATGGACACACAATTAATAATAATATGGGGGCTAAGCATGTGTCGTAGTACAGAAATGCAAAACAGAAATTAATGCTCGCACAATTTTTAAGATTAGAGGTGTATAGGACCTCGTGACTTATAAAGAAATATTTCAATTGTGTAAGTACAATTTAAAACCATTTAGGGGGAGGAAAGCCATATTAAGGGTAAAAAAATAGTATTATGCATATACAATTTACAGTGCAGGCTGATGTTGTGACGTCTTCTCTTACCTTTGATTTTGTCGTGTCTTGAAAGGCTGTGGTTTCACTGAGTCTGGGGTGTTTTCGACAGTCTGTTGTCATCGCAGCAGAGGCAGGCAAAAGAGAGCATGCTCACGTCGGTGCCTGCATTATATGGGAACCGCAGGGGCTGACCAAACCAAGCCCAAGTCCGTCATTGGTAGCATTTTCGCGGTCTGCAAAAATGATGGCCCTGGGGGATATCCCATTGGCTAATGTTTTGGTTTCCAGGCTAAATGATAGCAAGCATGCTTGGTGGTGGCATGTGTGCAGTGTGGGCGGGTGTGAACCGTGCATGTGCAAGTGTGAGTGTGTGCATCAACAATTAACAACAGAGAGAGATGGGGGCGGTGTTATCATATGTGCAGAGGCATGCCCAGAATCGGATCTGCAATGAGTCAGCACTTCTCATCATTCTCCTTAGCGCGCCCTGAGCTCTGATTTGTCACCGAGAGGGTGATCGCACCATAGTTTGTACTGCTTATCATACTCAGCGTGTACGCGTGCATACAGTACGAATATGCTTTGATGTTACGCGTCGCATTAAAGCTTCGATGTGACGTCATGTACGGCGTTCTGTATGCGAAAGGGGGCAATGTTTCTACTTGGTTTAAAACTTGTATGTATTTAATGTACATACTAAGGGCAGACATTTGGGATAACTATGAATTTTTTAAATACTTTTAATAATCATATATTACTTTTAATAAGAATTACACAAATCGCGGTAGAACATCATGCGTACTCGTATTGAAAGAGTTGTGCAAGCGCATCATAAGCGTACGTAAAGCCATGTGACTTAAAAAGTAGAGATTTCATTGGTTCATAACTTTTCCTATTGCGACTGTTGAAAGTTCTGTCCCATTATAAATATTCGACTTTGACTTTCTAAGAAGAAGCATTTGTTCTGAGAATCTTCTCAAATAGAAGCAAGATCACAATAACAAGAGCAATGGAGTCATATTACAGCAGTTCTTCAGAGGGAGATTTCATTCCTGAAGAACCTCCAAAGAAGAGGAAAGAAGCTCTAATTTGGAATTTTTTCACTTTTCCAGAAGATCCAAAAAAGGTGAATGCTCCAAAAGTAACTTGTAAAATTTGCGAAACAACTCTTTCAAGGGGTGATCCATGTAAAAAATACTCTTTTGGCACAGCAAATATGGTGCAACACGTGAAGAATTTGCACCCCAAGAACTTTGCTCAAGCTGCAAGACGGAGGTTGCACGAGAACCCACCTGCTGCTACTCCTAGCACATCAACTGCGTCAGCAGCATTTTCAGCAAGCAGTCCACACCCACATATTGATTCTGACTTTGCTAAAGTTAAAATTCTATGCATTTATTGAGATAAACTTTTGTGTTATGGGGAACAGTCTATAGACTTGATGAAACGCAGGATACAGGATCATTGCTGTCCTCGACATTAGTTGTTCTTTTTTTCATTCTTTTGTTCTGCTTGGAATTTGTTGAGTAAACACAAAAAAATACAAAACAAAAAAAACTGTTCTTTTTAGAACTAGCTTCACTGGTCAAAGAAAGAACTATATTTCTATGTTAGTGTGTAAAAGTTTGTCAGAATGAATGTGTAGTTCATAAATAAATGAATGAATATGTTACTAGTGTATGGAGAATGTGAAAGTGCAGAACTATAAGGAACTGCTACAGCATAAATCTATAAGGTGTTTATCTATAGTATACGGTAGTATGTCCGAAGCACTTGAATGTACATGTACATAAATATGTTACAAGTTCATGTTTCAATTTGCGTTGCTGGTGAAAGTGCCTGGGTGAATTTGTATGTCTTAGGGGTGGATTTACAATCTCCTTGTGCCTCTTTTACACAGCCGTTGTGCCACTTTAGTGACACAGCGGTGGTGCAAAAGATGTGCCATGGTGGGTGGTATCAACAATGTGACGCATCTGGAGGGTGTATCACATTGTAAAGAAGAGGGTTTCTTGTGTAGAAGGGGGTGCAGCAAGGCCTCCTAAAAGTGAGTGAAATGTATAACATTTTATTCAGTGACTTTTGAGCTTATGCTGCGTCAAAACCTTGCACATGCTTGAAGCAGGTGTAAGGATTGATACAGCATTGTGAGCATAGGGCCCCAAGAGAATTACTGGAGCTGTGTTATACTTGCAACCGACGTCAAGCAATAATTCATCCAAAAATTACTTTGCAATTTAGTTTTGTTATTATTTTATAATAAGAATATGAAATATAATCTAAAAAATATATATAAATATATAAAATTAAAAATATAGAAAATTACTATAAAAAAGACATAATAATAATACATTTATAAATTATCATTTACAAAACCTATGAAATTCACTGAAAAAACCATAGGTTTCACACACGTTATAGTTAGGAATTAGCATTTAAAAAACCTTGCAAATTCATTGAAAAAACTATAGGTTTCACACGTTATACTTAGCTGAACATTTCTATCATACAAAACCTTTGAATTTTCTCCATTATAGTTAGCTCAGCTAACTATAACTTGCGCGCCCGCAATGCACTGCTGATGACGTCACATATTACATCACTCATGACATGGTCAGTGACATCACTCATGACATCACTGATGACATCTCAAATGACATCCCTGATGACATCACTGATGACATCATCCTTGTGGCACACCTCCTCCTACTGTAATATAACCTTTGATACACACAATCAAAAATAGAAACTAACATTTTCAAAAAAATGGAAATACCAATTCCAGTTAGAACAAACTATTAAGTAATCCCAAAATCTACATACACATCCACTCATTCACCTACAGTTCTATATAGTCACTCATACATGTACTGACTCATCATATGTACTCATACACCTATATATCCTGTTATACACCGACACTCATCTATAGAGTTACTCACACACATACTTACACATGCAAATAAACTATCAAATATCCATTTACTTGCATATACAGCTATGCATCCACCACTACACTAACTTCTAGAGAATCGACATACTTACTCTCTTAAACAATCACTAATAGAAACACATACTTATTTATACAGGAATCTGTCGTTCTCAGATATACTCACTTATATACATCAATACTCATATATACTAGTTTAAAACATATGTAGTTACTCATAAAGATACTATTGAGACAGTCATTCACTCACTAAAACACCCATACACACACTCATCCACCCATACATTCCTACACACATGCTGTCTTCAAAACACATACAAACAGTGAGTCAGTCATTCATGCATCTGTGCGGTAAGTAATACTCCCCACTGAACCGTACAAACACTCATTTTGCTACTCAAAAAACCAACTAATAACCCATATACACACTCATGTAGCTACTCGCCAACCCATGCAGCCACTTATATACAAAGTGAGATACTGATACAGATATTTAAATATTACTTGCTAGGACACCTATTCAGTAAGATATACTTAATACGTCAGTTATACAATCAATTTTACAAAAAAAACGTCCATTTAGACACTTATTTACCCATTTATTCTTCCATCGACCGTTAGATATACATATATATAAAAAATATTTTTCAGAAAGACACACATTCACCACCAACTGCCAAGGGCTTTAAACAGAAAGGGAGGGGCCCTTGATGGCCCTGGGGACCGCTAGCCCCCAGGGCCGGCTCCTGCAATGTCCCGGGGTGCCCACCCCCGGGGACATTGCTGTTTGCTATGGCAGGGCAGGAGTACGGCTCCCACCCTGTCATAGCAAACTCTGCTTTGGTTTTTGGAAGCGAGGCAATTGCCACAGAAGTGTGTGTCTTAAGTTCATGTGGCACCAAGAATACAAAGTTGACAAACCAATGTATGAATCTACATAAAAATACTAAACTAAGAGACACCAAAATAATTACATTTGGATGAGGGGAATTGGAGGCATTTATCTTAATGGAGAAAGCACTGAGAAAAAGTAAAGCACCATTTAAATATAACAGTTCATGGTTGACCGGGACCTAGGGACAATTTCAGGCTCATTACCATGAATACACCAGGCGGGCCTTCTAAGTAAAAGTTATTACCTTCGGACTTAAGCTTTTTTTTTGAAGTCAGAATGATCCTGTGGCGTGATGTCCAAGGCTGAAATCACTGAGAGCACCTCAAAGTTAGGCACCTTGTCAGTTCCTACTGAAGCCATTGGATTTTTTTTATCAAAAGCTCTGTCTGGGACAAAGCTGGAATATGTGCATACTAAGGTACCTTCAACATTGGGATATATTTTTGGCCATAACAGTTCCTCCCGTGACCTATTGACAACGGATCGGACATCGCTGCCCAGAACATTTGCACATGGATGGCACAGCTGTGACTCAAAAATAGACTGCGGCCCTCCATGACTATCTGGCTCTTTTCTCCATCTAGTGCCTCTCCATGAAATCAGCTCTTATTTTTCTTTTTCCTCTGGACTTAGCCCCTGGGCTTCTGGACTTGGATCCTTCTGCACCACGCCATTTTGGGACTATCTTCCACTGCCTCTCCTACCCTCGATCTGCCATTTTAGCAATCCCTGTCCCATCCTCCATCCGCTGGTCTCCTGCTGGGTGACATCGCGATTGTCTCTAGTTCGACACGGCCCTGCTCCTCATTTTTCTGTTTTTGTTAACATCTCTGGCGCCTTTACCATTTTGTTTCCCTCTCACCTTCCTGTCTTTATCTGCTGTCCTTACCCTTTCCATTCTGTGCTCCCCCTTTTTCTTCCCCTGCCTCTAAGGCTGTTTCTTGCCGCCGCTTAACCTCCTCTTTTACTTTTCTTCCTCTTGTTGTTTGTTGCCTCATCATGCGTCTTCTCATTGCCATCCTTGAGTATTCTCATATCGTTAACTCATGTTCTTTTTTCCATTGTGAAACATTGTGAAATTGTTTTGTAACTTTGTGTAACTTGCTTCGTTATGATACTCTGTAAAGCGATCTGATACCTCTGGGTCTAGCCAGCGCTATAAAAAATTTCAAAAAATAAAATAAATCAAATATTTTTGGCTTTACCCTGCTCAAAGGTTTTTCACACTTAGGCCTGATTTATATCTTGGAATTATGGATACTCCATTGCTAGTGCCTGAGAGGGCTTGGTTCCATGCTACAGATTATCTTGTGTAGCTCAGTTCAGCTAGCCTGGATGTCCTACATTTGACTGGACTTGTCAAACCCTTGCTGCAGAAAGGCACACTGTAATGTGTGGAAAACATGTGTGTTGATATTTGGAATTTTCTTTTTCGGTGGCTTGCAAAGACTTGCTTCATGCGGAGGCATGCCTTTCTCCAGAGGGTTCATTTTAGTTTTTCCTTAATGTATCTGATCCACTGTGATTGATCTACCCCTTCTGTGAGATGAAACACTGCAGTGATAGGGTGTGTAGTCTTAAATTATTTGCGGGTAGCATCATTACTATAATTTTTCTTCCTCACCCCAGTCCTTTCTGACTATTGTTTGTCTAAATTTGACTGCTGCCAGTTTGGCTGCTTTAGTAGCTAACTAAGGGGAATGTAGAGGTGGTGATTTGTAGGGATCACTGATGGCAGAGGAGTTAAATTTTTAGGTAGGCACTGGGCTGCCTGTCTCCAGGGTGTGCACGTACCCCATAATTCAGGGACAGTGAAAAAAGAAGAACAAATCAGGGACACAGGTTTACTAGTAAGTCTTCATTCAGTTCAACCACACAAACACAAAAACAAAAACTAAAGCTCACTAGCTCCCTCCACAGAAGAGAGTGTGGTTGGGGTAAGGGTACAAAGGAAAAAGGGGAGACCAACAGAGGGAGGGAGCAGGAGAGGGAAGCAAGGAGTGTGGAATCCATCTTATTTTAGGTTCCGTTTTGTGCCATTCAATAGGACCAAGTCTTCAGCAGGTGCTCAGGACTGTTAGACTCTAAGTGAACTTGAACTGTCTGTAAATTTGCTGTAACCAAAAGGCCTTGAGAAATGACAAAGCATTAAGTGTTAGTGACAAGATGTTGCTATGCTTCTCTTGCTAATTTCATGTATAGCTAACTACCTTATTCTGGTTAATGATTGAATAGATGAGTGTTCAGGAGCCGCACTAAGAGCTGGTCATGTCCCTGACTCCACAAACCTCCTTTCCAACCTGATTTCTTTGTCCTACCTCATTGTTGGGTGGCAAGAATATGTATCCACCTTTGAGATCACTCACCTCTAGCACCTACGTCTCCTTTTCAAGGGCAATGCTGTGAGTCTCTTCAGTGACTAGACACCTCTAGAGCATGTTCTTTATATCCATACTTCTTACTGTGAATAATGATTGTGCGTCTCCTGGTGTACTATATGTATGTGTCAATGTTAGGCAAATCGATAGTCTTTTCATTTGAGTTAGAATTGTGTTGTATCAGGCCGATAACATTTATTTGTCCTTCTATCTTTATCTTGGGTACTTTATATCATTCCCTTCTTCTTAATCATTTTAGAGTTTTGGATAGTTCTGATTACCTTCCACCTTGATGTGAGTGTAAGCAGTTGTTAAAGCTGCAGGATGAGTTAGCTGCTGGTTGATTAATATTTGCACATTTTATTTTCTGAAAACATGGCACACTGTTCATTTGATTAATGAAGAATTTCAAAACTGTAAAGAAATGTGGCAAAAAGAGAAAATTGCTACACAGCTCTGTTCTTCTCTCATTTCACATGCACAGAATTCGGAGGAAAAGAATAGAGCGGTAGTTTGGTGGCATCAAATAGACTGCCACCCTATGCTAATGTGACAGAATTAAATCAATCAAATGTATTTTATCAATTAGCTCCTAAAGAGCTTGCAACCTGTAATGCATAAGGTTAAATTGCATAACACATTTCAAGCTGTACATCCTGACTTGACAAATGCTCATCAAGCTCTCTACAATTATTCATCAGTGTTCACAAGAAACTGTAGGATTTCCCTCCTGTGTGACATATGGCCTTGCCTGGCCTCCGAAATATGATAACACTTATTTCCTGTCCACCATGACGGCCTCTTCACTGAATTATCTCATTTTAAATATGGCTACTAAAGTGTGAGAGTGACTAACGCATCAGTATAATTTAATTCAGAAGTTGAAAGAGGCTCTACAAAATTAAAGGGACCAGAAAGAGATTGCAAACCCTCTTCCCATAATAATGCATACAAGTAAAGCCGCAAACGAACGTGCTGAATTATTTGATAAATTAACTGGTTTACAATTTGAAATTTTGCAATGGCTCCTCTCTGTGAGTTCCCAAGACCAGCTAGATGAATTGTTACTTCTCACTCGTTACAGGAACGAAGACTCTTCTCTTTTCGATTGGCTCTATGGCCACTACATTAGAGTGTTGGGTGTGTTGTTAGAATGTAGCCATAGAGACCAAAACATACCTTTAAGTATCACTGTCCTTTAATCTGTTCCATTTTACTGTAAGCAGTTGTACAGTTGTCATCAAAACTACTATCTCACTTTAAACAGGCTGTAGCTCAAATACAAATGTGTAGGAAGGCTATTCGGGACCTTAATGGTCCATTGCAAATAAAACATTCATACCTCCTGGTCAATTAGTATCAAATTTGAAAGACGACAACAAAAAAAGTGCACTCACATACCCAAAGTGCTTTCCTTGTCTCACTTTTTAATGGAAAAGAACACTATTTTCCATTTTGAAGTAGATAGAACATGTAGAGTGGGCATAATGCACTTGCATTACTGTTAACAGTTCGACAAAGTGAATTATTGGAATGTGTTTTTCTGTACTGGATCAACCTTCAATTGTGTTTGCTGTGCTTGCACTATTTTGTTTTATCCTGCCTGAATTTCTTGGTATGGGGAAGGGGTGAATGTAATGATGTGTGGCACTTGTGATCCTCAGCACAGTGTTCAAGTTCTAAATATTTTTTGAAGAATACATACAATAGTTGTTTATGCTTCACAATGTGTGAATGTGGTACTGCAGAAGCGAACACTGACCAACTGCTGATACTAAAGGTGCCAAGTCACAGTTCCCTAACCCCCCTCCTATTTTTTGTTGTTGCAGTATGCAATAGTCTAACTACATGACAAACACATACTCTGGGGATAGAGTCCAGACTGGTTCCCCCCTGCCCTGGCCATATCTTTCTTAAAAGAACATTTGGTTTCACAACATCATGCTTTTTGAAAATGGAAAGTGGCTTTTGACAATAGTGATGCTTGCCACACTGCAGCCCCTGAAGCCTTGCTACAACTATTCAGTCCGGAGCACAGTCAGCAATAGCAAAAAAGGAATACATGAGAGGGAACAAAGCTATTAAAAGGGAAGGTGAGAGAATGGCAACATATTCCCACTAAGCAAGCAAGGATACCAAAGAACATTAATAAGAGGCAATCTTGTCTTCCAACTATATCTGTATATACACATATTACCTTTGTTTCCCCCTAACATCCAGAGTTCACTAAGGATATATTGAACTGAAGATTTCTTTAATTTTCTATAGGAAAATTATAGCTTTGATCATGCTGTGTTTGATTAGTTCACTGTGGTATAGAAACATACCAAAATGTTTTCCTTTTACTTCCTACTGATCATAGAGATGTATGATACATTAAGAACTATTTAAGGAATGGCGCACAGGGTAAACTTGTGCAGTATGTGTTTTACAGTGTTGTCTAGTAAGACCAATAGGCTTGTGTTTATAAGAGAATGAGAGTAAGGCAGGTGATATTTAGGATTTCTGGTTGAAGTACACAAAAGAGTTGTGGCTCTTAATTGCAAATGAATGGACGGTTGAAATCCATATGGTGAAAGTCAATAGCATGTGAAGAGGTTTGGAGCAGTGTTGAAGAGAAGGAGTTCTGTGCCTGGGACACAAGGCTAGTGACAACATTGAACATTTACCAATGCAGTCACTTAAAAGTATTTTTCCAGCTTAAAAGTATGTGCGTTATTATAGTGTTCTTGTCTATTTTTTTTTTTTTTTTACTATGTCCTCATTTTCGCCCTTGGTGATCAACTAGTAGCATGTGAAAATGACCTTACTGTCTCAGATAAACTGGGAGGAGCTCCGAGAGAAGCAGCCCTGATTGCCCCACAGTAAGTAGTGTCCTTGTCCAACAAAGCAACCTTGAAGTAACCATATGGGACACATGCTGTGTTCATATACCCATCGTATTTAAATATATTGGGTATAGTCAAATGGAAAAAAGAGGATGCCAAGTAGCATAATCATTGGACCTTGAGGGAAAAAAAAACCCAAGATCAAACCAAAACTCTTTACCAGTTTAGCAATCTCCAGACGTTTCTCTTGCTTTGATTTCCTGATCTTAAGAGGTCCATCTTTGATGTTTGTAGTACTGACCTTTGCCAATCCAGCAAGATTGGAGGTGAAGGGTCTTTCCATTTCTTACATATTTCCTTCCTTGCCAACAAAATACAAAAGAAAAGTAAATTTTTTGCTGGACCATGGAGATAAAGTTAGTGGGGATCCCAAGGAGATGGATATTGAAATAGAAACAGAGTTCCAAAATGGTGTTAGAAGTGGGCAATCCCAGAACATGTGTAAATACGAGGCCTCTGCCAAACCGCATTTAGGGCATAGAACCTGCAAATTATCTGTAAACTTCGACAGACGTTGAGGCGAATAGTAGGCCCTGTGTAGTGTGAACAAATGGTTTCGGCGTAACCAAGATGGTTTTACAATGTTCCACATGATTTTAAAAGATTCGTACCACATATTCTCTACGCTAATATCGGTCATGTGTGTAGACCACAACTGATCTGGTAATAGGAACTCACCCTCTGCTTCATCCAGTAAAAGGTTATACCAGAATGAGACTTCTTTCTTAAATGGGAGCCTGTCTGTTAGTAGTGACACCAATGTGCTATCCCCTCCTAACTGAAATCTGCCTTTAACAAAGGACCGTGCATTTGCCCAACATTGCATTTGAAGATATTTGAACCTAGAGAACCGAGACCCCACTTTTGAACTTAATACCACCCACGGTAGTAGACTTCTCTCAACAAAGATATCCCCCAGACTACCATACCTGCCTCACGTAGTGGTTTTGCAAGACTATCCAGAAGCCAACTCAGGGAGCCAGGAGAGTTCCATAGTGGGGCCTTACCAGAATAGTAGTCAATTTTAATGGTACACCTAAGTTTAGCCCATGTTCTACATGCATCTCTAAGCACCTTTAGTTTTATTTTCTTAAAAAACTTAGGGGCCCCAAATTTAAACCAAAATTCATGATCTGCCACTTTTTCTCCTCTAAGTAATGCAGCAAACATGTGTCCGCAAGCCAAGTTTATCGGGGATTTTAACAGCATCCTAACATGGGACATTTGAAAGGCCCACCCATAGAGTTGTAGGTCAGGAGCTGCCAAACCTCCCTTCTCTCTACGTCGCCTTATCTTCTTCCAGGAAATTCTTGGGTTAAGGTTATTCCAAATAAAAGAACGTATATCACTTTGGAGCTTGGCTATCATTGTGTGATCAAAAAAAAGAGGAATGGTATTAAATAAAAATGTAATCTTAGGTAAGATCGTCATTTTGACTAGGTTAGATCTACCCAATAGAGATAGCGGCAGTGTAGACCATGATTTCATTTGCCTGCGACATTCTTTAGCAATAAGCGAGAAATTTGCTGGAACTATCTCATCTATGTTTTTATATATATTCAGACCTAGATATCGAAGGACTGAACTTATCTGGGCTCCTGCTACGGGCTCAGGTTCATTCCAGACCATGATGTCTGACTTTGCTGCATTAACCTCATAGCCTGATACTGCTCCAAACTCTTTAGCCAACATAATTACTGCTGGCAATGCCGATCGTAACTCTGATTATTTTTTCTATGTTAAGAGATTAAACAATTTTATAAGTTCAATGGCGCTGGGCATTTCACTAAATTTTTAATGATGCTGATTCTCTTCTAAGATTGTTCTAGCCTACGAGATAAGAAAGGCTATCTAATTGCACCTTTGTTATTTACTTTATTCCAAGCTAGTGTTCTGTGATAAAGTAGTTGTTTGACTTGGGAAATGTATTCACGCAAATTATTATATGCATTGGTCACATCATGAAAGATAACTTTGCGCATAGGAACAGGCACCGATATTTGCATACATTTTCTGTGGATTTTACAATCCATTTCAGAATATATGTCCTATGGTAAACATACACTATAAAAAGGGGGTTAGTTGAATGTTTCTATTTTTCCCAGTATTACCTTTTGTTGCACATGACTCAAGCTCCATCTTAACCCTATCGAGTTTTACAGGTTCCCGATGTGCTGCAAATATTGTTCAAAGCCAAGGAAATAATGCATTTGATCCATTTTCAGTTCCCAAATCATTGTTTTGCTTTGTCATCACCTTTTTGTTTAACAAAGGACATTCCATCTTGAACACAATTGCTGTTTACCCATTGTTCAAGATACTTCATTCCACTGGAATGTGTTCCATCATGTTAAACATTACCTGATGTGCCACAAAATATAGCAGGATTAGCTTTTGTCATCAAAAGGGTCCTATGAAATTTGCAACACATTGTCCACACGTGTAATGCATTTACATATTAGGCACAATTATAGTTAGAAAAAACAAATTCTACATTGTAAGTTTCGGAGTGTAAGTGTCCCACAGCCCCGATTTGAACGATATAAAAATGAATTACTTGTGTACTGCAAACTATAGATAGGTTGCCCATATGAGGTACTCTATAGAGTCTCAGGTGGATATATGCAAACAGAGGAGAGTACAGGTAGAATTATGTTTTCCATTTACTCATTCCATTAAATACTTTTTTGTTATGCACTCTTTGATCCCCTTCCTGAATTGGAAGGTTGAACAAGAGAACTAACCTATTGCGAAATGATTCTTCAAAGAATTGATTAAACTCGGATAACAGATTCTAGAATCATGTCCCATCATTACAGATGGGTCACAATTCTAGAAACTGTTATCCAAGTATGGGATGATGCAGAAGCTCTACTCTGCGCATCATCAAGCAGTATTGGGTGCAGTGGAAAGTTGACTGCATGACTGTTTTTGAGTTTATACACATCCATTGACTTTGCTGGCAATAAGAAGGATACTGATTGAGCCTCTATTTCCATGAACAGTGTTTGATGCTCTGCTACCACAGCACAGCAAGGAACCAACAGAGTACTGTGTTGTCTTTATCTCCAGGTGTTGCAGGCCCTTCCAGGCTACTTGGGTGCACTGTTCAATTGGTACAGCAACAACAGATCAACAATTTCAAGGAAAGGCTGCCTGTTCCTTTAACCACAACACAGGCTACAATGTAAGGTTTAGAAAACCTCTTTGTCCACAACCACTAGTCCAGGAAGACTGGGTTAAGGGCCCTGATGTACTGGTAACCTCTCTAAGCTTAATGGCTGGGACCACAAGGAAAAATGTTTTTAAAAAATTGACTTTTATTCTGGCAGTCTCCTGTTCCTTTGTGCCAGCAATATTAAAAACAGTACTACTTATCATGTTTAAAGATCACATAAAGAGCCCAGGCATATGTGACAGTGAAGGAATTTTGAAGGCCTCTGAAATATAGTATGATATTTAAAAAGAATTGGCCCAGTTGAGACAGATATGTGATGGAATTATGTATGTTAGATTGTTAGAAAAAATGTTGCAGTGAGAAATCTCTCTAAATCTTGCACTGAGATGACATATAATATGGTGCCTTTAGAAAGAGCTGTGAGTTGCGTTTTTATTTGCAGGAAATGCTTTCTGGTCTAGGGCAGTATAGCATATCAGTAAAAACATATCCGGGAAATGTTAAAAGAGACCACGTAAGCAAATAACTAGGGATTCCAAATCACAAATATCACTAAAAAACAGTATGACAGATTTCATGTGATTGGGCAGAGGAACAGTAGCCTGGGATGTTAAAAGCACCACAGAAGAAACATGGGATTCCCAAACTGAGAATAGAAAAGGAAGAAGTAGTATCACTGTGCATTTGGGCTAACCCATTCACCAGGTGGTGAACTCAAACCTTTTGCGTTTTCTCCTTTCATATTAACTGAATTTGTTTTGTTGGCCTTAGGACTCTTAGCACTTTACAACTGCTGACCAGTGCTACAGTGATTGTGCTCTCTCCTCTCAACATGTTAGATTGGCTTACACCCAAGTGGCATATTTAATTTACCTATAAATCATTATTAAAGTGGTACCACATGTACCCAGGGCCTGTAATTTAAATGCTACTGGTGGGCCTGAAGCACTGATTGTGCCACCCACTTAAGTACACCTTTATACATGTCTAAGGCATACCATTGCAGCCTCTGTGTGTGGAGTTTTATAAACTGCCATTTCGACCTGGCAAAGTAAACCTTTTGACAGGTCCAATCCTTCCTTTTTAATACAAGTGAGTCACCCATACGGTCAGCTCTGGACAGCCCAGGAGCCACGGAACACTGCCTTTAAAAAGTAGTACATGCACTTTTAAGTCTTATAGGTCCTGGGGTTGTATTACAGATGGTGCCCCTGGAGCGCAACAGGCGTTTGCACTCGCTTTGATCCCCCTGGGGGCACTTTGATATTATAGAAGGGGGCTCAGATGCTTGTGCGTCCCCTTCTATACTCTTCTATAATCTACATCTTTTGAAAGATGTGCCGGGCGCAAACAGTGATAATGTGTAATACGACCCTTGGTAGTGTAAAACACTAAAATTAGTTTTTTAGTACTGCAAGGCCTACCTCTCCCAATGAATAACATTTTAATTGCCGTATTGAGTTTTAGAGTTGTAATTTTCAAATGGGAACAGGTAACCCCCTCATGTGTGGTGTCTCTGGAATCACAGTTTAAAATCCTATCTTATGGTGATGCCTAATTTTAAATTGCAATTCTGAAAATGCACTCATGTTTGTAAAGTGTGGTGCCAAGTAAACAATGGTAACCACAGTGAAATAGTACTGTGTGCATCCTCAGAGGAGGGTCCGCCCAAGCCTCTTGATTCAGAAAAAGAGAATGAAACGTGCGTCTAGGTCCTGGACATCTGGTGCACTAGAAGAAATCACCCAAAAAAGGGTGCAAATGACAATTTAAACAACATACAAAGTGTATTGAACAGAGTATAACATTATTATGCATGTCCATTTCCACAAGGGTTCATCTTCAAGAAGTTGGAGCCAAACTCTGCAGGTGACTCGTCAATTTATTTATTGATAAAAAGGAAAAAATTCAACGTTCTTGCGTGGGTTAGATACAGACATTTCTTAAATATTAGTCTCAATGCATTTCGGGCTTTAAACCATAGACCTTCCTTTGGGGAGTCTGTAACCAAGGAAATGAATGTCACAATGCATACAAAACAACAAATTGTCACAAAAGAATAAACTGCCAAGAGAGGAATTTGAGGCAAAACAAACCAAGGATGCATGCTTAAGCCAGCAATTATTGAGGAAATCAGCAGATATGTCAGTCAGTCAGTCAAATACTTTTATTCGATAACTTAAAATCATAAAAAGACACAGGTACAATTATTACACATTTGTGCAAATCCAGCTAACATTACATAAAAAAATTACACACTTTCAAAAAGCATTACAATTTTATTATAAATTCTTCTCACTATGGTTATTACACTTAAAAAAAATTCCATACACGATGTACATTAAAATCTTCATATAGATCCTTCTACAGAATTACTGACAGAATATCGACTCTAAGTATATCGACATCCTACCTACACAAGGTAAGTACAAAAATATCGAAACTAAAATATCGATGTTAAAAATATCGTTTTTAAAAATACAGTTTTTTTCAGTTAAAAATAAATGAGTAAAATAAAGTAAATAGCACTAATAAATAAAAGAAACAGTTAAAAATATTTAATAATATTTAAAATTAATAAATAATGCATATATAATAATAACACATTAAATAAACATATACATAAAATATATATTATGTACTTAATAATAACTGTTAATAATTATTTTAATTACTTATAAAATATTTATAAATACTTTAAATTACAAATACATCTACACACATAAAATAATAACATAAATAACAAGTATATAATTATTTAATACATTAAAAAAATTAAATATACCTACAAAATATTCTAAATTAATTAAATACTACATTATCTAAAATAATACAAAAAATATTAAATAAAAAATAAATACAACTACTATTTAAAGTTAAAAAAACTACAGTTATTAAAATATTGGATAGCGTAGAAAGTAATATTACTATTCCCACTCCAAAAAATGCAACAGTAGGGAAAGCGTTGGATAGCGGGTGGGTAAAAATTAGTATTCCAACTCCAGAGTGTGAAACAGTAGGGAAAGCATTGGATAGCGTAGGGGTAAAAATTACTATTCTCACTCCAAAAAGTGCAACAGTAGTAAAAGCGTTGGATAGCGGGAAGGTAAAAATTACTATTCCCACTCCAGAGAGTGCAACATTAGGGAAAGCGTTGGATAGCGTAGGGGTAAAGATTACAATTCCCACTCCAGTGAGTGCAACAGTAGGAAAAGTGTTGGATAGCGGGTGGGTGAAAATTACTATTCCAACTCCAGAGTGTGCAACAGTAGGGAAAGCTTTGGATAGCGTAGCTGTAAAAATTACTATTCCCACTCCAGAGAGTGCAACTGTAGGGAAAGCTTTGGATAGCGGATGGGTAAAAATTACTATTCCCACTCCAGTGAGTGGAACAGTAGGGAAAGAGTTTGATAGCGTAAGGGTAAAAATTACTATTCCAGCTCCAGAGAGTGCAACAGTAGAGAAAGGGTTGGATAGCGGGTGAGTAAAAATTACTATTCCCACTCCAGTGAGTGCAACAGTAGGGAAAGCATTGGATAGCATAGGGGTAAAAATTACTATTCCCACTCCAGAGAGTGCAACATTAGGGAAAGCATTGGATAGCATACGGGTAAAAATTACTGTTCCCACTCCAGAGATTGCAACAGTAGGGAAAGCGTTGGATAGCGGGTGGGTAAAAATTACTATTACAACTCCAGAGTGTGAAACAGTAGGGAAAGCGTTGGATAGCATAGGGGTAAAAATTACTATTTCCACTCCAAAGAGTGCAACAGTAGGGAGAGCGTTTGATAACGGGTGGGTAAAAATTACTATTCCCACTCCAGTGAGTGTAACAGTAGGAAAAGCGTTGAATAGCATAGAAATTAAATATAACATATGTATGAATAATGCTTGTATTTAAAATAATTAATCATTTAAATTTGAAACCAACTTCATTTACAAATACCCATTAATAATTATTAAAAACATAATTACAATTGAATAATTTATTAACAATAAATTAACAATTAATACCAATACAAATTAATTAATCTATATCAGTTACCAAATAATAAATATTGAACAATGAAATATTTTTGAAAACAAAACACATATTTATTATTACAATTTGATTAGTAATTAAAACATTTTAAACAATAAAATTATTTTGTATACCAAAAAATACTTTTTATACATCATAAATTACCAATTATTAAAAAATAGTTTCCAATTAAAATAAATTACTTACCAATTAAAAAAATTATTTACCAATTACAAACATTAATTACCAATTACAAACATTAATGATCAATGAAAAAAGTAATTACCAATTAAAAAAATTAATTACCAATTACAAACATTAATTACAAAATAAAAAATTAATTACAAATTACAATCATTAATTACCAATAAAAAAATATTTACCAATTACATACATTAATCACCAATTACAAAATTAATTACCAATTACAAATATTAATTACCAATTAAAAAATAAATGCTTAATTACAAAAATTAATTGCAATTACAAACATCAATTACCAATTAAAAAAATAATTTTACAATTTAAATAATTATTTGCCAATTAATAATTAATTTAAAATGATTTTATTATCAATACCAATAAATTGAAATAATTATTTATTACAATTAAAATACTTACCACCCAATTCCCCTTTACACCCACTACCCGCTACAAAACTTAAATGCAAAAATTAATTAAAATGTATTTGTAATTCCTTAAAAGATAATAATTAATGTAATATATTTAAATTACTTCCCACCCTATTCCCCTATAGACCCACAACCCGCTCCAGTACTAAAACATTAAGTTAACTTTAAAATATCATTATTAATATATAAAAATAGTACACATGTAATTTAAAACAAGTAAAATACTTAACAAAAAACATATAACACATACTTATTAAATACATAATAAAATACATAATAGTAATACAAATATCGATAGTAGTAACATCGAAATTAGTAACATAGATATATTTGATATCGAAATTACTGACTTCGATATTACTTACATCGATATAAATAAATTTGATATTACTTACCTTAGGGTCGATATTCTGTCCAATAATATTCTTGACCTCGATATTCTTTACCTTCGATATTTCAGACTCGGTATTTCGGTAGGTCGATATTACAAACTCGATATTTAGATTGTGTACCCCTTCTTAATACTGTGATTAAAAATAGCTTAACAATTCTTTAATAAGCTTAAAATGATCCATACATATAATTCATAAACAGACTACAGCCCCTGTATTACCTACTCTTTTCTAAAGTTGATTAATCTGCTCTGCTGCCACTAGAAAATTTGCGACATGAAATGTTATCCGTACACTACTCATCAGTTGTAAATAAAGAAGTGCCAGCCTAACCTGCACAATCCCTGCTTCCCTTAACACAGGTAACAAATACTTTTTCCTGATGTCTGTATCTTGTGAGGAAAAATTCTTGCACTTACAGGGGTCAGCATTATCTGGTGATCCACATTTAGGGAAATCTCCCAGTGTGAGTTTAATTATGTTACATCGGAATCTCATTAGCAAATACCGATGGAAAGGGCGTGTTACCAACTTCAAATAAGGCTCAATACCAGGGGAGCTCACTAAACCAAAATTCATTCTTACCATAGGTTTGCTCAGCTCTAGTTCCTCCCTTTCGATTGTAAGTAGGTTTACCATGGCGGCTTTAATCAGGTCTGCATCTTCTTTTTTTATAGTTTCAGGGGCCCAAAAAAGCCCAGGCCGTCCAAGTTTTTTTAAAGTAGTTTCAATGTATGCCAGCCACGGAATTTTACCAGCGTTGTGTAGGGCTAGACAGTCCCTTAGGATCATATGGTTCAGTGAAATCTCCTGGTGAAGCCAGGTCTTAAGCCAACATGTCAGCGGGGCTATTTTCAGTGTGTCAGAGACATAACCCAACCCCATCTCCGCATGGATAGAAAAAGTAGGGGTTGACTGTGGTACAGACAATAAAGTTCTTAGAAATCTATTTTCTATCACTTGAATATGCTGTTCTTGTGAGCTGTACCCCCAAATCTCTGAGCCATACATTGCTATAGCTAGACACTAAGCGGCCCATTAGGATGTCGGGCGGATTGCCTCCGCCAGGGTAGCGGTGGCCACCGCCACCCTGGCGGAGGCAATCCGCCCGACATCCTTCCCTGCATTCCCACCCGCCATATTACGATGGCAGAGAGGACCCCAGGGGTGAGAAATACCGCCCGCCTGTTTTCCGCCTTGGTCGCATAGCGGCCGGGGTGGAAAAGGGAGAACATGGTGGCGGTGTCTATCAGACACCACCAGCCATATTAGAATGGGGATTTGTCAATGCCTTTCCGTGGTGGCAATGCCGCCACGGAAAGGCATGCAGTGTTCACTCGGGGGGGCCCCTGTGGGCCCCCAGAGTGATGGGCAAAGGGGGGTGGCACACGGGGGGGTAACTGTGGTACCCCCCTGCATTTGCATAATCGCAGCGGCAGGCACCGCGCGGTGCCTGCCGCCTCGGTTATGCATATGCGTGCTTTTGTTTTGAACACTGTGGCGGGCGGTGCAGTGAGCACCGCCCGCCGCAATATTAACTTGAGGAATGCGCCCGCCACTGTGGCGGGCGCATCCTAATGCCATTGTCGGGACCCCCACCCTTTAGGCGGGCGGTCCCGATCTCCGTTAGGGTGGCGGGCGGACTGTTTCCGCCCGCCATCCTAATGGACTCCTTAGCCTTACACACCTTTAAGATAGCTTCCATGGGTCTAGCCCCTAATCGTTTTGTAAAGCCCATAAGGGCAGAGGTAGATCTAGCAAATACATTTCTTTTATGTTTCAGTTGTGGACCCCAGGACCCTTTGTCATCAAATAGGAGTCCGTGATAGGTAAAAATGGGGACCCTTTTAACTACATCTCTACCACAGAAAAAGGTTTTCATTTTTTTCTTTCTGCTTTGTTTCCCCACTATCATTACATGGGATTTATTTGCATTAATTTTCAGATCTAAAGACTCCATAAATTTGCCGAATGTATCCAGCAATTTATTTAATCCAACACCAGTGCGAGCCAACAGAACAGCGTCATCCGCGTAAAGAAGAACTGGACTAACAGTATCTTCTGCACGTGAGACGTCTAATGTTGCACCCTTCAGGGCAGGTTCTAATGCATTTATATAGAGCATAAAAAGGAGGGGTGCCAGTATACACCCCTGCCTGACCCCTCTTTCTGATTTAAAATAACTGGTGCATCTCCCTTCCTGGGTGACTCCGACAGTAGCTAATAGGCCACAGTGAAGGTCAGCTAAGAATTTAACTAGAGCAGGGTCAATGCCTATGTTCAGTAAGATTTGCCACAGCTTCGACCTGTTTACCAGGTCAAAAGCTGTGGAAAGATCCATAAACCCCATATGGAGGGATCCCTTCTTAACTATGGTGTATTTGCTCATAAGAAGCTGCAAATTAGGACATTCATTTAATGTGCTTCTTTGAGATCTAAAAGCGTACTGGGCATTAGACAAGACCCCTCCCCCCTGTAACCACTCTGTCATTTTCGCCAGGATTACTCTGCCTAAGATTTTCACAGCGGAGTTTATCAGGGAGATAGGCCTGTAACATGATGGATCACCTCTTTGTCCCTTTTTAAAAGCCGGAATTATAATTGATTTAGACCAGGATGCCGGGGATAAATTCGCGCCTGAGGCATTAAAAACATTTGTCAATAGCCTGGCCCAGAATTTAGGAAAACTTTTAAAAAGGTCTGCTGGGACCCCATCCGGGCCCGGCGCCTTATTCTTCTTGGTCTCCATAATTGCTCTTTCCACTACTATCTCTTGAAACACCATTGCGTGGGCTGTTTCTAAGTTCAAAATTGCCTCTTGCGATCTCTCTGTCCTCTGAAGCCCATAAATGTTCTCAAAGTGGGCTATCCACTGATCATAAGGGATATTACACTCAAGTGGGGAATTTACTTCGCCAGAAAAAAAGACTCGCTAATAGTCAACCAAAATTTCCCACTATCCCTCAGAACCTCCGGAGACAGAAGTTTATCCCAGGCATCTTCTTTAATCTGATTTTTCCTAACCCTAATGGCCTGTTTATAGATATGACTTTTAGAAATATGGCATTTTCTTGCCTAGCCATTTGATGCCTACTGGCTGTCTCTGGCTCACATGACTGGGTGTGGCTGACAGCTGGGCTTTGTGCATGGGTAGCACTACTCTGCTACCCATCAAATACTGGACTACTCTGCTACCCACCAACTACTCCAGTGACCCAACAACCCACATTAACAGCCTAAGAGAATTCTCAACCTGTTCTGAAACAGAGGTGGAGGCAACCCTGCATAAAATAAAGTCAGGAGACCCGGGAGACCCTGCCTCCCCTAAAATCTTAGCAAAGATCGCCCCTGTCCTGGTCCCCGTCCTAACCAAAGTCCTCAATCAGTCCCTCCTGCACTCCTCCGTCCCCACTCACTGGAAGGAGGCGATAATTAGGCCAATCCTAAAAAAAAAACACAGCCGACCCTAAATCACTCTCAAACTATCGACCCATCTCCCACTTGCCTCTATTTGGCAAAATCATGGAATCTCTAATAAATAGGCAGCTCATCAACCACCTTGAGTCTAACAAACTTCTAGACCCATCACAGTCTGGCTTCAGGGCATCCCACAGTACCGAAACTGCCCTGCTTGAGATCATTGATAATGTCAGAATGACCCTGGATTCTAAACAGTCAGCCATACTTGTCCTACTTGACCTGTCCGCAGCCTCCAACACCATCTCGCATCACATTCTTTTAGAACGTCTTGCTGAGGCTGGTGTCGAGGGCTCTGCGCTATTATGGATAAAAAGTTACCTTACCAACAGACGGTCATAGGCCCAAATTGGCTCCCACTCCTCTTGCTATCATGCTAATGACAAGGGTGTCCCACAGGGGTCAATTTTGAGCCCCACCCTTTTTAAGCTTTATGTCTCCCCCTTGGCAAAGGTTATTCGAGCACACGGCTTTATCGACCGTGTCCTACACAGATGACACCCAAATACTGATTACAATAAACCATGATCCAGATGAGACCAAACTGAGATTTAAGAAGGGCATGGTTGACGTCCAAAACTGGATGACAAAGAACTTCCTGATGCTGAACGCCAGTAAACCGGAGATTGTGCTTTTTGTCAAGGCCGATAAGATCTGGTCCGATGACTGGTGGCCAAATTCCCTAGGCCCCTGACCCGCTCCCAAATCTTCAGTCAGAAATCTTGGGGTGATCATTGATAATAAGCTATCAATGACTGAACACGTCAACAAAGTAGTTCAGACCAGCTTCGGCCTTATGCGCAGTTTGAGGAAGATTTTCAAATGGATCCCTCTCCCATCTCGCATGCCCGTTGTCCAAGGACTCATTATAAGTCGGATAGACTATGGGAATTCGCTATCGTCCTCAGTCAACTCAACCCTCTTGGCCCGCTTACAGGTTCTTCAAAACACTGCAGCTAGACTGGTGTTAAATCTCCACCCGCACACTCCATCTCTGCCCTGCCTTAAAACTCTACACTGGCTCCCAATAAAAAAGCGCATACAATTTAAGCTATGCTGCCTAGTCCACAAAACCATCAATGGACATGGACCAATGTATATAGAACAAAAGCTTAAACCCCACAACCCATTAAGAACCCTCAGATCTACTGGCAAGTAACTGCTGACAATCGGCAGGGTACGCACAGTCAAGAAATGGCGATAGGGCCTTCAGTAAAACTGCCCCTGTAGCCTGGAATTCCCTTCCCCTCCAGATCAGGACTGAACCTAACCATCTAAGGTTCCGTAAACACTTAAAAACTTGGCTCTTTTTGGCTGCAAGCCCATAGACCTACTCTGTCTATCTGCTCTGAGGTTTTTCTGCCCGCGCTATGAGACCCTCGAGTGATTTATGCGCTTTACAAATGTATTTTACATTACGTTACATTACATTACATTCCTCATCGGTTAGCCAAGATGGCTGCTGGGCTGGAGTTCTGTGAAGTAGGTCCTGGGCTAGGTATCACTTTTCTGTGAAAATCCCCGTTAATGCCTGCATGCCCACCAGTATGCTCGACACCGCCGTAGAGAGGACTGTCTATGCTTTGTTACGATATGGCACTCTGTCCAGTAGCTTATCATGATGACGAAGTTCCCCCTATACTGATGCTGACCAGGGAGTGGACGGTCACATCATCGCAATCAGGCTTATTGACATGTGTGGAGACGCTTTCCCTGCAACGGACCCGAGTGCCTTAAAAAGATGTTCCCCGGGGACCCCATCTAACTCTGGAGCTCTGCTGCATCTTTTGGAATCTCGACCCCGCAGCAGCTGGGTGAGTCGGATTCCCCCACAGCGTGCTCCGGACTTTGACTGCTTAATACTGTTTCAAGCAGGGCACAAGTCTTAAAAAAAGAAAGTGAGGGGACTAAACTAGTGGTGGGAAATGACTCCTCCACCCTCGGATGCACCGAGTCAGAGCTGTACCGCCAACGGACGCACTTCGCCTCGGCTGGACAGATTTCCCTTGGGGTGGACTTGCCTCTCCTCATTGCTGTTCTCTCATCAAAGTGGAAGCTGAGGGGCCGCATTGTCGTGACTTACCGGGGGTCCCACTCTGGTACGGCAGCCAGTGCAGGCATTTGCGCTGGCTCACCACGTCACACTACAATCCAGTCACAAATCCATTTCATTGTGTGGATCCATGCAAGAGCTCTGGGCGTCGATATGGGCCCTGCCACCCCACAGCCACCGGCAAAACTGTGGGACTGCAGTGCCGCCTCTAGGAGCCCTTCAATCATGTGTTGCCTCGATTGGGGTTTTTATTTCCGATCTCACTTTATTTCTGCTGTGGGAGGCCTTCCGGTCCTGCCTGAACTGCCACCGCTGTAGGAAGCCTCCCGGTTCCTGAGCAGCCTCTGGAGCTCCGAATGCAGAACAGCGCCCCGCATACTCTGACTGACTTGTGGATGTGCCTTGCCCATCTCTGCGACGTGTCAACCTCCGTGACACTGGGAATTGTTCTGGGCCCTGCCTCATCACTAATCCCGAGTCCCTTCACCTTTTTGAGCTCTGTCCTGCCTCTCTGGTGATTTGGCTACCACTTCTTTGCTTTTACAGCGAGCTGCCTCCTACTCCTCTGTGCTGACGCCCAAGCACCGTGTCCTAAGGATGTCTCTCGATCCGACACTTTTCCACCAGGAGTCGGATCCCTAAAATGGCGACAATCGGACAGTCTCATATCTTCAAGGTGGCGTACGATGAGAACGATGCGATCCCACATCGAGACT
The DNA here is from genome assembly GCF_964263255.1 of Lissotriton vulgaris. Classification (NCBI taxonomy): domain Eukaryota; kingdom Metazoa; phylum Chordata; class Amphibia; order Caudata; family Salamandridae; genus Lissotriton; species Lissotriton vulgaris. Next base: position 1,024,962,032 of record NC_141696.1, on the reverse strand, counting down.
TGGGTGAGTGGCTTATTCTCTCTGCTGCCCTCTGACCCTTCTATGTATTTTTCCCCATTCTCCCGTGAAACACTACAATTGGCTGGTGAGGAATTTGAACCCCCAGATGGCTTCATATTATGTTTTCAAGTGCCCACAACTTTTTGGTCCCTTCAGAGTTCCCCTATTGATGAAGAGAAAGGCCATGTATTCTGGCCCATCGAGTCTACACCAGCAGAGCTAGGGGTGGTTTAACCCCTCTGGAAGCCGACTTTCATTGCAGAAAAGGTCTGTGGAGAGCGCCCTAGCCTGCCTGACTATTAGATGGCTCCTGGCGCAGTATTAACTCAAGTCCAACAAATTGATGAGGCTGTACCCCGAAAGGTGAGCCTCCAGTTGCAAGTCAGCAGGTGAGATGAGTAGTGGTGGGCTGATCATGCCGTACAGTGGATATAAATACGACACCACCTGGAGTGGACATTTACCTGCCACCAGGCAACAATACTCTCCTCCATAAGAGACTTGCGGGTTCTGACCCTGACCTCTAGCTGCTTCATTGTTCTTCAATCTCCTCCCCTCGAACAACAGACATAGGGCCCTATTAGGATAGCGGACGGACCTGCGTCCTTCTGCCACCCAAGAGGAGGAGGGACCGTCCGCAGGGGCAGCGGCGGTCCCTCCATACAAATTAGGGTGGCTGAATGTAACGCTAAGGTCAATCGTCCCCTGCCTGACCCCAAGATGACTGCCATAGTGGTCCCCTCCACAATGTTTTACTTCTCTGGGACAATAATTGGACATTGACCAGACCTTGAACCTATCCTCTAGCCTGCTCACACATTAGGACTTGGAACCTGCGGAACTTACCCCAGACTGTGGAGACCAAGCGATTTGGCTGATGCCCGGTGGAGCTACCAGATAGCTAAAAGAGGAGATTGGTTGTGGACTCCCACCACGCCATAACCTGCAAACATTATTGTTCATCATGTAAAGCACTCTGATTCCTTCGGGTCTAGCCAGCACTATACAAAACTCATTAATGAAATATGTTCCCATTTAGTACTCTTTCTCTCTTTGTCTTCTTCCCTAGCTCCTATCCCCTCTCACCTGAATCTCTCCCCTTGCCTGGTACTCTGCCTAGGCCCCTGTTATTTGTCCCCTTTGACTAAGCACTCCTTCTCCCCTTGTTGGGGAGGGTCCACTGCGCCAAGGGACCCACTCACACTTGACGTATGGTATGGCACCCCTTGCCAAAGCACTCCCTCTCTCATTTTTGGGGAAGGATCCAGTATGTAGGCCTTGGAGTCTCAGAGACCCCTCTGAGAGAGTTCACTGTGTAAATGGAACCTTCCACCAACTGAGATAGGGAATCCCTGGGATCACAGCTTACTGGACTTTGGACGTCGCTTTGACTCATCTACCGGTTTGTGTCCCCGTCACCCTTCCCCTCCTCTTCCTCTTCCCATGCTGTGTCTCTTACCCTCTCCTCCTCTTACCTGCCTTCATTATCTGTCTACTTCCCCTGCTCCTACGCCCCTCCCCTGAATCTCTCCCCTTGCCTGCTTTTCCCCTTACATTTTTGTTCTTATTGTTTATCTCAACCTTACAAGTAACTATGCTGCCATGCTCTAAGAACTGTGTAACCTTTGTAACGATGTAACCTGTAACTATGATCTGATACTCATGTAAAGCACTCTGATAGATCCGGGTCTAGCCAGCGCTATATAAAAACTTTAAAATAAACAAATCGACAGCCACACACAGTGGGGAGCTTTGGATGGGACATCACTGGCAGGATGGGTGGTAGAAGCTTGGCACACTTGAATGGGGTGTGTCCTGTCTCCACACAAAGGGTTCCATACCCCCTGTAGTTTGTCTGAAGCAAGGAAGGCAGGGCATCTGTGCACTTCAAAGGCATGCATTTAGAAGCTTCTGTCCACCTCAGAGGCACAACTGTGTATATATACTGGAACTCAAGCACCAACTCTTCAGTAAACGTCAGGACCTGTATAACCTCTGCAAAGAGAAAGGACGGCAGTGCTGCTGAAAAGAATGCCACTCTTCTGGATTTTTACTCTGAAGGAGCTACTGTCTTGCTGTGCTGACCTGCTGCTTGCTGCTCACTTTCCTGGGGAGGAAATCTGGACTTTCAACCTCATCTTGAACCCAGGACCCCAGAGTGACTCCAAGGGCTGGTCTGCTGGCCTTCTATCCAAGACTCAATGACATAGCTGGCTACCCAAAAAGCTCCTGGTCCCAGCTGCAGGAGGTTCCTGATCCCCGAGTGGTGGCTTTCAGGTTCTGGACCCTTGGCGTGGTTCAAGGACACTGAAATCAAGCTTTTGGGCTTTTAATGACCGCAAATGGACCGGTTCACACCAAGACTGTGCCACTCACTTGGAGTTTTCCTTTTTTTTTTTTTTTTTTTTTTTCACCCCCTACTTTACTGAGTCTCTCCTTACCACACTCATCATTTTTCACAATTCTTATATATTTATTTATATATATACATATATATATATACTTTTTTTTTTTTTCCCCCTCTCCCACCAAAACTTTATCAATCACCCCACATCGTGTTATGTTGTTTTTTTTTTTTTTTTTTAACTCTCATTTCTAACTCTATTCTGTTTTAAAGGTACTTGAAGTTAGACGAATAATAGGAAGTAATGGGAGATATAATGGATACCCTATGAGCACCCTAGATAAACTCTATTCCTCCTGTTCTTCCGATTCTTTCATCTTAGTCAAAACTGCATCAACTTCCTCGGGAAAATGGCAAGTGTACATTTTATTGTTCCACATTATTTTGAGGAGCGCTGGGAATTTCATCTGGACCTGTGCACCGTATGAACGTAAATCTGGCATTCTGGAGCCTAATTCCCATTGTCTTTGAGCAGTTTTACTACCAATATCCGATCTAATATGGTAGGGATTAGCACGAAAATGCAAGGAAGTACGAGACAAGCACCTAGTGAGAATCAACTCTTTTATACTATAAGTCTGAAAGTATACCAGGATCTTCCTAGGCGCCTTTCGATCTGGATGCAACCTAAATGGATCTCTATGAACCCGCTGAATTTCAGCTTCCAAGTTAATGTCTGGTCTGTCTTTGAGAATATCCTCTCGCAATAATCTGCAAACAAATCCCTTGATGTCTTCCACTTCTGCCCCCTCGGGAATTTTTAAAATCCTCAAATTATTACGTCGTTGTTGAGTTTCTAACCTCTCCAGATCCATTGTTAGAGTCCGATTCTGAGCCTTTAAGGCAGTTATATCTTTAGAGTTAGTTTTTGAGGACTCTACAAGTGTCGATACTTTCCCTTCTAGAGTACTTGTCCTGACACTAATACCCTCAATTTTTGCCTCCAGAAGGTCAAACCTGTCATGCAGCCCTTTCTGATTCCTTTCAGAAATCTCAAATCTTTCCAACAAATCACCTCTTAGTGAGTGAAGTAAAGCGCCCAGGCTTCTCTCTGTCTCAACACTTCCTCCGAGGCCCCCAGCCTCCTCGTTTAAGGGTGAGAAGAGGCCATCGTTTTCCAGTCCCGACGCATAAGCTATATGAGGGACTGCCAGAGGGGATTGGGGTGCTGGTGTCTGAGATATTTGATTGCCACTTCCTGAATGCTCACCAGAATGTGTATCGGTATAGTTCGGAGAAGATTGTACTGAACCCTCGCCCTCACCTTCAGCTACCTCAGGTATCGCAGGTGCCTCTGTAGAATCAGTAAAATCCAGGGCTGTGTACTTATTGCTCAGAGGAAAAATGGCCAAGAGAGGGGAAGCTATAGTCGTGCTCGTACCCTCAACTAGACTTCCTGCAGACTTCACGAGCCCGTTCTGATTATTTGTGTCTCTTATCTCTCCTTCCTCTGTAATGTTAGTCTCGATATTTGCCTCTATGTTATTAGCTCCAGATGACACTGCTTGCTCCATAATTTTAAAATAGCTTTTAAGTGAAGGGGTCCCTTTCACAGTTTGAGTCCGCTTAGAGCCTTTAGTCTTCCCCCTTCGTACCCCTCCTTTCTTATTTTGCTTACAGGGAGAAATAGGAACAGGGCCACTGCTTCCACCCTCGTGCAAATCAGCTGTGTTTAGAACCCCCTTCTTCTTTAGTTCTTGCTTGGAGCGTAGCTGATAACGGTTCCTAGCCGCACTTTTTTTTTCCTCACTACTATTAGCGGCAAAAGTCTCCTTAGAGGGCAACTCAAATAGCTCAGGTGGTTTACAAGAGTCAACTGTGAATTCACCACTGAATACAGCCTGTGAGTCAGGGATATTGCACTGGAGCTGGGACTTGTGCGCTGCTTTGTCTGCCTCCATGCACCTAGCCAGATCACCGCAAGCAGGAGACACTATAACTATAACAGGGAGGCGACGTGTAAAGACTGCTGCTGCCCGGTACCAGAAGGCTTCCCTCGAGCGCAGCCATGCATTATGACAGCTTACCCGGACTCCAGAATACTGCTCTGCTTGCTCTACTTGCGTGTGATTGCCGCCGAGTATTGCACTGTGCCCTGGCTTCCCCGGCTTCCCCGGCTTCCAAATCTCCTCGTCTCCCTCCACTCGATGCAGCTGCCCCGTGCTGGGCTCTTCCGTGTAGCTCCGCACGAATTCTCGGTCCACCCCTCTCATTCCAATAGGGCAGGTCCTAGGGCCTCCGGCTTCTCCACAGCCACAGCCTTTTGCTCGGCGGTTTTTACAAACCGTGACCGCAACCGCTAGCCGAAAAAAAAAGGAAAGGAAAGAAAAGCTCAACAATTGCGGAATGCATTGTTGATTCAAAAGGTAAACTCCATCTCACCGTGTAGTGAACTGTGGTCCGCCGTAAAAATACAGGATATGAGACCTGCCGAAGAGCTCTGTAGGGCTTAGGAACGGAAAAAAAAAAAAAAGGAAAACTCCAAGTAAATAAAACAGATATAGATAGGGATATAGAGACCGACTTTTCTTGATGGGGTGGGCAATAGTGGTTCGGGGCCTCATAGGGCGTATCTTCGCCAATCAGGAGGGAAGGGTTCCCGGGGGGGAGGGTGGGTAGGTTCACAAGGGTGAGGGGAAAAAAAGCAGTGAAAAAAGTCCTCATGTGCCTTAAAATATCACTCTTTTTATTATTTTTAAATTGTCAATACATATGTTCTGGACAAGCCACAACTTATAGTTTAAAAGCTCAACATGTCTCAAGTTAGGTATACTAAAATCCTTTCCTGGAATTTGAACGGTTTAGGAAATCGCAAGAAGCAATTAAATGTTCTCCATTTCTTGGAGAATAAAGGGGCTTCTTTGATTTTTTTTACAAGAGACCCATTTGGAAGCAGACGAATGTAGGAAAATTTTTTCTAAGAGTAAATGGGTTCAAGATGTTTTGTGTTCTAAACAATTAGGTAACACAAGAGGGGTGGCAATAATAATCTGTGCAAACAAAGGAATTGTTATGCATGATTGGGCCACAGATCAAACAGGCAGATGGTTAGTCGTAGTTGTTTCAATTTGTACTGTTAAATTTTTATGTGGGGTTTATTATGGCCCAAATGAAGATAAGCCATGTTTTCTACAGAAATTAGAAAAACATATGTTGAAATATACTATACCTATTATATTATATTAGGAGGGGATTTCAATTTGTTATTAGACCCTGCAGTAGACCGCACCTCTAAATCTAAATATAACTGCCCTAAGAAATCTTTGTTAGCCTTGAAAAATATCATGTTGGAGCATCTGCTGTGTGATGTGTGGAGAGTTAAGCACGGTACCCGCAGTGAGTTTTCTTTTTATAGCAAAAAATACCACCAATTCTCTAGGATAGATTTCTTTTTGGTTAACAGATCATTGCTTGCAGACATTAAATCCATTTCCTATATTCCAACTGGGTTGTCTGACCACTCAGTAGTTGAGTTAAATATTAGCCTCCAAAAGAATTTCTTAGAATATAGGTGGTCTTTGGATAGGACCATTTTGTTAAATGAAAAATATAAGATTAAAGTTAAGGAGAATATACTAGAGTTCTTTCTGTTTAACCATAAGACTGCCCCAGATAGTATAATATGGGACGCATTTAAATCCGTTTTAAGGGGAATATACGGCTCCCAAATGGCTCTGACTAGAAAGCTAAAAAAAGAAATGGATACTAACGATCTTAGAGCGATTAAACTAAAAGAACAGCAACTTCTTTCTGTCGCCCCCAATGATCAAGCTGGTATATCAAGATTGGAAAAAGAACTTTCTGAGTTACAAAGAAAGTTTAGGTTAAGAAATGAAAAAATACTTAGAGATAAATGGGAAATAAGCAAACTAAGAAATTTCGAATATGGGGAAAAATGTGGGTCACTGCTAGCGTGGAAAGCCAGGTCTGAGAGGACTAGGAATAATATTAAAATTTTAAAACAAAGAAGAACGGGCACTGTTTTGTCTGAAGATGGTGAGATCAAGGAGGAAGCTAGATCCTTCTACGAAGAACTCTATTCAGAAAACATCAATAACACAACTGATGACCTAGAAAAGTTGACGATCCTGGGAGATTTACTACAGTTATCCAATGATGACATATCTTTCCTAGCAAAAGAAATAACTGAGGGGGAGATCAGACTGCAAGTTAATAAGATGGCAAGGAATAAAGCAGCAGGCCCAGATGGTCTGCCAATAGAGATCTATAAGGATAACTTAGATGAAATCTTGGGCCCACTACAGACACTATTTAACAAAATTTTTATTCAGGGGGAACAAATTCCCCCCTCGTGGTTAGATGCTACAATTTCACTAATCGTAAAACCGAATAAAGACCCGGAAATAATAGGGTCATACAGACCCATCTCACTTTTGAACTCTGACCTAAAAATTTACTCGGGCATACTAGCAAATAGATTGGCTAAGGTTATAAAGACTATTATTCATCCCGATCAGCGAGGATTTATTCCTGGTCGACAACTGAATGAACTCACATTTCAAGTGATTGGGGCGATAGATTATGCAATTCACAAGGAAAAGCCACTTGCAATTGTGGCAATAGACGCTGCCAAAGCTTTCGATCAAGTGAATTGGCTCTATCTATGGAGAGTGATGAAGAAATTTGGCTTCCCTGAGATTTATATAAAAGGTATTGAAACGTTATATAGGGGCCCGAGAGCTAAGATTTTGGTGAATGGGGGTTTGTCAGAGTGGTTGAATATCTGCAGAGGGACGCGACAGGGTTGCCCCCTGTCTCCATTATTGTTTGATATATATATTGAACCCTTTGTTTGTGTTTTAAGGCAGGATCCTGTAATTTCTTCATTTAGTATTGGGGAATTATCCATTAAGACGGCACTATATGCAGACGATCTTCTCCTTTACACCTCTAATCCACTAGTAGCAATCCCAAGATTATTTAGCCTAGCTGAGGATTTTGGTACTGTTTCTGGTTATTCCATTAATCGGGATAAAACTGAGGTTATGTGTTGGAACATCCCGGTTCGCATCCCAGAAGCCAAACCAAAGATGAGATATCTGGGTATTTATCTAACTCAGAAATTGGAGGAAATTCCTAATACTAGTTGGGAAGAGGTAATAAAGGAGATTAAAAAACTTTTGTCAAGGTGGAATGCACTACCTTTCAATATTTATGGTAGAGTCAATTTAGTTAAAATGATTATCCTACCTAAGGTGACGTTTTTGTTTAATTCTATTCCTTTAATATTTAATAAAAAAGATATTACTAACCTGCAAAGCAGGATAGGATCTTTTATTTGGGCAACTAAAACTCCAAGGATAGCCTGGAAGAAGTTGAGGAGAGGATTGAAAGTAGGTGGACTATCTCTTCCGGACTTATTATTTTACTGTTATGCTTTTCAACTTAAAAATTTTCGGTTATTAGCCAACAAACTGGACTCAACTTCCAATAGTTTGTTGTTTCAGGCAATGCTGCAAGATCTACCATACGATGCAGATTTTTTTCTGTTTAAATTTGGTGATAAAAAGTTTTTCAAAAAGGTTAGATTAAAGCTCTTGAAGGCTGCTCTATATTACTGGACACAGATCTGTAAGTTATTGCATATCCCCTATTATCATTCATACGCTCCAATTTGGGATTCCCCCGGCACTCCTGAATGTTTAACGGACCAATTGGCCCTTCCCCTGAAGAGAGCAGGTCTTTTTAGATGGGGAGATTTTTGCGATGAGTCACGAAGTCTAGATTGGGTTTTTTTGGTGGGTATAACTGGCGGAACTCTTACGAGATTTAAATTTTATCAACTCTCTGCCTGGTGGGGAACCCAGTACTGGGGAACTGAAGACGATAATCTTTTTTTGAGATTCATTAGTAGTTGTACTGGTAAGAAAGGAGAGACCGCCCAATGCTATAAAATTCTTTTAGATCATAAAGATAACTTGGAGTTAGAAATCACTAGGCTATGGGGTCTGAGTACGGTCCCGATTGCTGATAACTTGGAAAATTTGGAGAAAATGTGGACAGATTCCTTCTCGATATCTCAGAAAATAATTAAACCGTCCAATTTAAGAAGAAACCACCTATATACAATGTATAGAGTATATTGGACTCCAGCTAAGCTTTCCAAGTTGTCAGTAACCTCGTACCTTTGTCCTAGATGTAACTCACAGGATGCAAATGACATACATATGTTTTTGGATTGCCCTAATATAAGCAACTATTGGGAACAAGTGTGTAAGTTTCTGGAGGATGTACTATCTTTCCCAATTATATGTATCCCCAGCTTGGTATTTTTTGGTCTAACTCCAAATTATGTTGTCAACAACTATATAACACAATTTATTTTCTACGTAATAGTGATCGCTAGAAGAGAGATTTGTAAAGCTTGGAAGTCGGCGCTCTCTCCGACGTTTGCAGATTGTCTCCAAAACATCATGGGGGTGAGTAAATTGGATACTTTGTGTGGGGGTGAAAAGTCTGCTAAATTATGGTCGAAGTTAAAAACTTGGAGCGAAAAATAATCCTAATAGTCCAATGATTATGCCAGAGGTCTTGTGGTCCTGTCCTTCCTACGCAGCAAGCATCATTACGAGAGGAAGTTGGACGGGTAACAACCCTACCTCTGGGCAATCTTCACAGGCTATCCACAATCACAAGGGCTGTAACAGAAGGTTGTGTCAGTGGCTTGAAGAGCGCTAAATCAGAGTATCATTTTACTGGTGGCATATATGAGGACAAAAAAAAAAAAAGACTGTGCCACTCACACCAAAAAGTATTGCGAAGCACCGCCAGCCATCTTCTTCACATTGCAACATCAACCCCTTTAAGGGGACCGCCAACGCGAAGCTCCAGACCACTCATCCGAGACCCCCAGCATGCTCCTCACACCATGCTGGCTGCCTGTTGTGACACTCTCCTTGTTCTTTGCAGCCCTTTCCAATGGAAACAGGACTCTTGGCACAAAACTTAAGAAGGTAAAATCTTCACCGGGACTAACCTGGGGCTGTGTCTGACCTGCGCTTCATTGCGGTCAGCCTGAACTGTTGACTTTGAATTGCTCCAGGTTGGAGTTTGTGCTTTGTAATTTTGGCAGTTGGCGCTTTGTGATTTTGGGTGCCAATTTACACTTCATTCTTTAAAAATTCCTAACTCAGTACATGACCAAGATGTCGGTCAAGTAGGAGCGTTCCTTTGGTCCTACACCCCTGACTACCAGGAACAGAAGTCCTGGTGGTCCCCTGCACCTCTTTCTTGTGCAGCTATTCATTTGGGGATGACCCTGAACCAGCCATGAGCAGGCTGGTTCATATGACACACCAGAGAGAAGAGCAAGCCTCCAACGCTCACATCATGAGGAGAACACCTTGCTGGTGATGCCCTTTGCAGTCTCCCATCTGACCGTAGTCGGCATTGGTATGTAAAACCCATTGCCCCAACCCTCGGAGAACCAAAGCACTCCCAAAAAAACCTGACTCCATGAGGCGCAACTTCGACGGGTCAGCTGTCAGATATCTTCGATATCTTAACAGCCAGGGCACCACATGTTAATGGACTGGCATCAGGGGACCCTGATCAATGGATGAGGTGCCCTGACCAAACCTTCTTCGATCACCTTCAACAAGCCCTTCAATTCTGACAAGGTCTCCTGCACACATGCCTGCCACAGCTGTTGCCTTGACCCAGCTGCCCCAGGATCATAAGGAACCTTGTCCTGTCACCATGCATCTCATATCGCAACTCTCGCTGAGTGAGAGCTCACTGTTGGGAGGGATATCAGAGGGGACCCACATGGGAAGCGGGCTGGCTCTCTGGGGGACTACATCCAGTAGACATTGGCCTACTGTGTCCAGAGGGCTATGGGTACAGTTGGACACTTTTCCTCAGAATGCACTTCCCCACTGCTTTGGATTAGAAATGAACACTGACCTGTGCTGAGAGGGGCCAGACAACTCCATGATAGATGTAGCAACTCTGCTCTGCCCCTTACACTTAAAGGCGTACCTGTCCCTCCGGTCCAGTACTTGCCTCGCCCACGCGATTTACACCTAGAGACACAAAAGACACTTCGCTCAGAGATCTACTTCTCAACACGACACAGGAGACAACATACCTGCAGAGCCCCAAAAAAAAACACGGGGCAGACCTCCTGCCCTTAGGCAGATGGGCACTAAGGGGCCACTCACCCAAACATACATGGAAGCTCTTGTTAAGAACCTCAGAGAAGACATTGAGGCACTCCAGAAGGGTTTCACTACCAGAACTTGAAGTGAAGAATGACGTGGGTCACTGGGTACACACCTTGGAACAGATTAGTGATGCTAAAGAGGAGGAACTCAGCACCTTCAGACAGGTGTTGCTGGAGCTCCATGATCTAAATAAGGACCTTCAATTATACCTGGAGGACCTAGAAAACAAATTTCACTTCTTCAACATTATGGGAGTTCCACTTTTGGCAGATTCTGGTGACACAGATGGATATGTCACCCAACTCTTCCACCATAGTCTCCCAGATTTCAAGATCAAAGATCTAGAACTAGACTGCACTCATAGAGCTAGCCATCAAACCACAGCCAAAGGGACCACCCAGGACATGCCCACATGTGTCCACCACTGCATGCATAAATAGGCCAACATGAATGTGGAATGCAACCAGGGTCAAATCCTCTTTGAAGGGGTTAAGGTGTGGCTCTACCTAAACTTGTCACCACTCACTCTCCAGAGACTTTGCTAGCTTAAAACAACCACAACCTTTTTGCGTGAAAGGGGAGTAAAGTACGGAAAGGTAACCCTCTTCTGACTTGTTTTTGTGTTGAACAATGAAAAATGGTTAGCCCGCACTTTGGAAAAAGCTCAGACAATCCTGGGTTTGGAAGACCTCCTCGATGAAATGGAGCCGTCACCCGGACCCGAGTCCTTACACTGTGGTAAAAAGGCAACAGAAGAGAATGGAAGGCATTCAAGAGAAATATACACAAACCACTTGCATATGAACGCCACAAAGAATGCTCAGACCTCCTTCAATGCACTCAGCCTGACACAGTTCATCCTTGCCCTGCCTGTCTGGTGCCACCAATGGGCAGATGACACGTCTTGATAACCTCCAGTGCTCGCTATCCCCTGACGCCACGATCCCCACTTCTGGAGGACAGGGACTGCAGTTTCACTATGCACACCACAGCATTGGGCCGGTGAGGGTCCAATACTCACCCACCTCCTACCCTACTAGAATTCACTTCTCCTTGAACCCCACTTACACATTGTTCTGGGCTCCCATTGAGGGAGCAGTTACCTCACACTTTAACTCTGTTGTTTGCCCCCCCTTTCCAAATCAGGCCACACATTTATTCAGTGCCATACTCCTTGCACTTAGGCCATAGGGCCTTCACCACGCAAGCCCTATCCTTCTCACCCGTGCCTTTGAATGAGCACCCTCTTGCTCTGCCTGTGGTTCAAATACTTAGCCTCAATGTCTGATCCCTGAATGCACCCCTAAACAACCTGGTGTTGTTGTCCATGCTTACAGACTTTGGGGCATGTATATTAAAGTCTTGGGTCACCGTTGTACAATGTAATGGGGCACAAGAGCAACACAACTCTTAAGTGAGATTTATCAAGCCTCTGAAGGCTACCTTGCATGGCCTTGACTGGCTTAATAAAGCTAAAGTAATGCAACACTGTGAAAAAAGCTGTGTTGCGTTACTCTGCCCCAGGGAGGCTGTCCATGGATGGTATGGGGGTGTTCCCACACATCCACCTATTGATGGTTTTCTGGTCATTCTTATGGTGGATTCTTGAGGAACTAGGCCTGGGCCCAAGGTTGTGCACTTGGATACAACATAACTATACCAGACCCATGGCCCAGGGGAGAGTTAACAGCTTGACCTTGCATGCCTTCTGTATGACCAGAGGTAGGAAGCAGTGACATGGAGCCCGCCCAGGAGAAGACTTGGACAGCCCCACGGATTACTGGTATCAATTTCGAGTGCCAGGAACACAAGCTGGCACTATACATCGATGATGTCACAGTGACCCTTACACAGCCCTTCGCATCCTTGCCTGCTCTGGTAGGGCAGCTGGAGAGCTTTGGCTCAGTACTGGATTCAAAATCAATATTCAGAAGTTACAGGTTCTCAGGTTTATGATTCCACAGAATGACTAGCTTCTCATGGAGAACCAATTTGTTTTTCCATGGGAGGACTCCTGGGTCACCTACTTAGGGCTAAATATTTGTGCCACAGTTGGTGCAACCATATAACACAACCATGTAGACTTTTAACTGTGGTCAAACTGATCTACAGTCCTGGAGAGTTAAGGGTCTATGTTGGCTGGGCTGCATAGCTGCTATAAAAATTACCATGCTCCCTAAGATCCTATATATCATGCAATGAATCAAGTAAGATTTGTAAAACACGGCTAATCATCTGAACAGGTATCAGATGCTATAATCATGGTAGGTTGAGTTGAAAAGCCAGGTCTTAAGCTCTTGTTTGAATATTGTAAGAGAGGACAATGTTTGGGGGTGGAGGGGAAGGTCGGTCCAGGATTTGTCAGTGAGTAGGAGAAGAAGTGTCCTCCACTGTAGCTTCAGTGGATGCTGGGAGCGTGTGCGAGGGAGAGGAATGCAGAATGCAGGTGCCTAGAAGACTTGTGGAAGTTTGGATAGAGGTTGAGGTATGCTATCCTTGGTCATGGAGGGCCTTGTAGACGTGTATCAGCATCTTAAATTGCCATCTTTTCTGGATAGAGACCCAGAAGAGGTTTCTGATGTGAGGGGTGATGTGGGTCAAATGTGGAGAGCTCGAGAATGAGTCTGGCGGATGAGTTCCCTATTGTTTGGAGTCTCTTCAGGGGTTGGGTGTTAATTCTTATGTAGAGCACATTACAGTAGTCCAGCTGACTAGTGACAGAGGGATGGTTTTCCTGGTGCTGACTGGGAGCCATCTGAAGATCTTTCAGAGCAGGCGGAGGGAGTGAAAGGAGGTGTAGGAGACTGAGTTAATCTGGCATTTCATGATGAGTTTGCTGTCCAGAATGTTAGCCACCATACCTTGGGGGGGAGGGATCTAGAGTCTTACTCCCATGACCTTCACTCACTCAGGTCTTACTTCCCATTCAAAGACCTTGGACCCAACAGGCCGGGGTGGGGTCGTTGACTTGGCTTTCATACCCCTGACGAGAGGGTACCTGTTGTAGCTGACACGTCTGGGTGCTGTAAGGTGTTTGAGCATGGTGCATTACATGGGCCTCTTTATCCCCCCAAGTTCCCTCCCTCACCTTTCTTAAGCCCCGTGAACAAGCTTGCGCTTGTTTGTTCCCAACCTGAGAGTAATGGCAGGCTGGTTGTGTCTGAGGGTATTCCACTCGAGACCTGACCCGGGCCTAGTATGTCCACGACGCTGTCTCCAATAGAGCAAGCTATAGCAAACAGTGAGGTGAGGATTGGTCGCTGGAACATAGCGGGTATTTCTAGAAAATTAGATCTCCCAGACTGGAACATCTTTATTGAATCTTTTGGGATATGTATCTTCCAAGAGACCTGTTGTTTGGAGCCTTGTCATAAGATTGGATATACCACGTATTTTGTTCCTGCAATCTCCCCTCCTACTGGGAGAGGTCGCCCCTCAGGAGGCCTCCTTATCTGGGTCAGTATCTCCCTGGGCTGCCATATTAGGCGCAGAGAAATTAACTCTCCCGACTTATTAAGATTATCAGTTAGGGGGCCCGAGAGAGGGCGTACTTTGGAGATATTCAACATTTATGCCAGGGGTACCAAAGGTGGCTCACCATCTCCAACCATAACTGGGCTTGAAGACAAACTTAGCCAGTGTAGTACTGACAGGTATGTCATGGTTGCCGGGGATCTAAATTGTACCTTCGAGCCCCTTGCGGCCGATGACATCGTGGGTATCTCAGATGAGGACGCCAGGAGGGGTATTCTATCTTTATCAATTTCGCCCATAAAGAGGTGGTCCCAACGGGCCATCAAGCTTAACACTCTATTTCTGGAAGATGGTCTAAGAGCGGCGAATGGTAGATCAATATCGGACCTTTGTGGAGCACACATGTTTAACAGGGTAGACCATACATCGAGGATAGATTACATCCTACTCGATTTCTAGCTCTGGGTTCTTATGCGTGATATGGAAGTTCTGTCGACTATGGACAGCGACCATAATCCATTATCTTTGATCTTGCACCCCATGTGGTCTCCCTCAAATGGTCTGCAGGAACACTCTGTGCTGCGGACAACCGGAGAAGTTTGTCCCTCAAATTGTGGGAGGTACCTCAAATGTTGTAAGCATGCCCTGGATGTGGAGAAGGTTAATAATATAGGGGCACTTTTTGGAAAGGCCTTGTCTAGCCTAGACTCCACCCCCTTGGATCCCCTTGAGGTATCGTTGCTCTTTTGTGATACCATCAATGCCCTGGGAAAGCTATTTCTAATAGACAGTCGTGGACCCCCAGAAGGGAGTGTCGGAGACCCAAGGGCAATACGGGGTGGTATTCCAGAAAATGTCACCAGACGAAAAGAGCACTATTGAAAGCTGTTAAACTTAGGGGACCTGAGTTGATTTGAGTGGCTAGGGAGGAGTATAAGCACTCTATCAGTGAAGCGAAGAAAGAGTGGGAAGACCTGTTCTGGCGTGACTTGAAGGAAGCTAGTGTGGGGAAGGACTCCAGGGGCTTCTGGGATCTAGTAAGGGCTAGGAATAGGCCTCCTGATACCTCATAACATGTAACATCTCTGAGGAGGTATGGTTTAATCACTTCTCTCTCCTCTACACTACCAATTTGGTTGTAAGCCAGGGGACGATCAACTTATCACCATTGGGCCCCTGCGGGATGAGTGAAGATCTTTCCTTTACAGCTAAGGAAGTGGAGAATGTGATAAAATCTCTAGTCCCAAATAAAGCAGCAGGCCCAGATGGCCTACCGGGGGATCTGCTTCACCTCAATCTGAAAGAATGGGGGAGGCTAATTTCATCCTTGCTTAATGCTACTTATCACGGTGCGGAAATCCCAGACTCCTGGAGGGGAGCTGAGGTCGTCCCGATCCTCAAAAAGGGGGGTTGGGGCGACCCAGCTAATTATCGTCCGATGAGTCTAATTGATTCAACCCAGAAGGTTGCAGGAAAGGTGGTTCTTGGGAGAGTGCTCCAGTGTGTCGATGACAATAACATCCTCTCTGACTTCCAAGCAGGCTTCAGGTCAGGTACTGGGACCATTGAGCAGTCATTTAGATTGCTGCTCTCATACTGGAAGGTGGTCGTACAAGGCAAAGGCAGTCTTTATCTCGCTTTTATTGACCTAAAGACTGCTTTTGACATGGTGCCCGGGATCGCCTTTGGGAGGTTCTGTCTGACTTGGAGATGCCCGCTTATATATTGTCTCTACTGGTGAAGCTCCACACAGGAAACTTCGCGCAGGTCAGGTGGGGTAAGCAGGGTCTGAAGACCGCCAGAATCCAAGTGAATAGGGGCGTCCGTCAGGGATGTGTTCTTGCCCCCACTCTGTTCTCATTGTATGTGAACAGAGTTGTGGAGCACCTCTTGAAAAATCCATCTGATGCACCATCCCTGACGGGCAAGAGAATTCCAACTCTCCTATTCGCTGACGATACCCTCCTGATCTCTAAATCCCCTGTGGGTTTACAGAGCATCCTGGACAGTTACCAATCTTTCTGCACAAGTAGGGGCTTAACATCAACACAGAAAAGACAAAATATTTGGTTCCTAACCCCCCAAAAAATCTTGGACAGCCTCCTGACCTAAACCAGGTGACCCTGGAAAGGGTTAGGGAATTTGACTATTTAGGTATCCGTCTAACCAACACTATGCGGTGGAACTCCCATCTCCAGAAGATGCTGCTAAGCCACATAAGGGTTGTGGGGGCTCTCCTGAAAGAACAGCGGTCGTCCCTTTTTTAAACCCATTGCACCTGTGTTAGACATATATAAGGCGAGAGGTGTTAGTGCAGCACTCTATGGGGCAGAGCTCTGGGGATCCTATTACACTGATCAGCTGTCTTGTTCCGAGAATAAATTCTTGAAGGACCTGATGGCTCTCCCACAAAGCACCCCGACGATACCCATACTACTCGATATGGGATGCCGCTCAATTAAAGACCAGGCAAAGCTGCGTCCTTTACTACTCTGGGCCTGATTGTGGAGGGTTCCCGAACTCGCCAGCTATGCGGAAGGTCTGTCGGAAGTATTATCATTGCCTGATTGGTCCAAAATTAGGTGGCTCAGGGACGTTAAATCCCTGCTTGGGGAGCTGGGGCTCGGGGATGCTTGGCTTACTAGATCTGTCCCCCCTAAAGCTGTCCTTAGGAATATTTACTGGAACTGGGTATTGGAAAAGAGTAGCATTGACCCCAAACAATGCAGAGCAACTAGTGAGTTCCTTAGGATTAAGGACATGCCCCTCGGCGAACCCTACCTTGATATAATTTCAAATTCTTTAGATAGGGCTCTGTACTTTAAGTTCATAGTAGGTACGCTCCCAGTGGGTGAATTGACTGCCTGCTGGAAAATCCAGGCCCAAACCTCACCTTTTTGTTTATTTTGTGCGTCTAGGGTCGAGTCTGCTGCCCACTTCCTATTTGAATGCCCCGCTTATAAATCCCTGAGATCTAGGTGGCTAAAACCATTGTATTGTATTGTATTGTATTGTAACGGTATTTGTAGAGCGCGATTGCTGCCCGTGGGCGTCCAAGCGCTGAGCTGACCAGAAAGTGACAGAGGAGGTGCTATGGTGCAGTAGGTTTGTCAAACAACCATGTTTTTAAGTTTTTGCGGAATGAGAGAAGATCTGAGTTGGACCGGAGTGAAAGGGGAAGGTCATTCCAGAGCCTGGCGGTATTCAGCGAGAACATTCTTCCCCCTGCTCTGGCTCGCTTTACTCTGGGAATGACGGCAAGGAAGGCCTCCTTTGATCGTAGGTTCCTGTTGGGATGATAGGGGGTGACAAGATTTCTGTTGATCGCTGGGCTTGTGTTCCAGAAGGTGCGGTGCGCCAGGAACAGTGCTTTGAAGGCTATCCTCTGCCTCACTGGCAACCAGTGGAGATTTTTTAGAGCAGGTTTAGCAGACTGAGTGCGCGGGATTTCTAGCAGGGAACGTGCTGCACAGTTTTGTACAACCTGTAGTTTCCGAAGTGTAAACTCAGGAGCCCCCATGTATAGGGCATTGTTCGAGTCAAGGCGAGACTGGATTAGCCCTTGGACCACAACCTTTTTGGCTTCTAACGGCAGCAGCGGAAGAACCTTCTTCAAGGTTCTTAGTAGGCCAAAGCATGTAGCAGATAGTTTTGTGGCCTGGGTGGAGAAGGAGAGTTTGTTATCCAACCACACTCCCAGGCTCTTCACGCTTTCCTTTGGGGTGGGGGGGGACCCAGTGCATTGGGCCACAGGGAGGTGAATGGGACTGGGGAGGGTGGGCCTAGGAGCATGAGCTCCGTCTTATCTCCATTTAATTTAAGGGAGGAGTTGGTCATCCAACCCTTTATGTCCTCTAGGCAGTGTAGCAAATCGGCTGGGGAGTGCATGCTGTTCTCGGTAGCCAGCGAGACCACCAGCTGGGTGTCGTCGGCGTATGACACGATTTTAATCCCATGCGGTTCGACGACACTTGCCAGCGGCCTCATGTAGACGTTAAACAGCACAGGGCTCAAGGAGGAGCCCTGTGGTACTCCGCAGCTCAGGGGTTTGCTGGAGGATACTGTTACACCGTCGAAGATCTGAAACGACCTCCCAGACAGAAAGGATTCAAACCACCTTAAAGCGTCGCCTGAAACTCCGATGTTGTGGAGACGGTCCAGCAAGGTGGAATAGCTGACCGTATCGAAGGCGGCACTTAGATCAAGGAGGATCACTGCCACTGATCCTCCTTGGTCCAGAATCCTTCTAGTATCTTCGGTGACTGCTAATAAGGCGGTTTCTGTCCCGTGTTGTGGTCTAAAGCCTGTCTGGGATGTGTGTAACAGCGAGTGGTCCTCCAGGAACTGCACCAGCTGTGCATTTATGTGCTTCTCCAGCACCTTACTCGTCCAAGGAAGGAGTGAGATGGGACGGTAGCTTGATAGGTCGTTAGGGTCTAGGCTGGGTTTTTTTAGCAGCGCCCGTACCATGGCCTGCTTCCAAGCTGTAGGGACAGAGCATGCAGAAATGGACGTGTTCAGGAGATCCAAGATTACAGGCAAGGTGGCTTTGCTTGCCTGCATCAGGATGTCTGGAGGGGCA
Organism: Lissotriton vulgaris; assembly: GCF_964263255.1. Classification (NCBI taxonomy): domain Eukaryota; kingdom Metazoa; phylum Chordata; class Amphibia; order Caudata; family Salamandridae; genus Lissotriton; species Lissotriton vulgaris. The sequence goes on along the minus strand of NC_141696.1, from coordinate 1,024,943,386 downwards.
GGGTCACGGGGAGATCCTGACTTGACGCACGGGCCACTTTGCTTAAAGTGTCGAGGTCGAGGGGGAGAAAGTGCTCGAGCGATGGCTGGCCTGGACGGGGAAGTGGTCTGAGAAAAGGTGGTTTGAACGCTTCCGGGGGAGTGGCTATAGGTGGGAAGGTGGAATAGATTTTTAAAACTTTGTTATGGAAAAAATCTGCAAGCTCGTTGCATTGCTCCTGGGATTTGATAGGGGGGGAGCCGTGGTGGCGCTAGAGCATTGTTTTATGATTTGGAAGATTTCCTTGGGTTTAGACTTCGCTTCCATTATTTTCTCAGAAAAATAGGTAGCCTGAGCTGCTCTAATCCCTTCTTTATATACCTTGATGGCTTCTTTATAAGAGGTCTTCTTTTCTGGGAGGAAATCTAGGCGCCAGGCTCTCTCTCGTTGTCTGCAAGTGCGTTTAAGCTGTTTTAGAGAGTCAGAAAACCAGGGGGCAGATTTGTGAGGTCTCTTGGAGGAGCTTTTACGCATCGGTAGAGTAGAGTCTAATGAGCGAGTGATCCAGTCTCTGTAGTTGTCATTTCCCACATTAGGATCCGGGCAGGGTGAGGGGCGGGTGGAGTCCAGTTGGTGCAGCCAGGATTCCAAAGGGAGTTTTGACCAGTTCCTCCTAATGGTGGCTTGGGGGGGTGCTTGGGGGTTTTTGTGAGTGGCCCAAGAGAAGGGGACCAGAAAGTGGTCTGACCACGGAAGGGGAATGGGTTGGTCGACAGTTAGGTCCAGGCAGTTACTAAAAATGGGGTCTAGCAGGTTGCCTTTTTCATGGGTCGGAGCAGCCACCAGCTGGGTGAGTTGGAGGGCTTCCAGATCTTCTAGTAATTCCTGTGCGATGTGGTCTGTAGGGGAATTAAAATGAAGATTGAGGTCCCCCAAAATCGTGTGGTTGGCTGATGTGAGGGTTCTTTCCGCAATGATTTCTGGCAGGGACCTGTGGAACAGTTTTACAGGTTCCGGGGGGCGATAAATCAGGGTACCTGAGAAGGAGTTGTTTGCATTGAATTCTAAGCAGAATGCTGCGCTTTCACAATCAGGGATAGTGTCTGCTGAGAAACGGCATTGGTACTGGTTTTTCAAAATGATCGCCAGACCTCCGCCTCTGCCGACCGGTCTATCCACTCTAAGAATGTGATAGTCTACGGGTAGTGCACACGCCACGTCTGGATCGGAGTGGGCGGTGAGCCATGTTTCTGTCAGGAAGATTGCGTCAGGTTTTTTCTCCTCGAGCAATATGGCAATCTCCGTATGGTGTTTCGGTAGAGAGCGGCAGTTTAGTGCAAACATATGGAACACTTGTGCCTTGGTCGACGGAGTTTTGCGGAAGAGGTGCTTGCATCCCTGACATGAGCCGGGTAGTTCGGTGGGGGCAAATATGCAAGGGCATTGGGGAGTACAATTCCTACCTATTTTGTGTAGGGCCGCCGAGCTGTAAGTCCTGCTCTGGGCGAGGAGGGGGCCAGGGGTTGTGGCCCTGGGTCCCGGCTGGTCGCGGACGGGCGCAGACAGGCTTGCCTTAGGCGCGCCTTCGGCGCGCAAACGGCGCTCCCGCTGCGCTTCCTGTAGATGCACATTTGTAGAGCGATGGGGCGTGGCCTCTAGTGGGCGTGTCCGGCGAGCGCGCCTGCTCTAATGGCGGCCGCTTTGTTGTTGTGAGTAGCGCGACAGCGTATGCACCGCTGTGTGCTTCAGGGTATTTGGCAGTTATAATTTTGTTTTAAAAGACACAGATTAACAAGTGACACCACACAAAAGCTTAAAACTTGGTTGAGCCAAGTGTTCGTTCAGTACCTCCAGCTCCCGGCTTCCGCCTCAGGACTGGGTCAGCTGATCGTCGTTGCGCTGTGGAGCAGCGTTTATATAATCAAGGGGGCGTGGCCTCTAGTGGGCGTGTCCGGTGAGCGCGCCTGCTCTAATGGCGGCCGCTTTGTTGTTGTGAGTAGCGCGACAGCGTATGCACCGCTGTGTGCTTCAGGGGTATTTGGCAGTTATAATTTTGTTTTAAAAGACACAGATTAACAAGTGACACCACACAAAAGCTTAAAACTTGGTTGAGCCAAGTGTTCGTTCAGTACCTCCAGCTCCCGGCTTCCGCCTCAGGACTGGGTCAGCTGATCGTCGTTGCGCTGTGGAGCAGCGTTTATATAATCAAGGGGGCGTGGCCTCTAGTGGGCGTGTCCGGCGAGCGCGCCTGCTCTAATGGCGGCCGCTTTGTTGTTGTGAGTAGCGCGACAGCGTATGCACCGCTGTGTGCTTCAGGGGTATTTGGCAGTTATAATTTTGTTTTAAAAGACACAGATTAACAAGTGACACCACACAAAAGCTTAAAACTTGGTTGAGCCAAGTGTTCGTTCAGTACCTCCAGCTCCCGGCTTCCGCCTCAGGACTGGGTGGAGAGTTGGGCACCAGACACCACATAGTCGCCCTGCGAATCTTGACGTCCGACACCCGGCACTTGTTCATGTGTGGTATGTCAAAATGTTTAAGTTGGGCTTGCTCGATCCGATCTAAAAGGCTTAATGAAATTGTTTAATTATGGTCATTGTAATTAGACCTTCTTAAGTAATTTATAGATGTCATTTGTATTCTTTTATCTAATCTTGTGGATGCATTTTATATGTTCTGATTTTTAACTTGTTGTGCTATGTAATGCTTTAAAAGATATGTTTTATCGAAATAAAGCCTATTGACTGACTGACTGACTGGCTGTCCAGGTTAATGCTTAGGTTGCAGACATGGTCTGTTGTTTTAGGTGTGAGTACATGTTCGGAGGGCTACCAGGTGTCTTTCCACAGGGAGTTTTTTTTTAATTGTCTTTATTGTTTTTATAATACAAACATGAGACCTTGTTTCTTTTTACATGGCAATTGCTATGACATATGCTTTTCAGACAACACAGTGCACAGTTTCAAAGCTTAGTAGGCTAAATGCATCAGATATCATCCTGTCAATGGTCTTATATTTTCTACCTCTACATTACCAACACAGCAGAGCACACCTATTAAACAGTAAAATCTAGAAGTAACCAGACAAATTCCCCCACACCTGATCAGCATATAATCCTCAAAATAGCTTGAAGAGACCAGACCAAACCTCATTTAACTATTCGGTGGAACCGCTTGCACTTATTTCCTGGTCACCAGTCTCATGTGATGTAGAGACTTCTTCTCTAGTTGCCAAATATGTTTTGTACAGCGCCCAGCAATTCTTGGGTTTACTACGCGGTGGAAGAAGATCACTGACATTTTCGGTTTGCATGCTGCAGTACACCATGTCTCTCGACCACTGGGCAATAGTATGAGTCAGGCCACGCATCCAGGACATTGCCACCCTGCCCCTAGCTACTAGCAGGCCCATGTCAACCAACCTACAGACCCCATTTGGTATTGGTTTAGAGTAACTGAATAGAGTCAGTGCTGGTTCTGGGGAGAGTGGCAAGTCAATCACCTGTCCCAGCTCTTTACGACTAAGTCCCAAAAGGTAGGGATCCCAGACAGAGCAAAGCTAAGTGTAAAAATTCAGCAAGCTGCGCACCACAATGTTCACAGTCTGCCCTGTTCTCCAGACCATACCAACATAGTCTCTTTGTTGTGTAATGAGTCCAATTTAGATATTAAAAGTGGACCAGTCTGTGCCTTCCATTTAAAGAAATGCGCTTCGTGCTGTCGCAGCAATATTTCCACATAGCGTCATCAATGTCTCTATCCAAGACCCTCTGTCAGGCGAGGTGGGCTTTACTGTAATGTAATGATTTTCCCTATGGTTAGCTTGTAAATGTTAGACACCATACGGGTTGGCGAGTCGGTTTTAATGACATAGGTAAGGAAGACTAGCTCCGGAGGCTCCGCCAAGTAGCCAAGTCGCTATATTGAAATATTCAGCAGTCCTGTTGTGTTCTATGAAATTGAAATTTAGTGAATAAAGGTACTCCAGATTCATCTATCCCCATCTCCTCCCAGCTCTTCGCTGTGTTCTTCTCAAACAGGTTCCTTATTTTCTGGACCCATATGGAATGAAAACTTGTGTAACTCCCTGTTCCCTGCACAGGGGTAGCCATCGACACCAATCCAGCGGCGTGAGCGGGGAATATAAGATGGCTGTAGTTTTAGAAGGTGGTGTCAATCATGCTTTGTCGCATTAACTGAGTCTAGTATCCCCGTTCTCCGGTCCACAGGCGTAAACATGGGTGCTGGCTGTGGAAGATGGGATGACACAACCTGATCTATGCGGAAGTGGGGCGTGTCTGGTGAGCCGTGTATCCAGTGGAAAGCATGTGCGCTCTGCGCTGCTCTGTAATATAGGTCAAAGTCAGGTGCCCCCAATCCCTGCATATGGTATGGCAACGTAAGCACATTCCAGCTGACCCTTCTCTTGCTTTCCAGCCCAAGCCAACTTGGCCATCAACTTTGTGGGCATGAAGATATATTTGTAAAGAAAAACAAAAAACTTGGCAATATTACCATTTTCAAAAGGGAAACTCTGTTCAGCAAGAACAGTGGCAGCCGACTCCATCGTTCCACATCGTCTTCCAACTTGCTGAATGCCACTCCATAGTTTTCCCTGAACACCACTTCTGAGACCGAATGTATCTTAATACATAAGTACCTCACCGGATCTGTGGACCACCACAACGGATACTCATGGTCGACTAGGGTCGTGGCAGGCATAAGGGGGTATATTATAGATTTTGGCCAGTTAACGCGGAGGCCAGACACCACTCAGAATCTCACCACTTCGCGCAACACTGGGGAAAGGTGGCGTTCCGGGTCCCAAACATATAATAGTGTATTAGCCACCTATGTTGTAAACGATCAGCTCATAACCAGGGAATCGTATCCCTCAATATCTGTAGTATTCACGCAACGGACAGGCCAAAGGTTCGGCCACTAAGGCGTATAATATCGGCAGCAGAGAGAAACCTTGTTGCGTGCCTCTAGTAACACGAATAGTATCTGTCACTAGGTTGCCTATTTTGGCTCTAGCTCTGGGTTCGCTATATAGCACCCGTATCAAATGTAGGAAAACACTTCCCAACCCCATCCTATCTAGGACCACCTTCATAAAGGGCAATTCAACAGAATTTAAAGCTTTTTCCATGGCGAGAAAAAACGGTACCCCCGGTACCTCCGGGTGGGTATGCTGTATTGCACCAAACACTATCCTGAGATTGTAAGTTAAATTTCAACTTGGAACAAAACCAACCTGCTCCGGTACAAACCATCAGTGGGATCAGAGGGACAAGATGGTTTGCAAAAAAATGTAGTGTCAACGTTAATCAGCGAGATTGGGCAATAGGAGGCACACTCGCCGGGTGGCTTGTCCGGCTTCAGGATAGTGACTATTATCGCCTCTCCCATCGAGGGAGGCATACTACCTGTCACACACATTTCATCAAAGAGTGTAGCTAAATGTGGCACTAGCAAGTCCTTGTAAGCTTTATAAAATGTTACTGTGAGACCATCAACTCTGGGCGTGTTGCCGGATTTCATGTCCGCTAGCGCTGTGGTGATCTCATCGACTTCCAAAGGCCGCATAAGATATTCACGGTGCTTTTTCGTCAGCCAAGGTAACTTTATATGAATTGCAATGATTTTAATTAATTGTGCAAATAAATCTATCTATCTATCATCTATCTGTCTATCTATCTATCTATCTATCTATCTATCTATCTATCTATCTATCTATCTATCTATCTATCTATCTATCTATCTATCTATCTATCTATCTATCTCTCTCTCTCTCTCTCTCTCTCTATCTATCTATCTATCTATCTATCTATCTATCTATCTATCTATCTATCTATCTATCTATCTATCTATCTATCTTTATATGTGTTAAGTAGTTCAGGATTTCCGCCTCAGTGCCACTACTGTGAGTGGAGTACAGGTCAGAATGATATTGCTGAAACTTGCTCACAATAGCGGTTTCTTCTGTCAGTATGTCTCCCTCAGCTGACTTGATCTCAGTTACTATTGCGTTGTCCAAATGTTTTTAAGGAGGCGAGCTAAGATCGAACCCGGCCGTTCGCCCTCCCCGTATGTATGAGCAGTGGCATTCTGCAGCACACATAAAAAGAGCAAATCACCTTTAAAGAATATTTATGTGCAGGAAGGTGTCTCTTTCTGCACATAAACAATCATTCCCTGCAACACAAACACCCTTGCACTGGTGCACGGGTGTCTGGCGCACGGGTGTCTGTGTTGGCACTAGGCAGCTATTTATAGAGCAAGGGAAAACACTGGGGTGCGTTGTATTCTTGTATTCTTGAAAGTGCATCCTTTCATTTTTTAAATTACGTAGCACAGCGCTGCTAAATTTGCTGCTACACTGCACCATTTCCTTATGAAATACACTGTGAACTTTTGTTTACTGAATACACAGTCCTACTAAATTCATAGGAACCATATAACAGACCGATCAAGTACTAGTAGAGATGGATAGGCCTCTCCCTTCTGTTTGAACATTGCTTATTTCCTTCTTCCACGTTAACCCCTACCCGCTGCTTTCCTAATCTTTCTCCCCTTTCCTTTCTTTCCTATTCTTCTCAGCCACCAGATGAAGAAGAGTGTATGTGTTTTAAATTTAGATTTTAAAACTAAAACTTCATAACTCTGGTTCTACTGATGACAATTTTGTCATTTTGTTCTTGTTTTTCTTTATTACTTTTTGGTGTAATGTTTCTAACTTGGTGTGGGATTCTTTTTGTGTGGTGTTGTCACTGTTTTACTGTTCGACCTGTTACACAAATACTTGGAACATTGCCTCAAGTTAAACCTGACTTCTCTGTGCCAAGCTACCAGCCGGTTGAGCACAGGTTCATTTGGGGTTTGCTTGTGCCATGTCCTGAAAATGATTGTTGTTCCTGCTTGACCAGGGCTACCACTTCAGTCAGCCAGTATCCCAATTTGTCACATTGGTGATCAGTGATGAGGAGCATGACTTGTGTGTATGCAGTGCCATATAATGTTTACTGCCAATGTGAAGCCCCAGCCTGTCTGTATACAATGCCCATCATACCATACTCTTCGCACCATGCCAACAGCCTTCCATGATGCTCTCTTTGCTCCTTGCAGCCTTCTACAACACAAACGCGACTCTTGGCACAAAACCTGGGAAGGTAAAACCTTCAGCTGTATTAACATGGGACTGTATCGAGCCTGCGCTCCTTCGCGGTCAGCCAGAACTGTTGACTTTGACCTGGTCCAGCATGACCAGATAACCATGGTTTTAGCATAGTGCTTTAAGTCACTATCTTTCACTTTATTCTTTGACAAATTCATAACTCAGTTTTCACTGGTTGGGTTTTTGTTGTTTTGGTTCTTGTTTGATTTATCAAATTTTGCTCTGTTTTTCGAACTTAGGGGGTCATTACGATCGCGGACGGACTTGAGTCTGTCCGCGACCCCAGAGCATGAAGGAACGTCCGCATGGGCTGCGGTGTTCCCTCTGTGCAGATTAGGATGTGACGGCCTGGGTGGCGGTCACATCCTCTATTTTAACATTGCGGCGGGTGGAGCTTCAAGCTGCACCCGCAGCAATGTTAAAAAAGCATGCACAGCATTTGCGTGCACAAAGCGGCAGGCACCGCGCGGTGCCTGCTGCATTGTGCACGCAAATGCAGGGGGGTACCATAGGTACCCCCCATGTGCACCCCCACTACACCTAGGGGGCCCGCAACGGGCCCCCGCAGTGCAGTTACACATGCTTTTCCACGGCGGAAAAGCCGCCGCGGAAAAGCATGTTCAAAAGCACATCCTAATCTGGCTGACGGTGTCTGAGAGACACCGTCACCATTTTAGTGCTTTTCCGCCGCGGTTGTAAGCCAGCCGTGGCGGAAAAGCTGCGGACCTAAACCATGACCCACCAGCCATCCTAATGTGGCGATGGGTCCTGGTGGGTCCGCAGAGGATTTTCCGCATCCTCCGGGCCGGCGGTGGCTTCCGCCGGCCCGGAGGATGCGGAAAATCCTCCATCGTAATGACCCCCTTGGTGTGGAATTCTTTTTGTATGGTGTTTTCACAATTTTAGTGTTTGAAGGAAGTGTTGCACAAACATTTTACTAAGTTAAGCCTGCCTGTCTGCTCTGTGCCCAGCTGCCAGAGGGCTGAGAGCAGATTAATTTGGGTTTGGCTTGTGCCTTACGTTGACAAGGATTGCGGTTGCTGCTTAACTTGGGCTCACATTCCACTAAAATCGTAACCCCATTTCTTTCACCTTATATCTGGTTCACAAGGTAATTTCAAAAATTGTCAGAGGACGAAGAGGATAAATCAATTCTTATTGATTACTTGATGTCAAGTTTGTTAATTATGAACAGGCAAGGGGTAAAACGTGTGTAAATCTTCTTAGTCCACATCCTTGGTAAATCTTAGAATTGTGGGTTTTAATCAGAAGAGGAACTCTTATCTCTATGGGACTGAAAATTTCCAATGTAGATATTATTAACCAGGACCTGCTTGAGGAATTTACACTTTTTAGTGGCATTTCCAGTTCAAGGTGGTTGATGTGATAACCTACCCTTGGGCTCATATGATGGTACTTCCAGAAAAGGCACTTTGTACTTTCTTCTTTTTTTGTGCACTTTATAAATCTCTGAGAACAAAGTTCTTAGGGCCTGTACTTCATACCCACTCTTTTAATTTATACTGTGAAAGTTTTAGATTTCTAACTAAACTTGAAACTCCAGATGTTTGTTCTGCTTTATAATTGGACACAGCATAGATAAGTATTTTCTCGTTTATGTTCGGGCATGGTTTTACTGATTCCATGATGAAGTCTGTTGTTGTTATAACTGATTAATTGGATGTATTATGCTGAAGAATTTAATGTGTTTTTATTATTTTATGGCTGTCCAAGCCAAATAATGCTTTTGAATCTCAATCTGATTTCTTAATGCGCCTAACCCAATAAAAATATATGCATGGAAAATAGTACCTGCCCAAGTTACATACATTTACATACCTCTAGTAGGAAGGGAGGACAGGTTGACGGGTTATCTCCAGAGTTTTTTAGATATAAAGAGATGTACTTTGTAGGTGAAAAAAAAGTTGCTTTGATCTGCCCCGGGGTTGGTATGCAAGTTGTTACCTATCCTACGTGACACCCAGGACATTCCATGTTCAACATTTGTCTGATGTAATGCCTGGAGAAAGGAAAGGCATGATGAGGCACAGGAGTTTGGCCAATTGGGTTAATAGCAGGTGGAGGTTACCCCTGCATTCAGTTATCTGGGAGTGCTTTTTGATAAATCTGGTTCTTGGTTACCAGCCGTAAAGGCTAGGTCCCTACTTTTTATGTAGGGACCTAGCCTTTTAATTTAAGTAGCACTTTTTTAATTTGTAGCACTTTTTAATTTCTCTAAAAAATTGGGGAAAGGCCACCAGATATTCTATAAAAAATATATCGCGCAAGGTGCATGAGTACTGCAATTTACGGGGCAGGTATCTGGGGTTTTCAAGATTGCAGCATAATTCAACGCATGAAAATATCTTCCTGAGATCCCTGTTAGTTGTCCCAAATATTACCCCTGTCTTTATGTGCCACTCAGAAATGGGGTTTACAAACATTTCTGATCAGATCAAGGCACAGCCAGTACTGCTATGGCAATGGATTTGGACCACAGAGAATGCAAGGTTAAACAGAGAAATAAACAAGGACTCTATGGGATTAGACAAGTCTTGTAAAATATTATGGTAAAAATATGTGGGAAGTTTCATGCAGGATTTTGGCCACCCAGAATATTACACTAAGTCTGCCTGCATGAATCTCATAAAACGCAAAGATTTTTAAAAAATGGTCATGTCTCACCTAGAAGGAAACAGACTGCATCCAAGCTAAATAAACCAATGGTGATTATCCATCAATTGACCCTGATGACTGTATCTATACAACCCTACCTGCTGTGTGTTCAGGGTGGATATGACAGATACCTTCTGACAAGATTTAGGTTTGGGATTTTCCATCATATAACCTCATATACAACTGTAAATAATTGGTCAAGAGCATTATGTCAATGTCCCTGTGACAATGTATCCAGACAGAGTACAATGCATGTAGTTCTATTTTGTAAATTATATAACAAAGAGAGGAGAAGATGGTTAACACCCCTATTAAAACAGAGTGGATGGTAACAATGTTGCCCTGCCTTTATATATTTACAGATGCTTGAAAATTATTACTGTATTGGGTCTATGGTGGGGTTCCTAAAGAATGTCATGAGGACTAGGAAAGCTGTTAACAAGTGAATCATGGGACATATGTTCGGAAATACATATCATATGGAAGAATGAAATTACTCCGATTTTTATTCTAACTTTTTATGTCTTTTAAAAAAAATTGTTGCTTCTATCTGAATATTTTTATGTATAGAATGAAAATGTATTCCTGGATTTGAACATCTTGCTTTCCCAAAATCACAAAAATTGCAATTCTGCACAAGAAATCTATCTCTGGCAGCATAAACCTTCTGAAATTGATGATTTGGATCAGAATAATTCCTCAGATTGACATTTGGCTGCACTTTCTTGTGCTAGGAGTACATTTTTGGGGGGTTGGGAGGAAAGAAGCACCTCAGAGTCTCCAACTTCCTGTTCCTGTCCAGCAGACTCCTCCCAGTGCTTTGTCCATGTCCTTGTTGGTGTTGTTTGTTTGGGACATTGCAGTTGCTGCAACTACAATTTATAAACTTTTTCACAACTTTTGAAAAAATATTTTGTGGGAAGCCACAGTATCCAGTAGGCCCAGGGTTAGTCATGGGTGCATGATACAACTGTTTCTGTGAGTTTTGTTGAACTTAAATATCATTTTCGGCATGGATGGCATGGAATTGAATAGCTCACTGTTATATCTATGTGGAAGTTATTTGTAATTTTGGGGTGTGTGTTAAAGCCACACTAGCCAGTAGGCCCAGGGTTACTCAGTGGTGCACGGGCCATGTCTTTCCATGGGGCTCTTGAATTTAAACATCATTCAGGGCATGGATGGCATTGGATTAGGGTGATTTTTGTGTGTATTTCGATTTTCTGGGTGTTGTTGGGGCCTGGTCCAGGGCCTGGCCATGTGGGTGGGGGTCATTTTGAGGCCCGGTCCAGGGTCTGGTCATGTGGGTGGGGGTCTAGGGGCCATTTTGAAGCCAGGTAGTGTGCTTTGTGCCATAGGCCTGCACCCAGTCTGCCTTGCTTTCATCCATTATGCCCAGGGGTAGTCAGTGGTGCATGAAACAACTCTCTCTGTGTGGTCTTTCTTCTATTAATTTATACATCCATTTTGGATTAGAATTGCAATTTTTATTTTGTGTCTTTCTGATTTTGGGTGTTTTGTCTTAATAATAATAAATGCCTAGTTGCAAATATTAATTGAAGCCTGACCTATGCAACATTTATTTAACTGATGATCCTCTGGCTTCCTTTGCTTTTAGGTGCACAAAGACTGAGAACCAGGAATCATCCTCATCATCATCACTTGTTGTAGTGCCAGGAAGAAGTCCTGCTGCGGTGTGTGCACAACGTCACGTGACGTCACGTGTGGCCACAAACAATTCTGCAACTTGTGCAACTGCATCCTGCTGTTTTGACATCTGAAGAAGATGGGCCCAAAGAAAGGTGGCCGTAGCTCCTCTACCAAGAAAGTTGCCAGTTGCACTGCCAGTAAGAAGGAGCAGAAGAAGCAAGTGGCGCTACTAACTAAGGAGACTGGTGTGCCGACAGACACTTTTTGGGGGAAAAAAAACTACGCCTGCAGCAGCGGTGTCTGCCGGGGACCAAGCTGGGAGCAGCACCTCCGCTTCATTGGTCTCAGTGCCACCACGCCAAGTTAGGCCCAAGCCCATGAGTGCCGCTGAGGTAACCACTTTAATTGCTCTTTCACCATCGGCCAGTGATGTTGGCGTTGACTCATCGCAAAGTAGCATCCAATCAACGCAGGGTGTAACTCATCTGACGAGTGTTCAACCACAGCCGCAACGACAACCACAGGTGCAACAAGGAAAGGCGCAAGAGAGGCGCAGGGAGAGGCACATGGAGAGGCGCAAGTAGAGGCACAAGTAGAGGCACATGGAGAGGCGCATGGAGAGGCGCATGGAGAGGCACAACTGCCCACAATGCTTGTTCCTCCAGAAGTAGGGGCACATAAGAAAATTGAGATTCATGCGGAGATATCAGCAGAGCAAGCTACTCCTCCTGATGATCCTTTGTCTTCCAGATCCCCAGCAAGGAAAAGGTCAAGGAGGGCTAGTACAAGTTCTTCTTCAAGCCCCTTCCTTCTGATGATCTAGATCTTGATTGGCACCCACCAATGCAGTCTGAGAGGGAGGCACGCCATGAGCCGACAAAGCTAGGTAAAAGGAAGGTTCCCGATGGTTTTCAGTTATGGGTGATGACGAAGAAGAAGTAGAAGTGGTGTATTCTACTGCTGATGAACAGTCTGACGATGACGACCCAGTCATCACAGTCGTCACTCCAGGCCCAGCGGGCATGCAGCTGACAGACATTTTTACCCTATCCAAAAATGCTGCTGTGCAGGATGTGTGCGGCGTGGCACCATTGGTACCACCACCAACACAGTTAACTACTACACCAATACAACCTACAGCTTCCACATTTTCTCATCAGAAGGGCCGGCAGGGATCTCCATCCAGCTCGACCTCCATTACCTCAAGTAGTGGTGCTGTAAGTGCAGAAAAGAGTCAAATTCCGCCACGTCCATCCTCCACTTCATCTGACATTGAAAGTAGCACCTCCACCACACCAGAAATCTCAACTCCCCAGTTTGGGACTTCTTTAGTATTAGCAAATAGGCGGAAAACCTAATCATTTGTTCGATTTGTAAACAAGTAGTTAGTCGGGGTAAGCTTGGTACGAACTATGGTACCGGAGGCCAGAGAGTTCATCTCCAAAAACACCACATTATCCAGTGGGAGGCGCACCTAAGTAACATCGGAAAAGCCAAAAGTACAAATCCAAATGTATCCATTGATATTGCATCTGATGACGAGGAGCTGATTGTGAAGTGGGGAGGTGAAGAAACGATAGACATTTTTTCTGGTACACACAGTATCCCTGGCAGCAGCACTGCAGTGGTAGCGCCCACACCCTCCTCTACCCTAGCAACATCTAGGAGGCACAGTAGTCTGGTAAAGACACCAATGCGAAAAAGTACATCAATGAGCCTAACTGGGTTGAAGAAGTCTGGATCCTCATCACATATCAAAATGGTCCAGACCATCATTAAAAGCATGTTTTGGTCGGAGGCGCCATTTGAACGCAACCACCCAATGGCACGTCTGTATAATGCAATGCTGGCTAACATGTTAGCGCTGGACCTTCTCCCTTTTTCTTTCAAGGAAGGGGTGGGTTTTCTAGAATTTTTGGCAACAGTCTGCCCTAAATGGAAGGTTCCTTGCCGGTCCTAATTTGCCAGAGTTGCTGTTCCAGCACTACATCACAATGTGCTGGACGTGATTGGGGAAGCTTTGCAGAAGAGTGCTGTTCACACTATCCACCTGACAACAGACATGTGGACCTGTTGACAAGCCGTTGATTACATGTGCATCACTGCACACTGGGTCTCTTTTGTGGGGGTTAGAGAGAAGATATCTGCAGGTGTTAACAGTGTCACAATTTTTCAAGCTATTCGGAAATATGCAACAGTAGCCACGTTTGCATTGGAGAAATCTCATACTGCAGTAAACATTTTACAGGAGTTCAACAGAAAGGTCTTTGAATGGCTGCATCCAAGAAAGTTCATGATTGCTTATGTTTCCACGGTTAATGGCAGTAATATATTTAAGGCCATGTCTGATGGTGGCTATTTCAGAGTGCCGTGTTTGGCGCACAGTATTAACATTGTTGTTCAAGGTTTCCTGAAAAAAGAAAATACAGTCAGCAGGTTACTGACCACCTGCCGAAGAATCTGCACACATTTCAGCCATTCTTTTATGGCACAGAAGCAGCTGAGGATCATTCAACGTGACCGTAGAGTGCCAGTCAGAGGACTCATCCAGGAGGTGGCAACACGTTGGAACTCAACCTTCTACATGCTTGAGTGCCTGTTTGCGCAGTACTTGGTAATCAATGAGTATGTCTTTAACACATGGGCTGCTTCTTTGAAAGACATGAGGCTAGAGGTGGATGAATGGGACCTAGTAAAGCCTGACAGACATGCTTTGTCCTTTTGAGGTGTTCACGCGTGAAGTCAGCAGGGAGGACTGTACTTTGGGCAAAGCTATCCCATTGTTGGGCATGCTAGAGCACCAACTGAAGGCGGTGTGTTCAAAGTTCCTAGTTGATGCTGAAAAATAAGAAGCATATCAGTTGGCGGAGAGCTTATTAAGCCGCCTAGTTGACAATGAAAGGCTTAAAGCAATACATTCAGAACAACATTACATTTGTGCCACTATTCTGGATCCACGTTACAAAAAGGCACTGGCCAGCAATGCATTCATTCCTTTTTATGAAGAAGATGTTTCCAAGTACAAACATTGGCTAGCTCTGTCAGCCACTCAGTTTGAAAAAGAGCTGCAGGAAATTGAAGGAACCACCACAAGTACTACTGAAGCAGCAGGCCAGCCGGCATCAAGGTCCACTTCTGTGGCTGAAGGCAGTCACTTTCCCTCACAGCCGTTACCAACAGCAGCAACCGTATCATCATCATCACCTGCACCAGGCCAGCCATAATATTGTTGAAAGCGGATTGGATAACTCATCATGGGTTTGCTCGTTCCAGTGTTGATAGAAAGGCAACAGATGGTACGCAAAGTGGAGCACCCATGAAGGACCTTGAGTGGATGGTGCAGGCCTATCTGGATGACCCAACAGAGGTCGTATTTGATCTGAACCCATTGGTGTATTGGTATGGGAAAAGGCCTCAATGGCCACTGATCACCAAGCTGGCTATAAACTATTTGGCTTGCTCACTCGCAAGCGTGTCTTCTGAACGTGTTTTCAGTGCTGCTGGTGCCATTGTAACTGCAAAATGGACCCGCCTCTCGCCCAAAAATGTGGAGAGGTTAACAATGATCAAGATGAATCAGCACTTCATACCACCAGATTACAAAAAACGTGAATCCACGCAGAAAGAAGAGGACACCGATTTAGGTGACGGAAGTTCTTCTCTGTTAGCTGACCTACTCTAGGTTCAATTCACAGAGTTTGAGGATGAGCTCTACTTCCCTGACACCTAGGCTTGAAATACTTTCTTTTTTATCCTTATTCACTTTTATTTCTGTGTGTCTTTCTTTGTTTTGCAACTTTTAGCACAACAAAACTCTAATCACTACAAATCCACCAGCAGCACTGTCTTCATCTTATTTCTATATTGAAGGTGATGCTGTGTGCATTCCTGAAGTTCACAAGTTCACAACTCAGTCATGCTCCTCTATCCTCCTCCTCCAGACTCCCCCTATCCATTTGTTTCCCTCACGGCAGATGGCCGGATTACGCAGAATCAGAAACTGTCGCTATGCTGACTGTTACTTCTGAAATCGACACAAGAGGCTGCCCTGTGGCCGTTCACTTGAGAATAAGATGCTGACAAAAAGTGGAACAGGTAATGAATGATGATATGGCATGCAGTGGACAACACTGGCTCTCTGGCTCTGATGAAAGCAATTGCTGTCTGTTTGTTTGTTGTGCATGAAATGAATCCTTTGTGTTCTGTTATTATTTATTCTTTTACACACTAAATGTAACTCAATTCTACTCTATTTTTACCTTGTTTAATGCAAATTATACTTCTACTGCAGGGGCCACTATGTTGCATTTTTTAATATGGAAAATGTCCTTGGACTCTCTGTGTGTAGACTGTGACTGCATGAACAACATTGAGTTTGCCACAATACCATGATGATGATGAGTCTTGATGATCAAAGTTACATAATATCTTTACAGTCACTCACTGGGATGGATGAATCCTCATCGTCGGTTTACGGAAGAACTATGGCCATTTCGTGAGTGGCAAACAGGTAAACAAGTCAACAACAACCACAGCAGAACAACATGTCTGTCTAATCGTGGTATGGAGTGGTCGAGCCAGTGTAGTGTTCTTATGCCAGAGTCCATACAGCAGTTCATGTAAAATTGCGGCTATGTGGCTTGCTCTATAAAATTAGATCTGCTTTGTCTGTCTGGGTCAAAGAGGTATGCTACATGGAGGTTGGTTCACTGAGTGGTGCCTGCCTTGACAGTCTGCATGGCCCTGGCCTGCTGTGTGCTAAATATTATCCTTGAGAAGGAGACTCAGAGTACACACTTTAGAAATGATGCTTGTATGTAATACTGTCACCTCTGAAAGTGAAAGTGTTATTTTTGCACTACACACCGTACCTTATATTTTTCCTCCGGGGTGTTTTAATATCCATTCCGGTTTTTCTATTGACAATTACAGTCCGGCTTTTACCCTGTGCGATGGGAAAAACATTAACTCAGGCTTACCATAGCAATCCGCAATTCCTCATCCGCCAGCCAGGCAGTGAACAGTGAGGTCACCAAGATTGATCGACGGAGCGTCAGGTGGAATGGAGGAGTACTGCGAATAAGAGGAATGGCTGGATGCATGCAACTTCCCAAATTGAACAGGACAACTACAACATACAGTTACAGTATCCTCTTCACTTCTCCTTATCTTTTAAACAATGTTATTGTTGTGAACTTCTATGAGTGCGAATCTGTGCGTTTGCTCTCTGCTTCAAATTCATCCCTACAGCTATTTGATCAGTTTCTTTGCTATTTGTAAAACTAATTTATTGTACTAATAAGTGTTTATTCTCTCTGAGGGCAGATAGGCAAGTGAAATTGCGTAATTACTGCAGCCTGTACTTTCAACTTGTTTATTCATAGTTAGTAAGTACTACTTTTCAGTAACCTAACCATCCATTTAGCAAAAAACTTCATGCATACACTTCCTTTATGTCCCTTAAAAGATTAATGGATATCTTCGTATCCAAATATCTGTTTTTCTTCATTTGTTGTTTGTCCATGCTGTGTTTTTTTTCTCTCTCCACAAATCTTTCCCAAAAAACCCCATTCCCATCCAATTTTCAAACCCTAACCCTCTTCCCCCAGGGCTATGTGGTTTTCATTGAGGTGTGACTAAATGACAACAATAATTCCACACACTTGCTGGGGAGGATAAGGTCAAACGCAACAGAAAATCAATTTCAAGGCAGGTCAAGGAATCTGAGGATATATTCTTATTCTGCTTGACACACACCCATGAATATTTGCAAATCAAATCAGAATTTCATGTGCGCCATTGAGTGGATTCATCATCAACAACATCCTCCTCCTACACGTGACGAATGCTTACGCTGCTGTGTCCTTCAGTACTATTTCTTGTAGTAGCCATACTCCACGCAACTAGTAGTTAACTTTTGATGGAGTACTTTAGCATTGCTTAGGCTACAATTTATGGCACTGTTCTTGTGTACTGTACTATCTATCGTACTCTTCTAATGCTCCTCTCAGGCCACTCAATGTTTAATTTCCTTTTTTTTATATGCTGCTACTGCCAGTGTGTACCACTACTACTACCATCACAAAAATGACATTTCATCAGTTCAGGATTCCATAGCCAACCTTAATCGCCATTTGCCATGCAGCCAGCCCTGTGCCTAGCCCTATTCTCAAACACGAATCACAGGTAAGATAAGCATTTTGGGGGAGGAAGAATAATGGAGTAAGAGGAGAGACTGACGGTAGTGCTAGTAAAGTAGTAGGACAATTGAATTCACTAACTCTGTCAGTGGCACTTTTGTACAAATTTGGGCGAATAGACAATTTGAATCAACCATCCTGTTAAGTTTCAGAAAAACAAACGTACAGTTAACCCCCCCTGCCTTCCCCACAAAACAGTAAAAACGCGTATGCTATGTTTCAGTGGAAAATAAATAATTATTGTGACCCTGACAAAAATAAACTATCCCACAAGACCCAACCACCCCCCTCCCTAACCCCAACCAATGTCCATGAAATCATGTCCCCAAAGTCCAAAAACCCCAATGCCCAATTCCCACCCCCCCCCAAAGGTCTTTAAAAAAGGGGCAAGGGACAGTCTCTCTACTTTCACCGGCGGTGTCCTGTGGCCTGGGGGTCATGCAGCTCTATCCGGAGGTCCTTGAGCAGGGCTTTCTGCCTCACCACCTCCTGCTCAAGGTAGGCCACTTGCAGGGTACTGTGGGGGGCAGCTGTTGTTTTTGCTGCTTGGCGGCAGCGGGTGGCTGCCGGACCACGGCGCAGTACCGCTGGAGTATTGCGCTGGCTGGTATGACCCAGGGGCAACGGAGGAGAATGCAGCTGTTGTGGATGTTGACTGCGAGTCATCCTCCTCCTGAGCCACCAGCCACCCATAATCGGTGACAATTGCCTCCAGCTTCCGTTGTCGGGCCCAGATAGCCAACTCCTTCCATGTTAGTTTAGAAGGAGTATCTATATGAAGAAAGAAAAACATACTGTAACCAATTCTCATTAAGATCAACACAAAATAATTCAACAGAAAGTTGTGTCACAGTAGCACTAGCAACTTGCAAGCACAGTACCTAACATTTGTGGCATATATCTATCTAACCTCCCACATAAAACGTAATGTGTTGGAGGGAGCGCAGCGGACGAGCGCAGCGGGCGCGACGGTGGCGCGCCGGAGTCGCGCTAGAGTCAAGCTCGTCTGCGCTCGTCCGCGAGCGTCCGGGGCTAGGGGCGAAGGACTTTGTTCGTCCTTTAGTGTACACATCCGCTGACTTACTAGCGCTGCGACCTTCCATCATGATGTGCCCCCCCGTACCCCTCAACACGGTGAAACGGACATTTCGCCTAGGCATCACTAATCCTATCAACCTAACTACGGACCCTGCCTCTAGCTACGCGGTTTCGGAAAGCACGCCAGGTACTACCTGTAATTTTAAATGTGTCTATTTAAACACCCGTTCTATGACCAAACATCAGACAGACATCTTTTTGTTACTATCTGATACTAAACCGGATTTACTCCTGTTGACCGAAACATGGCTTACACCGGATTCATTACCGGACATCTTAGCTGCCTTGCCTGCTGATTATTATATTATCTCCGTGTTACGACCGGCAGGTAAAATTGGGGGCGGGGTGGCCATCATCTCCAATAAGAAACATCAACTTAGACAACTACCCTCCTTAGATATACCTAATGTGGAGAATATTGTTGCCAAATTGGATACTGTTAATGGGACACTTGTGGTGGTCTTACTATACCGCCCGCCCCAAACTATGGCTATGTTTCCTGCCATTTTTGCGGAGCAACTGGCCATGCTAGCCACCAATAATTCTAAATTACTCCTGATTGGGGATTTAAATCTCTGGTTTGACAGCATACTATTAGATCCCCAAGCAGCTGAGACGAGGGACCTTTTGAGTGATCTGAATCTAATACAACATATAGATACTCAGACCCATCAAAAGGGCCACAGTCTCGATCAACTTTGGTCACTGAATCTAGCTATCGATTTTATTGATATTAAACCTTGTAGCTGGTCTGATCATTTTACTATTAGTTTCTCATTTTGTGTTGTGAAAGCTCTTCAATTTAAGCTGAAGGCTACCAGTCTGACTCGGAAATGGTCCTCGTTGGACATGTCAGCTTTTTTAAATTTGTTAAAGTCTACTCTGCCAGAGCAGAGCTCAGATGTGGAGATAGCCGATTGTAGGCTTCAAGATTGGCTAAACTCGGCCATTAATGTCTGTGTCCCCCTCACTCGCTTTGATAACTCACGCGGCGCGGACGCACATAAGTGGTTCACGCCGGAGTTGAGGAAATTAAAACTTGAAGTGAGGCAGCAAGAGAGAACATGGCGTACCAATTACTGTCCTCAAGCAAGGATCGCATACTGTTCAACTCGTAAAGCCTACCAAAAGACGTTGCACACTCACAAAACTGCTTATTTCTCTTCTAAAATACTTAACGCGACTAATAAGTCGAAAGAAATTTTCAGGATTGTGACTGAGTTGTGCAATGATGAGAGAACTTCTCCCCCGGTTGTCCCCTCACAATTGCTCTGCAACTCGCTGAATGACTATTTTAATGATAAAATAGTGTTGATTAAGGATACTCTATCCAAGCTTCCAGTTTGTGTCCCGATAGATGATACCTTTTTAAACCCTCTTACTTTGCATTCCTTTCCCTTAATCACTGACCAAACCCTTCAAGATTTGCTCACTAGAGTTAAATCAGGATCTCCTCAGGATGTCTGCCCTCCCCAAGTAATGAGAGAAATTGGTCGGGCATTCCCAAGTAGCCTGATTCCTCTGCTTAATAACTCCCTCATGTCAGGGAATGTTCCTAATAGTTTTAAACAGGCCTTATTGATCCCTTTAAAAAAGAAACCTGGCATTGACTCCTCAGACCTTTCTAATTATAGACCAATATCGCTACTGCCTTATTTATCCAAAATATTGGAGGCGCATGTAACCAACTGCCTATCAAGTTTTGTGGAAGCCTCTGGCTATTTACAACCCAACCAGGCAGGTTTCCGGCCTGGTCACTCTACTGAGGCAGTGATATTGGCCGTTCAGAATACTTTAAGGTCTAACGCAGACAGGGACTTGCACCAGGCTTTGGTGTTATTGGACCTGTCTGCCGCGTTCGACACGGTTGACTATACCATCCTGGTCAACCGTGTCGAACAGGCCGGTCTTCGGGACTTGGCCTTGGCCTGGCTCAAGTCCTTTATTTCAGGACGTACCCAATCGGTTCGACTGGGTTCTTTCACAGCTCCTAAAAACATTTCCTTTTGTGGGGTTCCTCAAGGATCCTCCTTGTCCCCTTTATTATTTAATTTGTATATGCGGCCTCTGTTGTTCTCCCTACGAGAGTTTAAGGTTGATGTATATAATTATGCAGACGACCTGCAGTTGGTTTTTGTGCTAAATTCTCACAATGCTGCCGAGGAATTTCGAGCAACTATGTCTTTTATCCAGAGGTGGATGTCTCTAAACCACCTTAAGTTAAATCCGGGAAAAACTGAGCTCATTCTACCTGGGAAGAGTGAGATCAGTTGGAGTCCTAGCTTTTGGCCGTCGGACATGGGCTCGCCCCCAAAAAAATCCTGTACAGTAAAAAGTTTGAGAGTGACTCTTAGTGAGGATCTTACCTTGGAAAGTCAAGTCGGAACTGTGGTCTCCTCGGGGTTTTTTCAACTGAGGAAGATCAAGAAAATAGCACATCTCCTTACAGGTTTGGCCTTAATTCAGACAGTTAGTGCTCTAGTCCTATCTCACATCGATTTCTCAAATGGCCTCTATTTGGGGGCGCCTATTGGCCAACTTAAAAGATTGCAATACTTGCAAAATCAAGCTGTGAGACTTATCTGCAAAGTCCCGAAGTGGGAATCAATTAGACATGGACTAGAGACTTTGCACTGGCTGCCTGTGGAACAGAGAGCTACATTCAAGGTGGGCTGTATTGTGTTCAAGGCTTTGGAGGGTAAGGGTCCCATGTTCCTTAGACTACTACTGCGCAAATACAAACCCTTGCGCAGCTTGAGATCAATCCACAAAGACCTACTTGAGGTCCCTCGTTTCAAAAAGAAACGTCAGGGAGGCAGCAGTTTTCAATTTTTAGCTGCTTCATTGTGGAATTCCCTCCCTTTGACTCTGCGACACAGTAAGGACCTCCTTGCCTTTAGGAAGGCATTTAAAACTTTTCTTTTTTCTCAGGCTTATTGTAAACAGTGATTGTATGTCTTCTATGTATTGTTATGTTTGACTCTCTCACCAGCGCCAAGAAGCCCTTGGGCGTATGTGCGCTTGACAAATAATAAATAACATAACAAATAACATAACACTTTGTCGGCCTCTGCTCTAACATTAGTGGGAGTTTCAGGAATTCTACTAACACTATATGGACTCACTACATTAGACTCAGACAGTACACCAGTCGTCTTCTTCTCTCTTGTTTAGCGAAATTAGTAAGTAAACTTGTGGAAGCTGGCATAATACCAGCTCAGTCAGCTTGCACCCAAGAAAAATAGACGCAAGCCATGATGACGCAGATTTGCGTTACTGTTACCAGTCCAGTACATGCAGGAGGTGAAGCTCTTACTTTTCTATTACGGGTGGCACTAGCCATACTCTGTTACAAGGGCTACTGCTCAATTAATTTAACTTTCACCCTGACTACTACAAAAGGAAAATGAAGAAGATAAATAATATGATCATCTATCCCTTCACAGGATATTTTCTTATATAAGGGATGACTTTAGGTGCTTTGTTTTATTTGACTGAGTGAACACCGATTGGCCACACTTGAATGACAGAGTTGAAAAAAATATATTAACAGAGGTAGTGTGTGGTCCCCGTAATCGCCGGAGGAAGGCACTTGTGACTTGACTTGATAATGTGAACTATACAATAAAGATACACAATATATGCTCTGCTTGCAAACTACTGTTAGTCAAGGGAGTATTCTGAACAATTACAACTTCTACTATCCTCGGCTTTGCTACTCTGGCATGGACGTGCAGTGTTACATGCTCTTCAAAGTAACACTCTTCATCCAGTGACCGTCTACTCTGTCTACTCTACATACACCTATGCTAATTATGAGGAAGATACCACCCAGGCATCCATCCATTCAAAGCAAATGTCAATCATTCTTCTTAATGCCTCAACTGGACAAACCTTACTTTTTCTCACCGAAAAACAACCTTTTTATTTTATTTTGTAGACCGCAAGCCATGCATCTGTGCTTGACTTGCATTTGAATTTAAATCAAAGGATATATTGCGCACACATTCAGTTTCTGTTTCACCCACCCAGGCAGTCCTCTTTTCTTTCTCCTTCCACCCATCCTTGCTTCAGCCTTCAACCGGCCATGCATCAGATTCCCAGCCACCTGTGCCTGCATTCAAAAACAAGTATCATTGTTTGCCAGTCATTAATTTAATTAGCTCGTCCTTCCCTACACCCTTCTCTCCCTTTTCGTTTATCCCATCCATCAAGTTCATCTCTGATCTGACTTGGCTTCTCAATAAAACTTTCACAGCTGAGTTGAAGTCAAATTTAGAGGAGGCCATTGGTTACTCATCAACTCCCGCTGCTAATGCTATTGCTAATGCGAAGTCAAGGGTGACTGTCTTCTACCTGGTTGACAAAAACTTAGTTCTAAATTTATAAGTCTTCTTAACAGTAAAGTGTACTTGTACTGTACAACATATTCACCCCTGCAGCGAGCCTACTCTGCAATCTCAATAAGTAAGAAATATAATAGCTTACCACTGCCCGCCACTACCGTGGCATCCTCCACAGCAGTTTCTCCTGGCACTGCATCCATCCCTGGAGTAACCACCTCCATGCTGGCCCAGGCACTGGTGGTGGGCTGTGCCGATGGTGTTATACCTAGAAAATACATTTCATATTTTTAGATGCCATATACACCACTCCCTATTTTGTCTAGGAATAAAAAAATATGTTACTATATAAACAAATTTAATTATTTGTGAGTCTCTAGTCTAAACTAAAAATTCCCCTTTCGTAAGGGAGGGTGTTTTTTATTTATGATTAACCATAACATGCTGCACTTTTTGGCACAACTGCTGAATGTTTGATTTTATCATGCACCATTTTTCTCATAACAGACAGAAGCTTCCCTTCTACGAACAAGAGCAATATGTTATTCGGAGTCGTCATCATCACCACCAAGACTATAAGACTATAAGTGAGGGCTCTCCCACAATTAATGTGTAAAATCAGCCACTGTTGAGATTTCAAGAGTTCACCGTTTATCTTATATGAAGTTGATCTTAGTAAATGTTTTCATATAATGCACAATTGAAATTTAATATACCGAGTACGCACAGAGCTATTTGTTTTACTTTTAATAAAGATTTAAAACTTACATAGACTCCGTGGTTTTTGGTCATGAGTGAGTGAGCTAAAGGGTTTGCAATTTGCAAGCATGAGTCCGTGACTCTGACTCTGTAGTCTTATGTTCTGGGTTGTATAATCATTGGGGATCATCGCTGCATTTGGGATCTAAATAATGACTCTGACACACTAGCTAGTCAGTAAGGAGATTGGGGGTTCAACTTCTGTTATGACTGAGGTATGTGAGAAGTCTAACTGCGCCTGTTATCACCAATGCCCTATTTCTTGTCCATAGTTCTGTATGTGCAGAATAGTCCCTGCAACAGTAATAGTATGTCCTCCTATCCAATCAAAAAGTAAACTAGTATCTTATTCTTGGTGGCCATTGACATTTTATTGTTGGGAATTGTCAAAGAATAAACCTTAATAAGACTTCAATAGACATAATGGACAACCCAGAGGACTGCACTCAGTGCCTAGAGCTATTGCTGAATAGGAGTTTTGTTTAACACCTTTTGCCAACTGTGCAAGCTTAGCTAGCTACACAGGCAGACTAATAAAATAGTAGTAGCACAGAGAGTCATAGTAGCGGCAGGATAAGAATTTAGAAACAGTCTACAAGAAGATCAAAGATGATTTATGAAAAAATAGAATTCTGATGAACGTTTGGATTAAATAGATGCTGTAAAAGTAAGGGAAGTATCATTATTAATATTGACAGGAAAACTTACTAGGGTCAGCAGAAGAGCCCTTGGCGGACCGATCCTGGCCTTTCTGCTCCGCTGGCGCTGCCACTGCCACCTCGGTCCTCTTGCCCCTGGCAGGAGCTGATGTACATGAAAGCAAGACACAAACATGGATGATTGTTGTCAACGAAATCAAACATTTCAAAAAAACAATAACAAATTATTTCGGGGAAATAAACAACAATTGCACTAAAATTATTGACCTATCTGATGTGGTCTACTAGGATATTAGTATTGCTGGATTCGCGGACCGTCTACTTGGAAAGTTATGTAACTCACTAAACCAACTACAAAAAGGTTCTACTAGGACTGGCAGCACTCAGCAGCACGCGATGTGACAGACGCATTCTGTCATGATTGCAGACCACTAAAAAATGTCCTACTAAATAACAAGTCATAATATACTCAACCTATCAATCCACCACCACTATCTCTTCTTAGTGGCAGGAGTACAAAGGAAGGACTGGACTTGAGTCTCTAGTCTCTCTAGCATTACGCAGTTCTGTAAAGTACACTCATACATAATCACTCAAGCCAAATGAGCACAAAATTGAAAACAAGTAAGCATAGTAGCTCCGCCACTGACTGAGCAGGCGAGCACCTGCAATCACAGAACATTTTGTAAGATAATTTAGCTGCAATGTATTCGGCAGCATTCTTGCTCTTCAGAAAACACTTATATTTGCAATATAACACAGAGCAGAAGAAAACAAAGTAGTTATTTAGCTACTAGTACTCACCAAGCCCAGGGATCTCGAAGCCAAGCAGGTCGAGCAGGTCTTGTTCCCGGTCCAGGATGTCAGACCACCGGTGCGTCACCTGGTTGTAGGTGCGCCAGACCACAGACTCCTGATACATGGCCCTACACACCTTACCCCATAGCTGGCGATGCACCCGGAGGCCATACCCGGTACCGGACCTTCCGCCTTCTGCGATGCTCTTGGGGAGGTGGCGCTGTACAAAGAAGACCAGTGCGGCCACCTCCACTGCACTAAAGATCTCCCTAGGACTTTCTGACTCCCCCCTTAACCACCCGCAAGGGAGCCGGCTACGGGGTGCGGGACTCTTACCCTTCGACTTGCCGGCTCCCTTTGCTATGGTCCTGGGTCAAAGAAAGGAAAAATAGGAAAGAATAGGGAAAAAAAAGTAAAGAAAAGAAAAGAGAGAGCTAAAAAAAAGTAGTTATTAAAGTAACAAAAAGTTGAAAAAAACACAAAATATAGATGTAGAAAAATAGAGAGATAGATAATGAGTAAAAAAAGATTTTAAAAAAGTTCAAACAAACAAAGGATTACAAAGATTAAAGCTGGATAGAAAAAGCATGCCCAGAACCATAGCAATGAATTAAAAACAAGATGGCCGCGCCCATTGCAGCCACGTGGGTAAGTTTGCGCAATATTTCCCCTGCGAGCACGCAAAAACGGACTCGAACACGCAATCACGCCCGCAAGTAGGAAATGCACAAGGCGAGCATGCAACTAGCGCCCAGAAACAGAAACACGCAACGCGAACACTGAAAACAAGATAGCCGCGCCCATGTACGACCGGATGGGTAACTTTGCGGTAGCCGCACTGAAAAAAAATCCTGCGAACATGCAAAAATAAAAAAATCCGCAATCTCGCAAAAGTTTGCGGATTTTGCGGACTGCGAGTACGTTTTAGCACGAATTTGCGTACCGCGAATTTGCAAAATTCACCCACAGGTTTCCATGGCTGCCTGGTTGGGCGAATGGACAAAATGCTTATTGGAAGCAATACCGATGGGACATGGTATCTTGGTACTTCCTTGCATAATAATGACAGTTGTACCATAGTGCATCCCAACTATAGTGTGTAGGCCCAGAAATCAAAGAGAAAAGGTTCCAAATTAACAGGAAACTAGGAAAACAATGGAAATTGAACTTGATTAAATGACACTATTCAGTGTCAGAGGAGAGAATGTAGAATCTATTTTTATTTCAGCTTTCCATATTGAGACACTCAAAAAGAGCAAGCCTGAAGAAGATGCACAGGCCAATTGTCACCTAATTGATTTTGAACTGTCTGTTCTTTTGCTTTAACCACAAAGACTTGAGAAAAGACAAGTCACAATTGTATGTGACAAGCTGTTGCTATGCGTCTCTTGCTGATTTAATAGATGAATGCCCATCTATAGATAAATACCTTATCTGTTTAATGAATGTATAAATGAGTGGGATAACCCCATTTGTGTAATATGTGAAATATGCATTATAATCTATAAAAACCCATGTTAACTTCTGTATTTTGAACAGATCGCAATGGCATCTGGCTCTTCAGCAGCTGTTGAATAAGATATATTAGAAATCTCACTGCCTGGTGACTTTTATTAATTATAGACTTCCAGAGGAGGGGGGTGGACTTTGCGTAGTTTCACTCCATGAAATTCTGCAGATTTACATGAAAATTAGCAATGTTGCAAAATTTCAATCCATGAAATTCTGTAGAGTAACATAAAAATTCCACGAGATTCTAAAGAGTTCTGCCAATGGGAAGAAAATATGCATGTCATGCTGCTTGCCTTGCAATTGAGCTACAGTAGTGCCAGCAGCCCCAAAAAATCTGCCAAAACTGCACCATTCAATGCACAATAGCGCACAACCATTCAAGTTGAAGTTTCATTCCTCCCATGGAATTGGTAGAAATATGGTCATCTGCATGTCTCTGTAACTTGGAGTTCTGGCCAAATTCTGCCAATCATCACGTTGCAGAATTCCTCTTCCAGGAGGCTCTACGAAATGTGAGCTGGAGAGTGCGATTTGGCATCCCCTCGCATGATATTCTAATGCGAGCTGTGAGAAGGCTAATGTTTAAGTAGATTTTCTACTCGAGTGACAGCAAAACTAACTAGAATGGCCACAACTTGGCACAATGCATTGCTATGTTCGCACTGATTTTTCTGGAAATTCGCATACTAGCTCGTTGGTGGAATTTTGCAGAAACTTGCAGAGTTTTTATGTTAACTTCATGAAACTCTGTGAAGTGAAACTCAGCAAGTTCTGCCCACTGGGACAGGACGGCTGGTGTTGATTGGTGTAACAGGCATTGCCCTACCACCCTAAGGCAAGAGGCAAGAAGAGGAGAAAAAACATATAGCAGGTAGAAAGAAATGACTACTTGTTGTTCGGTTATAAAGTAAGCTGAATTTGAGAGTTTTTATTAGTAGGGAAGGGAGATGAATTTTGGAAATGTCCTGCTGCACATGTGCAAGCCGGGTGTAGTGTTCTACGACATGCAGGCGCACTTTACAGCAGTGACATCATATCATAGTCTGTGGGGAATTAGAAACAATGCCATTTAAAGAGTTGCTTTTAGAGTGCCTTTACCGTGGCTCTGAGAGGAGTTAACAAAACTCTATTAATTTCAATGGCTCTGGTGGTGCAGGCCAAAGGGGACAATGTGGTAGTGGGTGCAAACAATTTGTCAGTCATCACAAGAGAGGGCTGGCTGTAGAATCGCCTTGCTTCTGATTATTTTGCCCGATCCCGCCACCAGCCGCCACTACAGGGAATCCTGCAGAGCCCGTGCTTTCAGTCCCCCAGTCAACGCTGTTACCAGCATCCTCATCACCGCGGCTGGGAGGTAGGAGACTACACCTCCCAAAAAGCTTAGCAGCAGGGACGCTGTGCTTGCGGCCAGGACACCCTGGGAGGCGTTTCTAAAACTGCTCAGGGCTCCCGCCCATGCACTTAGTTCCCCAGTCAACGCTGCTACCATCATCCACATCACCGCTGCTGGGAGGTAGGAAACTACACCTCCCAGCAAGCTTAGCGCCAGGGACACCACACTTGCGGCCCGGATATAGGACAAGGTGTTTAAAAACTGCTCAGGGTGCTCAGGGCTCCCGCAGTGAGGGGCGCGTGTGGGCATGCCCAGGCTAAGCCCTGGCCAAGGGCAGGCCCGTCTGCGCTTATCCGCAGCTGGACGAGGCTGGGCTGTGCCACCCTCCTTAGTTTTTGCTCTCAGAACCAGCAGACCTGGTAACTGGACATCTTTTGGCTTGAGGTTAGTGGTTTAATCCTTTGCACCACACACACTTGCTACACTTAGCCCTTTTCATTTTCTCCCTTCTTGACCAGTGTGATTCAGTATAAGGCCTAACCAATTGACTCCTGCTGACATTTTGGAATACAAATGTTGACCCTACATTATGTACTAACATAAAACAAGTAGAACACGCCAAACAAGTAGAATAATGTGGAAGTGAACCTACTTTGATAAGAAACAAATGACACTCCTGCAACCAATGCCCAAAGTCCGTCCCACTTCTATTGACAGGATCCTACAGAGAGCAATAGGAGTGGTGGCTACCAAAGTTGAATTGACTTCGGTAGCCACTAACCATGAAATTAGACTTCCCCCTGACAGATTGGGATGCCACACACCTTTCAGCAACCCTGGCTAGTGATCTACCTAAGGCCCAGACAACTGCAGATGGATTATCCAACACTGATGTGCATATGGGGGTTGCTCCAACATGCCCCCCTGAAAAAAGGAAAGCCTAAGGCACCTGTGAGATCAGGTGTAAAACGAAAGAAGGGTGTTGAGGAAGTAATGGTCCCCAGTGACACTGGGGAGGGAGGAACATCTAGTAGCCTAATGATGGACAGCGAACAACAAACATGGGGCACAAATTTTGTGGCGGATTTACAAACCCAAGTAAGGGCTATTGTGAAGGATGCGCACAAATTGTTGATAGAACGGGTTGATAAGTTGGCAGTGCAGCTTGAGACTCAGGTAGGCAATTGAGTGGTAGTAACTGGGGGGAATGAGAATGTTAGTGGTCAGGAAGCACAGGCTGCATCCAGCACTAATAAGGTTGATTCCCCACTTGTACGGAATGTAACCACTGTTATTGATCCAAATCAAGCTAACCAGTGTTCCACAAGTGTCAGTAGAGCTAACTTAATCCCCCCACAAGTACATGAAAATGGACAGTGACAGGAGCATAGACAGCTGGAGTGGGAAGGATTTGCTAGATGCATAAAAGTTAATAAAGAAAGACTAGCCCTGCTGTGCATTAATCTACCACCCGCCTCAACCCCTTATGTTGTTGTTTTGACAGGTGTACCACAGCTTGGGAGGGGACATAGTAAATCATGCCAGGAATTAAAAAAACAAATGTATGTTCTGGCTAGCCAAACAGAGGCAATTTTCTTATAAGGATGCCGGAGAGATCCTCTTAACATGCAGAGTTGGTTGGGTGGGCGGAAGACCAAAAGATACGCAGGGGGATTGTATTGTGATTAGCTTTAGAAATCCACTGGCTGTCAGAGCAATTCTAAGAAGGGATAACTTTAGACAGGAGGGGGCCATAAGGGCCCTTCTGCTGGGCTATTTCTATCCTCCAGGGAACCCCTTATAAACTAGATGGCAGAATGATTGAAGGGGGGAATGTTGAACCAAACCTATCAACCTGTTAATCTAGATCATGAACGGCCCAAGCAGCTACTTTTTAACATACCAATAACAAATAGATATGGTGTCTTAGAGGGAGTAGATTGACTCACACCCGAAAGATATTGACTAGGGGAATCCTATCTCCAGAGAGAGCAACAGGGGAAAATTCTCCAAACAGGGGAGGTGCCCGAACAGAGTATGCCATCAAGGTTGGGTGAGACCTGTAGGAAGTTGTGTGGCAAAAGAATGGAAGAAATTGACAGCCACAACAATTAGAACCCCTTTAAATGTATCTAATGAGATTCCCCAGATACCAAATTTGAGTACAGTCGATATTTCATACCCACTATCCCCACACCTACCATCATATATAGCCGATTGGACCCACCAAGGCTGCAGGTTTTATTTTGGAACGTAGCTGGGCTAGCTCCCAAGATGGATAATCCTGAATGGGGGATATTCATTGAACAACACAAGTTCTGTATGTTCCAGGAAGCCTGGGCTGGAGGGGGATATTTCTAAATCAGTCTACGTATTGTATAGCATAGCTGCAACATCGGGGGAAAGGGAGGCCCTCAGGGGGGCTTTGCACTTGGGTTGGTGTGCATTTGGGCTGTACAGTGAAACAGATGAAACATTCTCAAACAACATTCTAGGTATTCTTCTTAATTTTCCATCGAGGATTACAATTGCTCTAATCAATGTCTATTCTAGACCGATAAGCTGAAGTCAAGAGTCAAGGACACTTAATGAGCTAACATCCTTTTTGTCTACTTTCCCTGATAATTGCCTGGGGATTCTTGGTGGGGATTTCAATTGCCAATATGAGCCCCCGGATGGTGTGAATGGAGGGAATCCCAGTGAAGAAGATCAACACTGGGTTATCCCAGAGACTACTAGCCCGTTAGTAAGAGTCTGGACCCATTTGGTGCTCCAGATGAGTTCTCTCACATTAAAACATTCATTGAGGGCAAGTAATGGTAGAACAAAATTGGACTCACCAGGCAAATACACTTTTAACAGAACTGGGCATGCTTCCATTCTAGATTACATCTTGATTGACATAAAATCTTGGCACGGGGTAATAGATTTTAAGATGGTGCCTCGTCACAATAGCGATCGTAACGCCCTGATTTTAGAGATGGTTAGGCCATGTCCTGGGAGTGTATAAACAACAAAAGAACACAGGGTATAAGGCAATAATCACGACACCTATCGATATTCTGATATAAGTAATCCTAATCTCCAGGTGCTAGGGACCTGAAGCTCAATACGCCTAAGCCTCCAAGGGAAATTCCCACAATTTGAAATAAAATAGAATGGTCCAGGACAGCACTCAAAGTAAACAGTAGTCAAGTTCAACAAGATTAAAATCCATTCAGCAGGTCTTTGTATAAAGGTTCTTTATTCATAATCTTCTTGCAAATCACACAACCATAGCCATGCGTTTTGTCCCTACGGACTTCTTCAGGGCGAATATAATAGCAGGACGTTTTTCTAACTTTTCCTCTCGCCAGTGATGGCGATTTGTCACTCTCTCGTAAAGCAGCAACCTATGACCTCAGTAATTTCCAATTCGATCTCCCTACATGTGGGGGATCCAGTTATAGTAAGTGCTCCCAGTGAAATGTAAACGGCGTTAACCAGTCTCAGTTAGTAATGCGGAATCAGTCTGCACCTGTCGTGCGGTTCTTCAAAAGGTGACAGCTGATTATAGACTAACCCTCATTAACTACAGTAAGAGAGTTCAATGGATGGATATATGCCAATCCCAAGAAAAGTTATCCTCCCTACATCAAACCATCATCCCGATTCTCGCGAATGTGATGCAATATGTTTTAGCTCATGGTACCTCAATTGTACTTCGAAAGTTGCCTTAAATCACACTAGGCTGACAACTACTATGGTTAATTTTTTCTATTCGATCCAAAGATCCAGGAAAAATAGAAAACTCCGGCATCCCTGGTACAACGAAAGCTGTTGCAAGGCCAAATTAGCTTTGGTCTCTGCCATTAAGGCCAAGGATAGGCCATTAATTAAAGCTAAAGAGCGGCCTATAGTCAGTCAGTCAGTCAAATTAACTTTATTCGATTTGTTAAAATCATACAAAGTACATAAAAACAGCCTATAGAAATAACATCGACAAGGCTAAAAAAGGGTGGGAACGAGACAAGTGGGATACTCTGAGAAGTTCCTTGGGTACTCATGATATAAGGACTTTTTGGAACGTGTTAAATACGAGCAGTTCTGAAGACAAACCAGCGATAGAACCGAATTTAGGGACAGATGTGTGAAAGGACCATTTTGAGTCCCTCTACTCGAGGGTGGAAGCAATGGATAGTACATTAGAGAATGAGCCTTCTACCCCACAGGTCAACTGTCCTGAGGCATACACGATCACCTTTTAAGGAGAAAAAAGATACCCCATTGATAACACTTAAAGAGATAACTGCAGCACTGAGTAAAATAGCACCAGCAACAGCCCCAAGGTTTGATAAGATCCATGGGGACCTGTTCCACAGTGAACACACAATCTGGACACCCTATTTTTTTAACTCTATTTAATGCCATCCTGTTAGGTATGGCAATCCTCGCCACTTGGGCAGGTGCAGAAATCATACCTATCTACAAAAAGGGCTCACATCTGCTCCCCACAAACTATAGGCCCATAAGCCTCATTGATATCAGTCAAAAAATATTAGCACAAATGCTGCTGGGTTGCTTAAAGAGCTGGATGGAGGAGCATAATGTTCTCAGCCCGTTCCAAGCTGGGTTTAGAGAACAAAATGTCCACACTAGACCAGATTTTTAGGCTCCAATTACTACACTGGAAGACCGTAAGTATTGAGGGTGGCAGTCTCTCCTTAATATTTGTGGACCTAAAATCTGCATTCGACTTGGTGCCAAGAGATAAATTGTGGTCAGCCCTACTGAACTTGGGGGTTCCAGTGTGCTTGTGTCAACTTCTGAGGTTATTACACAAAGGAAATTTTGCCCAAATTAGCATTGGTAAACAAAGGGAACTTTTACACCCATCCTTGTAGATAGAGGTGTCCGTCAGGGATGTGTCCTTGCAAGACTCTCTTCTGTCTATTTATAAATGGGTTAGTTGAAGTTTTAAATGCAGAGAAGGACATAGATGCACCCAAGTGGGCATACCACAAAATCCCGTCCATGATGTTTGCTGACGATACCTTGCTACTTTGAAAAACACCCATGGGTATACAGAGGGTTCTTAATAAGTTTGATGTTTTTTGCAAGGAAAGGGGGCTTGAGATCAACTAACAGAAAACATAATTTTTGGTGTTTAACTCAGGCACTAGTACCCAACCAAATCCATGTCTGGAAGGCAGACCCCTGGAGAGGGTGCCTGTCATTACGTATCTTGGCATCATAATCACACAAAAAATGGACTGCGGACACAAACTAACAAGCCAGTCTGAAGTTCGTCCAGACAACGGGGGGCCTGACAAAGGTGTACCGAAATTCTACTCACAAACCTGTGGGCCCGGTAGTAGTAATCTATAATGTGCAAGCTAGAGGTGCTGTCTTATATGGGGCTGAAATTTGGGGACATTGTCTCTTTGACAGTCTATCAAAAGCTGAGAACACCTTTGCTAGGCAATTATTTGGCCTCCCTCGTAGCTCCCCCCTCATACCACTTCGATTAGACCTGGGGGTCAGATCAATCACAGAAGAAGCTGCCCTTAGACCTCTTCTATTCTGGTGATGCTTGTGGATTACTCCACAACTGGCTGAGTACAGGGAAGAACTGAGACTGAGAGAGATGCTGAGTATATCAGGGGTGGGGAAACTACCATGGCTGGCTTTTCTCCGGGAAAACTTTCTGACTATGGGAAGGGGTAATTTGTTGGATAGTTCAGAAATAACTTGTCCCACGGTATCAAGGAAGGAATTGAAGAAGTGTTATTGGGAGAACAAATTGGACCACCTCCAGGGGAGCCCCTCAATAGGCAAGCTTACCACAGTGTTTTTAGAAATTAATGAACAGTACAGATTGGACTCTTTACTGGACAAAATTAAGCCGGCTGCTGCAAGGAAGCAATATCTGCAGTTTAGGCACAGGGTACTGCCACTGCGTGCTTTCACAAACAAATGGGCAGGTTCACAAATCTTAGGTTGCCTGACCTGCAATAACGCAGCAGAGACCGAATATCATGTTTTTATTCTGCCCAGGGTACAAGAAGGTGAGAAAGCGATGGCTGTTTCAGTTATGCAGAAACCTGGGAACCAGATGTTGCTCAGAGGCTTTTAGGATAGTGAAATATGATCCACTCCTCCCTGTAGCATTTTCAGTAGCAGGTTTTTTATTTTCCATGTGGTGTACACGCAGAGCATTATTGAAGCTGACCCCCACAGACTCTGGTTAATCATTGTTATATATTTTTAAATAGACTTTGGATGTATTTTACTTGTATGTACTATTTATGAATTTTACAAGCTCTTTTTTTAATCATAATATTGATGTATTTTTGGCTTGATGAATACTGCATTAGTGCAAACGACTGCCAACAAATTAAATGGTGGTCCGCGGGTTTGGGTGTATGCTCACGCTTACAGTTTTTTAATTGACAGATACAAGCCCTTTACAATAGGTTACTGTCATGGTTGCCTTGTGGGCTAGAGCATGGACTTATCATGCCCGACACTGTAAATTGCACATATATTATACATGCACTTTAATGAAGCTAGTGGGATTGGACTGACTGTAATATAGATTGTCTGTATGTTACATTCATGTGCTATACATACATTGCTACATGAAGAATGTTTTTCCTTTTATTGTTTTATTTATGAATCAAATGAAATGTATGTTATTGTATATATACTTTTATGGTCAAATTGGCCGAATTAAAGTTTCATTGATGATGAATTTGCAGTAGCACATGTTAAGTACCGCATATGGTTTCACTTTCAAAAACGTTATGAAGCTGAGCCTGAACCTTTCACTTCATTGGTTGCTACATCTAGTTCTTTACATGGGCCCAGGAGAAGGAAATAACCGGCTATGATAAACAATAATGGTTGACACAATGGATCTGAGATCCTCATACGTTAGTAAGTGTCTCTTGTTTCCATCTGCTCACCACCAACAGATTTCCATTGGGGTACCTGGTACCAATCCGATCTGTGGGAAGGCTGGTTTGGAACTGCTCCGGGACTGTAAATGGTATAAAGTCCTGCTGGAAGTTGACTGAGAGATAGGGGGCTGCAAGAGATGGGGACCCAGACAGTGGCAGCTTGTAGGTTAAACGATGCGGGAAGTGGGGTTGAAAAATATTTTTACAAAATCCAGTTACCTTTTCTGACACCTCTCCTCCATCTCCGCTTCTCTTCTCTTCCTGACTCTAGTCCGGAAGAAGCTGCAGGAAGCACCTGGGCACACAGACTCCCCCGTGGCAGTCTCCACGTTGAAATCCAGCTTTGGAATCGTCTGAGCAATGTTGATCAGCGCTCAGATAGAGACAGGGAGCATGTGCTGGGGAATTTACAAAGTGCGCATGAATTTGGCCGGGTCAAGATGGCTTACCAAGAAGTCATGCACAATTAAATGTGCACCAACCACTCCTGCTCTCTGAGCCACCAGTCCCACATGCCCTAACCAATCCCCACAGTAACAAAATAAATTGATACTAACGTTGCTATTATCCTTTTATTTTTCCCTTTTTCACTGCTCTAAGGGCAGTGGGGCGATGCTCCTCTGCCTTAGGGGAGGAACCACCACTGGATCCAGATGAACTGCAAAATGCAGGTGCCTTTGAGGTTTGACTCTGGTTGCAGGGCAGGAAAGGGGCACAGAATTTCCTGGAATTATGTATTAGACACAGTTTTTGTTTTTTATGGGATACCTTGGATCGGAACTAATAGGAGTTTGAGGACTTGACAAATGGGGTCACTTTCAGAGTGGCATCTGATACAGTGCCAGTTTTGAGAGGGTCTTAACACTCCTGTCCCTTTTTCAGTAATCGTTTGGGTGATTGACAGTAGGTCTAATTCAGGTAAAGGTTTTTGCATAATTGGCATTGACGCATTTGGTACGGAGTGCTTGGTGTTGCACTAATGGGAGTGGTGAATAGGTGTTTGTCACTGTCTTGTAGCAGAAGTAATGGTGCAAGCAGAATGTGCTTTAATATTGTTTGTTAGACTTGTATCTGTGGAGAGACTTTTTGGTAAAGAAAACAATTCCTGAGGTGGTGTGCATGGTAGGAGGACAAGTTCTTCACACTGATCCTTTAATGGTTGTGTTCCAGAGAGTGGTTTGCAGCAGAAACCCTGCGGCCTCATTTATGAGGCCTTGCGTCAGTTTTGCGCTGCTGATGCGTCACTTTTTGTGACGCATCGGCGGCGTAAAACATGCGCCTTGTTGCGCCATATATAAAAAGTGACGCATCTAGGTAGATGCGTCACTTTTTAAACCCCTGCGCCACATTAAACCTGCGTCAGGTATAATGTATGCAGAGGGGGCGTTCCCCCGCAAAAAGCCTCGTAATAGTGACGCAGTGAAATCTAAGAGATTTCACTGCGTCACTTTTAGGACGCTGTTGCGTCAAAATCTTGCGCCTGCCTCACAGCAGGCGTAAGACTGACGCAAGCCCTTTCACATGGGGCTTTCCCCATGTGAAAGGGCGCATTGCTGGAGTTGCGTCACTTTTGTGACACACTCCAGCAATGCGTCACTTTTGCGCTTATAGATACGTCAGAAATGCTGACGTATCTGTAACTCCTTGCGACATGATGCGTCATACTTTAAATATGACGCATCATTGGTGTCGGAAGGAGGGCGCAGTGAAAAGTGACGCATCGCTGTTTTCACGCAGCGATGCGTCACTTTTCATAAATGAGGTCCCTGGTGCTTAAACATCAGTCTTGTCTATTCAGAGGGTGATTGTGACTGGAACTGCCATTTGAGGAGAGGATTGTGAGGTGTCCTGTGAACATGTTTTCAGTGCTTCTAAGTGCATTGTGTAATCTTTGGGTGAGTCGTAATGGAAGTGTACATTTGGGACTATTCCACTCATACCACATTTGGTGTGGTCACTACTGGGATTTGCTATTCCTATGCTTACATTCGAAAAGAGCAGGAAGCTATGCAGCATATGGTTTTTTTACACACGTTAGATATGACTCTATTTTCATGTAAAAAGGTATTAACTAAACCAAAATATGAGTATGTTTGTAGTTTGGACCATTAAATGCGTGATGACTTGCGCACAGATCACTACAACCTCTTCACAAACTGCCTCTGAAATTCAGAATACTACTCAAAGATACATTAACTTTCCTCATCACCCATTTAGGCGTAGTACCTAGTGCCGATTTGGTATCTGATATTTGCCCTGCACAAGATTGCAGCGAAGGTAGATCCTTTATGTCCCTGCAGGCATAGCCCTGGAACCAACTCCCTCTTAGAGCCGTGGCAGAATTGTCCTCTTTCAGGAGGTAACTAAAAATCTGGCTATTTTGTAATTAAGTGTTCCCTAGGTATTAGTGGGGAGATTCCTGACAGCACCGGGACTCTCTATGGGGTAACCGTGTACTTCATAAATGCTGTTTCATTCATTCATTCATTCATTCATTCATTCATTCATTCATTCATTCATTCGCTCATTCATTCATTCATTCATTTAGACAAGTGTCAGTTATGTTTTCACTGGCATATTCAGCATTGCCATTAAGCCCCTGTGTCTTATCATCAGCAGTGTTATCCTGTGTCATTGTCATATGTCAATTTTAATACTTATGATGGGTATATGGAACTAAGTCAGAAATCACCCTTAGGGTATTTGTGAGCCTCTGCTTTGGTTATTAATTATTATAATCAGATACAATTACAGAGGTGTGCCCACCTCAATGTTCATATTTTCAGCGATGAGGTGTGTAGGCCTGAGAAAGGAGAGGGGCCAGTGGGCAAGTTGAGAACAAGGCCGAAGGGCCGTACCAGGCATCGGGCATTACCCCAGGTGGCTGGAATGGAAGGGGCCAGTTTTGCAGCAGTGGTGCTGCAATATTGCCCCTCCCCCACAACAAAAGCAGCAAGCAAGCGTTTCCAGCCTCCCACGCCAGGCAGTGCTTCCTCAGGGGCTGGTCTGAGAAATTTGCCAGGGATGCTTTAGGTTCCAAGTCTGGCCCTTGTTGAGAAACAACGAAAGTGGAACTGGAGTGGAAAGAGATTAAAGGAATGTCAACAGTAGCAAATAAACATTTGCAAATAAGCAGGGAAGAGGGAGGGAAAAGAGGAAAACAACAAAACAGAGAGAAGGAAGACAGATCAGATGTGAAGGAGAGATAGATGGGACATTAGGTGACTGAAAGCAGGAATAGGGAAAGGGGAGAAATACAAGAGCTGAGAAGGAGTAGAGAAGAAAAGAGCAGAGTTTAGGTAAAGTGAAGACAGAGCTGATAAGGACTAAAGTATAGACAGAGAAGAACTGTGGCACGGGGGTAGGGAGCAGGTCATGGATAGAAGGGGTGAGGAATGGATAGAATGTGAAGAGGGACAGAACAAATGGAAAATTAGTGGGAAAGGAGTGACAGACTAGGGGAGCACAAAGGAAAGAGATACAGGTTACAGAGGGAAGAGGGCAGACAATGGTAGAAGGATAGAGTAGAGTTGCAGGGGTGGCCGCTATGGCTACTAAGTTCCATCTCCTCCGTGAAATAATGTAAAATGGTCACAACAGGAAGCAATGCTCAGTTGATATCTGCAGACAGGGAGAAGCATGTCACTTATTTTGCCAAACTTAGCATGCATTGAGGATCTCAGTAGAAAATGATAGGATGAATAGTATAGTACAGTATGAGTGGAATGCATGGATATTGTCAGCAGTAAGGCACCTCTATCACTGGTTGTCTGCTTAGTACGAGGGAAACTTACTTGTTTACTTCTAGCCTAGGTCTATTTTGAGCAGCCAAAAGGCTGACACAGGCAATAGAACTGCTGTCAGAAAGTATTGTACACAAATACAAGTTTTTCCTGAGATCTTAATTGTTCTTAAGTAAATGCATACTTTTATTTGTGTAGGGCTCAGGTGCATAGCTTCAGGAGCAGAGGGTGTTTGAGATTTACACCCCCCAAAATAAATGTATTTCGGGATAAATAGTTGGGTGCAGGTGCTTACAGTCAGGCATGGTGAGGCGCCTGTTGGATTACACCAGAAACATTTACACTCACAGACAATACCCACACACTCTCTAGCTCTCTCTCACTCTCTCTCTTGGAGACTTCAAACATGTTGTTTATTTCACAAAATAACGTGCTTTCTCTAACTTACTACCCCTACCAGTCTGTATTCCTCTACCTTTCTGCTGCCCCTAAAGCTCCTCTTGTGCACTCTGCTTGTTCTATAATGTAGTATATTATATGACACATTATAAGACAACAAGTAGGCAGTTCCCATAGTGGAGGATAGGTCTACCAAGAAGTGAGGGATTCCCCCCACTGACCCCTTGTGCATTAGGTATATAGTTTCCTTTATGGGGACACTTCATAGACAGGCTCACTGTGTTCAATAGCAGGTGAACTTTGCTCCCTTCTTAATTTATGTGTGACCTATGGCCATGAACCACGTGCACCATTCTCATGTGGTGTAAATGGAACTGCTGGAAATTCCTATCAGATGATCAGTAGACCAGCTTAGTAGTGCATCCCTTTATACACACGTCCACAATAGCCTAATACTAGCAGGATCATAACTTCCTTGCTAGGTCATCACTGGTTCACAAGATGCCTTGTTACATCCAAGACGGTGCCCTTTTTTTGGACCCACTGAGGCGCATCATTTGCCATAGTCCCCGGTCTCTTTACGGCCCGTGAACAACTTACTCCATATACTTTTGGCGTAGGTGACATTTCTTATTCTAGGTTAGTAGCTCCAACATTTCCTTTGTAATGCACACCCACCACGGTGATCTCTTATCTATGAGTTTCTCTAGTAGGACTAATTTAGCCATGCTAGGATGACACAGGACCGTTGGGTCCCTCGCTACACTCAAGATGGTGCCCAATATGTGATCCTCCAATGCAGAACAACCAGTCCTTAACTGCTCTATCCCGCAAGCCCATTATAAATACCTACTCGCGGCGGGAATGCTACTCCAGTATCGGCAGAACCAGGGGTAGGCTGGCACCCCAATGCGAGCACCGACAACTGTGAGTAATTGTTTTTTTCCTCCACGATGGGTCACTTAATCAGCGCCCCGGGCAGGGGCATGGCAATCCTGTGTCCTTGCTTTTTTTGCCTCCAAGATGGGCTGCTTAACTTGCGCCCTAGGCTGGACCATTGCAATAATTTTAAGTCCTTGCCTTCATCTCGCTCTACCCAATTAGATCCTTGGTTATAGGACCGTCGGTAGGCCAGTGAGCATCCGTTCTGGCCCGTATGATTGGGGTCACTCATCGTTTGTGATTTGGTAAGTCATGGTCAATGTACTTCAGGCAATTACCAACAACAACTTTGCTCTATGAGGTGGGCATGCGCTACAGGTGACAAGTGTGATTGGTTGACAATAAGATTTTAATCACTGATGCAATAACCTGTATGTGTGTACTGCTGGTTTTTACTGTGGTTTCAACTGTTGAGGCAAACAGCCCACATATGTATTGATGGGGATAGCGACTTGGTATTTCAAGATGATACTGATTTTAAATGACCAAAATCAACAAGAGAGAAAGGGCATGAAGGTTCACTCTTATACCCCTACTTCTAGTAACCTAGATCAACAAAAGAGTGAATCAAAAAACATATATAGGGACCTCGTGCTGAAAGTCCGAGATGCAAAAGAAAATAATAATACATACATGGGGGAGTGGGACACAACCAAGTGATTTTTAAGAACCCTCACTCACCACCTGGTGGTGACATGCTTCATCACCGGGTTCCCACTGGAAAGACAGAGTGTCTTTCCAGTGTGCTTCAACGGCTGGTTACAGCGGAGCTGGATCTTGTGAGTGTCGAGGGTGTGATATAAGCCAAATTAGGACCTACTCTTTCACTATGGACTAGGGGTCTTTCATAATCGAGGCCATACCTATGTGTCCATCTAAATTTTGTTTTTAATTAGTGCACATCGGACTATTAATAAATAGTTGAAAGTCACGATTT
Organism: Lissotriton vulgaris; assembly: GCF_964263255.1. Taxonomy (NCBI): domain Eukaryota; kingdom Metazoa; phylum Chordata; class Amphibia; order Caudata; family Salamandridae; genus Lissotriton; species Lissotriton vulgaris. The sequence goes on along the minus strand of NC_141696.1, from coordinate 1,024,902,238 downwards.
TGCACTTTTTAAGTTTTTCTTTATCTTCACACTCACTCTAGCTGAATTTGGCTTCTATCGCTCCTGGCCGCTCCTCCCCGCGCTCGTGGCAGCTCCTACCCCTCGGCATGTCGGACCTCTACCTTAGCCCATCGCGGGCGCCGCCGCTCCTCAGCCTCGCGCTCCTGTCGCTGCTCCTAGCGCTCCTGGCATTTCCTCCTCGCGCTCCTGGTTTACTTCCTGAACTTTACTAAAATGTCTGACGGTGATGTCAGCACGTTTCTCGTTAGCGCACACGCCCACCTCAGACATGGCACTACTTCCAAGAGACTACTTTGGCAAAGAACGTACTTTGCCCTTGTAACATATATTTGTTGTTGATATATAGCCTATGATCATCTGCTTACCCTGACCTTTCCAACGCTGTATCGGGTGTGTGGATTGGAGCTCTGGTTCCCGAGTTTACCCGCCTCAAAGGCTGAAAGTTCTTCCTTCATTATAGTAGTATAGATAGAAGGGGCATGTATTCGGGACATTTAGATCCCCAGTCCTTCATTCTTTGATTGGTTATAACATTATATGGCAGCCCGATTGCTGGGAAAATCTGAACCTAACCCCCTCCCCATCTTACTGACCAAGCTACGCCCCTGGTAGGGTTATATCTAAATGTAAATACTGCACATTGTGCTGTTGTTCTATGCATTACACTGAAATACAGTTTTCCATTATCAACAGAATGCTATAAATTCCACCATTGTAATCCGTTTTTTCTCCCAAAATGTTCTTGCGTGGGGCCCCTGCATTCTCCATTTTCAGTGTGGGCACGCCCGTTGTGCTTTCTCGCACATATTCACAGGTCTACAATTTCCATCGCACCACATTTATATCCACCAGCCCGCCACGGCCACGGGGGCAATTTGTTTAAACGTTAAAAATAGTATTTTGTGATTGTTACTGCAAGGATGAAGGTGTCCCGGGCCTCACTTGCAGCCATATGCAATGAGTCGCAAAAGGAATCCAGCTTCAGAAATGTTATTGTGGCAGGAGCATTGGATTTCATTTGCAAATGACTGTTTTGTGCTCTGAATGATTTATTCATCTGTCGCAGCTTAAAACCCAATTTTGTGTGCAAAAACTGTGGCTACTTTGCAAGCCGGCCTTAGTACATGTGGCCCTACAGTCCCGCTATTATGTGGAGATAAAACAGGTCCAACAGCTAAACAAAACAGATGAAATACTTTAGTATATACCATGATTCTGGTAAACAAATGTATGCAACTAACCCCTTGGAAAGGATAAATGAACAGGTGCTGGATTTTTCACTGTACTGTTGTGGACTTTAGGCCGACTTGGTAGATGAAAGGACAAAACAACACTGAGGGCCAGATTTACTAACTGTTCAAGCAATGTTGCTGAGCCTCGTTACATGAGAAGAAGACAGCAGAAATACACCATATCTACTAAGAAATGTTGTACTTCTACTGACTCCTAGTACTGGTGCACTGTGTTCTGCCTACCGCCAAATGCACTATGGGGCAAGGGCACTTATGTTAAGGCCAGAATAGTTTTTATGCTGTGAATATATATATATATTCACTGAAAAAACCATTAGGTTTCAGGGATGTTACAGTTAGTTGGACATTTCTCTTGTGCAAAACCATAGAAATTCCTCTGTTATGGTTAGTTCACCTAACTATAATTCGTGCCCCTGCAATGCACTACTGATGATGTCACATATTACATCATTCATGACATGGTCATTGACATTACAGATGACATCACTGATGACATCTCAAATGACATCACTGATGACATCACTGATGACAGCAAGCTGTGACAGTGCTTTTCTTTAACCCCTTCCCTGGGGGGGGGGCTATTCCGCCGCAGTGCTAAGGGGGCGGGACGGCCGCGCGGCGGCCGCATGCTGGTGACGGAACCGCTCCATCACCAGCTTCGGTGGCGCTGTGCTTATGACGGAGCGGTTCCGTCACGGCCCGTCCCGCTCAATAGAACGTTCAGCGCAGGCGCGGAATTCGCGTTGCGCATGAGCAGCGAGCGGGCCATGACGGAACTGCTCCGTCATCAGCACAGCGCCACCGCAGCTGATGACGGAGCGGTTCCGTCATCAGCAGACAAGGGGTTAAAGTTTAAATATGTATAATATATATGCCAAGGTATATTGAAGAATGAGTGGGTGTATAAGTGTCTGAATGGTGGATTTAGTAGGTGCGTGACTGACTGTTTAAGTGAGTGAATTCATGGGTTAGTGACTAAACTATGTGAATGTCTGTAGTAGTCTGTCTGTTGTTGTATAAACTGCTGCATGGGTTGGTCAATAGCTACATGAGTGTCTATATGGGATATCAATTGGTTGCCTGAGTATTACTATGGGTGCCTGAGTGTGTGTGTGGGTGGGAGGTATGTGACTCTGTGCAAAGATGATTGAAAGGTTGATTCACTGTGTGTATGGGTTCAAGAGCGCATGTGGAAACAGCTGTATGGTTGTGTGAATGTGTGTATGGGTGTGTTGGTGAGTGAATGGATGTCTCAATGGTACATGTCCAAGTAATGACATATGTCAAAGGTACTGTATGTTAAAGTTGAAGTATAAAAATGACTATACATGAGAGTCAGTGTCTGTGAGAGTTGCTGTATGGATGAGTGTGTACTTGTATCAGTGAATGTATAAGAGAGTACATATGCATTTGTTTCTGGTCGAATAAGTGATGTGGTGTGTGTATAACTGTATAGGTCAGTAAATGGGAGTGTGATTGATTTTTTGCATGACTGACAAGGTGTGTGAGTAACTCTGGATGAGTGGTGGTGTGTGAGTGTCTGTATAGGTGTTTGAGTACTTATGATAGTGTTGTATTGATTATTGACTGCATGAATGAGTGATTGTATAGGTGAATGAGTAGATGCGTGTGCAGACCTAGGAATCAGGTAGTGCATATGTAGGTCTAGTTGTCAGCATGTCACAGCCACTCCCTCATGGCTGGTTTACAACCACACCACACCCATGCAGCACAGGCGTCACAGGACATGTGGCCCTGCCAATAAACAGGGCTGGGCGCACATGCTCGACCCCATTTCCCCTCTCTATCTAAGTGTATCGATGTGCTTATTATATTGGTGGCAGCCAAAGCACTTTGGCCGACATGGGCCTCCCCGAACGTGGTGAGGACTGGAGGTGCACAGAGTTGGTGGCAGCCGAAGCACTTTGCCGGACACTGGCCTCCCACCACGTGGCAAAGACCTGAGGTGCACAGAGTTGGTGGCAGCCAATGCATTTTGTCCGCCATGGGCCTCCCGCCACGTGGCTGTGACTTGAGCTGCACTTAGTTAGTGCCACCAGAGATGAGCGGGTGTACAACCTGCGATGATACATAGGCCTTGTTACATCATCCTGCCAATCAAGACCCAATTTGAATTGTGAGCTCGGCTGGACCGCTTGTATGCCAAAGACATCTGGCTGTACAGATATGACTCCAAAGTGCAGTGAAGAAGGATGCACTTGGGGCCTGTGCCGCGGAATCCAGCAACGGCTGAGGAGGTTGCTCGGGCACATGGTAGGCACTCTTGGAGACTTGCCGGTAGCAGCAGCTGAGCATTGAGGTCTGGGTGGCAAGGGTCGAGTAGTCATTGCTGGGCGGAGAACTGCTCTGGGGACCAGGGTTTTATTGTTTGCGAAAGATGTAGGAATCATGCACACTGCCTGATAAGTTTGTGACAACATTAGTGTACAGACTCTGGTGGTCCAGTTTTGCCTGCACATTGTTGCAGAGCTTGTGGTTTCTGTTGCGGTGATTGTGTGCAGTGTCGGTGGGGGGCACATGTAGTGCATGTGTGCAGTCAGTTGTGCCCAACACGTGCAGGAAGCCTGCTATGGCGTGGTTCCCTTGCTTGGTCTCCAGCTGTTCCTACGCATTGTGGGTGATGTCATGCAGGTGTATCAAGCTGAAACAAACCTTGATGCATAGAGGTGTGATAGATCCTGTATAATGAGACCGTAACAGAAGTTCATGTGGTTGTAACCTTCCTTTTATTTCCTACGAAGGTTAGGACCACACAAACTTCTGTTACAGTCATTTTGTGCAGGATTGATCATACCTGTAAGCTTTCCGGTTTGTCCAAGTGCAATACATTGTACCATATAACATTTGTGACCATAATAACGCTTGTGTGTTGCGTAAGAATGGGGAGACCCGAAAGCCTACCAGACCCGAATTAATAGTTCAGTACAGTAACAAGATGGTCAGGTAGTATGAAACAATTTTAGATACACATAGTCATTCACATCCAAAATACCAAGGCGCAATAAATCAGTGATTTATTCCGCAAAAACCTTGGTATTTTGGATGTGAATGACTATGTGTATCTAAAATTGTTTCATACTACCTGACCATCTTGCTACTGTACTGACATACTAACGCTTGACCATTGTCTTAATTTATCCAACAGGTTTCTGAATACAGGCTTTTGGGATTTCCAGGACGATCTACAGTTATTTTGATCCACAAGTTGATGTTCCCCGTTGCAATGCCACTCGTTGTTTGATGTTTTTGTGTTGTTATCATTATGTTTTTCAAATAAAGTACTGTTTTTCCACTACTGTTTACTACTAGACTTAATGACCTGGGGCACCCCCATTGCAGTGACTACAATATTGGATCTGGAGCACAGAGGAGTTAAGCAACGGATGGTGTTGGGTTGGGTTGTGCAGGAATATTACAAATTGGGACGAGCAGGTGGTGTGGATACAGGGGCCCTATGTTGCTTTTGTAGACATGCATCCAAGACATGTCAGGAAGTTTAAAAGTCTGGCTGTGAGACTCCTCCGTTTCTCGCAGCTGTCAGTTGGACGGTACCAGAGGCCAACAGGTGCAGCACAGCCAGAAGCTTTGTCTGTGTAAGGATGTTGATTGTCTGCTGTGTTTGCATTGTCAGTCTGTGGGCGATGTGGCTTTGTGCACCAACGTAATTAATGGGGCGTTAATTCTTTCACCACTTTTGCTGTGCTAAAGAGGCAGATAACTTGGCGATAAGCCCCCACTGTTAGGTTATAGGGTGACTCTAAAATGTGTTTATTAGGACTTTGTTGTAGCTACATGCGAATCACAAGAAAAAAAGATGAAAAAACAAGAAAAGTGCGCAGGGTACAAACACCCTGACTGCCTAGGCCTGCTGAGGGGATCCCACAAAAAGTCTCAATGCCAAAATATTATTACTATTTTTTTTTAAAAAGCGGCTGCATGCACAAATACAGACGGAAAAAAAATGATGAGGCGTATTCTCAAGGACTTATCGTGGATTTATCGACATTTTAACGCAGTGAAAGAATTATCATCCCATTCTCAAAATGGTGAAAACTGCAGATATAGTCAGATTTCCAGTGCTAGCTTCCACAAAAAACATCGACATGAATGAGAGCAACAACTAACGCTAATGATATGCAGAGTAGGCATTCCTGTGGAAAAAAAACAACAAAAACACTACTTCCTAATATTTTCAACGACCAGCCAAATCTGCGATACGATCCAAAAACAGGCGTTGAGCCGCGTTAGCAGTAAGAATGTAACATCTGCCTTTACTGGTGTAAAGCAGGACTACTACCTACAGTATAAAAGTGAGCCCAGCCCAGAGCTACATCTGAAGACCAACACATGTCATAGAGCTACTGATCATGTAGCTCCGACACCCAAGAAGGCAACAACACCCACGGCCACCACCCCCAGGACCTCCCTCCCGAAACCCCCTCCTACTACCACAGAGGCAGCACAGAACAGGACAGCAGACCTCTCAAAAATGGCATGGCCCCTCAGCCACACAATAGCTGAATGTTGGGAGACGTGGCAACCAAGTATGTGTGCAGGAGGCAAGTCACCCATCAATAACAATGCACAGAATGCCATGTGTAGCAGTGATGTGCTGGCTAGACCTCACTATGCAGAGCATAGACCTCTCCATGTGTACATATACTGCTGGTGCTTGTAGTGTTGTGGACAGTGGACGCAACCATGTTACCTAAGGGAGTGAGGAAGATCTCGGTCATGTAGCTGTGTCGTCCCCACTGTAAGCGGAAACGGAGTGGGCTGGTCCAATGTACGCCACTCCAGCATAGGAGTGTGAATAAATTTGCCTGGGCACTGGTTGTGGTTCACTTCTGGGAGGGCCAACGCATCTGCCAAAGCGGCGGCCCTCACCCTTCCATGAGGTCGCCACCATGACCGCCGGCTTCCTCAACACAGGCCCCCTGCGAACCCAGCGGCACAGCACCGCAGAATTATGACTGTACAGACTACTGCCTTCTATGTATGCTGCAGACAGCATGGCTCACAATTCAGATGGAGTCGTGATTGCAGATGACGCAGTCCAGTAGGCAACAGACATTGCTCCCAAAGGGGCTCACCCAGAGCATGCATCATCGCAGGCTGCGCACATGCTGAATGCTTCTGGTGCCACTAACTGTGCAGCTCAACTCAACACCGCATGACTGTGGGCCCCTGCCTCGGGCCTACACTGCGGACAGCAGGGCTCACAATTCAGATCGAGTCGTGATTGCAGACGATGCAGTCCAGTAGGCGAGTATATTGAGGCAAGTGCACTGCTTTTGTGATAATCCTGAAATGTCCTTTTGAGTTTTTAGGTGCTCCACAGGAGGCGTCTGACGCTTGTACTAGTAACTGAAAAAACTTGCTTCTAATGGAGCATTAGAAGCATCCCCGTGGGCACACCTAGTCCGGTAGGCAACAGACATTGATACAAGTGCGGCTCTCCCGGACAACGCATAATCGCTGGCTGTACACATGCTGAGTGCTTCAGGTGCCACTAACTCAGTGCACCACAAGTCACTGTCATGTAGCCTTATTAAAGCAGAATTAATTAGTCAGTCAAAAGACATTGCTCCTAGTGCGCCCCACCTGGCCCACGCATCATCGCAGGCTGTGCATATGCTGAGTGCTTCAATGCCACTAACTGTACAGCTCAACTCAACGCCATGTGGCTGTGGGCCCTTGCTGACCGCTGCCTCCGGCCTACACTGCAGAAAGCAGGGCTCACAATTTAGATTGAGTCGCGATTGCAGATGACGCCGCCCAGTAGGCAACAGAGATTGCTCCCAGTGCGGGCTGCCCGGACCACGCATCATCGCTGGTTGCACACATGCTGAGTGCTTCGGGTGCCACTAGCTCAGTGCACCACAAGTTATCGCCACATAGCCATATTAAGGAAGAATTAATTAGGCAAAAGACATTGCTCCAAGAGCGGCCTGCCCGGACCACGCATCATCGCAGGCTGCGTACACACTGAGTACTTCAGGTGCCACTTACTGTGCAGCTCACCACAACTTCATATGGCTGTGGGCCCTTGCTGACCACTGCCTCCGGCCTACACTGCGGTGAGCAGGGCTCACAATTCAGATCAAGTCACAATTGCAAATGACGCAGTGCAGTAGGCAAAAGACATTGCTCCCAGTGTAGCACGCTCGGACCATGCATCAACGCTGGCTGCACACACACTGAGTGCTTCCGGTGCCACTAACTCAGAGCACCACAAATCACTGCCTTGTGGCCTTATTGAGGCAAAATTAATTAGACAAAAGTACACCCGTTTCAGGCTATTGTTCGTATGGAGCCTAAAACAGGTAAGCTGCCTCCATCAGATTTACAAAGAGGCTTAAAAGGAAGAGTTGTGTATTTACCTTTAGATTTTAAAAAAATCTTGAAACTATTGCTGTAGAGAAAGAGGAAACTGAACCTGTATGTATTCTAGTTAATGGTGTTCCTATGAAGAGTCGAAAAATATGGCAAGAATTAGCAGATGTCAGCAAAGTGAAAAAATGGTTTAGTTATATCTTACAAAAAACAATGTTTACTACAAAAATGTGTATGTGGAAGAAGAAGAATTTGATTGAGTTGATGATACCGAAATTTCAAGTTGCCAAATTGTGAAAGTGGACATCTCCAAAAGTGAAGAAATTTATGAACATTATAGTAGACATCATTTACATTCAAAGGAAGTGATCAGAAATACTATTGAATTATTCAAAATGAAGAAAGCTATGGGAACTCCCATGAGTGTCTGGGAAAGAAGTTTGGAAGCTCGTTGTTTTCTACAGATCTTCCCACTTGAAAAGGTGCACGATATGACAAACGACCAGTACAGATTTCAGCATCAGATTATCGTACAACAAGATTGTACTCAGGAGATTAAATATTTCTACAATGCATTCTATATTTATTTCATCTTTTGTTCAATACACCTACACTGCGATCAGCAGGGCGCACAATTCCAATGCATTCTTGATTCATTAATTGCAGAGTCACTGTCTGCACACAAGCTGAGTGCTTCAGGTGCCACTAACTCTATGCAGCTCAAGTCAATGCCATGTGTGCTGATCGCTGCCTCCGGCCTACACTGCGGTCAGCAGGGCTCTAAATTCAGATCAAGTCGCAATTGTAGATGACGCAGTGCAGTAGGCAAAAGACATTGCTCCCAGTGTGGCCCGCTCAGACCATGCATAATTGCTGGCTGCACACACACTGAGTGCTTCAGGAGCCACTAACTCAGAACACCACAAGTCACTGCCTTGTGGCCTTATTGAGGCAGAATTAATTAGGCAAAAGTACATCCGTGTCAGGCTATTGTTCGTATATGGAGCCTAAAACAAGTAAGCTGCCTCCAACAGATTTACAAAGAGGCTTAAAAGGAAGAGTAGTGTATTTACCTTTAGATTTAAAAACAAATATTGAAACTATTGCTGTAGAGAAAGAGGAAACTGAACCTGTAGTTATTCTAGTTATAGTGTTCTTATGAATGGTCGGAAAATATGGCAAGATTAAGCAGATGTCAGCAAAGTGCAAAAGGCTACGTTATATCTCACAAAAAACAATGTTTACTACAAAAATGTGCATGTGGAAGAAGAAGAATTTGATTGAGTTGATGATAGCAAAATTTCAAGTGGCCAAATTGAGAAAGTGACAATGTGGGTGAGAAGCGCACACTTATTCAATGTAGGCGCCATGGATTGATATGTGTGCTGTGTTGGGAAATATGCCTTCGGAGCATATGAAATACAATGAAACAAGTGGCCTAGTTCCAAAATGACAACAGGGACTCCCACAAGCACTACTAGTTAAACAATATTGGCTACCACCAGTCCTAGGGGCTTCTTTTAATGAGGCCAAATGCATTAAATGCGCACTGGTGAATGCTAGATCTATGTGCAAACATAGAGAAGATGTGGCCCAATTAATCTCGGCACACAAACTAGATATCCTGTTTATAACAGAGACATGGGCCGATTTGGCTTCCGACCCTGACCTTGTGGCAGCCATTCCTGAGGGCTACTACATCGTCAGACAAGATAGACCGACAGGGAAAAAAGGGGGCGGCCTCGCCATAATTTTACGGTTAGAACTAGCATTAAAAACAGGAACACCAGATAGCATTCCCGCAGAAACACTAGCCTTTTCTATTACTTTGTCTCCCATCCAAATGTTTAATGGTGTTCTGCTTTATCGTCCCCCAGCGGCTCGAGCGCCTTTTTCTCCAATCCATTAGCACCTTATTAGAACCAGTGGCAGAAGCCTCCGATTTTACAATACTTGGAGATTTTAATTTTCATTTAGAAAAAACAACAGACAAAGATACATTGAGCCTTATTGAGGATCTTAAGGCAGCTGGCCTAAACCAGTTAGTTACTACAGCCACGCACAAAGCAGGTCATGTTCTTGACGGCCTATTCACGAATAACCCGGCCATTACTCCCCCTACTATTATTCCAATTGTATGGTCAGATCACGCAGTGGTGGTCTTTTATGTCTGTGTTAAAAAACACAAAAATCAACACTCGGCTAAAAGGCAACTTAGGACGTGCAGGGACTGGAAAAATATAGATATAAAAACACTATCTGAGAAACTAGAAAATAATAAACCATCTAAAGCGTTAGATTCTCAATTAGCAGCAAATATCTACAACCAATGGCTCACAGACACTTTTAATCAGGTAGCGCCTTTAAAGAAAGTGCGTCCAAATCGCGCAACACCATCAGCCCCTTGGTTCTCTAAACCTTTAAGATTGGAGAGACAGAAATGCCGCAATCTAGAAAGATGCTGGCGAGTTAATTATGATAACAACGATAAAGAAAGGTACAAACAAGCACTATCAGGCTACAGGAAGCTGTTAAGACTGGAAAAGAGTAAATACTTTTGTGAACAGATAGAAAAGGCCCAGAACTCCAGTACGCAATTATACCAGGTAGTGGCAACATTAACAAATATACCAACAGCTAATACTACAGATACCACCCAAGATTTCTGCAATCAAATGGCTGATTTTTTCAGGACCAAGGTCACAGAAATCTTTGATAAATTTAACAACAACATGACAGGGGAATCATCAGAAAGTCTTAAGAACGTACAGCTCACATCCTCCTCTCTGAATGAATTCCTCCCTCCATCACTGTCAGAAATAAAAGATCTCATTAAAACTACAATGTCGGGTTCCCCCCTGGATCCCTGCCCACCGACCATCATAAAATCAACAACTGATGTGGTAGCTCCAATCTTGGAAAACATCTGCAGTACCATCTGCGAATCAGGAAACTATCCTCAAAGATGGAAAACAGCTTTAATAAAGCCACTTCCAAAGAAACCCACCCTTAACACCTTGGAACTAAAAAGTTATCGCCCTATAGCAGCGCTCCCATTTCATTCTAAAATACTTGAAAAAGTTATAAATAAACAGCTGGCCAACTACATTGACCATAATAACCTGCTAGATAACACTCAGTTCGGGTTTAGGAGAGGCCATGGAACGGAGACGGCGCTCATAAAGGCTTCTGAGGAAATCAGACAGATCATGGACCAGGGTGGCACGGCAGTCCTGATCTTGCTGGATCTCTCAGCGGCCTTTGACACGGTCGATCATAACATCCTGATCGACCGTGTCACTGCTATGGGCATACAGGGCAAAGCTGCGGAGCTCCTGGCTTCTTTCCTGTCTAACAGAGAACAGTCGGTAAAGATGGGGAGCTTCTATTCACCAACGTTTGTACTGCCCTGCGGAGTCCCCCAGGGATCCTCGCTAAGTCCGACACTCTTTAACATCTATGTGTCGGACTTGGCGAGGGTAATTAAAACCCATGGAATAGGAGTGACTTCGTATGCCGACGATACTCAGTTGGTGCTAGCAGTGCATAAAAATGGGAGTGAGGTGGCAGCCAACTTTCAGTCAGGTATGAGAGCCATTAGTCACTGGATGGACAGTAATTGTCTTAAACTAAACACCGATAAGATCGAGGTAATGGTGTTTGGAGACCTAAAACCATCTTGGTCCCCGGTCTGGTGGCCACCAAAAATGGGTAATCCACCCACCCCAGTTTCAAAGGTTAGAAACCTGGGAGTGTTGTTTGACAACAAACTAAGTTTCACCAGTCATGCTAATGCGGTAGTCTCCTCTTCCTTTTTCACGCTACGAAAAGTGAAAAAGTTGTTACCTTTCCTTCCCCGGTCTGCGGGGAAAACCCTTATGTCCTCCTTGGTGTTATCCAAGGTGGATTATTGTAATGGACTTCTGCTGAATGCCCTGGAGCAGGTTTTTAAAAAATTACAAATGGTGCAGAACGCTGCTGCACAAATTCTGACCAAAACTCCCTAGTTCGCATCCATCTCTCCTATCGTTCACCAACTTCACTGGCTCCCAGTGAAAAAGAGAACCAAATTTAAGGCTTTATGTATCATCTATAAAGCATTGAACAGCCAAGGACCTGACTTTTTTAGGGAATCACTGTTGGTGTATGTCCCTAAGAGAGCTTTAAGATCTGCCTCATCCGCCTCTCTATGCATTCAACGGGTGAGAACGGTTACATGGGGAGACAGACGCTTCCTGGTAGCCGCCTCGAAGCTCTGGAATACCTTGCCCCACCATATAAAAAGCAGTTCATCACTGATGATTTTTAGAAAGCAAGTGAAGACTTGGCTATTCATCCAATAATGCACAGGAGGTGCCTCTCTGTCTGCCCAGCGCCGAGACACCATTCGTGGTATTTGTTGCGCTTTATAAGTTTAAAAAATAAATAAAATAAATAAATTTAAACTATTGTTTGAAGCCAATATTGTTTAACTAGTAGTGCGTGTGGGAGTCCTTGTTGCCATTTTGGAACTAGGCCACTTGTTTTGTCAAATTGAGAAAGTGGACATCTCCAAAATGAAGAAATTTATGAACATTATAATGTACATCCTTTACATTCAAAGGAAGTGATCAGAAATACTATTGAATTATTCAAAATGAAGAAAGCGAAGGGAACTCCCATGAGCGTTTGGGAAAGAAGTTTGGAAGCTCGTTGTTTTTCACAGATCTTCCCACTGGAAAAGGTGCACATTATGACAAACAACCAGTACAGATTCCAGCATCAGAATATCATACAACAAGATTGTACTCAGAAGATCGAATATTTCGACAATGTATTCTATTATTATTTCATCTTAGTGCACCACAAGTCATGGACCCTTTATGATTGAATCTCTGTGTGTGTTCAGATGATCACTGTTGCAGTTGTTGCCAGCACCAACCATTCCCTGGGGGCTTGCTTACACTCACCGCACATGCATCCAGCACAGGCGTCATTGGACATGTGACCCTGTTAATAAAAAAGGTTTAGGCGCACATGCCCGAAGCCAGCTTCACCATCTATCTAACTGTGTCCCTGTGTTCATTACATATGCATGATGGCCCTAGGCCCTACCACATTACATTGTGCTGTTGACTGCACATGCAACCATGTTACTCTGGCAGTGGGGAAGACCTTGGTTATGTAACTTTATCTGGGTCATTCTATGAGTACATGGGTAGAGACTGGGTAATTAGAATACTACAAGGAGAGTGTATGGTGAATGTTATTTTAAGTTATGTTAAATTACTTTTAGAGCGCACTTACACCAGACGATTTCATGGCGCTGTAAATGGGAGGTAGCGGAACCAGCGAAGAAAAGTGAAAGGAGAGCGAGGGGTTACTCAAAGGCCTGGCTGAACAAGAGGGTTTTCAGGCGGGATCTGAAATGGGGATAGGACGTGGTTGATCTTAGTTCCAAGGGGAGGGAGTTCCAAAAGGAGGGGGCAAGGAAAGAGAATCTGAGAACACCGTGCTTCTTGCGGATGAAGGTGGGAGTGGTGAGGAGAGCCAGATGGGAGGAGCGAAGGTTACGGGAGGGAAGATAACGGTGGAGCGAGGAGGAGGCGAAGGCTGGACCGAGGCCGGCCAGTGCTTTGAAGATTATACAGCCTAGTTTGAAGCCATAGCGCTTGGCTACCGGGAGCCAATGGAGGCCTATAAGCAGAGGGCAGACGTGGTGGTGTCTGGGTAGGTGAGAGATGACCCTGGAAGCTTGGTTCTGTACTAGCTGCAGACGATGGAGCTGGTAAGCGGGGATGCCAAGGTATAGTGAGTTGGCATAGTCGATCCGCGAGATGACTAGGGCCAGGAGAGCCAGGGTTAAGGCTTCCGTGGTTAAAAACCTGGAGATCTTTTGGATTCTGCGTAGGTGGAAAAAACAGGATGAAACCACTGCACTGATCTGGGGCTTATAGATAGATCTTTGCAGATTATGACCCCTAGGCTCTTTGCCGACTCGGCAGGACAGGGAGGAGTAGCTAGCAGGGGGGGACAGAAATTGGAGTTCCATGGGTTGGAGGAACCTCCGATCAAAACTAGCTCGGTCTTGTCGGGGTTAAGTTTTAGGTGATTAGCCGCCATCCAGTCACTGATGAGGCACATGGTGGGTTGAAAGTAGTTGATAGAGTGATCGGATGTGTCAATGTCGAACACTAGCTGGATGTCATCGGCGTAGTTGAAGTCGGTAGCCTTGTTCCCACGCAGGGACCGAATGAGAGGGGTCAGGTACATGTCAGCTTAACTTTCTCTGCGGAGAAGTTGGAAAGGCGGACGGCCTGATGGCGATTGCTAAGAAAAGAGGAGATCCACCTAAGGGCCGACCCCTGGATGCCAGCGTCCCGACACGGTCAATCAAGATGTTGTGGTCGACCATGTCGACGGCAGCCGAAAGATTCAGGAGCACTAAGGCCTGGCTGACGTTGCGGTCCCCTCCTCTTCTAAGTTCATCCATGACAGAGAGGAAAACATACTCGGTAGAATGAGCTGGTCTAAATCCTGCCTGTTGGGGGTCCAGGAACTTAGAGTGTTCGATAAAAGAACTGAGGAAGTTGGTGACATGAGACTCAAGTACCTTACTAAGATAGGGGAGCAGCGAGATAGGGCGGAAGTTGCTCATGAGGAAAGGGTCGGCATTGGGTTTCTTGAGGATGGGAACAACTGCGGCTACCTTAAAGGAGTCGGGAACTGAGCCTAGATGAAGGGAGTTATTAAGAAGTGACAAGGGGGGTTTGGGGCAGGCCGCAAAGGCTTCCTGGAGGACCCTCGGTGGACAGCAATCTGTGGGAGCCTGAGACAACCTTTTTTAGTAGCACCGGGAACTCGTCCTCGGATATCAGGGGTATTTGGGCCACTGTTTGGGGATTTTTAGTAGTGGGCACAGGGGGAGAAGGTGAAATGTGGGGAGGGATATTACATTTAATTTTTGCAATCTTATCCGTAAAATAGAAGTTAAGGGAGTCACAGAGGGTTTGGGAGGTAAGCCGCTTAATTGTCACTCTGTCTGGGGTTGAGAGCTCATTGACTATGGAGAAGATATCTTTGGTCTTGTTAGCAGAGTCAGTGATTTTCTGGGAGAAGTATGTGATTTTGGCCTTGAGGATAAATTGTTTGTAACCTTTCAGCAGCGTTACAAAAAGAGCTTAGTTTCATCTCCAGCCGCGCTCAGCTTGTCTGAGTGAAAGTTTCTTATTTTTTCTTTCCTCCGAGAACAATCTCTGGGCATCATGGGGGCGTTTTAGTTTGATTCGCCTGAAGGGTGCGACGATGTTGCTAGCAGATTCAAGCCAGTGTTTGATGCTGGCAACCTGGCTATCTAAACGGTCCTGTTCAGTAGGGAGTGAGGCGCTAAGTAAGGTGCGAAACTCACAGAGGTCAGCTCTATTCCAGTTTCTGACGAGAGATTTCCTAAGGGGGCCTGTTTAGGCTGGGAGACACAGGTCAGGGAGAACGAGATGATGTAATGGTCGGACCATGAGCAGGGACAGATTGAGGTTAAGGTGATTTCAAGGTTGGATGTCCAGACCTGGTCCAGGATGTGTCCTTTGACATGCGTGGCGGATTGAATGTGTTGAATGCAGTTCATACCAGATAGGATGTCAGTGAAATCAGTGGCGTGGGAGCTCTCTTTAAGGTCTGTGGGCCAGTAATTAAAGTCGCCTATGATCAGCATTCTAGAGTTGTTGATTATTAGTTGGGATAACACATCGCCAAACAGGGATGGAAAATCGGGCATGTGGTGAGGGGGGCGATAAACAAGAACACAGATGAGAGGGGACAGGGGAGAATCAAGTTTTATGATGAGACTGTCGACTGAGGGAATGCCAGTGACATTTAGGGTAGTAAACCTGAATGAGTGGTGGATAATGGCCGCAACCCCACTGCCCAGCTTCCATGGGGGTCGATTGGCTTGAAGGATGTAATAGCCAGTGGGCACTGCTGCGAGGATGTCTGGGGTGGACTCTCCCGTGAGCCACGTTTCCGTGACAAAGAGTATTTCAGGTTTCCCTGAGTCTAGTAGCAGGAAGATTTTTAACTGATGTTTGACCAGGGAGTGGGTATTTACATAGCTGAGTGTTAGGGAGGTGTTAGCTTTTTCCCTGGGCGTAGGTGGTGAGGGGTCCGGTGAGTCAGCAGAGTTGGGAGGGAAGGGAGCTGCCACAGAATGGGCTATAAGTTCAGGGAATGCTGACCTAGGGCTTGAGTGCTGGGAATAAAGAGCCAATTGTCATGGAGGTGAATAAGCGTGTTGGCGGAGTGGGAGATGAAACGAGCAGGGTTCCCTGCCCCTAGCCCCGGTCGGCCGCGGATGGGCGCAGACAGGCTCGCCTTTGGCGAGCATACGGGGCGCCTGCAGTGCACCCGCTGCGCGCATCCGCTGCGCATGGGGAATGGCATGGGTGTTATGTAGGGGCAGGCTCTAGGTCATGTGACCGTCAGAACACACCTCCGCCGAGCCCCGCAAGCTGCAAACCATCTCCTACTGAAGTGCAGCGCCCGTCACCCTCCACAACAATCAGGGTAGGGGCCCTGCTGTGGAATGAGGTGCGGGTGCTCCTTCAGGAGAGAGTGCGGCGGTAAAGGATCCTGGATGACAGGTAGGATTTTTAAAATAAGCAGCGTGAGAACAAAGTGATTTTAAAAGAGTTAACAGGCAGCGCTAGATCCACTGGCCTGCTCCATCCAATGTGCGTGAGGAATGGCAGGCTACATGTAGGGGAAGGCTCTAGGTCATGTGACCGTCAGAGCACACCTCTGCAGAGCCCCGCCAGCTGCAATCAATCTCCTACCAAAGTGCAGCGCCTGTCACCCTCCACAACAATCAGGGTAGGGGCCCTGCGGTGGATCGATGTGTGGGCACTCCTTCAGGAGAAAGTGCAGCGGAAAAGGATCCTGGATGAGAGGTAGGATTTTTAAAATAAGCAGCGTGAGAACAAAGTGATTTTAAAAGAGTTAACAGGCAGCGCTAGATCCGCTGACCTGCTCCGTCCAATGCACATGAGGAATGGCAGGCTACATGTAGGGGTAGGCTCTAGGTCATGTGACCGTCAGAGCACACCTCCGCCGAGCCCCGCCAGCTGCAATCAATCTTCTACTGAAGTGCAGTGCCCGTCACCCTCCACAACAATCAGGGTAGGGGCCCTGCGGTGGAACAAGGTGTGGGCGCTCCTTCAGGAGAAAGTGCAGCAGTAAAGGATCCTGGATGAGAGGTAGGGTTTTTAAAATAAGCCGTGTGTAAGTGCTTGGGGATTGGTGGAGTGATTGGATAAGTACATAGGTTGGCGGAGCCTAATCTCAAGCACAGGCTTGGCTCTAATTGGCTACCAACCAGTGGCAACCCCAGCGAGCATGAGGTTTGCAATCCAAGCCTCGGGAGAGCCAACGCCATGCACAGAGCGTGAGTAGGCACCGTGCCGGTTCCTGAGGCACCCACCTTCTTTGCTACGGAATCCCCACACCCTTTGCTCTAGTACTTAGGGTTCCCACCCACTAAAATCTGGGCCACTGGCTAGCGGGAAAACCCACGGATGCCTGGAAAACCGAGTCCAGGGACTTGGAATTCTCATTGTGGTATACTGCATTCTCATTCAGTGGATTCCCTCCCAGATCTTTGATCTCTGGATCAAGGAATTCTGACTTTTGGATTCCCTGAGTCCCTTTCACTGAATCCCCTAAATCAAGCTGCTGGGTCCGTGGAGCACCGGTAATAAAAGGCCCAGAATCCTGTCTGCTCGATATTCCCAGCCCCACAGCTGGATCTTGACATACGGCGGATAGAATCTACGGAATTCTGTAAGCGTAAGTGGAGTCGGCAGAGCTGGCGAACGCCAGTCAGGGGCGCAACTAGAGCCAAATTTCGGGGTACGCTGATAAAAAGTTCAGGAGGGGGGCTATATATTCCAGTCATAGGCAGAGTAGAGATGCAGGGGCTTTAAGAAGGGGTGAAAATACAGCAAAGCCTCAATAACAGGTAAATTGTCTTTTAAAGACCTGTGAAGTACTCGGGTGCCACGCTGAGAGCCGCGCAACCAGCATGTTCACACTAGGGGGTCATGCGGAGAACCGCACAGCCAGCGCATTCACACTGGAGGGCCGTGCTGAGCGCGACCTTAGGATCGCCACTTCAAACTTTTCTAAAAAAAAAATCCACTTCCATTAACTTATATTCGCCCCTAGGACCCCATCCACCAGGGCATGCCCAATTCTTGAATGTTTTTATTAATCATTAGGAAGGGGAGCCGCATGGTCCCCCTTTCCTTGTCCACTTATGGCCCTGGGACCCCATATGCCGGAGCCAGGCCTCTTCGTTGGGGACCGTGGGGGGAGCCCCAATGCCCCCACAGTGCAGTTGGCTCTGTGCCTCCTACGGGAACCGGCATTGCTTTTGGGCAAGGGGAGCTGCTACCATGCTGCTCCCCTTGCCCAAAAGCAATCAAGCTCTGCGTAATTGAAGCAAGAGCAGGTTTTTCTCCTCTCGCTTTAACGAAGCAAACCAGGGTTTGCTATGACAGGACGAGAGACATGCTCTTACCCTGCCATAGCAAACAACAATGTCCGGGGGTGGGCACCCGGGACTTTGCAGGAGCCGGCCCTGGGGGTTGACGGTCCCCAGGGCTATCAAGGTCTCCAGGAGGGGGACCGCACTGCCCCCTCCCTCTATTTTCAAAGCTATGGGGAGGTGGTGAACCCCATTTCTTCAGGGGGCCCATGAGGTCCCCTGCATATTTAATTAAAGCCTTGGAGGCCCCCCAATAATGACAAAACAAGCCCCGGGGAGGTGGCAGTCCCCGGGGCTTCGGAAGGGCTATGTGCCCTCCCACACTTAATTTACGTAGGCCCGCAGACCCCCACAATATAATTATACGATTGCCCCTGGCTCCTGGCCCACCCGGGGGCTCATTAAATGAAGTGGGGGAGCCCCCGCTTCATTTAAATGAAAACTAATTTGTCAGAATTTGCGTACCCAACGCAAAATTGAACATTTAAAAAAAAATTAGGCCTGAGGGTCCTTGTGGGACCCCCTGAGCAGGCATAGGGGGTCAGGGTGTTTCTACCCTACCCCCAATTCTTCTTTTTTCATCTTTTTTTGACAGTCTTCCTGTGACTTGGGTCTACTGAGTCACAAGATGGCTGCCAACACTTCCTGGCTTGTAGTGTTGGCAGCCAATCACAGATAAGCTTCTGGTTGTAGCAGCTAATTACAGTGAAGTGTGTGGTCAGGAGGATGCACAAACCCACCGCTGCCCCAGATATCGAAACTTTTATTTTTTAATTTCTCAGCAACTACTGAATGGATTTACACCATATAAAAAAGTTACTTTCTGAATCAAGCTCTACCTTATTGCCAAATTTGGTATAATTCCGTTCAGCAGTTTGGGCTGTAGCCTTGGCTAAAGTTTCCTATGGGAAATTGATTTTTTGACTTTTATTTTTTGAATTTCTCAACAACTACTGAACGGATTTACACAATTTTTTTTAAAATAAGGTCACTTTCTGAACCTAGCTCTACCTTTTTGAAAAATTTGGTGTAATTCCGTTCAGCTGTTCGGGCTGTAGTCTGAAATAACATTTCCTATGGAAATTAACTTTGAGAAAACACTGTTTGGGACCCCCTTTTTTCCTCATCCCCCGCTTGTCGAATCACCCCCAAACTTTCAGTATAGGAGCTGACCTGGATAGACCTTTTTTTGGAGAATTTCGTGCTGATTCGTCAAATGACGCCAGGTGGCATGTTTGCACAGTGGTGCAGGGAGGGGGGCCTGATATAAAAAGTGTGCAAACACGCCCCCTGGCACGTTGTAAATTGGGGGATTAGGCCCCCTTTAACCCTGAGGGTCCCTGGGGGACAACTAGCACACTAGGTACCTCCAGTAAGCGCCACAGATCTGCGTTGCAGAGAGGTGGTCTGAGGCCACTCCCCTTTTACAGCACTCTGCAAACGCGGCTTCTGGTCCACTTCTGGTGGGGAGATGAGGTCCTCTTTTCTTGCTTCTTTCTACACCTCTGTTGCTTCTTTCAGCAATTATCTTGCCTCTTTTGTGCACTTCTTTTGCCTGTTTCTGCACCTCTCTTGCCTCTTTTTGCACCTCTTTTGGCTCTTTATGCACCACACTAGCTCCTTTCTACAGTTCTCTTGCTTCTTTCTGCACCTCTGTTACTTCATTCTGCACTTTCCATGCTTCTTTCTACACCTGTATTGCTACTTTCTGCACCCCTGTTGTCTCTTTATGTACCTCTTATGCCTCTTTCTGCACTTGTCTTCCCTTTTTCTGCAACTCTCTTCCCTCTTTCTGCACGTCTTTTGCCTCTTTCTGTACCTCATTTGCTTCTTTCTGCACCCCTGTTGTCTCTTTCTTAACTCGTCTTCCCTCTTTCTGTATCTTTCATGCCTATTTTTGCATCTCACTCTCCTCTTTCTGCACTTTTCTTGCTTCTTTTTACACCTCCATTGCTTCTTTCAGCAATTCTTTTGCCTCTTTCTGCACTTCTCTGGCCTGTTTCTGCACCTCTTTTGGTTCTTTTCGCACCTCTGTTGGCTCTTTCTCGACTCACCTGGTCCTTTCTACATTTTTCTTGCCTCTTTCTGTACCTCTGTTGCTTCATTCTGCACTTCCCATGCTTCTTTCCACACCTGTCTTGCTTCTTTCTGCACCCCTGTTGTATCTTTATGTACCTCTTTTGCCTCTTTCTGCACTTTTCTTGCCTCTTTCTGCACTTTTCTTGCCATTTTCTGCAGTTTTCTTCCTTCTTTCTGCACATCTGTTGCCTCTTTCTGCACCTCATTTTCTTCTTTCAGCACCCTATTGTCTTTCTGCACTCGTCTTCCCTCTTTCTTTACCTTTCCTGCCTGTTTTTGCATCTCACTTGCCTCTTTCTGCACTTTTCTTGCTTCTTTCTACACCTCTGTTGCTTCTTTCAGCAATTCTCTTGCCTTTGGTGCACTTCTCTTGCCTGTTTCTGCACCACTTATGCCTCTTTTTGTACCTCTGTTGGCTCTTTCTGAACCTCACTTGCTCCTTTTTACACTTCTCTTGCCTATTTCTGCACCCCTGTTGCTTCATTCTGCATTTTCCATGCGTCTTTCTGCACCTGTCTTGCTTTTTTCTGCAGTACTCTTCCCTCTATCTGCACGTCTGTTGCTTCTTTCCGTACCTCATTTGCTTCTTTCTGCACCCCTGTTGTCTCTTTCTGCACTCGTCTTCCCTTTTTCTGTACCTTTCCTGCCTGTTTTAGCATCTCACTTGCCTCTTTTTGCACTTTTCTTGCTTCCTTCTACACCTCTATTGCTTGTTTCTGCACCCGTGTTCCCTCTTTGTGCAAGTCTCTAGCCTCTTTCTATACCTCTTTTGCCTCTTCCTGTACCACTCTTGCCTCTTTCTTACATCTGTTGCTTCTTTCTTTACTTCTCTTGGTCTTTCTGCACTGCTCTTGCCTCTTTCTGCATCGCTCTTGCCTCTTTGAGCACCTCTTCTGCTTCTTACTGCACTCCTGCCTCCACTTTCTGCACCTCTACTGCCTCTATGTGCACATCTGATGCTTTTTTTTCTGCACTTCTATTGCCTCTTTCTACACATCTCTTGCTTCTTTCTGCAGCTGACTTGCCTCTTTCATCACCTCTGTTGCTTTTTTCTGCGCCTATTGACTCTTTCAGCACCTCTGTTTCTTCTTTCTGCACTTCTCTTCCTTCTTTCTGCATCTCTCTTGCTACTTTCTACACCTCCTTACCTCTTTCAGCACCTCTGTTGCTTTTTGCCACAGATCTCATACCTCTTTCTGCACCTCACTTGCCTCTTTAGGCACCTCTGTTGCTTTTTTTTGAAGATCTCTTGCCTCTTTTGGGTACTCCTTTTTTCTTTCTGCATCTCTCTTGCTTCTTTCTGAACCCCTGTTCCCTCTTTCTGCACCTTCCATGCCTGTTTCTGCTTCTCTCTTGCCTCTTTCTGTACCTCTGTTGCCTCTTTCTGCACTTTTCTTGTCTATTCCTGCACACCTTTTGCCTCTTTCTGCAACTCTGCTGCTCCGTTCTGCACATCCATTGCCTCTTTCCGTAGTTCCCTTGCTTCTTTCTGTACCTCAATTGCCTATTTCAGCACGTATGTTGCTTTTTTCTGCAGATCTTGCGCCTCTCTCTGCATCCCTCTTTTCTCTTTCTGTACCTCTCTTGCCTCTATCTGCACCCCTGTTCCCTCTTTCAGCACCTTTCCTGCCTGTTTCTGTACCTCTCTTGCCTCTTTCTGTACCTCTGTTGCATCTTCTGCATTTCTCTTGCTCTTTCTGCACCCTTTGCGCCTCTTTCAGCACCTCTGTTACTTCTTTCTGCACTTCTCGTCCTTTTTCTGCACCCTTCCTGCCTCTTTCTGTACCTCTCTTGCATCTTTGTGCACCCCTCCTACCTTTCTCTGCACCACTCTTGCCTCTCTCTCCGCCCCTCTTCCCTCTTTCTGCACCTCTGTTGGTTCTTTCTGTACTGCTCTTGCTTATTTCTGCACCTTACTTGCCTCTTTCTGCACTTCTCTTGCTGCTTTCTACACCTCTGTTGCATCTTTCAGCAATTCTTCTGCCTCTTTCTGCACTTCTCTTCCTTTTTTTCTCCACCCCTTCTACCTCTTTCTGTACCTCCTCTCTTGCCTCTATGTGGACCTCTTGTACCCCTTTCTGTACCCCTTTTGCCTCTTTTTATACCTCTGTTGGTTCTTTCTGTACTGTTCTTGCTACTTTCTATACCTCACTTGCCTCTTTCTGCACTTCACTTGCTTTTTTCTCAACCTCTCTTGCCCCTTTCAACACCCCTGTTGCTTCTTTCTGCTTCTTCTCGTCGCCTTCTGCCCCTCTTAGTTAGAGGTAGTTTTAATACCCTGCCCTATTATGTACTAGGGCCATGCAGGGGAGGTCATGCCAATCCAAGGGGTACCACAATCCATAGTGTACCCTAGAGTATATAGGTGTTTTCACTATATTCTAAGGGCCTCATTTATGAGGTTTTGCGGTAGGGAAGCGCATCAGGCCTTCCTGCTGCGCTTCCCTACGGCAAAAGAAAAGGGTAGGAATGCACCATATCTACAAGATACGGCACATTCCTGTCCTTTTTCCCTGCGCTGGCGCCCAATGGGCTGTCTGCTCCAACGCAGGCACCTTTGCACCATCGTGCAAGCATTCCTGCGTTGTGGGGATGACTATTTTTATACAGGAAGGGAAACTTTCTGTACAAAAATAATCACAAGAGGCTTTTCCTCTTTCTATGTGTGCTGCATAATGCAGCACACATATAAAAAGGAATAAAATGAGGAGAGATAAAGATATTTCTCTCCATTGCACCTCCCTTTGGCACTGGCTCAGATTTACGATTTCTCGTAAATCTTGGGCAGTGTCAAAAGGCCAATGGGCTTATTACGCTGCCCCAGATTTACGAGAAATCGCAGCACACATAGAAAGAGGAAAAGCCTCTTGTGATTATTTTTGTACAGAAAGGTTTCCCTTCCTGTACAAAAATAGTCACTGATGACATCATCCACGTGATAATCTGATGCACCTCCTCATAATCTAATATAACCTTTGATACACCCACCCTAAAATACGGACTGTCATTTTCGAAACCAAAGACACACAATACCAGTTAGTACATACCCACTCACTAATTCCTAGGTCTACACACACATCCACACTTTCACCCATACAGTCACTCATACATGCAGTCAACCATCAATACGGCACTATCATATGCACTCTCATATCCATACAGACACTAACCCACCACCACTCATTCATAGAGTTACTCACACACCTATGCACAGATTCACACACACACACCCACCCACACAGACACTCAGGCACCCATACTGATACTCAGACAACCAATCAATAACCCATATAGACCCTCATTTAGCTACTCACCAACCCATGCAACCGCTTACACACCAACTGACAAACTGAACTGTGTGAATGTCTGTATCAGTCACTAATCCATACATTCAGTAAGACACATTTAATCACTCACTTATACAGTCAGTCACACACCTACTAAATCATCCACTCAGATACTTATACACCTACTCAATCTTAAATACACCTTGGCCTAAAAATATATATACAAAATATTTAACCTTTACAGAAACACACAGTCACTGGATGATGTTATCAGTGATGTCATCAGTGATGTCATTTGAGATGTCATCGATGATGTCATTTGAGATGTCATCAGTGATGTCATTGGTGGTGTCACTGACCATGTCATAAATGATGTAATATGTGACATCATCAGCAGTGCATTGCGGGGACGCGAATTGTAGTTAGCTGAACTAACTATAACGGCTGAATTGCTCTGGTTTTGTATGAGTGAAATGCCCAATTAACTACAACGTCCCTGAAACCAGGGTTTTTTCAGGGAATTTCTAAGGTTTTTAAAATGCTAATTTTTAACCATAATGTCCCTGAAAACTATGTTTTTTCAGTGAATATATATATATAATATATATATATATATATATATATATATATATATATATATATATATATATATATATATATATATATATATATATATATATATATATATATATATATATTCACTGAAAAAACCATAGGTTTCACACCAGTTATAGCTAGGAATTAGCATTTAAAAAACCTATTAAATTCACTGAAAAAAAAATAGGTTTCACACCAGTTATAGTTAGCTGGAAATTTTACTGATATAAAACCATTGAAATTCCCACGTTATAGTTAGTCGGACTCACTATAACTTGCGCGTGCAATGCACTGCTGATGACATCACATATTACATCACTCATGACATGGTCAGTGACATCACTCATGACATCACTGATGACACCATCCAATGAATATGTGCCTTTCTGAAAAATAAATATGTTTTATATATGTATATGTTAAGGTCGATGGAAGAATAAATGTTTAAATAAGTGTCTAATTGTTTTTTTTTTTTTTTAAATTGATTGGTTAACTGGCTTATTAAGTGTATCTTAGTGAATACATATATTAGCGAGTAATGTTTAAATATTTAAATATATGTATCAGTGTTTTACTTTATGTATAAGTGGCTGCATGGGTTGGTGAGTAGCTACATGTGTGTGTATATGGGTTATTAGATGTTTTTTTGTATCAGTATGAGTGTCTGTATGGTTTGGTGGGGCTGTTACTTAGCACATAGATGCATCAATGACTGACTCACTGTTTGTATGTGTTTTGAAGACAGCATTTATGTAGGATTGTATGGGTGGATGAGTGTGTATATGTGTGTGTTAGAGAGTGAATGCCTCTCTCACTAGTGTCTTTATGAGTAACTACATATGTTTTAATCTTGTATATATGAGAATTGATGTATATAAGTAAGTATATGTGAGAGTGAGAGATTGAAAGAGTTCCTGTTTAAATAAGTATGTGTTTCTATAAGTGATTGTTTAAGAGAGTAAGTATGTGTAAGTTTCCTTAGAAGTAATGTGCTAATGTGTGTATAGTTGTATATGCAAATAAATGGATGTTTATTAGTTTATTTGCATGTGTGAGTATATGTATGAGTAAGTTTTTGATGACTGTCGGTGTGTAACAGAATGAATAGGGGTATCACTACATATGATGAGTGAGTATATGTATGAGTGAATACATAAAACTGTTGGTGAATGTGTGAATTTGTATATAGATGGTGAAATTACTGAATTGGTTGTTGTAACTGGTATGGGTATATCCACTTTTTTGTTAATGTTAGTTTCTATTTTTGAATATGTGTTTCAAAGGTTACTTTACAGTGAAAGGAGGTCTGTCACTGTGTTACAAGGATGGTGTCATCAGTGATGTCAAGAGTGATGTCACTGACCATGTCATGAGTGATGTAATATGTGATGTCATCAGCAGTGCATTGCACGCGCAAGTTATAGTGAGTCCGACTAACTATAACGTGGGAATTTCAATGATTTTATATCAGTAAAATTTCCAGCTAACTATAACTGGTGTGAAACCTATTTTTTTTCAGTGAATTTAATAGGTTTTTTAAATGCTAATTCCTAACTATAACTGGTGTGAAACCTATGGTTTTTTTCAGTGAATTTCATAGGTTTTTTAAATGCTAATTCCTAACTATAACTGGTGTGAAACCTCTGTTTTTTTCAGTGAATTTCAAACGTTTTTTAAATGCTAATTCCTAACTATAAGTCTCAGTTTATATGTAAGACTGTTAGCACTCTAGTTGTTTTTTAGAACACTCTGGTACATTCTGTCATTGGGCTACAGTTGGGCTACATCTAGCTGATATTTGGGCTACATTTGGATTTTTTGGTCTCTGGTGGCCATCTTTGGGCTACATTGGGCTACATTGGGCTACATTTGGGCTACATTTTGGCCTATATATAGCCCAATGTAGCACAATATATATTTTATCAAAGTTAATTTTCGTAAAAACCACTTAAGAATAGGGCTACCACTCCCTACAATTTTTCCCAATTTTTTTTTTATTTTTTGCTTTGGAGCGCTTCCGGTGCGCTTCCCGGGGAATGCCCCGAAAAGCGTACTTTTATAAAGCGCCCCCGGGCGCGCTCCGGGGAGCGTCTCGTAAGCGCCAATATCGCGAACGAAAACATGCTCATGACGTATCGCGTAGCCGCGTCCGCGTGATACGCACGGCGTAAGTGCACCCGGAAGTACTCGAGCGAATACGATCGCGCAACGTAAACATCCGACGCGCTTACGCTACGCGACCCGGAGCGCCCCCGGGCGCGCCCGGGGGCGCGTAGCGTAAGCGCGTCGGGTCATGTGACCTGAAAATAACACTTTTCATTGGTTCATAACAGTTTTAGTTTCATAATGATGAAGCCCCTGGTCTTGTGACCTGAAAATAACACTTCTCATTGGTTCAGGACAGTTTTTTTTCAAAATGATGAAAGACCCCACCTTTTTTCCTTATTCTGACTTTGTCCTTTGACTGAGGAAGACCTGTTTGTACATCTCTGTACCTTTTCGATCTTAATAATGGCTTCAGTAGCAGCAGCAGCTGGTGCATCTGCCCCACCACCACCACCACAACCACCAAGAGGACCAGCTCCAAATTATATTGGTGGTCAAGAACAGGAGGAGGAGGAAGAGGAAGAGGAGGAGGGGAGGAGAAGATGGCTGCCTGAAGAAAATACCCCATACAAACCCAAGCCACACATTGTATGGGAGTTTTTTTCAATCCCAGCGGGCAAAAAAAAAGTGAATTCGGCCAAGGTAACTTGCCTAATCTGCAATGAAGAACTTTCACGGGGCAACCCAAACAAAAAATATTCATTTGGTAACCATACCATGATTCGTCATATGACCCGAAAGCACCCAAACAACTACTCTTGTGCAGAGTTCAGGGAACTGGCCAGTAACCTCCCCCAGTCGTCAAGGACCACCTCCCAAAGAACCCAACCCACTTCATCGGGACCAGAAACATCAGAGATGATGCCTTGCATTCAGCCAAGATTTGCTGATTTTAAAATCACTTGTTCTGCATGTGGCAAGCTTATTGCGTATGGTGAAAAAAGCGTTAAGCTCATCGTCCTTGCAGGTGATAATCACAAGTGCCCCAAAAAGAAGTAATTTTTTGGGTTTTTTGTTTTTTTGCTCCAGTTGAGCCAGTTTCAATTCCCTTTTTTTGTTTCTCCCCCTAAAAAAATACTAAAAAAATATAAAACTGTTTTGAAAAGCCAAAAAAAGTTCAAAAAGTTCAAAAAACACAAAAAAAATATAAAACAACAAAAAGAAGAAAAAAAAAAGTTCTTTTTAGAACTACCTCCAATTTCTAAATAAAGGCTTCTTTTTTTTATAAACTGTCATCTTTTTCCCTCATTTTACGCTCCCCGGTGCGCTACCTGGTGCGCGTACCGGGCGCTTCCCCCGCGCAAAACGAAAAAAAAAAAATATTTTAAATGCCCCGCGGGGCCCTTTTATAGCCCCCACATCAAACCTAGAGGGGTTAAGGGGGGGTCTACCCTGCCCCCTTATGGTCATTTCCCCCTTTGTTTTGGCCACCTCTCGTGTCTCGATCCTACCGAGACACAAGATGGCGGCCGCTCCGGACTGTTTAGAATATTTTACAGACAACTGAGAGCCAATCAGCTTTCTGTGCGCAAGTCGCGTGTCGCGCCGGGAGCGCACTCCGGTGCGCGCACCGGAGAGCGCCTATAGATATATATATTTTTTGGAACCTAAATTACTCAAAATCCACTGCAGCACATATCTTGAGACATAGCAAAGGCACATCAGGCTACCAGTCCCTACAATTTTGCCAAGTTTGGTGGAAATCCATTCAGCCGTTCGGGCTAAAAGTGAAATCGACCGCCCTATGGAAATTAACATGGGGAAAACGCGTTTTGGGACCCCCCTTTTATCTCGGCCCCCGCTTGACGTATCCCCCCCAAACTTTCAAGGAAGGACCGGAGCTCGACGAGGCCATTTTCAGGAAATTTTCAGGCAGATTCGTCAACGGGTGCCAAAGTTATTCCAAATAGAATTTTGAGATTTAACATTGAAAAAAATCCTAACTATAACTACCTACTGGCGATCGCCAGTAGGTAATATATATATATATATATGCAGGAAAGTCGACACTTGAAGGCAATGGAAGGACGACAGCGGACCCAGGAGTTGAAGGTGCAATTTTCTTTATTTGCACACCTCAGCCATGACGCGTTTCGAGCCTACCTTGACCCTTGATCACATGACACGCTATGAAGTGTAATTTACAAATTTAAAGTGGCAGTGCATGTCGTATTTAGAAACATCATCATGGAAATAGACAAAATGACTATCCTAGTTCAAACAGAACGTCTTTTTCAGCCCAACATCAGTACATAGCATATTTATATTGATGCTGCAAACATTATACACATGTGGATGGCGGTATTGATACCAAATTAAATCCATTAAATAAATGCTAAAATAGCCATTAAAACCATGTAAAACATTGGTACATGTGAAAAATGCCAAACTTTCTGTGGTTGATGCTTGACAATAATAACTGTAAAATACAGATGCTGTAAATAAATAGATGTTGAAATTC
The DNA here is from genome assembly GCF_964263255.1 of Lissotriton vulgaris. Classification (NCBI taxonomy): domain Eukaryota; kingdom Metazoa; phylum Chordata; class Amphibia; order Caudata; family Salamandridae; genus Lissotriton; species Lissotriton vulgaris. Next base: position 1,024,873,561 of record NC_141696.1, on the reverse strand, counting down.
ATAACGAAAGTCAGTAAAATTATTGCTAAAAATAGCGGTTTACAACTGCAATAGATACTGACTTATGAAATAACTGTAAAATACATTTGCATTTGATATATGATCTGATAGATATTTCTCAATAATAAGGATCAGAGGCAAAGACCCTGCTGATAACCAAATTATGATGTCCAAGGCGACATGCAAAGCTGTGCAATACAATAATAAAAAGAAAAATATGTGCAAACCGTGAATATATAAAAAGTGTAGAACAAATCACTATTTAAAAATATCAATAAATAGTAACATTGTTAAAAAGTGTGACTCAGTAATAGATAAAATTGATTATAATCCATAAAATCAATTTATCAAAAAAGTAGAAAAACACAAAGCAGTCATTTGATGTACGCTAAAAAAGAAGACAGATATGAGTGTAAAACTTGCAATTCTATTAAGACTGATCAACTTTCAATAGAAGGTATAAACAATAGTTTAAAGACAGGTATGAAGGTCCTCCCATGAATTCAATCCATTTGGATGTTTACTGTCTAGATTGAGGATATAGTAAGTTTCTAATTTATGAAGTATTCCTTCTCTGTCGCCATCTCTTCTGAGGGGCATAACTGCATCAACCACATAGTACTGTAGTAATTGCAGGTCTCTATTGTGACAGTCGTTAAAATGTCTTGCGATGGGATACGCCTCATCACAATGCGTGATGGCCCTCATGTGTTGAAGCACTCTCTTGTGGACTGGAAGTTTAGTACTTCCTATGTACTTAAGTCCACAAGGGCACTCCAAGACATAAATCGCAAATTCGGTTTTGCAAGTTAAATACTTTGAAATGGTAATCTGTCTATCAGAAAACGGGGAATTATATGATTTTTTTTTTACCCCGTGTTTGCAGGCTTTGCACGTCATGCATTTATAAAACCCTGTGCGGCTGCTGAGCCAGTCGGTCTTGGCCAAGACCTCTGGACTGCTGCTGACCAGGCTATTCTGCATTGATCCAGATTTTCTATAGGTAATCATTGGTTATTTCAAGGATCCCATATTTAACACTGGGTCATTTTGAATTAACGGCCAGTGTTTTCCCATGATTTTTCTAATCGCCTGATGCTGTTTACTGTAGGTGACTATTAGGCGAATGGTATCATCATGATTCTCTGGAAGGTTGCCTTGTCTCATAGCCTTTGTAATAAGTGCTTCATTTCTAGGTAGGGCCTGTGTACGTTTAATAGCTGTCATAATGGTTTTATCATTATAGCCCCTCACTAGAAAACGCAAACGACACGCCGCCCGAGCCTCCTCCATGTCGAGGACTCTACTGCAAATGCGTTTAATACGCAGCATCTCCCCGTAGGGGATGCTGTGAATCAAATGACGGGGATGGTTACTGGATGCATGCAGTAGAGTGTTGCCTGCTGTTGCTTTACGATGTAGTCTAGTATGGATTGTTAGTTGATCAATAAAGACTTCGACATCTAGAAAGTTGACAGAGGACTTGCTTATGTTGGAGGTAAATTTTAAGTTTAAGGAGTTGACATTCAGATTATCAATAAATGTAATGGCCAAACTCTCCTCCCCTCTCCAAATCAAAAACAAATCATGAATGTATCTGTAAATGCAAACAACATTGGTGTACATGGTTTCAGCAAACTGTGCTCCGAGAACCTGCCTCTCCCACAGTCCCATATGCAAACAAGCATAACTGGGGGAGAAACAGGAACCCATCGCTACTCCTCTAGTCTGCTGAAAGCACATCTGCTGAAACATAAAAAAATTGTTATACAAACACATTTCAATCATATTGACAATCATGTTGTTATGGGCATGGCAATATAATGGCCGAGTGTTCAAAAAATATTTAACAGCTTTGAGGCCATCAACGTTAATACTGGTGTAAAGCGAGGCCACGTCAAGCGTGATGAGTAGGTAGTCCTCCTGCCATGTAATGTCATTGAGTTTCCTAAGGAAATGTCCAGTGTCCTGAATAAAGGTGGGAAGACTGTTCACGTGTTCTTGGAGGAAAAAGTCAATATACTTGGAGGTATTCTCAAGCAAGCTGCCGCAGGCTGAAATAATAGGCCTGCCTGGAGGATTCAATGGATGTTTATGTATTTTGGGTATGAAATAAATACAAGGGATTGTTGGGTGATCGTTCTTTAAAAATTTGAGCTCATCAGAGCTTAACAAGCCCAAACCTTTCCAAGCCACTAATTTGATATAGAAATTATTCCAAAATGCCTTAATAGTCGCTATATCCACTCTTTTGTAGCAGTCATTATCATTCAGGTGTCGCCATGCTTCCTCCATGTATTTTTCCCTAGGCCAGATGATCACATTACCGCCTTTATCCGCCTGGCGAATAATCACAATTTATTGCTTTGTAATTTATTGATAAGATCACGGTATTGTTGTTCACATTTAGAATATTTGAATTTGGTTCGAGCCACCGTGTGTTGAAGCTTCTTAATGTCTGTGGTAACTAACTCATGATAGTAGTCAATATTATCCTTTACCATTATCGGGCAAAAATTAGATTTTGCTTTAAAATCCGTCAAACCCGCCCCCAATGGGACCTGGTTTATATAATTTGCTAACAATTGAGTGCTCTCACCTTGTAAGCTTACTAGGTCCGTAAAAAGATTCATGTCGCCTGCTGTGAGACCCTGCGGGTTAGCACCTACAGCCGTAGTTGTACCCGATGTTATTTCTTTTGTAGGTTTAGATGCAAAGAATTTCTTTAGTTTGATTTTGCGCACAAACCGGAACACATCAACCCTGGTTTGTGCGTATCTGAAATTGCTAGCAGAGCTATATGAAAGACCTAAAGATAACATTTGTATTTCCTCCTCGCTTAATTCAATGTCAGACAAATTTACCACAGACATTTTATCAGCTGTATTCACTGTGTCGTTGTTTGCTTGCATTTCCAGTAGTTTTTGCTGCTGTTCTTTCTTGCCCCCACTTTTGCGTTTCCTGCGTTGGTGGCGTTTGAAGTTTTGGAATATTCGGGTTCTGTTGCCCTGGGCCTTAGAGTATCGAGGCGATCCTGCCTCATACAGTCTATCTCTTGGGCCAGGGTGAGCCGGCGAAACCCCAACTCGTCACTAGGTCCTGCTTGCTCATTTTCAGACCCGCTTTCTCCCATTGAGCTAAAATCAGAGAGCGAGGTTGCAATTTCCGCTCTGCTGGTTAAGTTGCCCTGTTGTTGTGAGGGTAATTGGACTTGCGGGAGTTTTTTAGAAATGTTCTTTTTAATGCCTTGAAAGCGTTTAGCAAAGGTGAATACTTGACCTCTCTCATAGTCTTGCTTGTCCCTTTGAAATTTAAACGCTTTTCTTTTGCGTATAGTTTCCTCCTCTTTGCTTATACGAGCTAGCATTTCATCTTGCATTTTAGTATTGGCAGTGCTCTGTTCAAGGCCACTGCGTTCCAGTTCAAGTGTCACAATCTGCTCCTCATACTTAACACGATCAATTTCGGCATATTTGACGAGTAAGGCCATAAGGTTCTTAGAAGATTGCAAATCGCAGTGCGCCCACTCATTTAACAGCTCAGGGTTGAAGGATTCATATGTGGGAACCAGCATGATGCGCAAGCCGCGCGGTACTCTTCCGACTTCCAAATAACGTGACAGGGATCGGTGTTCCCACCACTTGGCCTGCTCTCCTTTTTTTAGTTTTTCTAGTTTTTTGATTTTATCGCGAAAAGTCTCGTTAGCCACATCAATCGTAGCTCCAGATTGGTTTACAGTTGCCGCCGCCGATGGTTCATCACTAAACATATCTTTTGCGGCCTCTTCTCTACTCCGCAGCGCGCCGGCCATGATGCAGTTTAAGGGGTATACAAATGGTGCACAGAGCAACTACAAATGGACAGCTGTCCTTGTTGTCTTACCCGCACACTCCTTCACCGAGCTGTTTAGGCACACCAATGCAGCCTGGCTGGTCCGCTCCCTCAGCGTCGTTCGACTCCGATATAAGCTACCACTCCAAGGTTGATACAATACAGTCTGCTCGGGGGCTGGAACAAAGCAGAAATCCCGTGTAGGAAACTTTTTTGTGCTTCCGAGGTCAGGACCTGGAAGCTTGGCTTGTTGTTAGTACCGCCCAGAAATAAAGGAGGGGTTCCGCTTGAACCGAGAAAGCCACTCGGTAATGTAGAAGCAGGAACGTCGACACTTGAAGGCAATGGAAGGACGACAGCGGACCCAGGAGTTGAAGGTGCAATTTTCTTTATTTGTGCATAAAACCCCGAACCTCAGCCATGACGCGTTTCGAGCCTACCTTGGCCCTTGATCACATGACACGCTATGGAGTGTAATTTACAAATTTAAAGTGGCAGTGCAAGTCGTATTTAGAAACGTCATCATGGAAATAGACAAAATGACTATCCCAGTTCACACAGAATGTCTTTTTCAGCCCAACATCAGTACATAGCATATTTATAATGATGCTGCAAACATTATACACATGTGGATGGTGGTATTGATACCAGATTAAATCCATTAAATAAATGCTAAAATAGCAATTAAAACCATGTAAAACATTGGTACATGTGAAAAATGCCAAACTTTCTGTGGTTGATGCTTGACAATAATAACTGTAAAATACAGATGCTGTAAATAAATAGATGTTGAAATTCATAACGAAAGTCAGTAAAATTATTGCTAAAAATAGCGGTTTACAACTGCAATAGATACTGACTTATGAATACAGTCACTCATACATGCAGTCAACCATCAATACGGCACTATCATATGCACTCTCATATTCATACAGACACTAACCCACCACCACTCATTCATAGAGCTAGTCACACACCTATGCACAGATTCACACACACACACACACACACCCACACAGACACTCAGGCACCCATACTGATACTCAGACAACCAATCAATAACCCATATAGACCCTCATTTAGCTACTCACCAACCCATGCAACCTCTTACACACCAAATGACAAACTGAACTGTGTGAATGTCTGTATCAGTCACAAATACATACATTCAGTAAGACACATTTAATCACTCACTTATACAGTCAGTCACACACCTACTAAATCATCCACTCAGATACTTATACACCTACTCAATCTTAAATACACCTTGGCCTAAATATATATACAAAATATTTAACCTTTACAGAAACACACAGTCACTGGATGATGTTATCAGTGATGTCATCAGTGATGTCATTTGAGATGTCATCGATGATGTCATTTGAGATGTCATCAGTGATGTCATTAGTGGTGTCACTGAACATGTCATAAATGATGTAATATGTGACATCATCAGCAGTGCATTGCGGAAGCGATCCGGGGCGCGGCGCGCACCGCGTAACGTGAGCGGAACAGGTCATGTGACTTGTGTATAAAAGTTTTCATTGGTTCATTTCACTTTTGGTTTCCTAATGATGTAAGACTAGGTCATGTGACCTAAAAATAACACTTTTCATTGGTTTAGAACTATTTTTTTTCACAAATGATGAAAGCCCCCACCTTTTTTCTCACTCTGACTTTCAACTTTGAGAAAGGAAGACTTGATCATTTGCTCTGATTAAAAAATGGCTTCGATAGTAGCTTCAGCTGGTGCACCCCCACCACCACCACCACCATCTCCTCATAGGAAGAGAGTACCACCTGCACAGTTTCAAGGAAACCCATAGGAGGAGGAGGAGGATCCAGAAGAGGGAGAGGAAGATGAGGCACCACGATTTATCAAAGAGTTACCCCGGGTATCTCATCACAAAAATAGCTTTATTTGGCAATTTTTTTCCATTCCACCAGGAGAGAAAAAAGTCAATGCACGATATGCTACGTGCCTTATATGCGAAGAGAAATTATCAAGGGGCACTGATAAAAAGTACAGCTATGGAAACCACACGATGCACCGACATATGCAGAGGTGGCATCCATTAAATTATAGTCGGGCAGAGATGCGTGAACTACAGGAGAACCCCCCAACTTCGGTGGCCAGAAAATCTACTGATATTTCTCTCACAGTTGCAGAGGCAAGCGAAACCGTGCCAAATATTCAAAAGAATTTTGTCCACATGAAGCTTACTTGCTTATATTGTGGGACATTAATTTCATGCGCAAATATGAGTGTGAAATTAATTAATTTAGCATTCGAGAAACACCGATGCTCTAAACGCCCCAAGTTTTAATTTTTTTTTGTGCTCCTGTTGAGCCCTTTTCAATGCCTCTTTTTGTTCTTTCCCTTTGAAAAAAAACAAAAAAGTGTTCAAAAAATACAAAAAAACAAATAATGTTCAAAAAAGAAAAAAAAATATAAAACATCAAAAACATTTAAAAAAAAGTTATTTTCAGAACTACCTCCCCTTTTTACAAAAATTGCTAGAAAGTGTAACACTCTGGCAAGCTGTTTTTTTTTAGTTCGCTTCCCGGTTCGCTCGCCGGTTTGCGAGCCGGGAGCTAACCCCAATTTAAAAAAAAAAAAAATAAAGGAGTAAGTACAAGGGAAGAAAACAGAGAGTAATGTTAAAAGAAAGACAGCTATAGGGACTAAACCAGAAATGGTGTTTAATAGATTTATTTACCTAAGAAAAGAAGGAAGAGGATATAATTGTGGAAAACAAAATACATAAGGAAGTGAAAGAATCAAGCATTGAAAATGCAATAGGTTTCACAATACAAGAGTTTGTTCTTTTGGTTTTGCAAATGGATGAGTGGCGTTGTGTGGATGAGAGGCATTGCGTGGATAATTGGCGTTGTGTGGATTATTGATGTTGCGTGGATGAGTGGTATTGCGTGGATTAGTGGCATTGCGTGGATGAATTGCGTGTGTGAATGGCGTAGTGTGTGTGAGTGACGTTGTGTGCGTGAGTGGCGTTGTGTGTGTGAGTGGCGTTGCGTGTGTGAATGGCGTTGCGTGTGTGAATGGCGTTGCGTGTGTGAGTGACGTTACTGTGAGGGGGGGGGAGAGGAGAAATGCACACTGCAGACAGGAGAGGGGACGGAGCGGGGACAGTAGAATTAGAAGGTAAAGCAGCCGGGGCGTTTATAGTGAAGCTAAACTTCACTTCAAAGGTGTGTGAGGAGTACGCCTGAGGAAACAGACGGCGATTTGGTAATGTGCACACGCATTTTAGGTCAATACACTTGTGTATTGAACCAAAACCCACCGGCACAGCTCCAAATTTGCACATTTAAATAATCTTTGTTTAAAGCTCTATAGTCTGAAGCCCTATAGTAGGTGAATGTGATTGAAATGTAACGAAAAGAGTAGAAAACATTTACCTTATAATTCTTGTTAACTTTTTCAATTCTTTTTTTATACTTTCAATCTGTGAAAGAGAGAACAAACATTTCAAAAATATTAAAACATGTATTTAAAAATTAGAAAAGACAAGGGAAAAGGTTCAAGAACAAACAGTTTTTCAACAACTTTGACATTTACAGAAGCCTCTGCTTCTCTACGTCCCCTACACAGTCCTAAAGATATATATTTTAAACAAACAGTATCTTGATGCTGATGAAGTGAGGCCTATTTTGGAACATGGTGCATCTTTTGCACTGCTGATGTCTCACAATAGTGATGCAATGGCAGCGCAAAAGAGATGTAAAGCCATCATAAAATTGTCTCTAACATTTTAAATAATTGTTTCAGGATGCAAATAAGATGTGTCCTTTCCAGAGGTTTGTTTGAGGTGAGGCCTATTCAGGTTTAAAAAAAAACAGTACCCAGAAGTGCAGCACTGTAAGCATTAACTTTGACACTTACAGAAGCCTCAGTTTCTCCATATCTATCTCTCATTTCTAAATGTATATCATAAGTACAAAAAGTAGAGAATTAATTATACATGTTAAATGGTTTATTTTTGCTGTTCTCAGAATGTATCAAATTTCACTAAAACAGTGACTTGAAGGTATTCATCATGTAACAGCGGGGAAAAAAAAACACAATCAAAATGATTGTGTTTAAAAAACCCATACAATATAAGAAATCTGAATTCAAAACTCATAAAAATTAACTTACTTTCCATGACGTCGAAGGATGTCCTAAGAATACCTTACACTCCTTTGTGCTATTAATATTTTCAGCCCGCCACTTTCTGAAAGAAAACCTCCATCGTTTTGAAAAATATGTTACATACATGTTTTCACATGGCCAAATCATGTTAGAGCGATTTACAACTTTTGGAATTCTTGTAACCAAATCCCGTCATTTTCTATTTTCACAACTTTCAGAAAGAAAACGTTTAAGATTACTTTCACAATCCTGGACTACTAATATCTTACTCTTCTTGCTCACTCATGTTCTACTTTTCCTATCACACTGATACTGCTTACTATGAAGCAGACTTACTTGCATCAGGTTTATATAGTTGGATTTTTAAAATGACATTATAATCAAAATTTTGGACCAATAATCTAGACAGCATTGCAGACTTACATTCCCTCTACTCCATGAACCTCTTGAAATTCCTCAGAGCACATCCCGAGATTCTTTCCCTAAAATTTTGGTTTTAAAAACACCAGGTAAGAATTTTTAAGGTCATACGGCAATTTTTTTTTGAAAGTTATAACAGAATCGTTGCAGAATGACCAGCCGTTTCTGGACTTTAAATAAGCTGTGTAATGTCCTGATGTTGTTGAAGGACCGTCATGATAGATTATTGCTACAGTTACAAAAGTCCTTTCTGATATTGACAACTGCGAAGCAACAAATTTTTTTATTAAAGTTGTCAATTTTGTTCCATCAGGCCTACATCGTTGGAACATTAAAATGACATACTGGCCATATCTTCGTATAAATAATGTTGACATCATTTCAGATTTACATTGGCTACACTCCATGTTGTGATCAGCTGCTTTTACTAGCTTATTAAAGGACACTGATTTACTGTCTGGCAAAGTTAAATATATAAATCTTTCTGAGTCTACACTAGATGTACTTGATACCCCACAGTTTTCGCAGTCATGCTGCCATTGATAAGAAAGCCCAAACAGGTGATCTACATCTACACCCTCATCTTGCAATACATCAAGCATATACATTAAAAACTCCTGACAATCCTGCTGATTATTTTCAGAGAAGTCTGTTTGACCTGAACATTCGTCTAACAGATAACGAACTTCAGACACACTTTCTACTTTTGTTCGATCAGTGCTACATTTCTCTAACACAGAATTCAACAAACAGCATAAACTTTGTTCCGAATTGAACACAATCTGTTCTTTTAAAGTCTCTAGTGAAAAGAGAACATTAACCACTACATTTGCATAGCAGTTGACACCAGAACTGTTTTCAAATTGAAAACGGACAACATCTTCAACAGAATCCGTTTTCTTTCTGCTTACAATTTTCGGTTCATCGACTTTTGGGCTTTTTGCTACAACCTCCCTACTATTACTAAAATTTCTTCGTTTCCGGCCTACCACACGTTTCTCAAACAAAGGATATTGAGGCGAATGTGGCGCATACTCTCTTCTTAATCTATTGTATTCTTTAACACAATCTAGATCCGCACAAATGTTTGTGACATCACAGTCAATCAAGTACAATCCCAAAAAAGTTCTAACTCGTGACAATGCCACATATGCCATACCCTCCTTGAACACAGAACTGCCAATATTCACCAATGCACTATCTACACTTAAACCTTGCGATTTATGGATTGTCACCGCATATGCCAAGCAAACGGGAAACTGCTTACGGCGAACATATAAGTCTTTAACAAGCAAAAACCTAGCAGAACAACGACCAATTAGCTGTACTTCCTCAATGCCATCAAATTTAATTTTTAAAAATTCAATTCCATCTCTACTTCTGTATTTCTCAAAATCAACAACATTACCCATTGATCCATTTACCAGACCTCTTTCAACATGTAAATTCCTTCTCAAAATGATTCGGCAATTTAAACACACATTCAAAGTCTTTTCAAAACCCGCTGTTTTAGATATTGTCTTCTCTAATGCATCCAATTTTGATTTCAAATTCTCAGACAAAATAATTGTTGATCCCATATGCTCTATTCTGTCAATAGCTTCCAGTTTCACAATCTCTTGCTTTTCTAAATGCAACATTTTGTTGTTGAAGATGGCACATTCTGCAAGAGTTGGCATCAAACATATTCCGGATTTCTTCTCAGTAATTTTCTGAAAAATATTCTCAGGCACAACGTCTTGTTCTGGATATAAATTTGACAGTAATCGTGCATTTAAAGCTTCTTTCCGATGCTCGGTCACTTTTCCAATTCTAATATCTTGTAGAATATTCTTGTAATCTTCATTCTTTGCCTGACGCATATTTTCATGCAGTTCAGCATAATTGAAGTTTAACCATATATTGACGTTGCCAATGCTCCCTAGGCACTTCCTGGTATCTTCATGTGTGAGTATTTTGAACACAGGTTGTCCTTTTACTGGTGTCAGCTGCAGAAGATCTCCGGAAACAATGATGTGTTTGCCACCAAATAACACATCATACTCAGTTTTAAGAACTTCTTGCATTCTCAAATGCACAAAGGCAAGCATGACATTGGAAACCATGCTTACTTCATCAATAATAAGAAGTTTCATTTTCCTCAAGACTCTTGAAACTTCACAACAAGCATCTCCAGATAACTTGTGGTATTGTATTTTGTTGTCATGCTCTACTGGCAGCATCAGTAGACGATGCAAAGTAATACCTTTAATGTTATGTGCTGCCAGTCCAGTTGGAGCGGTAACAACACAAGACAGCGATGACTCAGTCCTTTCCTGCAAATAACAAGAAATTGCTTTAATGAGGAAACTTTTTCCAGTTCCCGCTTCTCCACTCACGTACAGTCGGACAGGCTTCAACGACGTACATGAGCACTCTTTCTTCTCATGACTTAATCCATGATCAATTTGCTTGGTAACTTCGTCATATATTTTCCTCTGCTCAACGTTGAGTTGTTTTTCCAAGTCTTCTAAGTTAACCGCATCCTCCTGAGCATGTGCCATGGCTCTTTCCACTTCATTCATAGCAGTGGCAGCTTCATTTTCGATAATAGGTCCTCCTAGTGGATCCTGACTCAATGAAACAGAACTCTGACTGTCCTGAGAACTGTCTCTGGCAATCTCGGCTGCAATCGTTGCTTCCTGCTCAATTTCCAAAGTCAACATTTCTTGATATTTGGGAAAAGCAGGACATTCTATGGTCTCCTTGGCGGCAGTGAAAGAGTCTTCGTAACACAGGAAATCTCCAAGCAGTTCCTCTTCTGCACGCCAAGGCTTGAAAAGTTGCAAAAGTGCTAAATAGAAAAACTCCTTTTTTTCTGGAGATTCGCCACTCAATTTTCGATGGTTTACTAATTGACATTTTCTTTGCTTGACCAGACATCCCTCACTTCCAATTGCAGCATACACTCCTTTCTCAATATCTTCTTTGATATTCCTCTTGAATATGTAATTTTGTAGAACCTCATACAAACAAACATTCTCAAGGTGACTGCTTCGATTTGGATAATATGTATCCAACATGTTGGTCTTCAAAATGTCGGTACTGTTTGGCTCCTTTTCCGCCAAATACTCAATTTCCCGCACAGCTTTCAGAACTCGATTACGCGTTGCAGCAAGACCAAGACTCGCCCAAACGATACTCCTGGATTTGGCATAAAGACTTGCTGAAGACAACCGGTCAGAACATTCATAAGCTCCAATTTCTCGATGCGACAACATCTTCAGGCTGAAACTGTACAACTTCTTACTGAGGCTCTTTTCATGGGAAATGTCCTCCCACATATCCTTCAATTCTGTCTTTTCTTTTTTGGTGATGTAAGATGTGACATACCGAGCCACAGCCATACAGTTGTCAGCCACGAACTGTATATCCATGTTAGCATTCCACATGGACAAAATCACTGGGTTGTAATCGTTGATGTACTTGGACTCTTCGTTCCTTTTCAAATTGTATGTATTTTTGGGTGATTTCCTCGTCACATTATGTCGCAGAGAAGACATCAAACTGTTCACTCTTCCTTTAGAAATCACCGGTCGTGGAAAGTTGAAACGACATTTGGTGTAGAACTTGTCCTTGTTTCTGAATTTACGACGACAGTACTTTCCACAACGATGGCTTTGGAAACGTAGAACTTGTTCTCTTAGGCTTTTCTTCTCAATTGCGTTTGGAACAGCACACGTAGAATACTGTTCTATGAAACTCATCACTAAGTCATCCGGATCTGTTCCAAATTTAGGTGCATCCTTGATCCACAGCAGCATATATATATGAGGAGCACCTCTTGCTTGGTACTCCTTTCTCCAGAAGAAATCCAACACCTCTCCAAGAGGTGGATTTTTCTTATTCATGATGAAAGACATCATAGCTTCAAATCTATGATTGAAGTACCTGCATTCATTCACTGGATCCAAAGAACACAGTTCTCCGGGTGTCTTGAATTCAATGTTTTCAATGTTTCCATTTGCCTCTCGTAGAAATTCAAGTAAGTCTTCCCAGCCATACTCGGCACAGCTCAGAGTGAGGAACCATGTCGGAGTTCCTAAGTTCCTCAGCATACATTTTAAATCACCATGACGACGGTACCAGTACTCATTAGTACCACGCTGACACGCCATGAGATTAATTAGGTGAGAATCCAAAATACTGTCTTGGACATTGACTTTATGCATAAAGTCACTTGCCGAGATGTTTCGCATCTGTATACCACTTTTCAAGATGTGGTTCACTGCATATGACAGTCCAGACAGATCGCTTTCAAACAGGAGATGAAACAAATAGGGAATGCATTGACGAAACCTAGGATCTTCTGCATACAAACGTAAAGTCCGGTATTCAGAAGCAGGAATTTGATGTGCTCGCTCATCATATCTTCCTCCTTGACCTGTTGGAAATAGCTGTGGGAAACACCGAGCTTCCAAACTTTCCTCCCAAACACTGATTGGACTCCCTTTGGCTTGTTTCATTTGAAACAACTCAATAGCATTCCCCATGACTTCCTTGGAATGCAAAGGATGAACACTATAATGTTCATATATTTCTTCACTTTTAGAGGCTTCTACTTTCTCAATTTGGCCAGCACACAAATCGCTATCGTCTTCATCACTTACTTCCTCTTCTGCAACATATACATTCTTATAGTACTTATTATCTTTTTTCAAATACAATGTTGCCTTTTTGACTTCCCTAACATCCACTAAATCTTGCCATATTTTCTTATTCTTTGTCGGAACCCCATTAACTAAGATAACCAGAGGTTCCTCTTCCACTTTTTCTACTCCAATTGTGTTAATGTTTTTGTTCAAATCTAGAGGCAAATAAACAACTCTTCCCTTTAATCCTCTCTGTAAATCTGATGGAGGCAACTTCCCTGTCTTTGGCTCCATTCTTACAATAGCCTGAAAGGGATGGATACTTTGAATCAAAATAGATTCATAAGTATTTAAATCCTTCAATTCAGAAGGAATCTCAACCAATTCCAGATTATTATGAACCGCCCTAGCAGGCATCTGGTTTTGGTTTAATTTGTTACAACAATAAGTACACACACGTTGATCCGATCCCAAATCAAAACAATTTTCTACCATCAAGTATGTTGCGAAATCCTTCCATTCACTATTATTTTCCCTTTCACTTTTTGCATATAAATCCACTAACTTAATCTGATTCTTATAATAAGTGCGTCGACAACACACACAAGAGAAATTAGGCCTCTCACTTGATTTTCACCTGAAACGTGGCAATTTCCTTCTGAAAATTATCTGTACTGGAAACCTGTACATTATCTTCAACATTACCCTCTACTTCTGGGTCAATTTGAACATTCTCATCTTTACTTCCAAAGTAACAAAACTCAATTTCTTCACAAATATTCTTGACATCTATTTCAGAACCATGCAAAAGAGCAGCACATAATTGTTTAAGCATAATTGCTGGACTCTTAGCATAATACAACATTCTGACTAATTTCCTCACTTTATTATGATGCACTGCTAGCATCCTGAAATGATGAAAAACACTCTGGCATACTCTCCTGGAAAGACAAGCCAGTGAATGACCACGCAAACCTGTCACTTCTCTCACTCTGCAAGGATCTAATTCTTGCAACAACTTCATTTTCTGCTTCAAACTTTTCTTATTAAATGTCCGTACAAAATCACAAAGCAAATTGATGGAATCCTGTCGCACACTGCAAATAGAACTACACTTCCAAATGTACACAGGACCTTTAGGACGTCTTTCTAAAACCTCATTACCTAACACCTCTTCTATCTCTGCTGTCACAAGTTTTTCTTTTTCAACTGGACAACCATCCTTCACTTCATAAGCTCGACCACTGGTGTCAACTGCAAGCACCAAATCATTATCCTGAAAATAACTCTCCTCATTAAAAAATGCCTCACAACTTGAACTATGCATCCATTCTCCGGAAAAAACTTCACAAAAATTACTTCGATTAACTACTCTCTTCCATCTACTATTTGATTTGAAATCAGAAATTACCTTGTTTAGTTTCCTAATTCTATTGATTACCAAAATAAATAACTTTCGCTTAATTTCGAAAGCATGATCAATAATTTTCTCTACATTTTTCTTTTTCTTATAAAATGCCACTTTCTGTTGGCCTTTCTTAATATTTTTTAATAAATTAACTATTATCCTGTTGCGGAACATTCATTTTCGAATGTCCCTAAACTGTTGTTTCCTTCTACTATCATGCACAGAGTTATCTCTTGCTCTAGCAGTAACATTTTTGATTGGTCTTTCCTTTCCGTTTAAATTGCTTCTCTTTTTCTGGACTGAAACATTTTCTGTAGAAATACTTTTTTTACTACAAATATTTCTTATGAATGATTTCGTGGTCTTACCCGGAGCTTTCTTGGTGATTTGACAAGTTTTTTTGGGAGAGGACTGCTGCAGTAATAGCTGAACTTGCTGTCTTTGACGTTTTCTAGCCTTTCTAATTCGATTCTTAGTTGGCATTTTCAAATTTTGAAATGATCTGCAGTTGAATCTGTGATAAAATATAAAAAAAAATGTTATTAACCACTATTACCAAACAGTAAATGAATAACAGTCATCAAAAACTTTACACCCTACTTATTATTTAACATAGCAAATCTTTTGCACCACCACTGCGTCACAAAAGTGACGCACAGTGGTACAAAACAGGCATACACCTATCATAAATCTCTCCCTAACATTTTAAATGATTGATTCAGGATGACGATAAGGTGTGGCCTATCCAGAGGTTTGTTTGGGCTCAGATCTTTGGACTGGGGTGAATGTGTGACATTGATCCACATTCGGTCCATCACCTGTTTTGTTTGTTTGAGGTGAGGCCAACACACGGTTGCAGATGAGATTTTCGCTTGTTGAAGAAAACAAAGGAGATAATACATGTGAAGGCCTACCAATGAAGTAAGTCATGTCCACTTCACTCTTGAACAAAGGGCAGACCTCTTTTGAATCTGTGGTCAGACCTAAACTTCATCTGCACAATGTCATTCATAAACTTAGGAAACACTAGTGATGTAATTGAAAAATGTGGAGTTTCTTTTCCTCATTTCAGAATTACATCACCTGTGTTTCCTCATTGACTTTAAATGTCCTTAAGACACATGAAAGCGTTTTTTGATTGCCCTTGCACCATTTTTGGGTCATTTTTAACATGGCTATGTAACTCCCATAATCAAAAACTAAATTTGCCAAGCACAGGTGGGAGCATATTTACAAGAAACTTGACCCATGCATAAAGCTCTTCAATTAAAATGGGAAAAATAACATCATAGACACTCAAATGCCTTATAGATATGCCCCAAACAACCTATGAAGCTCTAGCAGTACATATCCAGAAATGTAATCGATTTCAAAAAACGTTTTAAAACTCAACATATAAATCAATTGTATACCTACATTCAAGAGGAAATAACTAAAAACGTCCTTAAGACACATAAAAGCATTTTTTGATTGCCCTTGCACCATTTTTGGGTCATTTTTAACATGGCTATGTAACTCCCATAATCAAAATCTAAATTTGCCAAGCACAGATGGGAGCATATTTACAAGAAACTTGCCCCCATGGAGAAAGCTCTTCAATTAAAATGGGAAAAATAACATCAGAGACACTCAAATGCCTTATAAATATGGCCCAAACAACCTATGAACCTCTACCAGTACATATCCAGAAATGTAATTGTTTTCAAAAAATCGTTTTTAAACACAACATATAAATCAATTGTATACCTACATTCAAGAGGAAATGACAAAAAATGTCCTTAAGACACATGAAAGCGTTTTTTTGATTGCCCTTGCACCATTTTTGGGTCATTTTTAACATGGCTATGTAACTCCCATAATCAAAATCTAAATTTGCCAAGCACAGGTGGGAGCATATTTACAAGAAACTTGCCCCATGGAGAAAGCTCTTCAATTAAAATGGGAAAAATAACATCAGAGACACTCAAATGCCTTATAAATATGGCCCAAACAACCTATGAAGCTCTAGCAGAACATATCCAGCAATGTAATTCTTTTCAAAAATCGTTTTTAAACACAACATATCTGTTTCAGCTTACATGAGAGACCATGTAATGGGCTCCATGTACAACAATAACTTGCGTTACTGCATGCAAGATTTCAACACAGAATATGCATTTACAATTTCTCAAAGAAACAAAATCTATTTGTATATCACTTGAGACAAAGCAACATTTTAAAAACACAGCTTTCTTCATCATTTTCTCCTTAAATTATACTATTCTCTATCTAAATTAAATAAATCTTTTCTCACCTTAGCAAATACTTTTTGAGTTTAAAAACAGTCTCAGAAATACACCAAATTGTCTTCAGCAGAACAAAGAGGATGCACTCCAGAGGCTGCAGCTATAGAAAGCACAGAAATGCTGATATTCATTACACATATCTCTCATATTAGCCAATCATAACTCTTCCCTCACTTTTTTCAAATCAAAACCCTTCCCCCCTCTGCCCTCTCTGCCTTTTTTGCTTAGCAACCACCTCCTGAAAGACCTCTCATGTTTGCAAGTTCACACAACAATGTTTCAATTGAACTCTGAACTCTCAGTGCACCTGCGTATCCAGTGCAATCTTTCATTAAATGTTTTTTCCTTGACCATTCAAATTACATCTTTCAAAGAACACATCCATGCACCCTAACTTTCTGTTTTCAGAAATGGAAATGCACCAATCACTGCTAATGAATCATTAGCACTGAAAATCCACAGTTTTTTTTCTTTACAAACTCCTACTGTTTCAACTGCCCTTTCATTACCACACTTCATCTGACTGCAGCACAACCTTCTCTCACCATGTTTTATGTCTGGATTGTTGGACATAGTTACATCTACTGGGCTCAAAGGTATGCTGAGAACAGAAATTTACATAACCTCAATTTACAAGATGTGGAAATTAAGTGGTTGGGCCAAAGAGGATTAAAATGTCACCAATTGATACCATTGGTGAAAACCTTTATGCATTTGCCAAAACCTGACCTGTTAATTGTGCACTGTGGAGGTAATGATTTGGGCACTTTGACTGGGGTAGGTCTAGAAATGCTTTTAAATAGCCCCTTTGAGCAATTAATGGCACTTTTTCCTCAAACTGCCTTGGTATATTCAAATATATGCCAAAGACAGAAATGGAGGTGGTCCAACCAATTTTGTCCACAAATTGAGAAGTCGAGGAAGCATGTAAACAAATCTGTTTCAGCTTACATGAGAGACCATGGAATGGGCTCCATGTACAACAATAACTTGCGTTACTGCATGCAAGATATCTACAGAGGAGATGGAGTTCACTTCTCAGATGAGGGCAACAGAATTTTCATTTTGAATTTAAGACTGTGCAGTGGTACCTACTTATAAGTACCAAAATGTTCCATAAACCCAAAAGCTCTTCTCAGAGCTACCCTACATCTGATCACTCACAATTATTATTTTACTCTAACTTTTTTCTCTAAATTTCAACAAACTACGCTCCCCGGTACGCGAACCGGAAGCTAACTGCGCAAAATTTCTAAAAAAAATGTTTTTTTCCCGCACATATGGGCCTCCTCAGCCACCCTCAGAAAACCTAGGGGGTCAAGATACTTGTACCGTGCCCCCTTCTACCCATTCTGAACATTATTTGCCCTCCATCTTGTATCTTAATTCGACCGAAACACAAAATGGTGGACTCCCGTAACGCTGCTGGTTCGCGAACCGGACCGCTTCCCGGGAAGCGGTCCAAAAAAAAAGGTGGGAAAGTAATTTACAGAAAAACGACTAGAGACACTCTCACCAAATATAGATTAGCTCATACTACATAACAATCCCTTTCATTTTCACAAATTTGATTGAAATTCCATTTAGCCATTTAGCCTGTAGACCTCTCTAAATACCGTGAGGTAAATTACTTCACAAAACACATCTGAAGTGTTGGAATTGACAACCAATGAAAATGTTACTTTCATTTTCTACTTTTATTACCTGACATTTGATTGGTTATATACCTGAATATATATAAAGGAAGAGAAGGAAACACAGCCATTTTGACTGCTACTTCTTGTTGTACATTTCAATTGAATTATCACTAAACACTTCAACTTGTTTGTAAAGGTAAGTTGTTATTTTTAAAACTAAAGTATATTGTGCACTATAAGTTAATAGGGTAAACTTTTTCTGATAGTTATATACTATCCCTCTGTAGTAGTTATAGATTTAGATAGACTTCTCTGTTATAGTTATGGATGGAGTTAGGCTTCTCTTGTATAATTATGAATTTACTTACGTTAAATCACATACACTTTTTTATATTCCTACTTCCACTCTGATACTATACACTGCCAAAAGATAAATTCACTGATAAAAACTGCCTATCTAAAATTAATCCCAGCAGTGCCCTATCTCTACTAATATATATTTTTTTTATCCAAATTTCAGGCAAAATGGAAGGCGAACAGAAAGTTGAATTTTAAATTTTCAAATTGTCCAAGAAATCATTGATCCAAATGAAATTGAATTTATGAATGAAACTTGGGACCAAGAACTAATGCAATGTGTGGAAGCAGTAGATGACCTCCTTAAAAATGAGGACATTTTACACCCTCAGAGACTACAAACTATGTTCAATGAAAATAATAACATTTCTGACAGTGAAATGTTAGAAAGTTTATTAAATTATGAAACACAATCACAATAAAAATTGCTTTAAAAAAAGAAATTACAAAATAATCAACAAAACCAACAATCAATTAACATACAGTATTTGAAAAGTCTATCATTCTTTTTTCCTTATAGTACGCTGCCCAGAACGCTTTCCGGCCGCTCCCAACGCAAAAAAAAAAAAAATTTTTTTTTTTTGCCCTGCTGGGCCCTTTTAAAACCTCCACATAAAACCTAGGGGGTCAACGAGGATCTACTATGCCCTCTTATGGTAATTTCCCCCTTTGTTTTGGCCTCCTCTTGTCTCTCGATCCTACCGAGAGACAAGATGGCGGCCGCTCCGGACTGTTTAGAATGTTGACAGACACCGAAGAGCCAATCAGCTTCGCATCGCAAAGCTCCGTTACGCGAATAGTACGCGAACCGGAACGCTGCCCGGAGCGCTGTTACAGATATATATCTTTTTTTGAACGTTAATTTCTCAAAATCCACTGGAGCACATATATTGAGACCTAGCAAAGGCACATCGGGCTAACAGTCCCTACAATTTTGCCAAGTTTCGTGCAAATCCATTCAGCCGTTCGAGCTAAATATGAGGCCAACCGCCCTATGGAAATTAACATGGGAAAAACGCGTTTTGGGACCCCCCTTTTTTCTCGGCCCCCCCTTGACGACCCCCCCCCCCAAATTTTCAGGGGCTGCTCAGAAACAAAATGTGCCATTTTCCAGCTAATTCCGTCCACAAACGCCAAAGTTATTAGACATAGAATTTTCAAAAATCCCATAGGGAAAAAATCCTACCTATATATACCTACTGGCGACTGCCAGTAGGTATATATATATATATATATATATATATATTACCTACTGGCAGTCGCCAGTAGGTAGTTATAGTTAGGATTGTTTTCTATAGGGAATCCGCAACATTCTATTGGGAATAACTTTGGCGTCGATTGAGGGATCTGCCTGTAATTTTTCTTAAATTAGCCTCGCTGCGCTCTGCTCCTTCCCTGAAAGTTTGGGGGGGATTTGTCAAGCGGGGGCCGAGATAAAAGGGGGGTCCCAAAACGTGTTTTCCCCATGTTAATTTCCATAGGGCGGTTGGACTCACTTTTAACCCGAACGGCTGAATGGATTTCCACCAAACTTGGCAAAATTGTAGAGACTGGTAGCCCGATGTGCCTTTGCTATGTCTCAAGATATGTGCTCCAGTGGATTTTGAGTAATTTCGGTTAAAAAAATATATATATCTATAAGCGCGCCCCGGCACGCGCATCGGGGCTCGCTCCAGCGCGCTACGTGAGTTCGCGAGCGGAAAGCTGATTGGCTCTCGGGTGTCTGTCAACATTCCAAACAGTCCGGAGCGGCCGCCATCTTGTGTCTTGGTAGGATCGAGACACAAGAGGCGGCAAAAACAAAGGGGGAAATAACCAAAAGGGGTTAGGGTAGCCCCCCCTGAACCCCTAGGTTTGATGTGGGGGCCATAAAAGGGCCCCACGGGGCAAAAAAAAAGAAATTTTTTTTTTCGATTTGCGCGGGGTGAGCGCCCGGTACGCGCACCGTGGAGCGTACCGGGGAGCGTACCATGGGGAAAGAAGAATGACAGAGTTTTTAAAAATTTAGCATTTTTCTATAATTTGGAGGTAGTTCTAAAAAGAACAGTTTTTTTATTCTTTTTGTTGTTTTATATTTTTTTTATTGTTTTTTGGAACATTTTTTACTTTTTTTGGCTTTTATGAACAATTTTATATTTTTTTGGTAATTTTGTATGGGGACAAACAGGGAATTGTAAACGGCTTAACTGGAGCAAAAAAAAACAGGAAAAAATTAAGGTTTCTTTTTACAGTTGTGGTTGTCTCCAGCATGATTGATGAGTTTAATACTTTGCTCTCCATAGCAAATTGTAGTCCCGCAAAATTTACAAACTATTTTAAAATCTCCAAACTGGGGTTGGATGTTTTGGACCATCTCCCTTGTCTCTGAGTCTGGACCCGATGGAGTGGGTTGTTTTCTTTGGGAGGTGCTGGGAGAAGATTGGGGAAGGGTTTCTGGTCAGTTCTCTGACCTCTGCTGCATCATAGTTGTTTGGGTGCCGGCGTTGCATGTGGCGAATCATAGTGTTGTTGCCAAAAGAATACTTTTTGGCAGGGTTCCCCCTGGAAAGTACAGTGCCACAGATCAGACAAGTAACCTTTGACGCATTAACTTTCTTGAGGCCCCTTGGGATTTTAAAAAACTCCCAGACAATGTACTCCTTTGGCTTATAGGGGGTAGTATCTTCAGGCAGGAACCGCCACTCCTCCTCCTCCTCCTCCTCCTCTTCTTCTTCTCCACCACTGTGGTGTTGTGGTGGTCCTTGTGGTGGTGGTGGTGGTGGTTGAGATGCTCCTGCTGCTGCTGCTACTGTAGCCATTTCTCAGTACAAATAGGTACAAATAGGTCTGCAAACAGGTCTTCCTCAGTCAAAGTACAAAGTGAGAATGAAGAAAACAAAACTGTCCTGAACCAATGAAAAGTGTTATTTTCAGGTCACATGACCCGATGCGCTTACGCTACGTGCCCCTGGGTCGCTTACGTAGCGCGATCGTATGCGCTCAGGTGCTTCCGGGTGCGCTTACGCCGTGCGTATCACGCGGACGCGGCTACGCGATACGGCACGATGATGTTTTCGTTCGCGGCAATAGCGCAAACGGGACACTCACCAGTATGCGCACCGGGGCACGCGGCAAGACTGCGCTTTCCGGTGCGCACACCGGTACGCGCAACGGGAGCGCTCCAGGGCAAAAAAAATAAAATATACATGTAAAAAATAGTATTACATAAATATACAATATAGGATTCACTATAAAAAATATTATATTTGATAGCAATAGAAATTTGCTATTAAAAAACCTTTGAAATTCACTGAAAAAAACATAGGTTTGAGGCCCTATATATAGTTAGGAATTAGCATTAAAAAACCTATGAAATTCACTGAAAAAACCATAGGTTTCAAACCAGTTATAGTTAGGAATTAGATTTGAAAAAAACCTATTAAATTCACTGAAAAAACCATAGGTTTGACACCAGTTATAGTTAGCTGGAAATTTTACTGACATAAAACCATTGAAATTCCCACGTTATAGTTAGTTGGACTCACTATAACTTGCGAGCCTGCAATGCACTGCTGATGACGTCACATATTACATCACTCATGACATGGTCAGTGACATCACTCATGACATCACTGATGACACCATCCTTGTGACAGAGTGACAGACCTCCTTTCAGTGTAATGTAACCCTTGAAACACATATTCAAAAATAGAAACTAACATTTTCAAAAAAATTGAGATACCCATATCAGTTACAACAACCAATTCAGTAATTCCACCATCTATATACACATCCACTCATTCACCAACAGTTTTATATAGTCAATCATACATATACTCACTCATCATATGTAGTGATACACCTATACATCCTGTTACACATCGAAAGTCATCCAAAAGTTACTCACACACATACTCACACATGCAAATAAACTATTGAACATCCATTTATTTGCATATACAGCTATACACACACTACCACCTTACTTCTAAGGAAACTTACACATACTTACTCTCTTAAACAATCACTTATTGAAACACATACTTATTTAAACAGGAACTCCTACAATCCTTCACTCTCACATATACTCACTTATATACATCAATACTGCGTGAATTTGTGTGAATTAGTAGTAAAATTGTTGCCTTACTCTTGCACCGCTTTAATCCCAAGACAGCCTCATATTAGATTTTAGGGTCGACTTGCTTTCTAAGGGCCGATTTAGGGCCCCGGTCGAATCACGCTGTACTCCCGGGCGCAAGCTTTTCATCTTGGGGGTAGTTGGAGGCTCAGCGCTCTAGTGCTCGGGCGATTCTCGGAACCGGCACTTCATTTATGGCAGCCAACTCTCGTCCGCGCAGCGGGCGGGCGCAGCGGGCTCGCCGATGGCGCGCCGGAGGCGCGCCAGAGGCAAGCCCGTCTGGGCCCGTCCGGGCCAGTACGGACCTAGGGCCTAAACCTCTGCCCGATTGTACCCTTCTGACCACAGGTACATTGATTCCCTCATCTTATTCTAGGGACGAGTTGTTGTCACTCCGTCCTGTTACCAATCAACACTGCTGGTATACAGTTAGACCGGAAGCACCTTATAGACGGTGTGCTCACTGCCCCAAGTCCGGTAATGGTCCCTGTCCTTTGCCCTATTGAACTCCCGATCTCTGGTCAAGCACTCGGATGAAGTCAACCTAATGATCCAGGACCATAAAATTGATGTGCTGTTTCTTACAGAGACATGGCTCTCTGACAGCTCTGAGTTCGATATAGTTAAATCTATGCCTACGGGCTACGCGATACAGTGCCTGCATAGGCCTCGTGGCATAGGTGGAGGACTAGCTATTATTCATAAGGAGACACTAGCCTGCAGGATAGAAAATGGTAAGATCTCTGATGCAGAGAGCATTAGGTTTTCCATCCAACTCTCCCCTAATTATTCACTGTCAGGGTTACTGATCTATCGTCCTCCAGGTGGGGTCAAGCAGTTCATTAGTTCCCTGCTGGAGACCGCACTTACACTGGCAGCCTCAGCCCCCAACTTCCTTCTTTTAGGAGATTTGAATCTCCACTTGGATGACCGGGGAGATAAGGTGGCCGCTGATTTGCTGGCTGACCTTGAAGCATGTAATCTGATCCTGCATAATAATGAACCCACGCATTTGAAGGGTCATCTATTGGACCCTATATTCTCCAATGTTTCATTCCTGAAGGCCTCACGCCCTCACCGCCATGTCCCCTCCCCTGGTCAGACCACTTTCTTATTCCCTTTAAGCTGACAATTATGACGGATTCTAGATCTGAATGTAAAGGATCTAGTCGATCTTCTCATAGACCTTGGCCTAAACTGTCCTTTGACGATCTAATCACTGCCCTTGAACAATCTATTCCTGCCCCAATCTTGAACCCCCTTGAAGCAGATTGCAGTTTCCATAATTGGTTACTAAAAGCACTGGATTTGGTGCTTCCTATGAAGTGTAGTACCAAGAAAAGTAATGGGTTTAAAAACCCCTGGTACACAACTGAACTGCGCGACCTTAGAAAAGTTTGTAAACGTCTGGAACGCGCTTGGCGGAAAGACTGGTCTACTAATAGTAAAGTGCCCTACCAGGAAGCCATGAGGGCATATAAGCTAGCCTGTAACCTCATGAAAGCGACCTTTTATGAAGAGAGAATCAGGACTGCTTCCAGCTCCTCAAGAGAAACATTTATTATAGTTAAGGAACTCCTGAACACCCCTTCTCCTTCACTGCCACAAGTTACGAGCAGAGCTCGATGCAACGAGCTGGCACACTTCTTTGATAACAAGGTCAGGAAAATTCTACAAAGTATTCCTCTTAGTATTCCTTCCTTGGAGTCCCCCACGCAGGCCGTGAGTGGTGTGAGCCCTTTGTGGGAAGTTATCACTCCCATAACTGAGGAAGACTTCTGCAAAGAATTAGCTAATCTTAAAAGTGGTTCCCCCTCTGACCCTATGCCCATTCATATTCTTAAGAGGATTGCTCAGACCATCTCCTCGCGGGCCACGGATCTCCTGAACGCCTCCTTCGGCGCTGGGGAAGTTCCCCCTAGCTGGAAGAAGGCGATGGTTAAGGCTCTCCCTAAAAAGCCGGGACTTGATCCTGACGACCTGGCGAACTTTCGCCCAATTTCTTTGTTGCCTGGCTTGGGCAAGATTGCAGAAAAGGTTGTCAATCGCCAGCTGTCCACATTCCTAGAAGATCACAACCTGCTCAAGCACTCGCAAATGGGCTTTCGCCCTGGGCAGGGTACTGACTCTGCCCTGATTGCAGTAGTGGAGGAAGCTAGATGCATTCTTGACGCTGGAGGTTCCGCAGCTGTGGTCCTCCTAGACCTCAGCGCGGCTTTTGATACCGTCAATCACGGTATCCTTATTCAGCGCCTTACTAGGATGGGAATATCTGGCCAGGCCCTAAGCTGGATTACTTCCTTTCTGAACGATCGGTCCTACCAGGTCTGCGATGGCACCAACCTTTCTGAGTCGATCCCCCTCCAGTGTGGAGTCCCGCAGGGCTCCTCGTTGAGCCCTACGCTTTTTAATATCTATATGGCCCCACTGGAGGATGTGGTTTCACCCTTTGGGGTGAAAATAGTGACTTACGCAGACGACACCCAGCTTGTCGTTTCGCTATCCCATCATGAAAATGCGGCAGAAAGACTCGGGTGCTGTCTGACAGGTATCATGGCTTGGATGACAGAATCTCGGCTAAAACTCAATGGTTCCAAAACGGAACTTATGATGGTGGGTAACCTTTCCACCTACCTTCCCAAAACCATGTGGCCCCCCTGTCTGGGTGAGGCGCCCCTACCCAAGAATGAGATTAAGAGCTTGGGAGTATGGTTAGAGCCCGACCTGACGTTCAGAGTACATACGAAGAAAGTGGCAGGGATTTGCTACGGTTTGTTACGCTCGGTCCGTAAGGTGTTGCCTCTTCTCCCTCTTAGTTCAAGGAAACTCTTGATTCAGGGGCTAATACTGTCAAGGCTGGACTACAGTAATGCCTTGCTGCTTGGTGCCCCTGAATCAGCTATCAACACCCTTCAGCGGGTACAAAATGCGGCGGCCAGAGTTTTGACAGGCACTGAAAAAAGAACTTCGGCCAAGCCTGCTCTTAGAGCTCTCCATTGGCTCCCCATTCGGGAGAGAGTTAAATTTAAGGCCCTTTCCATCGCCTTTAAATCTCTCCAGGGAAGGGCCCCCCCAATTCTTAGGGACCTTATATGCCCCTACAAGTCCTCTCGTCCCCTCCGTTCTGACGGGAGCAATCTACTGACTATCCAAAGAGTAAAGAGAGCTCGCTCAGGAGGCAGGAGGTTCTCTGTGAACGTAGCCAAGATCTGGAATGATCTTCCTGCTGCTCTCCGTCTGGAACCCTGTCTCCAGAGGTTCCGGAAATCTTTAAAGACATTCCTTTTTCCAAGAGGAATATGAGTCCGCTATCTGAGGATCTGGGAAGCTAGCTGTGTATATCAGCGCTGGGACGCTCTTGGGCAGCCATGCGCTTAAGAAATCTAATTTCATTTCATTTCATTTCAATACTCACATATACTAGATTAAAACATATGTAGTTAGTGATAAAGACAATAGTGAGACAGTCATTCACTCACTAACACACACATATACACACTCATCCACCCATACAGTCCTGCACATATGCTGTCTTCGAAACACATACAAACAGTGAGTCAGTCATTGATGCATCTATGTGCTAAGTAATACCCCCACCAAACCATACAGACACTCATACTGATACTAAAAAAAACATCTAATAACCCATATACACACACATGTAGCTACTCACCAACCCATGCAGCCACTTATACACAAAGTGAAACACTGATACATATATTTAAATATTTAAACATTACCCGCTAATATATGTATTCACTAGGATACAATTAATAAGCCAGTTAACCAATAATTTTTTTTTTTTTTAAAACATCCATTTAGACACTTATTTAAAAATGTATTCTTCTATCGACCTTTACAAATACATATATAAAACATATTTATTTTTCAGAAAGACACACATTCACTGGATGGTGTCATCAGTGATGTCATGAGTGATGTCACTGACCATGTCATGAGTGATGTAATATGTGACGTCATCAGCAGTGCATTGCAGGCGCGAAAGTTATAGTGAGTCCAACTAACTATAACGTGGGAATTTCAATGGTTTTATGTCAGTAAAATTTCCAGCTAACTATAACTGGTGTCAAACCTATCTTTTTTTCAGTGAATATATATATATATATATATATATATATATATATATATATATATATAGATAGATATATATATATATATATATACATTTTTTTATTTTTATTATTGCATATATCACAAACCAGACCCGAGGGTTTTGGAGTTCTTTACATAAGCACCAGTCACATCACACAAGGACACATTCATGTTTGGTAGGCACAGGAAGATTAAGTGATTTGCCCTGAATGACAGCATATTGAGCCGATGCCGGGACACGAACATGGTACCCTTGCTTTTAAGTCGACATCTCTAGCCCTTATGCAACATCCTCTCTCCTTGTTAGGCCTCACTTGGGAAGGCTTAGCATCTTGACAATGCATCAATTCACTACATTTAGCAACTCTCGGAATGCACAAAACCTTATGGGTGGATACATAGGAATGCTCATGATTCACCTATGGAACGCCTTGCAAGTTGAAATGTACCATAATGCAGCACAAGCAGTTGCATTGTGTTACATATCTTTCCAAAGCCATGCAAAGCCACACAAATCAGACCTTGCGGGACTGTAAATATTACTGAAGTCTTTGCATTGTCCTTGCGTTGCTTTGCAGGATGCAAGGACAATGCAGAGACTTCATAAATATTTGCCTGAGTTTTTATGTGTAAATGACCTCTCCTGCTCCTGGTCTTTTTCATTTAGAGGGTCCCCTGACTGGTGATGCATGTGTTGGAATTTTGTGGGTGGGTATATGTACAACCCCAAGGAAGGGGCTGACTGCGACGTGTCCATCAGGAGCCAACATGTATGGCATCATTCTCAAACAATTTTGCTTAAGTAGTTAGGAATTAGAGGCAATCCAGAAGCAGTACTCATGAAATAGTCTAAATTCCTGCCTTTCCCCTGGATGTCTGAGATCGCCCTCCAAAGAAATATCTGAAAAATGGGGATAAAATATGTATTATAGCAGAACACGCACAAACACAAGTTAAATGGCCATAGTGTTGATTACTGCTACATTTCACTTACTTTCATTTTCCCATCCTATTCTTACTTGGCTCAGACATTAGCAAGCCTGGCAATGTCAGAGGTTACAAACAGTGTACAGCTTCTAACTCAGATAGCAGATACAGTCTTAATATTAAACTGATCACTAGGTCTTTGGCTTTACAAGCAAAAACCTCACACTCCTAAGAGCTAGTATCAGGTTGCCCAAAGTCAAACATACTGCTTAGGCTGCAGAGCTATTCTCTGTTGGGTGCACAGATCTACACAAATTCACTCCACATACAGCTGGGATACCTCTAGTCTTGCACATGCTACAAGATCAGGCATGGAGTGGAGATATACTCATCATGGCAGGGCACACCACACACACATACTCAATCCGGCTTTCTCTCTTCTTCTAAAATCAATTATTTATCAGTCTCAAGAACTGGCATTACAACATTTGCCTGGACTGCTTTGGGCTCATAGGCTGGCTTTGCTCACACATTTTCTTATGCTTCTATACTGGGATAAAATACACCAAGAAAGGCCTTTGATAATATTTTGATGTTTATGGGAAATCTTTTTTTTGTTGCTATACACTATAAGAGATTAGCTTTGGTTGTGTGCAAATGTAAACTTAGGTCTAATTTTCTGTTATCATTAGCATTAAAAACATCAAAAATTGATCACCTATTTTATTTAATATGAGGAACGATTTTTGTTTCTTCAATAGCATATAACAGGGATAATTAGCAGCAGTATTAAACCGGACACTGTCTGACTTAGACTGAAATTAAATACCAGCAATAGAATTTAATATGAATATTGGAAAATCATAAATACACGTGGCATAAAGAACGATGCTAAAGTCATTGATGTATGCTCTGTGGTAAACATTGATAGCATACACATTATTTATGCCAGAGTAAATAATAACACTGACATTAAGTGTTTCGACGCCTAGACGTAGACAGTGAATTCCTACAGCTAGCACATCTACCATTAGGGCACCTCAGAAAGCATTAGTGATATTATATACAGTGGTGTCCGCCACAAACAAACAGTAGTGAGGAGGGTGGAGGGGTGCAGGGGAGCCCGAGGGGGGGAATTTTATAATAATAATTACAAAAAGAGAGGTTCATAAAGCTATTGGCCGCCTCCCACATTGCATCGCCCTTTGTGTTTTTTCTGGTCCCAGCAGCCCCTGGGACAGCATCACAGATGCGCTGTCCAATCCCTGCTCTGCTCTCATTCGATGAAAGCAGCACAGGGATTAGCCTGAGAGGGCTGATTTGACGATCCGTACAGGACAGGGAGTCTATGCAGTTTCTCCAACCTGGCTGTGTAATGCAGCCGAGTTGAAGAAACCTAAGTGCGCATTTGTGTTTGGCTGGCCTGAGACGGCTTTATAAGTGCACCAACCACTCCTCCCGCGGCCCAGCCCCTCCCCTCCCTACAGTGCTGGCTCAGAACTAGCAGCTGAAAAATAAATCAATCATAGATATCATTTTACTATTCAAGTGCTGGCTCTTGTAGTGTGCGCTCTAGCTTGCTGTCATCGTGCGTGTGACGCAACACGTCATGACGGGAAGCGGCTGATGAGTGCGCATGCGCGAACGGCGGTTCGTGCTCCAGAGTGCCCGGAGCGGTAGCGCTGCATGTACGCTCAGCGCTCTTTCTGCCCGTGATCTTTATAATTAATAAACCAGCCTGCAGCTTACAAACCCTGGTCATCATTTGGTGTGAGTAAAGAACTTTACAGCTCTGAGCCAGTTGTGCGCTGCTCTTCCACCATTGCAGAGGGGCCACCCCTGAATATATATCATAAGTGGTGAAGTCATCCTCATGGAGTGCTGCGTGACAAACCATCTCATCCAGCCTCACATACAGCAAAGAGAGACCTCTCATGGAAGAACTTCAGGCTGTTTTCTTCCTCTGTCATAGGAGTTAACTTGCAGTAATTGAAACACAAATACATTACGTTAAGAAGTGAAGAGCGGAGACTTTTTGAGGGAATTAATCTAGATCCCATATCTTTAGAATCTCAAGAATGCAGGCTGATTGTTTGAGAAGAAAAAATAGTGGTACCTAATCCATTTAAAACCCAAATGCATCACTTATGAGTTAAAGAATTGGCAGGTTTTCAAACACAGGATTTCAGCAGTCCAACGGAGAACAGTGAATCGGCACAGGATTCTTTTCAACAGGGGTGTAGCTTCAGGGGGTGTTTGTGTTATAACACCCTCCAAATAAATGCATTTTTGGCTTTGTAGTCGGGTCTTTGGGACATGATTAGGGTTTACTATGTCTGTGCTGATTTTTCTAGTCTTTCTGATTTCTCTAAGAGGTTTTAACCTGTTGATTTTTTGGATCATCAACGAGATATATAAATAGTGTTGCAGGAGAGTATTTAGTAGCTTGTCTACTTCCGCTTCCTTTCTGTAGGTGCCCTTGCTAGGACTGTGGGAGTAGATTTTCCTTCATTGAAGTCTAGTGAAGTGTTAGCCAAGATATTGCAGAATCTTACGGCGCTGCGTCAGATTTCTCGGAGAATGATTACCACAACTTCAAGGAAAAGGCTTGAAAACAAAGTTCTGGAGAAACAGAAGCTTTTTCAGGAGGATAATGGCAGGCCAGTGTATCTAAAGGAAGGATTAAGTGATGCATTACTCTACAGACTCACAATGGTTCTCTCACTTGCAGGAACAGGGTATGCTTTATTTGAACTCTTCAGTGCCGCTATGCCCAAAAAACTGAATTTATTCCAGTCTACAGTTGTCAACTTAACGTTTGCCAGTACCTGTTTGCCCATCTGAGTGCAAATCTTCAGGGACCGACTCCTCATAAAAGCTGGATTCTCTTTTGGGATCAATATTTATTAAAATGTATTACACAGACTGTGACAAAAAAAAACTGTTTGACATTAAAAAAATAGTGTCTGGTTAACCAAAAAGTAGCATATTTGTACCCATAGAAGTATTCCTTAATTTGAAACAAATGTACTACTTTATAGAATTTGCAAACAATGGTAGTAGTTGGCTTGGAAAGTTGGACAAGTTTCAGATTTCCAGGCATAATCCAGGCAATCAAACACTTAAATGTTAATGGGACAAATGCTTGTAAATAGTCTAACTACTGGCAATCGTCAGGATAGTTTTCACTCACTGCACCGCTCTAGGCAGAGAGCGTGCTATTGGGTTCGGAAGATGAAGCACAGGAAGACAAAGTGTAGGAAAGTGGAGTATTACGTGATGTGGGGGTTAGACCTCACCATGTAATACTGTCATGATACTTCAAAGGTGGTCCTTGGATTTACACCAATAAATCCTTAGTTTAGTTCTGATAGTGTGGCACATAACAGTCAGGCTTTACTAGAGGAATATGAGTTCAGCATGTCGGAGTATCAACATGGACGATAAGTAATTGAAATGACTTGCGAAAAATTCATCACCAATTTATAAAAATAGAGTGTGTTTATATCTTAATTTTAACACCAACATGATTGCAATAGCATACATATAACCAGCATTATTGATTTTTTGAAGCAATATAAAATCAGTGCTGAATAATATAGTGAAACTTCATCTTTGCAATCCATGGGAAAAACCACTAGTCGGTCACTTGGAGGCCGAGGTGCATGGTACCGTTGCAGGGTAAAGGTGATGCGGGTCCCAGAACCAAGCAATGACAGTCAGTTAAATTTTACCAGGCCGCTGAAGCAGGTTTGCAGATTTGTCCTGGCTGTCCCTGATGCTGAACAGGAGCTGCAAGAGAGCTGCCTTTACCTCTGAAACACTGCTGTGGGGGAATAAGACACAAAAATACAACAAAAGAGTGGTTGATGACATCAGTCAAAGGTCGTATATAGTTTCCTCTTGGGTCACCGTTGAGTAAAGGGATCAGTTGCAGGACTGGTTACCAACAAGCTTTGGCAACAGTAAGTAGAGCAGGAAGTAACTTCGAAGTCCAATGGTCCAGGGGAACGTGGTAGCTCCCTGTAACTTCGTGGAGAGCAGGACTATAGTGTCCACAATGCACTAGACCATCTGGATTTGGCAAACCCTAGGAGGGCCAGATGGTCAGCAATTCTTTGAATCTGGAGCACTGTTTTACCTGCAGTTTGCAAGGGACTTGTGCCACTGGGTCGGGGAGTCCGATGGTGCTTCAGGCTCTCACAGGGGTCCCGCTGTCTGGGGGGAACAAGAGATAGCCTAGAATGAGTCTCCATCAGGCATGTCCAAGAGCATTGCTACTGGTGCATGGTATCCCTCTTTTGCTTTTTGCATGTCTTGTTGTCACAGGTTTGGTCCCTTCTTCTGTCCTATTTGATGCAGGTTGTTCAGAACTAAGGTACCAGTGTTTAGGGTGTCCCTTAAATCCAAAATGTTGGAAAATTAGGGTTATTGGAACCAGTACCCAGTGGGCTGCTAGTCCCTGCAGCTAGTATGCCCTGAAGTGACCACATCCGTGGTTGTAGGTCACCTTTTCAACGCAGAACCCTCTATTCTACCTGTTCTGAAGATGGCAGAGATCTATTCTAGTGTACAGATGAGGTTGCTCAACCTGGAGTTGTAGCTTGCCTTCTTGAGTTGCACACCTCCTTGACTAACTAATTTCCTGCCTGTTCGGGTTCAAATATGCCTATAGCTGGGCGGGTCATATGTTTCATCCGCCGGAAGTCAACTGTGATGCATATCAGATGCAGTGTAGCCTTTGAAGCTCAGTGCCTTGATGTGCCACTTCACTAACCTGCTTGAAAGAAGAGATGTATGACCTCCTTCATGCACAAGCCGTTGACTCCTGGGAGTGATCACACTGCAAGGCAGGAGGTCACAATCCTGTCTTGGTGGCAGAAAAAATTTGAAATGCAGGATGGTCAGCCAGAGCACAGAGAAGCTGGTGCAACCAGGTAGGCAACCTCTAAGGTAGCCACCTGAGTGCATGTCACATCGCCCTCAACATGAGATTTATGTCAGGAATGAGAAGGCATGTTGTTTGATACCAAGCACAACATATTTAAGTGGTACTATATTGAAGCTTCCAGCCACTTGTTATCCTGTGGACCGTCTATCACTTATAGTGTCCTTTAATAGTAAAAGGCACTAAAGGGTCATGTAAGCTTTTACTTATATGTCCACACCATTGGTATAATGCACTCTGCCTCCTGTGCTGTAGGTGACCTTCTTAAGGGATGACTGGCTTATTTCAGGGATAGTTCATTGACTTTGCAACACATCAAAAGGGCAAGGTTGAGTTTGAGCAGTTTGAATTGCTCCTGCAGTCTGCAATTGCAGGACTGCTGTCAGTAGTTTCTATTGGTCGCTCAGGGTGGCACAAACAGTGATTCAATCCCTGGGGAACCCTTAACCACCAATGCCCTCTGTACCACTGGTACCATATACTAGGGACTTATTAGGGAGTAAAATAATTCTCAATTGGGATTGCCAATTCGCTCATAACAGTTTTAAGGACAGAACACCAGCACTGGGGCCTGGTTGGCAGGCTTCAGTGCACTGTCAGAGTCAAAAACCAGCATTGAATAGTCCAAATGGGGTCAAAAAGTGGGGAGGGACATCTGCAAAAAGCTCTGTGTTCTTACAGAGGGTGATGGAGTGTTCTATGTCTGCCACCCTGCTTTTACTCCACCTGGTGATTTTTTGGATGTCAGATGGACCCACAGACATATCTATACATTGGCAGGAACCACCATCATAGTGTTCCTGCCAATGTTAGTCAAACTTGATGGATGGCTCCATCAAACTTAACTGCTCGCCGTCAAGTATTTGTTTTGGAAAAAACTAATTAATGACCCCCACACCATTGTAGTGTTCTCCTATGGTGTGGGGGTAATTTTATTTACTCTCCGTCACTGCCAGGATATGCCTGGCATTGACAGTAGGTAAGAAAAAGCCATCTGACTATGTACTCTAAATAGGGCAGATGGTTAGATGGCTTACCTCTGTTGGGGTGTACTCCGTCTGTTGGCTGGACAACGCTTTACACTGATGCAGTATATTTTACTCCATCTGTGTACAATTTGTAATCCAGCCTTCTCAACAGTGGTGGTGGACCTTGAGTTTAGGACACATGGTACTCTGCCACCATTCCAACTGAGTACCTCACTGTCAAATGTTATACCAGCCCCAAAGGCCCACCTAGCATATTATGGGAAGAGTTCAGACTAAATATAATAATCAACAAAGCTCCCTCTTGACCTTTAAATTATTCTCTCAGGGTATAACCTCTGACGTGCAGGGCAACAACATTGCAGACGTTTTGTTGCCGGAGAACAAGGAGTGGATTATCGCATGAGGATAACCTTGTGATACTATAGCGTCTTTAACCCCTTGCATGCTCATGACGAGCTCAGCTCGTCATGAGCTACAGTGCTCCGGTGCTTATGACGAGCCGAGCTCGTCATGGCCATTAGAACGCTCGCACGCTGGGGTAATTCCCCTGCTGTGCTGAACGTTCTATTGAAACGGGTGTGGCCATGACGAGCTGAGCTCGTCATGAGCACAGGAGCACTGTAGCTCATGACAAGCTGAGCTCGTCATGAGCACCGGGGCGCTGTGCGTGCCCCCCGGCCCCCCAGTACAGCAGGAAAATTACCCCAGCAGTCAAAGGGTTAAAGTCAGGAGTAGAACTGTTCATCGGGGTGGCTCTGGAAACTTAAATTGGCAGAGTGAAAGCACAGTACATTCAGGCCCCGAGGAACTTTAGATAGAATACGCCGGTCATACATTGATCAGAAGTGAAACAAAGAGAGTACGACTTTGGTACTATTTAAGGCTACTGTGTGAAGCCAAGCAAAAGAAAGTGCAGCAAATAGAAGTCTTCCGGCATTTGTATGTGGAGAATAATGGTGTGATAAGAAACAAGACTGTGATACACTTCCCACTCCTGTGTTAAGAAATACTGTTTAAAACAGAAGATTAATACTCCAGGTTGCAGAGAACAGTTGATTTATCTGGAGGGTCCTGATGAAGGTAGTCTTCATTGCTGTTTCTTTCCACCGAAACGCGTTGGCCAAATCCTTGTAAAACCTCACCCATCTGGGTTCTTGTTTGACAACAGATAAATAAAGAAATTAGACTGTTTTGTGATTTGTGATTTTGAGTAATTTAAGTGTGAATGAGTGGTTGTGAATAGGGTGTTCTCTACCTGGAATATGATTTATTAATATGTTGCATTTGTAGAATTGTGTTTAGGAACGCAGACTCAGATGAAAACAAATGATTCTTCAAATGAGAAAATAGAATTTTTTTAAGTGTTGTAATAAGAAAAAAAGTAATTAAATGAAAGATAAAATCATTCAAATAAAAAACAATGTTAAAAAAGTAAGAATATTGTAATGTGTTGTAGCCCTGCGCGTCAGCGGTTATACCCTGAGAGAATAATTTAAAGGTCAAAAGGGAGCTTTGTTGATTATTGTATTCATTGGTTCTTTTCCCCTCTTCTCCCTGACCTCAAAGTAAACGCTAGAGGAGGTCCCCCAAAATAGTTACTAAGAGTTCAGACTGAACCCTGGTCCTCTCACCCATTCACCCTTTGGCTCACTGCATTTTTAGTTGGGAAATTTGGGTTTCACCCCCTCCCAAATCTCACTGACTAAGCTACTCCCCTGTAGAACAGCCCTAATGTTCTTGTCACCCCACTAAAAGAGGTTGAAGAGCCTAGAGGGGAGCAGTTGAATGCCTGTGTAGCACTTGTAAGCCCACAAGTTTCATGCATGTGCAATGTGTATGATTGATGCCATCAAGGATCAAGAGCCTGATTTAGAGTTTAGAGAACAGGTTACTTTATTGTAAATATTGCAGATATCCCATTTACGATATTACAAGTGGTATTGGATATGATATACATGTAATACCGTGGACATAATATTCATCATGTTTGTATGGAGTAACCTGTCCACCAAACTATAAGTCCCCAAGTATTGTAATAACATAGAAGACCCCCTTTAAAATGGATATTTAAATAAAGGGCCGCACTGATGTTCACAAACTCACACTCAAGCGCCATATCACAACTACAACCGTGCCACTAGTTCTGCGTGCAGTTTAGAAATGAAATGTGTACCCTCGAAACATTCCCCCATTAAAGAAGGGCCACGTTCCCTCTGCATACATGTCCCAGTGTCTCATATTATGTGATCACATAATTAGAAGGCAAAGTCTCTCATTTGCCTGGGGTGTGGTTCAGTAGATATGAGGAGAAACCTTTGTTTGCATCCCCATGAAATGTTGCAGGGATTTAGGAACAAACAAAGTAAACACACGGAGATGATAGATGGAGAGCTGAAACTTTTCAGACACTCACCCCCAGTCACAGTTCTGGGTTGAATCCATCATTGTTCTTAAGCTTACTTCGCCACCCTAGTTTGGACCCAGCCATTTGCCAATCAGTCTTGACCCCCTACCTCATGGAAACAGTTCAGTCCGAACTGCCAAGCCAGGTCTTCCCTGGACCTGAAACAAGCATCATGGGACAGGTTTCGGGGTAACACCACTCATCAGCCAGGCTAGCTTGAATCCAGTGGCAAAGAGAGCAAGGGATCCACGTCTGGGCAAACCCTGCAAATTAGTGCAAACAAAACAAACACAAGGAGATGATGGACGAAGCGCTGAAACTTTTCAGACACTCACCCCCAGTCACAGATCTGGGTTCAATCCATCATAATTCTTTAGCTCACTTCGCCACCCCAGTTCAGACCGAGCTATATGCAAATCAGTCTTGACCCTGTGTCTCGTGGGAACAGTCCAGCCCTAACTGCCAAACCAGGTATTCCCTGGACCGGAAACAAGAATCCTAGGGGCCAGTTTCAGGGTAACACCCCTCATCAGCCAGGCTAGCTTGAATCGAGTGGCAAAGTGAGCAAGGGACCCATATCCGGGCCTACCCTACCAATTTGCGTGAACAAAGTAAACACAATGAGATTAGGGAACAACTAGCCAAACAAAACATCAAAAGATGAGCTAACTGTGCGCCAACTAAGAAATTGTGCATGGTTATCTGCTGAGCTTGCCACATGTAAGCATTCATGGGGGGGGCAGTGTCACTTGCATAGGAGGCATTGCACCTCTCCAAAGAAAGTGCTAAAGTCTGCTTACCAAGACACATTTGACATCAGTTTGAGAACTGCTGCTCACTCTTCACTCATTCACTCTCTGCAGTGCGGGTACGAAAATAGAGTTAGCTGTGATAGAGAAACCTAGGGGCATATTATCAAGGACGGCGTTGAAATTATCGCCGGTTTAGCGGCAGAAAACTGCTGCTAAACCGGCGATAGTGTGCTTGATAATATGTCCTGGGGAATTCCAATAAAAGCCCATTTTCACACCAGAACATGGACTTCTATTGGAATTCTCAAGGGCATATTATCAAGCCCATTATCGCCTCTTTAGCGGCAGTTTTCTGCCAGCAAACCGGCAATAATTTTTAACGCTGTCCTAAATAATATGCCCCTTAGAGCCTCATTTATGGGGATTTCGCATAGAGCTGTCCTACCTCAGTGTAAAAGGGCAGAAATGCACCGCATTTATCCAATATTCTGCCTGTCCCTTCCTACTGCATTGGTGCCATTTTGGCAGCTTAGAGCCTATGCAGGCACCCTGCACCGCCCTTGCACCTTGGTGCAACACCCTTGCACGTTGTTGCAAGGGTGCTTGTGTTGTCAGCAGGATTGTTTTGTGAAGGAAGGGGTACTTTCCTGAACAGAAGCAGCACAAATGGTA
Source organism: Lissotriton vulgaris (assembly GCF_964263255.1). NCBI lineage: Eukaryota > Metazoa > Chordata > Amphibia > Caudata > Salamandridae > Lissotriton > Lissotriton vulgaris. The sequence continues at coordinate 1,024,835,914 of NC_141696.1, read as the reverse complement.
AGAGGAGAAAACAAAGATAAATAAAGTTATTTCTCGTTGTTCGCTTAAGGTTTCAGTGCATCTTCATATTTACATAGTTTTGTAAATCTGTTGAAGCATCAAAATTCATGGGTGTTGCGCTGCATTACACCCCAACGCCCATGGAATGCCTCCCAAGTGCAGAGTAAGGCAACACAGTGATTAGTGCTGCCTTGCATTACTTCATATCCAGGCTATTCAAAGCCAGGCAAAGTGGCTTTGCGTGACCTCATTTATATGATTTTGTAGTTTTCACTGTTGGAGCATCACAAAAAGTGATGCTACAGCAGTGCATTGGGATCATACATATGCCCCTTATTGTTTTTGCAAAAGGGTACATAACCTCTATCTGCAAATGGTGACCATACGCTCAATAGTTAATCGGTCACATGGAGGTATGACCAGTGTTAGATTTGGTGGTCTCTAGTTGGCACAGGTAGGTACTTGTGACAAATAGGGACCCTTGCCTCTAGTCAGGATAAGGGGATTGAACTCCTGAATAACCCCTGATCATCCCCTTGGTAGCTTGGCACGAGCACACAGGCTTATCTCAGAGGAAGTGTGTAAAGCATGACGTGAGTCCCAGGCCCTCCACACCACTGGAGTCAAGCTGTCCAGGCTGATAGCCAGAAACCGGTCCATGGATGCTTGATTCCGGTCTGGGAAAGACATGGCTTGGTAGTTCGGACTGGACTGTTCCCATGAGGCACAGGGTCAGAGCTGATTTGCATATAGCCAGTGTCTAACCCAGGGTGGTGTGGAGTGCAGTGCAAAAAAACGATGGATTTAGGCCCAGATCCTTGTACTGGGGTGAATGTATGACACTGTTCTACATTCTGTCCATCAACTGTGTTTTTTGCAATTTTCCCCCCGAGTGTGCTGGGTATACTCAGACGTGAGTCCCAGGCTCTCCACACCACTGGAGTCAAGCTATCCCGGCTGATTAAGGCTGATAGCCAGAAACCGGTCCTTGGATGCTTGATTCCGGTCTGGGAAAGACATGGCTTGGTAGTTCGGACTGGACTGTTCGCATGAGGCACAGGGTCAGAGCTGATTTGCATATAGCCAGTGTCTAACCCAGGGTGGTGTGGAGTGCAAAAAAAATGATGGATTTAGGCCCAGATCCTTGTACTGGGGTGAATGTATGACATTGTTCTACATTCTGTCCATCAACTGTGTTTTTTGCAATTTTCCCCCCGAGTGTGCTGGGTATACTCAGACGTGAGTCCCAGGCTCTCCACACCACTGGAGTCAAGCTATCCAGGCTGATGAAGGCTGATAGCCAGAAACCGGTCCTTGGATGCTTGATTCCGGTCTGGGAAAGACATGGCTTTGCTAGTTCGGACTGGACTGTTCCCATGAGGCACAGGGTCAGAGCTGATTTGCATATAGCCAGTGTCTAACCCAGGGTGGTGTGGAGTGCAAAAAAACGATGGATTTAGGCCCAGATCCTTGTACTGGGGTGAATGTATGACATTGTTCTACATTCTGTCCATCAACTGTGTTTTTTGTAAAGCATTTGTGACCACATACAGTAACCCAGTGACAACCCTACAGATGGACACCACACAAGGTTTTATATAAAAAATAAGTATACTTTATATGTACACAAAATAAACGCATCCAAGAACTCGAGCAAAGACCTGTTTGCAGTAGTCAAAAAACTTGCTAAAATCGAAAATAATAACCCAGAGGACATATCATCTGACTTCTGCAACACATTAGGCCATTTCTTCGTAAGTAAAGTGTCATCAGTATATGAATTATTCAAAAATAATCACACAGACCATACAATTCAAAACCCCACCAATAATATAAAACCAAATCACCAATCCATTTGTACACCTTCTTTTCACTGGTCCCTACCTACAGTGGAACAAATTAGCAAAGAAATGATGACAACCAACTCGGGCAGTCCCTTAGACCCTTGTCCACCGAAGGTGATGCAAAACTGTTCAGAACAAATAGGACCAGTACTACAAAAACTGTTTGAAGTAATTCTGAACACCAACATATTTCCAAACGATTGGAAAACCATTTCGATCCGACCACTCCTGAAAAAACCCAATTTGGACAGTGAAGTCCCTAGCAACTATAGACCCATAGCTAGGATCCCTTTCGCCGCAAAAATACTGGAGAAACTGCTGAACAAACAGTTCTCACGGTACTTACTGGACAACAATTGGCTTGACCATTCCCAATTCGGATTCCGCGAAGGGCACGGAACAGAGACAGCCCTCCTTACGGCAGCTGAAGAACTTAGAAGAATACTAGACAACGGGGAGAAGGCCGCCTTGGTGCTATTAGATCTCTCGGCGGCCTTTGACACGGTCAGCCACGAGATACTAATAAAACGAATTAGAGAAGCCAGAGCAAGGGATCATGCATGCAATCTCATCGCATCCTACCTAAAGGATAGAAAATTCACAGTGGAACTAGGAGAAGTGAAATCTGACTCCTTCAAGGTACCATGCGGCGTCCCACAGGGGTCTTCATTAAGCCCAACACTTTTTAACTTGTATGTGGCCCCTCTTGCTGAAGTAATAAGGGAAAATGGCTTTACGCCAATCTCCTACGCAGATGATACACAAATCGTCATTTCCATAGGCAAAGATAAAAAAGTAACAGCCGAAAAATTCCAACAATGCATGCTAAGAGTTAGTCATTGGATGCAACAAAATTGCCCCAAACTCAACGGAGAAAAGAGTGAGGTAATGGTTCTGGGAGGTAATGCTGACATCTGATCCCCAGACTGGTGGTCTCCTGAACTGGGAATAAGACCAGAACCCTCAGAGAAGGTAAAAAATGTAGGATTCATGATAGACACCAAATTAGCATACGAAGCCCAAGTAAACAAGCTAGCCTCGTCTTTTTGGCTGATACTAAAAATGATAAGAAAGATACTCCCATATCTGCCCCAAGATACACGTAAAACGGTTGTGACAGCTCTCGCACTGTCTCGACTGGATTACGGAAATGCATTATATGCAGGAGCCAGAATAAAAATTATTGAAAAAATGCAACGACTTCAGAATGCAGCAGCACGACTAATACTGGAAATTCCAAAGTTTCAGCCCATCAGCCATAAATTAGAGTCACTCCATTCGCTACCAGTGGCCAAAAGAGTCAAGTTTAAATCACTATGCTTGACATACATGGCCCTGCAGGGCAAAGGACCCCACTTCCTGAAAACACACTTGAAACAATACGAACCATCTAGACTACTTAGATCTGGACAACAAAAACTGATAGCAATACCCAAGTTTAAACGATCAAACTGGGGAGGAAGAAGCTTCCTCGTTCACGCAGCGCGGACATGGAATCAACTGCCACTAGATATAAAAAACAGCCCAACTTTGGAGTTATTCAGAAAGAAAATCAAAACTTGGCTTTTCGCTGCATGAACCTCAAGAACTGCACTAACTTGAGGCCTGCCCAGGAAAACTGACAAATCATAGCGCCAAGACGCCTTTGGGCATTCGTACGTTTTAGAAATTGATAAATCAAATCAAATCAAATCATATAGATTTACCACAAGACCTTAAATGACAAAAATACACAATACTGTTACTTTAAGATCGTAGATTTTGCTTAGTTTAGTTCAGTTCTTAAGATGCGACACTTTGCGTCAATGTACCTTAGGTTGCGTTGTGCTTACATGAGAAGCAATGTCGCAGCGAGGGAAATGCGGCAAAGTTCAAGTACAAAGAAATAAAGAAGTGAATATCATCCAGATGCGGCACGCTTCCCCGGGGATGCAAGAAGTTCTCGGTTAAATGCGTGGACTGCAGCGGCGACACCCGTATTCAGGGATGCGATGGCAACATATAATATTTATATTACAGTTATATCATGGTATGTTTTGGTGCATAAGGATTCAGTGACTAATATTCAGCGTCAAGAAAAACTTGTATTAACCCATATTATATCTATAGTTAAATCCGAGCCCTACGTGATTAAGTGATTGGTGGTCAGTACCGTTTGTGCTCTATTGTTAATTGTGTTCAAAGGATGGTGCTCCTAATTAGTCTCTCCTTCCTATGTGGTTCATTACAAAGGATATGAGTAACATAGTCCTATCCCATACATAGGTAAGTAAGTGACATAGAACTTGATATGTACATATTGTTACATTTATAATATAAGAACATCATCAAAATCGATTACTTCTAGTCAGTGTTTAGAGTGGTTTGATCACTATTTTCTCTTGGTCAGACATGTCTGGGGTCATTGAACACAATTAACAATAGAGCACAAATGGTACTGACCACCAATCACTTAATCACGTAGCGCTCGGATTTAACTATAGATATAATATGGGTTAATACAAGTTTTTCTTGACGCTAAATATTAGTCACTGAATCCTTATGCACCAAAACATACCATGATATAACTATAATATAAATAATATATGTATATGATTATTCTGGCTAGTGTGAGAAGTATAACTTTCCCAATAGGTCGACTTTTCACGAAGAAGTAATACATCAAAACGATAGAACGTTTTAATGGCCTTCCAATATGGCCACAGTAGCGATATTCTTGACGCTTTATGTAGTCACTTAATCTTTATGAGACGACTACAATATAAATAATATATGTGTATGACTATTCTGGCTGATGTAAATAATATAACTTTCCAAATCGGTCAACTTTATACGATGTAGAAAAACATTAACGATAGAACGTCTATTAGGCATTCCAATATGGCCATGGTTGTTACATACTCTTTTGGAAGAATAAACGGGATGTTTTGCCTCTCGCGATACTTCGCAATTAACCCCATACGTGATTTAGGTTTTAATAATAATAATAAGCTAATTTCTGGCTTCAACGTGATAACAGGTGTTCATTTTAAATCGATTTTCTGCGGAGAATATACTTCATAAAATATCTGCTTTACAAGAAGTAGTAAAGCGCAATACGTTAAAATATCTAAATGGATTTTCTAAGATGGCCGCTGCAATGATTCAGTGTGCTGGGTGATGCTCGAACTTTTCACGTGGCTCTCGTGAGACTACGCAATGAGCTTCAAACACGAACGGGAACTTACACGACTGCCGGTAAATATAAAATAGTGTTTTGCAAGTACACTGTAGAACCGGAGTCTTACTGAAGGACCGGGGACGTATGAGAATACCAGACGAATGGCGAAAGGTAGGCGTTATTATGGCATCTATGCACGTATATTAGACCTTGCAGATCTCACCCATTTTCATAGAACAGCATTTTCATAATACGGCATGTTTCGGCATTTACGCACGTAATTAAGTAATGTGTCACGATGACTTGCCGTACGATAGTACTATCATAATTTAGCTCATTTCGATATGTAAGCACATATTAGTGTTTTCACGCCGAGTTTCGTAAGCAGACTTTACCTAATGATAAGATTAAAACAAAACTTTCTCGCTGATGTATCATAGCTCGTTTCTAGCTGCAGAATTATCAGTTACCAAACGATTGAATCTGTCTTACAGAGAATATGTATCGGTATCCTTAATAAAGAGCTATACTCGAGCAAACAAATGGCATGACAGATATTTGCCATTTTATTATTGTTTTCAAAGACGAAATATGGTGTTACCTTATATGAACGTGCAGCTCTTCAAAGTGGGTCTTACCGACACCACAACAAGAGGGATACTAATTTATGTTGAGCGGATTTATTGTAGCTTTAATATGGGCACAGAATTTTCGAGAACTAGTTTCTCCAGAGCAAGATAATGTCTTACAATAATTAGAAATCCTGCCTTACTCCTACAGCCCTCCATGTGAATTAACAGAACTAGGAAGCTACACACCCTGACTTCCTTACTAAACCTAATTACGACTCCAAGATCGTCCCCAAAAGAAACACACTGCGGGTTGGAATTATCACCACAAAATAAGTAAGTAATAAGACAAGTTACACTGGCAATGCGATAAGCATATACAAAACGTAGCTATATTTATACTGATGATCTCTTGAAAAATCTCATCATATTTACAGATATGACCGCGTTACCACAGAAAGAGGTATTTTAGGGAATTTGATTCACTTTCACCAGCTATTGTGCATGCAACGTCATATCAACAAATATTCCTTTTTCACACCTACCCATGGAAATAAGTTCCCAAGTTAACTATATCATCTCTGAAACACAAATGTTTTTCTAGTATAAGCACCAATCACAGATATATCTATACTGCACGTGGTCTCTCCATCTTACTATGAGTTCATAGACCTACTGAATACAGAGGTACATTATGTGTTATATGATTAAGTAAATATAAATATATATAGCTTTACAATTTTCAAAGAACTAAATGAACTGACTAACCACCACTTGAGATGATTTAATGCACGATACTAATGCTTATCAATGAACCAATTTGGACAACAACTAACGGTTAACAGTGTGATGAAATAACACTGTAAAAATGGGACTTTGTTTTAGGTCCTAAAACAGTATTGTATGTTCTTTTCTTTTACCTATGCAACTTTGAGAAAGTCGTGGGTTACATTCCCAATACGATGAAACACGTGTTGGCTGTGAGAATCCAAGAATAAACTTCTCAAGAAACAACCGGAACATATGAACAAGAGTCGTTTCTGAATGCAAGAATGATGAATGCATAATTCTAAAAAAACTGAAAAAGACTTGATATCTGACGTGTGCTAGGGAGTTTTTTGCTTATGTTTTGGCCTTTGCCAAACTTGAAGAGAGTTGTGGTTCTCTTTACCTTATAGCATCGTTTCCAAATACTGAACTCGCTACATCAGTGTGATATTCTGATTGGCGCCTCAAAAACCTAAAACAATTCCACTGGCCTAGTATTTTAGCTCCAACTGCGACACTCTTCTCCCACGATACGTGAAGCTTCCGAGCAATGTGACAACTACAGCGGCAACATCCACGATGCGGCGGCAGCAGCTCGGATGGCGGCGTGCTTCTCTGGGATGCGAGGCGCTTTTCTTCAATGTGGTGCAGTGCAACAGTTCCAGCGGCGACACCCTCCTTCGGAGTTGCAACGGCAGGCGCTATGACCTCATTGCGAGTCTCTTCTCTTGATGCGGTGCAATGCAATAGCTACAGCAGTGACACCCTCCTTCTGAGTTGCAACTGCAGCAGCATTGAGAGCAACATGCTTCCTCTTCGTTGCGAGACGCTTCTCTCGATGCGGTGCAATGCGACAGTTCCAGAGGAGACACCCTCCTTCGGTGGTGCGACGGCAACACGCTTCTGCCTTGATGAGTTGTGCTTCCAGCTCCTTGTGACACACAGTCCCTCAGAAGGCCCAAAACAGCAGCAGGGACTTCCAAAGAACTCTGGAGTGCTGGGGGTTGTTGAAGTCTTTTGTCCCTGAGACTTCAGCAGGAGGCAAGCTCTTTTCCAAACCCTTGGAGATCCTTCACAAGTTGAAAGCAAAGTACAAAAAGTTCCTTCCTCCTTCCTTTGGCAGTAAGGCAACCACTGCAGGCCAATCCCCTGAGCAGCACTTCAGCTTAGGGATACTCTCTCCTCAGTTTCTTCAGCTTCCTCTCCTCAGTAAAGAATTCTGCTTGTAGTCCAAAAGTGATCTAAATTCATGAGATCAGGGTCCCAATATTTATACCTCAAAATCCTTTGTTCTCTGAGGGGAGAGGAGCCTTTGCCCAGTCCAAACCAGTTCTGAAGCACTCGGTTTACCAGACTTCTCATTTCCTTTCAGAGTGCTGGGCAGAAACATCATCCACCCCATAGGAGGTGGAGCCAGCATTGTGGAAGGCAAGCACAGTCCTGGAGCACTTTGTTGACAGGACTACTTCTCTTCTTTCAGTGTGCAGGGCAGAGACATCAGCTGCTCCCCAGGAGATGGAGCCAGCATTGTGGAAGGCAGGCACAGCCCTATTCAAGGTTGAGGTGCAATTCCTCCCTCCCATCTAGATTCAGATCTCTCTATTCACCACTGGGCTGACTCATCCTGTCTCTTGGAATCCCCCAGCCCTGTCACTCACAAAACCAGACAAAGGAATACACAACCTAGCAGAGGCAGGCTTGAAAGGTTAGGCAAGCAAATACCTACTTTCTAAAAGCGGTATTTGCAAACACAGAATGTTAAAACCAACTTCATTAAAAGATGCATTTTATCATACAGAGTTCAGGCATACTAAACTCACATTTCTACCATGTTCCCTGAGTCAGTTAGGATTATAAAATATAATAATTCTAACAGCCCATTCTGGCCTATAGAGAACAGGTAGCCTTACAATAGTGAAAAACTGAAATGGCTGTAATTCACTATTAAGACATGCCACACACACCAGGGCTTGTCCTACCTTATACTTACAATGCACCCTGCCCGTGGGCCTACCATAGGGGTGACTGATATGAAGAAAAAGGAAGGTTTAGGGACTGGCAAGTGGGTGCACTTGCCCAGTCAGCATGACAGTACCAAACTGCACGCAGGCTCTGCAATGGCAAACCGTAGACACATTTTACAGGCTGCTTCCTTGGGTGGCACAACCAGTGCTCGAAGCCCACCAGCAGCATTTGGTTTACAAGCCCTGGCCACTCCTGGTGCACTGTTTTTGGGTCTGACAGGTAAACCAAACCAACCAATTACGGACTCACTAATCCATACATCAATTTACAATAGGGAGAGCATATGCACTTTAGCACTGATCAGCAGTGGTAAAGTGCCCAGAGTCATAAAAACATTTTACAAGGCTGCTTCTGTGGGCGGTACAACCAGTGCTGCAGGTCCACCAGCAGCATTTGGATGTACACGCCCTGGGCACACTCAGTGCACTGTACTAGGGACTGACAAGTTAACCAAATAGCCAAACATGGAAACACTGATTAGCACATCAATTTACAAATAGGGAGCACTTGCACTGTGGCACTAGACAGCAGTGGCACAGTGCCCAAAGCATCTAACACCAGCAGAAATACATGAGGCAACAGCAAATAATTGAAGGGAGACCCATGCCATTGGTGCCAGGTCTAGCAACCAGTAGTAAATTGTACAATATACATGAATAGATTTACTTCTCTCCTGGTAAATACCAAAGATGATTTAAGTGATAAACATGCTCTTCATTTCATGTTTAAAGTTTGTGAGAGTGGTGCACAGTTAATCAAACATGAATCAACATATGCCAGTGGTATAGCAACTTTAAGCTGGTCTGCTTTTTACACTCAGGATGAAAAATACAAAGGGGTTCTTCTCTGGTAGAAAAAACTATGCACCTAAACCTGTTTGTTTGCTACCAGTCACCATTCAAGGCACAGAGGATAATGGGAACACAAGCTTCATTATATACAAAAAACAGGTTTCCCATGCAAAATCATTGGGAGTGCTTTGCATGCATGCACCTCAATCACCATCATAAGTGGGTTGCCTAGATTGAGTAGCCTCATATGCCTGAGTGGAAAAAACTCAAGTGATAGAGACATCCCATCAGGGACTCTCATCCATGGAGGAGAGCAGGCCCAGCTGTGTGAGAAGGTGTAGTGTTGTGTCGCGTGATGATGCAAGACATGCCTGCTGAAGAATCAGCTGCCCTTGGAGAAATGTCAGAAAAGCAGAAGGGGCAGGGGCTTCTGATTAATAGATGTACATGAGGCTTGCTGACCACATTAACCAAAGATATTCAGGAAGGTATAATTTGTGCCGAGCACCTCCTGTACGTTAAGCAGAGGGACACACAAAGAAATGATGAAGGATAAACGCTCACCTAAACTAAGGGCCTCAGTAATGAGCCTTTATACATTTTTTATATACTCACATCTTTGGTCATCTAGGGGGAACTCTCAGGTCTCTAGTGTGCACCAACAAGCAAACTATGACTTTCTAAATATTAACATTCCCCATTAGTTGAATTTTCAAATACGCTAGCTAACAATTACTTAATGACAGTTACTTTATTGGGGGCCTGTTGTTCTATAAGTTCACCTTTGACATTTACTACTTTCCTAGTTACATGCATTCTACCCAATTTGAGGACTGCGTTTTTACAGCAGGAAATCCCTAATTGCATGGAGCCACACAAAAACAAGAACGCAATAAAAACTGGTAGTAACGATGAACACGGACTTGAAAGCCACCGGGGGAGCCAGTAGAACCAATTCGCAAACCCTTCCTCCCTCATTATGCATATCTCTTTGTAAATGGTGCAGTGCTTGGATGGCAAGAGTCAATGTCCTGTTATCCATGTAGTTCCCTGGGATATACATGCAGCAGGACACACCGATCTTGGCACTCACCCTCCCTCCATCATGGCCATTAAGTCTAACACATACCGATGCTGCATCATCATGAGGCAGATTGCTTTCAGTTCATCCTTAATTGAATTAAGGCCGAGCTCAGTGCTGTTCATCCTTATAGCACCTGGTTATTTGAAGCCAGCGGGCATTAGCTTTTGTCTGCAAGGTAAAGGTAAAAAAGGGTATGTACCCTCCCACTGATACTTGTGTGTCCATGAACAGCCTGAATTATTATGAAATGTCCTTGTACTGAGCCAAAGTATTATGTAGTTATTTTTTCATGAGCCTGATGCAGCAAGGTTGTCTTCTTCCTTAGCAGGTGCTGATGCAAGTCTGACAGTTCTTGTCTGGGAATGACCAGGCCAAAGGTGTTTATGGTGGGCGGGGAACAGTCCTCACAATCTCGGGAAAAGCAGAGTGTAGGCAAACTCACTGCACTGCCATTAGATATCCATCAGCATGGAGGTGCCTCATTGCATATCTAGAACATGCACAATCATGCCACAGTTGTCATTCTTGCTCAGTGGAAGCATTCCTTTGCCTCTGAAACACAAGGAACACAGTGTAAGTGTCCGTACAATTAGGGGTTGACCCTTCATTTCTAACCTAGCGTATCCACCCACCTCAGCATCCAAGATTTCCTGACATGGCGTGGTCATGCCTTTGTTTAACCCTTCCCTGTGTGGCTCATTTCTCTTTGTATCATCAAGCTGGACAGACCTACACAGAAATCCATGACGGGGTCCACTTGTTAAATAAGATTGCCCGGATCTGCTAAAGGTCACCCTTGGACCACAAATGGAAGCAAAAGAGGATGTGTTTGTGCATTGAGTTGGGGGAATCGCTACCTCCAAGAATCGTCTATGATGCCCTTTCTGCGTATCCTGTCTAGCTCGATTAGGATATCACTAGGCTCGGTGAAAAGGTATAGAGTTGTTGGAATTGTCTCGTATCGGGTCTGATTTATTACTACTCTGTGGGGTTCTACCTTGATTGGCTGGATGTGGGCCCTGATTCTCCATAGGTATAAATGGATAAGGCATTTTGCTTTTTCAGGGGATACCTCTTGGGACAAGTAAAGTCTGTCTGCGCCTACTGCATTTGGTGTCAGTGAATATATGTAACACATCCTGGCTGATATATGAGTGCCCAAAGTGTTCATGGGCTGATACTATGTGTTGTGCAAGAGGGCTCTATGTAGTGCAGGTGGGATGCTACTGTTTGGGTTGGTGTAATTGTAAGTGACATGTGGGAGATCCCTGCACAAGTCCTGTGACATTTTTTAAACAGACTCCATTTGGCCATCTGGTACGTTGGTAAAATTGTAAATTGATACTTGTATAGCGCACTACTCACCCGCAAGGGTCTCAAGGCGCTTGTACGAATACCACTGTTGAACCCATCCTGGCTTTCCCTGTGAGGCGTCCACTCCCGGGCACCCCCAAGGTGGAGGCCAGGCATCCTTAGCGTTGTGAAGATTAAGCAAGCTATTGCCCAGAGTTGCAGAGTGGGACTCCATGATTGGAATAGGCACAGAGGCGAGCATTATCAGGTCCCTTTAATTTTGAGCCCAAGACCCGCCGAGGTGGGGAATTGAACCCTGGTCCCGGGCTAGACTTCTGCATCAGGGTCTGCCACTCTAATCATTGAGCCACACTTCTCCACAGAGGTAGTGAATAGGTGTGGCAGTACCCAACATAGACAGAGTGTACATAGAATTGTAATAATATATAACTTGTTATTGAATATTGCAGGTCTTGGTATGGATCTAGGGGAGGTGTCTATGGTCCTCTGGTAATTGGGGTTTCTTGTTTAACAGTTCAAACAAAAACGTTCATGTGCAGTTCGTAATCTTGATTCGCACACTTTAGACCTGCATTGGGGTGTTGATGTGGCAGCTGAAAGGTGGTGCACTTGGAGGTTTGATTGCAGACCTGTTAAATAAGAATCAGACAAATGATTATTTTTTAAGAGCCGTTGAGCCCCCCCTTTCTTCATATCTAACTGGGTGCTTGGGTTAGTGGGAAATGTTTAAAGAGTGGTTTTGTGGTCATAGGGGAGGATCGCGTCAGGTTTTACCAAGGGTTTTATGGGCGCCATCAGTTTTTCATCCTGTTTAAGAATTCAATTCATGACACCAGTCGGTTTTTAGTCATCCATCAAATCTATGACTTTTCTTGAAGTTGGCATTTTAGGAGATAATGGTTGTCCACCTTTCTTCCTTTTGGCAAATATGCATATTCCACCCGGGAGACATTTTGATCATTTGGTGAATGTATTTCTTTCATTCGTTTTTAATATAGTTATTAGGGAAGAGTGTCTTATGGGAGACTTAAACGCCAAAATCTCTAATTGTCTCTAATTGTCTCTGATATTTAAGCGAGCCCTATTAAAGAAGTAATTTGGTCTATGCCAGAAGTCTTATTGCCAGACAAAATAAGAAAAGATAAACAAGGCTTTTCCATTCTCGAGGTCCTTAGAAGACTGTACTTGATCATATTAAATGGAGGAATGTCCGAAGGTTAAGCAACGCTTTTTACATTTCATTCCCCTCCTGCCTAGAGTCTTTTAGACTTTGTGGTTGTTTCGTATCAAATGTTTGGGTTCTGTGAAATCTTTTTGGTTCTCCCTTCGGTAATGAGTGACCATAGTATAGTGGGCATGCCAGTGGCTTTTAAGTTACATGTATTGGACACAGCAAACTTTTGTTTGGGAACTCCTGTTTTTCATATATCAAATCGTCGCTTTTTGGGATATCAAAAATAAGGCCGCAGTCAGCTTGAAAATTAAGGGGTTTATGCAGACCAGTTAAGATACATTCCTGACAACCCTATTCAGTTTTTTGAGACCCAAATGGAAGCTATTCGTAAATTAAGTTCTAGTTCTGCTGGTGCTTCCTAGTCTAAACAGCGCATTTCCCCTTTGAAAATAATAAATCAAGAAATACATCAATTAATATGAAAACAGCATTTTGCAGTTTTCCTGGGTTGTCAGCAGGAAATTAATCATCTTAAATTAGTAAGAAGCTACCGTACACTTGGCAAAAGGAGAGTAGATTATGATTCTAAGTGAATAGATCTGAGAGAGGCTGCAAGGGCCAACGATTCAAGGAAGTATTGGAGTCTGATCGCGGAGTATTGCGATTTAAGTCAGAAGGCTCTGCCTTTCCCGATTCCTGAAAAGGACTGGATGGATTATATCTCCCTATTGTATGCAAACATTAGACCAGTAGTTTCTGTGTCGCTGTGTGCAGATGAGGCCTCTTTTTCGGTATGTGGTCCCCCTTCAGAGGAGGACATAGTGGGGTTTATAAAGAATACTAGAACATTAGTTACACAGGACCCTGATGGAATTCCCATTTTGATAATCAAAACGAAGTGTCCTAAAAACCTCTGAGTATTCTTTGCCATTTACACCAATGGGCTAAGGATCAGAATATCATACCCCCAGAACAAGCCAGCTTCAGAAAGAAGCATAACACTTTAGATGATAAAGCGGTTCTCCAGACTATCATACAAAAATATGTCTTCTGTCAGGGTATGCCTATCTATACAGCGTTTATTGATTTCTCTACAGCATTTGATAGAGTGGACCGTCAAAGCTCTGGATAAAACTTCTTCTATTGGCTGTCCCTCATCATCTTCTGGGGCTCATTATGGAGTTACACTCGGATACCTGGTGCCAAGTCTTGATGGGAGGATTACAGGGATTACCTTGTAGGATTAGAACACTTAATGGGCTCAAGCAGGGCTGCCTGTTGACCCCTCTCTTGCTTTCTTATATATATATATGATCTCCCTGGTGAGTTATATGAGTGGGGATGCCCCGTTAAATTGGAACAAGGGCTCTCTATTATATCCTGAAGATATGGCCATTTTTGATTTAACGTTGATAGGTTTGCAATGCCGCTTGGAAGCCCTTGCTAAATATGCAGGAGCCCACTTCCTGAAAATCACTGTTGCCAAAAGTAAGATCTTGATATTCGTAAGATAGGGCTCTGAATAAAGGGGTGTTTCCAGTGGTGGTTGGGCTCTGAAAAACTTGAACTGTTTGATTCTTATATACCTTGGGGCCAGATAGAGAACATCTGTACAAGTAGGGCTTTTTCCCTGGCTAGTGCACTGCACAGATTCTAAAGAATCTGCAGGAGATGCCATTTTGAGCATGTTTTGTCAGTATTTAGGGTAACAATCCCTCCCTCTTTGACTTATGCTGCTGAGGTGTTGGATATGAGCTATTAACTTTCATTTGAAAAGATTGAAGGTAAATTTTTGGCACCAAATATGCAATCTAAACACTTTGGCTGCTCCCCATGCTTTGCGCCTTGAATTTGGTTTAGTTTTCTCATTCATCCCGTCCTTGGCAGCGGTTTTGATGTGGGGCAATTCTCTCCTCAGGGGGGATGAGTGAACACTTAGGGCCGCCTTGAGAGTCAAAACTTAGACTGAAAGGGCAATCAACATTTTTTTAGGTCCTTTCAGCAAGCAAACAATGCACTTGAACTTACCTTGAACAACGACTCCTCCAAGTTAAAGCCCGTATTGAAGGTGTATATATTATGTTATGTTATAGTGGCTTATAAAGCACACGGCTGCTCCAGCAAAGGGGCGTCCCGGTGCTGAAAGCAGAAAACTGCACAGCTAGTGGCCAGAAGGCAATTTACAGCGGAGGGAAGAGGAATGTTTTGACAGCTTTACGAAAAGGCAAATAGGTCTTTATACTGCGGATGGAAGAAGGGAACTCATTTCGAGGCCAGGACATGGAAGAAACTCCCTCCAGCACGGAGCCACCTCACTCTAGGGACAGCCACAAGATTCTGTCCCATAGACCGGAGTAGGCGGGAGGAGGTATAAAAGATGTGCAAATTGGCCAGGATACCAGTAGTAGAAAAATTCAGGATTTTAAACGTAGTGCAGAGGGCCTTGAATTCTTTGCACTTGGCCACAGGCAGCCAATAGAGGCGACGGATGGCATTAGAAGTGGAGCACCTCCTAGGCAAACCAAGGAGAGCTTGGTTCGCCGCATTTTGAACCCTAAGTAGTATGACAATTTCAGTCTGGTTGGTCCCCAAATTCAGGGAACTGGCATAGTCTAGTTTTGACATAATCAAAGCCTGGACAATAACCTGCCTGATTAGGGGGAAAAACAGCATATAAAGAGTTCTGTGTTGACTATCAGTTTGGCTATAGACAGTGCCTTAAGTGAGCCCACATGGCATAATGAGGTGGTGCGTGGGAGTGCCTTACGGAACAAACCACAGCCCTATTTAACTTTGAACTTGCCTCATGGGGTCATAAGGCAGATGCTTTTGTTGAGACTGCATTTGTTGCTCTTAAAAGAAATTACTGGTATCTGGGACAAAATACCAAAAAAGGAGAGAATTTGTGAGATGTGTTACCTACAAGTACAAGATATTTATCATGAGCTATTTGTGTGTCTGCAGTTGCAAAAGGCTAGGTGCAATTTTTATGGCTTTTATTCTTTAAATTGAACATTCACTTTGCCCTTGAGGCCCGTTCATTTATTTTGTCCACCCCAAATCAAATGATTTGTTTCAGGAATTATCTTTTTTTTTTTTTACTTTTTGGCTATCTATTAGGAGTTTTAATGTTATTTTTTATGCAGCAATATTTCTACTCCTCCTCATTTGGGAATATGTGCATTGCAATATTTCTTGGAATGCTGTTTCTACTTGCAATTTGTATATTGCACTCTGCACTTTGCTGTTGTATAAGAATGTTTCATTTTCTCCTGTATGTGGTATAGTATGTATGGTAAAATGTTTTTAGTTTTAGGAGGTATTTATATATATAGAAAAATTATGTATCAGAGGAAATGTATTTTGTGATTTATCTGTAGCATATAATTATGTGGACCTCAGTACGAGCTCTATATCATAAAAATAAAATAAAAAAAGTCTACCCTGATATTTCTCTTTCTCTCTGGCATGAGCTACATGCTCCCAGGCATTAAGTGCCTCAAACTGTGCTGGTCTAGGAGCTGGTTTCATCTTGTACAATACCCTCCTCAGATTTTCAATGATTCTCAAATTAAATGTGCCATAGCGTGGAAACTTTAATGCACTCTCTCTTTTTCAATAAACGTATGCCCCTGACTCAATCAAGTACATCTGTGTAGCCCCACATTTATAGTCATGTGATGATCTGCTATGCCTTCTGGTGGTGCCTCCTATCCTTTTCTAACAGGGACTCTCACAGTTACCTCCAACAGATCTCATATAGCTTTAAAGAATTTTATCTTTCAGCAGTAATATCAATAACCAGAAATATCATTTTTTACCTCAACACCAAGGAATAATGTATTTATCCACAGTGTTTGTTCTGCATCAAAAACCAATCACAACACAACACTCTATGACATATCAACCAATAGCAGCACAAGACAAATGCCAACCGACCAACCTCAGCAAGGTACCCTATAACGCAGTTCTCACTCCTTACAGTAGTTCATCCTCCTTTACAATTTTCAAGCATGCCCATTGCCTATCTCCCATTTCCTTGCAATAAATAAACTTGTTTGATGGGGACGTGGGATACCACTGTGTACTCTGCTCAATGGTCCTGCCTGTCTCCCATTGCATTCAATATTAAAACTGTGTGACAGTGATTAGGTTACCGCCATGTATTCTACATCGACCAGTACGGAAGTACTTGATGTGTTTAAAGTATTTTCTTATGCAACTGCGGTACAACTTCTTTTTTGGCCTTGTATGATTCAGACAAATGTTTGCTATTTTTCTAAAATGGTATGGATACTTTTTGTAGTGTTTTCCCTGTTATACTGTGTGTGTATGTACAAATGCTTTACACTTTGCCTCAAAGACATGCCTGATTTCTCATGCCAAGCTACAAAGGGGATGAGCAGAGGTTATCTTAGCGTGTGACTCCCTTACACTGACTAGAGAGAGGGTCCCTACTTGGATAGGGTGCTAATCACTGCCAACTAGAGATTCCATTTCTAACAAGCACCTTGGGCTTTTCTGTGTAATCCTTTGATCAGATCATCAAAGATTACCTAATAGTTTAGATGAACCTTTATAGCTCACATGGAACAATGAAAGGGAGAAAACATCAACATTATAATTTACTTCTGAAAACAATGTGACTCCACACTGAGAACTAGGAGTTACTAAATATGATTAAAGAGTTGTATATGGATTGCCAATCAATCCAGTAAATATGCAAGCCAAATGTAAATTTAATAAGTATATTAGTACTGTAGGCAAAGTTGGTTGTGCTATAGCCAATATATGGTTGAGACGCAACAGAATGAGATAAAGATTTGTGACAGCCACAATTGTACAATAACAAACAAAATTAGTAAGTAGGTGTTCCATAAAGAAACTGCCCTTCCCTACTCTCACATGTGTCAAATATAAAAATCATCAATTTAGGGTTTCTCATTTGGGAGGACAAAAGTTGAAGCAGTCAGCATGATCAGACCTCAGTATAAACCCAAAGAAAAATAAATAATTGTTTAGCATAAAGTTTCACACTCACAAGAATAGGACAGGAAGAGAGATGTTTACTTCTCAAAGTCTAAACAGAATCGCTCCTAATTCACACTATTGGAACACCAATATAAAAATAACAGGAGATTCAAACACATGCTATCTCGGTTCACACCATCAGGGACCAATCAAATCATTGAGCAAGTCCATGTGAAACATGACTGTGAATTCTCAATATTAGGCTAAGGCTGCTGTTTTCAGCCTTGAATATCTCGCCTCACTGGTACATGATGAACAGAAAGCTTCTTTTGACCATTGCTCCTCCAACTGCAATGTAAAATCTCTCATTGGCCTCTAAATCAATCATCTAATACAGACAATAAACCTTTCTCTAACTAATGAAATAATAAACCTCTCAGAAAAGAAGAGCATGACAAAAAGTACACACATTTCAACTGAGGCCTGTAGTCAGGGCAACTTCATTGAGCATCTAATGTGCACTTTTGGTTCCATGGTTATACATGCACAGGTCAAAAATGAAAAGAATGCATGTTCACATATGCAATATAACAAAGTGTAAGTGTGAATGGTGACTAAGAAATTCATGTTTCATGTTTAATCTAAACATTAATGCACACATGTATATAAATCTTTAGTTCTGCATAGAATACGTCATTTTGTTTAGTAATGCTTTATCTATTTTAATAAATTAAGGGACAGAGTGAAGATAATGCCAGTTGCATGTATATGATTGCATTTCTGTGACCTGTAAGGGTGTAACCTAAATTCATTTGCTCCAAAATCTTACATCTTCATGGAATTCGAGCATTTGAGACAGTAAATAGCAGAGCAGAAAACAAGAGGGAAAGAATTGTCAGAATAGTTCAAATTAACGTGTTGACTCGGTCGATATGGATGACTGTACAGAACAGAGCAGGGATATTGACCTTTTTCGATAATGTGCAGAGAGAGAATGGCGTGCACATGTAGTAAGAAAACAATATTACACAGTAAATTAGACAAGGCGATAGTTTAAGTTAAGGGTGAAACTAGAGCGCCAGAGGCATTTGCTAAAGAGCCCCAGGAAGAAGCCGAGTAGGTATATTTCTGCTTAGACTCTGCTGCGAACAATTTAGGATGTCAGGTGAAAATTGTCGTCATTTCCTTTTCTCATTTCTCAGCAACTCAATCCATGGTTCAGCCATCTCAGTCTAAACGTTCGGCACTTGTAAGAAAAGAAGACAACAGTGACCTAGAGGAGAAAGACGAGCTAAATCAATTAGTAATTTCCGAGAGCGCTTGCACACATCAATCATCCCTCGAGAATTACTTTTTAGGCAATAAAGGCGAAATTGCTTATCATCACGTTTCTAATAATGAGTGTATCACATAAACACATATTTCAAAACTCTAAATATTTGTTGCGGGGATTCCATAAGAATGAGCATAGAAAATGCATATACAAAATGAAATCACATTTTTTTCAATATGGTCGATTGGGAACCGAGATTATAATTTTTTTTATTTTGTAAATTCATGGGCCGGCCTTTTGAGCGATCCCTCGGTGTTTGTGCAGGATGTTGTGTCTTAATCCATGCACGCTGCGCTTTAATTGTGCCATCTAAAAGTAAAGCAGTTTAACAAGAGCATAAATGTAGTAAACACTGCCATCTCGAGGGCATTTCAGAGAAATTCAGGCACATTGACAAAGCCATTCTGCTTTCTATGGGCATTGATAGCCAAGTGTGGCTCCACGGTTTCCATGGTAATTGCTTTTTTTAAAAATCTAACATAATATGAGATATATTCTGTTTTCTGAACATTGGGATGACTTTTATTCTGTCAAAACAAACTCATTTGAATGGATGGATTCTATTAAGAGTTTAAGTGTTTTAAATGAATTAAACTAGCATACATTATTGGCGCACTTCTTTACTTCAGTTCATTCAATGTGACACATATTGTACCACAGCGGAGCAACAGAAGACAATACGACCTTGCTTTGTAACATCTTGTCATTTTTACTGGGAATAATGCAAGCATTACCACTGTTTCTATCGCCCACATTTAATGTGACAACGACAAAAAAGTCCATTAACAGCAAATCAGAAGTCGTTTACACTCGAAATCTTGTATGGAAAAACTGTTTTCAAAAGAATAACCTCCATGCATGGATTTTTTTTTATCTGCAAGGGCATTTAAATTTTGCTTGTTTCAGGATTTTAAGCAGAAAGCAAACATATTCTGGTAACAGGTCCTTTGATCCTTTAGTCTACCTGGTTTTCCTTTTTTATAAAGGGCAAGTTTCACGATATATTAACATTCTTGTGCAACGTCTTTTTTACCAGTGGGCAGGCATCGCTCACTGTAGGGTTTCATTTTTTAGCAATTGCTTCTGAAATGTGTCTTCCGTTTAGTGGACTGTTAGACCTGGCATCCTTGGCGTGGTTTCCAATGTCTTTTTGCCTCTGCCTCCTGTGTTTTTGACGCTGTGCTGGATTTCGTTTTTGCTAGTATAGATGCTATGGGCACTTTGCCACTGCTGATCAGTGTCAAAGTGCAAGTGCTCCCTGTGTAAATTGTTATTGTAAATTGGTTATCCATGATTGGCATATTTGTATCACCAAGAAGTCCCTAGTAAAGTGCACTGAGTGTGCCACGGCTGGTGATACAAATGCTACTAGTGGGCCTGCAGCACTGATTGTGCCACCCACAGGAGTAGCCCTAAAATGGTGTCTCAGGCCTGCCACCGCAGTGCCTGTGTGCAGTCTGTGAACTGCCATGTCCTCCTGGTCAGTGTCTCCACTGACCGGGCCTAACTCTTTCCTTTCTGTGCACATTAGTCACCCCTATGGAAGGCCCAAGGTACCCCCTTGGGCAGGGTGCAGTGTATATGAAAGGTAGAGCATGTACTAGTGCAGGTGACATGCTCTGGTAGTGAATGACAGCCATTTTCGTTTTTCACTATTGTAAGGCTACCTTGCCCATAGGCTATAAAGGGGAATGCTGGCTACAGTGGCTACCAGCAAATTTTCAGATAGGAGCAAGGTAGGACATAAAAGTCTGGTATCCCTGAACTCAGTATTTAATAACACATCTTTTAGGAAAGGTGTTTTTTAAATCCTGTGTTTGAGAACAGCACTTTTAGAAAGTTGCTGTTCTCTTGTCTGACCTTTCTGTGTGCCTTGGCCTGTTTGTGAATTGACTGTCTGGTTTGAGAGAGACAGGGGCTGGGGAGCCCCCAGGAGGTTGGCTGAGTCAGCCCTAGGCAGAATGACTGCATCTGCATCTTGAGTGGTGGGAGGGGATAACATCTGGGCCTGAATAGGGCTGTGCCTGCCTTACACAATGCTGGCTCCACCCCCTGCTGGGCGGCTGACGACCCTCCCCCTCTCTCTGAAAGGAAAGGAGAGGCCAGGAAAACAAAGTGCTCAGGGAGCACCCAGAACTGGTTCAGACCAGGCTCAGAGCCCTTCTGCACAAAGTGAACAAAGACTTTTCGGGGTATAAGTATAGGACCCCTGACTACAGAAAATTATATCATCCTGGAATCAAGAGGGAACCTCTGCCAAGGAGAAAGCTGGAAAACTGAAGAGGAAGGACTATCCTGCTGTGTGGTTGTGGGCTGACCTGCAGTTGCTTTGCTGCCAAGGAGAGAGGAAGGACTTTGCTTTGTGCTGTGTCCCCTTGCTTGAAGAGATCTCCAAGGGCATGAGTTGAGCTGGCTCCCTGTTAAGAAGTTCCAGTAACAAAAGGACTTCACCCCCAGCTTCCCTGAACTCTACTGAGCGAGTTCTGTCCTTACTAGAGTACTTGGGCCAGTTGTGGTGCCTCTGGAAGTTGTACCTGTGTTTGGGAAGCTGTGAAAGAAGATACTAAAGACTTTCTGCAAAGTTTCACGCATCGCTCGCTTGCAGAGCACATCTCCGTCAGTGCGAGGAAATTCCCGCCGCCGCGAAGATCGAGATCGTTGCAGCGCCTGTTGCCACTGCAAGAACTGACGCATCCTTTGCTTGCGGAACGCATCACTCCGGTGCGGGAAAAGTATCATCGTTGCGAGTATCGTCGCAGAGCATGTTGCCACTGGGTGAGATCGTCGCACCACTTGCTTGCGGACCGCATCACGTTGCTGCAAGAGTCGTCACAGAACCATAACATCGAGGGGCCGCAAGAGGAGAAGATCGACACTGCGCCGCATCATTGCCGCACCTGAGATCATCGCCGTCCCAAAGATCGTCGCATCGTACCTTTTGCGAGACGCTTCCTACGAAACCTGCGCACCGGAATCCATACAATGTATCGCATCTTTCCCCATACAGACCGGAGTAACCGCACCACGCCCGTTGCATTCAGTGGGGTTGTCGCATCGCCTCCCCAGGGTTTCAGGAGTGACATATCGCTTGTTTTTCAACGCTGCAGCTTTCACTTGGAACATTTGTTGCATCTAAAGGTACTGTTGGCTAAAATGTGACACAACTGTGGATTATTTTAACGCAACCTTAAGAACTCTTTTGAAACCATATTCTTGAACTGTGTATATTGGAATTTTGTCGTTTTTGGTCTAGTCCGGTTTAGATTAAATACTTCTTTTTTTCTAAACTGTTGTGGAGTCCATTTGTGGTGTTTTCACTGTGTTACTGTGAGTGTTGGTACAAATACTTTACACATTGCCTTTGATAAGCCTGACTGCTCGTGCCAAGCTACCAAGGGGGTGAGCATGGGTTATCTAAAGAGTGTATCCTCCTTACCCTGACTAGAAGCAAGGGTCCCTATTTGGACAGTGGTACCCATCTCTGCCAACTAGAGACCCCTAGATCTAACAAGGACATTTCTCCCAAGACATGAATCGCAAGTACACACGGGCAATAAAATTGCAAACACATTTGCAATTCATACAATATGAAATAGTCCCACATAACTTTCTGCCATTTCTAACATGTAAATATTTGTGTAAATATTACTTTGTTCTTTTCTTTAATAAATACTCAGCAAGCATATTGTAAAAATCATTTGGCCAGTTATTTCTTGGATAGCAACATTTATGTACTACAGCAAAGTAAATGCCACCTGTTTACTCACTCATTGCCAATAATACTTCCACCCAAGTAAAACTTGTGTTTTTTAAACCTTTCCAACTTGCGGACACATATGATAAATCCTCTTTTGTCTATTGTACTTCAACAACCCCAACCTTGGTACATATTGTGAAAAGGGTGAATTTTAAGTACATTGAGAACTGAGAAAAAGCCAGGAGTACTGAGAATTACTGACAATCTAACCATTACCTGCTGTCTCTCTTCCTCTCCACAGTCTTAGGGAAACGTCAGACGACATCGCAAGCAGGATCTTGAATGCACTGCGTACAGACCTGCCAACTTCCAAATATAGTTCATATGTGTGAGGAGGGGGCATGGCCTTGGTGGGGTGGGCCTGTTGCTGATAGTTACCTGAAAGGCCCTCTACCCTCCACCCATTCCCCACCCCGTCCCCAAAAGAAAAGTGTAGAAGAGGGTCCACTCAGTAAGGTTGTATTTCCAGATGCTTTATTCCATGAAGATAACATGTAGTAAGGTTGATAACATCAAGTAGTTATGTGGTAGATCAGAGCCCCACCAGGAGCTGCCTGTCAGATGCTCAGCACATGACCAACTGTCACTCTACCTCTCAAAGTCCCAACTTTCTGAGGCATCATCAGACTCCAAGATTATAATGAGTCAGAGCACAGGCAGGGCTGGTAACACACCTTACAATATATATGCAGGATGCTACAAAAAGTCAACAAAGGGTTGCTGGGGCTGTCACCGAAGTACTGGCGAGCTTTCACACTTTTTAATGAGCATCAGTTGCATATAGCCTCCAAAGATGAGCTGGAATTCCACTTTTTTCAGGGGTTTCTAGCTCATCATCTCTTCCACTGTGTGATTACGGCTCCTCACTGGGTGACCGTGTGAAGGGAGCAACTGTGAGTTACAAAAGAACAATGGTACTGTGGGTCTCTTTTGTCTATGTGTAAATTAAACCAAAGTTCACTCTCTACATCATCCATCTGTAGTGCTTTCTTTATTCATAAACAAGTATATGAACATCAACAAAATCAAGTGAAATGCAGATGGCACAGTGCTCACAAAGTGCAGTGAGGTGCATTATTTACAGTGATCAATATATACAAAAGGATGTCGAGAATTTCCAATGAATAAACCAGTCCAAGACAAGATCATTGGTTACTATACACAATATGAACGATCGGACAATTCCAATGAAATAGTTGAAGTTTCGACCCATGTGTTAATTCATAGGGGTCTCTTCAGCACAAGCATGTCATCCACATAGGCAAGGAATATATGTAGAGAGAGGTTAGTATCATCTCACTTATATTAGACAATAATGTACTAATAGAACTCACTTAATAATATACATGACATACCTCCAAGCAATCTGTGTGTATTCTTTGGTGGGGGTAAAGCCTA
Organism: Lissotriton vulgaris; assembly: GCF_964263255.1. NCBI lineage: Eukaryota > Metazoa > Chordata > Amphibia > Caudata > Salamandridae > Lissotriton > Lissotriton vulgaris. The sequence continues at coordinate 1,024,811,726 of NC_141696.1, read as the reverse complement.
GGCCAATATCTGCATCAACATTTTGAAATATAAAGCAGGAAGTGTCACTGTTTCCATATGTCCAACTTATATACAAATCCTCTATCTTAATACAGAGTCTACTGTCTGCCACGTAAGCCGAATTAGGGTGCTCTTCACCACTCATTAACCTCACCCCATCTGGTATTGTATATGTACATAGTACAGGGCCAATCTCATACATGGCCCACCTGCTGTACCTCACCATACAATTAATAATGGATTGGGAAGCAGTCTGAGTGATTACGAGTGACTCAGATTCATTAAAATATTCCATCCCTCCCAATTTTGTATACTTATTGGGTTGCCCTAAGTGGGATGGCCGGGTACACCCAGATTTGGCTCTTGCGCACACTTTGTCACTGCAACCCAGCTGTACCCGGCTGAGGAGCCCATAACTAGGGCAAAATCAGTTCTGTGTTGCTTGTGTTCTGGTTCAGGGAGGACCTGGCTCGGCAGTTCACAATGTACTGTTCCTATTGGAGCAGGGTCAAGAATTATTTGCATATAGCTGGATCAAAACTAAGCTGGCATTGTGTGCAAAATAACGATGGATTGTGATGTGGACTTGTTAGATTTGGGGTCTCTAGTAGGCAGAGTTATGCACTCACCCTCTTGTAGATTGGCACAGAGGACTCAGGCTCAACGTAAGAGGCAATGTGTAATGTGTTTGTGCACACTTTAATTACAGTAACTCAATGAAAACACCCACAAAAAGACTCCAAACCAGTTGAGGCAAACAGACACTATGAAGCTGATTAAAACAAGACCAAAATGACAAAAATCTACTTAATAGAACTTGATATATGAATTTTTAAAGAATAAACCACAAACAGTGCTTAGAAGTTACCAAAAGTCCAAAGGTTACTTGAGATCTCGAGGGACTGATGCAAAAGCAGAGTTCAGGTTGACCATGATTGATGACAGGCTGGCTGCAGTACCGAGACAGGTTCTGCTGAAGAAATACCTTGAATGGAGCTTTTGTCTACATCGAGAGTCTGCTGTATTGTCGTCGAGCCCCGCAGAGTGGGTCCTACGTCATTGTAGAACTCTATTGAAGTGGATGCAGTATGTCGTTATCAAGCTGCGCCAATTGTCGTCGAGCCGCGCAGGCTGAGGATTCCTCATTCTGAGCAGCCTCTGAATTGGCGTCGAAGGGTGATGCGGCGGAAAGTCTCACGCAGTTGAGGCAGTGTGCCGGTTTTTACAGGAATAAGCTGTAGAATCCACGTCTGAGACCAAGGTCTGGATGGGGGCAACTCAGGCTAAGGTAGGATTCACAGATTGCAGAGTCCAGCCTCACCAGGAGAGTTGTAGGAAGTCTTTTGGGACTATGAGACTTCTTGACAACAGGAGACAAGGCAGTAAGTACTTGGGAAGTCTTGTGTTCAAGAATGTAGAGAGCAGGTCCAGTCCCTCTCACTCCCAGGCAAGAAGAAGTATGGCAGCAGGCAAACCCAGCAGAGCAAGTTGCAGAGTAGCAGTCTTTCTTACAGCACAACAATCAGCAGGCAAGCAGAGCACAGCAGAGCAAGTAGCAAAGTGGCAGTCCCTCCTGCAGCACAGCAACTCTTCTTCCAGGCAGAATGTCCTTTGTTCCAGTAGAGTTCTGCTTTGTGGTGTCAAGGGTCCAGTTCTTATACTCAAATGTGCCTTTGAAGTGGAGATGCATGAAAGAGGCCTTTGAAGATCTTAAGGTCCCTGCATTTCCTGCTGTGGCTCCAGATACACCACAGGAGGGGTATGCAGGTATTTGTGTGGGACAGAGAAAGCCAGACTCAGGTGCAAATGTCAGCTCCTCTCTCCCAATCTACCTCAAGAAGGCCCACCAGCCTGGTAATGGACCATCAGGATGCAAATATCACAACCCTGCTCCCTTTGTGACTCTCTAGATGGAATGCAAAAGGCCCAGCTGTCACTCTAACCCAGATGTGTACTCAGAGACAGGCAGAGGCACAGAATGGTTAAAGTAAGAAAATGGCAAATTTTTTAAAGTGTAAAGTAGAAACAGCCTAATGCACTTGTGGAAAGTGAAACCGTAAACCCAATCAACAATGTAAACCGCAGTAGAATAGTGATGTGTGCACCAGCAGAGGAGGGTCTGCCCAATCCTCCTGATTCAAATAAGAACAAAAGAAACCTAGGACCAAGTCCTGGCCTGCGTGTGCACTACAAAAAGACACTCAAAGAGTGTAAACGCAATGTGAATATCACTAGAAAAAACAATATAATGACAAATAATTGAGAGTAAAATGTGAATGTCCATTTTCATTGTTATCCCGTCTTCAAGGGGGAAGCAACCAAACTCCACCTTTGGCTCGTCAAATTTGTGTTTATTCAACAAGCGAGACAATCAACATTTTTGCAAAACTGAAATGTTCATCCCAATGCTTTTGGGCTAAAAGCAATAGCCCTTCTTCAGGGAAATCTTGAGTGATCGTAAGTGAGTTTCATAAGGTATTCCTCTGCAAGCATAGTTTGTAGTACAGGAGGTTCAAAATACTTAGAAGAGCATGACAAGGTTTATTCCGATAGGACTTTAATCTTCAAAGGTTTTCTCAAGCGACGATGTCCTTTGAGAGTAAATCTTTTATAAGTGTGGAAAATTTGAGCTCCTTCAAACCTCATTCCCGGGTTTTTTTTAGGTTGTCAGTACTGACTTTGGTTGTCTCTTTCAGAAGTCCTTCAACTTTACGCCAAAAGTGGCATTTTCAGACCTGCAAGTTAAAAAACAACTTTACTAAAAGATGTATTTTTAAATTGTGAGTACAAAGACACCAAACTCCAATTTTCTATCTTCCCCAATGGGAAATTACACTTAAAAGATGTTTTAAGGCAATCCCCATGTTAAAAAGTAGTAAAAGCAAATGTAGCTATTTTACACTACTAGGACATGTCAAACTGACAAGTACATGTCCTTCCTTTTAAATATACTGCACCATGCCCATGGGGCTACTGAGGGCCTTCTTAAGGGGTGAATTTGCATATAATAAAAAGGATGGTGTCGGCCCGGAAAGTAGGTTTACTTGCCTGGTCAAAATGGCAGTTCCAACTGCACACACAGGCTCTGCAATGGCAGGCCTGAGCCATGTTTAAAGGGTTACAGAGTGGATGGCACATTAGTGCTCCAGTCCCACTAGTAGCATGTAATTTACAATCCCTGGGCACATAAGGTGCACTTTACTAGGGACCACTAAGTAAATTAAATATGCCAATTGTGGATAGCCATTGTTACCATGTTTAGAGTGCAGAGGATATGCACTTTGGCTCTGGTTAGCAGTGGCAAAGTGCTTTAGAATCCGATAGCTCGCCAAAATAAAGTCAGCAAAACAGTTCAGGAGGCAAAAGCTAATGAGAAACCATGTCAAGGATGCCAGGTCTAACAGGTCTGAGTGATTACCAGTGGCTGATATTAATTCAAGCATTGCGACTATTCACTGTTTTGAATACTTATTGTGTCACCCTAATTTTGATGGGTATGCCCAGACGTGGGTCCAGTGCACACTGTGTCACTGGAATAAGGCTGTATCCAGCTGATACGCCTATAACTAGGGAGAAACCAGTCCTGTTTGAGTTCTGGTCCACAAAGGACCTGTCTTGGCAGTTCAGGGTAGATTGTTCATATTGGAGCAGGGTCAAGGCTGATTTGCATATAGATGGGTCCAAACTGAGGTGGCATTGTGTGCAAAAGAATGATGTATTTGGATTCAGCTCAAGGAATTAACAAGATTAATGCAAGCATTCTATCCATCACTGTTTTGTATACTTATTGTACCTCGCCACGCTGGCCGAAGATGGGTTCTCATATACCCTTCTTGTACATAATACTTGTAGTAGTGGAATGGGCATATTTTTAAATAGTCCCAAAATACGTGCCTGCCATTAAGCAATCCCATAGGCACTGTGGCACCACTGTGTCAAACGCAGTAAGCTCAACTAATTTGACTCTTGCCCATGATAAATCAGGCTTAAAACGACTCTATAATCATGTGTGGCATATTACACCTCAAAACTTCCACCATGTCATCTTGTGCCCAAGCTGCAACTGATCACCGTGGCTATTAAAACATGACTGGGATGCCTGGAGAGGAGCTCACTCATTTCTCCCGCTGTATGATAAAATCACATACATTCATCTGAAAATGAACCCTTGTCCTAAAACTGCTAAGACCCCTTGATGTATTCATAAGTACCTGAAACTGTCAGTGAATCATGAATGATTAATTCGAAAGAACGTTCCCCCTTGTTTGCCCTTTGCTATGTCCGCTTGCTAGGACAGTAACACCAGGAGTGAAGAAGAGCTAGCTCCTGTCTCTTGCAGACCCCGTATAACCAAGTAATGTGAACAAAGCAGGCCCATATCTATTGTAAATCAAGCCCTGACAACATACCTGACCACTCACTGGTGCATCTCCAAACAAAACGGAATGCATGAGGAAGTGCATGCTATTATCTGTTGCGGCCGCAGTCTAACAACTATCCTGCACACTGCAGTCATCTTGGATGTGTGCTATTTGCACATCCAGGATTGTACTTTGTTTGCATAGACTATAGGGGCCCTAGACAAACCTAGTTCCAAATTAAATAATCCATGTAGTTAGTGTGTAGTTGCATCCATGAGCGTGCCCTCAGAAAGTTCATCAGAAATATGAGTTATAAGCTGTAATGAGGGCTCAAAGAACAAAAGATGGATAAATGGCAGTAGACTAGTGATTGCCATACCGGTAGGCTGTCCGGATTTAGGTTTAAACCTATAATAACTGATAAAAACCCACTGGAAGGAAAATAGTCCTCACCATTGTACACATATAAACACAAAAAAACCTGCACAACCACAAACTAAATGCCAATCAAAGAAAGGAAAAGGAGAGCGAAAGAGTCATTTTTATTTCTTCCTGAATGGGCCAATACAATGTAACTTTGTTATTTAAGGTAGCAGTAAGAAAGACTGGGCTAACATTAGTCTGCTTGAGTTTTGTTGTTTAGGGATGTCACTAAAATATTGTTTCTTTATCCTTTTTTCAGTTTTGTGGTCTTTGGTTTAAAGATACAGGGGTTAAACACATGTTTTAGGTGTTGTTTATTTATTTTATAAACTGTAGAGTATCAGGAAATATCTGAATCATATTTGATTTTTTAGCTACATTTGAGTCTTTCATTGAAAGGAAAAATGTAGGTTTCATAAGAATATTTCCCAATATGTACCATCACATTTACTTACAGAGAATGGGTAAAAACCCTTGATACATCAGGCCCTTTTCTAGTGAGTCAGTATTGATAGCAGGTGCATTTCCAAATACCTTAGGCTTTAAACATTCAATGCAAGGTATAGTGACAGGTATGTGTGAAAAAAGTCCAGTCACAAAGCATCTGGGATACTGGTAAAAACATGACACCAGACTTTTGGAAAACATGCAATGCAGTGTCACTTGGAATGCTGCTGCAAAAAGTTCTTACCAAGTTCTACAAAGATTGGAGTGGTATTGTTTGTATTTACAGTGATTCAGCTACGTATATAAATAATTTGTGTGATGACCTGTCCAAATCGATACCTGAGCTGAAGTGCTTCCCTGTAAGAGATCCTTTGACACTTGTTAGATGGAAATCTGAAAGCATCTTTACAATCTTCGGAGTTAATGAAGAATGCTATTAACTTTTTAGTCCATTCTGGTGCACTGTTCTGTTATGCATGGGAACTAAAACACTGTCTATATACCATGCACAGTGGAGAAAGCTAGCAATAATAAAAGTTTCATAAACACCGGAAAACCACTGTTTCTATTGTTTTTAATTACGTGAAAATGTGTAACCACTGATAACCACAGTTTTTTTAATTGTATTGAAATCACTGGAAAACACTGAAAAATCTTCACCAGAATTGACCAAAAATAGAAACTGAAAACAGGAAAGCCTATGTACAGGTCATATCTTAACTATTCTCAAGAACCCCTATAGAATGAGTGCAAATGCATCCATGGATGAATTCAAAGGCAATACCTTGAAGGCATGCGAGTTGCTCAGTGTAATGAGTGATCAACAAGCCTTTCCCTTCTACCCTGTTTGTGAATGAGACATGACACCAGATGTGTGATTACAATGAATATCACATCAGTCCAATAATGTCATGAGCCAACCAAGTGCCAGTAACATTGCTCTAATGCATGCCCCATCACCCCCCTTGAAACAACCTAACACTAAGAATGTTTGTCACAAGCATGATACATAATACTTCTCATACAGTCATATTACTCTTGCAATGGGTCCTCTGCAATAATATGAAACAAAACCTAGTAACCCACAAGCATCATACAGGAAAAGTCTGTAGGTACACCTCACAGCTTGTTCATGATTGGCTGGCTGCAATTATTCTCAATTCACAAAAATTTTTGAATTTGAATTTGAATACGGATTTCTAAAGTGCGTAGCTACCCCAGGGCGTCCCAGCGCTGACATACGACCTATTAGTCCGGAGGGGGGGAAGAGGAGGTGAAGAAATTATGGGAAGAGCCATGTTTTTAGTTGCCTACGGAAGGCGAGTAGATTGTGTTCTCTTCGGATGGACAGTGGAAGGGAGTTCCACAGTTTTGGAGCATTGTAGGAGAACAGTCGCCCCCCAGAGGGGGCTTTTATTATTCTGGGGATGCTGGCCAGGGAGAGAGAGTCTGATCTGAGTTGTCTGTTCGAGTGATGGGGCTTGATGAGGGATCTCAGGATCGGCGGGACTCTGCCTTGCATTATTTTGTGTGAAATGCAAAGGGTCTTAAAGGTGACCCTTTCCTTAATCGGGAGCCAGTGTAGGCTTTTGAGGGCCGGTTTGGCGGAGCATCTAGATGTGGTCCCGGTTAGGAGTCTGGCAGCCGCGTTTTGGGCGTATTGCAGTCTTTTGATGACCGATGTAGGCGCCCCTAGATAAAGGGCGTTTCCGTAATCTAGTCTGGAGTTCACCAGCCCCTGCATAAGCAGTTTCCTGGATTGGAAGGGGATCAGGTGGAGGATCTTCTGCGCTGTTTGAATGAGACCGAAGCAGGTGCCTGAGGTTTTTCTGGCCTGGGCTTTAAAGTTGAGCTCTTGGTCCAGCCAGATACCAAGGCTCTTGACTTCTGCTTTAGGGGTGGGAGGTGATCCCATGCAGGGTGGCCAAGAGAGGGAGGGAGGGAGTTTACGTGGGTTGCCCAAGAGGAGGATCTCGGATTTCTCTCCGTTTAATTTCAGGCGTGATTCCCACATCCAGTGGAAGATGTTCTCAAGGCAAGCTGCCAGGTTGTCCAGGCTTTTACTTGACTGGTTTAAAAACACCACCAGTTGGGTGTCATCGGCATACATGACTGTTTTTATGCCGAATGGAGCTATGATGTCCTCTAGGGGGGACATGTAGACATTAAAAAGTGTGGGGCTCAGGGAGGAGCCCTGGGGGACCCCACACTGGAGGGGAAGAGCACTGGACATAACTGAGCCATCGGACACCTGAAAGGTTCTGCCTTCGAGGAAGGATTTGATCCAGGACAGGGCGGTACCAGAAACTCCTTCCAAGCTGAGCCGGTGGATGAGGATGGTATGATCCACCGTGTCGAAAGCGGCGCTCAGATCGAGGAGGATCACTGCCACTGATCCTCCTGCGTATATGATGGTTCTTGCCTCCTCGACCATGGCTAGCAGTGCGGTGTCTGTTCCCTGTCCAGGTCTAAACCCTGTCTTGGATTGGCGCAGGAGATTGTTGGTTTCTAGAAAGAGGGATAGTTGGTGTTTGACAATTCGCTCGGCCACTTTGCTGATGGCCGGGAGGAGAGAAATGGGTCTAAAATTGGATAGGTCTGTTGGATCGAGGTGGGGTTTTTTAAGAAGTGCCCTGACTGTCGCTTTTTTCCAATTGGCTGGAACAGTGCCTAGTGCAAGGGAAGCGTTAATCAGTTGGGTGAATGGAGGGGCGACGGTGGCGGCGACCAGTTTTAATTTGCTCATAGGAGCTGGATCTGATGGGGCCCCGCTTTTCACGGATTGTAAAGTGGTCAGGAAAAGGTCTGTGGTGACCTGGGAGATTGTTTGGAGGCGAGGAGCCTCTGCACAAGAGGGGGGGTAGCGGGGAGTTGGGAGGAAATGGGAGATGGGAGGGATTTGAGGATATTATTGATTTTTGTTGCAAAGAACTCAGCTAGCTGGTTGCATCTGGTGCCCGATTGGTCTGGTGTGGGCAAAGGGTCTGGGGTTTTGGTGAGGAGGCGTACGATGCGATAGGTTTCTTTGGCAGAGTTTGCTGCTACTAGTATTTTTCATTATCAATTAGTCCTTTTCTTTTATCCATACTCCGTAGGCAGTCCATCCACCTGCATTCGCAGGTGCCAGATGATCCCCCAGGTTTCAACCTGATGTGCCAAACCTCACTGTTTCCAGGACATAACAGCCTAGCATCTCCTCCATGTGATTCGCCTCATTGTAGTGCTTGACCGTTGTGCATCTGATGACGCTGCGATGCTGGCATATCCTTTGTTTGTCCTCGGAAGACTGCGCTGCTGGAAGGTGTCTGCCTAGCACCCATCTAAGTGTTTCTGCCTATGGACACCCTAACACTCTCAGGTATTAGTGCATGTTACAAATTAAAATTTCATTTTGTTTCATTTCATGGATAAAACAAGAAGCACATGAATAGCTTAACACACTTTATGCAACCCCTTAGCCCTTCTGTTTTAGAGAGTACAGAGCTGTTAATACCCCTTTTCTCATTTAACCTGAAGTGGGAAAAGAACTTGCAAATTGATCAAAGGCAATTCAACACAGTACTAGGTTCTAAATACAAAAGAGTAACCCCAAGTGGTTTACAACATGCATTGGCCATCTTTGATACCTTCTGTGTGGATCACGGCTTGGAGGTGAATGTGTCTAAAACGAAGCTCATAATATTTAATCCACATTGTAGTTTTAAGTCCAAAATCGTCATGAGTGGTCGTCCTCTTGATGTGGTAAATTCATTCACCTACCTGGGGATCCACATAGCGGATAACAATAGGTGGTGTCATCATATTGATATAGCAACTCTATGCCATAAACAATTAGCTGGTGTTATCAATCTGGAACATAAGAAGTCTTTGACTAAACCAGTTAAACCAGCTTTGATGATTTATGAAGCCAAGGCAATCGGGTCTGCGCTCTATGGGGCAGAGATGTGGGGTTATGAAAATTTGAGTGCGCTCCAAATATCTGAGAATAAATGTTTGAGGTTAATTACTGGTACCCCGAATAGCACTCCATTACTGCCCTTGAGATACGATCTTGGCAGGAAGCAAATTGTGGACTTAGCCAGACTATGGCCAATCTTATACTGGCATAGGCTCTGGACTACCCCTGAGCTCGCCCACTATGCGGAAGGATTTACTGACGTTATCCAAGCAGACTGTTTCCATAAGATTACTTGGTTTAAAAAGCTAAAACTGATGTTGTTTGAGCTCGGGTTAAGTGAGTTGTGGTTTGACCCATCAGGAGCCTTATTTCCGTCTAAGTCAATCTTAAAGAACATGTATTGGGAATATGTTGGTAACGTCAGTTTGAGTAATTCTAATAATGGGTCCATGGCTGTTAGTTTTCTGGAGGTCAAATTGTTTCCTGTATTTGAAATGTACTGGGATTTTATATCTAAACCCTTAGACAGGAAACTTTTGTTCCAAATGAGAGCTGGTTCACTCCCCTTAAGATCACTAACAGCAAAATGGGGCTCTGGAGGGTCCACTATCTGCCCTGCTTGTGGCTCAGGTAGTGAATCTCTCGGACACTTTTTGTTTTCTTGCAAAGTGTATAGCGTTCCTAGACGAGTCTGGTTGGCACCTATGTGCAGAAACCTTGGTACCACATGTAGTAGAGTTGCGTTGCGTATTTTATGTACAACTTCCCTTACATGGATCATAATTGCCACTGCAAAATACCTTGGGTGGGCTTGGATCATCAGGCAGAGACTGCTAGTAATGTAACTATTCTCTGCCGATGACAAGCAGAGATTGCTAGTGAATTGACTATTCCCTGCTTATGTATTGGCAGTGTCTCCATGAAATGTATATTAAGGTTTTTAACTTTGGTCATTTAAAATCAAGATTTTAATAATGAACTTTTACACCTTCTTAATTGTTTATTAACATTGTGGCATGTTTTATATAACAGTTTTATGGATTTGTAAGTGCTTTGTATTTTCTGAGTATTTGTACATTTAATTGCTTCTTAATGTGTTTGTATGTCTTGCTTTTATGAGTAATTACTCGAATAAAGCACTTTTGAATTGAATTGGTTCTAAATACAAAAGAGTTTATATCACAGAGGCCCTCTTACAAAGCCTCTAGTAATTTCCCCATCTGGTTTGTTGCGAGGAAACAGTGCTCTAGAAAAGCATAAATAAAGAACACATAATACCTACAATGCAGAACCCACTAACATCATGCACTATACCTATAGATATTAATTGATATAGGATTTACGGAACCTTATATGATGCAAGCAAACACAAATGAAATACATGCAGTACTGCACGTGTATCCTGCTGTATCCTGAATCATGTTTACAGCATTCTCTGTTATTCCACAGACTCAACAAACCCAGGACGGCATTAAACCCAAATAAAAACACTGCAGAACAGAACACCATCATATAAGGGATACCAAAGGGTATTATGGATGGAACGTCTGACCCTGTGCCTCATGGGAACGGTCTAGCCCAAAGGGGATGATGGACAGAACATTTGAGCCAATCAAAGACTCACCCCAGTCAACTGATCTGGGTTTAATCCATCATCATTCTTTGGCTCACTCCACCACCCCAGTTCAGACATGGCCATATGCAAATCAGTCTGATCCTGTGCCTCATGGGAACAGTCCAGCCCCAACTGCCAAGCCATGTCTTCACTGGACCGGAAACAACCATCCTGGGACCGTTTTTGGGTTCATAACCCTCATCAGCCAGGCTATCTTGAATCCAGTGGCAGAGTGAGCAAGGGACCCACGTCAGGGCATACCCTGCCAACTTAGGGCGAACAAAGCTATACCTTTTATTTACTGAAAAGGAATTTCCCTTTGTATATATGGTTCATTGTAAATAATGCACCTCACTGCACTTTTTGAGCACTGAGTCATACACACGTCACTTGATTATTGATGACATTGAAATGAATAAAAAGAACATTGCTGATGAAGGATGCAGAGAGTAAATTTTGGTTTGTTTTACACATAGATGAAAAGAGACCGATGGAAACATTGTTGTTTTATTGTATGTTGTACCCCAGTTCTGAGTGGGCATAAGGGGCTGGGCCTGTATATTTTTACATGCATCATGTGAGTTGACAGGTCTGCGCCTGTGTTTTGATATGTACTAATTCAACATGACACAGAAAACAAAGGGGGTCATTACGATGATGGCTAGCAGTGCGGTGGCGGGCCTTCTGCCATCGGAAAACAATTTCCCCCCGCCACATTACAATGGCGGGGGGAACCTGACCACGACCGTGGCGGGTGCAAAGACGGCCTGCCAGGGATCCACCACAGGCAATCATTACGATTGCCTGATGGAGCGTCAGCATCAGTAAAATGGTGGCTGTGCCTAGCAGGGAGCGTCCGCCTGATTAGGATGCTGTCCACAGTCAGCCTTTCTGTGGTGGGTAAACCCCCATTGAAAGGCTTGCGGGCCCCCTTGTGTTGGGGGGAGTTGGTTGTGCACTGGAGGGGTACCAATGGTACCCCCTGCCTTTCCCTGCACTGAGTGGCAGGCACTGCATGGTGCCTGCCACGTACTGCAGGGAAATGTACTACATGCATTTTTACTATTGTGACAGGTGCTGCACCCAGCAGCACCCGCTGCAATACAGGATGCAACCACCACAGTGGTGGTCTCGTCGTAATTTCACATGCCTGCTGCCATACAGGCAGCCGGCCCCACTCACCACCTCGATGGCAGGCAGACACATCCACACGCCATCGCAATGACCCCGAAAATTAGGGAAACAAGGGTAACAGCTTTTGTTTTATCACATACATCAGAATGGCATTCAAAATCATTGGATCAGGAAGTCACCCAACAGATATCTATCCAGTGTCAGGAATTCCTGTGCCTTATTCAAAGAAGCTAATACACCTCTTTCCGATGTCGCAGGCCGTCTTTGCACCCGCCACGGTCGTGGTCAGGTCCTCTGAAATGTTATATCAGATGTTATTGAGGGGCCCAGAGCAACAAATTCAGAAGGTCCTTTCATAAATTAAACCACTGTTTGAGAGTTAAACCAAGCATTTCATCCATTTAAAGTCAATATATGAGAGACACAGCCTCTGGTCCAATCTAGTATTTAGCTGCCTCCTCACTATTAAACAAAATGTGCTTTATTTAACATCTAGAAATAGATTCTAAGGCATAGGTGCTCGTCCTTGAAAAGAAGTGAGAGGCTGGGGAATGATGACCCCTGTCTCTCCCTTCTGGTAGCCTTCCCTATGAACAACAGGTGACAATTAAGGGTCTGATTTAGATCTTGGTGGACAGGTTACTCCGTACCAATGGAGACGATTATTCCGGCTGCTGAAATAAAAATTCCATTATATCCTATGGGATTTATATTTCGGTGAACAGGACATTTGTCACCGTTATGATGGAGTAACCCATTCGCCAAGATCTAAATCAGTAACAATGCCCATCTGCTTTGTGAAGAAGGGGACAGCTTGAGATATTTTTGTGTAATTCTTACAGATGAAAAATGTTTCTGACAAGTCTGAGCTTAAGATTTTAAGTTAGGTTCTGACATAGTACTTGTGGCCAACCCACATTCAAACAAAGGATGACATTTTCTATCAGAGAATTAGAGATCAAGAAGAAGGAGAGCAAATCAGGTGGGAAAATCTAAGCAACAAAGGCGTGCAATACATTAGATTAATAGTTCCCTGCAGAAATTGATTCTAACACTGTCCAGCTGCATGTCGTTTACACTCTGTCTGTTCCATAGGAGAATGCTGCAATGTAACATTACATCTATTAATGTTATTTCCAGCTAGGAGACCGCTGCAAATGTCATTACTGGTCTCTTTCATATATTCAGGAAATGCTAGGAGTGAGCATAACTTGCATAATTTGCTGCATCTTAATTACATGAAATTACAGCCATATATGCCAAGATTGCATGGAATTACGCAAGGAGCATAACCAAGCCTTTAGTGCTATTTACTTAGCGCAAAATAAACCATCCCATTCAATATAGACCATAAAGATGCATTTTGTGCAGAGAATTGCATGAAAAGAAACAGAACACAAATAGAAACAGCTGCTCAAACACACGTGGGGGCATATTATCAAGCCTGTGCGCTAAAATTATCGCCGCTTTAACGGCCGAAAACGGCTGATAAAGCGGCGATAATGGGCTTGATAATATGTTCTGTGGAATTCCAATCGAAGCCCATGTTAGATGTCTTCACATCTAACATGTGCTTCGATTGGAATTCCATAGAGCATATTATCAAGCCCATTATCGCCGCTTTATCGGCCGTTTTCGGCCGATAAAGCGGCGATAATTTTAGCGCACAGGCTTGATAATATGCCCCTAAGTTCATTGTTCCTGTGCTCCTGCAGTAGGATTTTTGTGTCAGAATAATTACCAAACAGGCATAATCGTGTATTTTTTTGGTAATTTTGCATCAAAAGAGTAACGTGAAAATACCAAAGTTGCTCAGACTACTCCAACAAAGTTAAAACAGTCCAGGTCTAATAAGCACTGAATTCACTGGTAAAGTCAGATTTTGTAAAAGACATGATGGAAAAACTTACTTTTACAACCTTATTTTTCCCTGCCTAATGCCTCCTGGGGCTGATTTGCATTAGCTACCAGTTGCAGCCCTGTGAGTACTTAACCCTGAATGAGGTGTGGATACTGCTTCCAGAGCAGGAGAAACAAGCTTGGGTGTGATGAGGTGTTTCTTTTCCTCTTACAGGATGGCCATTTGGGTAAACCTCCACATCTGAGTTAGTGGTGTTGAAGCAATATAAAGAAGGAACATGCCTTTTTTCTTGATCCTCTTACATTTCTGAGATGAACCCTATCATCTAACTCCTTCCTTTGCTACTGATATACTGCTACTTGATCACGAAGCTAATCAACCCCGTTGTTGCTGGAATCGAAGGTAAACCTCTTTTTCACTAGTTTTCATTTACATCGTCTGTTTACCTGAGCTCTCGACTCGTGCATTTTGAAATCTCCCATGCAAGCAATATCTTACTAATGTGTAATGCATATGTGTGTGTAATGTTGTTGTTTAAGGAATTTAAATAAACACACCTGTATAATTTTATTTGATTTTCAAAATTGGTGCAAGCTGCCTTCATGATAATAGACACTTATACAAAAATTTACATTATCAAAAATTCAAAATATGCCCATACAGGTGTGTTCAAATATTTTTAATAAACCATCAAATTATAGACATATGCACTACACATTATTGGTCTAATTTAAATGTAATATAATGTAGAAATTGCACTAGACAAGGTAAATGTTTTGATTTTAAAATAAATGTCAACTCAATGTTAGTTCTAAACTTAAATCATTTCATGTATTTTCTGTATTTGATGACATTATAATTTTCTCTTTATTTTTTTAAGGTTTAATGCATATGTTTTTTTAATCACTTATGAAGTTAAAATAAACACACCTGTATCAACACTTAAAAACAAATAGAAAAATATTGGTTTATTTAGTGTAGGTGTCCATTATCATAATGAATGCTTGATTCAAAACTTTAATGTCCTTTACACAATTTTTATCACTAAGGTTTGTACTGTAAAAATATGTTATTTAAAAAACCCTGTCGTATTCTTTGTCATAAATGTCATTAATAATATGAATTTCACATTTTCATCATTAACTTTTTAAATAATCAATGAATTGTAAATGAATATTAATGTTAGAACAAACGTTAAATTTAAATCTTGTTATTCATAAATGAGATACTTCTCTCACAGTTTTATTAAAACAAATAACATAAAAGGTAAACAAAAGGGTTTCCCAGACCAATAGTCTATGGTTTTGTAGCCCATTACGTGCCTACTAAAGATATTGCCCAAGGGTAACCACCTCAGGAAGGTGCACAGAGTCAGCACCTCAAAGATATTACTTGGGAGGTGTGGGTGTGGGTTTGAAGGGTTTAGGGACAGGTAAGAGGTGAATTCGGGAGGAGGAGAATGGGTAGGATGGGTGGGAGAGGATTGGGTTTTGGAGGTAGAGGGAGCTAGAGTGTGTGATATGCGTGTGTCTGTATGTTTGGCAGCTGCATGTGGGTCTGGTGTATGTTGTGTGTTTGAATGTGTGTTTTTAGCAGGTGTTTCCCATTCTGGTGAGTGTGTGCATTTGGTTCGGTTGGTGTTGTTTTGGGGGTGCTTTTATGTGACTGTGTTTGTTTTGATGAGTGTGCTGTTGAGTTGGTTGGTGTGGTTGTGGTGCATGTGAATGTGGGTGAGGTGGTGCTTGTGGTTTTTGTGTGATGTGGTGGTCATTGTGGGTGTGGTGGTGGTTCTCATGCTTGTTGGTGTGCTGGTGGTTTTGGGTGTGATGGCGGATGTGGTGCTTGTGGGTGTGGTGGTAGTTGTGGTGGTTGTAGATGTAGTATAAATTGTGTGTGCATGTTGTTTTTGTGTTTGTACTTCTTTGTGTGTTTGTGTTTATGTGTGTCTGTTAGAGTGGGTGCCTGAAAAGAAGTGAGTGTGCTTGGACTTAGGGTGGGATTTGGGATTTGGGATTTGGGTTGAAGAAGGGACCTGAGTTGAGGCAGAAGGTTGGGCTGGTTGGGAGGCTTTGGTGAGTCAGGAGTATATATTTGCAAGCGATTGCTGCATGCAAGACATTGAACTATTAATGGGATCCTGAAAGCAGCTAAAGCCCTGGATTCAATTCCCTATCACAGTCTGAACTATAGAGATGCTGCATAAGAGGTCAATAGCCTCCATACTCAGCACAGCCGGGTTGACGGAGGCAGGGGATGAGGTGCCTGTGGCAACGGAGACCCCAGTTCTTTTAGGGGGCCGGGTCTAGCCTACTGTGGGGAAGCAAGGGGGAAGGTGGAGATGTGTCTATGAGTGGTAGCCAAGGTTAAGGCTGGTACAGTTCATGTAGGTTCCACCACCATTTGTGACTTATCACTTGTGGAGGCCTCCGAAGATGGTGATGAGCTGGTGGCCTCCTTTCCAGTCCCCTCAACCTCCATGCCATTGTGCCCATTGGAGTCAGATGATTCACCACCGGAAAACAATGGCCAGCTGCTTTCTAGCCTTCATGGGTCATGTCCCCTTCACCGGCTCTTGAAGATGCTTTAAATATGCTTTTTCTCAAAACATTTTCGTAATTTTCAAATTTGATGTGCTTTAAGGCTTTGAAACGTTGGCTTATTTTTATCATTATCTCCTGCATGTAGGGAAATTCTTCAGAAACCATTTGGTCACAGTTTTGTTATTTCAAATGGGTTTCCACATGCCCCATCTACCTACCAACAAGCACCATCTGCCACCACACCCAGACACCTGGATTCTGAGGCGCCACAGATAACCTTCCAACGTACTGCGGTGGGAGTCCAGCGGTAGTTGGTAGAGCAGGTGCGGGCGGGGCTGGAGACCATGGCGGCCACCCTAGAGAGAGTCTGTGGGAGCCTCACTCCAAATAAAGGCCCCTACTTTCCACTATGTCATCTCCAGCAGTCCCTTACTGACATCGCTGGTGTCATGAGGCAGAGTCATGAACAAATGCCCTGGCTGAAGTGGCACAAGCATGGTGACCAACCAGTTGGTGGGCAATAAGAGCCATTTTGGAGTCCATTTAGCAGAAGCTGGTCTCCCACTTTGCAGCCAAGGTTTCGTCCTACTCTGACGTTGCTGTCATATTGGAAAAGGCATTTAATCCACATCTTCTGCCCCTGATTTGTGTGTTTGTAAAAAGAACGGTGATGGATTAAACCCAGATCTGTTGACTGGGTGTGAGTTTTTGATTGGTTCAGATGCTCTGTCCATCACCACCCCCTTTTGCACCACTTTGTTCACCATAAGTTGGCAGGGTATGCTCAGACGTGAGTCTCTTGCTCACTTTGCCACTGGGTTCAAGCAAGCCTGGCTGAAGATGGCTGTAATGCCAGAAACCCGTCCTAGGAAGCTAGTTTCTGGTCCAGGGAAGGCATGGCTTGGCAGTTCGGGCTGGACTGTTCCCATGAGGTGCAGGATCAGACTGATTTACATATGGCCATGTCTGAACTGGGGTGGCATAGTGGGCTAAAGAACGGTGATGGATTAAACCCAGATCTGTTGACTGGGTGTGAGTCTTTGATTGGTTCAGATGCTCCGTCCATCACCACCCCCTTTTGTATCGCTTTGTTCGCTGTCAAAGCCCAGCTCACCTGAGTTTCTGTTCAGTTCTGATGGAGGTTGAAGACAGTCCGACCCCACCCTGAAACTGCTTGTTCCAGCACACTAGTTTTAAAACAGTGCACTAAGAACCAGAAGCTCAAGGGAAGGGGGGAAGTGTATAAAGTAAAAAAAGAGAGACAACACCGTTCTTGCGTTTCCACTGTAGAAGAGCTGCTAAAATCTGCGGTCCTCTCAGACTTCTGTAGGAACTGGTGCCTAATGAAACATAAACAAAGAACAGATAAGTGCAACCTATCCCTAAATGTGTTACTGACTAAACCTTAATCTTATTAGAAATTCTCTTCTAAAAGTACCTCTTGGATCCTGGTCTCAAGCTTCCAGGTTTGGAATGTGATACTGTTCTCTGATGTGCTTTCTATTACTGTAAAACTTCTGTAAAATCAAACGAATATCATTATCCAACGTCTAACATTCACCTTAATATAACTAAAGCCTAAATTCGTAATAGCAAACTTACTTTTCACACATTTCCAGACTTTTTATAAAACAAATACTGTACTTTTACATCAAAATACAGCAGGTAATTTGTGCTAGTCCTTGATTTACTGTTTGCCTTGCTGTCAATGGTTTCCTCTGTTCGATTCTTAAAAAAGTTCCATGTAAAATAATGTTTATTTCACAAAGTTCCACAAAGTATTCTTGTAACAAAGGGTTTGAACCACAAAGTTTGTGGGAGATATCTTGTTCCAAATTGTCTTTACATGAATCCAGAAATCGCCGATAAATTTCTTTCAGGTAATAAAAGGTTTTGCACTTACTTGTTGCTGAAAAGGGATACTGATCAGTCTAACCTTGACCTCTTTCTCTTTTGCAGGTCGGTGGCAGTGGACAGAAGAGGGGCTGAGGCAAGAAGTATCCGGAAACCAGAAGAAGGAAGAGCCAGAAGCCGCGCCTGTTGAAGTCAATGAAGGTCTGAAGAGAGCAGGAGTGCCAGCGCCAAAGGATCTGTTCTCAGGTAAGTGGGAGGTAGACGAGCACAAGCACTGGGTGAGGCTCAGGGGCTGCCTTTTATAGGCAGGGCTGGGTGTGGTTTGAAGAGCTGGGTGTGGTTTGAAGAACTGGGTGTGGTTCTCACAAGCAGGTGTGCAGAGCTTCAGTTATTATGCTAATGAGTTGAAGTAACACATGGCCTAGGGAGGAGTGTTCTAAATAAGCATTGGTAAAAGCAAGGTCCAATGTGCAAACAAGACAGCAATGTCCAAACTTGTCAATACATTGAGCAACATACACAGCAGTCTTAGGGAGGGGCTGAGATAACAAGAAAGGCTTTCAGTAGTATGTTTAAAGAGAGCTATTACAGAGACCACTAGTGCAATGAGAGGGGACATGCTCTTTGCTGTGCACAAACCCTAACAGTTCACCATAAGTTGGCATGGTATGCTCAGACGTGAGTCCCTTGCTCACTTTGTCACTGGATTCAAGCAAGCCTGGCTGAAGACGGCTGTAATGCCAGAAACCAGTCCTAGGAAGCTTGTTTCTGGTCCAGGGAAGGCATGGCTTGACAGTTTGGGCTGGACTGTTCCCATGAGGCACAAGGTCAGACTGATTTACAAATGGCCATGTCTGAACTAGGGTGGCAGAGTGGGTTAAAGAACGGTGCTGGATTGTACCCAGATTTGTTGACTGGGTGTGAGGGTTTGATTGGTTCAGATGCTCCGTCCATCACCATCCCCTTTTGAACCGCTTTGTTCGCCATAAGTTGGCAGGGTATGCTCAGACGTGATTCCCTGCTCACTTTGCTACTGGATTCAAGCAAGCCTCGCTGAATACGGCTGTAATGCCAGAAACCGGTCCTAGGAATCTTGTTTCCGATCCAGGGAAGGCATGGCTTGGTAGTTCGGGCTGGACTGTTCCCATGAGGCACAGGGTCAGACTGATTTGCATATGGCCAAAATGGGATATTGGGTGAAACCCTAATCAAGAAACATCAAGAATCCTTGTCTGAAAATTCAAAAAGACCAAGGCAGCAGACCAGGTCAAGCACTCAGGATCTTCTAGTTCTAGATTTAGGGTGGTGCAAGCTACTTCCTCCACCCGCTACCAAGAGGTGGATAAATCCGAAATATACACACACAAAATGGAAGGTGCACACAATTAGAGTCACAAAGAGCAATAATGTATTAAGTGTTTTCTTCTTTATTTAGTAAAGTTCATTGGACATAGGCACAGCCAACGCGTTTCGTTCCATCTGCCTTTAGGAACTTCGTCAGGGCAAAAGAATATATATCTGTACTGTTGCCGATGTTGGATACGTTTATAAGGATCAATCCAGTAATCACCAAATGTAGGTCAAAGTCTTAAGATCTGAAAGGACAGCGTCCTCACTAGGAAAAAGATGGAATCCTAAGGGTGTCTTCTCAGTAGGCCAGGGCTGTCTGATGTCAGGTATGCCATAAGTTGGTAATCACAAATGAGTTAAATATCCAAGCGGGCTCTAGTATATCTCGTGGGGAATTTTATAGTGTGGCTCATCACTTCGTTTTCCAGGAAGAGCCAATTACGTGGACGTAACCGCCACCAGTCCGTAATCTGGTAATGTGTTTGTGGCAATGACCACCAAGCACCTATAATAGGGTGCTCCTGTCGCATAGTTCCGTATCCCGTATCCGTATCCCGTCGCATAGTTCCGTATCCCTGGAGGCCACGGGATACGGAACTACGTAATTGGCTCTTCCTGGAAAACGAAGTGATGAGCCACACTATAAAATTCCCCACAAGATATACTAGAGCCCGCTTGGATATTTAACTCATTTGTGATTACCAACTTATGACATACCTGACATCAGACAGCCCTGGCCTACTGAGAAGACACCCTTAGGATTCCATCTTTTTCCTAGTGAGGACGCTGTCCTTTCAGATCTTAAGACTTTGACCTACATTTGGTGATTACTGGATTGATCCTTATAAACGTATCCAACATCGGCAACAGTACAGATATATATTCTTTTGCCCTGATGAAGTTCCTAAAGGCAGATGGAACGAAACGCGTTGGCTGTGCCTATGTCCAATGAACTTTACTAAATAAAGAAGAAAACACTTAATACATTGTTGCTCTTTGTGACTCTAATTGTGTGCACCTTCCATTTTGTGTGTGTAAGAATCCTTGTCTGGGTGATGCAAAAAAGTCACTAAATTAACCAGTCCTTATCCCTCTGGTAGCTATGCTCAAAAGCAGTCAGGTTCGATTGAAGGTCCATGCTCATGTCGTAACTGAAAGTTGGAAGCTTGGCCAGTAAACAGACATTCCATAAGCTCCCCAAACACTACTAACCACCCAACTACCACACACTTAAATGCATATATTTTAAGGCAAGATCATTACCCAAACACTCCATCGAAATCTGGTACCTGATCAGGGATGAGTCTACAAATCCAGTTTGTATCACAGAGACTTGGTTCAATGGGAATTCCCCCTGACATTGTTGTGTCTCTGCCCCCAAAGTATAATAAATTAAAAGGCGACAGAGTAGGATGCCAGAGCTGGTGCATGGCATAACCTTTAAGGATATGAGCATTTGTTCAAAAGAATGCTCTTTATCATCTGCTGATGGGGAATGTTAGTATTTCAACTATCCCTCACTGAACAGAGGCGGATGAATGATACTATTGTCTATAGACCACCGGGCTACAACACTCACTGTGCTGCCAAGCTGTTTTGCTTACACCACCCATGTTAAAACATGACATGTACATGGTAATTGGTGACTTTAATTTACATTAAAAAATATTTGAAGACTCACTTTCCAAACAACTAGAAATGTATATGCTAACCCTGCAAATTACTCAAAAATGTAGCTGCCTTACAAACTCTGCGGGTCATACCTTAGACTTGGTATTTTCTAATTTCAATAGCATCACACATATTTACATTTCCCCTCTCACATTGTCCGATCACTCCAGTGTAAGCTTATAAATTTCTCTTCCTGTCTCTCAAAAACAAATTTAAAAAAGCTTTTTTATCCCGTCTGTGGTTTGTTCCTCATACGCTTCCTTTAAAAATGCCCATATCTTTTCCACACACACGCACACAAACACACACACACACAACCAAACACATAGACATACACAACCACAACCACAGCCACACACAACCACACACACAAACAACCCCGCACACAACCACACACACTCAACCACACACACAACCACTCACACACACAACCACAAACACAACCACTCACACACAACCACACAACACGCACAACCACACACACCCACACACAAAACCACACACACACAAACCGGCACACACAAACACACAACCACACACACACACAACCACACACACAACCACACATACAACCACACACACCCCCAACCACACACACACAACCACAACCACACACACAACCACACAGCCACACACACACAACCACACACACAACCACACACACACGCACACAACCACACACACACAAGCACCACACTCACGACCACACACAACCACACAGAACCACACACACACAACCACACACCCAACCAAACACAACCACACACACACCCACACACGCAACCACACACACACATACACACACAACCACACACATCTACAACCCCACACACACCCACACACACGCAACCACACACAACCACACACACACAACCACAAGCACTCAACCACACACACAACCACATGCACACAACCACACACACAATCACAAATACAACACACACAACCACACACCCAAACAACCACACACACAACCACACACACAACCACACCACACACAACCACACACACAACCACACACAACAATACACAACTACACAGACACAACCACACACAACCACACACACACAAAAACAACCACACACACATTCACACACAACCACACACACACAATCACAAACAACCACACACATACACAACCACACACACACACACACACACTCAACCACACACACAACCACAACCACACACACAACCACACCATCAGTGCACACTTTTGCCAGACACAGACACCACCAGCCATCAGTGCACGCTTCCACTAGGCACACACCAACAGGCGTCAGTGCACGCTTTCACCAGGCACACACACACCCCCAGCCATCAGTGCACGCTTTCCCCGGGCACACACACACCACCAGCCGTCAGTGCACGCTTTCACAAGGCACACACCACCAGCCGTCAGTGCATGATTTCACCAGGCACACCCACAACCAGCCATCAGTGCACGCTTCCACTAGGCACACACACCACCAGCCGGCAGTGCACACTTCAACCAGGCACACACACCACCAGCCATCAATTCACAATTTCTGCAGGCACACACCACCAGCCATCAGTGCACACATCAATTGTTAACACATCCACAATTAACTATTGTAGCAATCGCAGTATGGCGCACTTTACTTTTAGTTCTGTGGGTGCGTGAGGAGCACTCCATAGGTTAAACTTATTTATCACTTTTAAGAACCGGTGCTGCGGCTAATAAGGGTAGTCAATCCTTGTTGTAAATGTGAGTTATGGCGGGTTTACAAACCCACCTAGATGCGCACTGTGCACTTGGTGTGTTACACCTTCACCCTTTTCAGAAAGAAATTTTCTTTGAACTCTATACCAGAAAATAATTATCTTTTTTAATACATGATACTCATTATTTACTGTGCATACTTATTCACAATGTTGATTATTTCATCATATCAACAAATACATCATGATATTTCATTACACTTTAGATCATACATATGCATTATTACATTCCTTCATTATTTTTTGAACATTACAATTTTCCTATTCTGCCGCAGAAAATGTGTACAATCAACATAGCGGTCATTGATATCATCTTTACTGACATCCACAGTATTGTGCATACAGTTTTCATAGCGTACATAAATATTATCCTTACTGATATTGACATTGTTATGCGTACATAGATTATGGCATGCAATTACATTGTTTCTACTGGTATTGACAGTGTTTTTGATGCATAGTTTATGACATACATTGACATTGTTCCTACTGTTATTGATGTGGTCGGACCTGTATATATCTAGGTGTGTAACGACATTCTATTCATGGATGTTACCAAACCCAAATGTCATCCTCATCTCTTTTGACCCCTGCTCTTACCCAGCCTTTCTGTTCTGCTTCTGACCCTTCTTCCTGTTACCTTTTAACCATGTTCCAAAAATCTACAGCAAAAATCTACAGCAAAAGGTTGCAATGTGTGGCATTCAATTTTTCAATGTGGTACTCCCCATTAAAGGCACAAGTATTCAGAGTTTTCAAAACAAATGGGGAGGAGAGGGTCACAGGGACATGCAAATATTTAAAGATCACTCCTGGTTCAAGTCCCCAGCTCAATACATGATCCACACAAGGAAAACAAGGGGTCTAAAGCACCACGGCATGTGGCTAGCTATCCTGAACTCCAATTAAGCTTGTGAGTTGGTGCCCTAGTCACCCTAGGTAGAATATAGAGTAACAATACAATGTTACAATGGGTCTGTGTGCATGGATTAATCCCAAAAGCTCAAAAGTAGTGATCAGTCCTATCATATGGTTCACCAATATCACGTGGTAGGTCCCTTGATCATCGAGACCATTTAACCACGATGTTGATAGTGGAGCAGGTTCAAGTCCATAAGCACTTATGGACCACCATGTGACAGCCGATCAATGATGGTTGGAAAAGTAGTGAAAACGCAGTGCAAACAATAAATTGGTGATTATAAAATAGAGTGGAATATCCTAAAAAATCTTTATTAGGCAGAGGACATGCCCCCTAATTAAAAACAGAACAGTGCGGGCGACAGTGGAAACAAATATCTGTAGTTAAACAAGGCCAACATGTTTCTGCATAGGTTGTATTTTTTCCAACCTTTGATAATTTGGTTATATTTATTATTTACACCATTTGTATAGCAGTAGCAATACACTAAGAGCAGAGGCCCTGATGAAAGCCAGGGGGACTTTTTTGCCCTGATAGGCAGAAACATGTTGGCCTTGTTTAACGACAGATATTTGTTTCCACTGTTGCCTGCACTGTTCTGTTTTTAATTAGGGGGCATGTCCTCTGCCTAATAAAGATTTTTTAGGACATTCCACTCTGTTTTATAATCACCACTTTATTGTTTGCACTGCGTTTTCACTACTTTTCCAACTATCATTGATCGGCTGTTGCATGGTGGTCCATAAGTGCCTATGGACTTGAACCTGCTCCACTATCAACATCGTGGTTAAATGGTCTCGATGATCAAGGGACCTACCATGTGATATTGGTAAACCATATGATAGGACTGATCACTATGTTCAATTTGATGGTTATCCACTTTCGAGCTTTTGGGATTAAGTAAATTGGCACTATATGTACGTAAATCCATGCACACAGACCCATTGTAACATTGTATTGTTACTCTATAGGCTACCTAGGGTGACTTGGGCACCAACTCACAAGCTTAATTGGAGTTTAGGATAGCTAGCCACACGCTGTGTTGCTTTAGACCTCTTTTGTTCCTTGTGTGGATCACAAGTATTCAGAGTACATTATCTCATTGTTTCATTGGCATACCTATTGCCCACTGCCAAATAGTTAGTGCCATTTTGAATTGTGGCACACCTCACAACTGCAATCTGGGCGGATAACTGTCAATTCTTCAGAAGGTTATAGACACTACCACCATTAAGTATTAGGGACACTGAAGAGGTCATAAACTCACTTTGTGACCATAACTGTCCAAAGCCATGAATGACACGAAAGCTATACTGACTATTTGTGAATAGCCACACTTAGCTGGTCTGACACAGCGTGCTCTGGTAAGAGCAATCAATTTGGCCACTTGTCCTGAATTGTAAGTCAGGAGGCTTCACAACTTCTGAGACATTACAAATTATGTAGGCAGCCCTCAGGTTTCCATCATGGTCACATGAGCAGGGGCTATCAATAAACATCCCATACTCTGATTCAGGTAGTGGCACATCTTGTATGTCAGGTCTCAAGTTGGTGCTTAGTTCAATCAATCAATCAACCAATCAAGGGATTTGTAGAGCACACTACTCACCCACGAGGGTCTCAAAGCACTGGGGAGGGGGAGTGAGCAGCTCTGTTAGGGTCATTTGAAGAGCCAGGTCTTGAGAACCCCTCCGAAACAGAAAGCAAAAAGGAACTGGCTATCCTCATATAATGCTATAGAAAAAAAGGCTTGACTCAAATTAATGCAAAAACAACAGTTGATGGACAGAATGCAGAACAATGTCATAGATTCACCCCAGTACAGCGATCTGATTCAAAATCCATCGTTTTTTTGCTCACCACGCCATTCCAGTTTGAATCAAGCCATATGCAAATCAGTCTTGACCCTGTGCCCCATGGGAACAGTCCAGCCCGAACTGCCAAGCCAGGTCCTTCCTGGACTGGAAACAAGCATCCTAGGACTGGTTTCAAATTATTGACACAAATTAATGACAGAGAACCACTCACCTGGAATCTGAATCAAAATCACAGCTGGATTCAGTACCACAGAACAACAAGGAATGACAATAGAGTTAGCCTTTCTGAAATCTTGTATGATGCAGTACTTGCCACTGGGTTTATGTAAAATCATGATTGGCGAGTAGCATGATCCCTCCATAATCTCCTTTGGAATGCCTTGCTCTATTATCAAATTAATCAAAGGAGTAATCCCAGCAATGATTTCAGGAGTCAGATTGTAATCTGGGATTCTCAGGTCTTCACTATTATGCAGACTGCCTTACACCTTTGATGAGACCTATGCCTTTCCCTGAAAAGTCCCTGTTGCTCAGCTCTTGGGGCAGATTATATTTTGTCAGCATATTATCTGGTCTCTGTCTAACAAATTTAAGGACATTGTCCTCATCATGAGTCTGAAACTCAATACTGTTTGGGGTACAATAGATGGAACAATTTAGCTTGCACAAGAGATCTCATCCAATTCGCCTCAAAGGACTCTGTTTTGACACGTACTGCTTATGAAACTGGACTAGTCATTTGTTTTTTTGCAACTCCTACAAATTGAATTCTTTTTCCCGAGAGGTGTAGGTTGGGAACCTCTGCTGTTCTCACGGGAGAGTAGGTAGCACCAGTGGCAATGAGAAATGAGACGTGTTTCCCATTTACCTCACCATCCACGAATGGACCACTATGGTCTACCTCTAAGGTAGTACCAAGTATGCAATCTTCCTTACCTTCCAGGTCCTTTAATTGCGAAAGGTCTGAGCTGTAATCATCGTCTGTATGTATCATAGAGTACTGTTGAAAAGTACCCTGATGCACGAAGGGACTGGTGTTTACATTGGGAATTTGATTCACATTATATCTTTGGTCATTTGCATTTTGTTGTGGCATTGGGTCTTGCGGAATGTGTATCATCTGAGATGGGCAAACAAAACAGGCACATTGGGATTGTAAACTCTCAGTCTCTGTACTTGCTGTATCTAAACCATAATATTTCCTTGTGATGACACAAATTTACCATTCTTAACCTAAATCCCATTAACCATGTTACTAGTAATAAATCAACATTTGCGCTTCCAATGCCCTAGCCTGCAACAAACATGGCATGAATTTGTCTTTTTCAAATTCTGCACATAAACACCCCTACTCTGATCAATTGAGACACCACGTCCTCCCCTACCATACTGTTAAAACCCATGACCACCTTGCATCTTTGGGACTCCCTACTGATACACTCCCTGCATGGGAGTAATATTTCT
Source organism: Lissotriton vulgaris (assembly GCF_964263255.1). Classification (NCBI taxonomy): domain Eukaryota; kingdom Metazoa; phylum Chordata; class Amphibia; order Caudata; family Salamandridae; genus Lissotriton; species Lissotriton vulgaris. Next base: position 1,024,784,626 of record NC_141696.1, on the reverse strand, counting down.
AACAAACTGTTGATTCAAACCTCACTGTGCAGCTTTGATTTGTGCTACAATATCTTTTGCTTCAGGCTCTTGTATTAATGCGTCACTGCAGTGTTTGGTGCATCTCAGTAATTCATCAATGGGATTACTTAGTCAACAAACCAAATGCTGTTAAATCAGGGAACTAACCTCTGGTTTCAAACCATACACAAATCTGTAAACAAAATGTCTCATATCTTTTGACTCTGTGGTCTCTGTCTCGCAGAACTGTTCAAATGCCTGCAACAGTCTTTCATTGTAAGTGTGTAGTGATTCCTTGGTTTCTTAGGTTGCTCTGTCAACCTTGACCCAATCAAACTTTTTAGGTGAGATTTTTGATTTCAGAAATATGACCACCTGCTTCCCTCACCTCGGCTGCAAGGACTGGGTGGATAGCCCGGGAATCCAGAGTCGGAGCTCTTTTAATGACTGGTGCCATCTCGATGTTTGTGGCCAACACGGCCCCCTGGAGGCCAGTCTTTTTCAGCTTTTGTTAGACCAATTTGGCAGTGTCTCCCTCTCTGGGCCTGTTCTTGCTTTTCCCTGTCCTTCTATCTTTTTCGGTAATAGTGCAATATGTGGGTCTGTATTTCTCATCAAGGTTTGGTGTCTAGCCCTACTACTCTATCTAGTCCAGTCTGGATCTCAGTAGGCAGTCCATTCTTGAGGATGTTGTAGAAGAATACAACCTGAGGACCTGTGTTGTTCCAGGGCTGCCTTGTCTCTTGTCCCCATCGTTCTATCATTATATCTAGGGAATCAGTCATGATATCCCCAGACTTCATGGTTTCTGCCACCAGTCCTCTTACATCAGGCCTGTCAGGGAATATCTCCCTCAAGGCTGTCCAGATCTGGTGTCTGAATGAGTTATATCCACCCTGTTATGCTCGGTGTTGATCAGCGTGAGTGTGGGTCTGCAGGCTCAGAAAAACACTGTGTCAGCCTGTTCCCAGATGAGGCTCCTGAGTAGACTTTTGATGTCCCCTATTGCAAAGTTTATACTAAGTATGGGCGCATTTTGGGAATTCACGTATCGAAAGCGTACTCGCGGTTAGAAAAATACGGGAACTTTCGTGAGATTGCGGATTTTTTTATTTTTGCGAGTTCGCAGGTTTTTTTTACCGCGGCTACCGCAAAGTTCCCCATGCGGTCGTATATGGGCGTGGCCATCTAGTTTTCACTGTTCGCGTTGGGTATTTACGTTTCTGGGCACTAGTTGTGCATTTCCTGTCCCGGGGCGCAATTGCGTGTTCGCGTCCGTTTTTTGCGTGCTTGCGGGGAAAATATTGCACAAACTTACCCACGTGGTTGCAATGGGCGCGGCCATATTGTTTTTAATTCATTGCTATGGTTCTGGGCATGCCTTTTCTATCCTGCTTCAATCTTTGTAATCCTTTGTTTGTTTGAACTTTTTAAAAATCTTTTTTACTCATTATCTATCTCTCTATTTTTGTACATCTATATTTTGTGTTTTTTTCTACTTTTTGTTACGTTAATAACTACTTTTTTTTTAGCTCTCTCTTTTCTTTTATTTACTTTTTTTCCCTATTCTTTCCTATTTTTCCTTTCTTCAACCCAGGACCATGGCAAAGGGAGCTAGCAAGTCCAAGGGGAAGAGTCCCGCACCCCGCAGCCTACTCCCTTGTGGTCGTTTAAGGAAGAAGTCTGTAAGTCCCAGGGAGATCTTCAGCGAAGTGGAGGTGGCCGCACTGGTCTTCTTTGTGCAGCCCGAAGACCAACGCAGCAGGCGCCAGCTATGGGGTAAGGTGTGCCAGGCCATGTATCAGGAGTCAGGGGTCCGGCGCACCTAAAACCAGGTGACGCACCTGTGGTCCGACATACTGGACTGGGAACAAGACCTGCTCGACCTGCTTGGCGTCGAGATCCCTGGGCTTGGTGAGTAGTACAAGTAGCTATTTATTAACTACTTTGTTTTCTTCTGCTCTGTGTTATATTGCAAATATATGTTTTTTCCGAAGAGCAAGAATGCTGCCGATTACATTGCAGGTAAATTATGTTTCAAAATCTTCTGTGATTGCAGGTGCTCACCTGCTCAGTCAGTGGCGGTGCTACTATGCTTACTTGTTTTCAATGTTGTGCTCATTTGGCCTGAGTGATTATGTATGAGTGTACTTTACAGAACTGCATAATGCTAGAGAGACTAGAGACTCAAGTCCAATCCTTCCTTTGTACTCCTGCCACTAAGAAGAAATAGTGGTGGTGGATTGATAGGTTGAGTATATTATGACTTGTTATTTAGTAGGACATTTTTTTGTGGTTTGCAATCATGAAGGACAGTGTCTGTCACTTCGCGTGCTGCTGAGTGCTGCCAGTCCTAGTAGAACCTTTTTGTAGTTGGTTTAGTGAGTTACATAACTTTCCAAGTAGACCGACGGTCCACGAATCCAGCAATACTAATATCCTAGTGGACCACATCAGATAGATCAATAAATTTGGTGCAATTGTTGTTTATTTCCCCGAAATAATTTGTTATTGTTTTTTTGAAATGTTTGATTTCATTGACAACAATCATCCATGTTTATGTCTTTTTCTTTCATGTACATCAGCTCCTCCCAGAAGCAAGAGGACAGAGGTGGCGGTGGCGGCGCCGGCAGAGCAGGAAGGCCAGGATTGGTCCACCGAGGGCTCTTCTGCTGGCCCCAGTAAGTTTTCCTGTTAATATTAATAATTATACTTCCCTAACTTTTACAGCACCTATTTATTCCAAATGTTCATCATAATTCTATTTTTTCTTAAATCGTCTTTAATCTTCTTGTAGACTGTTTCTAAATTCTTATCCTGCCTCTACTATGACTCTCTGTGCTACTACTATTTATTATTATTAGGCTGTCTGTGTAGCTAGCTAAGCTTGCACAGTTGGCAAAAGGTGTTAAACAAAACTCCTATTCAGCAATAGCTCTAGGCACTGAGTGCAGTCCTCTGGGTTGTCAATAATGTCTATTGAAATCTTCATAATGTTTATGCTTTGACAATTCCCAACAATAAAATGTCAATGTCCACCAAGAATAAAATACTAGTTTACTTTTTGATTTGATTGCAGGGACTATTCTGCACATACAGAACTATGGACAAGAAATAGGGCATTGGTGATAATAGGCACAGTTAGACTTTCCACATACCTCAGTCATAACAGAAGTTGAACCCCCAATCTCCTTACTGACTAGCTAGTGTGTCAGAGTCATTATTTTGGTCCCGAATGTAGCAATTATCCCCAATGATTATACAACCCAGAACATAAGACTACGGAGTCAGAGTCCTGGCCTCTGAGAGTCACGGAATCATACTTGCAAATTGCAAACCCTTTCGCGCACTCACTCATGACCAAAAACCACAGAGTTTATGTACGTTTTAAAGCCTTATTAAAAGTAAAACAACTAGCTCTGTGTGTACTCTGTATATTAATTTTCAAATGTGCATTACATAAAAACATTTATTGAAATCAACTTCATAGAAGAGAAACAGTGAACTCTTGAAAACTGAACAGTGGCTGATTTTACACATTAATTGTGGGAGACCCCTCACCTGGTTAGAACTTAAAGTACTGGTGGTGATGATGATGAGTAACATACTGTTCTTGTTCGTAGAAGGGAAGCTTCTGTCTGTTATGAGAAAAATGGTGCGTGTTAAAAAGCAAGCATTCATCAGTTGTGCCAAAAAGTGTAGCACGTTATGGATAAGCATAAATAAAAACACCCTCCCCTTCCGAAAGGGGAATTTTTAATTTAGACTAGAGAGTCACAAATAATTAAAAATATGAAATGTATTTTCTAGACGGAACACCATCGGCACAGCCCACCAACAGTGCGGAGGTGGTCACTCAAGGGGCGGATCCGGTGCCACCAGTGCCAGCAGGAACTGCTGTGGGGGATGCCTCGGTAGTCGCAGGCAGTGGTAAGCTATTTAATTCCTTACTTATTGAGATTGCAGAGTAGGCTTGCTGCAGGGGTGTATATGTATGTTTTACAGTACACGTACACTTTACTGTTAAGAAGACTTACAAATTTAGAACTAAGTTTTTGTCAACAGGTAGAAGACAGTCACCCTTGACTTCGCATTAGCAATAGCATTAGCGGCGGGAGTTGACGAGTAACCAATGGCCTCCTCTAAATTTGACTTCAACTCAGCTGTGAAAGTTTTATCGAGAAGCCAAGTCAGATCAGAGATGATCTTGATGGATGGGATGAACGAAAGGGGAAAAAAGGGTGTAAGGAAGCGCGATCGAGTTAAATTAATGACTGGCAAAGAATGATACATGTTTTTTAAGGATCTATGATGTTACAACGCGTTATTTTACAACGCAGGCTGTAACATCGCAACTTTTACAACGCAGGTTTCATTACATCGGATGCCATTACAACGCAGGACATTACATAGCAGATGCTATTACAACGCATACCATTACATCGTAAGTATAGGTAAGTATATCTTTTTAAAAAAAAGGAAATTAAGTTAATTTTAATAATTTAATTTAACAAATATAATGAAATTAATTTTAAAATTGTAAATAATTTAATTTATTTAATTTAGTTTAATTAAATTTAAAAATGGAATTCATGTAATTTAATTAATTTAATATAATTTTATTAATTTAATTTAATAAATTTTATAATTGTAATTATTTTAATTTAATTAATTTAATTTAATTAATATAATTGAATTAATCTTAAAATTGTAATTAATATAATTAAATAAATGTAACTAAATGTAATTAATTTAATTAATTTAATTTAATTAAAGTCGTACTTTAAAAAAATAAAACCTAAAAATACCCCTGTACCCCAAAACCCAAACCCAGCCCTAAAAACTAAAAATACCCCTGTACCCCAAAACCCAAACCTAGCCCTAAAACCTAAAAATACCCCTGTACCCCAAAACCCAAACCCAGCCATAAAACCTAAAAATACCCCTGTACCCCAAAACCCAAACCCAGCCCTAAAACCTAAAAATACCCCTGTACCCCAAAACCCAAACTCAGCCCTAAAACCTAAAAATACCCCTGTACCCCAAAACCCAAACCCAGCCCTAAAACCTAAAAATACCCCTGTACCCCAAAACCCAAACCCAGCCCTAAAACCTAAAAATACCCCTGTACCCCAAAACCCAAACCCAGCCCTAAAACCTAAAAACACCCCTGTACCCCAAAACCCAAACTCAGCCCTAAAACCTAAACATACCCCTGTGCCCCAAAACCCAAACCCAGCCCTAAAACCTAAAAATACCCCTGTACTCCAAAACCCAAACCCAGCCCTAAAACCTAAAAATACCCCTGTACCCCAAAACCCAAACCCAGCCCTAAAACCTAAAAATACCCCTGTACCCCAAAACCCAAACCCAGCCCTAAAACCTAAAAATACCCCTGTACCCCAAAACCCAAACCCAGCCCTAAAACCTAAAAATACCCCTGTACCCCAAAACCCAAACCCAGCCCTAAAACCTAAAAATACCCCTGTACCCCAAAACCCAAACCCAGCCCTAAAACCTAAAAATACCCCTGTACCCCAAAACCCAAATCCAGCCCTAAAACCTAAAAATACCCCTGTACCCCAAAACCCAAACCCAGCCCTAAAACCTAAAAATACCCCTGTACCCCAAAACACAAACCCATCCCTAAAACATAAAAATACCCAAACACCCCAAAACATATACCTCAGTACCCCAAAACATATACTCCTATACTCATACTTATTTTAAAAATTACTTAAATTAATATATTTAATTTATAATATTAAAAAACATAAATAAATATATTTATTTATAATTCAAATTAATTAAATTAATTAAATAATATTAAATAAAATAAAATAAAAATTATATACTTACCAATACTTACGATGTAATAGCATGCGTTGTAATAGCATATGCTATGTAATATACTGCGTTGTAATGGCATACGATGTAATGGAACCAGCGTTGTAAAAGTTGCGTTGTAACAGCATTCCGATGTAAAAGTTGCGATGTAACAGTAACATACCGTTTTTTAATGCAGGCAGAGGTGGCTGGTAGGAATCTGATGCATGGCCGGTTGAAGCAAGGATGGGTGGAAGGAGAAAGAAAAGAGGATTTCCTGGGTGGGTGAAACAGAAACTGAATTTGTGCCCAATATATCCTTTGGGTCAAATTCAAATGCAAGTCAATCACGCATGCATGGGTGGCGGTTTACAAAATAAAATAAAAAGGGTGTTTTTCGGTGAGAAAAAGTAGGGTTTGTCCAGTTGAGACATTAAGAAGGATGATTGACATTTACTTTGAATGGATGGATGCCTGGATGGTATCTTCCTCATAGATAGCATAGGTGTATGTAGAGTAGACAGAGTAGACGATCACTGAATGAAGAGTGTTAGTTTGAGGAGCATGTAGCACCGCACGTCCGTGCCAGAGTAGCAAAGCCGAGGAAAGTAGAAAGTAGAAGTCGTAATTTTTCAGAATACTCCCTTGACTAACAGTAGTTTGCAAGCACAGCATATATTGTGTATCTTTATTGTATAGTTCACATCATCAAGTCAAGTCACAAGTGCCTTCCTCCAGCGATTACAGGGACCACTCACTAACTATGTTATTAAATTTTTTTTCAACTCTGTCATTCATGTGTGGTCTATCAGGATTCACTCAATCAATAAAAACAAAGGGCCTCATTAGGATGACGGGCGGACTTTTTCTGCCCACCACCCTATCGGTATACTGGACACATCCTTCATTTTTAGCATTGTGGCGGGCGGTGCACTCTCCACCGCCTGCCACAATGCTAAAAATGCATTTTCGCATTTGCATATACAAAGCGGCAGGCACCGCGCAGTGCCTGCCTCTTTGTACATGCAAATTACACCCCCTGTGCACCCCCACCTCGGCCTTCACCAGGGGGGCCCGCAGGGGCCCCCCAAAGCAAAGACCGCCTGCCTTTCCATGGTGGCATCACCGCTGCGGAAAGGCACCCATTTGCAAGCATCCAAATATGGATGGCGGTGTCTGATAGACACCGCCACCATATGATCCCTTTTCCGCCCCGGCTGTAAAGCGACCGGGGCCGAAAAGTGGGGTAGGTGTTTGCCTCCACTGCGGTCCCCCCCGCCATTGTAATGTGGCGGGGGAAAGGGTGGCAGGCGGGCATTTCTGTCTGGCGGATCGCCACTGCCACCATGGCGGTGGCGATCTGCCCAACATCGTAATGGACCCCTAAGCAACTAAAGTCATCCCTTATATAAGCAAATATCATGTGAAGGGATAGATGATCATAGATGATCATATTATCTTCTTCATTTTCTTTTTGTAGTAGTCAGGGGAAAGGCAGGGTGAAAGTTAAATTAATTGAGCAGTAGCCCTTGTTGTAACTTGTAACAGAGTATGGCCAGTGCCACCCGTAATACAAAAGTAAGAGCTTCCTCACCTGCATGTACTGGTAACAGTAACATGAGTCTGCATCATCATGGCTTGCGTCTGTTTTTCCTGGGTGCAAGCTGACTGCGCCGGTTTCCACAAGTTTACGTACTAATTTCGCTAAACAAGAGAGAAGAAGACTAGTGTACTGTCTGAGTCTTATGTGGTGAGTTCATAGTGCTAGTAGAATTCCTGAAACTCTCACTAATGTGAGAGCAGAGGCCGACGAAGTGGGAGGTTAGATATATAGTTACATGCCACAAATGTTATGTTCTGTGCTTGCAAGTAGCTAGTGCTACTGTGACACAACTTTCTGTTGAATTATTTTGTGTTAATCTTAAAGAGTATTGGTAACAGTATTTTTTTCTTTCTTCATATAGATACTCCTTCTAAAGTATCAGGGAAAGAGTTGGCTATCTGGGGCAGGCGAGGGAAGCTGGAAGCAATTGTCACCGAATATCGGCGGCTGGTGGCTCAGGAGGAGGAGGATGACTCTCAGTCAACAACAACAGCTGCATCCTCCTCCACTGCCCCTCAGTCATACAACCAGCGCAATCCTCCAGGGTACGGTGCCGTGGTCCGGCAGCCACCCGCCGCTGCCGAGCAGCAAAAACAGCAGCTGCCCCCCACAGTACCTGCAAGGCACGTGTGCACCGCCTAACCCTGCGAGTGGCTTATCTTGAGCAGGAGGTGGAGAGGCAGAAAGTCCTGCTCAAGGCCCTCCGTAGGGAGCTGCATTACCACCTGGCCAGAGGACACCCCTGGCCAAAGTAGAGACTGTCCCTTGCCCCTTTTTAAAAGACTTTTGGGGGGTGGGAATTGGGCGTTGGGGTTTTTGGACTTTTGGGGACATTTCATAGACATTGGTTGGTGTTAGGGAGGGGGGTGAGTCGGGTCTTGTGGTATAATTTATTTTTGTTAGGGTCGAAATAATTATTTATGTTCCACTCAAGCATAGCATACACGTTTTTACTGTTTTGTGGGGAGGCAGGGGGGTTAACTGTACGTTTGTTTTCCTGAAACTTAACTGGCTGGTTGATTCAAATTGTCTATGTAATCACCCAGATTTGTACAAAAGTGCCACTGACAGAGTTAGTGAATTCAATTGTCCTACTACTTTACTAGTACTACCGTCAGTCTCTCCTCTCCTCCTACTCCATTATTCTTCCTCCCCCAAAATGCTTATCTTACCTGTGATTCGTGTTTGAGAATAGGGCTAGGCTCAGGGCTAGCTGCATGGCAAATGGCGATTAAGGTTGGCTATGGAATGCTGGATGGATGAAATGGCATCGTTGTGGTAGTAGTAGTAATAGGACACACTGGCAGTAGCAGCATATGAAATAAAAGGAAATGAGACATTGAGTGGCCTGAGAGGAGCATTAGAACAGTACGATAGTACAGTACACAAGAACAGTGCCATAGATTGTAGCCTAAGCAAAGCTAAAGTATTCAATCAAAAGTTAGCTACTAGTTGCGTGGAATATGGCTACTACAAGAACTAGTACTGAAGGACACAGCAGCATAAGCTTTCGTCACGTGTAGGAGGATGTTGTTGAAGATGAATCCACTCGATGGCAGACATTAAATTCTGACTTGATTTGCAAATACTCAGGGGTGTGTGTCAAGCAAAATAAGAATATATCCTCGGATTCCTTGACCTGCCTTGAAATTGATTTTATGTTGCTTTTGATCTTTTGCCCCCTTCGCAAGTGTGTGGAATTATTGGTTTCATTTAGTCACACCTCAATGAAAACCATACAGCCCGGGGGAAGAGGGTAGGGTTTGAAAAATGGATGGGAATGGGGGTTTTGGGAAAGTTTTTTGGGAGAGAGAAAAAAAACAACAGCATGGACAAACAACAAATGAAGAAAAACAAATCTTTGGATACGAAGATATCCATAAATCTTTTAAGGGACATAAAGAAGTGCATGCATGAAGTTGTTTGCTAAATGGATGGTTAGGTTACTGCAAAGAAGTACTTACTACAACTTACTTACTAGTACTAAACAATTAGACAGTACAGGGCTGCAGTAATTACGCAATTTCACTTGCCTATCTGCTCAAAGAGAGAATAAACACTTAGTAGTCCATTACATTAGTTTCAAAAATAGCAAAGAAACATATCAAATAGCTGTAGGGATGAATTTGAAGCAGAGAGCAAACACACAGAGTCGCACTCATAGAAGTTCACAACAATAACATTATTTAAAAGATAAGGACAAGTGAAGTGGATACTGTAACTATATGTTGTAGTTGTCCTGGTCAAATTGGAAAGTTGCATTCATCCAGCCATTCCTCTTATTCGCGGTACTTCTCCATTCCATCGGGCGCTCCGTCGATCAATCTTGGTGACCACACTGTCCACTGCCTACCTGACGGATGCGGAATTGCGGATTGCTATGGTAAGCCTGAGTTAATTTTTTACCCATCGCACAGGGTAAGTGCCGGCCTGTAATTGTCGATGGAAAAACAGAAAAGGATATTAAAACACCCCGGAGAAAAAATATAAGGTACGTGTGTAGTGCAAAAATAACAGTTTCACTTTCAGAGGCGACAGTATTACATAAATGCATCATTTCTAAAGTGACTACTCTGAGTCTCTGTTTCCAGGATAATAATTAGCACACAGCAGGCCAGGGCCATGCAGACGGTCAAGGCAGGCACCACTGAGTGAACCAACCTCCATGTAGCAAACCTCTTTGACACAGACGACAAAGCAGATCTAATTTTATACAGCAAGCCACATAGCCGCAATTTTACATGAACCGCTGTCTAGACTCTGGCATAACACTACACTGGCTCGACTACTCCATACCACGACTAGACAGACATGTAGTTCTGCTGTGGTTGTTGTTGACTTGTTTACCTGTTTGCCACTCATGAAATGGCCATAGTTCTTCCGTAAAACGACGATGATGATCCATCCATCCCAGTGAGTGACTGTTAAGATATTATGTAACTTTGGTCATCATGAACCATCATCATGGTGTTGGCAAACTCTATGATGTTCATGCAGTCACAGTCTACACACAGCGAGTCCAAGGACATTTTCTATATTAAATGATGCAACGTAGTGGCCCCTGCAGTAGAAGTACAATTTGCATTAAACAAGGTAAACAGAGTAGACTTGAGTTACATTTAGTGTGTAAAAGATTAAATAATAACAGAACACATAGGATTCATTTCATGCACACAAACAAACAGCAATTGCTTATATCAGAGCCAGACAGTCAGTGTTGTCCACTGCATGCCATCTCATCATTCATTACCTGTTCCACTTTTTGTCAGCATCTTATTCTCAAGTGAAGTGCCACAGGGCAGCCTTTCGTGTCAATTTCAGAAGAACAGTCAGCATAGTCAGTCATTCCAGTCCCACTTCTTTTGAGCCAGTGTTGTCCACTGCATGCCATCTCATCATTCATTACCTGTTCCACTTTTTGTCAGCATCTTATTCTCAAGTGAAGGGCCACAGGGCAGCCTTTCGTGTCAATTTCAGAAGTAACAGTCAGCATAGTCAGTCATTCCAGTCCCACTTCTTTTGAGAGGACTCGTCTACGAAGCAACAGTTTCTTGATTCTGCGTAATCCGGCCATCTGTCTTGAGGGAAATGGATAGGGGGAGTCTGGGGGAGGAGGATAGAGGAGCATGACAGAGTTGTGAACTTCTGGAATGCAGACAGCGGCACCTTCAGTATGGAAATAAGACAAAGACAGTGCTGCTGACGGATTTGTTGTGATTAGAGTTGTGTTGTGCTAAAAGTTGCAAAACAAAGAAAGACACACAGGTATAAAAGTGAATAGGGACGAAAAACAAAGTAAGTATTTCAAGCCTAGGTGTCAAGGAAGTAGAGCTCGTCCTCAAACTCTGTGAATTGAAACTGGAGTAGGTCAGCTAACAGAGAAGAACTTCCATCACCTAAGTGGGTGTCCTCTTCTTCTTGCGTGGATTCACGTATTTTGTAATCAGGTGGTATGAAGTGCTGATTCATCTTGATCATTGTTAACCTCTCCACATTTGGGCGAGAGGCGGGTCCTTTTTGAAGTTACAACGGTACCAGCAGCACTGAAAACATGTTCAGAAGACACGCTTGCGAGTGGGCAAGCCAAATGATTTATAGCCAGCTTGGTGATCAGTGGCCATTGAGGCCTTTTCCCATACCAATACACCAATGGGTTCTGATCAAAGAAGACCTCTGTTGGGTCATTCAGATAGGCCTGCACCATCCACTCAAGGTCCTCCAGGGGTGCTCCACTTTGCGTTCCACCTGTTGCCTTTGCATCAACACTGGAACGAGCAAACCCTTGCTGAGTTAACCAATCCCCTTCTGACAATAATATTGCTGGGCCTGCTGCAGGTGATGATGATACTGTTGCTGGTGTTGGTAACGGCTCTGAGGGGAAGTGACTGCCTTTGGCTACAGAAGTGGACCTTGATGCCGGATGGCCTGCTGCTTCAGTAGTACTTGTGGTGGTTCCTTCAATTTCCTGCCGCTTTTTTTCAAACCGAGTGGCTGACAGAGCTAGCCAATGTTTGTACTTGGAAATATCTGCTTCAGAAAAAGGAATGAATGTATTGCTGGCCAGTGCCTTTATGTACCATGGATCCAGAGTAGTGGCACAAATGTAATGTTGTCCTGAATGTATTGTTTTAAGCTTTGCATTGTCAACTAGGAGGCTTAATAAGCTCTCCACCAACTGATATGCGTCTTGTTTTTCAGCATCAACTCGGAACGTTGAAGACACCGCCTTCAGTTGGTGCTCTGGCATGCACAACAATTGGATAGCTTTGCCCAAAGTACAGTCCTCCTTGCTGACTTCACGCGTGAACACCTCAAAAGGACGAAGCATGTCTATCAGGCTTTTAACTAGGTCTCATTCCTTCACCTCTAGTCTCATGTCTTTCATAGAAGCACCCAGTGCGTGAAAGACATAATCATTGATTACCAAGTACTGCTCAAACAGACGATCATGCATGTAGAAGGTTGAGTTCCAACGTGTTACCACCTCCTGGATGAGTCCTCTGACTGGCACTCTACGGTCATGTTGAATGATCCTCAGCTGCTTCCGGGCCTTAAAAGAATGGCTGAAATGTGTGCAGATTCTTCTGCAGGTGGTTAGTAACTTGCTGACTGTGTTTTCTTTTTGCAAGAAATGTTCAGATTTCTAGTTTTGGCTTTCCGGATGTTACTTAGGTGCGCCTCCAGCTGGATGCTGTGGGGTTTTTGGAGATGACCTCTCTGGCCTCCGGTACCATATTTGGTACCAAGCTTACCCCGATTAATTACTTGTTTACAAATCGAACAAATGACTGGGGGCCGACTCACAGAACTAACTTAAGACAAAATCCTAAACTTACTACCATTTTGGTATTCACAGAAGGCACTTACTCATTTTGGTATTCACAGAAGGCACTTACTCATTTCGGTGTTCACAGAAGTTAGGAGTCCTAACTTTAGGACTCCTAAATGCCTTCTGTGAATACCGAAAGTCTTAAAATTACTATTTTTCGATATTTAGTAGTAGTAAAGTTAGGACTCCTAAATGCCTTCTGTGAATACAAAAGTCTTAAAATTAGGATTTCTCGCAATTTAGTTGTAGTAAAGTTAGGACTCCTAACTTTAGGACTCCTAAATGCCTTCTTTGAATACCGAAAGTCTTAAAATTAGGATTTTTCTCAGTTTAGTAGTAGTCAAGTTAGGACTCCAAACTTTAGGACTCCTAAATGCCTTCTGTGAATACCGAAAGTCTTAAAATTAGGATTTTTCACAATTTGGTAGTAGTAAAGTTAGGACTCCTAACTTTAGGACTCCTAAATGCCTTCTGTGAATACCTAAAGTCTTAAAATTAAATTTTTTTGCAATTTAGTAGTAGTAAAGTTAGGACTCCTAACTTTAGGACTCCTAAATGCCTTCTGTGAATACCGAAGGTCTTAAAATTAGGATTTTGCTCAACCTCACTACTACTAAACTGAGAAAAATTCTAATTTTAAGACTTTCGGTATTCACAGAAGGCATTTAGGATTCCTAAAGATAGGAGTCCTAACTTTACTACTATTAAATTGAGAAAAATCCTAATTTTAAGACTTTCGGTATTCACAGAATGCATTTAGGAGTCCTAAAGCTAGGAGTCCGAACTTTACTACTACTAAATTGCGACAAATCCTAATTTTAAGACTTTCGGTATTCACAGAAGGCACTTAGGAGTCCTAAAGTTAGGAATCCTAACTTCTGTGAATACGGAAATGAGTAAGTGCCTTCTGTGAATACCAAAATGAGTAAGTGCCTTCTGTGAATACCAAAATAGTAGTACGTTTAGGATTTTGTCTTAAGTTAGTTCTGTGAATCGGGCCCTTGGTTTTCCGCCTTTTTGCTCATACTAAATGTTGGACAGGCCACGTGAAGGGCTTGCTCCCTCCCCGCACGACCAGGCCCGAACCTGGCTCTTCAGGTGTTACACGCAACAACCACCCGTTTCCCGTCTCATATGGGACCCCTGCCCTGGACATCTCCCCATCATGGGCCGATTCCCTACCGGCCCTCTCGCCCGGCCTGGGCGCCATCTTGGACACAGCACCACGAGGCCGCGTGGCCTCCGATCGACCCTAACCCTGGGCCTGGCCAGGCCCCGACATCCCGGCACCACCATCCACCCAGGAGGTGAGCGGACTACTTGGCAGGTCAATGGGAGAAAGAGGTGTCGATGGCTCTCCCCCGCCAGGTGCCGATCGCCCCAGCTCCCCGAGGCGCTGGCTCCACCCCCCTGCTGGGTGTCTGGACTCCCTCATCCTGGACCTCCCGACCTCCAAGTGCGAGGGTCCGGACATCAAAGGACGCCAGACCTATAACTGGGGCAGCTCCAGAGCAGGAAGGCAGTTGTATCCTGGAGTCGAGAGACGCAGTGAAGAACTCATCCTTGACGGACTACTGGCGCTGCCGTAGCCCTGCCTTGCGAACTATCGACCTGCCTGCTGGCGCTGCCGCAACCTTCTGAAACCTTCATCGTCGTCGGGACCTGCTGGCGTGGCCGCGGACCGTTTGTAACCACCACCTTCATCAGGACCTGCTGGCTCCGCCGCGGACCGTCGCTACCTTCAACCATCCCGGGACCTGCTGGCTCCGCCGCGGCCCGATCATCTAGAACGCCGAGCTCGAGGATTGTGAGCTATTTCATCTACCAGATTGGTAACGAGACTGTCCCGCTACCCTTTTCCCAACCAAGAGACTAGCATAGAGGGGACCCCTGAGTGCAGACCTCCTTGTACCATTTCACCGTACTTGAAGAATTGCTTATAAAGTAACGTTGAACTTTATCCTTGTGTGGTGTCCATCTCTGGGGGGGAAGTTACTTGTCTGTACGATCGCTGGAGACGGCTCTCCCCGGAGACCTCTCCACTTGTCCTCGGCCGACCCTCCCGGTCCGTCTAACATTGGTGGCCAGCGGCGCGATCCGAATCGACGCGTAATCGTACAGAGAGTAGCTCACCCCACGACAAAACCACAATGCCAACCAAAGAAAGCGGATCCACCGAGAAATTCCAGATGGAGAAATTGGAAGAATACAGCCATCGTGTGTTGAAACAATTCTGCATTGAACTAGGTATCGCTACCACCGGTCTGAGTACTAAAGACGATTTCAAGCACGCCATTGAGTCATGGGCAGAAACCGGGGCCGTCAGACCCCCGGACCAAAATGTCGCAGCAGCAGAGAAAAACACCACGGCTCCCGAGGAGCAAAGAACGGGTCTCTCGCAAGATGAGATCCAAGAACGAGAAAGAAACCGACTACACGAGCTAGAAATGGCCCGGCTCAAAATGGATGGCGAACTCAAATTAGCCGAACAAAAACTGAACCTGGAACACCTGCGGCTCCGAGAAGAACGGGAAGAGAAACAGAGACAAAGAGAGCTCGAAGAGAAGAGACTGGCGTATGAACACGAGCGCAAACTAGCTGAGATAGACTTACGCAAGCAGAACAAAGAATTAGGGGTACCCGAGCAACCGCGCACCCCGGGGGCAACAGAAAAGAAGGTACACATCCCCAAGGATGTCGTTCGAGAATATTTCCGAGATGACGACATACAGCAGTGGTTCAAGGCCTATGAGATCGCTATGACCTCCCACCGGATCGATCGCAGCGACTGGGGAGCCGGTCTATGGGGGAGGTTCGTCAATGAGGGCCGCGATGCCCTGCTGCAGCTTCCCGACCATCTGATGACCTCCTATGACCACATGAAAGCTACCCTCCTCACCCGCTATGGGCTCACACCCGAAATGTACCGCCAGAGGTTCCGAGACTGCACCCGGATCCCGGGTACAACTTGGGTGGAATACGTGAACTATTTCAGCCGAGCCTTCGAGGGTTGGATCAAGGGAAGCAACGTAACGACCTACGAGCAACTATTCAATCTCATGGTATGGGAGCATCTATCAAACAACTGCTTCGTCGAGCTCAGGCAGCACCTCCTCGACAGTAAATTGACTGATCCGCGGCAGCTCCCCGCCGAGGCTGACCGGTGGGAAATTACCCGAGTGGGCCGAAATGGGTCACATGAACAGAGCCGGAACAACCACGGTCAGCACCGTCCCCGAGGAGGAGGAGGGGGCCAGGGACGAGGAAGAGACAACGCCCCGGCCGCTCCCGCTACCAGCACCCCACCCCCGGCCAACCGGGGCAACACCCCGGCGCGGCCGGGATACAGAGCCAATGTCACATGTCACCGATGCCAGCGAGTCGGCCACTACGCAAACGACCCGAATTGTCCACAGAGCCAGACTCCGAGACCCCGCCAGATGGCTGCCGCCGCCCTGGGGGAAGAACAAATCTCCGAAGAACACGAGGAATGTGAGCAAGAACACCAAGAATGGGAACCCGCCGCCATGGTTCTAGCGTGCCTAGGGGGAAAAGACATGGTCCCGCGGGCCCCCCTACCCGCCAACACCCGGAAGTACAGTCAGTGGGTGAACATTAATGGACGCCGGGCCGAAGCCCTACGTGACACCGGGGCCAGTGTAACGGCCGTCCGCTGTCACCTGGTGACCCCAGAACAGATCCTGCCGAACGTTCTCTGCCCTGTCCGTTCAGCCGACAATTCGGAGAGTCTATGTCGGATGGCCTGCGTCCCCTTCGAGTGGGGAGGAGTCTCCGGCATGTTGAAAGTGACGGTCCAAGATGATGCCCCCGTAGACTGTCTCCTGGGAAATGATCTTGAGAGTTCCCCATGGGCCGCCGTAGAGAGGAGAGAGCACCTGGGGATGTTGGGCATCCCGGACTGGGCGTGCGTAACCACCCGGTCCATGGCTGCCCGTGCCACCCCCCGGCCTGAAGAACATGAATGGCCGGCACCTCCTCCCCCGGTCGCTCCAGTGGAAGACACCGACCGTGCCGTCCCCCCAGAGCAAACTCCCGAGGGGCTCGTTCAGCCTCAGGACCTTCCCGGCCTGGCTCAGTGGCGTCAGGAGGGGGGGCCCACCCAGGAACAGTTTTGCCACGAGCAGAAGACCTGTCCCTCCCTCGAGGGACTCCGCCAACAAGCCCTCGCCCAGAGTGCAGGGGATACCTCCGGAACCCATTGGGTCTATTGGGACAATGACCTGTTGTACAGCGAACAGAGAATCGCAGAGTTAGGGGCCAGTCGAGTGCTAGTGGTGCCCCTACGCTTCAGAGACTTCTTGCTAACCCTGGCCCACGATGTCCCCCTGGCTGGCCACCTGGGTCAGGACAAAACCTACAGCCGCCTGGTGACCCACTTTTTCTGGCCCAAGATGAGGAACGACGTACTCCAGCACTGCCGGTCTTGCCCCACGTGCCAGGCCAGCGGGAAGAGCGGCCGCAAGCTTAAAGCACCTCTGCAACCTTTCCCGGTGGTCACCACCCCGTTCGAGAGGGTGGGGATGGACATTGTGGGGCCCCTGGACCCCCGTACAGCACAAGGGCATCGGTTCATCCTGGTACTGGTGGACCACGCCACTCGCTACCCCGAGGCTGTTCCCCTACGAACTGTGACAGCCCCGGTAGTCGGCCGGGCCTTGATGGGGATCTTCTCCCGGGTGGGCTTCCCCCGAGAAGTCGTCAGCGACCGGGGCACAAACTTTATTTCAAAATACATGAAGTCCCTCTGGCAACAGTGTGGGGTCACCTACAGATTCACGACCCCCTATCACCCTCAAGGAAACGGACTGGTTGAGCGGTTCAACCGCACGCTCAAAGGGATGATTGGGGGGTTGGAAGAGCCCCTCCGTCGCCAGTGGGATGTGCTACTGCCGTGCCTCCTCTTTGCCTACCGAGAAGTCCCCCAGAAGTCCCTCGGCTTCAGCCCGTTCGAACTCTTGTATGGACACCCTGTGCGCGGGCCGCTCAGCCTAGTCAAAGAAGGCTGGGAAATGCCCCCTCTAAAGAACCCTCCAGATGTTTTCAAGTACCTCCTAACCCTCCGCAACCAGACCAGACGGTTCCAAGAGATGGCAAAAGCAAACTTGGAGGCCAGTCAGGAAGACATGAAACGGTGGTACGATCAAAATGCCTCCTCCATCGAATTTGAACCCGGCCAACAAGTGTGGGTAATGTCTCCCACCGAACCATGCGCCCTGCAAGACAAATGGACGGGGCCCTTCAAAGTAGTCGAGCGCAAGAGCCCTGTCACCTATCTCATCGATATGGAATCTTCACGGAACCCTCTCTGGGTCCTCCACGCCAATAGACTGAAACCCCACTTTGTGCGCTCAGAGCTCAGCCTCCTGATGGCAACAGACAGCGGGGCCGAGGAGGACTCCGAACCCCTTCCTGACCTCCTACGGACTCGAGAGAAGGACGGCTCCGTGGACGGGGTCCGACTCTCGGAGGCCCTCACCCCGGAACAGCGCCAAGGCTGCCGAGACCTCCTGCTGCAGTTCACCACCCTGTTTTCCCTCACCCCAGGGGTCACCCCCTGGTGCTTACACGACGTGGACACTGGAGAGAGTCCCCCTGTCCGCCATCGGGCCTACCGCGTACCAGATCGGGTACGGGCCTGTATCCAAGAGGAGGTGGCCAAGATGCTCACGCTCGGGGTCATCGAGCCCTCAGACAGCCCCTGGGCCAGCCCCGTGGTACTGGTCCCCAAAGCGGCCGCCCCCGGCACCCCGCCTGAGCTCCGGTTCTGCGTTGACTACCGGGGCTTGAACGCGGTCACCAGAACAGACGCACACCCCATTCCCCGAGCAGATGAACTCATCGACCGCCTGGGAGCTGCCCGCTACCTCAGCATCTTCGACCTGACAGCGGGCTACTGGCAGATCGGTCTCACACCCCGGGCCCAAGAACGATCTGCCTTCTCCACCCCTGATGGCCACTACCACTTCAAGGTCATGCCATTCGGCATGAAGAATGCCCCAGCAACATTTCAGCGGCTAGTAAACCACGTCTTGGCGGGACTCGAAGAATTCAGCGCCGCCTACCTGGACGATATCGCTGTGTACAGCCGCCATTGGTCCGACCACCTCCACCACCTCCGAGAGGTGCTACAGGCCCTCCAACGAGCTGGCCTCACGATCAAGGCCAGCAAATGCCAAATTGGCCAGGGGTCCGTGACCTATCTCGGGCACCAGGTGGGAAGCGGTCTGGTGGCCCCTCTGTAACTCAAGATCGCTGCCATCCATGCTTGGCAGCCCCCCATCACCCAGACCGAGGTCCGCGCCTTCTTGGGACTCACAGGCTACTACCGGCGGTTCGTGAGGGACTATGGCAGCATTGTGGGGCCCCTCACGGAACTCACATCCAAAAACCAACCAAAGGATGTCAACTGGACTCCCGACTGTCAAGCGGCCTTCGAGAAGCTGAAGGCCGCCATGTGCTCCGCCCCTGTGCTCCAGGCCCCCGACTACAGTCAGGAATTTATCGTCCAAACGGACGCCTCCGACCATGGCATTGGGGCAGTCCTTTCCCAGCTGAACCCCGAAGGACTTGACCAGCCGGTGGCTTTCATCAGCAGACGGCTCCTGGCCCGAGAACAACGCTGAAGCACCATCGAGAGGGTGGCCTTCGCCGTGGTGTGGGCCCTCAAAAAGCTCCGGCCTTATCTCTTCGGCACCCACTTCCGGGTACAGACCGATCATCGGCCCCTGCAGTGGCTAATGCAGATGCGGGGGGAAAACCCGAAACTCTTGCGTTGGTCCATCTCCCTGCAGGGGATGGACTTCACTGTGGAACATCGACCCGGGCAAGACCACGCCAACGCAGATGGCCTGTCCCGCTTTTTCCGCCACGACGAAGAGAGTCCCCAAGAGGATGGGTGACTCTCCCCGCCTTCAGCTGGGGGGGACGCATGTTGAACAGGCCACGTGAAGGGCTTGCTCCCTCCCCGCACGACCAGGCCCGAACCTGGCTCTTCAGGTGTTACACGCAACAACCACCCATTTCCCGTCTCATATGGGACCCCTGCCCTGGACATCTCCCCATCATGGGCCGATTCCCTACCGGCCCTCTCGCCCGGCCTGGGCGCCATCTTGGACACAGCACCACGAGGCCGCGTGGCCTCCGATCGACCCTAACCCTGGGCCTGGCCAGGCCCCGACATCCCGGCACCACCATCCACCCAGGAGGTGAGCGGACTACTTGGCAGGTCAATGGGAGAAAGAGGTGTCGATGGCTCTCCCCCGCCAGGTGCCGATCGCCCCAGCTCCCCGAGGCGCTGGCTCCACCCCCCTGCTGGGTGTCTGGACTCCCTCATCCTGGACCTCCCGACCTCCAAGTGCGAGGGTCCGGACATCAAAGGACGCCAGACCTATAACTGGGGCAGCTCCAGAGCAGGAAGGCAGTTGTATCCTGGAGTCGAGAGACGCAGTGAAGAACTCATCCTTGACGGACTACTGGCGCTGCCGTAGCCCTGCCTTGCGAACTATCGACCTGCCTGCTGGCGCTGCCGCAACCTTCTGAAACCTTCATCGTCGTCGGGACCTGCTGGCGTGGCCGCGGACCGTTTGAAATTACCACCTTCATCGGGACCTGCTGGCTCCGCCGCGGACCGTCGCTACCTTCAACCCTCCCGGGACCTGCTGGCTCCGCCGCGGCCCGATCATCTAGAACGCCGAGCTCGAGGATTGTGAGCTATTTCATCTACCAGATTGGTAACGAGACTGTCCCGCTACCCTTTTCCCAACCAAGAGACTAGCATAGAGGGGACCCCTGAGTCCAGACCTCCTTGTACCATTTCACCGTACTTGAAGAATTGCTTATAAAGTAACGTTGAACCTTATCCTTGTGTGGTGTCCATCTGTGGGGGGGAAGTTACTTGTCTGTACGATCGCTGGAGACGGCTCTCCCCGGAGACCTCTCCCCTTGTCCTCGGCCGACCCTCCCGGTCCGTCTAACATTACTAAAGAAGTCCCAAACTGAGGAGTTGAGATTTCTGGTGTTGGTGGTGGAGGTGCCACTTTCAATGCCAGATAAAGTGGAGGATGGGCGTGGCGGAATTTGACTCTGTTGTGCACTGACAGCACCACTACTTGAGGTAATGGAGGTCGAGCTGGATGGAGGTCCTGGCTGCCGGCCCTTCTGAAGAGAAAATATGGAAGAGGTAGGTCGTGTTGGTGTAGTAGTTACATGTGTTGGAAGTGGTACCAGTGCCACGCCTCAAAACGGCCCCCACCCACATGGCCAGGCCCTGGACCAGGCCCCAACAACACCTGAAAAATCGAAATACACACAAAAATCACCTCACTCCAATGCCATCCATGCCCTAAATGATGTTTAAATTCATGAGACTTGGCCCTTGCACCACTGAGTACCCCTGGGCATAATGGATGAAAGCAAGGCAGACTGGGTGCAGGCCTATGGCACAAAGCACACTGCCTGGCTTCAAAATGGCCCCTAGACCCCCACCCACATTGCAAGGCCCTGGACCAGGCCTCAAAATGGCCCCCACCCACATGGCCAGGCCCTGGACCAGGCCCCAACAACACCTAAAAAATCGAAATACACACAAAAATCCCCCCAATTCAATGGTATCTATGCCCTAAATGATGTTCAAATTCAAGAGACCCCATAGAAAGACTTGGCCCATGCACCACTGAGTACCCTTGGGCATAATGGACGAAAGCAAGGCAGACTGTGTGCAGGCCTATGGCACAAAGCACACTGCCTGGCTTCAAAATGGCCCCTAGACCCCCACCCACATGGCCAGGCCCTGGACCAGGCCCCAACAACACCCAAACAATCTAAATACACACAAAAACCCCTCAATCCAATGCCATTCATAGCCTAAATGATGTTTAAATACAAGAGACCCCACAGAAAGACTTGGCCCATGCACCACTGAGTACCCCTGGGCATAATAGATGAAAGCAAGGCAGACTGGGTGCAGGCCTATGGCACAAAGCACACTGCCTGGCTTCCAAATGGCCATTAGACCCCCAACCACATGACCAGGCCCTGGACCAGGCCTCAAAATGGCCCCCATTCACATGGCCAGGCTGTGGACCAGGCCCCAACAACACCCAAAAAATCAAAATACAAACAACAATCACCCCAATCCAATGCCATCCATGCCCTAAATGGGGTTTAAATTCAAGAGACCCCACATAAAGACTTGGGCCATGCACCACTGAGTACTAATGGGCATATTGGATGAAAGCAAGGCGGACTGGGTGAAGGCCTATGGCACAAAGCACGCTGCCTGGCTTCAAAAAGGCCTCTAGACCCCCACCCACATGGCCAGGCCCTGAACCAGGCATCAAAATGGCCCCCACCCACAAGGCCAGGTCCTGGACCAGGCCCCAACAACACCCCAAAAATCAAAATACACACAAAAATCACCTCAATCCAATGCCATCCATGCCCTAAATGATGTTTCAATTCAAGAGACCCCACAGAAAGACTTGGTCCATGCAAGTACCACAAAGCACACTGCCTGGCTTCAAAATGGCCCCTAGACCCCCACCCACATGGCCAGGCCCTGAACCAGGCATCAAAATGGCCCCCACCCACATGGCCAGGTCCTGGACCAGGCCCCAACAACACCCAAGAAATTGAAATAAACGATAATCACCTCAATTCAATGCTTCCCATGCCCTAAATGTTGTTTAAATTCAAGAGACCCCATAGAAAGACTTGGTCCATGCACCACTGAGTACTCCTGGGCCTACTGGCTAGTGTGGCTTTAACACGCACCCCAACATTAAAACAAACTTCCACATATAACAGTGAGCTATTCAATTCCATGCCATCCATGCTGTAAATGATATTTAAGTTCAACAAAACTCACAGAAACAGTTGTATCATGCACCCATGACTAACTCTGGGCCTACTGGATACTGTGGCTACCCACAATATATTTTGTGAAAAAGCTTATAAATTGTAGTTGCAGCAACTGCAATGCCACAAACAAACAACACCAACTTACTTGTAAAATCTCAAATCCAAAAGTGATCCAAACAAAAAGTCCTTAAATACAAATATCCAGCAGCAGCCACAAAGAGTAATCCTTCCAGCTCCAGATCCAAATGAAAAGTGACCAGGAAAAGGACAAAGCACTGGGAGGAGCCTGCTGGACAGGAACATGAAGTTGGAGACTCTGGGGCACTTCCTTCCCCCCAAAAATGGACTCCTTTCACAAAAAAAGTGCAGCCAAATGTCAATCTGAGGTGTTATTCTGATTCAAATCATCATTTTCTGAAGGTTTATTCTGCCAGCAATAGATTTCTTGTGCAGAATTGCAATTTTTGCGACTTCGGGAAAGCGAGCTGTTTAAATCTCTTCCCGGATGTCAGCTGCGCGTCGCATCTACGTATTCGCTATTGTTTACTCTCACGATGTGTGATCGCGGGCCCTTATGACGTATTTGCTTTCTAAAAGTCTCGCAGTGCTAAATGGCGGGACTCCATTACGTACTCGCGGTCGAAAAGTCTTGCGCGATCACGCAGCCAGATCCAAAATGGCGCACGCAAACCGGGAGGAAAACAACTCGGCGAACTCAGAATCACGGTAAGTCAATGCCGCGCACGCGAGATTTATTTTTGAAGCGTGACCAAGCAAAAAAAAATCGTCAACGCGCAAATTGCGAATTTTTGGCAATTTCGCATGATTTGCGGACCGCGAAATTGCCAACAATTAACGAATTCCGTGAGCGTAACGAATTTTCAGCCCATGCTTACTTCATACCCACTGTGTTTTTCTCAAAGCATGACATCCACTTTCCTACCCGGTCCATCAATGAGGGCAGTTTTTTTCAGAGCCCTTCTTTGTCCATCCGCCCCCAAGGCACATTAATGCTCCCTGCCATACCTTTCTGCAGTAGCGGACATATTCTGGCATGGAGCTACCCCATCGGTTTCTCTCCGACATAATGCTCCCATCATCTCAGGCATTGCTGCATATAGGGATAGTTCCATCACAGATCTCCCCCTCTGTGCTGGAGGCAGTCTTCCATGATGGCAATGTCCTCTGGCTCGAAGGATCCCTCCTCCAGCCAGAGACTATCATATTGGCCCTTCCTTTCAATCAGTTTAACATGAAACTCACTCCCTGATGCTTCCTCCACAGCCCGATCATACCCTGTGGGCATATATCTTGCCCCCTCCAGTGTCGGACCTTGGGGGCTGGGGCTCCTATTTCACTGATGGTATCCTCTTCCAGAACTGCCATGAACTTCCCTCTGATTCTAGGGCGTTCTGAGGGGATGTAAGGAATATGTGCTCTTCATCCCATTGGTGCTTGATGGTCTGCGACCGATGGTTCGAGGTTGTATTCCTAGAGAGCCTGGCCCCAAATTTGGAGGAGGCCGGCTCCACCTGGGTTGGTTGACCTGGTGGTCTCCCTACCGTGGGTCTGGTGGCTTGTTGCTCGGCGGGGCTCCATCAGCACCCTCGACCAGTATGTTGGTGTAACCCAGAGCAGAGGTGGCTGGGATTACACGCATCAAGGAGATCACTTCCCTGTCGGTGTATGGTGAGGGAGGTGCAGATGCATCGATTGCAGGTTTGAGGATAATCCTGTAGGACTGGGCTACCTTGAAGATGGCCCATTGTTCATGTAGGGTGTCTCATTTAGCTCTCTTCTGTCCTGCATACCTGGTCTGTATTTATGTCTTTGTGTGTTTTGTGATGTTGGTATCGAATGTTCCCACGTCAGGCCAAGGGAATGAATATGAATTGGTTTAGGCGTGCCATTTGAAGCCGTGTGTCTCTAGTTTCATGCCTGCTTGGTTAACCTAGCTTGCATGTTGTCTAGTGGAGTCTCCATTATGGATTAGGGAATTTTTTTAAGGGTTTTTATAAACATTTGATTGTTTTGAGATTTATAAATAATTACAATCACCTGGTTATTCTTTTTCATTACCAGTAAGGACGAAGCATGTGATATAGGATGTCTTGTCTGCTCCACTTTAGGTCAATCCACAGCAATTAGGCATTCAACACACAAATCACCTGGAACTACAATTTCAAATAAGGTATTAAAATCCTCCCTTAAAATGTTTGATATTTTTGCAAATTGATCGAACTGTCTGTACCATTCCACTGGATTCTCTCTCAATTTCAGAAAATCATTTGTGTATGGCGCAAGATCAGTTCTGCTCCAAGGTCTATAAACATACCATTCACCAGGCAATTCTCTCAAGGAAGCATGTGTATAGCCTTGTCTTCCTCCTCTGTTCCAGATGGAGGCAGTTGTAAACTGACATTTTCCAGTTCCTTTTTCTTTGACAATCTACCTTCCCATTCATCAAACGTACTCAATTTTCAAACATGGCCAATCTATTCTTCGATATATAATTTCATTCCTGATTGTCTCATGTTTGCAAGGTCTATGTCATTAAAGCTTGACCTATAACGTCCTTTTGAGGGTTTAGATTTCTGCAAATCAATTCCATATCTGTGAGTCCATTCAGATAATCTTTCATGTGCCTGTACTGCACATCTGGTAATATATTTACACAGGAACAATAGTTTATCATCCTGGTAAGCATTTAATTGTAATATGTCAAGTTCCCATTATCATTTCTTCTAATTCTACTTGCAATGTAGCCACGTTAATAACCCTATCTATCTCTGGGATCTGGATATTCCCTCCACTAGTTCTAGGATTTCCACTTCCAGTTGGAGTGTCTATGCCTCTAAGCCAATCATCAAATTCTCAGGCAGTAAGACTTGGTTGTTCTGCTGGGGTATTTAGAATTACTCTCCTCTATGCTATAGGTACCAACACTTGCTTTTGGTGGTGACTTCAAAAGGGAGCATGTGAGAAGTTCCTGTTCCCATAGGTTTCTCTGCCCTAGAGCTACTGTATTTCACATTTGGAAGCTCATTCATTCTAAGTTGGAAAAAAGGTGATGATCTCTAAGGGAATCTACTAGTTGGGTCAAGACTGGTCTGATTTAATGTAGGGTCTGCACTTGCAGTACATGAGTATTCCCTTGTGTCTATACCATGAGAGTCTTAGCAATTGTTCAAAATATTGGAACCACTGATTTGCTAGCTGTTACGTTTATTCCAGTAGGAACAGCCATAGTATGTACAGTATACCCTAATGATCCAGGCTTACACTAAACAGAACCAATAGTGACAGGAATGGTCAATGCACCAGAAGAAGTTAGAGCATGTGAATTGGAAGGTGCTGTCATTCCTGAATTCTCTCCTATTGAATTTGGATTCATATTTACTGATGCCATAGGCGCATCAAACGTCTCATCTATAGGCACATTGCTCACTCCATCAGCCTGGGTTACATTGTGCGGAGTTAGCCGGTTTAACAATACTTTGGTTATAAAATCCTCATTTGAATCACTGTCACTGTCCTCGGCTATATCATCTGTTTAATCTGTCTCTTCTTTTTCTTATCCTTGCATTTTCCTTCCCGTTCTGCCTCACTTGTTAGTATCAGGAATACAGGATTTCTGTGCTTCATCCCTTCTAGCATCAGCACAAGTGTGTATGGCTTTCTTGTCCCTTCCTTGAAATTTCTCTCTCTGTCTAAGATGGGCTCTATGTTCCGAAGCATTAAGTGCTTGATGTGTGTAGGTATAGGAAGCAGTTTCATGCCATAGAACATCCTCCATAAATGCTAAATGATTCCCATAACGAGGAAAAGTAAAAGGTTCCTCTTTCTCAGTAATCTTAAGCCACTGTGCAAGCCAAACACGTGCGAGGACCTATTCGATTGCCATAATATAACATGCGTACCTTTGGGTGGTGCCTCTTCTCATTTTCTAACAGGTACAGTCACATCTCCCTTCACTAGTGTTAGACTTGGCATTGTTAGGGTGGTCTTCCCCTGGACTTTTTTATCTTTTTCCTTCATGTTTTGCTGATTATTTCTGTTGGCCTTTGGTCTCTGAGCACGGTACTACTTCTAATTGGTACTAAAGTGCATGTACTTCTCCCCAACCAGTAGTTCTCTGGAGGACTCTTTGCAAAGTGGTTGAGAAAGGGGGCGGGCCTCTGATGTCTCAGCAATCCCACTGTGGGGGACTCACTTGTGGCAACAATAGGGGTTCTTGGCCCCAACGACCCTCAGCAGTCAACTGGACTTTATCCCCCAACAAGTAGTGCGCTGGGGGGCCCCTTTGTGGAGTGGTTCAGAAAGGAGGCAAGGCCTCTAACGACGTCTCAGCAATCCCACTGTGGGGGACTTTCTTGTGGCAACAATAGGGGTTCTTGGCCCCCAACAACCCTCAGCGTACAAGGGGACTTCATTTCTCAACCAGTAGTTAACCAATAGGCACCTTTGCAGAGTGGTTAAGAAAGAGGGCAAGGCCTCAGACCAGTCTCAACAATCTCGCTATGGGGTACTTACTTGTGGCCACAGCAGGGGTTCTTGGCCCAAAGTGACCCTCAGCAGCCAAGGGAATTTCATCTCACAACCTGTAGTGTTCTGGAGGCCCCTTTGCAGAGTTATTGAGAAAAGGGGTTAGGCCACTGATGAGTCTCAGCAATCCTGTTGTGGAGGACATACTTGTGGCAACAATAGGGGTTCTTGACCCCAACGACCCTCAGTATCCAAGAGGACTTCATCCCCCAACAAGTAGTGTACTGGAGGCCTCTTTGCAAAGTGGTTGAGAAAGGGGGCGGGACCTCTGAAGACGTCTCAGCAATCCTGCTGTGGGGTGCTTACTTGTGCCAACAATAGGGGTTCATGACCCACAGCAACCAACTGGACTATATACCCCAACCCGTAGTGTGCTGGGAGGCTCCTCTGCAGAGGGGTTGAGAAAGGGGGCAGGGCTTTTGACATCTCACCAATCCCGCTGTGGGGGACTTACTTGTGTCAACAATAGGGGTTATTGCCTCGCAACAACCTTCGGCAGTCAAGGGTACTTCTCCACTCCGCCAGTAGTGCACCAGGAGGCCCGATAGCAGAGTGGTTTAGAAAGGGGGCAAGGCAACCGACGAGTCTCAGCAATACCGCTGTGGGGGACTGACTTGTGGCAACAATATGGGTTTTTGGCCCTACAACCTTCAGCAGCCAAGGGGACTTCATCCCCCAACCAGTATTGTGCTTGGAAGCCCTTTGCAGAGTGGTTGAGAAAGGGGGCAGCACCTCTGATGACATCTCAGTATCCCGCTGTAAGGGACTTACTTGTGGCAACAATAGGGGTTCTTCTTGGCCCCCAATGACCCTCAACAGCCAAGGGGTTTTCATCCTTCAACCATTAGTGAACCAGGATGCCCCTTTGCAAAGTGGTTGAGAAAGGGGACGAGGCCACCGACGAGTCTCAGCAATCCCGCAGTGGGGTTCTTACTTATGGCAACAATAGGGGTTCTTGTCCATCAATGACCCTCAGCAGCCAAGGGGGCTTTATTAGGGTTGTCTGAGCAATACTCCACTCGCTCAAAGAAGTTTGTGGATTTTTTTCTGTAACTCTGCAGAATTCAGCGGAGTGAACTCTGTGAACTCTACCCATGCCAAGCCCTACCTAACCCTAAGAACAGGATTGAATGAAATAGAAAGTTAGGACATGCACCTTTATGTTTTTCATGTCTAGGTGGTGGTAAATAACCAATTTCGTTTTTTCACTTCTTTGAGGCCTACCCCTCTCATTGGCCAGCACTGGGAATTCCTTAATACACTTGTGTGTTGTAATTCCTGATCAGAGAGGAGTAGTGCTGGACTTGGCCCATTTTCCCAAAATGTTTCGCTTTTCGACCCCCCTGATTTAGGATGTCTCCCCCATGGAAGAGAAATGTATAGGCCATCTGTGGTGTGAGATGCCATGTTAAATGTAATGCAATGGTGTGCGCACCTGTAATTCCCCCATTACAAGAATGCACCCTGATGAAATGTCACTTTTAAAATGGATGCCATGGCTGTGTGTTGTGCCACCTGACTGTGGTGGGTTAGCAGTCTAGTTGTTTGGTTCCCTGCCATCCCAGCTTTTGGAAGGAAAGCCTGGAACCCAGGGTGCTCTACTCCTCCCGTGAGCCAGTTAGAACCAGTTTCCCGAGATGCTGCTAGAAGCTTCTGGCACTGTCTGGTAGGTGGGGTGAGGGGCACATAAATAAGGGGGCTGTGCCAACATGTGCTCAGTCAGAGCGTGGACTAGAGAGAGAGGGAACCTGCTGCCAGGGGGTGCTGCCACATGGGCCTGTGTCCTGATCCCTGAGTCCATCTGTACCCTTACCCTGTCCACAGGGCCAGTGAGAGCCCGCTGCTAGAGCACAGGCTCCTGTACCAGGAGGAGTGCAGCACTACAGGGGATGATGGTTCCAAGGAGCTGCTGTCCTGTACTGATGAGTACCCACTGACTGCTGACCGGGCCTAGCACTGCCTGCTGCTCTCCTGCCTAGCGCCTCATGAGCGCTACAACTGTGCCTGCTGCTCTGCTGACTAGCACCTGAGGAAGAAGAGCGCTTTGTCTGACTGCCAAGGAGCACCTTGGACTGCGCCCAGAAGGAGGTGAGGAGCGCGACCTGTGGTCCCTGAGTCTGCTGGTGGGACCCAGCACCTTCTGAGCTCTATACTTGGTTAGCGCTATACTTCTGTTGATTGTTTCCTGCCCTAGCGCCTTGGGAGTGCCATGCTCAAAGTGCCAGTGAAGATCAGCAAAGGTCTATCTGCCTAACCACTATCTGGAGGGAACTGTAAATGTATGTATGTATGTAAATGTATAGGCATTTATATAGCGCACTACTTACCCGTAGGGTCCCAAGGCGCTTCGACCGCTGCGAAACCCTTCCTGGCTTCCCTGAGAGATGGTCCCTTATTGGGTATCTCCAGGGTGAGACCAGGCATCCCCGGCGGTCTGGTGGGGCCGTTAGTGAAGATGAGGCAAGCTAATGCCCAGAGTTGCCGAGTGTGATCGCTGATCAGAGTGGGCACCGAGGCGAGAGAATTATCGAGTCCGCTGACCCTGGTCCAGAAACCTGCCGCGCCGGGAATCGAACCCTGGTCCCGGGCCGTCCTCTGCTCTCGGGTCTGCCGCCTCTAACCAGTGAGCCACACTACTTCACTGGGCTACCCCCCTGCACTGTGCCCCACTGCGCTTTGCTACAGAAGCCGAGAAGAACTGTTTATTTTGAAGCACCGCAGAAGCCTACCCCGTGTCACTGCCGCCATCGCGGGTGCCCACCCCGCATGTGTGCTGCCTCTTAACATTACCAATATAGCGGGTGCCTACCCCGCGGATCGCCGACAAAGATCACCACCACAGCCCGTGAGAAAAGTCTATTTCTAAGCTATGGTGGTGCCCACCCCGCATACTACTGCCAGAATCACTGCCGCCACCCAGGTGCCGAGGAATCCCCGGGCCGCTGCTCTGCTCGCAGCCACCCGGAAGCCAGGCTGAGGCGCGCCTGGTTGGAGGCATGGCCGCCGACCGGGAAGAGGAAGCCGGAAGTAGGCGTAGTGGTAGGAGGGGTTCCCGTGGTGTTGGGGGAGCCCCCCCGGAGAGAGACCAAGGTGGGAGCCCACCCTGCCAGCCAGTGCCCCCCTTGCTCATTGCACCATCAGGATTCAAGCAAGCCGGGCCGAAGACGGCTGTAATGCCAGAAACCGGTCCCTGGAAGCTTGTTTCCTTCCGAGTAAAAGAATTGGCTTGGTAGTTTGGTCTGCCCTGTTCCCATGATGCACTGGGCCAGGGACAGACTGATTTGCATGTAGCCAGGTTCTGAGCTGGGATGGTGCAGTGAGCTAAAAAACGGTGATGGATCAAGCCCTGATCTGTTGACTGGGTACGAGTGTTCTGCTTAATTCAGATACTCTGTCCATCACCACCCCCTTTTTCTGAATCGTTTTGTCCACCATAAGCGTGGAAGGGTATGCTCAGACATGAGTCCCTTGCTCATTGCACCATCAGGATTCAAGCAAGCCGGGCCGAAGACGGCTGTAATGCCAAAAACCAGTCCCCGGAAGCATGTTTCCTTCCCAGTAAAAGAATTGGCTTGGTAGTTTGGTCTGCCCTGTTCCCATGATGCACTGGGCCAGGGACAGACTGATTTGCATGTAGCCAGGTTCTGAGCTGGGATGGTACAGTGAGCTAAAAAAAACGGTGATGGATCAAGCCCTGATCTGTTGACTGGGTACGAGTGTTCTGCTTAATTCAGATACTCTGTCCATCACCACCCCCTTTTTCTGAATCGTTTTGTCCACCATAAGCGTGGAAGGGTATGCTCAGACATGAGTCCCTTGCTCATTGCACCATCAGGATTCAAGCAAGCCGGGCCAAAGACGGCTGTAATGCCAGAAACCGGTCCCCGGAAGCTTGTTTCCTTCCCTGTAAAAGAATTGGCTTGGTAGTTTGGTCTGCCCTGTTCCCATGATGCACTGGGCCAGGGACAGACTGATTTGCATGTAGCCAGGTTCTGAGCTGGGATGGTGCAGTGAGCTAAAAAACGGTGATGGATCAAGCCCTGATCTGTTGACTGGGTACGAGTGTTCTGCTTAATTCAGATACTTTGTCCATCACCACCCCCTTTTTCTGAATCCTTTTGTCCACCATAAGCGTGGAAGGGTATGCTCAGACATGAGTCCCTTGCTCATTGCACCATCAGGATTCAAGCAAGCCGGGCCGAAGACGGCTGTAATGCCAGAAACTGGTCCCCAGAAGCTTGTTTCCTTCCCAGTAAAAGAATTGGCTTGGTAGTTTGGTCTGCCCTGTTACCATGATGCACTGGGCCAGGGACAGACTGATTTGCATGTAGCCAGGTTCTGAGCTGGGATGGTGCAGTGAGCTAAAAAACGGTGATGGATCAAGCCCTGATCTGTTGACTGGGTACAAGTGTTCTGCTTAATTCAGATACTCTGTCCATCACCACCCCCTTTCTCTGAATCGTTTTGTCCACCATAAGCGTGGAAGGGTATGCTCAGACATGAGTCCCTTGCTCATTGCACCATCAGGATTCAAGCAAGCCGGGCCGAAGACGGCTGTAATGCCAGAAATCGGTCCCCGGAAGCTTGTTTCCTTCCCAGTAAAAGAATTGGCTTGGTAGTTTGGTCTGCCCTGTTCCCATGATGCACTGGGCCAGGGACAGACTGATTTGCATGTAGCCAGGTTCTGAGATGGGATGGTGCAGTGAGCTAAAAAGCGGTGATGGGTCAAGCCCTGATCTGTTGACTGGGTACAACTGTTCTGCTTAATTCAGATACTCTGTCCATCACCTCCCCCTTTTTTCTGAATCATTTTGTCCACCATAAGCGTGGAAGGGTAGGCTCAGACATGAGTCCCTTGCTCATTGCACCATCAGGATTCAAGCAAGCCGAGCCGAAGACGGCTGTAATGCCAGAAACCGGTCCCCGGAAGCTTGTTTCCTTCCCAGTAAAAGAATTGGCTTGGTAGTTTGGTCTGCCCTGTTCCCATGATGCACTGGGCAAGGAACAGACTGATTTGCATGTAGCCAGGTTCTGAGCTGGGATGGTGCAGTGAGCTAAAAAACGGTGATGGATCAAGCCCTGATCTGTTGACTGGGTACAAGTGTTCTGCTTAATTCAGATACTCTGTCCATCACCACCCCCTTTTTCTGAATCGTTCTGTCCACCATAAGCGTGGAAGGGTATGCTCAGACATGAGTCCCTTGCTCATTGCACCATCAGGATTCAAGCAAGCCGGGCCGAAGACGGCTGTAATGCCAGAAACCGGTCCCCGGAAGATTGTTTCCTTCCCAGTAAAAGAATTGGCTTGGTAGTTTGGTCTGCCCTGTTCCCATGATGCACTGGGCCAGGGACAGACTGATTTGCATGTAGCCAGGTTCTGAGCTGGGATGGTGCAGTGAGCTAAAAAACGGTGATGGATCAAGCCCTGATCTGTTGACTGGGTACGAGCGTTCTGCTTAATTCAGATACTCTGTCCATCACCACCACCTTTTTCTGAACCGATAGAAGAGCAACGGGCCACCTGCAGGGCTCCGTGAGGCGAGGGAGCCCTGTCGTCAGGAGAAAGGCTGCCGGCGTCCAGGGGGGGGCTCTCGCGTGTGAGGAGACCCCCGCGTGCGACCGCATCTGAAGCCAGGACAGGAGAGCCCTGCGGCCTGGCAAAGACATCTGGAGCCTTGCTGGCTTCTTGCCCAACTCCTGGGTCCCAGGAGGGGCCCAGGTGAAGTGCGGTGAAGCGCTGCTGTGGGCGGGGCTCTCGTGTAGTGCAGAGCGCCCCACATGTTGCCGCACCTGCAGCCTGGAGTCCAGGCAGCCCCCGCAGGAGTTCTGGGGAGTGTGGGTGGGGTCCTGAGACCAGCAGGGGCCCACTGAGGTACGGGGTCTGTACCTGAGGACCCCGAAGACAAGCGGGTGCCTTCACCAGTCCCTGCCCTCACAGCTGCACTGCAGAAGCAGGCGGCTGCAACCAAAGGTTACTTTATTCTTTGGAATTCCAAAAAGGGGGTGCTCGCACCTATACCCCCCTGCTGCCCCCGTCCCCTCGTCATCCTCGCCGCAACGAGGGGCCCAGTATACCCCCCTTGAGTCCCAGAGGAAGAAGGGGGAAGGCGGGCTGCACTAGTAGTGCGGGCACATTCGGAGTAAAAAGAGGAGCCCAAGCAAGTGGCATGGTGGTTGCGGGTGAGTCGGGGCACATTGTCGGTGCCCGCCCCCGGTGCTGAGTACCCACCTGGCCCCATCTGACAGTGGCAGCTGCACCGTGTTTGGGCCTTCGTGAGTTTAGAGGCCCCTTTGTGACTGTGCAGTGCACCAGAACCTCATCTGCAGCGTAGGGGGCCCGGAATGTAGGGGTTGATGTAAGCTGACTACAATGATGTTTATGCCAATGGTTTATGTCCCCCTACCAATGTCATTTAGGCTGTCACAGTATTCCCCCATGTTAACTGTGTTTATGCTTATGAGGTTATTTTCCCTGTTGGCCTAATGTCTTGTTCAAAGTTATATCTAAGATTATGTTTTATACCTTGTTCCCCTGGATCTGGGCCTGTAGTGTATGCCTAATACTAACTAGGTTCAGGTGAAATGTACAAATGCTGACAGGAGTAGATAGGAGATGTTTATGCCCCCAGGATACCTCATCTAAGGTTGTCTAAAAGGAACTGGGTGAAGGCCTGACGTTGACGCCCCGGGTATTACATGAGGTGATTTATGCGTGTGACCAGGCCTGTTGCCATGCACCATGTGTCTGATGCCCCAAATGGTGCTCAGAGTGATGTTGCCCACCGGTATGGTGGCCTATGGTAGTGCACGACCTACAAGAAAGTTTTAGGTTAGGCCTGTTGCTCCTGGGCCTCAATATCATTCATGTTTATTGCCTCATGATTTAAGCCTACTGCATTGCTATGCCGGATCTAATGTTTTCCCCTTACAGCTTTCCTGCCTCAGGGGTTGTTCATGTTGCTCATGCATACTGTTAGGCCTGCTTTGATGCCCTATGTTAATGTCTCATGCTGAGGTCATGTTTTCGTACTATGCCTAGCGACTGATTTAATGCCCTGATGTTTTCATTACAGGATTGAGACTGATGGACTTACCTTTTTCTCTTTTGCTTTGTCCTTTGCAATGGTTCTGGCAGCGGCCCGATTGGCCCTGCCTTGTAAATAATCCCCCTGTAAATATTGCCTTGGCACCAGCTGGCGCAGTATAGCGATTATTGTGATTACTATTGTATGTTTGACACAATACAAAAGTTATTCTTTTCACCTAATGTGGTGTGGTCTCTTTTTGTGGTGTGCCTTGTGTGTCGTTTATGTGTACTGCTTGGATGCTTTGGACATGTCCTCTGGAGTTTGGCCCGCCCGCTCTGCACCATGCTACCCTGTTTCGAACAAGTGTCTTTGGAAGGATAATGATAAATCCTCCGTACTGGTGAAGTTGGATTTAACTTTACTGTTTTAGAAAGACCACTTTTAGAAAGTGGACTTTCTCTGCATTTGTTGCTCTACATGCCTGGCAGCCTATCTCCAATGAACATCTCGGTGGATAGCAGATACTCTTTGTGCATTGCTTCTAGACAGTCAAAAACACAGGAAGCTTACGCTCATCTGCATTCTTAGAACACTTCTTCATTCTGATGAGTTTTCCTGGGCAGAGAAGAATGGGAGGGGCTGACACTTACACTTCATCAGGTAGTCTCCTGTCCAGTAACACAACCCTGATTTACCCCCCCCCCCACAAATAGCCTGTGAGACAAGACTGGGTTGAAATGGATCATTGCACACTTCAGAGAGCTGCTTTGAAGTCACCCCCTCCATTAAAGGCACTTTTGGGTGTATGCAATGGGGCACTGACCCCATTAAATCAGATATGTCTGGATCTTGAACTGACCCTTTGTCAGAAGGACAGCTGTGCTGCTTAAAGGACTCACCTGGCCTGCTTTTTCTGGAAGGACAGCTTTTCTGCTTGCCACCCTGCCGCTTGCTGCTCCCCAACTTCGCCGAAGGCAAGATGAGTTCTGCCTTCCCTCCAAGTGATCTCCAAGGACTTGGTGATTTACCTCCTGTTTTCTGAAATCTTAGGGATAAAAAGACTTCCTGCAATTCTGCTAGTACTGCTGGACTCTGCCTTCTGTGAGTCGTACCCTTGTCTGATGTGCCTTCTCCAAGTTCTGGGACTCAGAAGTGGGTTCTACATGTGTTCTATGAAACTAATACAAAAAATTGGGTCCTACGCACCAAAGGGACAGGACACAATAATGACACAAAGTCAAAGAAAATTCCCTTTGGGGCTATTCAATAACATACACAAATACTCAAATTTCAATCATACCTTACTCATATATCAACCATAATAAATACCAAAGAGTAGTATATTGATGTTTTATTCACTAAGTGAATGCATAAAAAATATATTTTTTTTTATTCAGCAAGATATCTAAATCTAATATACAAGCAAAAAAAATATAATACACAATATTTAAAAGAATCACTTTGTGAAACACATCAGCAAGATGAATATCTCGTAATTCAATATTATAAACAATCAGTATTTATTACATAATTAAAAACATATCATATGTATGTGACCAATTCATATGTGAGCATCATAAAGAACACCAAAATAAATACAAAGATGGCCAAGGGCAACGCGTTTCGGTGGCAGTAACTGGTCAACCCCACCTTCTTCAGGCTTTCTTATACAAATGTGTCCAAGACTCAAAACATTGTTGTTTAAAATTTTTGATTTCGATGGCCGAGGGATTATACTTTCATTCTCCTCATTCAAGTGCCAACCAGACTTTATGGTAACAGGTAGATTGCCAATGTGGGAATCTCTCACAATAAAACTGGACAATTGGAAAACTTGGTGGTTACAAAATAATCCTATTCAAGTCTCCTTCCAGAACGAACATTCAATTTAAAACATAGGCATGAGACACCTCCATGTGTTATCTTTGAAAATATTATTATGCGGCCTCACAAACTGACAAACATGGAGGATGGACCCTCATTCAGCAGAGGAGCAGAAACCATCCCTAGGCACCATGCATGAGGGCACTTACCTGTCAGGATGGCCTTCCCAGGCTGGGTGGTCTTCGCCTTCCTGATGGAGGCAGCTGCCAGGCAGTGTGGGCTGGGTGGCTACGTGGTGCCTTGGGCCGGTGGCATGATGGAGGGGAGGGGGATGCATTCCCCACAGAGTCTGCTAGGAACTGGGCAGGGAGAGATACACAGTCAGGAGAGGGATGTGGAAAGGAGGGTAAGGGGTGAGAATTAACAGATGCAGGCATGGAGGGAAGGAGAGGGGATGGCCAGACAGAAGGGGAGGCGGGAACAACCACAGAAGCAGTGAGGAGAGATGCAGGACACACATCAAAGGGAGGGAAAGAAGGAGGCATGAAGGGGAGGAGAGAGGAGGAACGCAGGTAAGCTGCAGACTGGGCAGAGTTTGTTGGGGTAGAACAGAAAGGGAGGAGTGAGTGAGAAGAAATCATAACACAGGATTGGGCAGAATCAGGGAGGGAGGATTACGAGTGCAAGAGAAGTCCATGACCTGGTCTACCTTACTCAGCATTCAATCAATCAATCAATCAATGAGTCACTTGTAGAGCGCACTACTTACTCGTGAGGGTCTCAGGGCGCTGAGGAGAGGGGAGTGCTGCTACTGCTCAAAGAGCCAGGTCTTGAGGAGTCTTCTGAAGGTGAGGAGGTCTTGGGTCTATCACAGGTGGGTAGGGAGGGTGTTCTAGGTCTTGGCGGCAAGGAAGGAGAAAGATCTGCAGCCGGAGGTTGTTTGTTGGATGCGGAGGACGGCTACTTGGCGAGGCTGGCGGAGCTGGCGGGTGGGGGTGTAGAAGCTGAGTCTGCTGTTCAGGTAGGCTGGTCCGGTGATGTGGAGTGCATTGTGTGCGTGGGTGAGGAGTTTTAAGGTGATCCTCTTGTTGACAGGGAGCCAGTGCAGGTGTCTCAGATGGGGGGTGATGTCGCTGCGCCGAGGGATGTTGAGGATCAGTCGGGCAAAGGCGTCTTGGGTGCTTGTAGTCGTCGTAAGTGTTTGGCAGGGATTCCTGCGTAAAGTGCGTTGCTGTAGTCCAGCCTACTGCTGACGAGGGCTTGGGTCACCCTTCTTCTTGTTTCGGTCGGGATCCACTTGTAGATCCTGCGGAGCATACGGAGGGAGTCGTAGAAGGCTGTGGAGATGGCGTTGACCTGCTTCGACATAGAGAGGGAGGAGTCGAGGATGAATACTAGGTTGCGTGCTTGGTCCCTGGGTGTTGGTGCTGTTCCCAGTGTGGTCGGCCACTAGGAGTCGTCCCAGACAGAGGGGGTGGGGCCGAGGATGAGGACCTCTGTCTTGCCCGAGTTCAGTTTCAGGCGGCTGCTACTCATCCACTCGGCGACGGCCTTCATTCCCTCGTGGAGGTTGGTTTTGGTGGTGTGCGGGTTCTTGGTGAGGGAGAGGATGAGCTGAGTGTCGTCGGCATAGGTGATGATGTTGAGGTCTTGCTCATGGGCCACTTGTGCGAGGGGGGCCATGTAGACGTTGAACAGGGTCGGGTTGAGGGATGAGCCCTGGGGTACGCCGCAGATGATGTTGGTGGCTTCAAATCCGAAGGGTGTGAGGCATACTCTCTGGTTTCTGCGGGAGAGGAAGGACGTGGTCCAGTCCGGGGCCTTCTCTCGGATTCTGGCTTCTTGGAGGCGTGTCTTTAGTGTGCGGTGGCAGACCATGTCGAAGGCAGCTGACAGGTCCAGGAGGATGAGGGCTGATGTCGCGCTGTTATCAAGTTGGCGCCCGATGTCGCCTGTGGCGGCGGTGAGGGCTGTCTCGGTACTGTGGTTTCATCTGAATCCGGACTGGGGCAGGTCTAAGATGTTGTTGTCCTCAAGGTTGCGGTTCAGTTGCATGTTGGCGATTTTCTCGATGACCTTCGCCGGGAAGGGGAGCAGGGAGATGGGCCGGAAATTCTTGAGGTCCTTGGGATCCGCCTTGGGCTTCTTGAGGAGGCTGTTCATTTTGGCGTGCTTCCAGCTTTCGATGTCGATGTTTCGAAGGAGATGTTGATGACCTTCCGTAGTTGGGGTGCGATGGTTGCGTCTGCTTTGTTGAATACGTGGTGTGGGCAAGGGTCCAATGGTGATCCTGAGTGGATTAGGGGGCGACCACCCATAGGGCAGTCTGAAACATCCATTGTACAGCCATAGTAAAATGGAAGTATGGATACATCCCTGGACTGTGTGGTAGGCACCTCATAGTGCCTGCCACATGGTGCTGGGATGTTCCCTCCAAGCCCCACAGCGGAGAGCCAGGGGAGAAGGGGGTCATGCTAGAGGCTCCAAAGACACTTTCCAAAAGCATTCCCATGTCGGAAAGGCCGACAGGAAAAGGCTATAGGAAAGTGCCATCATAATCCCGACAGCGGAGCAAAGCCTGGTTTTGCCGTCATTGGGGGATGATGGTGTTTTCCGATGCACTGATGGGCTCCTTGAGCCCACCAGAATGCTGCGGATTGTCCGTCCGTCTGATGCCTCCACTCTCCACATTGCAATGCGGCGGGCGGACCGCAGGGGCAGATGTTGGAAGGGCCGCAACCGACCGTTGGTTGGTTGCGGTCCTTCCGACATCATAATCAGCCCCTTAGTGTCTCTGCTTGTCCCTCAGGTACACGTTTGGCTTGGATGACAGCTGGGCTTTATGAATTCACTTAAGACAGTCACACACGGAGGGAGCTGAGGTGTGCCCTGCATATCCTTAGGACCCCTCACCAGGCTGATGGGTCTTCCTGAGCTAGAGTGGTGGGATGAGCTGACACTTGCACCTATACAGGGCTGTACCTGTCCCCCTCACAGAGAGCTGACTACCCCTCTGTAGTGTGTCTGGAGCCCGGGCCAGGAAAGGTAGCGTCTTCTGCACTACAATGATCTTTCTTAGAAGTTTCTCTATTTCAGAGGCTAAAATGGGTATACGTACTGGATCTCTGACACTATATACAGAGAACACTCTAGGCTGAGGACACTCTTCCAGGAAGAAGAGATATAGTGCTGCCAGGAGGGACTGACTCTTTGCTGCTTGCTTTGCTGTGTTGGCCTGCTGCTTGCTGCTTCTGTCTTGGGAGTGAGAGAACTGAACTTTGCTCTCTACATCCTTTTTCTAAGGTTCTCCAAGTGCTTGAGTGGAGTTTGCCTCCTGTTCTACTTTGCCAAGTTGTGCCAAATCCATTTCCTGGGCCCTTGGAAGTGTGTTTGATGTGCTAAGCAAGACAAAATCAGTCCATTAATTACAAGTGTGACTTCGGAGCCAGCATCGTTCTTCAACACCGTGCCGCTGCCTGCACCAAAGCTCTGTTCTCGCCTCAACGCAATGACCACAACTTGCAACTCAAGCCCCAATGCTGCCGCAGCACCTTGGAAGATCCACCGCGGCGTGCGTCATTAAAGTCAGTGATGCCTAACTGCAGCGCAGCACCTGTGGCCCTGTGGTGAGACATTGACACTGCAAATTCGATGACTCGTAGCTTGACCCTAGATGCTTCATCGCCCCACATTGCCAACTGAACCAATGCCTCCACTAACGCCAAGTGACCTCTCATGTGCCTTGCAATGTTCCGGAATTCCCTGATGTGCCAACAACCTGCAACAACAGTAATAAACCAATGCCGCATCAGCCTCAGTAATGCCTCACCTACCAGGAGCCTTGAAATGTCTTTGTTTCGTTAGTGTCTCCACTGTACTGTACCAGGGGTCTGTACGACTCCGTAGCTGGTCCGCTCTCCATCATCATCCAACTTCGTTAAGCACGTCGTTATAGCCCCTGCCAGAGCTATTGTGTTTCTAAGGGCTAGTACTCCATTTAATCTTGAAGAGATTCAAATTTTGATTTGTGTATGTTAGATTTTTGTCATTTTTGGTCTTTTTTTAAATAATATAAATACTGCCTATTATTCTAAAATGGTGTGGAGTAATTTTGTGGTATTTTCACTGTGTTACTGTGTGTGTGTGCACAAATACTTTACACATTGCCTCTTTAGTTGAACCTGACTACTGCGAGCCAAACTACCAAAGGTTGAGCATAGGGAAACTTAAAGTGTGAACTAAACCTACCCTGACTAGGATTTTAGGCCCCTACTTAGACAAGGTGCAAACTTTTGCCAACTAGAGACTTCGGTTCTACCATCCATCAACATGCAGATGACATCTCAGGCACACCTATCCTTCCTTTGTGTGTGTCTGTCTAGAGGGAATGCAGGAATCCAGTTGTCACCGAGCCCAGATATGTATTCTGGAGACAGGCAGAAAGCACTAAAGGGTTTAAGTAAGAAAATGCCATTGTTCTAAAAGTGGCATTTGCAGACCTGTAATTTAAAAAACAACCACTAAAAGATGTGTTTTTAAATTGTGATTCAAGAGACACCAAACTTACATTCCCTATCCTTTCCTAATTGAACCCTGCACTTGTAAAAGGTTACAAGGCATCTCAAATGTTACCATGAGGGAGAGGTAGGCCTAGTAGTAGTGAAATACAAATTTAAGAGTATTTTACTACCAGGACATGTCAAACTTAAATGTATATGACCTACCTTTTCAGTACTCAGTACACTACACCCTGTCCGTGGGCTCTCCAGGACCGCCTCTACAGGTGACCTATGTGTAATAAAAGGCAAGGTTGAGCCTGGCAAGTAGGTGTACTTGCCAGGTCGAAATGGCACACAGAGGCCTGAGACAGGCCTGAGTGGCAGGTCTGAGACATGGCTAAGGGGCTACTTAGGTGGGTTGAACAATCAGTGCTGCAGGCCCACTAATAGCATTCGATTTATAGACCCTGAGTTTGCAGGTGACCCTGAAGAAAGGGCCATTTGCAACATTATTCAATGGATTAAGGCGCATATTATGAAACTCTAATTTCATCTTTTATAGTGACTACAAATCTACGAACTAATGATGGTTTACTAACTTCTATTTTAATACAGTTAAACACACTAGGGCGCCATTATGATGTCAGGTGGAAAGTTCATCTTTAGTGTTCTGCCCGGCATCTGAGGCATTGCTCCGACCGCTCTATTAGGATATGCGCGGTCCGACCGATGCCTGCAGGGGGAATCCACTCTGCCTCCTACACGCTCAAGGAGCCAGAGAGGGTGAAGGGTAGATCGTGATCCCTAGAATGGAGGTGGTGCCTGCTCATGCACAACCGTGGGGGCTAAGAAGCACGTTTCCCACAGCCTTTCTTTGAGTGAACAAACGCCATAGAAAGGCTGTTGGAAAAGGACTGTGGGGTCCCCTAGCAGCATGGTTCCTGCCACATGGTGCATGGTTGTTTAAAAGCGCATATGTCCTATTACTGCTTGTGCTGCAACCTGCAGCACAAACTGCAATAGAAGAGAGAAGCGTTCGGACCGCCATGAAGGCGGTCGCATTCTAATATGGGAAGCACGACAGCTGAATCCTTGTCCGGAGGTCCTATTTCCGACACTATGGAAGTCATCTGACCAACATCATAATGGGATTCATAGTTTGGGTAAATTCACAAGTCCTACAGCAAATGCAATTTAGTTATAATGTGAAGTGAAACACTTAATTTAATATCAATAAACAATAGAAGAATGTACTAAATACACATTCATCTCATGCATCTGTTATGAAATTGTGACATATTTGTGACGTGTAAAGGATGGGAAAATTTGAACTGCACCAGGACCAAACCATTCTCTTGGTATTTTTAATTAGGCATTAGGTTCAATCAAATATACACCAACAATCTGCCTACAATGTTCTCTCGCACCAGATTTCAAATATTTTCACGTTAACACACTCTAGTATACAATGTGCTCTGCCTGCAGCA
Organism: Lissotriton vulgaris; assembly: GCF_964263255.1. Lineage (NCBI taxonomy): Eukaryota > Metazoa > Chordata > Amphibia > Caudata > Salamandridae > Lissotriton > Lissotriton vulgaris. Next base: position 1,024,742,606 of record NC_141696.1, on the reverse strand, counting down.
TTTCATCTTCACAGTCATAGTGTTTCTTATTTGTGATATCAATAACTCACTAAAAAATTAAACATTGCAACAGAAACTACACCGATTTATTGGTCCATACCTGTGGTCCATCTTCATTCAAAATCGAACATGATCTTTCATGCAACAAAAAAACAAAAAAGGTCACAGTGTTCTGTCCTTCTTGTTTTTTTGGTCGAGCATTCAAGACCTCTTGAATACACTTTAGTATATATTTTAGTATATACTTATATGTTTATGTACTTAGTGGGCTCTGGAGATGAGCCTTAAGACTTGTCTGCTTCCGCTTAGAGACTTTTTTTTTTACTGTTCAACTGCCTCTATTTAACTGTCTTGATAGAAAACGACCAGCAGAGGTCAGTAAAATACCAGAATTGCTTTCTGCTGAGGGACTTTTGTTTTTTTATTTTTCTGGCAACTGCTTCTATTTAACTTTCTTGATAGAAAACGACCAGCAGAGGTCGGTAAAATACTAGAATAACTTTAGCAGTCTCTAGATTCCAGTCCATAGAAATTTTCTTCCACAAGCACCCGTAGACAATAATATATTTTTAAAATCTTGTATTTTCAGTGATATGACCACCGAAGGCCCTGAATTTATATTAAAAACAGAGCTTGGACTATACCATTTCCTCCTGAAAGGCAATATTTCTCTCCATGTGTTCCCACCCATACCTGGCGTGTTACGCAGTTTGGTGCTTACTTTCCCTACATTTTAAAGAACAGTCGATGTTTCAGCACCCAGGCTAATGTGCTGCACAGCTAAATACATATCCCAAAGGCGAAACTGATTGCATTGCAAATGCTTGTTTGGGATAGTGTTTGCAGTTCCCCAGCAGAGGAGGACTATTTTAAATGCAACTTCTCATTAAAAGGGTCAGTAATGAGGTATCATTCCCGCAGGGCTCTGGTAATACACTTTACTCATCACCTGAAATACCCCTGGCAACGTTAACCTTCCCACCGAGAGACGCTGATCACACCATATCGTGCCAATTTGTTTAGTAGTTTTGTGCTGTGAATAATTGTCTGGTCCCAGCTACCACAGAGTAAAATCAATGAGCTCATTTTCCATGGAAACATTTTCAACAGACGTAAACGAGCAAGGTCACGCAGCAATAAAAGAGAATGCCTCTTCCGCGAGCAGTTTACTCTGCAGGATTGTTTTTGGACCGCTGGGTCCCCAGTCACCAGCGATGGCGAAGAGACACACTGAAGGCTCTTTTACGGTCACGGGCAGAGCAGAGTGGAGTGGCGCACCGAAACGAGTGAAAAACTGTCCGTTGTCAATGGCAGCAGCCGGCTGTCATCTAATACACTGATCAATGTCGTTGAATATAGAAAATTGCTGCTAAAGAATATTGTCTGGCCTCTACTCTCATCCTGTTTGCCCCAGCTCAGGAAATTAACAATTCATGAAAGCACACATGCCGAGTGCACGTTCCTGCAAAAAACGCGGGGATTGAAAAATGATGGCATATATGAGCGCCAGAATGGTGTTTTTTTGAAGGTTGCATATTAACATACACTTCTTGAAAAAGTATTAAACGGAGTCCTGACCTTTCCAAATAATTGCACGCCACCGGAATGCCATAAAATGTGGTTGATTTTCGAGACAGCCTTTTCCAGCATATAACAGTCGCCATGAGTATTCTGAAACGTGCGTCATTGTAGAACAGCGCTGGAGCCTTTTCTGGCTAGACACGAGCTAGAGTTATACGACATGACATGCCTCACATTTACATACTTGTCGAGATGCCAGCCTTGGTGTAAGGCTTTGTGTCTGACAGAGGTTCCTGCAGCAGGGGAATAGAACATTGCTGTAGGGCCTTGTTAGTTAAGATGCAGGATTACCGGTGTAAGTGTGACACTTGAGGATTGGGCACTGCATTTTGTATTTCTCATCAGTTAATCAGGAGGAAAGGTGAAGCGCCATTTAATGACTAGAGCCCATGAACTAAACACCTGATATGGAATAGTTGTGTTGTAATCTGTTTTCCGTAATGCATAGTGAATAGGACGCAGGAATAGGTAAGGCTTGCTGCTCAAACCTAAATAAGAATTAGTTGGATTTTATTGTTTTTTCAGAACTGTTCAATCTAACTTGTTAAATAATTATTGTGTAAGAAAAATTACTACAACTCTGGTTCTGGTTTAATATGAATAGCCAATCAGTCAATCAAAAAAAAACTGTATTCGGTTTTTGTTCACAAAACCATAAAAGTTACACAGATAAAAATACATAAAAACAATTATATATTAATACATTATTTAAAAAGACATCCTGTACCGCAATATAAATCAGCTCAATAAAAAAAAAACATGCCTAGATAGACGAACTTTACACATCCATACAGGTCCTAGATTCCATAGAAGCTTTTAAAAACCCTACTATAAAAAAGATACAATCTTCTTTCAGCAATTGAAGATACACAAGGGCCGGTTGAACCTGTCTTAAAATTCAATCTTTTAAAAATAGGAACCAAAATATGCCTACCGGGAATTTCATACAGTTTGCATAAAAACAAGAAGGGCAGCAAATCCTGTGGAGACTGTCCGTCACAGCCGCAGGGAGCTAGCACTTGACCTCTGTGAGAACTCTTCGGTCTGGCTAGCAAAAGGTGGGAGAGGTTCAACCGAAACCAGGATAACAAAAAATTTCTCATGTGTTGACAGAGACCCCATAAGATAAGGTTCCATCGACTGAGTCGTCTTGAGTGTTAAATACATCCAAACACTAGGTTTCAGCACCTCTTCAGCTTCCCTATCTGCTTTCCTTAGGGTCAGGAAGGCAATTCCACATCCTACTTGAGGAAGAGGTGTGGTGCAGCGGCCAGGGCGACTGATGCTGGAATCTGGGGTGCATGGTTCAATCCCCAGTACTGGTGGCAGGTCAGCCCAGCACCATGTGACTCTGGGCAATAGCTTGCTTAATCTTCCCGAGGGCCCCCAGCGCCCTCAGGAATACTGGTATTTCTTGACGATAGTATCAGGTTTGGAAAATAGGTCACCCCGCCCTATCCCTTCAAAACTACTTTTGATATACCTTAGCCAGGGAATACGAGCTGATTTATCAAGGGACATACACTCTCTTAAAATCAAGTGGTTGAGAGTTAGATCTTTGTTCAGCCAACACTTTATCTAGAAGATCAGGGTTCGCAGAGCAAGAGCATCACTTAAGTAGGGGACCCCTAGTTCCTCGTGGACTGCTAAATTAGAGGTTCCACACGGAACACATAATAAGTGTTTCAGAAAATCATTCTCCACTACCTGGAGGGAATCTGCGGCAGTATATCCCAAAATTTCACTACCATAGGCGGCTATAGCCAAGCTTTTAGTTTGGTAAACTTGCAACATAGCTCCTATTGGTTTCTTCCCTATTTTAGAGGCAAAGTTAAAAATTGCTGTATTTACCCGAGCCAGATCCCTTTTTTTCCTCAGAATTAGGAGACCCCATTTAAGTTGGTCGTCAAAAAGAACTCTTAAGTAGGAAAATACGGTTGTGCAGGGGATCCTGGCGGGGCCTACGCTGAAATGAAAACTTTTTTTCGATTGATGCCCCACTTTCATGATGTAGGACTTGGAGTTATGAATTGCCAAGTCTCGATCAGTCATGAATCTGGAGAATGTGGATAAAAGGGATTGCAAACCCATTTCAGTCCTGGATATGAGGACGGCGTTGTCCGCTTATAGCAGGACGGGGATACCACGGCATCCAACATAAGGCTAATAAACTCCAGATGCCCTTAATGCACTATCCAGTTCATTTATATCAAAATTAAATAAAAAAGGTGCCAAAATGCATCCCTGCCGGACTCCCCTCTTCTCTCAAAGTCCCTAGTTACCTGCAGATCCTGTGAGAACCTAACATTAGCTTTAGTTGACATATGCAGGTCCTCAAGAAAATTAACAATGCTGTTTTCCACCCCTATTGCCCTCATAGACTGCCACAGTTTGACCCTGTTTACACAGTCAAACGCAGATGACAAGTCCATGAAGGCAAGATGGATAGTTCCAGGGCGAGCAACAGTATATTTGCTCTGTATCATAGATAAGTTAAGACACTGAGCAACAGTAGAGCGTCCCGGTCGGAATCCATACTGGACATCCGACATAATCTTGTGCTCAGCCGTCCATGTTGATAGTGTCTGTAAAAGGATACGTCCTACCACTCTGACCACAAAATCAATAAGTGAAATTGGTCCGTAAAAGTGGGTGCTATTCCTGTTACCCTTCTTGAAAACTAGGACTAGTGGAAGAGGCCCAAGACTGTGGACAGCCATTCGTTACAGCTGCATTAAATACTGTCTCCAGTATCGGGGCCCAGAACGGGGGGGTTCGACTTGAATACATCTGGGGGGATCCCATCTGGGCCTGGTGCTTTGTTTACAGATAGTTCAATAATACTATCCAGAATCTCACCCACATGAAGAGTTATTCCAGGGTCCTTCATGTCCCGACTTTCTCGGTGATTAAACTCAAGAGGACAATCAAACATAGATTTAAAGTGGAGAACCCATTCCTCCTCTGTAATGTGTGAATCTAAGGCCCCCCTTCCTGATCAAAAAGGGGACGATTCACAACACTCCAGAACCTCGAGCTGTTCCTGAGAGTGCTTGAGTCAATCAGCTCCCTCCAAGTTACTTCTTTCAGGGCCCCCTTCCGTTTGGCCAGGGCTGACTTACATTCCTTTCAACAAGCACATATCTCTGATTGAATTCTTGGTTTGGCTGACAAAGCTACCCTCAACCTCTTAGTCAATCACGCGATGACTAGCGCCAAGATGCTCCATGGAATGTAAGTTGCGCTCTATAAAAGCCAACTCATATCATAGATGCTTTAGAGCAGTAGGAATCAACCCATCTGGGACCATTTGAGGCATTTCTTCTGGCTGGAAAACTTAAAATTTCAATCACTTTTCTCGCTAATAACTCGTATGTACAAAGGACCTCATTGGGGGGGATTCCTCGGTTGTACATATTTTTAAATCATGAGCACAAGATGTTTTTACTTTATTATAGAATTTTTCCGGGGACACCTGGGACCATTTCAATCTGCGCTTTCCATCCGTCTTTCTCAAAACACCCCTGGTTGAAAGATCACCAATCTTTACTGATAGTGGGCCCATCATATACACTGTTAATGGATTATGGTCACTAAATTCACTATCTTAAAACCATGAAAAGAAGATTGCAAGGAAGAGAAAATTAAAATGAAGTCAATAAATGACCTACCGTGCCCTTTAAAAAGTTGGCACAGGAAACTTAATGTACAGGTCAGCTAGAGGCATCAGGGCAACCATATCCAGTTCATTTAACATGTTGTTCAACAGTTCCCCTGAACATGATGCTCAAAATGAAAACCCCTCATGCACGGACAACCCAACTTAGAAATACAAGATGTTCTAGGATTACCAAAAGGGTGTATATTAAAATCCCCAGAAACCAAAAGATTATGTAGACTGTGGCCCAAGAATTGTCTTATAGTCGCTCCCAAGGTAGTGATGCTACAAACCTCGTGTGGATAAGCCACTGAGTTGTAAAAGTTAAACATTCCCCATCTGGTATCCCCCTTTTGGCTGATAACGCCAAAATTCCCGGGTTTGTAGTTGGCATCATTTGGAGCTTACAATAAACAGCCACAGAGATGTATACAACTACACCACCCTTTGGTGTTCCACTTGCTGATGGAGTGGCCGGGAAAAAATATGCCTTGTCACCTTCCAAAAATAGATCACACTCCACTATCCCTGTTTCTTGGAGGCTAATTACAGTGAATTGCTTCACATATTTCACCCATAGTAGATCTTGGAGCTTGTTGGCCAGCCCTGCAGTATTCCAGGATAGGAAATTATTTGGTTTCACGTCTGGAGGCCTTTCAACTACCTCCAGTGGGGACTGGAGAAGAGCAGCAGGCTCCGGCTCAGGGGGTGTGAGGTCTCTTAGTCAATCACAATCCTCCAGGCCTGATAGAGCAGCAAATCTATTGTTTAATGCCAGTGAGGTGCCGGTGTCAAACTGTCGGATTCTGAAGGTAAGTAGGTCATAGAGGTAGGCTGATACCAAGATGCTAGACTATTTAACCACCCACCTCTAGGGGCAGCCCTGGGGACATTTTCAGACATATCCCTGTAACGGACTGGCTTATAAAAGTAGCCCAGAGGTAAATCCCTGATAACAGATACCTGTACTGGGGAAGGCTAATTTCCCTGGATAAAATACGGCCCGCAGTGTTGGGATTGTCAAACTTACAATAACGCAATCACCAGAACCCATTTTGCGTGAGCTCCCAATCCAGTTAACACTGCGAGCCATAAGGATGTTACTAGGCACGTGGGCACCCAGGGTAGTATTGTGTGTAAACCGGTGAGTTAATTTATTTACCAGCTGCCCATAGACTTCGTTAGTCCCTTTGGGGTGGGAAGGAACGCTCCCCAAAACTACTACACATGTGGTGGATTCGGGTGGAAGGTCAATAGTTGGGAGACTCGTTAATTGTAAGACCCTTCCTTCTGACCTATAAGCTTTGTGAGGCACAGAAGGCCCGCTCTTATAGGAGACTGGCATATGGTTACTGGAGCATCTGCATTACTGAGCCTGATGCTATTGGAGCTGCTCTTATCTAGCACTGCGCTATTTACTGCAGACCTGACAGAGGAGCCTACCCCTGCTTTTTTTAACCCCAGTGGTGGGAAGGACTTTACTAGTGGTTGTGCTAGCTATCGGTGTAACCAGCGAATTGGAGCTAGCCAGCCCCTCTAGTTTTAATAGCCTAACTTCTACTGAGCTTATTTTGTGAAGGATTGGATCCAGTAGGGTGGACATCATAGTTTCTAACCTGCCCTAGAAGTTCCCCTGCTGTAAACTGTCAGAGAACTGCCCTAGCATTGTCTGATTTGTGGGACTAGGGAGACCCTCTTTGCAAACATTTGTAGTAGGGACAGCTAAGGATTTTCTTCCAGATGTTCCCTGAACAGATTTGTTTGGTTTCGGTAGACCTCGGGTCTTAGTTTTTATGAAGGGCGATTCATTGGTACAAGTTGACTTCATCTTTACTTCCTGCCCTCCAGTTGTGGCTTTAAATTTAACAGGGCTGGGTTCATACTCCGTAGATGAGCAGGAAACATAATTTGTCACAGTGACTGGGATGACAAATGGGGTGGAGATACATCCTGGTTGGAAACCGCCATAGAATCAGAGATTGCGAGGGGTGGGGCTCAAGAGATAGCCTGCGTTCAGTGAGTTTTATTTCATTAATGAGGGCTGACTCTGCCCTCAATATGAAGGCATCTAACGTTCCCATCACACTTTTCCCCAGATTTGGCTTCCGCATATTCATGTCGGTTACCTCTGAGCACACTAAAATGTTTACACAAATCTCTATTAAAAGCTAAATCCGTTTTTAAGGCAAAGTGACTAGTACAATATACAGTGTGGAAGATGCACACACTACAAAGACATACATTAAAGATACCAAAAACTCAACAGGACCTTTTTTTTACCCTAGAAGTGCAAAGTGCGTATACATTGTTTGGCAGCAATGATAATTAAAAAAAACATTAGGACAATATGATAGCAATAAAGTGCAATGTGCGGTACAGGACCCTGAGTCAAAAAACTTATTCTAAAACCAAGTTCAATATACGGGGTTTTAGTCACACCTGGTATAATAGAGCATAATACATTGGGGTTATACTGGTGACAAATGAACACCCAAACTGCTGGTGAGCTGGAAAGGCGGTAGCATCAGGGAACAAACAGTACCTGTAGTCAAACTCCAAAAATGTGCACAAGGACCCAAGACCACAGATGAAAGGGGGGTGGCCCTGCCTTTCCTCTTCCTGGCAATGACGGGCCCGCACTTGTCCCGGGCTTCAGGGAGCTGCCGGCGTGCGTCCCGCACTGCAGGAGTGCTGCAGCGCTTTTCAGGGAGCTATGGAAGCAGGAATGATGCTTGCTCCTCGCGCATGGCTGGGGACTGCTGGGAAATGTAGGCAGTGGTGGCTTGAAGCTGTTTCCCTCACAGAGAAGTAGTTGACTGCCAAGCCGTTCCCATCACAGCGGAGTAGTGGGCTGCCAAGCAGTTTTCTTCACGGCAGAGTAGTGGGCTGCCAAGCCGTTCCCCTCACGGCGATGGAAAAAGCAGCCAAGCTGTTTCCCTCATGGCAAAGTAGTAGGCTGCCAAGCCGTTTCCATCACGGTGGATGCAAGGTTCAGGTAAACACTTCCCGCGCTGTGGGAGTACTGCGGCGCTTTTCAGGGAGCTATAGGCGCAGGAATGACGCTTGCTCCTCGCGCCTGGCTGGGGGCTGCTGGGAAATGTAGGCAGTGGTGGTTTGAAGCCGTTCCCCTCATTACAGCGAAGTAGTGGGCTGCCAAGCCATTCCCCTCACGGCGATGGAAAAAGCAGCCAAGCCGTTTCCCTCATAGCAGAGTAGTGGGCTGCCAAGCCGTTCCCCTCACGGCGGATGCAAGGTTCAGGTAAGCGCTTTGTCGTTTTACTGATTATCTGAAATTTAGAAGGGAGGAAATGAATGATAGCGAGTCTGAGGGCTTATTCTCAAATCTCTTAGTTTGCCCAGTTGTTGAGATTCACTTCTCTAGCCAGTTGCAATTTGGGAAATATTAATAATGGGTCTGAATTATTGTCCACATTTGAAATTATATTTTGAACCTTCTCAGGAGTATACTTAAATGTGATCACTCATCGTGTGTGCAAAGACTGCACCAGGTAAGACCGGCTTAACACTAAAAATTGGATAGAACTATGCTACTGAACTGTAAACAATTTTAAATAATTGTATATAAGGTGTGCAAAACGATAAGGTGTCCCTTTCATACATCGATACTAAAAAAGACAAAAAATAAATAAATAATAAAAGGGTTAGAGTGATATACCCGTACGAACCAGGAAGTCTCTTAGGGTTTGTTCCTTCAAAAATAGAGGATTTAAGTAAGTGTGTGGCTGGCAATCTGTGTTCTTAGTTACTGAACTGTAAACAAGCATTGGCAAAGCCAATATTGCGCACCTATGGGACGGCTATTGCCTTGTCAATATCTTCTATCCATGTTATACAGCAGCGCACTTGCTGTACTTATCCAGCTCTGGCCACACAAAAAACCCTATGACTTACCCATCTCACGGAGCTTTTATTTCTAGTGGAATGGGTGGTGGCAATCAGAAATGTGGGAGGGGAGCTGTTAAATAAAGTTCCCCGCACTATCATGAAGGGTTTTTAATTGAAAGCTATTTGAATAAATGTTTACATTTTTGTTATAGGCTGGATTTATAATACTCACTTGCAATGATTCAGGTTTTACAAATGATACCATTATCTCATGAAATACAGACATTAAGCAATAGGCCATAATAATGTATAGGAATCCCCTTTTCACCCCATTGCCTGTGAGGGTTCAACTTTATTATAATATCTACTTTGCTCACTATTGTTAAATCATGAAGTAACATCTGCCCTGAGTAAAAATACAGTGATGTATAATCATGTCTCACATATTGAAGATTTTGATTATCTTTAGCACATTAAGATTCCACTCAAGAAAGACCGTTGGCAGATTAGAATTCTAGGGGCTGAATGAAGTGTTAAGCATCAAATAGCCTTAACTTGCTCTTCCTCACTTACAACTATTACTCTTACTTTATCATCCACCTGGGCCAAACACCAACTGTGATAGTAGGCTTGAAGATTATCACCCCTATGATACTTAGGTCTGACACATGATTATGCCTAGGGGATTTCAATATATGGGTTTAATAATCAATCCTGTTTGCATTCTGTAATGCAACTGAATTTCTTGCTGCTATAGACCTATACCAGTTCATTGCATAGGGTAGGGCACACATTTGATCTTCTCTTTTCATGGTCAGAAATATTTCCTATTCAATATTTTTTTTAATCTTTTTGCACCATGCTGTAATATCTTTTACTTGGGACATTTCTGTGCTCCAGAACCCCCCAAACTAGCTATAGAATATCCAATTGATCCTGGCATGATGTTGCGACCCCTAATCTTACCTTAGTGCTAGCAGTAAATTCCCATTCTGTTCTGAGTTGCCCCGCACAGCAGAGGAGATGCGTCAGTTTTGCTGGAACCATAGAGACTGGCAGATCACGTTAGGCCTACTTCCAAGGGCCCAGGACTGGAGTGGTACAACTTGGCAGGGTAGAAACACAGATAGCAGAGTCCAGGTGCAGTTGCAAGGTAGTTGAAAGCCTGTTATGTCCCAGAGGCCATTCAACTAGCCCTTGGAATCAATTTGGGTTCTGAGTACGAGAGCTAAAGGTCCAGTCCTTCTCACCCAGGCAAGAGGGCAGAAGGCAGCAGTTCAGCACAGCAGGACAGCAGTTTTTCCAGAGCAGTAGTCCAGCAGAGTGACATTGCTTGTGGCAGCACAGCAGTTCTTCTTCCTGGCAGAGAATTCACATGTACAGAAGTTCACTGAAGAGTTTGTGTCTGAGGGCTTTCTTTTATACCCTGGTCCACTGGTTCTGGAAGGTGGATGAAGCTTCAAAAGAGTGTCTTTACATTGCATGGCTTTCTCGACCTCCCCTGTTTTGGCTCCAAACTGGCGGAAGTGACACTGAAGGGTTGTTAGGCTCTTTTCATGGGGACAGGACACAGCCTATTCGGGTGTGAGTGAGTCTCTGGGCCACACTCCTCCCGTCTATCCTGCCAGTAACGGCCCATCCAGTCACACCTATTCTTCCATTGTGTGTGCTGTCTAGTAGGAATATACAAAGCTTAACTGTCTACTGGATCCATTTGTATGCTGTTCTGTTGCCTCATTTTTGTGGGCTTGTCTTAGGAAGAGGAAAAAGGTGGCAACAACTAATTAATTAATTAATTTTAAATTCTGAACGGCTTTTTTCATAAACGTTTATATGAATTAACCCGGATCACTGCAACTGTTTAATTCTTATTTTAAATGTGTATATATGTGTATATATTGTATTGGAATTTTTAGACTCGTGCTTTTATGATCTGTTTTAAAAAGATCGAATAAAGCTGTGCACCTGACTGACCTGTCAGCTACACCCAGTAATGTGGCAGAAGACAGGCTGCAGGCACAAAGGACTAAGTGCAAAAAAAATTACAACTTTATAAAAGTGCCATTTAAAAAAATTGCATTGAAAAATTTGACTTTATCTTTAAAGAGGGTTTTGCATTACTATTTCATGGGTACCAAACATTACATATCTCCCTCCATTCAATTAGGAATTACAGCTTATTCAAAGTAATAAGGAATCTTCAATGTTATCCTATGGGAGGGGCAGACCTCACAGTAGTGAAAAACGAATTTAGGAGTTTTTCACCACTAGGACATGTAAACCTAAAAGTGCAGATCCAACCTTTTAATTACACAGCACTCTGCCCTGTGGGATACCTATGGCCTACCTTGTGGGTGAGTGTTTTGTAATTAAAAGCACAGTTTAAGGAGTGGCAAGGGGGTTTGAATGGCAAGTCAACATGGCAGTTTAAAATGGCATTCAGTGTGCAGTGGCAGGCCTGGGATGTGTTTTAAGGGGCTGCTTAAGTGGGTGGCACAATAAGTGCTGCAGGCTCACTGGCAGTATTTAATTTGCAGGCCTTGGGTTTATGGTATATGACTCTACAAGGGACTTATAAATAAATTACATTTGCCAATTAGGCCTATGCCAATCAAACCTTGTTTAGGGGAGTGAGCACAAGCACTTTAACACTGGGTAGAAGAGCTAAAGTGAATAGAGTCCTAAGGCTAAAAAAAGCAAACATCTACAAAATAGTGGAGGTAAGTAGGCAAAAAGTATGGGGGAAGACCACGCTGAGGCTGACAAATCTAACCGAAATTATTAGAAAAATGAGTTTCCAATGATAATAATTACATAGAACAACTTAGGTTGCACTTTTGTAAGCGGAGCAGTGGGAAAAACTTAAAACAGGAAAACATGACCCAGATAAATTCTGCCCTTACTAAAAATATTTGGAGAAGTTATATGAAACAAATCAGGAAAGTTGGAAAATCATTTTGGTGATGCGAAAAGACAGCACCACAAAATCCTCTAAAGCCATCTTTACTGCAGGTTTCCAATCTTCTAGCCCTGCTTGCTTCAATATGTCAATATCTCACTCCCAGTCATTTTGTTAGGATTTAATCATCTTCTTTCACAATTAAATTAGCCTAAAATGAGAGTCATTTGCTAAACTAGTTCAAATAATAATTGGTACCTTGATCAATTTGGTAAGTTTTTCCAAACCTCATATTTTGGAATTCAAGTCACTGATAATGTAAAACCCAAGAAAGCATATCCTCATTATAATGTATGGCTTGCCCTTTGATCCTTGAACATCACAAGTACTGCATTTTGCTACTGATTTTACATTACTCTTTTCTGACTAGCCTCTTCAACTTGTCATTTAAAAAGGCAGAGTCCCACCCAATCGAAATAGAAGAGGCAGGATACTAAAACTCTTTAAAAAAGTAATCTGCAGACGCCATAATTTTTAGCAATTATCTCCACATCTCGTACCTTTCCAGATTAAGGTTTTGGAAAAAAATATTCACTTTCCAGCCATCCAGTCCTAAACTCTATACAAACTGATGTTCAACTTTATCATAGCACAGAGACCACCTTAATATTTTTAGTCAATTATCTGAGATTCTTTGCAGATGAGCGTCACTTTCAGCCCCAGTTCAGGAATGTTAAACAGGGTTTACACCAAGGATGATCATTGAGCCCACTCTTTTTAATATCTACATCAGTCATCTGGCTCAGCTCATCTGAGTTTACAGCTTGCCACTCAATACACATTTTGTTGATAGCCAGATTCTGTTCTTCTTAGATTTTCCTCTTCTAATTTCTTCTTCAATTTTCAAAACTAGCTTACTGAAGAAGTCTCTTGGATGAATAATTTCCTCAAAATCAACATGAATAAAACAAAAATCCTTCTATTGAGCAAACAGACCACTCTCTTGTCCATAGACTACTGGGCTCAGAAGCTAGGTACCCCTCCCACTCTGAGTTTGGAAGTGCAACATCTTGGATTCGGGTTCAATCATGACCTTACCTTAACCAAACAAGTGAGCAAGATATTTTTCTCTCATATTTCCCTTCATATGGCCACTCTTCACTGACTTCTCACCCGAAAACCATGCAAACCAAGTCGCACAAAAAATGCAATGCTCATGACCTCGGCCTTAATGAAACAGATGCAATTGCAAATATTGTAGATAATCCTACAGATGAGATTACATGTCACATTACTCTCCTCCCTTTGACAGAGAGGACTATGAATCTAGTATCATTAACTGATTTGATTATTTGTTTTTCTTTAGTTACATTTCTCTTTTAGATATTGAAATGTATTGGTATAAATAATGAAACCATGATCACTGCGTTTGGTGTGCAAATTAATGTCTGTATGTCTGTTGTGCGAGTTATGGATTCTGTTCCTAACCATGGCCTGAGAATTAGTTTTTTCAGTTGTAATTGGTAACCATAACTGGACTTTAACTGTATATTTTGAAGGCGAATTTCAGGTTTGGTTTGTTTAAACATACAAATATCTGAACAATGCGTTTTTCTATAGTGCAAAACCTTATTTAATTATTAAATAACTGCATACACGCAAATATGTCTTTTAATGTAAATGTATTTAACTTTAGAAGATACCTCTCTACCATCGTGTTCTGCCTTGAACAGGATTAATCCCTTCCAAATTGGTCTATTGTGTGGGGGAGACAGTGATCTGTCTGCTTGCCAGCAAAGTAATTAACTCAGCCCAGCAGGGAAGTTAAAAGCCTGAATCTCCCAAATATGACCTAAAACAAAGTAAGGGAAGGAGCACAAATGTGTCTGAATTAATATTATATTTGTAGTGAAATACCTCATTGAATCTAACAAGGTACAGATTAAATATCTCTCTAAATTGTGTCAATGCACAATTGTTACAGATTTAAAATGTAGCACTGCAGACTCACAGTATAGTCGAAAAAAAGGGGATACTGCTTTTTGAATGGGATATTAATCTATAATGCCCCCACAGGCCATTGGCAATATACGTGAAGGCCCTGTTTGCAGCAGGCTACCTGTGGGCAGTTACTGAACTGAGTTACATAGTAGTCCCACTCGCGAAGCCCACACACAGGTGCACATGAATGTGAGCACATGATCACTTGTAACCAGCCCTCAGCCTTTTACCCCAGCTGTGTAGCAGCAAAACTTGTTTTTTAAGGGGTGACACTCACAATTAGCTTTCAGACTAATTTACCAGAGCTTATGGTAAGTGAGATTCTGTTCTGTTAGTTACAGCAGAGATCCAAAAACCAGGTGGTCAAAAAGAAAAATATTTAAGGGTGCTAAAATCTGTGAGAACAACATTCACCACAATATTCAAAGATAGGTTGTTAAATAGGACCTAAGTTGTCTTTCCACTATCCCTGCCCTCCCATTAAATTACCCTTTACTACCACTAAAAACGTGCATGCTGATACTCACCTTCTCCACCTTATTTAGTCAGTCATCACATCCCCCCCCCCCCCCCCCCAAAAAAAAGCCTAGCATCCGGTCACCCTCTACCGTCACCCTCTATGCCTTTCCCTCTGCTCCACCCTAAGAAGTTCTTGTAATGAGGCATAAGACACTGGAAATTGTAGGTTCAAGTAGAGGGTTTATTCAAACGACCCCATCCATCGAGGATTTGAGTCAATTGAGAGAAGATGAAACTTAAGCAACATCACACTTCTTCCTGTTTACAATTTGAAACTTTAACTGAGGATCCTGCTCAAATGAAGGGTCCACATCTCTCTAACGTTTTCTCAGGGTTAACCCCTTCACACCCATCTTTTAAAATGCTAATTTCTTGAACAAATACTGAACGAGTTTTAACCAAGTAAAAAAAAACTCACTTCCTGAGTATAATTCTAACTGTGTGACAAATTTGGTTTAATTAAGATCACCCATTTTTCCCTCTATCAATAAGCAACCATTCCTAGGTGGATAAAAATTGGGAAGTTGCACTTTTGGGACCATTGTTTTTCTTGGTTCCTGCTTTGCAAATCTGTGCAAAACCTACCACGAAAGATCCACACTGGATTAAACTTTCTTCTCAAAGTTTTGCGTAGATTTCTGAAACAATGCAAAAGTAATTTTTTTCAACTTTATATATTAATGGATGTAGCAAATAGAAGGTTGTTCACAAAGCAATTCATTTTAGCAGAAATCTTTTAAACATATTTCACTCATTATTCTTGCTTGAAATAGGACCTAACATTTGTTTATGCAAATAATAATTCCCATTGAAATTGCAGCAAATATTAATAACTTTCAATCGGCCTTGCTTCCCATTATTACAATAGTAAAAATGTTTTCATCCAGGCTAAAATAAGCATTAATACTTTAAATAAATCAGGGGTTCTTCACATGATCATACTTAGAGCATAGTGCATACCTGAAAAAAAAATACTATCCTCTACTACCCTTCTGTGCCAGTTCCCAATTGCTCAAAATGTTCTTTACTGTAGCAAACGACCCCACTCTCTTGGCATACTTATCCTCACAAATTACATTTTTTCGCATGTTTGAGATGTATTGGGCAACTGAGGAAAATCCGATTTGCATTTGGCCAAAAATAATATCTAGTCACTAATGTTAAAATATATATATATCGTCACCTCTGTGGGGAAGACCAAAATGTCAAACAGTGCCCCATATGGATCAGAGGCGATATCACATTCCAGTCTTTGGCTTACCTCAGCAAAAATACCCTGCCAAAAGCCTGTAACAATTCTACATGTAAACATCCTAGGCAGTCAATCCCCATTTGCCTGCAGCCACGGCCGGTGGAGGGAGTTTCGGTGGGGCGGAGAGGCGGGGTGGGATATGGGCAGGGTGGGGGGTGCTAAAAACCTGAGTATGGATAATTGAAGGTAAGTAAACAATGTAATTAATAAAACGAATTTCGTAGCGCGCCCGGCATCGCAAAATGTGATGAAGGGCGCGCTACGAAATTCGTTTTATTTATTAAATACTCCATACTCCGGTTTTTAGCACCACCCACCCTGCTCCTCGCCCGCCCCGCCTCTCCGCCCCACCAAAACTCCCTCCACTGGTGGCTGCAGCTGGACCCTGCTCCTCGGTCAATAGCTTTTGATAAAAAATTCAAACCTAACTGCAACTACACTGGTGGTATATACTGTAAAAAAACATTGGTTCAAGTTAGTTAGGTATTAAAATTAGACAGAAGCTAATAAAAAAAATACACCACTTATAGTTTAGCAAAAACATTTTTTTTACCTTACTCCGCCATTATGCACTACCTTTCGGTGAGGCCCTGCGCCCATCCCTGCATGGATACCCAACCCCCACTGTCATCCTTTTTTTTCCAATGGATGCCGGCAGGAGCAGTTTGTTTCTTTGCTCCTACTGAGCAGGAGCAAGTTATGTTCCTTGCCTGGGACAGTGCAGGCAGGACATAAGGTTTATATTGCCTGCCTGCCCGCTCCCAGTAGGAAAACATCAATGTCCCAGGGGATAGGGTCCCCAGGACACTACAGCAGTATAAGGCTCATGGAGAATAGGGTCCCTGGTGCTGATCCATGAAATGAGGAGAAGGGTCACATGCCCAACTCCCCAAAATTGTAATCTTGGCCCAATTGGATGCGGTCCCCAGGGTCTAAATTACAGTCAGGGAGGGGGGACCCGCACATGACCCTCTGGATTATAAGAAAAGCAACCCCAAAGGATAGGGTCACTGGGGCCTGTAAAAGGCCTGGAAATGGTGGCCAAGATTCCACTACCCATTTAATAAAAAGCGACACCAAGGCATGGGGTCCCTAAGGCCTCAATGAGGCCTCAATACTCCCTCCTCCCCACCAAAAAAGCAAATGTGCTAACCCAGTATGGGATCACTGACAGAATATCGAGGATCAAAATATTGACCTGCAAAAATATTGTGGAGAAAATATAGAATGCCAAAATATCGAATTCCTATCTTCAAACAGGTAAGTACAAAAATATCGACTCCAAAATATTGTAAAAAACTATAGACAGTCAAAATATCGAATTTTTTAAATGTTTTAAAAGTAATTTAAAAGTAATATAATAATAAATATAATCAATTTAAACATACTTAAAATACTTAAATAAACTTAAAATTAATAAATAATGAATGTAACTTAAACATGTTTTTAATAATTTTAATGCATATATATAATATATATATATATATATATATATATATATATATATATATATATATATACATATTATTAACAAAACATATACAATATTTTCAACGTAGGATAGCGAGAGGGTTAAATTTACTATTACTACTCCAGTGAGTGCAACAGTAGATAAAACATTGGATAGCGTAGTGGTAAAAATTAATATTCCCACTCCAGAGAGTGCAACAGTAGGGAAAGCATTGGATAGCA
Source organism: Lissotriton vulgaris (assembly GCF_964263255.1). NCBI lineage: Eukaryota > Metazoa > Chordata > Amphibia > Caudata > Salamandridae > Lissotriton > Lissotriton vulgaris. The sequence continues at coordinate 1,024,725,158 of NC_141696.1, read as the reverse complement.
TAGGGGTAAAATGTACTATTCCCACTCCAGTGAGTGCAACAGTAGGGAAAGCGTTGGATAGCGGGAGATTAAAAATTATTATTCCCACTCCAGTGAGTGCAACAGTAGGGAAAGCATTGGATAGCATAGGGGTAAAATGTACTATTCCCACTCCAGTGAGTGCAACAGTAGGGAAAGCGTTGGATAGCGGGAGATTAAAAATTATTATTCCCACTCCAGTGAGTGCAACAGTAGGGAAAGCATTGGATAGCGTAGGGGTAAAAATTACTATTCCTACTCCAGAGAGTGCAACAGTAGGGAAAGCGTTGGATAGCGTTGGCATAAAATTTACTATTCCCACTCCAGTGAGTGCAACAGTAGGGAAAGCATTGGATAGCGGAGGGTAAAAATTACTATTCCAACTCCAGAGAGTGCAACAGTAGGGAAAGCGTTGGATAGTGTAGGGGTAAAAATTACTATTCTCACTCCAGAGAGTCCAACAGTAGGGAAAGCGTTGGATAGCGTAAGGGTAAAAATTACTATTCCCACTCCAGTGAGTGTAACAGTAGGGAAGCGTTGGATAGCGGGAGGGTAAAAATTACTATTCCCACTCCAATGAGTACAACAGTGGGTAAAGCATTGGATAGCGGGAGAGTAAAAATTACTATTCCCACTCCAGAGAGTGCAACAGTAGGGAAAGCGTTGGATAGCGTAGGGGTAAAAATTACTATTCCCACTCCAGAGAGGGCAACAGTAGGGAAAGCGTTGGATAGGGTAGGGGTAAAATTACTATTCCCACTCCAGTGAGTGTAACAGTAGGGAAAGCGTTGGATAGCGGGAGGGTAAAAATTACTATTCCCACTCCAATGAGTGCAACAGTGGGTAAAGCATTGGATAGCGGGAGAGTAAAAATTACTATTCCCACTCCAGAGAGTGCAACAGTAGGGAAAACGTTGGATAGCGTAGGGGTAAAAATTACTATTCCCACTCCAGAGAGTGCAACAGTAGGGAAAGCGTTGGATAGCGTAGGGGTAAACATCACTATTCCCACTCCAGTGAGTGCAACAGTAGGGAAAGCGTTGGATAGTGGGAGGGTAAAAATTACTATTCCCACTCCAATGAGTGCAACAGTAGGGAAAGCGTTGGCTAGCGCTGGGGTAAAAATTACTATTCCCAGTCCAGTGAGTGCAACACTAGGGAAAGCGTTGGATAGCGGGAGGGTAAAAATTACTATTCCCACTCCAATGAGTGCAACAGAAGGGAAAGCATTGGATAGCGGGAGAGTAAAAATTACTATTCCCACTCCAGAGAGTGCAACAGTAGGGAAAGCGTTGGATAGCGTAGGGGTAAATATTACTATTCCCACTCCAGAGAGTGCAACAGTAGGGAAAGCGTTGGATAGCGTAGGGGTAAAAATTACTATTCCCACTCCAGTGAGTGCAACAGTAGGGAAAGCGTTGGATAGCGGGAGGGTACAAATTACTATTCCCACTCCAGAGAGTGCAACAGTGGGGAAAGCGTTGGATAGCATAGACGTACACATTACTATTCCTACTCCAGTGAGTGCAACAGTAGGGAAAGTAAATACTTCATATATGAATTAAACTAAATTAAATATTAATACCAATTACAAATAATATAAAATAATTAACAATTTTATATACTATATTAATTAATCAATTAAAAATACAAATGCAATTCAATTTTTTTTTAAATTAACTACTAATACAAATTATTTACCAATTAACACTAAATTATTTAACAATTAATAAAAAATTAAATATTACAACAAAAATAAGCAATACATAAATTTAAAAATTAAATTATTTATAATTCAATTACTTCCCATACTATTCCCCTATAAATGCACAACCCACTACTGAAAATAAATTAATAAAGTTAAAATAATTATCAATTAATCAATTAATTAAAACTATTGACCAATTATATTTTAATTAATTACTAATAATAATTAATTAACAATTAATTCAAAATAAATACCAATAAATAAATTAACATATTTAATTAATTATATTTAAATTACTTCCCACCCTATTCCCCTATAAACCCACAACCCCCTGCAGAAAATACATTAATTTAATTAACAACATTATTAATTAATCAATTTATTAAAATTATTAACCAATTATATTTCAATTAATGACCAATTAATAATTATTTACCAATTACTTCAACATAAATACCAATAAGTAAATTAACATTTTTATTTAATTATATTTAAATTACTTCCCACCCTATTCCCCTATAAACCCACAACCCGCTGCAGAAATTACATTAATTTAATTAACATAATTATCAATTAATCAATTAATTAAAATTATGTACCAATTGTATTTTAATTAATTTCCAAATAATAATTAACAACCAATTAATTCAACATAAATACCAATAAATAAAATAACATATTTAAATAATTATATTTAAATTACTTCCCACCCTATTCCCCTATAAACCCACAGCCCGCCACAGAATTATATTACGCAAAAATTAAATGCAATTACATTAATTATTTAAAATGAATTATAAAATAAATATACACTTTTCACACATATAGTAACATAAAAAACACTTTCAAAAATTTGTATAAACTTACTTACCTCAAATTCGATATTTTTGTTGTCTATATTCTGTCCATTCGATATTTTGTCCATTCTATATTTTGGATTCGATATTAATGCTATTCTATTCGATATTTTGCTATTCTATTCGATATTTTTGTAGTCTATATTCTGTGCATTCGATATTGTGTCCATTCTATATTTTTAACTCGATATTTTGGCCAGTCGATATTTTTTATTCGATATTATGACTGTATACCCCCAGTATGCTTAGATTTTAAAAAGGCAGGAACCCACTTTAAAAAAAAATCAGGCCCACTGATCCAATACAAAATTGTGTTTTTGGTTCTCTGGAACCCCTCCCACCAGCCCAAGGAATGCAGTGTATTCCTACCCTGCCCTCCTATGTGGTTGATTCTTTTTCTAGGACAGGGGGCTGAGTCCTCAAGTCCTATAATGACTGCATCCAATCAGATATTAATTTAAGTTCTGTAGTCTCCATGGATCCGCTGTGGTGTTATATATGCCTACATTTGGAACCCTAATATCTCAAAAACTACTGAACAGATTTACACCACGTAAAAAGTACGATTTTCATCAGTTATAGTTATCTCTAGTAATTATACCTCATACCGTAAGGTAACTATAAGTCACGCTACCCCAGGCCTTCACAGTAGGGAGTTGGTTCCAGGCAATCAACACCATACCACACATGGCCTTTAGCCATCTGCAACATGGGGTGCCTGGCCCATTGTGACCAGCCAACTCCACGCCAAATACAGCCTTCTGGCTTGTGCAGTGTTCAGTTGGCCTTGCATGTCCTGGCCACCATCAGGCAGACCCTGTCCCTGAGGGAGATATGTCACAAAAAGGAGAGGAGAAACACAGCGACGCTCAGCCAGAGCCTTGGCAGGTCCTGGAAATGACATTCCCCGAGGGCATTTCTTTAATTAGGAGGAGGGAGAGCACATCCCCCCTTCCATAGTCACTCTGGACCCTGGGTCCATATTATTTTTTACTAAGGGGAGAGGGTATGCAGCGTTCCTCCCCAAGCCTTTACGGACCTAGGGACCCCATCCCCTTGTGACATGTTTTAAGAGTAGTGGGTGTGTGGACATCCTCCTTGAGCCTCTTTGGGTCCTGAGGACACCATCCCACGGGTTTTCGTTTTATATTAAGGGGACATGGTAACAGAGTCTCCCTCCCAGCGTGACTATGGGCCTATTGACCCCATCTCCTAGGGCCTTCACTTTTTTATTGAGGGGAGCAAGGTATACCTCTTTGAGAGCCTCTTTTTTTCATTATGGGAGGTGATTACGGCAGTCCCCCTCCCTAGTCAATTGTGGCCTTATTCCCTACGGCCTTGGACTTCATACCACACACCGTTGGGGTATATGGGGAAAACCCCAAGGCCCACATGGCCCTGCCAGCTCCCTGAATGCACACAGCATGGGTGTACTAAATGATGGAACTGCTCCAGCCAGGAGGTACCAGCTGTTTTTGCATGCTCACTCTGGGCAGAAGCCATGTGAGCTTCCCTGCTGCAAAAGCACAGACAGGGAAATAAAAGTCTGCTACCACCCATTAGGAGCATATACAATGCTCCCACCAGCGAGGAGCACACTTGACTACCCTGCCTGGGCTCCTATGGTCAGGAATATTACTATGCCTTGGCTGGGTTCCCCAGAACACATTGTGAGGGATCGGGCCTCCCCTATACTTACAGGTACACTCCGGGGGATGGATTAATTAGTGGTTTGAGGGGTCATGTGCCCCCTTCACTATAAATGTGATTCTGCTCAGGGGAGTGGGGTCCCCGTGGCCTACACAGGCTCTGGGAGGGTGGCCCCTTCCTTCATTTTTATATTTCAGCCCAAGGGGATGGGGTCCCTAAGGTGTCAAAAACATGCCCCCTCAGATACACATGTCATCTCAGCTTATGCAGAAGATATTATTCTAACGAACCTCAGTGGCGACCCCTCGCCCCTCCCTGAGCTATTCCAAACATTTCACTCGTTGTCAGGGCTAGCTATTAATGAGACTAAGACATATGCCTTCACATTTACAGAAGAGTTGGGGCCGGACACCATACAATTTGGGCAATGGTCATTCCGGGTAGCACCGACTACGATCAAGTATTTGGGTATTAATATGTATAGGGAACCAGTAGATGTCATAGATGGCAATGTGACCTGCGCAATAACTTCATTGAGAGGTCAAATAAAGTTCTGGGCGTCCCTCCCCCTTTCAGTGGCCGGTAGGGTGGCTATTGCCGAAATGGTAATGCTTCCACAGTTACTCTATTATTTCACTAACGTACCGGTCGCGCTCCCAGTGAGTGTGTTCTAGTTGCTGGACACGCTGTTGGTGGAGCTGATCTGGGGTACAGGTCGGCGCAGAATAGGACTAGCCAAGTGGCAACTGTCCAGTAGAGGTGGAGGTACCTGATTTCAGGGCATATTGCTACGCGGGACAACTACAGTGGTTGGCATGTTGGATTGCAGGGTGCAACCTTCAGGAAATAGAAATGACACAGGGAGAATGGGACAGATGTACCTTACATGCGCTGCTGTCGCCCAGGGGTGTGTTGGCGCCATCCGCTTCCATGTTATTGAAGATGGCAATACTATACTGGAAAAGGGTACTAGCTTATGCGAAGACACATACTCCATATGCACCTAATATACCCCTACTCGGTATACCTACACCACTGGGAACAGTTTCACAAAGAGAAATTGCTCTGTGGGTGGAGGCAGGTGTAGATACTGTTGGGATGTTTTTTGCAGACAACACACTGATGACTCATGGCACTTTTTGTAGAGGTGTTCTTACTACACGCGACCATAATGCGATACATTAGAACCACTTGGGCCCCCACAGGTGACGAACCCCCGACACACGCACTGGTACATTTACAATACTTGATGGGGACTGGCCGCCATTTGACTAGATAGTTCTATCAGGGTATTCAGTCACATGCAGGAATATCACTGGGGGCGCTCCGGGACTGGCGGTCAGCAGACCTGAATAGGGTATTCACGGATAAAGAATGGGATGCTGTGTTGGAATATCCAAGAAAGGTGTCACGCAATGCAAAGTTTAAATTTATTCAACTTATGATACTGCATAGGGCGTACTTGACCCCCTTCAGGCTGCACGCCATGTACCCGAAAACGTCGGATGCCAGCCCACGGTGCAGAAGCCCTAGTGCTGGTCTGTTGCACATGCTATGTACATGTCCGCGCTTGCGGCCTTATTGGGAGGGAGTGCATGAGGTCCTAGGGGAAGTGGCCCCGGGGAGGAGAGGTGTATTAGCAGAACATTCTTTGCTGGGCTTGGGTATGAAATCCAAAAGTGGCAATCCCACGACCAGATTTGTTAACTTAGAGCTAATCCTGGCTAGGTGTGAAATCACTAAACGCTGGAAAGCCTCTAGGGCGCTGTTGGTGACAGAGTTTTATAGCGAGGTGATGAGATGGGGCAAAGGAGAGAGCGCTGTGCTTAAGAGGGAGGAAGACAGAGGTCTGCGCAAAAAGCCTATTTCCCTGGAGTGGAACGCGATATTGGAAGACTTTAAGGTGAAAGAATTGTAGAAGAGATATAGCAGGGGTCTGGAGGTTACAGGGTCCTGAAGTTATATATGTGAAGCTGTGTAGGAGGTGTCCAAGACGTGTTAAAAGATCATGTGAGTAATTTTTATATGCAGGAGAGTGGCTATTAGACCGAACTTTGCTAGAGTGCGTAGTATTTTTATACTGGTTACTTATAATTCATGTGGGTTCCATTGGTGGGAGGGGGGTTAGCTTAAGTCCTTATGTTATAAGTGTCACAGACCACGTTTCAAATTGTAAACTGTCAGCGAAATGTGCAATGATGATTACAAATAATCAAACTGCTCTGTAATTGTGGAAGTACTCATGCACTGTATGGTATATGTGTATCATGACACTAAAACTTAATAAAGATATTTAAAAAAAAAACATGCCCCCTCCCCTTTGTTTTTTACGGCAGCCTCCAGCCATCATATCTTTTTTTTAAACGCCCCTCATTCTTTGGCAGTCCCGCAGGACTCCCATGAATTGCAGCTCTTTCTTTTTAAAATAAATGTATTTTTGCACTGGTGGGTTTCCTCTGGGACACCCCTATAACGCATAGGGAGGCTGGGTATCCCTACCCTGCCCCCATATATTTTATTTTTAAATTAAATTCAAGACAGGGGACTTAGTTCCTGAGTCCTGTAATAGTTCTCTGCAACATTTTTCCTTATGTTGCAGGCAGCCAATCCGAGTGCTGACTCCTGCCGGAGCATGGCTCTAATGGGAGCAAATTGGCCCAATGGAAAAAAGTCCCCTGGGCCATCAGAATGCTCTATATTTTTTAATTAGGTTTGAGGGTCTCTCGAAGGTGTACCACAAACCCAACCATCCAGATATACATATATTTTTGTACCATAAAAACTACTCAATAGATTTGCTCAAATCACAAAAAGCAAGCTTTCTGGACCGAGATCTTGGGGCATATTACCAAGCAATAGCGATAATTATCGCTATTGCTTGGTTAGAGATAAAAATTTACCGCTGAGCTGCGGCGATTTTTATCGCAGATAAACCTTGGTATTACCAAGGTTTATCGCAAATGCGATAAAAAAGTGCCGCAATGCATGAATATCGCTGAAAAGTCAGCGATATTCATGCATTACCGAGCTAATGCTCTTAGCCATGTTATCCACCTCCCATTGGATAACATGGCTAAGAACTGCTCAGGGCAGTGTTAGCTTTTGGAGATATTCGCGCTTAGCGCGAATATCTCCAAAAGTTGGTAATAGGAGATAGCGATGTTAGCGACTGTTTCCAGTTGCTAACATCTTGGCACGCCCACTTTGCATGTCATTAGTGATAAATATCACTGACATGCAAAGTGGGGCCCAAGATGGTCTCTATCTCCTACTAGCTGTCGCTAACTGGTGTTAGCCACAGCTAGGTAATAGGGAGATAATTTTATCTCCGCTTTCTTGGCTTTTAAAGCCAAAAAAGCGGAGATAAACCCCCTTGATAATATGCCCACTAGTTTCCTGCCAAAATTGGTGTAATTCTTTTAAGCAGTTTTTGTGGTATCGTTTTTCAAAAAAGTCTATTAAAAATACATGATGAGTTGGCATTCTGGGTCCCCACTTTTTCTCGTCTCCCACCCGGCACATAACCCTGAAACTTTCTGTGCACAAACCGAGCAAAAAAGAGCACTTTTTTGGAAAGGTTTGTGAAGATTTGTCAAACGGAACTAAAGCTTAGTAAAAAAAAAGAAAGCATTTTGTGTGGAAATGCTGACCTAATTATTATTAACTAGTGCTGACCGCCCTGGTAATGGAGATACATATATTTTTTTCCTGTCAAAGTGCTAATATTATAAAGTTAGGGATTTGTTAAGTTGGTGTGAGGATGGGTAGACTGACTTAACACATTTGTAAAGGTGATGCTGTACTTATGCAGATGTCTCTCTCTCTCTGAATAATTTTAGCCCCAACAAAAATACATTGGGGCCGATTATGATGTCGGTTGGAAAGGCTCTGACCACTAATCTGATGCTTTCTGACCGCGGTCGGAGGCTTTCTGACAGACATGGTTGGTTTACGGTCCGACCACCCACCACCGAATTATAATGTCATCAGTCAGCTGTGTCAAGTTTTGTGACGATCAATCAAAGTGGAGCACATTTTAAAGAGGATACATTCTTTCATGTCTAATAATTTTAGTGCCTTATGTCAGATCTGTATGTAATTTGCCACACCCATGTCATGTTAATATATTGAGTGTCATGTAAGTCCATAAAGGGGGGCCTGCATTAAATATAGTGAGAGGAGGTTAAAAACGTTCTCATGTGTAAATAACTCTGGGCAAATAACATTGGCACTGCTATATAAGTCAGCATAATAGTTACTAGGCTGTTAGCAAGTTGAACCCAGTGCAGGAATCTCAACATTGAGGCATCTCTAACAAAGTGGACAAAGTTACAGCAGGGGTCAACAAATATTTTATTTGCTAATATGTTTGGGTTTGCATCATTGACCAATATTAAATTTAGCAGAACTTCAAAGTTTTGTGCAAATTCATCAACAGGAGGCAGAATTTCAGAGAGGTCAATAACGTGTTTGTTTGCTAATAATTTGATAACTTGTCACAGACTGCCAACTCTCACTGCATGTCATTCAAACATGCATTGCACAGACTGGCCTTAGGTCCTAGTCTGTGACCTGATCACATAATTTAATTGTGGACTCTGTTTTAAAGGGTTTGCAGACCAATCTTTGGTACTGGAGCTCAAAATGAACAACCGGAACTAAAGGCTTCCTTGTTCCATGGGGGCTTTTATTTTTTATAATGTAGTTGCACAAACAGCCTGCAAACTTGGGTTTGAGGACTTTTTGAGGACTGTCCACTCACTAATGGTACAGATACCTCGTTTAGCACTTCCAAACCCACTGACACATTATGTAATTGTTAGAAATGGAGTTCTTTATTTGGCTGTGGCTTGTACTCAGTTCAAGTGGGGACCCTTCCTTCTATTCAGGGTAAGAGGATTACACATTCAAAATAACCCCTGCTCGTCCCCTTGGTAGGTTGGCACAAGCAGTCAGGCTTATCCCAGATGCAATGTGTTAAGCATTTGCACATAAAACACACAGTAACACAGCGAAGACACTAAAATTGGAAACCACATCAGGTTAGAAAAACAGCCAATCTTTATCTAAAGCAATCAAGACCAAAATGACAAAAATCTAACATACACAGGCAGAAATATCACTTATGGAGGTTTAAGCAAGGTTAATACATAGAATTCTAGAGATGCATCGATTTTAGCACAAAGTACCTTTGATGCATCACAATGTAAAATGGAAAACAGCTGCAGAGGAGGAAAGCATTAGAAACCACAAGCGTTGCACCAATTCCTTAGTCCCAGGGGAATGGAGGTATCAGTTCTTCTGCGCAAAAGAGTAGCATTGCGTTGATTCCTTACTGTGAGGGGAAGTAAAGCATCAGTTCCTGGATACGGAGCCTTGGGTCTGTGCTATTGGGATCCGTTGATGAAGAATTGGTGTATAGGTATGATGCGTTGCACACAGGAGGTTGTGCGTTGCTTTACGAGGCTTTGCATCATCTTGCATCTGTTCTGGGAGGCTTTGCAGTGAGGTTTCACAGGATTTGCATCGTCCTGCTTTGGTTCCGAGGAGCTGTCCATTGTGAAGAGGGACTTGGCGAGGATTTGTGTCCTCCAGTGAAGGTACCAAGAGGCTGCACAGTGAGGCTTTGGGAGACTTTGCGTTACTTTGTGTCGGTTCTTACAGAGATCAGCTGAAGAACCACTTATGAGGCCCAGTCACAATTACTATTTACCCCAGACAGCATATGCACAGTATCACTGATTAGCACTGGTAAGGTGCCCAGAGTCCAAGAGCAAAGAAAAAACAGGTCAGGAAATATACAGTGAAGAAGACAAAGGTTTGGGGGATAACACTGCAAAAAGGGCCCGGTGCCGCACAACTCCCTTCCACCCTAAAGCGAGGATAGGATAATCAATACATTGATGGACTTTACTGCTTGGGAAAATCGAACATGTACCATGGCCCACAACAGCAGTGGCACATTCTAGTTCTACGCCTCTATGAACCCAGTTGAATCCTTCAGTCTATACTCTTAGGTCCCACTAATCTAAACCATGGGGACTCCTTCTCCTCATCTGTGGGTCACATCTTTGCAGCACCTAACCTTACTTTACTCACAGATGTCACCCAGTGGGCAGGCAGTACCACCATGGTCAACACAGTGATGTGGCCCATTCCACCCCTGGGGCGTGACATCTGTTCTCAACCTAAAGGCAACTCTGTCCACCAGGGCAGCAATCCACAGTGGCCACTGACAGCTGTCAATGGTGAGAGCCAGGCCCCAGGACTCCCTAACTTCTGTGGTTTCTTACAGTGGAGGGCAGTAGCCCCAGGTATCTGGCACCCTTTTTCCACTCTCCCTCACACAGGTTCAGGGGTGGCATTTGGAGGCTTGTACTTCAGCCCAGGGTCTGTGTACTGAGGCTGACCAGGAGACTGGGGTGCGCTCCCCCACATCCTGTCCTCTGGGGTCCTGAACCTTCCACTGTGTAGAGGTACCGCCAGACTCAAGAACTATTACGGTGTTTGTTGCAAGTATCCTGCACAATTCTCCCACTAGTTCAGGGGTGAGGACCTGCAACTGGTCCCCCAACCCATGGTCTGTAACCTTGGGCTGAGAAGGTGCCTGGTAAGCTAGGACTTCTGGGGGAGTACCCCAACACCCTAAGGGAAATACTTACTGTAAGTGCTATGCAAGAGTCTACTTGGCAGTGATCTGCTGTACTCTGTCCATCTGACAGTGATTAGAGCACCCCAAGCCAGAAGTGGCTTTACCAGGGTCAGCCCTCTGGTGCTCTGACCTCAGAGCTGGCAACCCCTGACCAACAGGTCCTCCCACCAGGGGCTGTCTTCACCTTTCACACCTCTAGCTGGACTTCTGCATCCTTGCTTCTGGAGTGGTGTGACTAGACCCTAGAACTGGTGGGTCACTTGTGTCAGCACCCCCAGCTCTCCTGATGGTATGCGGTCTCCCTAAGGGGATGGTCTCCCAGTACAGACAAGGATGCCCCCTCCTGGTGCTCCCTGCTGTCTCTGTACCTCCAGATCCACATCCTCATTCTCAATCTACCACCTTCTCCTGCTGCCCACCAGGCCCTCAGCACCTTTGGCAGCTCCTGTTTCTTAGAAGAGTTTTTAACAGGACATTTGAAATTCTTGCAGAACGGCTTAAGTTGAGGCACCATATAGGATCTAAGCCTCTCTATCTCAAACACAATCGCTGCAATATCAACTGCTGGATTACCAAGCTGAAACATGATGTATAGATAACTTCAAGGGTTGTCAAAACCAGAAAAATCATAAAACATTATGTGGTCACGTAATGGACCGCACTATGCAGTAGTGTACACCAATCACTGTATGTCAAGTACAAACACAAGTAATAGCCTCACCGCTGACAACTAATGTTAGAAAACGGGGTCTCTAGTGCATAGTGGCTTGCAATCTGTCCACGTAGGAACCCTTCTACTCAGTTTGAGGCAATGTGTAAAGCATTTGTACATAAAACACACAGTAACACAGTGAAGACACTACAAATAGACACCACACCAATTAAGAACGATAACCAATCCTTATCCAAATCAAACAAGACCAAAATGACAAATATCCAACAGACATAAGTGGAAATATCACTTTTAAAGGTTACAGCAAGGTTAGTTTATAGAACTCTATGAATGCATTGATTATAGCACAAAGCAGCTTTGATCGGTCAAAATCCAAAACAAAAAAACTGCTGTAGAGGAGGCAATCATCAGAGACCCAAGCATTGCGTCAATTCCTTAGTCCCAAGGGAATGGAGGCATCAGTTCTTCTGCGCACAGGAGAAGTGTTGCGACTATTCCTTACTGCGAGGGGAAGCAAAGCGTTGATTTCTGAATACAGAGCCTCAAGTCTGTGCTGCAGGGCTCCGTTGATAAAGAATCGGTGCATAGGTATGATGCGTTGCGCACTGAAGTTGAAGCGTCGCTTTGTGAGGTTTCGCCTCATCTGGCATCGGTTCTGGGAGGCTGTGCTGCGATGTTTCGCAGGACTTCGTGCGATCCAGCGTTGGTCCCAAGCAGCTGTCAGCTGTGCAGCTTTGACTTTGCGAAACTACAAGTTGTCCTACATTGGCTCCAAGAGGCTACAAGGCAAGGATTTGTGAAGCTTCATGTTGCTTCATCCCTGTTCTTACAGAGATCAGCTGCAGAACCCACTTCAGAGGCCCTTGGACTGGAGTGAGGCACCTCAGGCAAGGTTAGAACACACAGATAGCAGAGACCAGCAGCATCAGCAGAGTTGCAAGAAGTATTTTGTGCCCCTCAGACTTCTTAGCAAGAGGCAAGCACATACACACCCTTTCTAAAACCTTGGAAAGCAGGATACAAAAAGCAAAGTCCATCCCTTTCAAAATCCAGGACGCAAGCAGCAGGACAGCCCAACACAGCAACAAGCAGAGTGGCAGTTCTCATCCTACAGCTTCCAGCTCTTCTTCCTGGCAGAATCACCTTTTGATCCAGAAGTATTCTCAAAATGTGGGGTTACAGGTCCAGTACTTACACCACTTTCTATATATGAAGCAGGCATACTTCAAAGGAAAGACTTTGTAGTGCACAGATCATGCCACCTGGCTCCAGACACAATACAGGGGGGTGGAGACAACATTGTGAGAGAACAGCACAGCCCTATGCAGGTGTCAGTGACAACTCCTCCAGTCAATATAGCTCAGGAAGGCTCATCAGCCTGGTGATGGGCAATCAGGATATGCAGGGCATACCTCAGCTCCCTCTGTGTGACAGTCCAGACTGAATGTACAAACAGCCCAACTGTCAGTCTAAACCAGATGTGGATTCCACAGGCAGGCAGAGGGAAAGGATGGTAAAGCTGGAAAATGCCTACTTTCTAAAAGTGGCATTTTCAACCATACAATTTAAAAAACACCTTCACAGGAAGATGGGTTTTTAAAACCTGAGTTCAGTGAATGCAAACTTCCAATCTCTAGCTCTTCCCAATTGAAAGTTACACTATAAGGTGTTACAAGGTAGCTCCAAAGATAACCTATTAAAGGGATAGTCCTGGCAATAGTGAAACATGACATCAGCAGTATCTCACTATCAGTAAATGTAAAGCACACCAATACAAGTCTCAACTTTCACATACACTGCACCCTGCACATGGGGCTACCGTGGGTCTACCTTATTGGTAACTTACATGTAATAAAAGAGAAAGTATGGACCTGGCAAGTGGGTGCACTTAGCAAACTCAAGTAGATGATGGACAGAGCGCTGAAATGTTTCAGACACTCACCTCAGGCAAAGATCTGGGTTGAATCTATCATCGTTCTTTACCTCACTTCGCCACCCTAGTTCAGACGCAGCCACATGCAAATCAGTCTTGACTTTGTGCCTCTTGGGAACAGTCCCCCCCAAACTGCCAAGCCAGGTTCTCCCTGGACTAGAAACAAGCATCCTCGGATCAGTTTCAGGGTAACACGCCTCTTCAGCCAGGCTAGCTTGAATGCAGTGGCAAAGTGAGCAAGATACCCACGTATGGGCATACCCTGCCAACTTTGGGCGAACAAAGGAAACACAAGGAGATGATGGACTGAGCACTGAAACTTTTCAGACACTCACCTCCAGTCACAGATCTGGGTTGAATCATCGTTCTTTAGCTCACTTCACCACCCAAGTTCATACCCAGCCATATTCAATTCTTGACCCTGTGCCTCATGAGAACAGTCCAGGCTGAACTGGCAAGCCAGGATCTCCATGGAGCAGAAACAAGCATCCTAGGATCAGTTTCAGGGTAACACCCCTCATCAGCCAGGCTAGCTTGAATGCAGTGGCAAAGTGAGCAAGGGACCACGTCTTGGCATACCCTGCCAACTTTGGGTGAAAAAAGGAAACATGATGGATGGAGCGCTGAAACTTTTCAGGCACTCACCCCCAGTCACAGATATGGATTGAATCCATCATCATTCTTTTGCTCACTTCGCCACCCCAGTTCACACCCAGCCATATTTTAAATCAGTCTTGACCTTGTGCCTCATGGGAACAGGTTAGTCTGAACTGCCAGGCCAGGTCCTCCTTGGACTGGAAAAAAGTTTCCAGGGACCGTTGTTGGGGTAACATCCCTCATCAGCCAGGCTGGCTTGAATCTAGTGGCGAAGTGAGCAAAGGACCCACGTCTGAGCATACCCTGGCAACTTAGAACAAACAAAGCAAACACAAGGAGATAATGGACGGAGCACTGAAATGTTGCAGACACTCTCCCCCAGTCACAGATCTGGGTCGAATCCATCATCGTTCTTTAGCTCACTTTGCCACCCCAGTTAAGACCCAGTCATATGCAAATCAGTCTTGACCCGGTGCCTCATGGGAACAGTCTGCCTGAACTGCCAAGCCAGGTCATCCTTGGACCGCAAACAAGCATTCTGGAACCGTTTTCGGGGTAACACCCCTCATCAGCCAGGCTAGCTTGAATCCAGTGGGAAAGTGAGCAAGTGACCACGTCTGGGCATACCCTGCCAACATAGGGTGAACAAAGCAAGCACAAGGAAATGATGGACGCTGCGCTGAAACTTTTCAGAAACTCACCCCCAGTCACAGATCTAGACTAAATCCATCATTGTTCTTTAGCTCACTTCGCCACCCCAGTTCAGTCCCAGAGGCCTAGAGCCAATAAAAACAGGTCAGAAAAAAACAGGAGGGAGAAGGCAAAAAGTTTAGGGATAACCCTGCAAAAAGGGCCAGGTACAATAGTAATGTTATTTTCTTGAAAACGAATGAATGGATTTACACCAAACCAAGCTCAGCCCTTTACAGAGTAAAGTTTTAGTTGTGTGACAAGTTTGCTATAATTCTCTTGGGAAAACCATTTGTCCACCCATTTAAGTGAACCCTTCTATGACTGGTTTGCATGAAATTCAAAATATCCCAAGTAGGCTGAAGATGGTGTCTGCCAAGTGGTGTGTAAATGTGTAAAAGTGTGCCAATTCTATTAGCAAATCATTGATTTTTTAACCCTTACTTCCCAATAAACTTTCCCTCCTCTTATTTTTGCTATCATTCTTGATAGGTAACCTTTAAAAAGTATACTTCTTGTTGTCTGGAAGACAATTTAAACTGAACCAGGTTTGGTGCCTGTTTTTTTTATTCAGTTAGTCTAATCTTCAACCTAATAAGGCCTTCATGAGAACAATGTAGCCACTTGTGAAGCTGGGAACACTCTTACAGTGCAAACATTGATCACTGGTATGTGCCCAAAGGAAGGAGCCTGACAGATGATATCAAAAGGACTTCAGCAATTGTCTCATATTTCATAACAAACCCCCAAATAATGACTTCTGTGATAGAAACCTTTTCAGCCAGAGAGGTCCACATACATTTTTTGTCTGCTGATATCTAAGTATGGGCGAATTTTGCGAATCTCGCGTTCGCGAATTTTGCAGATTTGCGAACTCGCAATCCGCAAAATCCGCGAATTCTTGCGAATTTGCGGATTTTTTTTTTTTGTGTTCACAAGGATTTCTGCCAGTTCGCGAGGGTTTCGTACCAGTTCGCAATTGCGAACTTACATTTCGGCGCGCAACGGTCGCGAATTATGTTGTTTCTACGTCTGGTTCATCATCACAGGTTCCCAGCACCCTCTGTTTCACCACTGCAACCCTCTGTTACATCAA
This sequence comes from Lissotriton vulgaris, assembly GCF_964263255.1. Classification (NCBI taxonomy): domain Eukaryota; kingdom Metazoa; phylum Chordata; class Amphibia; order Caudata; family Salamandridae; genus Lissotriton; species Lissotriton vulgaris. The sequence continues at coordinate 1,024,709,284 of NC_141696.1, read as the reverse complement.
TGCCACCCTCTGGTTCATCATTACTGTAGATTATGGGGGGGAAAAGCAAGCACACCAGCCCTGCTTCAACTGAGATGAATTAATTTGGGGTTAGTTTATTAATGTGTCACTGTTTTAAAATTCCAGTCTGGCACCTGCTTCCTTATCTGTAATTTTGCTTTCTGTTGCAGTGCATTTTTTTTCCCCAGGACCTTCTTTGTGGCCTACTTGTAGCTATTGTATGAGCCTGCTGTGAGGGTCAGAGCAGGGTCATACAATTGTTGCAACTAGCAACTGAATTCTGGAGGGGCCCCAGTCAGGAAACACTACCGGGAATTGTTACTAATGATGAGTTTGAACTCTTGCCCCTGCCGAGTGCTTTCAGTTTTGAAAAACTCGTTTTTCTGCAATTTCGCGGGGTTCGCGGGGCGCGAACACGCGCGAGATCGGATTCGGAAGCCGCAAATTCGTGCGAATATGCAATTTGTTTTTTTTGCGGCGTGTTAGTTGGCAAGGTTTTGTGCGTTTTTGCGAGCCGCTCGTAGCGCAAGACGCGAAGTTACCCTCGCGGCCGTTCAAGGGCGCAGCCATCTTGTTTGCCTGACGTATTTCCGTTTCCGGGCGCGAAGTGTAATCTCGCAAAGTCCGCGGCTTGCCAGTACAGTCTCGCGCGTGTTCGCAAGGAAAATCTCGCGCGAACTTACCCGCGTGGTCGTGAACGGGCGCGGCCATCTTGTTTCTCATTCATTGCTATGGTTCTGGGCATGGTCTTTGTATCCTCTGTCAATCTCTGCCATCCTTTGCTTGTTTGAAGTTTTTTTTGATCTATTTTACTTATTATCTATCCCTCTATTTTTCTAGCCCTATATTTTTGTGTTTACTGCTACTTTTGGTTAATTTTAAACTACTTTTGTAAACTCTTTTCTTTTCTTCTCTTCCCTATTCTATTTTCTTTATTCCTTTCCGCCCAGACCATGGTGAAGGGAGCCGGGAAGCATCCCGAGGAGGGGAAGGGTCCCGCACCCCGTGTCCGGCTCCCGTGCGGGCGTTTGAGGGGGGAGCTAGTGATGCCACGGGAGATCTTTACCCCGGAGGAGGTGGCCCAACTCATTTTTTATGTTCAGCGCCGCCTCCCCAGGACCTTCATGGGAGGCGGCAAGATCAGTGCCGGGTACGGGGCCCGGGAGCGCCGGAAGCGGTGGGAGAAGGTGTGCCAGGCCATTTACCACCACTCTCGGGTCTGGCGCACCTACAACCAGGCCACCCACCGCTGGACGGATGTCCTGACCCGTGAGCGAGATCTGCTCGACCTCCTTGGCCTTGAGATCCCCGGGCTTGGTGAGTAGTAGTAGCTATGTCTTTACTACTATGTTTTCTCCTGCTGTGTTATTATATTGCAAATTTGTGTTTTTTACCAAGAGCAATAATGCTGCTCATTACATTGTAGGTAAATTTTATTTCAAAATCTTCTGTGCATTTCAGGTACACTGCTCTCCTTCTTCTCAGTAGTGTTGCTACTATGCTTATTTGTTTTAGATTTTGTGTTCATTTCATTGGCCTGTGAAATTATTTATGAGTGTAGTTGAAAGAACTGCGTAATGCTACACACTAAGGTTCAGATTTTTAATTACCGGCGCATCCCTGCAAAGTTGCAGGGATGCGCCAGTAATTGTGCGTCACGCCACCATCACCCATGGTGCGCCGTATTTACAATGCGGCGCGCCATGGGCCCAAAACGTCACCAAAGCGTTACGCATCTGTGCCGTAAAGGCGGCGCATTGCTGGAGTTGCGTCGCAACGATGGTGCAGCTCCATCAATGCTCTGGGGTGCCCTATCTCCCCAATGCTGCGTCAAGCCGTACGTCTGCTTCAAGCAGGCGCAGGGTTTGAGTCACGCATCATTGTCCTCAAAGTGACTGATTGAAATCTTGTAGATTTCCCTCAGCCACTTTTAGGATGCGTTCCTGCGCAGGAACGCCCTCCCTTGCGCCGGAACGCCCCCTATTGGCGCAGGGCTTCTACAACGTCATGCATCTCCCAGATGCGTCACGTTGTTAATATACGCCGCACCATTGCGCCTCTTTTGTGCTGTCGCTGCGTCACAAAAGTCACGCAACAATGGAGCAAAAGAGCCGCAAGGGCCTTCTAAATCAGCCCCTACAGACTCAAGTCCAGTCCTTCCTTTGTACACATGGCGATAAGAAGAAATAGTGGTGGTGGATTAATAGTTTGATTATTTTAATGACTGGTGAATGTAGTAGGAAACTTTAGTGTTGTCGCTGATCTTCAATCACGATGGACTTTGGCTGTCACTTTGCGTGCTGAGGACTGCTGCCTGCCAATCCTAGGCAAACCTTTTTAGTACTTTGTTTAGTGAGTTACATAGGGTAGTTTCCAATTCGACGGTCCGCAAATCAAGCAATACTAAAGTAATGACGTAGTCGACCACATGAGATTGGTCAATAATATATCCCGTGGAGTCGTTCCCTATTTGCTATTTCGCAAAAATATTTTGTTACTTTGTTAGTTCTTTTGAAATGTTTGATTTGGTTGAGAAATATCATCCATGTTTTCTGTTTTTCTTTCTTTCATGTTGTACATCAGCTTCCCCCAGGGGCAAGAGGAGGACACAGGAGGAGGAGGAGGAGGGTGCTGTTGTCGATGCAGGCCAGGACCGGGCAGTAGAGGGCTCCTTTGCTGGCCCCAGTAAGTTTTAATTTTAATATAGAGTACTTATTTTTTCCTAGCGTTCCTCATTCGATTTTTTCTAAATCGTCTTTGATCTTCTTGTAGACAGGATCTAAATTCTTATCCTGCCTCGACTATGACTCCGTGTGGTATTACTAGATTATTCTTATTAGTCTGTCTGTGTAGCTAACTAAGATTGCACATTTGGCATTTCTATTGGACTCCCATTCTAGTCAGCAATAGCTCTATGCACTGAGTGCAGTCCTCTGGGATTGTCCATAATGTCATTTCAAGTATTCTAAATGTTTATGCTTTGACCATTGCCAACAATAAAAAGGTGAATGACCACCACCAAGAAAGAATAAGATACTACTTTACTTTTGGTTTGGATAGGAGGACAATCCATTCTACTACTGTTGCAGGGACAAATCTGCACAAACAGAACTATGGACACTAAATAATGCATCGCTTAGCTTATCAATTATAATAGGTGCTGTAACTGTTAGACTTTCCACATACCTCAGTGATAACAGACTTTGTAGTTGAACCCCCAATCTCCTTACTGACTAGATAGTGTGGCAGAGTCATTTAGCTCCCAAAGTCACCGATGGCAGAGGCACGGACTCATGCTTGCAAAAATTCGAAAACCTTTAGCTCATCCACTCTAGTCTGGAGGACCAAAAACCACAGAGTCTATTTAAGTTTAAAAGCTTTATTAAAAGTAAACACATTTATTAAATTCAAGTTTGTCATAAAAGTGAACGTGTAACTGAAAATGGAAAAGTGCCTAGTGCTGACGATTAATTGGACACATTTCTTGTGGTCGAGCCGAGCTCTCACCTGGTTTGAACTTGATCCTGCTCGTGTTCTTAGAAGTCAAGGTTCTGTCTGTTAGGAGAAAAAGTGGTGCGTGTTAAAAAGTAAAAAGCAAACATTCATCAGTTGTGCCAAAAAGCGCAGCAAGACAACAGCCTTCCCTGGAAAAAGGGACATTTTTACTCTAGAGTACACAGTCAAAAATTATTAAATTGTACACTTTTTTTCACATTTCTTTCTTCCTCCTAGACCAAATATTATATAGTAGTGAGTGGTGTATTCTAACATTATTAAATGTACTTTGTAGGTGGAACATCTGGAGACGGGCCAGCGCGGAGGTGGTGGTGGCATTGGACGAGGAGGACAACTCTGGGGAGGAGGCGGATCAAGTGCCGGACAAGGACATGCCTGTGAGGGTTCACACCGTGGTGGCGGGCAGAGGTAAGCTATACATTCCTTAGTCATTGAGATTGAAGACTGCAGAGTGTGCTTTCTGCACGGGTGTATTATAAAAAAAGCAGGTAGTAGCCTCCTCTAAATGTACTTCGACTTAGCTGTGAAGTTTTTGGTGAGAAGAATCCCAATCAGATCTGAGGTGAACTTGATGGATGGGATGAACGAAAAGCGAAAGAAGGGTGTAAGTAAGTGTGGAAGCACGAGAAATGTAATGATGACTGGCAAAGAAGAATGATATGTGTTTGCTTGGTCCCCGAGGTGGCTGGGAAGGTAAGAAAATGGTATGGTGCATGGCTGGGTGAATGATGAAGCAAGGATGGGTGGAAGGAGAACAGCCTGGGTGGGTGAGACAGAAACTGTATGTGTGCAATATACTTTGAATGGATGGATGCCTGGATCATTCATGGTACTATCTGACTCTTAGATAGCATATGTGTATCTAGAGAGAGTAGACGGTCACTGGATGAACTAAGTGTTACTTTGAAGAGCATGTAACACCGCACCTGCACGTCCGTTCCAGTGTAGGAAAGGCAAGGAAAAGAAGTTGTAACGTTGTCCAAAGACTACCATGAATAGTAGCAGTAGTTTGTATTGCAACTGCAAGCACAGCATATATCCGGTTATTACGGTGGACACTCCCTACCTCCCTTAATAACTTTAGTTTAGTAGTAGTACGTCATTCATGTGTGGGGGTATCACTGTTCACTCAATAATAAGCAAAGCACCTAAAGTCATCCCATATGTCATCAAATACATCCCATGTGAAGTGATAGATAATCAGATAATTTAGCTTCTTCATTTTCCTTTTCTAATACTCATTTGCACTGTAGGGTGAAAGCTAAATTAATTAAGCAGTAGCCCTTTTAACAGAGTATTCTCAGTGCCACCCGTAATAGAAAAGTAAGAGCTTCACCACCTGCATGTACTGGACCGGTACAGTAACGCAAGTCTGTCTCACTCACCATGGTGTGCGTCTGTTTTTCTCGGGTGCAAGTTCACTGCGCTGGCATTATGCCGGCTTGCATAAGATAACGTACCAATTTTCCTAAACAAGAGAGAAGAAGAAGAATAAGAGTGGTGTACTGTCATAGTCGACTGTAATAGAAGTCCATAGTGCTCGTAGAATTTGTTCCTTAAACTCCCACTAATGTTAGAGCAAGGATGAAGAAGTCGGAGGTTACATAGATACTGTCCTCAATAGTTATGTACTGTGCTTTCAATTTGCTACTTGTACTGTGACAACTTTCTGCTCAATCATTTTGTGTTAATCTTAAGGAGCATTGGTTACAGACTATGTCTTTCTTTTTTCATGTAGTTGCTCCTTCCAAATCCAAGACACCATCAAGGAGGAAGGAGCTGGCTCGAATGGCCCGGCAACGGAGGCTGGATGCCACTGTTGCTGAATATCGGCGGCTGGTGGCCCTGGAGGAGGAGGAGACGCAGTCTGGTACAACAACAACGTCCACTGGGACAGCTGCATCCTCCTCCGTGCGGGCTGCCAGCCAGCGCAGTGCTCCAGCGGTACGGAGCCGGGCTACCAAAGCCAAACGCCACCGCCCAGCAGCAAAGAAAGCAGCTGCCCCTCACAGGATTTGCAAAGCACACCGGCGCCGCTTATCCCTCAGACTGTCCTACCTGGAGCAGGAGGTCCATAACTATAAGAACGTGGTGGAGGGCCTCCGCTTCGAACTTGCCACCCTCCGCAAGGAGCATGATGCCCTGGCTGCTAATTCCAACAGCACCCTGCCATAGTGTCCCTTGCCCCTTTTTTAGAGACTTTTGGGGGGTGGGAATTGGGAGTTGGGATTTTTGGGGACTTTTGAAGGACAATCGTTGGGGTTAGGGAGGGTCTTGCGGGAGATTCTTTTGTTAGGGCTATAAAAATATACTTTTTGAAACTTTATCTGACCATACCTGTTTTTTACTGCTTTTGAGTCTGGTGGGTGGGGGTTTAACATAACAGTAAGTTTGTTTTCCTGAATAGTCCTAGGACTTTAGTAGTACTACCGTCAATCAAATCTCTCGTCTCTCCTAATACTCCATTATACTACCTCCAACCAAACGCCTATCTTACCTGTAATTTCTGTTTGTAAGTAGGGCTAGGCCCAGGGCTGGCTCCACGGGAAACAGCAAATAAGGTTGGCAATCCTGGGCGGATAAAATTTCCTCATAGCGGTGGTACTAGTGGTGTGACACAGTGGCAGTTGCTTGCCTATGAAAAAAAAGAAAATGAAATCTGGTTTGTCCTCCTGAGCAATACAAAGGTACAATACAGAATATAGCAGGTGACAGAAGTACACTAGAACAGTGCCACATTGTAGCCTAACAAATGTTAAAGTATAACTAATTCGGTTGAAGTTCTTTGACATTAGCCATGGGTCTTTGTCAAGCAGAGTAAGAATATATCCTCGGATTTCTTCACCAGCCTGTTGCTATCACCTTATCCTCCCCAGCAAGTGTGTGGATGTATTGCTGTAATTTAGTCACACATCAATCAAAACCACACAGCCCGGGGGAAGAGGGTTAGGGTTTGAAAAATGGATGGGTACGGGGGTTTTTGGGAAAGGTTTTGGGAGACAAGAAAAAATAGCACAGCATGGACAAACAATTGTGAACATAAACAAATCTTTGGGTACAAACCTATCCATCAATCTTTGAAAGTGCATGCACTACTGCATGCATGTCAGTTAAAAGTAAGTAGTACTTTCGACAACTGTGGAAGAAAGAATGCGACAGTACAGGGCGTGGGTGGAAATATTGATAACTATATTCAACATAAGGTCTCTGTAGCCAGATACCTGAGAGCCTTGCTGGTCACTATAAATCCATTCACAACAACACTCAATGGGGTTGGTCTGGAAGGTATAGTAGATAGAAAAGGAGAAATTGCTTTTTTTCTAGGTGTCCCCTCACTCACCAGGGTTGCCCCTTGGTGACATGCTTCATCATTGGGGCCATCCCAGTCCTCTACGGGCTGGGGCGTGCTGCGACTTGCGAATTACGTAGGAGCACTTACAAATGACTATGTGTGGTGCAGATGTGATAGTGGAGTGGACTAAGTGATGTGTTAAGGGATCAATTTAGAAGCAGAGAGAGATCCAAGAAATGCAGTCACAGTCAGAGAAAAAGGCAAGGGATACTGTATCTATGTTGTTGTAGTTGTCCTGTTGGAAGTGGTAAGTAAGTTGCCTGCAGAAAAAAAATCCTCTTATTAGCGGCACTCCTCCATTGCAGCCGACGCTTCGTCCATCGATGTTGGTCACCAGAAGACACCCTGTAAAAAAAGCACAGCATAGACAAACAATTGAACATAAACAATTCTTTGGGTACAAACCTATCCATCAATCTTTGAAAGTGCATGCACTACTGCATGCATGTCAGTGAAAAGTAAGTAGTACTTTCGACAACTGTGGAAGAAAGAATGCGACAGTACAGGGCGTGTGTGGAATTATTGATAACTATATTCAACATAAGGTCTCTGTAGCCAGATACCTGAGAGCCTTGCTGGTCACTATAAATTCATTCACAACAACACTCAATGGGGTTGGTCTGGAAGGTATAGTAGATAGAAAAGGAGAAATTGCTTTTTTTGTAGGTGTCCCCTCACTCACCAGGGTTGCCCCTTGGTGACATGCTTCATCATTGGGGCCATCCCAGTCCTCTACGGGCTGGGGCGTGCTGCGACTTGCGAATTATGTAGGAGCACTTACAAATGACTATGTGTGGTGCAGATGTGATAGTGGAGTGGACTAAGTGATGTGTTAAGGGATCAATTTAGAAGCAGAGAGAGATCCAAGAAATGCAGTCACAGTCAGAGAAAAAGGCAAGGGATACTGTATCTATGTTGTTGTAGTTGTCCTGTTGGAAGTGGTAAGTAAGTTGCCTGCAGAAAAAAAATCCTCTTATTAGCGGCACTCCTCCATTGCAGCCGACGCTTCGTCCATCGATGTTGGTCACCAGAAGACACCCTGTAAAAAAAGCACAGCATAGACAAACAATTGAACATAAACAATTCTTTGGGTACAAACCTATCCATCAATCTTTGAAAGTGCATGCACTACTGCATGCATGTCAGTGAAAAGTAAGTAGTACTTTTGACAACTGTGGAAGAAAGAATGCGACAGTACAGGGCGTGTGTGGAATTATTGACAACTATATTCAACATAAGGTCTCTGTAGCCAGATACCTGAGAGCCTTGCTGGTCACTATAAATCCATTCACAACAACATTCAATGGGGTTGGTCTAAAAGGTATAGTAGATAGAAAAGGAGAAATTGCTTTTTTTCTAGGTGTCCCCTCACTCACCAGGGTTGCCCCTTGGTGACATGCTTCATCATTGGGGCCATCCCAGTCCTCTACGGGCTGGGGCGTGCTGCGACTTGCGAATTACGTAGGAGCACTTACAAATGACTATGTGTGGTGCAGATGTGATAGTGGAGTGGACTAAGTGATGTGTTAAGGGATCAATTTAGAAGCAGAGAGAGATCCAAGAAATGCAGTCACAGTCAGAGAAAAAGGCAAGGGATACTGTATCTATGTTGTTGTAGTTGTCCTGTTGGAAGTGGTAAGTAAGTTGCCTGCAGAAAAAAAATCCTCTTATTAGCGGCACTCCTCCATTGCAGCCGACGCTTCGTCCATCGATGTTGGTCACCAGAAGACACCCTGTAAAAAAAGCACAGCATAGACAAACAATTGAACATAAACAATTCTTTGGGTACAAACCTATCCATCAATTTTTGAAAGTGCATGCACTACTGCATGCATGTCAGTGAAAAGTAAGTAGTACTTTCGACAACTGTGGAAGAAAGAATGCGACAGTACAGGGCGTGTGTGGAATTATTGATAACTATATTCAACATAAGGTCTCTGTAGCCAGATACCTGAGAGCCTTGCTGGTCACTATAAATCCATTCACAACAACACTCAATGGGGTTGGTCTGGAAGGTATAGTAGATAGAAAAGGAGAAATTGCTTTTTTTCTAGGTGTCCCCTCACTCACCAGGGTTGCCCCTTGGTGACATGCTTCATCATTGGGGCCATCCCAGTCCTCTACGGGCTGGGGCGTGCTGCGACTTGCGAATTACGTAGGAGCACTTACAAATGACTATGTGTGGTGCAGATGTGATAGTGGAGTGGACTAAGTGATGTGTTAAGGGATCAATTTAGAAGCAGAGAGAGATCCAAGAAATGCAGTCACAGTCAGAGAAAAAGGCAAGGGATACTGTATCTATGTTGTTGTAGTTGTCCTGTTGGAAGTGGTAAGTAAGTTGACTGCAGAAAAAAAATCCTCTTATTAGCGGCACTCCTCCATTGCAGCCGACGCTTCGTCCATCGATGTTGGTCACCAGAAGACACCCTGTAAAAAAAGCACAGCATAGACAAACAATTGAACATAAACAATTCTTTGGTACAAACCTATCCATCAATCTTTGAAAGTGCATGCACTACTGCATGCATGTCAGTGAAAAGTAAGTAGTACTTTCGACAACTGTGGAAGAAAGAATGCGACAGTACAGGGCGTGTGTGGAATTATTGATAACTATATTCAACATAAGGTCTCTGTAGCCAGATACCTGAGAGCCTTGCTGGTCACTATAAATCCATTCACAACAACACTCAATGGGGTTGGTCTGGAAGGTATAGTAGATAGAAAAGGAGAAATTGCTTTTTTTCTAGGTGTCCCCTCACTCACCAGGGTTGCCCCTTGGTGACATGCTTCATCATTGGGGCCATCCCAGTCCTCTACGGGCTGGGGCGTGCTGCGACTTGCGAATTACGTAGGAGCACTTACAAATGACTATGTGTGGTGCAGATGTGATAGTGGAGTGGACTAAGTGATGTGTTAAGGGATCAATTTAGAAGCAGAGAGAGATCCAAGAAATGCAGTCACAGTCAGAGAAAAAGGCAAGGGATACTGTATCTATGTTGTTGTAGTTGTCCTGTTGGAAGTGGTAAGTAAGTTGCCTGCAGAAAAAAAATCCTCTTATTAGCGGCACTCCTCCATTGCAGCCGACGCTTCGTCCATCGATGTTGGTCACCAGAAGACACCCTGTCCACTGCCTGCCTGATGCTGAATTGTGGCTCGCTAATGTGAAGCCTGACTCCATCCTTTTTTCCCCATTGCAGAGACTGAAACCCGGCCTGTAATTATTCAACGAAAAACAGGAAGTGATATAATATTACAACACCACTGATAAATAAATATAAGGTATGTAGGCTGTGGAGTGCAAAAAGTCACAATTTGATTTTCCTAGTAGACAGTACAATATTTTTGAAAGTGCGTACTCTGTCTGAGTCACCTTTTGAAGGATAAATAAGTAGGGGCAAATTAATGTAGCGGATCTTTCCCCTCAAGCTAGGTGTACTGTAAACTGTGTTTTAGAACAAAATTAGATCTTCCTAGCAGTGCTCCCACCCAGACCCTTACTAAAGCCAGTCGCAAAAATGTAGAAGACCCCCAATCAAATCTCAAAAAACGAGGCCTAGCAGAAAACTGGTGACAAAACTTACTTTGAAAGTAAAAGTAGGCCGAAGTACCCCCTTCCTAATTACCCCTTACCCACCGTGGATTGCATTCAAACCACTTGCAAGCAACCAAGCAAAAGTATCCATAGCCAGCATCGCTCCAAGACTCGAAATCCCCCCCACTCAAACACATGCAATAGAAATACTGCTAACCCTAACGAACCCTAAGTTAAGAATAGTGGCAAAGGCTTTCTTTAACTATGCCAAATCCCCCCTTTCCCACCATGGATTTTCTTCAAATGACTTGCAACCAAAATTACACATTCTCAGAGTGCTCTAAGACCCCAGAACTCAGTTGCAAAAATCTAGAACACCCCGAAACACATGCAATCCTGCTGCTAGGGCTAACCCTACCGAACCCTAAGTTACAAAAAGTGCCAAAAGGCTTTTCCGCAAGGATTTTGTCCCAACCACTTCTACCCGGTATTAGACCTTCCCAGGAATGCCCCAAGACCCGCCAACCCACCCGCCAAGAAGCATAACACCCCAAAACAGGACAAAAGCAAAATCTCATACTTGCAATATTGCTTGGCCTTCAGTCCAAACGCGCTGCGTAGCTAGGCCATAAGTCGGGGTTGCCACGACGGATTTCCTGGAGAGCAAATGCAATCAAGATTAGAGTGTCCCAACAGTGCTCCCAGACCACGAAACTCACCCACAAACAGACGGAACCCCCCCTAAGAGCACCTCAAAGGCAAGCAAGTCATCAAAAACACAAAAAAATTTCCGCCTGGGATTTGGTCCAAACCACTTTTATCCGGTATTAGAGCTTCCCAGCAATGGCCCCAGAGCCGTCAACCCAGGAGAAAACGAGTAGAAGACCCCCAAACAGCCAAAGAGCAAAAGTACAAAAATGGGGACTTTGTCAATTTTTCACAAATTTCCCAAATCACTCCGCGCGCGCTCTGCAGCTAGGCCCTAACTCCCCTCTGCCACCATGGATTTGCTTCAAACCTCTTGCAAAGTAAAGTATATATAGCCAGCAGTGCGCCCAGACCCCGAAACCCACCCACAAACACCAGGAAGCCCCACAAACAGGCCCCCGAAAACGCTACATTGAGCAAAATGTCAGAAATAGCCAAAAAAAATCGGCCTGGATTTTGTCCCAACCACTTCTACCCGGTATTAGACCTTCCCAGGAATGCCCCAAGACCCGCCAACCCACCCGCCAAAAAGCATAACACCCCAAAACAGGCCAAAAGCAAAATCTCATACTTGCAATATTTCTTGGCCTTCGGTCCAAACGCGCTGCGTAGCTAGGCCATAAGTCGGGGTTGCCACGATGGATTTCCTGAAAAGCAAATGCAATCAAGATTAGAGTGTCCCAGCAGTGCTCCCAGACCACGAAACTCACCCACAAACAGACGGAACCCCCCCTAAGAGCACCTCAAAGGCAAGCAAGTCATCAAAACCACAAAAATATTTCCGCCTGGGATTTGGTCCAAACCACTTTTATCCGGTATTAGAGCTTCCCAGCAATGGCCCCAGAGCCGTCAACCCAGGAGAAAACGAGTAGAAGACCCCCAAACAGCCAAAGAGCAAAAGTACAAAAATGGGGACTTTGTCAATTTTTCACAAATTTCCCAAATCACTCCGCGCGCGCTCTGCAGCTAGGCCCTAACTCCCCTCTGCCACCATGGATTTGCTTCAAACCTCTTGCAAAGTAAAGTATATATAGCCAGCAGTGCGCCCAGACCCCGAAACCCACCCACAAACACCAGGAAGCCCCACAAACAGGCCCCCGAAAACGATACATTGAGCAAAATGTCAGAAATAGCCAAAAAAAATCGGCCTGGATTTTGTCCCAACCACTTCTACCCGGTATTAGACCTTCCCAGGAATGCCCCAAGACCCGCCAACCCACCCGCCAAGAAGCATAACACCCCAAAACAGGCCAAAAGCAAAATCTCATACTTGCAATATTTCTTGGCCTTCGGTCCAAACGCGCTGTGTAGCTAGACCATAAGTCGGGGTTGCCACGACGGATTTCCTGAAAAGCAAACGCAATCAAGATTAGAGTGTCCCAGCAGTGCTCCCAGACCACGAAACTCACCCACAAACAGACGGAACCCCCCCTAAGAGCACCTCAAAGGCAAGCAAGTCATCAAAAACACAAAAAAATTTCCGCCTGGGATTTGGTCCAAACCACTTTTATCCGGTATTAGAGCTTCCCAGTAATGGCCCCAGAGCCGTCAACCCAGGAGAAAACGAGTAGAAGACCCCCAAACAGCCAAAGAGCAAAAGTACAAAAATGGGGACTTTGTCAATTTTTCACAAATTTCCCAAATCACTCCGCGCGCGCTGTGCAGCTAGGCCCTAACTCCCCTCTGCCACCATGGATTTGCTTCAAACCTCTTGCAAAGTAAAGTATATATAGCCAGCAGTGCGCCCAGACCCCGAAACCCACCCACAAACACCAGGAAGCCCCACAAACAGGCCCCCGAAAACGCTACATTGAGCAAAATGTCAGAAATAGCCAAAAAAAAATCAGCCTGGATTTTGTCCCAACCACTTCTACCCGGTATTAGACCTTCCCAGGAATGCCCCAAGACCCGCCAACCCACCCGCCAAGAAGCATAACACCCCCAAACAGGCCAAAAGCAAAATCTCATACTTGCAATATTTCTCGGCCTTCGGTCCAAACGCGCTGTGTAGCTAGGCCATAAGTCGGGGTTGCCACGACGGATTTCCTGAAAAGCAAATGCAATCAAGATTAGAGTGTCCCAGCAGTGCTCACAGACCCCGAAACTCACCCACAAACACCAGGAAGCCCCCCAAACAGGCCCCCGAAAACGCTACATTGAGCAAAATGTCAGAAATAGCCAAAAAAAAATCGGCCTGGATTTTGTCCCAACCACTTCTACCCGGTATTAGACCTTCCCAGGAATGCCCCAAGACCCGCCAACCCACCCGCCAAGAAGCATAACACCCCCAAACAGGCCAAAAGCAAAATCTCATACTTGCAATATTTCTCGGCCTTCGTTCCAAACGCGCTGCGTAGCTAGGCCATAAGTCGGGGTTGCCACGACGGATTTCCTGAAAAGCAAATGCAATCAAGATTAGAGTGTCCCAGCAGTGCTCCCAGACCACGAAACTCACCCACAAACAGACGGAACCCCCCTAAGAGCACCTCAAAGGCAAGCAAGTCATCAAAAACACAAACATTTTTCCGCCTGGGATTTGGTCCAAACCACTTTTATCCGGTATTAGAGCTTCCCAACAATGGCCCCAGAGCCGTCAACTCACCTGCAAAGAGGTACAACAACACCCCCACAAGTGCTGAGTCTTTCTTCATTGGGCGTAAACCAGCCCTCTGGTTTGATGGAAATAGGAGTCTGGAGGAGGAGGATAGAGGAGCATGTTCTTCTGAACTTGTGAACCTGAGGAATGCAGACTGCGGCAACTTCAAATCAATTAGCAAACCAGTGAAGACAGTTCTGCTGATGGGCTTGATTTTGTGATTATCTGATTAAAGTTTGAAATATATTAACTGTGCACAACAAAGAAAGACAGACACACAGGAATAAAAGTGAATAAGGACGAAAAAGAAAGTTATTGATTCGTTGTCTCATTTTCAGGGCTCGGTATCACGGTCCAGGAATAAGAATAAGGCTTCGTCATCATACTCTGCGAATTCAGGCAGGGTGAGCTCAGTGTCACCTGACAGAGTAGATATTCCCTCATCTATGTTGCTGGCCACCTCCTCTTCATCCGGCACGCTTTCTCGTACTCTGAAATCTGGTGGTATGAGGTGCTGATTCATCTTGATCATTGTTAACCTCTCCACATTTTTGGGCGAGAGGCGGCTCCGTTTGGGAGTTACAATGCCACCAGCAGCACTGAAAACCCGTTCAGAAGACACGCTTGCGAGTGGGCAAGACAAGTAGTTTAAAGCCAGGTTGGTGAGCTGTGGCCACAATTCTTTTTTCCCATGCCAATACGCCAATGGGTCAGAATTAACATAGACCTCTGTTGAGTCATTCAGATAGTCCTTCACCATCGACTCAAGGTCCTCATCCAAGGTTCCTCCACTTTGCTTAGCTCTTGCTGTGCCTCTGACCTTTTGAGAACCAAACCCACGCAGAGCTAGCCAATCCTCTTCAGCCTCCAATGTTTCTGTTGTGTCTCGTGCAGATGATCCGGTTGCCGGTGTCTTTAGCGGCTGAGAGGTCACTTGTGCCACAGCCACAGGTGCAGAAGTGGATTGTTTTGACTGGGGATGGCCTGCTGATGTACTGCCATTTCCTTCAATTTTCAGCCGTTCTCTTTCAAACCTCTTGGCTGACAAGGCTAGCCAACGTTTGTACTTTGGAACATGTTCATCATCAAAAGGAAAGAATGCTTGGCCTGCCAGCGCCTTTTTGTAGCGTGGATCCAGAATAGTAGCACAAATGTAATGCTCTTCTGAGTGGATCTTTTTAAGACGTTCATCACCTTGTAGGAGCTCTAATAATTTCTCAGCCAGAAGCAAAGAGTCTTGGTTTTTTTCATCTTTTTCAAACACAGAACACACCTCCTTCAGTTGGTCCTCCAGCATGTACAACAATGGGATAGCTTTTCCCAAATTAGAGTCCTCCTTGCTGACTGCACGCGTGAAGAACTCAAAAGGATGAAGCATGCCTGTCAGGCTTTGAACTATGTTCCATTGCGCCGCACCCATCCTCAGCTCCTCTGTACCCTCTGTAAGGAAATATTGATCGAGTTCCTTATACTGCTCATACAGACGCTCAAGCATGTAGAAGGTTGAGTTCCAACGTGTTACCACCTCCTGGATGAGTGCTTTCACTGGCATTTGACGTTGATATAGCAGGCTCCTCAGCTGCTTCCAGGCCTTAAAAGAATGGCTGAAATGCTTGCACATTTTTCGGCAGGTGTCCAATACACTGTACGCTGCACTGCCTTTATTACCCAAGAATTTTTGGACACCCAGGTTTATACAGTGCGCCAAACACGGCACTCTGAAATAGTCACCGTCCCTCATGGCCTTAACTATATTGGAGCCATTGTCCGTGGAAACATAACCAACCTGGCGTTTTAGTGGGGACAGCCAGTTAAGGACCTTTGTGTTAAAGACATCCAAAATGTTATCTGCTGTGTGACGTTTCTCCAAACCAAACATGGCTAGTGTTGCATGTTTCCGAGCAGCTTTAAAAACAATGTCCGCGTCAACACCTGCGTTTAGCTTTGCTTTAGCCCCTGAAAAAGAGACCCAGTGTGCAGTGATGCACATGTAATCAGCGCCTGCGCCACTGGTCCACATGTCTGTTGTCAGATGTATAGTGTGAACAGCACTCTTCTGCAAAGCTGCCCCAATCACCTTCAGAACATCTTCATGTAGTGCTGGAACCGCAACTCGGGCAAAATAGAACCGGCTAGGAACCTTCCATTTAGGGCAGAGCGCTGCCACTAATTCTAGAAAACCAACTCCTTCTACAAAAGAAAAAGGGAGAAGGTCCAGAGCTAGCATTTTAGCCAGCTTAGTGTTATACAGACGGGTCAGTGGGTGGTTGCGTTCATATTGCGCTTCTGTAAACAACATCTTTTTAATGTTGCCCTGGACCAAGGATTTACGGGATGATGATGATATCTTCGACCCAGTTACGCTCGCTGATGAACTTTTCCGCATTGATGTCTCACTCTCTCCCACACTCTTAGTGTGCCTCACATGGGGTGTGCTGCTGACAGGGGTACTGGGTGTAAGTGAAGTGTTTGAATCGTCTTCTTCCTCCTCGTCATCATCAGATGAAAAATCAACGTTTTCATTACGTGCAATTCCGGCTTGCTTAAACGCCTCTAGGTGCGGAAACCATTGGACAGGGTGCGCTCTCTTAAGATGACCTCTCTGGCCTCCGGTACCATAGTTAGAACAAGCTTACCACGACCAACTCGAAGCTTACAAATGCTACAAATGGCTACGTTTTCCATTTTTGGGCAAACACTAAAGAAGTCCCAAACTGGAGACTTGAAATGTCTTTGGGGGCCGGAGGAGGCGGCGATAATGGCGGTGGTGGTCCTGCTGCTAATGCCAGATGAAGTGGAGGATGTGGATTGCCGAACTTCAGTACGTTTTGCACTTTCACCACCACGAATTGAGGTCGAGGTGGGTACCTTCTTGCGAGGAAGAAATATGGAAGCGGTAGGTTTTGGTGTACTACTTAACTCCAAATCTAATGATTCCATTTCCATTGCCTCCTCGTCGACATCATCATCACGCTCAGCAGCTTCTCGGGATAGGGTCAAAATGTCTCTTTGCTGCATGCCCAGGGGGGCTGCAGTGACCTTTGTGATGACTGGCTCGTCGTCATCGTGAGAGGCTTCATCACCAGCAGTATCTGTCACTTCTTGTTGAGCCTCATCACAATCCATAGCTATGAGTTTTTCGACGACCTTCCTTTTACGCTTAGGTACCTTTGTCAGATCATGGTGTGCCTCACTGTCAGACCGCAGTTGTGGTTCCCAAGACGGATCACTTGCATCAGAAGGAGGTGGGCTTGAAGAAGATGTAGACACCCCCCTTGATCTTTTCCTTGCTAGGGATGTGGAAGACAATGAATGATCATCAGGAGGAGTGGCTTCCAATACCTCGGCTTCATTGTCGATTTCCTGATGTGCCCCTACTTCGGGAGGAACAACTATTGTGGGCACTTGTGAACCTCCATGCACCTTTGCTTGCGCATCTCCTTTTGCTGCCTCTCCTTCCACATGTACTTGGGCGTGTACTTGCACATGGTGTTGTTGTTGCGGCTGTGGTTGTTCAACACTTGTCAGATGAGTTACAACAACCTGTGTTGATTCAGGGACATTGCTGCTACTTTCTTGCGATGAGCCAACATCACTGGTCGATGGTGATTGGAGAAGTACACTGACTGCCTCTGAAGCACTCAAGGGCTTTGACTTAAGTTGGCGTGGTGGTGGAGGCACTGAACCCAATGGAGCAGGGGTGCTGCTCCCAGCTTGGTCCCCAGCAGATCCTGCTGCTGCAGGCGTACTTTTTTTTTTGCTCCCAGAAAACGTGGCGGGTGGCACACCAGCCTCCTTGGTAACTTGCTTCTTCTGCTCCTTACTAGCAACTTTCTTGCTAGAGGAGCTACGGAGAACTTTTTTTGGGGCCATCTTCTTCAGAGCAGGTCAGACAGCAGGCCGCAGTTGCACGAATTGTAGAGTTGTCTGAGGCCAGACGTGACGTCGCGTGACGTTATGCTGCACACAAACACCGCTGCAGGACTTCTTCCTGGCACTGGTGGTTCTCTTGAGTCTTGTGCACCTAAAAACAATGGAAGACAGAGGAACATCAGTTCAGTTATACACCACAAAAAAAATCGAAAAACACTGCAAAATCAGCACAATCCCATTCCATCCATGCCCTCCATGATGTTTAAGTTCAAGACAGCCCACAGAAAGACAAGGCCCATGCTAGACTCAAATACCCTGCCCTGGTGAAAAGGCCACAAGTACAGCCCCAAAAAACGAAAATCACAGAAAAATCAGCACAATCCCAATCCATCCATGCCCTCCATGATGTTTAAGTTCAAGACAGCCCACAGAAAGACTAGGCCCATGCTAGATTCAAATACCCCTGGTGAAAAGGCCACAAGTACAGGTCCAAAAAACGAAAATCACTGAAAAATCAGCACAATCCCAATCCATCCATGCCCTCCATGATGTTTAAGTTCAAGACAGCCCACAGAAAGACTAGGCCCATGCTAGACTCAAATACCCCTGGTGAAAAGGCCACAAGTACAGGCCCAAAAAACGAAAATCACTGAAAAATCAGCACAATCCCAATCCATCCATGCCCTCCATGATGTTTAAATTCAAGACAACCCACAGAAAGACTAGGCCCATGCAAGACTCACTACCCTGGCCTGGGCATAAAGGTTGAAAAGTAGGCAAAATGGTTGCAGGCCTAACAACAAAGCCTGCATTCAAAATGGCCACTTGCCTCTCCCAGCACATGGCCAGTGCATGTAGCAGCACTCAAAATGGCCACCAGCCACATGGCCTGTCCCTCCCCATGAACACCCCCAAAAATCGAAAAACACTGCAAAATCAGCACAATCCCATTCCATCCATGGCCTCCATGATGTTTAAGTTCAAGACAGCCCACAGAAAGACTAGGCCCATGCTAGACTCAAATACCCTGCCCTGGTGAAAAGGCCACAAGTACAGGCCCAAAAAACGAAAATCACTGAAAAATCAGCACAATCCCAATCCATCCATGCCCTCCATGATGTTTAAGTTCAAGACAGCCCACAGAAAGACTAGGCCCATGCTAGACTCAAATACCCCTGGTGAAAAGGCCACAAGTACAGGCCCAAAAAACGAAAATCACTGAAAAATCAGCACAATCCCAATCCATCCATGCCCTCCATGATGTTTAAATTCAAGACAACCCACAGAAAGACTAGGCCCATGCAAGACTCACTACCCTGGCCTGGGCATAAAGGTTGAAAAGTAGGCAAAATGGTTGCAGGCCTAACAACAAAGCCTGCATTCAAAATGGCCACTTGCCTCTCCCAGCACATGGCCAGTGCCTGTAGCAGCACTCAAAATGGCCACCAGCCACATGGCCTGTCCCTCCCCATGAACACCCCCAAAAATCGAAAAACACTGCAAAATCAGCACAATCCCATTCCATCCATGGCCTCCATGATGTTTAAGTTCAAGACAGCCCACAGAAAGACTAGGCCCATGCTAGACTCAAATACCCTGCCCTGGTGAAAAGGCCACAAGTACAGGCCCAAAAAATGAAAATCACTGAAAAATCAGCACAATCCCAATCCATCCATGCCCTCCATGATGTTTAAGTTCAAGACAGCCCACAGAAAGACTAGGCCCATGCTAGACTCAAATACCCCTGGTGAAAAGGCCACAAGTACAGGCCCAAAAAACGAAAATCACTGAAAAATCAGCACAATCCCAATCCATCCATGCCCTCCATGATGTTTAAATTCAAGACAACCCACAGAAAGACTAGGCCCATGCAAGACTCACTACCCTGGCCTGGGCATAAAGGTTGAAAAGTAGGCAAAATGGTTGCAGGCCTAACAACAAAGCCTGCATTCAAAATGGCCACTTGCCTCTCCCAGCACATGGCCAGTGCCTGTAGCAGCACTCAAAATGGCCACCAGCCACATGGCCTGTCCCTCCCCATGAACACCCCCAAAAATCGAAAAACACTGCAAAATCAGCACAATCCCATTCCATCCATGGCGTCCATGATGTTTAAGTTCAAGCCAGTCCACAGAAAGACTAGGCCCATGCTAGACTCAAATACCCCTGGTGAAAAGGCCACAAGTACAGGCCCAAAAAACGAAAATCACTGAAAAATCAGCACAATCCCAATCCATCCATGCCCTCCATGATGTTTAAATTCAAGACAACCCACAGAAAGACTAGGCCCATGCAAGACTCACTACCCTGGCCTGGGCATAAAGGTTGAAAAGTAGGCAAAATGGTTGCAGGCCTAACAACAAAGCCTGCATTCAAAATGGCCACTTGCCTCTCCCAGCACATGGCCAGTGCCTGTAGCAGCACTCAAAATGGCCACCAGCCACATGGCCTGTCCCTCCCCATGAACACCCCCAAAAATCGAAAAACACTGCAAAATCAGCACAATCCCATTCCATCCATGGCCTCCATGATGTTTAAGTTCAAGACAGCCCACAGAAAGACTAGGCCCATGCTAGACTCAAATACCCCTGGTGAAAAGGCCACAAGTACAGGCCCAAAAAACGAAAATCACTGAAAAATCAGCACAATCCCAATCCATCCATGCCCTCCTTGATGTTTAAATTCAAGACAACCCACAGAAAGACTTGGCCCATGCAAGACTCACTACCCTGGCCTGGGCATAAAGGTTGAAAAGTAGGCAAAATGGTTGCAGGCCTAACAACAAAGCCTGCATTCAAAATGGCCACTTGCCTCTCCCAGCACATGGCCAGTGCCTGTAGCAGCACTCAAAATGGCCACCAGCCACATGGCCTGTCCCTCCCCATGAACACCCCCAAAAATCGAAAAACACTGCAAAATCAGCACAATCCCATTCCATCCATGGCCTCCATGATGTTTAAGTTCAAGACAGCCCACAGAAAGACTAGGCCCATGCTAGACTCAAATACCCCTGGTGAAAAGGCCACAAGTACAGGCCCAAAAAACGAAAATCACTGAAAAATCAGCACAATCCCAATCCATCCATGCCCTCCATGATGTTTAAGTTCAAGACAGCCCACAGAAAGACTAGGCCCATGCTAGTCTCAAATACCCCTGGTGAAAAGGCCACAAGTACAGGCCCAAAAAACGAAAATCACTGAAAAATCAGCACAATCTCAATCCATCCATGCCCTCCATCATGTTTAAGTTCAAGACAACCCACAGAAAGACTCAGTCCACCCACCACTGAGTACCCCTGGGCAAAAGGCCCCAAAACAGCCCAAAAATCGAAAATTCCAAAATTTTAGTTGCAGCAACTGTAATGCCCCAAACAAACTTACTTGTAAAATTTCTAATCCAACAGTGATCCAAAGAAAGTCAAAAAGGCCTCAAATCCAAATATCCAGCAGCATCCACAAAAAGTAATCCTTCCAGATCCAGATCCAAATGAAAAGTGACCAGGAGATGGACAAAGCACCGGGAGGAGCCTGCTGGACAGGAACAGGAAGTTGAAGACTGTGGGGCACTTCCTTCCTCCCACCCCCCCCTCCCCAAAATGGACTCCTCGCTAAAAAAGTGCAGGCAAATGTCAACCTAAGGAGTTATTCAGATAAAAATCATCATTTCAAGAAGGTTTATGCTGCTTGCTGGTGGATTTCTTGTGCAGAATTGCATATTTGATATTTTCGCTTCTGCGAGATTGTTGCTGCTCGCCGCATCTCAAATCTCGCAATTGCGAAGTACCGCGAGACGTGATCTCGCCGTACTCGCGTTGACAAAGTCTCGCTGTGCAAGTTGGCAAGCCGCGATGACGTAATCGCGCTCGCCAAATTCCCGCGGGATCACACAGCAAGATCCAAAATGGCGCAGCACTCGCAAAATATCGAGAAAAACAACTCGGCAAACGATGATAAACGCCGCGCGCCGCAAAAATTGTATCACCAACGACGCGAGCCGCAAAAAAAATCTGCTGCGTGCGAATTTGCGGATTTTGCGGGAAATTCGCAAATCTCGCGGATTGCGAATTTCCCCAAAATCCGCAAAATCCGCGAGCGTAACGGATTTTCCGCCCATGCTTACTGATATCAGGAAAGGAAGCTGCTCCCAGAAGAGGGAGAATGAGGGTACTCTCATTTGCAGAGGTGTGGACCTGATCAGCGACAATAAACTACCGTAGGTGCGAGCCTGGTATGAGAGAGGCCTGTTGTCTGGAGCCTGTCCTGATGACCAGGGAGTTGTAGAAGAGACGAGTGGGGACTGTTTCAGCATCATGAAATAATGGGAATCAATCATCTCTGAGTTCTGCTTCATTTGGAAAGTGCAACTGAGTCAGCCACTGACTGCGGTTTGTTCTGCTCTGAGCCTTTTCACTCATCTTTCAAGGATCCTGTGGGACAGCCAAAAAAACGTATTTGAGGATGTATAAACCTCACTGGTTCCAGACCCTTGCCATGCACCACTGAAGGCAAAACCTTTGCTTACCAACATCACACACCATCATGTTTGGCTTGAAGTTATGCTTAGGTTCCTGTCTATATTGAGCTTCCCTGGTATTCTGCGATTTCTATACAGGTTTTGTATTTAAAATCCATGTCTTTGTTTCCTGAAATATTAATACATTTATGTAATTTTGTCTATTCAAATTTACTTGATTCTTCTAAAGTGATTTGGGGATTTTATTGTGTTTTGTTCTTATGTTGTATGTATGTTGGTTGGTATTGCTTGCATTTCACTGGAGCACAGTCTGCAGCTTCTGCCATAACACCCAGATTTAAGCAAATGTTCTCACTGAACTTTATTGAGATCTAACCAGATTGTGTTAGGTTCCTCCCAAAATTAACAACTGCTATGCACAAAGGTTAATAAAAAGAGAGTTCCTCAAACTTGGGACTGCATTATGACATTCATGCCAAGTTATTCAGAGCTTCCTTTAAAATAGATGGAGACTAGGTCTTAACAGTCATGTCATATCTTTTTATTTTCCTTAAAATTTCTATTCATATATTGAGATTAAACTATTTCTGAGTTGCTAAAAACATTTGCATTATTTGGTGGCTCATTCACAGAGCATGATTTTTAGGTCGAGATTAGTGGCAGCATACATTCACTGTTCACTCTGTGAGACTGCTGTAGTAGAGTATGGGAGAGAAGGTGTGCCCACTCTCCACCTATTTTTTTCATTGGCTTGTTATGTTATGTTATGTTATGTTAATGGCATTTATTATGCGCGCAGCTGCTCCAGCGAAGGAGCGTCCCGGCGCCTGACAAGGAGGCCACACAACATAACTGAAAAAAAAAAAATCATCAATGTATCATTGTCTTTCTTAAATTCTGCCTTCAGATTCGTTAATAGGCTTGTTAGTCTCTCCGTAGCACAGCCTTGTCTTCATTGTAACCTCACATGGCTACTGGCCCCTTTACTTTATTTGTTACACAGGACCTGTCATTTAGTAAGTCTGTAAGTACTATTTACTTTATTGAGTTTCTCTTACTGCAGGATGCACATGTGCTGTTTCAGCTGAAACTGCTTGTGTTTTTTAAGCAGCATGGCCACCCCGAAACACGGCGCCTGCTTTCAATCACTTTAACCCGGCATTATCTGTGTCTGTTTCAACCACTCCCCCCCAGTAAAATGGATTTTTAATTATTGTCTAAACGAGCAGGGGAAACTCAAAGTAAGCAAGGCCAGGTGTTTGAAGAAGCACAACCAATATGCAAGCGTAATGATCAAATTTATTGCCCACCAAGTATAAATCTTCCCCCAGTGTCAACTCCCTACGTACTAATTTTGGCAGGTGTACCTGAATTAGAAAGGGGGCAGACAGAATCCCACCAAGCACTAAAGAATAAATGTGTTCATTGGTTAACAAACCATAGTGATTTTGGGCATGAAAGTGTCAAAGAGATTTTATCCACAAGAAGGGTGGGCTGGATTGGCGGATGACACAAGGACATTCAAGGAAATTGTATAATTATTAATTTTAGAAATCCATGGATGACAGAAAGAATTCTAGCAACGGAGTTTGGGAGGAATATGGGTAACATTCTTTTCCTTCCTTTAGGTTTTTTTTATCCTTCCAACATACCCCAGCTATTTGATTACTGTCAGCGGTTGGGAAGGAGATCTGTGCAAAAAATGTTTGTATTTCTAAACATAGGACAAAACTGGAGAAATGAACCCATTTTTATTATACCCACTGGGAATAGGTTCAGCCCCCTAGAAGGGGTGGACTGACTAGTGGAAGACCCCGAAATCGCCCAGGGTAAAACAACTCCTGCGGCTATTGTTTTTGATCATAAAGGCTACCCGATAAGGCTACAACCCCAAAGAGAGGAAGGTCTGGTTGAAGAGAGCATGAGTGGCTCCCGAAGCAGCATCCTCACTAAGGGTGGTTTAGCCAAGAATGAAAGTTCCTATCAGTTTATAGTACAAGGGATAGCTGAGCCGCCAGACCCTGACTCAGGAGGGGTGAAAATAAATAACCAGCCCGGCTGATTGCCAATAAGAATATACAAAACTGTCGGGTTGCACAGGTTTTATCCTGGAACGTTGTGGGCATCAATAACAAAATAGATGACCCTGACTGGATATCTTTTATTAGTCAACATGACATATGCATGTCCAGGAGACCTGGGCAAGAGGAGTGGTAGTCAAGTCGGGTTTCGCCTCATTTAATATCACGGCAATATCGGGTGGCGTAGGGAGACCTTGAGGGAGCTTAATTACATGGGTAGGTGCACACTTGGGCTGCAAGGCTGTGCAACTTGATACATGTTCTAATGATATATTATGTGTCCTACTGCTGTTCCCTCTTAAACCTCAGATTGCATTAATTAATGTGTACTCAAGGCCTACCTCCATGGGTAAGGAGTCCACTACTGTAGAGGAACTAGATACATTTTTAGGTAGCATCACTTTAAAACAAATGGTCATAGAAGGAGGGGATTTCAACTGTCAGTTCGAGCCTCTTGAGGGCTTGCTTCTTGACAGTCTACTTGAAGAGGACCTCCTTTTCAATATACGGGAATCTAGATGCCCAAAAGCTAGTGAATGGTCCCCTTGGTAATTCAGATGAATTGCCTTGCGCTTAAATACTCGTTAAGAGCATGCAACAGTAGATCAGTGTCTGAAACATCAAATAGTTTTACATTCCATAGAAAGGACCGAGGGTTTCTATTAGATTATATTCTCATTATTAAAATCTTTTGGGACAAGATGGTTGATTTTAAAATTCTCCCATGTGCAGATAGTGACCATGATGCGCTAGTAGTGGATCTCCAAATTTTGAATCCAGAGAGTGCCCATCTTTCTGATATTTCTAGTGATCCCAAGCTAACTGTTTAGAATTGCAGGAAGAAAGTACGTTGGGCAAATTTTAACCAATCACAGGAAAACATGAGCAGTCTCTATGATGCTTTATTACCCATATTTGAAGAAGCCTCTACCCTATATAACCATAATAGGGACCTCCTGGACAACGAGGCGATCAAGTTAAATAAAGATAAACTAAAAGAAATTTTATTAAATTTCTTTTTTCCCGAAAAACCAAGTAGGCTGGTTAAGTCTGCGCCCCACCCTTGGTATAATGCATCTTGCAGTAAGGCTAAAAGTGCATTAGTGGCTTCTATTAAAGCAAAGGATCGCCCTCAAATCAAAACCCTGAGAAGGGCTTATAAATTAGTAGTCCAAAAAGCAAAACATAGGTGGGAAATGGAAAATTGGGATCTACTAAAAACTGCACTAGGGGATAGTGACATGAGAACATTCTGAGGAGTTGTAAATTCTGGCTCAACCATACCAAAAAAAGCTGTTGATCCAAATCTAGATGAAGAGGTTTGGCGGGAGCACTTCGAAACCCTTTACATGGAGGAAAGGGAGTCTGAGGAACCCCCAATGGCAGGAAATTCCCCAGCAGTGGACCAACCCCTAGTTAAAAGTGACACAGATCCTCATCTTGATGACAGCCCGGGCCTGAGTATAAGCCTACATGAAATAAAGGGAGCAATGGCAAAAATAGCCCTAGGTTTTGACAAGATCCCTGGGGATCTTTTTAGGAGTGAACCACTTGTTTGGGCCCCGTATTTCCGGGTCCTTTTTAATGCAATATTGATGGGTATGAATATTCCTGCCAGTTGGGCCGGTGCGTAGATAATTCCGATTTTCAAAAAGGGCTCCCCATTATTGCCTAATAACTACAGACCAATCAGCTTAATCGATATCCCACAAAAAATATTTGCACGAGTCTTGCTCCTCAGGCTCCAATATTGGATGGAAGACAAGGGGGTTCTTTCCCCCCTCCAGGCAGGGTTCAGGGAAAAACTGTCGACCCTGAACCAAGTACTAAGATTACAACTGCTGTACTGGAAGGCGGTCTGCCTGGAGGGGGGAAGCCTCTACCTAATATTTGTGGACCTGAGGTCAGCTTTTGATCTGGTGCTAAGGGAAAAACTGTGGTCAGTTTTATATGAGATGGGGGCCCCTGTGTATTTAAGTCCACTTAGGCGCTTACACGAAAATAACTATGCGCAAATAAGATATGGTAGGGATGGAATACTTACAGCACTGATACCAATTAAACGTGGCGTACGTCGGGCTGCATTCTTGTGCCAACTCTGTTTCGCCTCTATATTAATGGCCTGATAGACCCCCTGTCATCAGAAAAAGATCTAGATGCCCCAAAATTAGCCTCATGTAGAATGTCAGCAATGATGTTTGCCGATGACACTCTTTTGATATCTAAATCACCTATGGGGATTCAAAGGGTGTTGGATAGGTTTCAGTTATTCTGTAGGGAAAGATCCCTAGAAATAAATCTGCAGAAAACGACATTTATGGTGTTTAATAACTCAAAGAGCACCCGCCCAAACCCTTTACTAAATGGTATACCCCTTGAAAGAGTTTCATCTTTTACTTATTTAGGCATCACCATTACTGAATCTATGGATTGGGGGGCCCGCGCTCTGAAGTCGACAATAAAACTGGCTCAGTCGACAGGGGGCATCATGAAGGTCTTGAACAAGTCAGGCAAGAGTGTTGTTCGCCCGGCACTGGAAATCTACAGGGCTCAGGCATGAGGGGGCGCATTATATGGCGCAGAGCTCTGGGGTCATCTCAGCTCCGAACCACTATCACAGGTTGAGAACCATTATATTAGGAATCTGTTTAGGCTCCCCCGCAGTACCCATTTAATACCACTCAGATTAGACTTAGGATTGATGGCAATAGCAGAGGTGTTGAGTCTTAAGCCCCTACTCTATTGGCGTCGTCTGTAGTCGACTCCAGAACATCTTCCCTATAAGGAATAAGTGTCCGAAGTCTTGAAGATGAGGGGTGCTGCCAAATTTCCCTGGTTTACCCACATCAAGCATCTGCTAATAGACATGGGCCTGGGGGATTGTTGGACTGAACGGGAGTTGGCCTGTCCATTGATCTCCAGGAACCAAATTAAGGCTCATTATGAGAACTATAGAATGGCTTTACTTCATACTAGCCCTAAAATAGGCAAACTAACTAAAGCCTTTTTGGAAATAAAGGACAGTACTAACTTCGAGAAAGTGTTAGATCTTATTAAACCTGTGACTGCAAGAAAGCTTTATCTACAATTTAGATTTGGGGTTTTGCCTCTTCGATGTTTTACATCGAACTGGAGAACCCAGAATGTGGTCCCGTGTCCTGTTCCTAATCACCACGATGAATCAGAGCTGCATGACTTTTTCACTTGCCCAGGCTATAACAAAGCAAGGAAGAGATGGCTGGTGCAGATTTGCAGGAACCTGGGAAGCAGACGTTGTATCAAAGTGTTTAGGATACTGAAGTACGATCCCAGTTGTTTACTCGGTTGCAGGATTCCTGTTTTCTATGTGGTGCACAAGAAGGGCTTTCTTGAAAGCATCTAATGATCTATTGAATAAGTTATAGCAAACGATAAGGTTATTATTGCTATTTGGTATAATCTCCTTCTGTAACTTAGCATACTGTTTCATAATGAAGGGTCATCCCGTTGCATTTACCTAAACTATTTATGTATTTATTGCACTATGCACTTTCCACAAATTAAAATGTGTTTGTGAAACGCTCGTCCACTTCTGCCTAGCCCTATCTTTTTTTAATGTGGAATTAATGTAATTTCTAAATCAAGTCTTTAATTTTTTTAATTCCCTTGAAATATTATGTTTTAAAACTCTACAATTGTATTTGCAAACATGAATGTTTTTATATGCTGCACTTTTTTAGGTCACATTGACCGAAATAAAGTTTCTTTGAACTGATTTAGAAATGATTAGCAAATGAAGCCATGTGAATTCCAGGTAGCACATTATCATGTACTAATGGGCTGAAGCTGACAACAGCACATCTATGTTACATGTCATCTGCACTAAAGCCACCTGACAGGTTGTTTTCAAAAGCCTGTTTTATTTACAACAACACCACCAATACCACCAACCCCAATCCCACTACCACCACCTATCCCACCACCACCACCAATCCCACTACCACCACCAATGGCACCACCATGAATACCACCACCGCCAATACCGCCACTGCCAATACCACCCAGACCAATACCACCCCTACATCTACCACCAAAATCCCCACCACCAATACCAATACCACCACCACCACCAATACCATCACCACCAATACCACCACCACAACCAATACCACCACCAATACCACCACCACCACAAATACAACTACTACCAATACCACCACTACCAATACCATCACAAAAAACACCAATACCACCACCAATAGCACCACCACCAATACCACCACCAGCACCAATGCAACCACCACCACCAATACCTCCACCAATACTACAACCATCAACACCAATACCACCACTACCTCCACTACTAATACCAGAACAACCAATACCACCACCACCACCAATACTAATATCACCACCACCACCAATACCACCACCACCAATATCACCACCACAACTAATACCACCACCGATACCATCACTAGCAACAATACCACCACTACCAATATCACCACCACCACTACCACCAATACAATCACCAATAGCACCACCACCAATACCCCCACCAATACCACCACCAATACCAATACCACCACAAGCACCAATACCACCACCACCATCAATACCACCATCAATGCCACCACCAATACTACCACCACCAATACCACCACGTCCTCTACATGTATAAACCTTGGCACTCTAGTAAAATTCAAGTATCTATTCATATAGCTGTTTAGCAAAGACCAGTTCAAAATCCATTCAGTTCTTGCTATGTCAATTTATTATAAAAAAATCTCCAAATCTTAAATCACAGGTTTCAAATTCACAACAAAATCACAATGTAGTTAGGCTGCATAACAGAACTCTGGAAAACTGCACCGCGAGCCGGTTTTGAACAAAAAGGGCATATCTTAGCCCATGAGCACGTGAAGACTTAAAACTAGACAGTAACTATTGGGCATAATATGTACAACACGCAACGCGTTCTTCTGCTTCAATAGAGAATTTCAACTTATTTAGAATTCAACAGGAAAAGACGACTCTCTCACTAGAGATCTGGACATTTCTACATATAATCTGTGCACAACCTTTGTGACACAATGACTGAAGCCTTGAAAAAGTTTCCATGAAACGAAACATGTGTCGGCTGCCGGTTCAATGATTAAAAGGAGGACTGTCACACCAAGCTGTCTATTCCTAACTACATTGTGATTGTGTTGTGAATTTGAAACCTGTAATTTAAGATTTGGAGATTTATTTATTAAAAAATTGATATAGCAAGAACTGAATGGATTTCTTGCTGTTATTTTGAACTGGTCTTTGCTAATCAGCTATACGAATCAATACTTGAATTTTACTAGAGTGCTGAGGTTTATACCTGTATTTCACATTTTCACTGGGACCAAATGGGCTCTAGTGTTCTGGCACCTTAGGTAGTGGGGTGCAGTTTTTGTTACCTTGAGGGGCACCAATACATGGTTGTATTTGCTAAATGCACAAAAAGGAACATGATGTGCTACCAATTAGACCATCACTGCCATCTGTAAATATTGACCACCACGTCCTCCACCACCAATACCAAAACAACCAATACCACCACCACCACCAATACCAATACCACATTAAATACCACCACCACCAATACCAATACCACCACCAATACCATCACCACCAATACCACGACCACAACCAAAACCACTACCACCACCAATACCACCACCACCAATACCAACACCAATAGCACCACCAACAATCCCACCACCAATACCAATACCACCACCAATACTATTACCACCAATACCACCACTACCTCCACCAATACTTCCAAAACAACCAATACCACCACTAATACCAATGCCACCACCACCACCAATACCACCACCACCAATACCATAAATACCACCAATACCATAAATACCACCACCAACACCAATACCACCACCACCAATACCACCAACACCATCACCAATACCACCAATACCACCAATACCACCACCAGCACCAATACAACCACCACCACAAATACCACCACCAATGCCACCACCAATACTACCACCACCAACATCAATACCACCACTACCTCCACCACCAATAGCAACAAAACCAATACCTCCACCAATACCAATACCACCATCAATACCACCACCACCAATACCAATACCACCACTACCAATACCACCAACAATATCAGAATCACCACTAATACTAATTACACCACCAATACAATATCATCATCACCAATACTAATAGCAGCACCAATACTACCACCAATACCACCAATGCCACCACCACTAATACCTCCACCACCACCACCACCAATACCACCACCATCAACAATACCACCACCACCAATACCAATACCAATACCACCACCACCAATACCAACACCACCAATACCACCACCAATTCCCAAACCAATGCCACCACCATACCACCACCACCGATATCACCACCACCAATAACCCCACCACCTATACCACCACCTCCACCACCACCTCCACCAATGCCATCACCAATACCACCACCAATGCCACCACCACCACCACCACCACCAATACCACCACTCCCTATGCCACAACCACCAATACCACCACCACCAGTAATACCACCACCACCACCAATATCACCACCAATACCACCGCCAATACCACAGCCAATACCACCACCAATACCACCACTATCACCACCATCACCAATACCACCACCAATACAACTCTGACCAATACCACCACCAATACTACCACCACCAATAACACCAATACCACCACCAATTCCACCACTACCAACACCAATACAACCACCAATACCAGTACCACCAGCACCAATACCAAAATCAATACCACCACCACCAATACTGCCCGCAATGCCACCACCACCACCAATACCACAACCACCAATACCACCACCAATACCACCACCACCAATACCATCAATACCACCACCAACACCAATACCACCACCACCAATAGCACCACCACCAATACCACCACCACCACGAACACCATCACCAATACCACCAATACCACCACCAATACCACCACCAGCACCAATACAACCACCACCACAAATACCACCACCACTGCCACCACCAATACTACCACCACCAACATCAATACCACCACTACCTCCACCACCAATAGCAACAAAACCAATACCACCACCAATACCAATACCACCATCAATACCACCACCACCAATACCAGTACCACCACCACCAATACCACCACCACCAATACCACCACCAATACCCCCACCACCAGTACTACTACCACCAGTACTACCACCACCAATGCCACCAGCACTACCAATACCACCAATATCACCACCACCAATACCACCACCAATACCACCACTACCAATAGCAATCCTACCACATCCAATACCAATACAATACCACCACCAATACCAAAACCACCACCACCAATACCACCACTACTAATACCCCCACCACCAATACCACCACCACCAATACCAATACCACTACCACCAATACCACCAACAATATCAGAATCACCACTAATACTAATTACACCACCAATACAATATCATCACCACCAATACTAATAGCAGCACCAATACTACCACCAATACCACCAATGCCACCACCACTATTACCTCCACCACCACCACCAATACCACCACCATCAACAATACCACCAATACCAATACCACCACCACCAATACCAATACCACCACCACCAACACCACCAATACCACCACCAATTCCAAAACCAATGCCACCACCATACCACCACCACCGATATCACCACCACCAATAACCCCACCACCTATACCACCACCTCCATCAATACCATCACCAATACCACCAGCAATGCCACCACCACCACCACCCCCAATACCACCACTCCCAATGCCACAACCACCCATACCACCACCACCAGTAATACCACCACCACCACCAATATCACCACTAATACCACCGCCAATACCACAGCCAATACCACCACCAATACCACCACTATCACCACCATCACCAATACCACCACCAATACCACTCTGACCAATACCACTACAATACCACCAACAACTATACCACTCATACCACCACCACCAATACCAATACCACCACCACCACCAATACCACCACCACAACCAATATCACCAATACCACCACCACCAATACCAGCACCACCACCAATACCATCAATACCATCACCACTACCAATACCACCACCACCAATAGTACCACCACCAATAACACCAATACCACCACCAATACCACCACTACCAAACACCAATACAACCACCAATACCAGTACCACCAGCACCAATAAGAAAACCAAAACCAATACTACCACCACCAATACTGCCAGCAATGCCACCACCACCACCAATACCAATTCCACCACTTCAGCGCCTCTTGCTCACTAGTAATAGCAGGGTCACTTAACGAGGCGATAACTGCAGACGAGACCATCCCTCCCTCCATTCCTGCCATAAAGCACAGCCTGCCCTGCACCAGGAGGTGAAGCCAGGGCCTTACGACAGATGGAGTGGGTGTTTTTAGGCCAAAGAAAGCAATGGCATGGCACAATGCCACACAACACACTCAAATCACAGAGAGGGCAGGAAATAATCCCCCTCCCACTCTTCCTCCTGAGCCGCGAAAGTGTAAGCACAGAGTGAAATATGTTGGATAGCTTTGTTAGTGTTTATAGCTGGGATCATATGTAACTCTCACTTCACACTTTGCATCTGTGTAATTTACAACACTTACATATCTTCTTCGCTGCACTATTCATCACTACATTGAAGTCGTCACAGGCCGGTGTCTTTCTCTGATATTTACAATCTGACAAGCGGTTGTGAAGGCCCTTTATTGCAATGCAATAGGTCTTGCATTTGAAAGAGTTAAAGCTATTAGTATTATAAATGACAATGCCTTTTATTTATGTTTTAAAGCCCAAAACATAAATAAAAGGCATTGTGATTTACAATGCCACTAGCTCAATCTCGAATGAATGCGAGAAATGCTTGTTTAGCTACATGACTATGCCTGGATGCCTCATCTGATTACAGGCAATGTACTTTCTGTGTACAGGAGACCACTCAGCTGTCCTTGATAGACAATACTGTTAGAATTGCCAGACACAATACCGGTAGAACTACCAGATACCATTTAATTTCTTTTACGAAACAGTTTTAACAGGATTTGCTAGTTTGCGTGATGCCAAAAACAATGGCAAGTCCAAGAATAAAATGAATTTCTATTGAGAATGAAAAGAAATATTTATGTTAGTTTTACCAGACAACTCCTTATGAATACTGACACAACGTTCCTGTCCTGAACTTTCCATTAAGGATCCAATGGGTGAAGAGTTTCATTTCTGGTTCACCTCAATTTCAGCAATCTACTAATTCTGTGATTCAAGTGCTTATAAAAAGGACGTAATCAAAGTTCTCAAATATCCGTATTTTACCTGAGAACATCTATTTTGATCGATGGTTTTTAGCACTAATGGAGGAAAAAGGATCACAAGTAACAGAAAAACACAGGGAGCACTCAAGTTTATCAGTCCTGCTCTAAAGTAGCTCATCCTTGTGTACTTTGACTTTTCTACTCTGGAATTTGTAGCAGTGAAATTATAAGAGGAGGCCCTAAACTATAAGTAGCTAAATAAATGCAAACAAAAAATTATTTGCAGAAGCAAATCAAGGAAGGAATTAGCAAACTTGAGAGCCCCTGCTTAATGGCAGTGCTCTGTCCCGTTAATAATAATTCCAGTTTAGTTAGATAATAGAAATGTGGTACAGAAGATCTGACAAGGATAACACACTTTGTTCTGATGACGAAGCTGAGATATCAATTAAAATGAAAGGGTTTTAGAGTCAACATTTTAGCAAATATGCCACTTCTCTTCCTAGACTTTCAATCACCTTGTCCTACAGAAAATAAAATTCGAAATACAACAAGCCATTGGCCCCTCAGCAGTCTACTTTTTCTGTGCACTAGTGGGGTCGATGGTCATTTATTTCCTGTAAACAAGTACTATGACTAAATGAATTAGACTGAAGACAATAATAATATAATGCTATCTTTCACTCAGATTATCGGTATCATTCCGTGAATGGATTGCTCTATTTATATCTTCTTTCCTGTATTTTCTGTATGCAAAAACCTAATAAAAATTTTATGAAATTTAAAAAACTAAAGACAATAATGAGTGTAATGTCAACATTCTGCAGGAATATAATTGTTTACACACATGAAAAACACTTACAGCCTGATTCACAAAGGTAAACTTATACTTTTGTGCAAGTTTACAATTGTTTTCTATACACAAAAGAATTTTACTAGTAGTATCTTTACAACTGTGTGCCGTAAAGGTAGGACAGTCCTAAGATATAATTTCCTTTGACAGTACTCCTGTAATAAAGCTGGTACACCGGATGGAGTTCAATAGATGTACATTTATTTAACGTCTTTTAGATATCTAACATAAAATTGTCCTATGCACACAGCGCCAGCAGCAACTGACCTGTGAGAAATCTCAGGACACTTGAACACAGTGAAACTCTAGAACACAGAACCTTTTAGAGCAGAACACAATGACATGCAGGTCATTACGCACCTTCCCCATTCACACTAGAAGAGCAAAGAAAAACATCAGAAGAGTTGAGAAAGAAAGAAAGTAAGAAACCAAGGGACAAAATAACATCAATGAAGAACATAATCATGCAGTTTCACTGGAATCTTTCCAGTGCAAGAACTCCTTTGCAAATCAGGTAATACTTTGGAACGATCAATCGATCCAGAGTGAAATTCGCCGCACATGTGAGCGATTCTGTTCAAGTTCTAGATATGACCATCTCCCAACTTAACAGCATTCTAGATTTTTTTTTTTACCACATAAGGAGGAGAAACTTTAGAGACTCCAGCATACCTCGGTGGAAGACGTACACACACCCTGTCTCCTACTTTCACACAAGTGTGAGTGACAGAGTGTCTTGCATCAAAATACCCTTTCTTTTTTACAATATTTAAATTTTGCCCTGCTCACCAGGACGCTACATCAGGACCCAAGTCAGAGGGAACTATGCCATGACCTGGAGTAGGACACACATCCAAATCAACACTCCCACTTTTGTCTCTCATACATGCTTGGAACATCAGGGTATTGGGCTTTCACCCACCAAAGGTCTCAAAGGGAATGTTATTTGTGGTAGAAGGAGGGGTGAGTCAGTAGATGGTAACTCGTTCCACTTTTATTTTGAGCTTTGGCTAGTTGGATGGATTCTTTTAAAACTCGGTTAAACCTTTCCACCATCCCATGAGTCTTGGGATGGTAGAGAGAGCACCGCTTATGTTTTACCCCCTTTTTAGACAAAAACTCCTCCATCTCTCTTGAGACCAGTTGAACTCCATTGTCGGTGTTGAACTTGGCCTTTTTTGCAGGGTCATCAATGAACGTTTTGCCTTCCTCCTTGACTTTCTCTGACCTGTTTTTGTTGGTTTTATGACTCTGGGCACTTTACCACTGCTGATCAGTGCTAAAGTGCATATGCTCTCCCAATTGTAAATTGATGTATGGATTAGTGAGTCCATGATTGGCTGGTTTGGTTTACCTGTCAGACCCTAGAACAGTGCCACAGGAGTGCCCAGGGCTTGTAAACCAAATGCTGCTAGTGGGCTTGCAGCACTGGCTGTGCCACCCACAGAAGCAGCCTGTAAAAGTGTGTCTAAGGCCTTCCATTGCAGAGCCTGTGTGCAGTCTTGTACTGCCATGCTGACTGGACAAGTGCACCCACTTGCCAGTCCCTAAACCTTCCCTTTTCTTCATATCAGACACCCCTATGGTAGGCCCAGAGGCAGGGTGCATTGTAAGTATAAGGTAGGACAAGCCCTGGTGTGTGTGGAATGTCCTAATAGTGAATTACAGCCATTTTCGTTTTTCACTATTGCAAGGCTACCTGTTCTCCATAGGCCAGAATGGGTAGTTAGATTATTACATCTTATAATCCTAACTGACTCAGGGAACATGGTAGGAATTTGAGTTTATTATGCCTGAACTCAAAATTATAAAATACATCTTTTAGTGAAGTTGGTTTTAACATTCTGTATTTGAAAATACCACTTTTAGAAAGTAGGTATTTTCTTGACTAACTATCCAAGCCTGCCTCTGCTAGGTTGTTTATTCCTTGTCTGGAGTTTGAGTGACAGGGGCTGGGGGATTCCAGGAGACAGGGTGAGTCAACCCTGTGGTGAATAGAGAGATCTTCATCTAGATGGGAGGGAGGAGTTGCACCTGGGACATGATGGGCTGTGCCTCCCCTCCATAATGCTGGCTCCACCTCCTGTGGTGCGTCTGATGTCTCTGCCCTGAACTGTGAAAGGAGAGAAGGAGCCATGTCAAAAGAGTGCTCCAGGGATGTGCCTTCCCTCTACAATGCTGACTCCACCTCCTGTGGTGTGTCTGATGTCTCTGCCCTGCACTGTGAAACGAGAGAAAGAGTCATGTCAACAGAGTGTTCCAGGGCTCTGCCTTCCCTCCACAATGCTGGCTCCACCTCCTGTGGGACGTCTGATGTTTCTGCCCTGCACTGTGAAAGGAAAGAAGGAGTCATGTAAACAGAGTGCTCCAGAACTGACCAGAACTGGTTTGGATTAGGCAAAGGCCCCTCTGCCCTCAGAGGACAACGGATTTTGGGGTGTGAATATTGGGACCCTGATCCTATGAATTTAGATCACTTTTGGACAAGAAGAAGAAACCTTTCCTGAGGGGAGGAACCAGAAGAAACTGAGGAGAGACTATCCATAAGCTGAAGTGCCGCTTGGGGGATTGGCCTGCAGTGGCCAAAGAAAGGAGAAAGGACTTTCTGTGCACTTTATTCAACTTGTGAAGGATCTCCAAGGGCATGAAGGAAGAGCTTGCCTCCTGCTGAAGTCTCAGGAACAACAGACTTCAACGCCCAGCTCTCCAAGAGTTCTTTGGAAGTGCCTGCTGCTGTTTTGGGCCTTCTGAGGGACTGCGTGTCACAAGGAGCTGGAAGCATCTTGCAATGAAGAAGAAGCATGTCGCAGCTGCTGCTGTTGCATCCTGGATGTCGCCGCTGTAACTGTTGCTTTGCACCGCATCAAGAGAAGCATCTCTCAATGAAGAAGAAGCGTGTCACCGTTGCTGCCATTGCATCGTGGATGTCACTGCTGTAGCTGTCGCATTGCACCGCATCAAGAGAAGCGCCTCACCTCCACGGCGAAGCGTGCCACCGTCGGGACTACTGTTGTTGCATAACGGCACAAGGGTGTCGCCGCTGCAGCTGTTGTATCGAGCGGAAGCATCTTGCATCATCGGAAAAGAGTGTTGCCACCAAAGCCGCTGTTGTTGCATCACGGAACAAGGCTGTCGCCGCTGCAGCTGTCGCATCGAGTCAAGACTTCTCGCAACATCGGAGAAGCGTTCCACGTCAAGAAGAAAACAACGTCTTTATTTCTTTGCACCAAAATTTCATCGCATCACAGCGTGCTTACCGCACCGCCCCGGACACGCAGTAAGGAATCAACGCATCACCATCTTTGCAACTCTTTTGTGGCCCTGCATGTCGCATTTTAAGATACATTGACTCAAAGTGTTGCATTTTAATATCTAAAGAGAACTAAACTAATCCTACCATTTTAAGCACATTATTGTGGATTTTTGTCATTTGTGGTCTTGTGTTAAATCTATATAAAAGATACTTATTTTTATACACAACTTGTGTGGTGTCCATCTGTAGTGTTGTCACTGGATTACTGTATGTGTTCACAAATGCTTTACACACTGCCTTTGAGATAAGATTATCTGCTCGTGCCAAGCTACCAAGGGGGTGAGCAGGGGTTATTTTAGCAGTGTACCCCCTTACCCTGACTAGAGGCAAGGGTCCCTATTTGTCACAAGTACCTACCTGTGCCAACTAGAGTCCCCCAAATCTAACATTCTGTAAGAAGACAGTCAGCGAATCCCACTCGGGAGAAGATTTCATCAAGAAATTTAGTGATGTCCCTAGTTTCAATTCTGTGAATAATCTTAATCTCCGGCCACCTGGAGAACATGTCCATTAAAACTAGAACGTATGACTGACTGGAGCTACTAGTAATGGGACCCAAAAAGTCGAATGCCACATCGTGCAAACAACGAACAGGGGCGTCACGCACAACGATAGGTTGAACTCTAGTATTATAGACCTCGTCAGAGGCATTACACTCAAAGGGGAAAACATCCTTAACATCGCGGTCAGTCCCCTGCGATGCTGTTACATCGCAGTTGTTACAACTAATGCAATGTAACCACGCTATGCCATTACAACACAAGTCTTTACATCGACTAGCAAAGTTTTTTATTTTTATTTTTTGAGTGCGGTTGTGCAAGGAGGACCGCCTCACCAAGACCGGCTCTTTCTTGGAGAGCCCTAAAAGTTAACCAAAGCAAGAGGAA
This sequence comes from Lissotriton vulgaris, assembly GCF_964263255.1. Classification (NCBI taxonomy): domain Eukaryota; kingdom Metazoa; phylum Chordata; class Amphibia; order Caudata; family Salamandridae; genus Lissotriton; species Lissotriton vulgaris. The sequence continues at coordinate 1,024,670,745 of NC_141696.1, read as the reverse complement.
AGACCAACAACGCCTTGATATCAACAGGTTGTGGAAAGCGAAGCTGTTATTGCAGGAGCTCAAAGACAACATGATGTGCTTGAAATTAGAGCGTAGTGAAGTGAAGCGGCATAGAGTCTTGTTTAGTAAGTCTCTCACAGACTCCGGTTAGCACAGAATCTAGTAGAAGATTAAACAAAACGACCTGCTGGGTTGGATTTCCGAACGTGGTGAGAGAGTGTAGATAAGCTTCCTGAAAGACAACGTCAGCCGCTGCTTACTTAAAGAAGCGTCAGACTTGCTGGTGTCATCAAGGAATGGCCGAGAGTATTGTGGTATTCTATAGTAGGTCATTTGTACAATTATTATATGTCATGGAGAATGTTATGCTGATTTGTTGTGTTCTATTTTAATGTATTGTGCCTTTAATTGTATATGCCTTGTTATTCTATAAGCGAGATGTAGAATGCTTGTTGTATTCTCGTTCTTGGTTCTAGCCGAGAGTCAGTTGCTGCCTTGCTCTGCTGGCCTAAGCTGTGCTCCCTGGCTCTCGCCTGTTCAGCCAATAAACTCCTTCTATCTACTCTTCCTTGTGGACATTATTGATTTAACACTGGCGACCATCGGACGGACTACGCGTGGATTATTTCTGCATTTTTTAAAATGGAATGATTTTTTTTCTTTAAAAAAAATAAAATAAGAAGCATATATATGGACTTGGTATTTTTATTTTAAGCCTCTCCTTTTGGACTGAGGAAACAGAAGAATCGTACCTGCTCGTTTACCAAGAATTCAACATTTTTGACAGTCTCCCTTCAAGAATTGAGTGAGTAGCAGCATTTTGCATGTTGGTTGCCACTGCGTCCTTCAAGCGCAGGCAACGTTCGATGAGCGAGCTCCTCTGACGCGCACTCCTTGGTCTTGTGACGCGGAGGGCTCTGACTCGACTCTTGACGTCATGGCATTGGGTCAAGCTGTGTGACCTTTACATGGCGGCTATTTTGCGCACCTATTCACGGACGAGAGAAGGGGATTTGTTTACTCGGGAACGAGTATTTTGTTAAGAAATCGATTTTGGATGTTAAAAAAAAGGAAAATAAGGAAAACAACATCTTTGTTTTATGGCGGAATTACTGAATAGGCGAGAGCCAGGGAGAACAGCTTAGGCCAGCGGAGCAAGGCAGCAACTGACTCCCGGCTAGAACCAAGAGCAAGAATACAACAAGCATTCTACATCTCACACATAGAATAACGAGGAATATACAATTAAAGGCACAATACATTAAAATAGAACACAACACATTCCCCCCTTTATTTTTTAACAAGGAAGGAAAAGAAAAGATAAAACAATACCCCCCCCAACATGGTGAATTACTTCACAACCACATGACAAAGTCTCTGAGCCATCCGGGAAGCACTCTTTTCCTAGTACCACTAACAGAGGAATAATCTGTAACCACAAATGGCTTGGTGGCATCAGTGGAGTCAAAAACAGTGTCACTAGTGCCAGATGTTGCCCCTTCAACTTCAGAATCACCTGTACTAGATGATACCCCATCAATAACCTCTCTGGTTTGAGGAAGAACTTCAACAATAGAATCCTTCATTTCCCCTGGAACTCCTCTTTCCAAAGCGCTCTCCACCACCTCCCTTCCAAAATTGACAACAGGAAGATTAGTAGAGCGCATAACTTCTGGATCAAGAAAATCTTCCATCCACTCAGTGTCCTTTAAACCACTATAACACTTTGCTCCATCCAATAAAACCTTAGAATTCCTCCCTGAACATAGAGCAACGCTCTTTAAATACCACACTCTTCCATCATCCAAACGTACAGCATTGCACAACAGTTCCATCACTTCTTGTGGTGGACCAAATTGTTTCTTACCTTTAGCAACTTTACCAGGTCTTTTCACACGAACGTAATTACCAATATTAATTTGAAATTCCTTCACGCCATGCGTTTTATCATAATAAGATTTACTCCTATCATGAACTTGAACAAGTTTATAACTAACTTTCTCAGCAGACCATTGTTGAATTGTGCCATCACAAAGCCAAGTAGGAGAAAATGTACACCTTGGTCTCCTACCTCTCAAAATAACAAAAGGAGACAAACCAGTAGAATCATGTGTGGTGATCCTGTAAGCCCAAACTGCTTTTTGTACCTCAAGTTTCCAATCATGTCTTTTGTTCATGGCAGCTTGAATAACACCCTTAATTATGCGATTAAAGCGCTCAACTGTGCCATTTCCACTGGGATTATACAAAGCAGTTGTCTTATGCTTGATTCCCACTCTGTCAAAGTAATTGGCAACCAACCCATACTCCTTAAACTCACCTACAGGACCAAAAATATCTACTGCAACGGTTTTCCATGGCAACCTAGGTATAAGGCCTTCACTCATTGGTGGCTTTAATGTTCTTAAGGACTTATCCGCAGAACTACAAAATCCACATTGTATTGTATTGTATTGTGGTATACTTGTATAGCGCGACCTGTCACCACCAAGGGCATCCTGGCGCTTTTGACACATGATCCAAGCGAAAGCAATAGCTCAACCTATCCTGGGGAAAAGGTAAGTTTTCAACACCTTTCTAAAGGCTAAGAGATCTTCAAGACTTCTCAGTGATATTGGCAGAGAGTTCCAGAGTTTGGCCGCCGCTACTCTGAACGAACGGCCGCCCATCCTCACTCTCTGGAAGCGCGGAACTACCAATAGCCTGGACGACGAGGAGCGTAAAGCTCGAGATGGACGATACCAGGCAAACATTCGCCGCAGAGGAATTGGGCCCAGGCCATGGATAGCCCTGAACACAATACACGCTGCTTTGTAGCGCACCCGTAAATGAACCGGCAGCCAATGAAGTTCCTGCAACGCTGCCGTAGAGGAGCTATGATAGGGGCGAGAGAGGGCGAGTTTGGCAGCGATGTTCTGCACCCTTTGCAGCTTGCCCAGAAGTGTTACCGGGGCCTCCAGAAGCAGTGCGTTACAATAGTCAAGTCGACTTAGGATGGTACAACGCACTACTTCTGGTCTGGCTTGCTCAGGGAGGAGGGGTAGAACCTTGCGCAGCATACGGATCAGCATCATACATGTGGAGGTGGTCTTATTTACATGTAGATCCAGCTGCAGGTTAGGCCCAAAGATGACGCCCAGATTGCGCGCCGAATGTGCGGCTGACACCGTCTCTGAAAAGGACGGAGGCCAAAAATCATCTGGAAGATCTCGGGGGACTCGGTCAATGGAGCAGTGCAGGACCTCTGTCTTGGTTCCGTTGAACTGTAACGAGTTCAAGCGGAGCCATTCCGCTGTAGCCTGCATGCACCGGTGAAAGGTCTCCAGTGTGACTGCATCCTGTCCCTCCAGAGAAAAGACCAGCTGGGTATCATCCGCATAATTAAATGCGGAGATACCAAATGATTTAATGAGCTGGACTAGAGGGCGGAGGTAGATATTAAAGAGTATAGGGCTGATGGCCGAGCCCTGGGGTACTCCTTGTCCCACTCTCCGCTCCTCTGAACTGAAGGGGGGTAACGAAACCCGTTGCTGCCGGCAGTCCAAGTAGGAGATTACCCAGTCCCTGGCCCTGTCTTTGACCCCGCATTCTTCTAGCCTAGAAATCAAGGTGGGATGACTGACCGTGTCGAACGCGGCCGACATATCGAGCAGCACCAAGAATGCTGCCCGACCACTGTCGACTCGCGCCCGCAGATTGTCAAGCACGGTCACCAACGCGGATTCCGTCCCGTGCGCTGGGCGAAAACCGAATTGCATCTCATCCAACCAGGTGTTCCCTTCTAAGAAGCCGGACAGAGTGCGGGTGACCAATTTTTCCATGATTTTTACCGGAAAAGGAAGCAGGGAGATTGGCCGGTAGTTAGAAAGGCATGTAGGGTCGAGCGTAGGTTTTTTTAAGAGCGGAGATACCACTGCCTTCTTCCAGCAACTCGGTACAATACCTGTCTCAAACGACTGGCAGCAGATGGCATGCAAGGGCTGGAAGAGATCCTCTTGAAACACCTTCCAAAGTTTTGGAGGAAGAGGATCCAGAGGCGAACCAGATGAAATCGTGAGGGCTAAATCGCCAAACTCCTCCAGGGAGGGAAGGGGAAAGCTGCTCAGCTGGGGTCGACTGGCCTCAATCGCCGGAACTCCCAAGCTGAGAGCCGGATCCAGAGAAAAAGAAGAAGGATTACTCGACTGGGGTCGACTGGCCACAATCGCCGGAGCTCCCAAGCAGAGCGCCTGATCCAGAAAGGGAGGGGAGGAGCTACTCAACTGGGGTCGACTGGCCACCGTCGCCGGAGCTCCCAAACAGAGAGCCGCATCCAGAGAAAGAGGAGAGAGACTGCTCGCCCGGGGTCGACTGGCCCCAATCGCTGGAGCTCCCAAGCAGAGAGCCGGATCCAGGACGGGAGGGGAAAAGCTACTCGGCTGGGGTCGACTGGCCACGGTCGCCGGAGCTCCCAAGCAGAGAGTCAAATCCAAAGGGGAAGGAGGAAGGCTACTCAGCTGGGGTCGACTGGCCTCGCTCGCCGGAGCTCCCAAGCTGAGGGCCTGATCCAAGAGAGGGGAAAGAGAACTACTCAGCTGGGGTCGACTGGCTTCCGTCACCGCAGCTCCCAAGCTCGGGGGCTGCTCGTCTGATCGGGGTCGACTAGAGGGCGTGGCCGGAGCTTCCTGACAGAGGTGAATGACCCTCTGCAGGGGTCGACTGGCCACCTCCTCCGGAGCTCCCTCATCAGTGGTGGGATTCCCTGGGTCCTGCAAACCTGTTAAGATTTTACGGATTTTTTCCTCAAAGGCATCCGCAAGTGAATCACAAAGAGCTTGCGATGAAGGGACTGCACTACCCACACACGTGGGGTGGGCAAGGTCCCTAACGATTTTAAAGAGGGCCTGTGCCTTATTTGGGGCCTGATTCAAGGTGAATTCAAGATAGGACGCTTTCGCCGTCTTGATTTGAGCTTTATATTTTTGCATAGCAGACCTGAATGCAATTTTCTCAGAGTCTAGGTACTGTTTCCTCCAGACCCTTTCTGCGCGTTTACAGTCAAGTTTAAGCTGGCGTAGTTCGCTCGTGTACCATGGACTGGCTCGGTTCACCCTCCCTCGTGACTTCCGAAGGGGTGCCAACTTATCCAGCGAGCTCGATATGGACTGGCAGAAGAGAGTATAACTCTCTTCAGCTGTGTTGCCAAGCTTGAAGTCCTCACCTAAAATGTTCGGCAATGGGGAGGTTTTGAGGATTCGGGACCAAGGTCTCTCTAGCTTAGCTAGGGGTAGTCCAGCCTTTCGCGATGTAAGGTCCTCAGAGCAAAGGGAGAACCTAATCAGGGAGTGGTCCGTCCAATACTGGCACTTGATGTCAACTAATGTTACCCACTGAGGGTCCGCAAACACCAAGTCCAGAGTATGGCCTTTTTGATGCGTGGAGGCGTTCACCAGCTGTTCTAAGTTGATATCTATACAAGCTTGGCTGAGGGAAAAAAATGCATTATCCAGCGAGCTACCTGCCCACAAATTAAAATCTCCCAAAACCAATAACTTGGAGTGGGAGCTAGAGAGTTCGTAGATTAAGTCAATGAAAAGAGATATGGAAGGTGCCGGTCCCGGGGGACGATAGCAAAGGACACCCGAGCAGCAAATCAGCTCCTGCTGTTTGACTGTAAAACCCATCAGTTCGAATCCCGGTACCTCTCGAATCTTTAACTGGGAGAGGGTAAGCGAGTCTCTATAGATGTATCCAATTCCCCCTCCTCGATTAAGTGGGCGCGGAGAATGGCTGATTTTATATCCTGAGGGGCAGGCTAGGCCCAGCTCGACCTCACAGTCCTCCCGAGTCCACGTTTCTGTGAGAAAGAGGACATCGAGTTGTTCAGAATCGATGAGGAAGGCTATTTCCGTGTGGTGCTTGCAGAGGGATCTAACATTAAGCAAGCCACAGGAAATTGGCCTAGAGGTTAGAGGCCTGACCGGGTCCAGACCTGGTCTGAGTCTAAGTAGCTCAGCCCGAGTATAAGCTATGCGAAATGACATTGTCTTACAAATCTTTCTACAGCTTTATCCACGCCCGGCCACCAAAATTTACTTTTAACAATGACTTTAGTTCTCACAATACCGAAGTGACCTTCGTGGCATAAAAGTAAAATCTTGTCACTCAAATTCTGCGGAGGAACGACTCTGTCCTCTCTCACAATAAGATCTTTAACTACTGACAATTCTGTTCTTATTTCCCAGAAAGGTCTCAAACTGTCAGTAACATTTTCATCTTTAGGCCAACCTTTACACAAACACTTTAAAACTTGTTGTAATCCAGTATCCTTATCTTGCTCCCTCATCCATTCATCTTTATCAATGGCTGGGACACCGGTATCATGCACGAAAGCAATATTAAATTCACCCCAAGGATCATCCGAGCATTCTTCCATAGGAACAGGAATCCTGGAGAGATAATCCGCAACAACATTTTCTCTCCCTGGTACATACATCAAGCTATAAACAAATTCCTTCAATTGCATTGAAATTCTTGCTAGTCTAGCAGAAGCTGTAACACTACCCTCAGTGGTAAGAATTTTAACTAAAGGACGATGATCTGTGCGAATCAAAACTGACTTCCCCCACACAAACACGCGAAAATGCTCTAAAGCCCAAGCACAAGCTAAGGCTTCTCTCTTGATTATGGGATATCTACTTTCCGCTGGTGATAAGGATCTAGAAGCGAACAAAATTATCCTCTCCCGACCATCATTACCCTTCTGCTACAATACCGCTCCTAATCCTTTGTCGCACTTATCTGTAGTCACACTACACTCTAAATTAGGATCAAAACTATTTAGCGCCATTACATTCTGCAAATCCTTCTTCAAATTGTTAAATTCTGTCTCACACTCACTAGTCCACTCAAATGTAGTATTCTTTTTCAGCAAGGCACGAATATTGAATACCTTACTTGCAAAATTCCTTTTGAATTTTGCGCAATATTCTGCCATCCCTAAAAATGACTTAACCTCCCCCTTATTTGTAGGGGCTAGTGAAACAACAATAGTATTCACCAAGGATGACTTTGGTCTTACTCCATCCTGACCGATAACATATCCCAAATGAGATACACTTCATTGAGCAAATTTGCTCTTACTTATTTCAACAGTTAATCCCACATTTTGCAGTACATTCAAAACTTCTTTAAGCTTAATATCATGTTCCTCCTTGCATTTTGCAGCAATCAGTATGTCGTCCTGAATTTTTTTTACCCCACTCATTTTCCCCAGTAACTTGTACATTAAGCGCTGAAAAACAGCAGCCGCAGATGCGAGGCCGAAAGGCATGCGCTTAAACTGATAACAGAATTCTAGGAAAGCGAGGTTGGTGAGCTGGAGATCGGTCGTGCCTGGAGAAGCAAAGCAAGCTCGAGGATTCTTCGGTAGAAAACAGTGATTAAGTAAGTCTTTACATTTTGAAAATAAATCGCTGATAAATCTTGCAGTCAGAATAAGAAATAGTTCACTGTACCTTCGTCTTGAATGAAGATGAAACAAGCAATCTTACGACAAGGGGAGGAACTCCAAGTGGGTTTGGAGGTAAACATCCTTTAGGACGCAGTGTTTACACCGCGCTTCCTTTACTATGCAGCCATTACAACGCAAGTCGTTACTACGACTTGCGCTGGAGGGCGCTCTTGGTAAAGGAATAGTTTGATTTTCTATTCCAACACCTTCCCTACTGTTACGTGGCCTGGAGTTGGAATAGAAAATTAAACTAATCCACAATCCAGCGCCCTCCAACTGCGTCAGTACCGCAATCATTGGATGTCGTGATTGAGTAGATAAAGTTCAGGAAACAACGCAGCTGAGGGTTTGGCTCAGGATCGTCGCCAGTGTAATAAAGCTGGTACACCGGATTGAGTTCAACCAATGTAGATTTATTTAAAGTCTTTTAGGTATCTAACATATTAACGTCCTATCCACACAGCGCCATCAGCAACTGACCTATGAGAATTCTCAGGACACTTGAACACAGTGAAACTCCAGAACAAAGAACCTTTTAGAGCAGAACACAATGACACGCAGGTCATCACGATTCCCGATGTCACAATAGGCAATACATTGTTTTTGTACGGGGATATGTCAGCTGATGCGAAAAAAAATATGTGGCTGATAACTCACAATAATTTGAGCACATTTTGATCCACCTGGCAGGTCTCAAATCCACCCGAGCTTTGGTGAGGTATAATTTTATTTGGAAACAAAGTTTTCCATTATACATAAATGGATGGTACATTATTTTGGCTTTTGTGACAGTGTACTGAGACACTGCTTACCCCATGCACAAACATATCTATTCAGCACCATATTTGCGGGCAGTGTCAACAACCACATATTTCGAGTTAATATTCCGTTTCATTCAGCTTGTGTAATAGTCCCAGAGGTAAATTTTGCATTTTTTTCAAGCAGAGGGGCTTGGGGTTGGATTAATGACACACTCCAGGCACATCTAGAGCAGTAGCAGGCCTAGCAGTAAATTTATTCTTCCTAATTCTGTTCGCTTGGCTGAGGCTTTAACCTCGTTTTAACAAGATTCCTGAGAAACCTGTTCTTTAAAGAGTGACTCCGATGGAACAAGATCTCAATTATTGCTCCAGAACTGTACAGAGTCCCAGATCACTGGCTTCCATTGTAATTCTAATAGAAGCACTCCCCCTGGGACTTCCCTTTATCGAGACACAATTGCCTTGAAGAGCTGAATTTTATTGTTCGTCAAAACCTAAGATCTCATCAAAATCATAAAATGAGAATTTCAGCCTCTTAAACGAATACATATAGATTGTATTGTCAAGAAGAGCGTAGAAACCCCAAAACAAATGCGAACTGTCCCTGGGCCTGCCTGCCATGTCCACCTATTTGCCCTTTTGTTATAAAAATGAAACATGGTTTTTTGATTATCAAAAATGTCATTCGGTGTATTGCATGTTATGAAATATTAGCAAGAGCTAAAACTTCGACTAGATTTGTACTTAGGTATCCTCGGAAAAGTTTTAACTATTTCTACTAAATCTGCAAAACAGCTCGTTTTCTATATTATGGGTGCAGATAATTCACTAAGCAATAAATGCTAATCGCCGTGCTAATAAACAGTTAGTTCTCCAATTCTGCCACCTAGCACTGCAGTGCAGCATTACTATGCATGCGCCGCTCCTGGGCAATGTAATTGTCCTTAAAGGAAATCATTACAATTTAAATGAAATTGGGAGCTACTGGCAAGGGAAGGCCGCGGGGCATGCATAGCACATACTGAGCAAGGCACTGTAATTTACCAAAATCACATTCCTTCAGTAATTTCACATCACAGAGGAGGATCTGCTCGGATTAAAGGGGGTGCGGTGTATTTTTTTTTCCTCCGAATTATTCTGCAAGGACAGCATTGTTCACAAGGACGAACGGATCAGAAAGACAAGTGAAAGTCTCTGACAGATAACGTTATTTTGATTGGTATACTGTTGCTAAAACTTTCAGAACGTGCAGTTAAATGCTTCTGTGTCAAAACTCTATTGCTGCCATGTCATATGGGCACGTGTACCCAGAGGTAGCGCCAAGAAGCGTCTGCATCGAAGTGCTTAAAAACCTCAAAATAACAGCTGACTGAAAATCGCGTACCGGCTCACGAAGGAATGCAAATGTATTGAACCCATTGTTTTATTTGATCATTCATATTTGTCTAAATGTCTTAATCGAAGGTTCATTTTAACAACCAGGGGCCTGATGTAGGTAAATTCATTTTACCACTTCTTAAATACCGAATCATACCGAATCGGTATTTAAGAAGTGGTAAAATGGAGGGGGGGGGATGTAGGTATTTCAGATTATACCGAATCGTTAAGATTCGGTATTTACCAATTCTGTAAATACCGAATCGGTAAAGCCCATTGATTCCTATGGGCATTGAAGCCCATAGGAATCAATGGTCATTACCGAATCGGTATTTACTGATTCGGTAAATACCGATTTTTGTAAGGGTGCAGGGGGTGTCACTTTGACACCCTCTAGCACCCCAATTCCGGACTTGTGTGCCATGTGGCACACAGACATGCCCTAAGGGCATATCTGTGTGTCACATTGCACAGGTGAGCATGCACAGATATGCATGCACACCTGTATTCGGTATTTTACCACCCAATAGGATTCGGTGGTAAAATACAGATCCTTAAAGCCTTTTGGCACTCTATAATGTGCCAGCTACATCTGCATTTACAGAATCGGTATTTTACTGAGTCTGTATTTACCGATTCGGTAATTTTACAGAATCGGTAAATACAGAATCGATAAAATACCGATTCTGTAAATGCATGCCCTACATCTGAGAACCGTAATACCGGTCGGAATTAGGGCACCCACATCGGGCCCCTAGGTCCCCGCAGTCACAGCAATATGTTACGTATCTTAAAATCTGACTCTAGCATGCTAATTGTCTGTGCTGTTGCTAAATTTCTCAGCAAAATATGGATTCGCAGAAGGCACGCATTGACCATACAACTAACGTAACCCCTTTGTATGTTAATATCTCCTAAATGATTTTATACATGTATTTATTTATTAATTTAGCATTGGACTAATCATGAAATAGTGCTGCATGACTGGTAATGCCATTAATTCTTACGGCATAGACTTTTGCTGTCACATTTCTTGGTCTTTAATTTTAATTGTTGTTGTCATCCTTTTTCACATTTGTTCTATTTTCACAGTAGACAGTCTGAGCTGAACCAGCTTCTGGATCCCTGTAATCAATTTCGGTCCCTTTTGGACTCTAGGCACTGGCCCTTTAAAGTCCTAATTCGACAACTGGGGGTTAGGCTGCACCCAATGCACATGCACTTTTGTGGACTCTTTTTTCCCACAGAGTCTTAGGAAGTTTGGACTCTAAGTGGAAAAATCCACATGTTATTATGGATTGGTATCTTAAAATTGATTGTTTTACTATGTCTGTATTGTATTGTATGCGGTAACAGTCGAAATAAAGTTATTGATTGATTGCATTGAACCCATTGTTTTACTTGGTCCTTCATATTTGTCTAAATGTCTGAATCAAAGGTTCATGTGTTTAACATGTTTATCACTAAATATCCACTGGTCACTGCAGAAGCCTTGGTTATTTTACTCATTGTCCTGTCTAATACTCTGGGATGCGAAGCCACGAATGCAACCGCAGTCATACAATCATTTATCATACACATTTCAAAACTTTTTGTACAATTGAAAATTGCAATTTTCTCCTCTGCCAATATGTCGCTTTCTTAATTGGAAACTGTGTAAAAAGAATAACACTTTTGCAGCGCTCTTTGTGTCCCTGTGACCTTCGCCCAAAATAATCCAGACCCATGCAATGAGACAAACATCACTGGTAGCATAAAAGGCCACTTTATTCGTAAGAGCAGGCAATTTCATAAATATCCATAAAACCTACAAACACTTATATTTATCACTTATCTTCAGAACCATAGAATTTGCACATTGTACCAAAATCATATCATTTATTTATGAACTTATTTGTTTATAACTGTATTGATCCAAAACCAATATAACTTAATTTTCTTGAATTCACCCCATGTTTCAAAATCTTTCACTTTCCATCTTTTCTTCTCTTTTCCCCCATCCTGTACCTCCCACCACCCTCTCTCATGCAGGACGATCAAGTCCGCTCTAGACCTTGACCTCCCCTTATTCCGCCGCACCAAGATATAGGATGCACATCAATTGCCTGTCCTACAGTGGCATATTGCAGGTATAACATCCCTGCTAACTCCGACAATAGTTTATTAACATCATAAACAAATCTATTTAATACCTTGTGTCCAAAGGGTGGGTAGGCGGGCCTCGCCTAAAACGCTCCTACTTCCTAAGACTGGAACCTAAAATGGCGCCTCTCCTTTGCCTGACGCCTACGCAGCTCCCTAGTGCGCGCTGCCCTGCTCTAACGTGTCATCGCCCCTGGGTCTGCCCCTTCGGGCGAAAATCCACGGAGGAGACTGCTGCGCTCGCTCCCCCGAGGATCCCATTGTGAACCTACACATGTAAATCTGGTGAATCAGTCCACTTCTCTAGTTAAAAAAGCGTCAATGGCGATCTTCATTTGCTGCTTAAAGTATAAGGCTACCAGGAATCCATTAAAACCATAGCATCATTTCATGAGTAAATTCTGGATGGATGGAGTCATCTCTACAAGCTGAAATTTCCTCACAGAATTCCTTCCATTTAGAGTTAGTGCCAGGGAATGTGGAATTCTATGTGGACGCATTTCTTCCTGACAGATTTCAACATGGTGGCCGATGTCCCATGTGGATTAACATACACATTTAGTGCATGTGATAAGAGTGTGGGGATTCTTGGCTGGAGAAGGGAGGGAAGGAGAAATTGGTTTGGAAGGAGAAGTGAATGCCTCCTCACACCTTGCCAGAGGAAAAACTCATGGTGGATGACACTTGACTACTGTAGAAGCCAAAGCCTCATTAGATTTTCCCAGCTTCAAAATCAGGAATGGTGTTTTAGGGTCTGGCAAAATTGAGTCAGTCATGAGCAGGAAGAGATGAGATCCATATAGTGTTTTCAATACCCCTGACTCGTAATTAAGGCCTGTTAGACCTGTCTGTCTTGGGTGGTCTCTCCCAAGCATTTTGCCTGTTTGCCTCCAATGTTGCTTAATTCTTTGTGTTGGCTTTAGGATTATGAGCACCTTATCACTGTGAATCTGTACTGAAGTGCATGTGCTCTCTCCCCTAAACCTGGTATGATTGACTTATCCACAATTGGCATATGCAGTTTACCTATAAGTCCCTATTAGAGTGTACTGTATGTGCCCAGGGCCTGTAAAATAAATGCAATGAATGGACCTGCAGCACTTATTGTTCCACCCCCACACAAGTAGCACTTTAAACATGCCTCAGGCCTGCAACTGCAGAGCCTCGGTGTGCAGTGTACACTGTCATGTTTGCATGGCATTTAAAACCCCTTACCAAGCCTTAAACTCCCCTTTTATTACATATAAGTCACTACTAAGGTCTCCCCTAAGTACCCCATAGGGCAAGGTGCTGTGTTATCAAAAGGAAGGCCATTAATTTTTATGGTTTCCATCCTTGTAGTGAGAAACACCCACATTTGTTTTTCACTAATGTGTGGCTCGGCCCTCTCATAGGTTAACATTGGGAATTCCTTATGACACTCTAAAGCTGTTATTTCTATGCAAGAGAAGGAGTAGATCTGTCATGTTTCATATCATAAGAATGGAAGTGACCAATCCTATTTACTGGTAAAGTCAAATTTATTATTACCCTTCCAAAAAATGCAACTTTTGGAAAGATTGCATTTTTCTTCTTTAAGCCATGTGCACCTACAACCTATGTTCAATGCATGTATGGGATGGGAGACAGCTAGACTTTGTGCGTTTCCACAATACAGCCACACACAAAGGGAGCTTAGGTGTGACTAAGTGGCCAGCCACATCCTGATGTGTCATCCTGGGCAGGATGGGAGTGAAGAGCTGACACACCTGAACAGGCTGTATCCTGTCCCCACACAAAGGGCTGCATATCCTACTGGGGTGAGTCTTGAGTCAGAGCTGAGAGGGAGGACCTCTGTGCACTTCAACCCCATTTTTTAAAGTCACCCCCACTACAAAGGCACCACTGAGTATAAGAAAGAACTAGACTTCTGACCCTACCACTCAAGTACACTGCTGGACCTGTGAAGCACTCTGCCATGAGGAAGGTCTGCTGGGCTGCCACTCTATGGACTGCAGCTCTGGAAGAATTGCTTTTCTGCTGTGCTGTCCTGTTGCCTGCTAACCTCTTCACTGACTGAGAAGGACTGGATCCATCTTATTTGAACACTGAATAATTTCAAGGGCATACTGGCCCTCCCCTGTCTCAGGGACATCGAAGGCTTCAACTCACCCTCCTACAACACCTCAAACTTTGCTTGCTGCAGGTCTTGCCCTGCCAAGTGGTGTCAACCTAGTCCTGGGCCCTGGAAGTGGGTATGAAGCACTGCTACAGCAAGAACCACTGCATCATTGCCATTGCACTGCTCTGAAATTGTGCATCTCCATTGACACTGACACATCGCTGCAGCTGCTTGGATCAAGTACCTCACATTGCTGACTGCTCAACAGTTCTAAGACTTTGTGTGGCTCGGAACCAGTGCATACCCATCGACGCTGACAAATTGCTGCAGTTGCAAGAATCGAGTACATCACTTCAACAGCTGCTCACCACATCACTTACATTTTCAACGCTCGAAACCAATGCATCGCCTCCATCTTAATGATCCACAACGTAACACCGCCTACATTACTCCCCGCATTGTCTTCGTTGCATTTAAGGTAATTGTTTAGTGGGCCAAGGCTGGTCCCTGTATCTGACCTGTGCTACATCACAATTGGCCTGAAAGTTTGGATTTGACCTTGTCTAGGGCAACCAGATAGCCCTTGTTGGAGCTTTATTCTTTTAAGCACTACAATTAGGTTTATGCTTAAAAAATAAATAACTCCGGTTATGCTTATTGGATATTTGTCATTTTGGCTTTTTTTGTTCATTAAATTAGGCTCTATTTTTATAACTTGGTGTGAAGTCTTTTTGTGGTGTTTTCACTGTGTTACTGTTTGAAGTGTTGTGCACTTTACAGATTGCCTCTCAGGTTAAGCCTGACTGCTCTCTGCCAAGCTACCAGAGGGAGAGCACATTTATGACGTGTATCTGACTTACCCTGACTAGGATTGTGGTTCCTGCTTGGACAAGATGTGTACCTCTGCCAACCAAAAACCCAATTTCTAACAATTGCTATCAGTGGTGAGGATAGGACTTGTGCTTGTTCCAATGCCATAAAGTGACTTGGTGTACACCATTACTCTATATCTAGACCAATTAGAGTAAATTCTAAATCATTGACACTTTTGGAGTTTTCAAAATGTTCCCTATTCCCATTTTGTACTGCTGTGTCTGTGACCTCACCTGCCAAGATGGAGTTTGAGCTGGCCATTCTAGACAGGTATACTGTAGGCCAGCTCCAGGGGTCTTACCAGGAGAAGTGATTGCTTGCCAAAAGCGTTTCAACAGAACAAGGGAACCCTTAAGGTATAACATAGGGACCTTGGGCATTACATATTACAAAAAACAGTGGTCCCTATATGTCAATGGTATACAAAGAACAATGACCATACACTTAATAAGTAGTATGTCTTCTGTCCGTCCGGACAGGGTTTTTATTTTTCGTTAAATGCAAGTAAAGTGTTTCTTAGAAAAAATGTCAAGCGGGCACAGCCGTAACCCTCAACATACAAAACACAACAACAAAGAAGCAGTGTAAACAAGGCAAGAAAATCCGTCTGCGCACTTGTACCTCAGTAAAGCAGACTTAAAGTGTACAGAAAACCACACCATTGCATTATTAAGTTTTACATAAATAGTTTGCATATGGGGTTAAAAGTCGACGACGCTTCGATGCCTTTTAGAATGGAGGCATCATCATCAGAGTTGACATTATTGTTGTCTTGGACACGAGTAATAATTTTAAAGCCTTTTCGTTACATTTACTTTACATACATATTTACATTGGGAAGAAAAAGGGGGGAAAAACAAAAATATATAACATGAATAACAGGCATGTGTCAGAGATCCTTTTGTTGCAACCTATGAAGTGATTGCCAGTGATGCATTCAGTATTCGGTCCGTGATAAGTGAAAAGAGTTTAAAAACATTTGTGAATAAAATTGTCGGCGCAGTGACTGTAAAAAATTATGAAAGGACGATTTCATGCAACGCTCTCAGGGGAACATAGAAGTGTATGAGGTTATTTAAAATGGCTGAGTTCGGTCTATTCAGGATTTGCATTGAGTGAGAGCAGTATCGATGCCGTGACAGTGAAAATATAATGGCGGCTACATGCATGGCAGCAAGCTGAGAGAGTCTTAGGGGCGGAAATTAAAGCCGGAGTGCACGGTCTGGTTGAATTGTGCACGGTAACGGTTGAACGTGCATGCTATTGCGGCGGCTGGCGTGATGGCTCAATGGGAGGGTGAAAAAAGGAATAAGATTGATCAGAGCTGGGAACATAATAAGAGAAGATTTTGGTATCTATTGAATTGGTAATCATAGAATATAATAGCATGGGGTTTTTTTTTCCCCCATGTCCTATGATTACGCTGCTTGGAAGGGTCTCCTTTGGCTATACATACCCTATAAGGGTGATTTCGGCTACAAACTGGGTATTATATAGCAGCATGTTAGCCCAGATGGTACCATGTGATGAATAAGAGGTTGACGCTATGCACTGTGGGGTATCCCGATAGGAATCGCTA
Organism: Lissotriton vulgaris; assembly: GCF_964263255.1. Classification (NCBI taxonomy): domain Eukaryota; kingdom Metazoa; phylum Chordata; class Amphibia; order Caudata; family Salamandridae; genus Lissotriton; species Lissotriton vulgaris. The sequence continues at coordinate 1,024,654,420 of NC_141696.1, read as the reverse complement.
TTACCCCCCCAGTATATCTGGGTCAGTGTTCCTGTCATCTCCTCTATTTTTCTGTTACTATATGGTCACCAAGGGCGAATATGAGGACAAAAAAACAAAAAAATACTTAATAAAACTCATTAAATGCTGCCAATATATATTCCTTAGAAGTTTTCATTTCTCTACCAAGATCTTGGATTTTAAAAATCTCATTAGCCATTGCCTGTTGACGTAATCTTTGGGCCAAAACTTTCCCTGTTTGTTCACTCAGTTCATAGCTTTCTGTCCGATGTTGAATATAACGTGAAGCTACCTGATCGGCAATATGAGAGTAAACTGAGTTATGTTTAATAGACAGATCAAGTTGAGATTCCTCTATATGTTTATTTATTTTAATATTTTCGGCTAATCGTATTTCTGCCTTTAGGACCATGGCACAAGCTTTTTAAATTCATTAAGTTTATTCTTCAGTTGGAAATTTGAGTATTTTAAAGTTTCTCCTCTTATTATAGATGTAAATGTGTCCCAGACTATTGGTAGTGATGCCGTCTCATTATTAATCTGAAAAGACTTCTGGGTAATACTAGTCATAAAATGTATATAGTCCTGTTGTAATAACAGATTCCTCTGAAACGACCAGGTCGGTTTCAGACCTGACCCAGCTGATAGTAGGCTGAGATTTAGACAGATAGGATTGTGATCTGATAGTAATTTGGGAAGGACTTCTATCCCTATTTTATCAAGAAAAAACTGAGATAAAAAAAAGTAATCAAGGCAGACAAATTTCCTATGTCGGGCAGAGAAAAAACTAAAACCAGGAGCCTTCGAATGTAGAATATGCCAAGCATCCAAGAGACCATTATCTAATACCAAGGTCCTCAATGCCTTAAAAGTCAGTGGTTTAAGACCTGTGTATCTCTCATTTTGTCTAATACTGAAGCTAGCTTCGATATGGATATTTAAATTACCACAGAAAATAATAGGAAGGTTACACAATGCAAGCTACTGATTTAAAGAATTGAACAACTCAGAATCATCCAGATTAGGACCATACACAGAGTAAATCATAATCCTATTCTGAGATAATAAAATTTCAGCCGATATACCTAAATTCCGCCGCATAAGTATAGCCACCCCTCGTTTAATGCCTGTCTGTTTGGAACAAATTAACAGATCTAGTCCCAGATTCTTTAGAAGCTCTGTTTTTTCCCAGGCAACATGCATTTCTTGAAGACAAAGAATGTCTATTTGCAGCAGATATATCATTTTAGCCAAGATTCCTCTCTTTTTGCCATCATTAAGGCCATTAATATTAAACGTACATATTCTGATTTCCCTACCCATTAAAAGAAATGAAAATTAAACAACCGAAATATATCAAAGATATCCAGGCATTCCTTATTCCATTATATGTTTGTTTATTACATATAGACTTCCTTACTTTACCATAATTATAACCTTTGGTAAAACTATCTAGATTATCTAGACTACACTGCGCATACCAGTTATATTCCATCATATTCAGATCTTGCTCAGCTCCGACTGTTGTTGATTTACACCCCCACCACCACCCCCACACACCATCACCACCAACCTTCCTCCCCACCCCCAACCCACCTTATGAGGCACAGAGACAAGCAGTCCCTGGGAACACAGAGTGCCTTTGCCCCCCTCCCGTACGACTTGAAGAAAGAAAATCAATATTCAGCTTCACCCAGCCTACTGACAATTTAAATGACAGAGTACTAGAATCGCACCTCACATAAAATGATACATTTCATTCATCTATTCATAAAGAGGCTATGTATTCTTTAGCAACAATTTCAGAAAGGAAAAATCTCGTTTGACTTTTTACTATGACTTTAAGTTTGGCTGGATTTTGTAGGTAAACCGTGGCACCTTTTTCTTGATATCCAGCTATCAGTTGCCTGAAGTGCCAACGCTTAGACACAGTTGCCTGGCAAAAGCCAGGTCTAACAAAGAAACTACACCCTTTAGCAGAGCGCTTTTTATCCGGTCTAGCTAAATCAAAAACAGCTTCTCTAGGCAGAAAATTATTGAATCTAACCAAAATCGCTCTCGGATAGTCTCCCTCTTTTTGCTCAGATTTAATGGAAACGAGGAAGCGTTGAGCACGCTCAATAACCACAGGCCAGTCCCAAGATGTGAGTTCTGGAAATGCTGCAGAGAGGTGTTCACAAACAAACTTCCGAACATCTGATCCGCCTAGGGTTTCTGGAACCCCTAAAACGTGTACATTGTTCCTCCGAGATTGATTTTCAAGCTCAGTGAGCTTGAAGCTGATGTCATCCAGTTGTGCTTTGACAAGATAGAGTTAATTTTTCTGTGCAGCGACTTCATCTTCGAGAGTGGATATTCTATTCCGGTTTCTGGCATTTCAGCCGTCGTGGGCCCGGCTTGCTTGAATCCTGATGGTGCAATGAGCAAGGGACTCACATCTGAGTATACCCTTCCACGCTTAGGGTGGACAAAATATTTAACAACAAGGGGTGGTGATGGACAGAGTTTTTGAATTAAGCAGAATACTCTCACCCAGTCAAGAGATCAGGGCTAGATCCAACACCATTTTTTAGATCACTGCACCATCCCAGCTCAGAACCTGGCTATATGCAAATTATATATATATATATATATATATATATATATATATATATATATATATATATATATATATATATATATATATATATATATATATATATATATATATATATATTCACTGAAAAAACCATAGGTTATAGACCATATATAGATAGGAATTCGCATTTACAAAACCTTATTTTACTCACACAAAACCATTGAAATTCCATATATAGTTAGTTGCACTAACTATATATCGCGCACCCGCAATCCACTGCTAATGATGTCACATATTACATCATTCATGACATGGTCAGTGACATCACTGATGACATCACTGATGACATCTCAAATGACATCACTGATGACATCTCAAATGACATCACTGATGACATCACTGATGACATCTCATTTGACATTACTGATCACATCACTGATGATATCATTCATGTGATAATACGATGAACCTCTTCAGACTCTAATATAACCTTAGATACAATCAGTGTAAACAGACACTCACAGACTGTCACTCATCCATGGAGTTACTCACACACCTAGTCAGTCATGCAAAGAATCAATCACACCTCCATTTCCTCAACTATACAGTTATACAAACTTTACTTATTCAAACATATACTAACACATATTTACTCTCTTATACAATCCCTGATACAAGTTCACAATGATCCATACAGCCACTCACACATTCACTGGCTCTTATGCACAGTTATTTATATATGTCAACTCTCACATGTACTGTGTTTTACATATGTACTTACTTTGACATGTAGCACTGAGATATCCATTCACTCACCAATACACTCATGCACACAGTCAACCCCCCATACAGCTGTTTCCACATGCACTTTTGAAACCATACATCTAGTGAATCAACTGCTCACACATCTATGCACAGAGTCATACACCTCCCAGCCACCCACACACACACTCAGTCTCCCATACAAATACTTGGGCAACCAATCAATAACCCATATAGTTACTCATATAGCTACTTATCAACACATGCAACAGTTTACAGAACAACAGACATAATGATGCACAAATTAAGACAGTTTAGTCACTAACCCATGCACTCAGTGAGACACATTTAATCACTCACTCATACAGTCAGTCATGCACCTACTAAATCCTTCATCCAGACACTTATACATCCACTCATTCTTCAATATGTAAGACATATTTTAACTTTACAGAAACATACAGTCACTGGATGTTGTCATCAGTGATGTCATCAGTGATGTCATTTGAGATGTCATCAGTGATGTCATCAGTGATGTCACTGACCATGTCATGAATGATGTAATATGTGACATCATCAGCAGTGGATTGCGGGTGCGCTATATATAGTTAGTGCAACTAACTATATATGGAATTTCAATGGTTTTGTGTGAGTAAAATAAGGTTTTGTAAATGCGAATTCCTATCTATATATGGTCTATAACCTATGGTTTTTTCAGTGAATTTTCAAGGTTTTGTAAATGCTAATTCCTAACTATATATGGTCTATAACCTATGGTTTTTTCAGTGAATTTTCAAGGTTTTGTAAATGCTAATTCCTAACTATATATGGTCTATAACCTATGGTTTTTTCAGTGAATATATATATATACATACATATATAAACATATATCATCTGTATATCTATATAAATACAAACATAAATGCATGCATACATATACTTATATGCATACAGATGCATGTTATTTACATGAAAGTTGAAAAAACACTAATAAAAGCAAAGCTAAAAAGCCACCTCATTACAAACAGAATGGCTTTAACTTAAACGAGGGCGAGATCTATTGCATTTTCAATGCTTGTTTACTTTGGTTCCATCAAGAAGGCATTCAGATGTGTCACACATTTGCCATAAATTCTGAATGTTAGCACTCTAGTTGCACATTAGATCACTGTAGTAAAGCTACTGCTCACCAGGGACGTCTGCTGCTGGTATTCAAAGTGCATGTTTCAGTCTGCATGTCAGAATTTTTTTAATGAAATAGAAGAGGATTTGAGAAGTCACTCAAAATGATCCCTAATTTTTCTTTCTAAAGCAATAATCATACTTTCTATGGCAACATTAACCCCCTCATGTTGTTCCTTTTTAAATTGAGTGTTTTCAGACTTACCACTTCATTCCAATCAAGATGGCTTCTGGTGTGCCATACTTTTGTCATAAGTAAGACTGTTAGCGCTCTAGTTGTTCTTTAGAACACTCTGGGACATTCTGTCATTGGGCTATACTTGGGGTACATCTGGGTGATATTTGGGCTACATTTAGGCTCTTTTGTCTCTGGTGGCCATCTTGGGAGACTGTATGTCAGAATTTTTTAATGAAATTGAAGAGGGTTTGAGAAGTCACTCAAAATGTGCCCTAATTTTTCTTTCTGCAGCACTAATCATAATTCATATGGCAAAATATACCCCCTCATTTTGTTCCTTTTTAAATTAAATGTTTTTAGAGTTACCACTTTATTCCAATCAAGATGGCTTCAGGTGTGCCATACCTTTGTAATAAGTAGGACTGTTAGCGCTCTAGTTGTTCTTTAGAACACTCTGGGACATTCTGTCATTGGGCTATACTTGGGCTACATCTGGGTGATATTTGGGCTACATTTGGGCTCTTTTGTCTCTGGTGGCCATTTTGGGAGACTGCATGTCAGAATTTTTTAATGAAATAGAAGAGGATTTGAGAAGTCACTCAAAATGTGCCCTAATTTTTCTTTCTGCAGCACTAATAATACCTTCTATTGCATAATATACCCCCTCATTTTGTTCCTTTTTAAATTAAATGTTTTAAGAGTTACCACTTTATTCCCATCACGATGGCTCCAGGTGTGCTATACCTTTGTAATAAGTAGGACTGTTAGCGCTCTAGTTGTTCTTTAGAACACTCTGGGACATTCTGTCATTGGGCTATACTTGGGCTACATCTGGGTGATATTTGGGCTACATTTGGGCTCTTTTGTCTCTGGTTGCCATTTTGGGAGACTGCATGTCAGAATGTTTTAATGAAATAGAAAAGGATTTGAGAAGTCACTCAAAATGTGCCCTAATTTTTCATTCTGCAGCACTAATCATACTTTCTATGGCAAAATATACCCCCTCATGTTGTTTCTTTTTAAATTAAATGTTTTAAGAGTTACCACTTTATTCCAATCAAGATGGCTTCAGGTGTGCCATACCTTTGTAATAAGTAGGACTGTTAGCGCTCTAGTTGTTCTTTAGAACACTCTGGGACATTCTGTCATTGGGCTATACTTGGGCTACATCTGGGTGATATTTGGGCTACATTTGGGCTCTTTTGTCTCTGGTGGCCATTTTGGGAGACTGCATGTCAGAATGTTTTAATGAAATAGAAAAGGATTTCAGAAGTCACTCAAAATGTGCCCTAATTTTTTATTCTGCAGCACTAATCATACTTTCTATGGCAAAATATACCCCCTCATGTTGTTTCTTTTTAAATTAAATGTTTTAAGAGTTACCACTTTATTCCAATCAAGATGGCTTCAGGTGTGCCATACCTTTGTAATAAGTAGGACTGTTAGTGCTCTAGTTGTTCTTTAGAACACTCTAGGAGGCTGCAGTAGAACACAAAGGAATCAACTGACAGTCTCTGTCCTTGTTGGATGTACATGTTTTACTGAGAATGTCACACTTCATTTTCACATGACTGAGAAAGATAATGTGAATTTACAGAAAATATGCTTTCAGTTTAGCTTATAGATCCCCTTCCAAACCACTGTGGGAAAATCATGAGATATTAGTTTTCTTTCAAACAATATTCATGATATCACAGCAGAAGGTTTTTTCACATGGTAAAATCACCTTAGAACCCACCACAATTCCTAAAACGAGTATGGTACCATCAACAAATGATTTATAATGTAACTAAAGTCCTAAAACCCTCTATTAACTACAATGCTTTTTAATGAGGTGCTATCATGTATATTGGTCCCAAGATGGCTGCCAACACTTCTTGGATGAAGTGCTGACAGCCAATCAGATCAGATGTGTGGTTAGGCTCCGCCCAGATATATATCTTTTTTTGAACCTAAATTACTCAAAATCCACTGGAGCACATATATTGAGACCTAGCAAAGGCACATCGGGCTAACAGTCCCTACAATTTTGCCAAGTTTCGTGCAAATCCATTCAGCCGTTCGAGCTAAAAGTGAGGCCAACCGCCCTATGGAAATTAACATGGGAAAAACGTGTTTTGGGACCCCCCTTTTTTCTCGGCCCCCCCTTGATGAAACCCCCCCAAATTGTCAGGGGCTGCTCAGAAACAAAATGTTCCATTTTCCTGAAAATTTCAGCCAATTCCGTCCACAAACGCCAAAGTTATTAGACATAGAATTTTCAAAAATCCCATAGAGAAAAAATCCTAACTATATATACCTACTGGCGACCGCCAGTAGGTAATATATATATATATATATATATATATATATATATTGTTGCTCCAGGTTGTCCACCTCTTGAGTAGCACATGAACAGCAGCTTAATTTATGTGTAGGTGAGGACGGGGATCCGCTTGTAGATGCAGCTCCATAATGGATCTGCCCGACGCGTTTCGAAGCTCCATCTGCTTCTCTTCAGGGGCTTTAACGGAAGCGGTGTGCGCACCCGCTGACACACTTCTCCAATTTCCATATGACACACCTGCCGATGGGAGGCTCCGATGAGACTGTGCATTATGGGAAGTGTGGTGCGGAAAGCAAACAATCAAGTCCTGTATGGACTCCACAAGTGGGCCCGTCCTCGATTCCATGTATGGCTGCTGTTTCACTTCCGTGACCCCCAAGGGTAACGGGGTAGTGCATACTCCGCGGCTGGACTACCGCGTGTAAATTGTCGCTCCAGGTTGTCCGGCCTCACCTATACATAAACCAAGCTGCTGTTCGCGTGCTACTCAAGGGTGGACACCTTCGAGCATATATATATATATATATATATATATATAATATATATATATATATATATATATATATATATATATATATATATATATATATATATATATATATATATATATAAATATATATATATTACCTACAGGCGATCGCCAGTAGGATATATAGTTAGGATTTTTTTGAATAGGGATTTCTGAAAATCTTATGTTGAATAACTTTGGCGTTGATGAACGGAATTGGCTGAAATTTTAAGGAAAATGGCACATTTTGTTTCTGAGCATCCCCTGAAAGTTTGGGGGGGGGGGGTCCCAAAACGTGTTTTTAACATTGAGTTTTCCATAGGGCGGTTGGACTCACTTTTAGCTCGAACGGCTGAATGGATTTCCACAAAACATGGCAAAATTGTAGGGACTGGTAGCCCGATGTGCCTTTGCTATGTCTCAAGATATATGCTCCAGTGGTTTTTACGAAAATTAACTTTGAAAAATATATATTGGGCTACATTGGGCTATATATATGTTAGAGCCCAAATGTAGCCCAATGTAGCCCAATGTAGCCCAAAGATGGCCACCAGAGACAAAAAGAAACAAATGTAGCCCAAATATCAGCCAGATGTAGCCCAACTATAGCCCAGTGGCAGAATGTCCCAGAGTGTTCTAAAGAACAACTAGAGCGCTAACAGTCTTACTTATGACAAAAGTATGGCACACCTGAAGTCATCTTGATTGGAATAAAGTGTTAACACTTAAAACATTTAATTTGCAAAGGAACAAAATGAGGAGTTTCATTTTGCCATAGAAATGTTATATATTACCTACTGGCGGTCGCCAGTAGGTATATATAGTTAGGATTTTTTTGAATAGGGATTTCTGAAAATTCTATGTTGAATAACTTTGGCGTTGATGGACGGAATCGGCTGAAATTTTCAGGAAAATGGCACATTTTGTTTCTGAGCGTCCCCTGAAAGTTTGGGGGGGGGGTTTTGTCAAGCGGGGGCCGAGAAAAAAGGGGGGTCCCAAAACGTGTTTTTAACATTGAATTTTCCATAGGGCGGTTATTCTCACTTTTAGCTCGAACGGCTGAATGGATTTCCACAAAACTTGGCAAAATTGTAGGGACTGGTAGCCCGATGTGCCTTTGCTATGTCTCAAGATATATGCTCCAGTGGTTTTTACGAAAATTTACTTTGAAAAATATATATTGGGCTACATTGGGCTATATATATGTTAGAGCCCAAATGTAGCCCAGTGTAGCCCAATGTAGCCCAATGTAGCCCAAAAATGGCCACCAGAGACAAAAAAAACCAAATGTAGCCCAAATATCAGCCAGATGTAGCCCAACTATAGCCCAGTGACAGAATGTCCCAGAGTGTTCTAAAGAACAACTAGAGAGCTAACAGTCTTACTTATGACAAAAGTATGGCACACCTGATGTCATCTTGATTGGAATAAAGTGTTAACACTTAACAACATTTAATTTGCAAAGAAACAAAATGAGGGGTTTCATTTTGCCATAGCAATGTTATATATATATATATATATATATATATATATATATATATATATATATATATATATATATATATATATATTTCACTGAAAAAACCATTGATATAGTTAGGGATTAGCCTTTTCAAAACCTTATTTTACTCACACAAAACCATTGAAATTTCATATATAGTTAGTTGCACTAACTATATATCGCGCACCCGCAATCCACTGCTGATGATGTCACATATTACATCATTCCTGACATGGTTAGTGACATCACTGATGACATCACTGATGACATCTCAAATGACATCACTGATGACATCACTGATGACAACATCCAGTGACTGTATGTTTCTGTAAAGTTAAAATATGTCTTACATATTGAAGAATGAGTGGATGTATAAGTGTCTGGATGAAGGATTTAGTAGGTGCATGACTGACTGTATGAGTGAGTGATTAAATGTGTCTCACTGAGTGCATGGGTTAGTGACTAAACTGTTTTAATTTGTGCATCATTATATCTGTTGTTCTACAAACTGCTGCATATGTTGATCAGTAGCTATATGAGTAACTGTATGGGTTATTCATTGGTTGTCCAAGTATTTGTATGGGAAACTGAGTGTGTGTGTATGGGTGGCTGGGAGGTGTGTGACTCTGTACATAGATGTGTGAGTAGTGGATTCACTATATGTATGGGTTCAAAAGTGCATGTGGAAACAGCTGTATGTGCGGTTGACTGTGCATGAGTGTATTAGTGAGTGAATGGATATCTCAGTGCTACATGTCAAAGTAAGTACATATGTAAAACACAGTACATGTGAGAGTTGACATATATAAATAACTGTGCATAAGAGCCAGTGAATGTGTGAGTGGCTGTATGGATCATTGTGAACATGTATCAGGGATTGTATAAGAGAGTAAATATGTGTTAGTATATGTTTGAATAAGTAAGGTGTGTATAACTGTATAATTGAGAAAATGGAGGTGTGATTGATTTTTTGCATAACTGACTAGGTGTGTGAGTAACTCCATGGATGAGTGACAGTCTGTGACTGTCTGTTTACACTGATTGTATCTAAGGTTATATTAGAGTCTGAAGAGGTTCATGGTATTATCACATGAATGATATCATCAGTGATGTGATCAGTCATGTCAAATGAGATGTTATCAGTGATTTTATCAGTGATGTCATTTGAGATGTCATCAGTGATGTCATTTGAGATGTCATCAGTGATGTCATTTGAGATGTCATCAGTGATGTCATCAGTGATGTCACTAACCATGTCATGAATGATGTAATATGTGACATCATCAGCAGTGGATTGCGGGTGCGCGATATATAGTTAGTGCAACTAACTATATATGAAATTTCAATGGTTTTGTGTGAGTAAAATAAGGTTTTGAAAAGGCTAATCCCTAACTATATATGGTCTATAACCAATGGTTTTTTCAGTGAATTTTCAAGGTTTTGTAAATGCAAATTCCTAACTATATATGGCCTAAAACCTATGGTTTTTTCTGTGAATTTCAATGGTTTTTTAATAGCAAATATCAAAAGCTGTCAAATGTCAAGTACGTGATAGGTAAAAACTTTTTCGTGTTTATGCACGCTGATGTGCTTTGAACGCTGCCCCCCCCCTCTTTTCTCTTAGTAGTACTCTCTCTTTGCAGATAGTGAAGAGTAGTTAACGCAGGCCTTTACCCCCGTTGTAATCCGTCGTGCCTGCTTGTCTCTCCATTTGATTGATTGTTATCCAAGCATTTACTGTTTTACAATTGATTCTCTTTGGTTCATTCTCTATTTACAAACAAGCACAAAGTCGCAATACTCTGTTTAGTCTTTGCAGATAGTGAAAAATCGTGAAAAATCGTGTAAAAAAATAAAATGAATCGAGCAAAATCAGTAGGCCACTAATTGGATGTCTTTTTGACCTCGCTAAAATAGAAATATTAGGAACAACCCTTCATGAGAAATACGAAAATAGTGAGATGAACTGAGCTCCACACCATGAGGGCTGCAAGACAGCTCGGCTCCGTCACCCACCCCGCCCAAAATAACGACAAACCCTATGCAAATATTAAAAATATATACAACACACCAGCAAAGAAACAGGGTAAAACATTTTATTAAATAACTATTTACATAACTATTTTATACTTTTTATTGCCCGATCCGGCTAGCTCAATCGATTGAGCATGAAACTCATGCACTCTGAAAGCAAGCGTTGCTACTGATGCTATGCAGACCAAAACTGGTTTTCAGTTTGTACATTTTTCTAGATTTTTCCATCCAAGGTTGGTTGAGTTTGTAGAACAATGGCTTCAGATTTTCAACATACGGTGTGGTGGCGCGGACTGGGAGGGGGCAGTTCGCTCCTGCCCCCTCCCCAAGTAAGATTTTCATACGTGAAAGTACGTTAATGGTTTTGGTCCCTGAGTTGCTTCGATGTCACTGCCATTCTCAAATGGCATAAGTTCTGGATGTTGGGTGCCATAGTTCAGAGTTCTGAGCAGCGCTTGTAACACTGTCTGAAGCTTATTTCCACCTACTGCAGCTTCACTATTCTCAAAGTAAGTGAGGGTCGTTTGTGGACCTGACTGCATTTGAAAACAATGTGATATGGTACCTCCCTAAACCGCTTGACGGAGGCCCCCGAGGGGCGGTGTGATGGCACGGACTCGGAGAAGACGCTTGGCTCCGACCCCCTCCCCAAGTCTCATAGCACCGGTTTAGCCTGAGATCGCCCCCGACATAGGCGGCCGGCTCCCGGGGTCCGGCGGAACTTTTTGCCTTTTGATGACTCTTCTATTCTGGACCTTGTCCCACAATCCGTTTGACCTGAAGACACGCTGTAGTGGGGCGCCCCTTTACCGTTTTAGTTGCCATTCCGCCCGCTTTTGCTACACTGTGCCTCTTCCGCCATTCAGCTGTTTACCGCCCGCTCTTGCGACTACAGCGTCTCGCTCACCATGTAGTTGAGTTGCTCCCGCTCTTGCGATGCAACGATAAGCGACTGCCACAGGACTCTCAAAATGGCGGCCGGCTCTTCAGATTTGGGCGTGGTCCACTAAAATGGCCCTGGGACACCTTGGAACTCGGACGATTCCCTGATAGGGCTTGGGTCCCATTCTCGAAAGCGTCCCCTCAGCCGTGAAGATTCTACAAAAGTCTTGGGTGCCCCCGACTCCCGCAGGCTTCTGGTGGGGAGCGGCTGCCATGTTTGCTCGCGGAATGGCCACGACGGACGTACGAGATGGTAGTGCTCTCATGCTGACGCCAGCTTTAGTCTGAAACATCCAGAAACCCTGTAGACTACCAATTCGATCAGTTCCGGTATAGCCCCAACATGACCCGGTAGAGAAGAACTTGCCCTCCCCTCTTTGACTGATGGTTCTTGTTGCCTGTCCCCTCTGTTGTCATTTAACAGAACTTTTTGGACTGCTGAAAGGGGTTGTGTTCCGAACGCTGGTTGGTGAAGACATTTTGACTATATTCTTGACCTACGTTGTCGCGTAATGCGTTATATGACACGCCGCGTTAGCGCACCCGGAAGTGATCCGGGGCGCGGCGCGCAGCGCGTAACGTAAGCATAACAGGTCATGTGACTTGTTAATAAAACTTTTTATTGGTTCATTTTACTTTTGTTATTTTAATAATGAAAAGCTTGGTCATATGACCTAAAAAATACGCTTTTTATTGATTTCGAACTTTTTTTTTTAAACATATATATTATAATATTCCAGGCTAATGTACTTTCCCGGAAAATTTACAACTGTCCTGCAAGTAAAATATATTCCTTTTTCGAGAAAAAGGGCGTTTCTTCGTTCCATGACGGAGCCGTTGAGTAAAAGAGACTCGGCCTGCTGTCTTAGTCGCCGATACTCCTGATTATCAGATTCTTATCGATCACTTTATGTTGCAGGAGTGGAAAACACAACTGCCCTTGACCATTTATCTTTACTGTGTTCCTACGTATTATACCTTTTATCCGTCATGTAATTGGACTGCTTTATTTCACTTGCCTTTTACTGATTCGAAAACAGTGACTAAAAGTAAAAACTTTACCAATGTAAATACTACTACCATGTTTTGTTTTAAAAACCTTTATTGTGAAAATGTCAGTATACAAATACGGGCCTATAACCACGTGGGCCGGCCACAGAGCAAACTGAAATCGTATATGATGAGGAGACATTTACATTATAGAGGAACGTAACGAGCGGGCCATTAGGTTGCAAGAACTAAGGTGTCTAACAGTTGCGGAATCGGTGGACGTACATTTTGTAATTAAATTACGACAGGGCCACTTACAAAAAAATCATCTAGATATACATTTGCCGGCAAGTACCATGGGTGAGGTTAATTCGAACTTTCAATACTACAGTAATCAATAACACATCAGAACTTAATATCAATAGGGATGTCAAAATATTCAATCAATTCTCGTCCCCGCCCGCCATGAGCATCAAAACTGAATTCATATCTCGTGATATCAAAGTTGTTCAACCAGTACACAACAAGGAGTTACGAGTCCCATTTATACCGGCGCCATTTTGGGCGAGGCCGGGCAGGTCCAAGATATAGTCAAAATGTCTCCACCAACCATCGGCCAGACCAGAACCCATTTCGGCCCTTTATGCTACAAGATGGTGTCTTCCATTCAGAAAATATTGTTGGCAGCATTTTGAAAGGAAAGATAAACAGCCGTTCTCCTAGTGAGTCTCACATTGTTACATTTAGGAAGAATGTTGAAGAGTAGTATGTGGAAAATCTGAAGCCATTTTTCTACAAACTCTCAATCAGCCTTGGATGGAGAAAAAAAATCCTGAAGAATGTACAAACTGAAAACCAATTTTTGTCTGTATAGCATCAACAGCAACGCTTGAGTCAGCTTTGTGTGGAGCCGCCATTTTGATTCAATCAATATTGTCCCCCTGCACACATTCAGGGACCTGGTCGTGTCTTCAGTTGAAACGGATTGTGGGACAAGAAGCAAAAAGGAAAAGGAAAAAAGTTCCGCCGGACCTCGGGAGCCGGCCGCCTAGGTCAAGTGCGATCTTTGGCCACACCAGGGCAATAGTGAAGCTGCAGCAGGTGCAAATAAGCTTCAGACAGTCTTACAAGCACTGCTCAGAACTCTCAACTATGGCACTCAACATCCAGGACTTGCCATTCGGATCTTGGCGCCTTGTGCTGGTTCCGACCTATTCACACATCGGTCCACTACTGACATCACCTCATAAGCCAACGGGGCACCCCACGCCGACTTTTGGCGCAGCATTGTAGGATGGCCACACCAGTGCGGCAACTTGCTGGACACCACCTCGGTGCCATCCGGATCTCGGCGCGTTCGAGTCACTGTACCGCAAGAGCGGGAGAAACTCAGCTGGACACGCCATCTTTCAGCGCAGCATTGTAGGATGGCCACACCAGTGCGGCAATTTGCTGGACACCACCTCGGTGCCATCCGGATCTCTGCGCGTTCGAGTTACTGTACCGCAAGAGTGACCGCAACACAGCTGGACACGCCGTCTTTCGGCGCAGCTTGTAGGATGGCCAGACCAGTGCGGCAACTTGCTGGACACCACCTCGGTGCCATCCGGATCTTGGCGCGTTGTGCTGCCTTCGGCCTACTGTAGCCGCAAGTGTGGACGCAACTCAGTTGGACGGCGAGTGAAAAGATAAGGGGCGCCCCACTCCAGCTAGGAGCCTCCATCTTGGGGGAGACGCACAGCCCCCACTGACTGACGCGACCTCACAGGCCAATGGGGCGCCCCACGCCGACTTTCGGCGCAGCATTGTAGGATAGCCACACCAGTGCAGCAACTTGCTGGACACTAACTCGGTGCCATCCAGATCTCGGCGCGTTGTGCTGCCATCGGCCTATTCGCACATCGGTCCGCTACTGACGCCGCCTCACGTGCCAACGGATTTTCTACGCTTTTTGTAGCCCTATGCCGCATAACAGGTCATGTGACTTGTTTATAAAACTTTTCATTGGTTCATTTTACTTTTGGTTTCCTAAAGATGGAAGGCTTGGTCATATGACCTAAAAATAACACTTTTCATTGGTTTAGAACATTTTTTTTCCCAAACGATGAAAGCCCCACCTTGTTTCTGGATGTTTCAGACTGAAGCTGGCGTCAGCATGAGAGCACCACCATCTCGTGGCTCCGTCGTGGTCATTCCGCGAGCAATCATGGCAGCCGCTCCCCACCGGAAGCCTGCAGGAGTCGAGGGCCCCCAAGACTTTTGTAGAATCTTCACGGCTGAGGGGACGCTTTCGAGAATGGAGCCCAAGCCCTAGCAGGCAAGCGTCCGAGTTCCAAGGTGTCCCAGGGCCATTTTAGTGGACCAGGCCCAAAACCGAAGAGCCGTCCGCCATTTTAAGAGTCCTGTGGCAGCCGCCTATCGCTGCACTGCAAGAGTGGGCGGAAGTCAACTACATGGTGAGCGAGACGCTGTAGCCACAAGAGCGGGCGCAACTCAGCTGGATGGCCGCCACCTGGGGAGGCCCGTTCACGCCGCCTCCCCCACGCCCCCCCCGGGCCGCCCCACGCCAATTTTCGGAGCAGCATTGTAGGATACCAAAACCAGTGCGGCAGTTTACTGGACATCACCTGGGTGCCATCCACATCTCAGCGCGTTCTGCTGCCTTGGGACTATTCGCACAACAGACCGCTACTGACGAGGCCTCCCCCCGCACCACCCGGGACGCCCCACGCTGTTTTTCTGAGCTGCATTGTAGGAAACCAAAAACCAGTGCGGCACCCAGGTGACATCACCTGGGTGCCGTCCAGAACTCAGCACGTTGTGCTGCCTTGGGACTATTGGCACAAAAGACAGCTTCTGACCATTGTTGCTTTTTTTGTCAAAAAATGTTTAAATGTATTTACAGTTTTTGTTGCGTTCGTTATATTTAAAAGTTAATAAAGTTTTATAATCCTACTTTGTTGGAGTGCTATATATTTTTAAAAAATCGGGTGAATGGGGCCTTGAATCGGGTTATTGTCATGTGTGGGCTTTGCAAGTGTACTGCTACAGGATCGGACATTTCAAACTCAAATGCACGTTCTTTTTCTTACCTTTATGAAGCATGGAGCGCAATAGCAGGCAGAGAAAGGGTGATGCAAGTGTTGAACACTGCCTGGCCTGGCAAGTTGCTGGCAGTGCCCCCCCCCCCGCCCGCTCCTGAAAGAGGACACACACACACCGCCGCCCCGAGTACTTCACAGATCTTTAAAAGACCATGCGCTTGTTCATGAGGCTTAAATGGTTTATCACCCCTTCTAGAACCCCTGCATCGACCCTCTGACATTTCCTGGAAGAATTACCACGTAACACAATACCAAGCCCTGTCACCTGAAACCCCCGAGGAATCGTGGGGCATATTATCAAGGGGGTTTATCTCCGCTTTTTTGGCTTTAAAAGCCAAGAAAGCGGAGATAAAATTATCTCCCTATTACCAAGCTGTCGCTAACACCAGTTAGTGACAGCTAAAAGGAGATAGCGACCATCTTGGGCCCCGCTTTGCATGTCAGTGATATTTATCACTAATGACATGCAAAGTGGGCGTGCCAAGATGTTAGCGACTGGAAACAGTCGCTAACATCGCTATCTCCTATTACCAACTTTTGGAGATATTCGCGCTAAGCGCGAATATCTCCAAAAGCTAACACCTGCCCTGAGCAGTTCTTAGCCATGTTATCCAATGGGATGTGGATAACATGGCTAAGAGCATTTGCTCGATAATGCATGAATATCGCGGACTTTTCAGCGATATTCATGCATTGCGGCCGTTTTTTATCGCATTTGCAATAAACATTGCTAATAGCAAGGTTTATCTGCGATAAAAATCGCCGATGTGCGGCGATAATTTTTGTCTCTAAACAAGTTAGAGACAAAAATTATCGCTAGTTGTTGGTAATATGCCCCCGGGTTTTTGCTTGCAGAAATCGGGAGGCGGGAGACTAGCACTGAAATCAGTAGTCTCACGCCTGAATCGGGAGGGTTGGCATGTCTGGATTCTCTACAGCTGGGGCCATAAACTACATCCGCAGGGCTAGGTGATAGCCTGGGACCGGCCTGGCATCTAAAAGGGCTGCCGTGCACGACAAAATTGTGGCATTGGAAAAAAGGCAAGATGGCGCAGACAATGTTTATCAATAAGGATTCATTTATACCAAAATATTTTATCGCACTGACAAATTGGCGGTCAACACTTCCTGATTTCCATCGAATCGAACGTTAACAGACGTCACGCAGCAAAAAAAAAAAAAGCTCACGCACAGCCGCTGGAAGACATGTATCAACATATATGAGCCTCCTCAGCCACCCTCAGAAAACATAAGGGATCAGGATACGTCTCCCGCACCCCCTTATACCTAGTAATTTAATTAAAACAAAACACAAAATGGCGAATTCCCGTTTCGCTACCAGTTTGCGGCCCGGGAAGCGCTTCTACCGTGAAAAATCAATTTTTTTTTCCCCACGGGGCCCTTTAATAACCCCAACATCATTCCTAGGGGGTCAAGAGGGGAATACCTTGCCCCCTTTCATTAAATTCCCCCTTCGTTTTTCACCTCTTCTTCTCTCTCGATCCTACCGAGAGACAAGATGGCGCACGCACAGCCGCTGGAAGACATATATCAACATATATGAGCCTCCTCAGCCACCCTCAGAAAACATAAGGGATTAGGATACGTCTCCCGCACCCCCTTATACCTAGTAATTTAATTAAAACGAAGCACAAAATGGCGAATTCCCGTTTCGCTACCAGTTTGTGGCCCAGTTTGTGGCCCGGGAAGCGCTTCTACCGTGAAAAATATATATTTTTTTATTTTCCCCACGGGACCCTTTAATAACCCCAACAACATTCCTAGGGGGTCAAGAGGGGTATACCTTGCCCCCTTTCATTAAATTCCCCCTTCGTTTTTCACCTCTTCTTCTCTCTCGATCCTACCGAGAGATAAGATGGCGGCCGCTCCGGACTGTTTAGAATGTTGACAGACACCGGGGAGCCAATCAGCTTCGCATCGCAAAGTTCCGTTTCGCGAAAAGTAAGCGGACCGGAGCGCAGCCCGGAGCGCTGTTGCAGATATATATCTTGTTTTGAACGTTAATTTCTCAAAATCCACTGGAGCACATATATTGAGACCTAGCAAAGGCACATCGGGCTAACAGTCCCTACAATTTTGCCAAGTTTCGTGCAAATCCATTCAGCCGTTCGAGCTAAAAGTGAGGCCAAACGCCCTATGGAAATTAACATGGGGAAAACGCGTTTTGGGACCCCCCTTGAGGAAACCCCCCCAAATTTTCAGGGGCTGCTCAGAAACAAAATGTGCCATTTTCCTGAAAATTTCAGCCGATTCCGTCCACAAACGCCAAAGTTATTAGACATAGAATTTTCAAAAATCCCATAGGGAAAAAATCCTAACTATATATACCTACTGGCGACACGCCAGTAGGTAATATAGAGAGAGTTAGGATTTTTTTGAATAGGGATTTCTGAAAATTCTATGTTGAATACCTTTGGTGTTGATGGATGGAATAGGCAAAAATTTTCAGGAAAATGGCTCATTTTGTTTCTGAACGTTCCCTGAAAGTTTGGGGGGGGGGGGGTTCGTCAAGCGGGGGCCGAGAAAAAAGGGGGGTCCCAAAACGTGTTTTTAATATTGAGTTTTCCATAGGGCGGTTGGACTCACTTTTAGCTCGAACGGCTGAATGGATTTCTATGAAACTTGGCACAATTGTAGAGACTGTTTGCCCGATGTGCCTTTGCTAGGTCTCAAGATATGTGCTCAAGTGGATTTTGAGAAATTAACGTTCAAAAAAATATATATATCTGTGACAGCGTCCCGGTTAGCGCCCCGGTTCGCGTACCAGACGCGTAACGGAACTTCGCGAGGAGAAGCGGATTGGCTCTCCGGTGACTCTCAACATTCTAAACAGTCCGGAGCGGCCGCCATCTTGCCTCTCGGTAGGATCGAGAGACAAGAGGTGGAAATAAACGAAGGGGGAAATGAATTAAAGGGGCAAGGTAGACCCCTCCTGACCCCCTAGGAGTGATGTGGGGGCTATTAAAGGGCCCCGCGGGGCAAAAAAATAAAAAAAATAAAAATTCGATTTTTCGCGGTGGAAGCGCTACCCGGTACGCAAACCGGGTAGCTCACCGGTAGCGTAACGGGAGTCCGCCATCTTGTGTTTCGGACGAATTTAGTCACAAGATGGAGGATAAACAATGTTGTGTTGTGTGGGTGATGTAAGTACCAACATGTAGGTACCAATGAAGAGTCTAAAATTCAATGTACACCGTCTCCTCTGTAGATATGTTCTAATATGGGTTATTTAAATGTAAATGTGTGGAAAAGCACTTCATGCTTTAAAGCAATTGTATTTTTGAACTGATTGTTCTTTCCTCTTAGTCCTCCTCTTTGTTTTTTTTCCCCACACTCTTCTTCAGCATGATAGTTGATAAATTTGTTCCCTCAAAAAATTTACATACATAAAAAAATTATATTAAATACATATAAAATATATTTTTCCTTTAAAAGAAGAATACATTATACAGCTTTTGATATTTGCTATTAAAAAACCATTGAAATTCACTGAAAAAACCATAGGTTATAGACCATATATAGTTAGGAGTTAGCATTTACAAAACCTTGAAAATTCCCTGAGAAAACCATAGGTTATAGACCATATATAGTTAGGAATTAGCATTTACAAAACCTTATTTTACTCACACAAAACCATTGAAATTTGCATATATAGTTAGTTGCACTAACTATATATCGTGCACCCGCAATCCACTGCTGATCATGTCACATATTACATCAATTATGACATGGTCAGTGACATCACTGATGACATCACTGATGGCATCTCAAATTACATCACTGATGACATAACTGATGACAACATCCAGTGACTGTATGTTTCTGTAAAGTTAAAATATGTCTTACATATTGAAGAATGAGTGGATGTATAAGTGTCTGGATGAAGGATTTAGTAGGTGCATGACTGACTGTATGAGTGAGTGATTAAATGTGTCTCACTGAGTGCATGGGTTAGTGACTAAACTGTCTTAATTTGTGCATCATTATGTCTGTTGTTCTGTAAACTGCTGCATGTGTTGATCAGTATCTATATGAGTAACTATATGGGTTATTGATTGGTTGCCCAAGTATTTGTATGGTAGACTGAGTGTGTGTGTGGGTGGCTGGGAGGTGTATGACTCTGTGCATAGATGTGTGAGCAGTTGATTCACTAGATGTATGGGTTCAAAAGTGCATTTGGAAACAACTGTATGGGCGGTTGACTGTGTGCATGAGTGTATTGGTGAGTGAATGGATATCTCAGTGCTACATGTCAAAGTAAGTATATATGTAAAACACAGTACATGTGAGAGTTGACATATATAAATAACTGTGCATAAGAGCCAGTGAATGTGTGAGTGGCTGTATGGATCATTGTGAACTTGTATCAGGGATTGTATAAGAGAGTAAATATGTGTTAGTATATGTTTGAATAAGTAAGGTGTGTATAACTGTATAGTTGAGGAAATGGAGGTGTGATTGATTCTTTGCATGACTGACTAGGTGTGTGAGTAACTCCATGGATGAGTGACAGTCTGTGAGTGTCTGTTTACCCTTAGTGTATCTAAGGTTATATTAGAGTCTGAAGAGGTTCATCGTATTATCACATGAATGATGTCATCAGTGATGTGATCAGTAATGTCAAATGAGATGTCATCAGTGATGTCATCAGTGATGTCATTTGAGATGTCATCAGTGATGTCATTTGAGATGTCATCAGTGATGTCATCAGTGATGTCACTGACCATGTCATGAATGATGTAATATGTGACATGATCAGCAGTGGATTGCGGGTGCGCGATATATAGTTAGTGCAACTAACTATATATGCAAATTTCAATGGTTTTGTGTGAGTAAAATAAGGTTTTGTAAATGCTAATTCCTAACTATATATGGTCTATAACCTATGGTTTTTTCAGTGAATATATATATATATATATATATATATATATATATATATATATATATATATATATATATATATATATATATATATATATATATATATTCAATTACTGCTCCGGCGCCTGTAACCACCAAACGGAGAAAGATACGGACTCCAGAATCAGCATACACTGCTGGCTGCAGTGACTTTATTTAATTATAAATAGTGCGAGATGTCGGGCAGGATGACGCGTTTCGGCTAACGTGTAGCCTTGCTCACATAACCTCGCTGCTCACACAACTAAATTTAAATACATTAGCGACTGTGCTCAGGTGGTTGCTTGAACTACACAAGTTTTAGAAAGTTAAAACATACTGCGATATAAACTACAAATCTGTTTTCCAAAAAATAATACCAGCACAAATGCATTTATATATACCATAACATCGTATTAAATTTTGACATTTGTCAATTGATTTGCAAATATTTTCGGTGCTAATACAGTTGTGACAATTTGGAAAACAACAAATGTTTTTATCTAATCAGTGGAGTCAAGCGTGATTATTTGTACCAATACAATTATACTTAAGGATGTAGGGTTACCCATACGAGAGCATTAATGCTACGATGCCAATTCTGGGAATAAAACCTTATTCCACAACAAAAAAGCATAAATGTGCAAATATTAATGTTCTATCAAAGCATTTGATCATATATTGAGAAAATTGTCGGTACTGAAGTCATAGCATTATACACTTGTGTTCAAACACTAAGATTCCTAAACGCTTTATAGAGAGTTCTAGATACATGACACTGATCACAAATCCAATGCCCAAATGCATAAATATGATTGTCACGTAACAAAAAGCCTGTTGCAGCTGCTTAAGGTGAAATTATCTGTGCAGACCTTACAAATAGATTATCAAAAAAGAACGCCTATGACCCCACACTATGTTCGAAGCAATAAGAAATAATAAGTGTAAAGTGATGCTAAAGTGCAAATAATGTTTCGTGTAGTAAAAAGGTTGTTCTAGTGATCATCATACTAAACCAGTAAGTGTTTAACAGACACTAAGGTGAACTGGTTGAGAAAGATCGGCATGAAATAAAAACTTTTTAAAGGATTATAGATATCACCCATTAACTTATATATGGTCATTCTTACTGGGGCGAATATCTATCATTCCAATGAAGGACTTGATGTGTCTTCTTAAAGCAGAGGGCTTCAAATTCGGACCAAACTCACAAAATAGGCAGCACTTATACGAATATTTACAACTAATGCTGTTTGGGAAAAGTCAGTCTTCAGGAAATAAATCTGGCGTCAGAACCACTATGGTCAATCATACCATATATGTAGGGAATATATATATATAAATATATACCCTATACAGAGGCATACTGCAGTATGTTACGGTACAAAAAAAAAAGAAGATCTAGAGAGATACAACAGAACTGAAGAGATTAGGACCAATGATTCTACAAGAAATGGTGGATATCCTCACAAATATTTAACCCATTGGGTGTCTTACAGTTGAGTTTGAGGATATATTTGGTCTCTAATTGTCGCAGCCTTTCCTCGAGATCACCACCTTGTTTACTGAGGGGCACATTGTTAATTAGAAAATACTGTAACATATTGAGGTTGCCACCATGCTCATCATTAATGTGGCGTGCCACTGGATATGTGCTGTCTGAATTTACAGTCGCCCGCAAATGCTGCAGTATTCGTTGGTGGACTGGGAGCTTTGTGCTCCCTACATAGCGGAGACCGCAGCCACATTGCAGCACATAAACCACATAGTCCGTGCGGCATGTGTAGTGTCCCTTTAGTTTAGCTGGTGTATTGGAAAAGCCATCAATGTATGTTTTGGTGTTGACACCAAACTTGCACGCTCTGCTTGTGTTGCATTTAAAAAAGCCTATACTAGCCGTGAGCCAGTTCTTGTTAATCTCCCGTTCTGGACTAGTCCTAACCAA
This sequence comes from Lissotriton vulgaris, assembly GCF_964263255.1. Taxonomy (NCBI): domain Eukaryota; kingdom Metazoa; phylum Chordata; class Amphibia; order Caudata; family Salamandridae; genus Lissotriton; species Lissotriton vulgaris. Next base: position 1,024,631,450 of record NC_141696.1, on the reverse strand, counting down.
GTCACTGCGCATTGATCTAGCTTTGTGATAAGTGTAATTTGGCCTGATAGGTAATGTTTGGGCCAGGACAGTGTCAGTCAAAACAATTGGCCATTGAGCGTTGATAATGCCTTTTATCGCTTTTGCCTGTCTACCAAATGTAGAAATAAACCTACATGGTGATGTCTTGCTTGTTGTAGTGTCTACATCACGGGTATTGCCCGCCGATTCTGATGTTAGTGGGAGGCTTTTCTCCGTTTGTGTAAAAAGCAAATCATTTCTATCCTTAGCATTGGCTTTAGCTAATGCAGAGTCCAACAATTTGGCTGAATAGCCACTTTGTAACATTCTGCTTTTGGCTGCTTGTTGTGCTGTAGTCATGGCTACGGTGGTGCTACATGCTCTACGTATTCTTAAAAATTCTCCATATGGTAACCCAGTGATGGTATGTTGCTGTGGGTTTGCGATACAATCGCGTGGTAATCTGATTGGTCTCAATGATTACTGCAATGTCCAAGAAATTCACTTGATGTTGGTCAATATGTGAGGTAAACTGAAAATTTAAATCATTTTCATTGATGGTATTTACAAACGTTTTTGCCTCAGATACACTCCCCCTCCAAACAATAAATATATCATCAATATATCTCCAAATGTACATCAGATGCTTGTCAGACAAAAACTTGTGTTGTCCCCTGAGTACATGCTCCTCACACCAGACCACGTGTAAACATGCATAGCTGGGGGAGAAGCATGCACCCATGGCAACTCCTTGTAGCTGCTTAAACACTTTGCCATCAAACAAAAATAAGTTGTTGTTTAAACATAGACTAATCATACTAAGTAACATTTTATTATGATTGTAGAATGCTATGTTTCTATTCTGCAGAAAATGTTCAACTGCATTTAGGCCGACAGCATTTCTGATACTCGTGTATAAGGAACACACATCAAGAGTCATGAGGAGATAATCTTCTGACCAAGTGATAGCGTTCAATTTACAAAGGTAGTCTTTGGTATCTCTGAGATATGTAGGTAGAGAGATAACGTGTTCCTGAATACCATATATATATATATATATATATATATAGATATATATATATATATTACCTACTGGCGGTCGCCAGTAGGTATATATAGTTAGGATTTTTTCTCTATGGGACTTTTGAAAATTCTATGTCTAATAACTTTGGCGTTTGTGGACAGAATCGGCTGAAATTTTCAGGAAAATGGCACATTTTGTTTCTGAGCAGCCCCTGAAAATCTGGGGGGTTTCGTCAAGGGGGGGCTGAGAAAAAAGGGGGTCCCAAAACGCGTTTTTCCCATGTTAATTTCCATAGGGCGTTTGGCCTCACTTTTAGCTCGAACGGCTGAATGGATTTCCACGAAACTTGGCAAAATTGTAGGGACTGTTAGCCCGATGTGCCTTTGCTGGGTCTCAATATATGTGCTCCAGTGGATTTTGAGAAATTAACGTTTTAAAAAACAGATATATCTGTGACAGCGTCCTGAATAGCGCTCCAGATCGCGTACTTTTCGCATAACGGAGCTTTGCGAAGCGAAGCTGATTGGCTCTCCGGTGTCTGTCAACATTCTAAACAGTCCGGAGCGGCCACCATCTTGTCTCTCAGTAGGATCGAGAGACAAGAGGAGGAGAAAAACGAAGGGGGAATTTAATGAAAGGGGGCAAGGTAGACCCCTCTTGACCCCCTAGGAATGATGTTGAGGGTATTAAAGGGTCCCGTGGGGAAAATAAAAAAAAAATAGATTTTTCACGGTAGAAGCGCTTCCTGGTTCGCGAACCAGGCCGCAAACTGGTAGCAAAACGGGAATTCGCCATTTTGTGTTTCGGTTTAATTAAATTACAGGGTATAAGGGGGTACGGGAGATGTATCCTGACCCCTTATGTTTTCTGAGGGTGGCTGAGGAGGCTCATATATGTTGATACATGTCTTCCAGCGGCTGTGTGTGAGCGTTTTTTTTTTTGCTGCGTGACGTCTGTTAACGTTCGATTCGATGGAAATCAGGAACTGTTGACCGCCATTTTGTCACTGCGAGTAAATATTTTGTTAAAAATAATTGTTATAAATTAATCCTTATTGATAAACATTGTCTGCGCCATCTTGCCTTTTTTGCAATGCCACACTTTTGTTGAGCACGGCAGCCATTTTAGATGCCTGGACCAGACCCACTCTCTGCACGCCGCCGATCCTCAGCATGGCTCCCCACCCTCGCAAGTATCTCCCCCACGCACTGGTCACCCCCGCTCTCTCTCTCATGCATGGGCCAGAAACCTCCTCCCATCTGCGCTGTTCTTCTCTGAGAATCACACCCTGTGCCCGCCCGACACCTCCCTTTCACCCTATTCACTACCGCACCCTCTGACACTCCTCTTCCTCTGTGTCCGATTGTCCAGGCCGGTCCCAGGTTATCACCTAGCCCTGCAAATGTAGTTTATGGCCCCAGCTGTAAAGAATCACCCCTCTTCAAAGGAGTTACAGTAGATCAAGGCCCCCACCCGATGAGATCCATCACACCACACGCGTTCCTACTATCTGATAACCATCCTGTATTGTGCTTAGGGAGGGGATTCTCACTGTGAGGGTGTGTGGGTCCGAGCCTGAAGCGGAAGATTCCAGGGATGCCTCTTTGTTCATCAAAGTTTTTACAATTATGTGTCACATTAAAAATATATAGCACTCCAACAAAGTAGTAGGATTATAAAACTTTAATAACTTATAAATATATACAACGCAACAAAAACAGTAAATACATTTTAACATTTTTTTGAAAGAAGAAGCAACAATGGTCAGTAGCTGTGTTTTGTGCGAATAGTCCCAAGGCAGCACAACGTGCTGAGTTCTGGACAGCACCCAGGTGATGTTACCTGGGTGCCGCACTGGTTTTTGGTAAAAACGGCGTGGGGCGTCCCGGGGGGTGCGGGGGGAGGCCTCATCAGTAGCGGTCTGTTGTGCAAATAGTCCCAAGACAGCAGAACGCGCTGAGATGTGGATGGCACCCAGGTGATGTCCAGTAAGTTGCCACACTGGTTTTGGTATCCTACAATGCTGCTCCGAAAAACGGCGTGGGGCGCCCCGGGGGGGGGGGGAGGCGGCGTGAACGGGCCTCCCCAGGTGGAGGCTCGTCTGCGGTAGTGGGGCGCCCCTTTACCGTTTCAGTTGCCATTCCGCCCGCTTTTGGTACACTGTGCCAAAATCCGCCATTCAGCTGAGTTGCGCCCACTCTTGCGGTTCAGCGATAGGCGGCTGCTACAGGACTCTCAAAATGGCGGCAGGCTCTTTCCCTTTTTGGGCCTGGTCCACTAAAATGGCCCTGGGACACCTTGGAACTCGGATGCTTGTCTGCTAGGTCTTGGACCCCATTCTCGAAAGCGTCCCCTGAGCCTTGAAGATTCTACAAAAGTCTTGGGGGCCCCCGACTCCTGCAGGCTTCCGGTGGATAGTGGCTGCCATGATTGCTCGCGGAATGACCACGACGGAGCCACGAGATGGTGGTGCTTTCATGCTGACGCCAGCTTCAGTCTGAAACATCTAGAAACAAGGTGGGGCTTTCATCATTTGGGAAATTTTTTTTTTTTAATCCAATGAAAAGTGTTATGTTTAGGTCATATGATCAAGCCTTCCATCATTAGGAAACCAAAAGTAAAATGAACCAATGAAAAGTTTTATAAACAAGTCACATGACCTGTTATGCGGCATAGGGCTATAAAAAGCGTAGAAAATCCGTTGGCACGTGAGGCGGCGTCAGTAGCGGACCGATGTGCGAATAGGCCGAAGGCAGCACAACGCACCAAGATCCGGATGGCACCGAGGTGGTGTCCAGCAAGTTGCCGCACTTTTGTGGCCATCCTACAATGCTGCGCCGAAAGTCGGCGTGGGGCGCCCCGTTGGCCTGTGAGGTCGCGTCAGTCAGTGGGGGCTGTTTGAGGATCTGACTGCATTGGAAAGCAATGTGATGCTGTGCGTCGCCCCCAAGATGGAGGCTCCTGGGCTGCAGTGGGGCGCCCCTTGGTGTTTCAACCGCTATCCAGCTGAGTTGCGTCCGCACTTGCGGCTACAGTAGGCCGAAGGCAGCACAACGCGCCAAAATCTGGATGGCACCGAGGTGGTGTCCAGCAAGTTGCCGCACTGGTGTGGCCATCCTACAATGCTGCGCCGAAAGTCGGCGTGGGGTGCCCCGTTGGCCTGTGAGGTGGTGTCAGTAGCGGACCGATGTGTGAATATGCCGGAACCAGCACAAGGCTCCAAGATCCGGATGGCACCGAGGTGGTGTCATAGTTGAGAGTTCTGAGCAGCGCTTGTAACACTGTCTGAAGCTTATTTGCACCTGCTGCAGCTTCACTATTGCCCTGGTGTGGCCAAAGATCGCCCATGACATAGGCGGCCGGCTCCCGGGGTCCGGCGGAACTTTTTTCCTTTTCCTTTCTGCATCTTGTCCCACAATCCGTTTGACCTGAAGACACAACCAGGTCCCTGAATGTGTGCAGGGGGACGCTATTGATTGAATCAAAATGGCGGCTTCACACAAAGCTGACTCAAGCGTTGCTGCTGATGCTATACAGACAAAAACTGGTTTTCAGTTTGTACATTCTTCAGGATTTTTCCATCCAAGGCTGGTTGAGAGTTTGTAGAACAATGGCTTCAGATTTTCAACATACCACTCTTCAACATTCTTCCTAAATGTAACAATGTGAAACTCACTAGGAGAACGGCTGTTTATCTTTCCTTTCAAAATGCTGCCAACAATATTTTCTGAATGGAAGACACCACAAGGCGCTGAGATCCGGTTGGCACCGAGGTGGTGTCCAGCAAGTTGCCGCACTGGTGTGGCCATCCTACAATGCTGCGCCAAAAGTCGGCGTGGGGTGCCCGAAGGGGGGGGGGGGGGAGGCGGCGCAAACGAGCCGAAATATAGTTATGGTAATTATACCATGCATCGTCATATGGAGAGGTGGCACCGATTAATTATAGTGCTGCACAAATGAGAGATTTGGTGGACAACCCCCGACCTGCCAGTACATCCACCAATGAAGTGGCACTGACAGCATCAAAGGCAAGGGAAACGGTCCCAAATATTCAGAAGAACTTTGGAAAGATTAAAATGACATGTTTAGATAGTGGCAAATTAATTTCATGTGGACAGATGAGTGTTACTCTAATAAATAGAGCTTATGAACATCATCATAGTCGATGGTTGGTGGAGACATTTTGACTATATCCTGGACCTGCCCGGCCTCGCCCAAAATGGCGCCGGTATAAATGGGACTCGTAACTCCTTGTTGTGTACTGGTTGCACAACCTTGATATCACGAGATACGTATGCAGTTTTGAAGCACATGGCGGGCGGGGACGAGAATTGATCGAATATTTCGACATCCCTATTGATATTAAGTTCTGATGTGTTATTGATTACTGTACAAGTGAAGGTTCGAATTAACGTCACCCATGGTACTTGCCCGCAAATGTATATCTAGATAATTTTATTGTAAGTGGCCCTGTCGTATTTTAATTACAAAATGTATGTCCACCGATTCCGCAACTGTTAGACACCTTAGTTCTTGCAACCTAATGGCCCGCTCGTTACGTTCCTCTACAGTGTAAATGTCTCCTCATCATATACGATTCCAGTTTGCTCCGTGGCCGGCCCACGTGGTTATAGGCCCGTATTTGTATACTGACATTTTCACAATAAAGGTTTTTAAAACAAAACATGGTAGTAGTATTTACATTGGTAAAGTTTTTAATTTTAGTCACTGTTTTCGAATCAGTAAAAGGCAAGTGAAATAAAGCAGTCCAATTACATGACGGATAAAAGGTATAATACGCAGGAACGCAGTAAAGATAAATGGTCAAGGGCTGTTGTGTTTTCTACTCCTGCAACATAAAGTGATCGATAAGAATCTGATATTCAGGCGTATCGGCGACTAAGACAGCAGGCCGAGCCTCTTTTGCTCAACGGCTCCGTCATGGGACGAAGAAACGCCCTTTTTCTCGAAAAAGGAATATATTTTACTTGCAGGACAGTTGTAAATTTTCCGGGAAAGTACATTAGCCTGAAACATTATAACATATATGTTTAAGAAAAAATAATGTTCGAAAGCAATAAAAAGCGTAATTTGTAGGTCATATGACCAAGCCTTTTATCATTAGAATAACAAAAGTAAAATGAACCAATGAAAAGTTTTATTAACAAGTCACATGACCTGTTATGCTTACGTTACACACTGCGCGCCGCGCCCCGGATCGATTCCGGGAAGCTGCGCTTCGCGCACCGGAGCACTTCCGGGTGAGCTAACGCGGCGTGTCATATAACGCATTACGCGACAACGTAGGTCCAGAATATAGTCAAAATGTCTCCACCAACCAGCGGTCGGAACACAACCCCTTTCAGCAGTCTAAAAAGTTCTGTTAAATGACAACAGAAGGGATAGGCAACAAGACCCATCAGTCAAAGAGGGGAGGGCAAGTTCTTCACTACCGGGTCACGTTGGGGCGCTACCGGAACTGATCGAATTGGTAGTCTACAGTGTTTCTGGATGTTTCAGACTGAAGCTGGCGTCAGCATGAGAGCACCACCATCTCGTAGCTCAGTCGTGGCCATTCCACGAGCAATCATGGCTGCCGCTCCCCACCAGAAGCCTGTGGGAGTCGGGGGCCCCCAAGACTTTTGTAGAATCTTCAAGGCTGAGGGGACGCTTTCGAGAATGGGGCCCAAGCCCTAGCAGACAAGCGTCCGAGTTCCAAGGTGTCCCAGGGCCATTTTAGTGGACCACGCCCAATCTGAAGAGCCGGCCGCCATTTTGAGAGTCCTGTGGCAGCCGCCTATCGCTGCATCGCAAGAGCGGGAGCAACTCAACTACATGGTGAGCGAGACGCTGTAGTCGCAAGAGCGGGCGGTAAACAGCTGAATGGCGGAAGAGGCACAGTGTAGCAAAAGCGGGCGGATTGGCAACTGAAACGGTAAAGGGGCGCCCCACTACAGCGTGTCTTCAGGTCAAACCGATTGTGGGACAAGGTCCAGAATGGAAGAGTCATCAAAAGGCAAAAAGTTCCGCCGGACCCCGGGAGCCGGCCGCCTATGTCGGGGGCGATCTTAGGCCACACCAGGGCAACACGACTTTGGGGAGGGGGCAGGAGCCAAGTGCCCCCTCCCAGTCCGCGCCACCACACCGTATGTTGAAAATCTGAAGCCATCGTTCTACAAACTCTCAACCAGCCTTGGATGGAAAAATCTTGAAGAATGTACAAACTGAAAACCAGTTTTTGTCTGCATAGCATCAGCAGCAACGCTTGCTATCAGAGTGCATGAGTTTCATGCTCGATCGATTGAGCTAGCCGGATCAGGCAACAAAAAGTATAAAATAGTTATGTAAATAGTTATTTAATAAAATGTTTTACCCTGTTACTTTGCTGGTGTGTTGTATATATTTATAATATTTGCATAGAGTTTATCGTTATTTTGGGCGGGGTGGGTGGCGGAGCCGAGCTGTCTTGCAGCCATCATGGTGTGGAGCTCAGTTCATCTCACTAGTTTCGTATTTCTCATGAAGGGTTGTTCCTAATGTTTCTATTTTAGCGAGGTCAAAAAGAGATCCGATTAGTGGCCTACTGATTTTGCTCAATTACTTTTGTTTTTTTACACGATTTTTTACTATCTGCAAAGACTAAACAGAGTATTGCAACTTGTGCTTGTTTGTAAATAGAGAATGAACCAAAGAGAATCAATTCTAAAACAGTAAATGCTTGGATAACAATCAATCAAATGGAGAGACAAGCAGGCACGATGGATTACAACGGGGGCAAAGGCCTGCGTTAACTATCCTTCACTATCTGCAAAGAGAGAGTACTACTAAGAGAAAAGAGGGGGGGGGCAGCGTTCAAAGGACATCAGCGTGCATAAACACGAAAATGTTTTTCCCTATCACGTACTTGACATTTTACAGCTTTTGATATTTGCTATTAAAAAACCATTGAAATTCACTGAAAAAACCATAGGTTATAGACCATATATAGTTAGGAATTAGCATTTACAAAACCTTGAAAATTCAATGAAAAAACCATAGGTTATAGACCATGTATAGTTAGGAATTAGCATTTACAAAACCTTATTTTACTCGCACAAAACCATAGAAATTCGCATATATAGTTAGTTGCAATAACTATATATCACGCAGCCGCAATCCACTGCTGATGATGTCACATATTACATCATTCATGACATGGTCAGTGACATCACTGATGACATCACTGATGACATCTCAAATGACATCACTGATGACATCTCAAATGACATCACTGATGACATCACTGATGATATCTCAAATGACATTACTGATGACATCACTGATGACATCTCAATTGACATCACTGATCACATCACTGATGACATCTCATTTGACATCAATAATCACGTCACTGATGATATAATTGAAGTGATAATACAATGCACCTCCTCACACTCTAAAATAACCTCTGTTACACCCAGTGTTAAATACAGAGTTTCATTTTTTGAACCATTGACACACCAATACCAGTTACTACATATGCACTCACTGATTCCTACGTCTACACACACATTCACTCATTCACCCATACAATCACTCATACATACAGTCACTCATTATTACAACACTATCATATGCACTCATACACCTATGCAGACACTCAAACACTGGCACTCATCCATAGAGTTACTCACACACCTAGTCAGTCCTGTAAATAATCAATCACAATTCGATTTCCTCATCTATACAGTTAAACACAGAACACCTTATTTATTCAAACGGATTGGTGTCAGTACAACGCGGATTTTTACAACGTATTCCGTTACAACGGAATTTTTACAACGCAGGATCCATTACATCGGATGCCATTACAACGCATGGCATTACATAGCAGATGGTATTACAACGCATGGCATTACATCGTAAATATAGGTAAGTATACCTTTTTTTAAAAAATGTTATTAAGTTAATTTAATTAATTTAATATAAATAATTTAATTAAAATACATTTTAAAATAGCCATTAATTTAATTTAATAAAATAATATCTATTTAATAAATGTAATTTTAATAAAAAATGGAAATAATGTAATTTAATTAAAATAATAAAATTAACTTAATGTACATATTTTTATAATTGAAATTAAATTAAATTAAATAAAATGATATATTTAATTTAATTAATTTAATTTAAAATTGTAATTAATGTAATAAAATTAATTTTATTTATTAAATATATTTTAATTAATTTAAAAAAGGTAAATATAATTTAATTAACCCAAAACACAAACCTACCCCTGAACCCTAAAAACACCCCTGTACCCCAAAACCCAAACCCTGCCCTAAAACCTAAAAACACCCCTGTACCCCAAAACCCAAACCCTGCCCTAAAACCTAAAAACACCCCTGTACCCCAAAACCCAAACCCTGCCCTAAAACCTAAAGACACCCCTGTACCCCAAAACCCAAACCCTGACCTAAAACCTAAAAACACCCCTGTACCCCAAAACCCAAACCTTGCCCTAAAACCTAAAAACACCCCTGTACCCCAAAACCCAAACCCTGCCCTAAAACCTAAAAACACCCCTGTACCCCAAAACCCAAACCCTGCCCTAAAACCTAAAAACACCCCTCTACCCCAAAACCCAAACCCTGCCCTAAAACCTAAAAACACCCCTGTACCCCAAAACCCAAACCCTGCCCTAAAACCTAAAAACACCCCTGTACCCCAAAACCCAAACCCTGCCCTAAAACCTAAAAACACCCCTGTACCCCAAAACCCAAACCCTGCCCTAAAACCTAAAAATACCCAAACACCCCAAAACATATACCTCAGTACCCCAAAACATATACTCCTATACTCATACTTATTTAAAAAATGACTTAAATTAATATATTTAATTTATAATATTTAAAAACATAAATAAATATTTTTATTTATTTGTATTTATAATTAATAATAATTAAATCAATTATATAATATTAAATAAAATAAAAAATATATATATACTTACCAATACTTACGATGTAATGGTATGCGTTGTAATACCATCTGCTATGTAATGCCATGCGTTGTAATGGCATCCGATGTAATGGATCCTGCGTTGTAATAGCTGCGTTGTAACAGCATTACGACGTAAAAGTTGCGTTGTAAGTGATACATACCATTCAAACATATACTAACACATACTTACTCTCTTATACAATTACTGATACAAGTACACATTGATGTGCACAGAGTCACACACCTCCCAGCCAACCACACACACACTCAGTCTTCCATACAAATACTTGGGCAACCAATCAATAACCCATATAGCCACTCATATAGCTACTGATCAAACCATGCAGCAGTTTGCACAACAACAGACATATTGATGCACACTTTCAGACAGTTTAGTCACTAATCCATGCATTCAGTAAGACACATTTATTCACTCACTCAGTCAGTCATGCACCTACTAAATCCTTCATCCAGACACTTATACATCCACTCATTCTTCAATATGTAAGACATTTTAATTTTACAGAAACATACAGTCACTGGATGTTGTCATCAGTGATGTCATCAGTGATGTCATTTGAGATGTCATCAGTGATGTCATCAGTGATGTCACTGACCATGTCATGAATGATGTAATATGTGACATCAGCAGCAGTGGATTGCGGGTGCGCGATATATAGTTATTGCAACTAACTATATATGCAAATTTCTATGGTTTTGTGCGAGTAAAATAAGGTTTTGTAAATGCTAATTCCTAACTATATATGGTCTATAACCTATGGTTTTTTCATTGAATATATATATATATATATATATATATATATATATATATATATATATATATATATATATATATATATATATATATATATATATATATATATATATATATATATAGATGAATGTAATTAGCCTACCGACTCGAGGCAGCCGCCCCAGCCCAGTTCCAAATGACGAAAGAGCAGACCCGTAAGTTGGTGCGTAGTCAAGGTGCTTTATTTCATCCAGCAAGCCAGCCACCATTACTCATTTCGCTTTTCACAAAGCTTGATTATATATATAATTTATTTATTGTTAACCTAATTTGAAATTGAATGCAAATCTTTTCCATATGTGTGTGTGTTTGGGTGAGGAGTGAGTAATTTCAAATGTGAAATAATAAATTGTATTTAAACTTATTTTGCAAGGGCTGTTATATTAGGTCCCTGACTCCTTTAGTTCTCAGGGAATGTGTTGCTTACCTGTGAGGAAATGTGGGCGTATGTTCCAGAACCTGACAGGGCATGTGTCATGCTTGGGCTTACTATAAGGCTGGACTGGAGTACATTTACAACTGTGTTGGGTCCTTTGTGTTAGTAGTATTGTCAGTGAATAACAATGGATTTGCTCTTCTGTAAGTGAGTGTCTGTATTTGCATGGCCCTCCCTAATATACTTCAATTAACAGAAAGTATTCTCCAATTACCATCCCCTCCTTCATGTTCATCTCACAGTTAATACCAAAAACGTATTCCTTCGTGTCTGGATAACTCTTCAACCAGAGGGGACAACAGATAGGAGAGATTGAGGAATCCGCATATAGGTTTCTGAATATCATTTTATGTTACCTGAGTAGTACGATTGTAGTGCTACTAAACATGCTAAAAAGAGTCGTTTCTTATTTTTTCCCTAATTCTATTTTCGAAGTGTCCAGTTTCCCCCTACATAAAACATACAACATGCTCTCGTTTTAGTTGAACGTATGTTCTTATCGAGTCTAAGAGGTACTTTTGATGTGGATATAGGCAAACAATAATACTTGTTACAAACTGTACTTGTACCATCAAATCCAATGTTTGAAGTGTTCTTCAAAGAAATGTAAATATAATAATGGCTGGTCTTTCGGTGTATTTCTCTGTGAGAGAATACACGTATTTCAAAATAAATACCTGTCTTGGATTCCTGTGGCATAAGATTGCCATATGAATAGCTCCAAGGTCACATTTTTCCCAACAAAGGCTTTATATTCCTGTTTTGAACTAACGTATAGACAGCAGGAAATAAGGTATTCGAACGTTCACTGAGAGTCTGTGAAGCTGCAGCGTATTCAATTCACAGAAATGCTTCCAGTATATTAAGACGTGTTTGCAGCATCCACTCAATGCCAGTCACAGAGGTTTTATGGAAGCTCTGTGACCCTTGACAACTGGCACGCTATTCAACAGCTGACACTTACACAAAGCCGGGAGGCAAGTAAGCGTTTCAATAGGTAATTTTTGGTTATAATGTATTTGAGGTTTTCGTTCCTTTCTTCTGTACATAAACATGTTGATTCATACTTTCTATAGTCGAAGAATTCCCGCTGCCAACAAAGGAGGGGGCGGGGCAGGAACAGAGCCTTTGTATTTATTATGTAACATTTTCCTATTTGAAGCAAATCATTTTAGTATTTAAAGATGTTGCTTTGTATTCAACATTGAAACAATGTCACAAGATGAATCACCCATATGTATTTGCAGACTAAATTATGTGTGATGTAACTGAACCCTGAAATAATTTAACGTAATCTAAAATTTTAAAGCCAGAGGTTTTTCTCCGTCTTCTTTTTATTTCGTCACACGCGGAGAATAAGTATACTAAAAGAATCAAAGACGATTAAAATGTAATCCAAGAAAGAATGTACACAATTTCGCATTTAGCCTCGGAGCTCCTACCCCCTGCATGCACATTATAACTCTGCTCCTTTGTATCTGTAGTTCTCACATTCCTTTAAAAACAATCAGTGATGGCAATGTGTTTGTAATTTAGAGCAAGTACGTAACAGTATTTGTACTTGTTCAAAATAAGAATATGAATTCAAAAGTGCTCCTGATTGTATGGTCCTTTAAGTGTAGCATTGTAATTTGTAACATCTGTTTACTAGTTGATTTAAATCAGTTGTATGTTTCAATGCACACATGATGTCTTACAGAGTGCAGGCCTTTGTGTGTGTGTGTGCACTGATGCTACATGTTTCAGCTGTTCGTGCTTCATACCCTTCATCAAGGCTTCTAGGAAAGTCTTGCCCCAGCTCCCAATTTTTGCTTCAAGGCCAGTAGTAAAACAGGGTATTAGCATGATAGAAACTGAAACCTACATGGGCAACTAAATGTATAATTCACTAACTTTGAGTGTGTATTTAGATTAGAGAGGAAGCATGTAAACATTTAATTATCTTCATAACAACCCCTAAATGATGGACCTTCAATCTTCTCCTCTCTTCTATTTTTACAGTTTTACCTCGAGTCAATGTGTTTATGCCTTACCCTAAATTTGAAACTGCCAACCCAAAGTCAATAGTTGGTAGTAAAACATATGTTTCACTACAGACTTCAAGCAATGCAAATTGTGATTCTCATATATCACCATGACTAGAGAATCTGGATTTCATTAAAGACACAGAGGATGACTGAGACAATTCCTCTTGTGGCCAGATACCACCTGTCTTCTGATTGAGAAGACAAGCTCCCCAGTCATGATGGCTCGCATCTGATTCTAAAACAAACTCTGGTTTTGAACCAAAGATTGCTTTTTCGTTCCATGTGTCTAGTTTCTCGAACAACCAAGCTAGTTACGATTTGGCTTCTTAATCCAGACAGATCTGATCTCCGTACCAGAGGCCAAATCTTAGGGCTCTCGCCTTTTCCCTTTGGAGGGCCCGATAGTTGAGGGAACCGGGAAGGATGTCTTGGAAGGAGGAGGAGAGGAGACCCAGAAGTCTGGCTAGCTCTCTCAGAGATAAGTCTTGCTGTTTCAGGACGTCCTGAGGGAGCCACTTGGAACTTCTTGTGTGTTTCAGATTTAATGGGGAAAACATTTCTTCCCCTAAGGGGTCAAGGATAATGTCCTTAGAGGATTATGGGAGTTCCTCTACAGGATTGTAAAAATCTTGATAAAGATCAAGGACATACTCATCAGGTGTGTCTGAGGATTCTATATCATTAGATTTGTTATCTCCCATATTGTAAAGAGCATTATGATATTTTGTGCCTAGGGACACCCAGATGTTTCGTGCCGCTAGGGACACCTTGGGAGTTCGAGGTGTGAGGACCTCCATTAGAAGTTGAAGTGCTAAGACGCCCCTGAATTGATGAGGTGCTTTGACCTCCTATATTGCTCTTATTAATGTTTTTACTTTTCTAAAGTCTTTTACCCCTTAATTCAGTGGATTGTATGACAAAATATCGAAAGACAGAAAATCAACCTACAAAAATATCGTTCCAGAAATATCGGCGCCAAATATATTGAAGGCTACGTAAAGGTAAGTACAAAAGTGTTGAGAAAATAAATATTGCTGTCAAAGATATTGATGTTAAAAATATAGTTTTTTTAAATGTTTTAATAATATACTAAAAATAAGTGAAACCGAAATATAATTTACAAAATTAAAATATTTAAAAAATATTACCGAATACATATAATTTTAAAATTAATTAAATATTTCCATATAAATTAATATATATACTCACTCCACATATTGCAACAGTAGGGATAGCCATGGATAGCGTAGGGGTAAAAATTACTATTCCCACTCCAGTAAGTGCAACAGTAGGGAAAGCGCTGGAAAGCGTAGGGGTAACAATTACTATTCCCACTCCAGTGAGTGCAACAGTAGGGAAAGCGCTGGATAGCGTAGGGGAAAAAATTACTATTCCCACTCCAGTAAGTGCAACAGTAGGGAAAGCGCTGGAAAGTGTAGGGGTAAAAACTTACTATTCCCACTCCAGAGAGTGCAACAGTAGGGAAAGCGTTGGATAGCGTAGGGATAGAAATTACTATTCCAACTCAAGAGAGTGCAACAGTAGGGAAAGCGCTAGATAGCGTATGGGTTAAATTAACATACTTACATAATTTTTTATTTAAAAAATGACAGTAATAATTAATGTACAAAAAAAGAATATTAATAAATACCAATACATTAAAATTAATATTCACTTAAATGACATTAAATTACATCCCACAGTATTCGTCCTTTAGCACACAACACACTACACATACAAAAAGCACATTTGATTTAACTATCAATTAACCAAATAATAACAATTAATAATAAATTCATATAATTGTAAATTAACTAATTAATAAGTATTCATTACCAATTTATATTTAAACGCCAATTCATAATTAATTAACAATATATTAATTAACAGTAACAATACATAAAAACGATTAATACATTAATTATAAATATTATAATTAACTAATTAATCCAAATTAATTACTAATGAATAAGTAATTAACAATGAATTAATAATAAATACCAATAAATAAAAACAATCTCATTAATTAATTTAATTTACTTATTTCCCACCCTATTCCCCTATAAACCCAAAACCCACTACAAATTAAAAATCACAGAATTATTTAATTATCAAGTAATCACTTAATGAAAATGAATCACCAAATAATTATTAATTAACAATAAATTAATTAACAATACCAATGAATAGAAATTATTAATACATGAATTCTTTTTCATATAATTAACTAATTAATAAAAATTAATTACGAAAGAATAATTAACAATTAAGGAATCATATATACAATTAACATATTAATTATTTATTTATAATTAAATTACTTCCCATCCTATTCTCCTATAAACCCACAACCCGCTCTGATACAAAAATGCAAAATTTACTGTAACAAAATTACTAATTTCCAAAATATTTATTGTAAAATGTATAAAAATACATAAAAAAAATGTTTAACATACATATGAAATACATACTAAAATACATAACACACAAAAAAATTGGATATTATTAACAACAATATTTTTGCTTACAATATTACTCACTTTGATATTACTTACTTCAATATTTAAAAAAATAGTATTACTTACCTTGGGGTTGATATTCTGGTCAACGATATTCTTCCCTTCGATATTCTGTCCCTACGGTATTAAAAACTCGATATTAATGTAGGTCAATATTTAAAATTCGATATTTTGACTGCCCACCATTTCAGTGATCTTGTCAGAGTAGGGGTTTGGAATTACTGAGATTTCTTGCTCATCAGGGAGTGACCTTTTAGAGGACATGATCTGACTTAAGGTCAGAAACATGCAGGACCTCAATTCATTATGAAGGATTTTTTTGCAGGGCTTCTTTGTCTATGTTAGGAGTAGGGGCAGTAGCCTCATCTGAGTCAGAGTCAGACATGGTATATAGGAAATGTTAACTTGTAAAAAGTGGTAAAGCTCATTAATGACAGATAATTAGAGATGATTTCCCTTATTAATGGTGACAAGGTTTATAGATGAAGGAATGTCAAGAGAATAATTCCTCTCTTATAATAATTAATGTTGTTATAGAATGTTGAAAAGACCAGTTAAATGAGGATTTCCTGCTAAAACCCTCGTTACTTTTAATGAATAAGGTTGTAAAACAATAACTAATGCGGAGATACGAAGAGCGCAGCTGATCGCGTCAGCGCCAAGTAAATGACACTCTTGCGATCAGCTGCTTGTGCTAAGATGAAATCTGAAATAATAAAAGGTAGCGATGCAGAGCCATGTTGAAGTGCGTGGCCTGCATCAGAGGAAAGAGGTGAAAAACTGGAGTTAAACTAAGAAATTACGTAAGCTCATTATGGCATGAGGAAGTAGAACAAGGATGAAATTGAAGAATAATCATATACACAAAAAACTAACTATTAATGTTTGAATAAACATCTAAAAATCGTTAAATATATTTAAACATTGGAAATAGTACATATGCTGAAAGAAAAGGCAGGCTAATCTGGTCAGTCACACAAGGATGGGACTAGGGAAGGGGGTGTAGGGAGATCTCCGTAAATTGGAGATCGGTATAGAGGCAGTAGGAATGGGGGTGGGGTTAAGCCACACACAAGGGAACTTCAAAACAGAGATTAAAATGAGTAATGGTAATGAAGGAAAATGAACCTATCTGCTTGGAGCCGCAATTTAAAAGAAGCAGATTGTTGATGGTTCATGCCTGGAACCTTTTAATATTGTGATGTAAGCGGCTGCTTGGACTGCATTAAAAGAATAATGCACAATGTAGCCTCCGTTCTTGTAATGAAATTAAAGGAGTGAGAAGGGGCGTTATTTGGGGAATTTAAGCAACATACATCTGTAATTAATTTGTTAATTTGCTTTGGTCCTTCTTTTCTACAGAAGAACCTATTATAGTGTTTGACTAAGCTCCTGTATCTAGCAAACAGAACTGTAAAGTCAAGACACAATGATATTGTGAAATTCGTGAATATGGAAATTGCACTTTATCGGGGCAACGACTTCCTGCCTGAATGTCATCCACCAGCTGAGAACAAAATGCTCTAGGTGCATATGTTGCTTTGTTGAGAACTCCAATGTTAGTTTTAGACCTGTCTCTTTCTGCAGAGTCACCCCACATATTTGCCTACCTTTGCTGCATCCATTTATGCTGCCTTTAGGACCCTGCACACTTTAGTCCTGTCAACCAGTGCTAACTTGCTTGTAGTCTCCCTTTCAAACATGGTAACATTTGTGTACACCAGAATAGTACATTAATTTACTTATAAGTCCCTAGTATATGATACAACATGAACAAATGGTCAGCTATTTAAATGCTACAAGTAGGCCTCAGCCCTTATTGTGCCAGCCACTAACATAGCACTGTGAAACATGGCTGAGGCCTGCCATTGGAGCCTGTTGGGCAGTTTTAAAATTGCCACTTCAGCCTGACAAAATAAACCCTTTGTCAGGCCTAAACCTTCTTTTTTAATACTTAGGACCCCCTATGGAAGGCCATAAAAGCTCACAGAGCATGGTGCATGGTATCGAAAAATAGGACATGTATACTAAAGGTTTTACATGTCCTGGCAGTGAAAACCTTCATAGGAGTTTTTCACTGTAGCAAGACTGGCCTCCTATGGACTAAAGCTGGGGTGCTTCAATTCATTTATTAATTGATAACTTGAGTTTGGGAAAAGCCAGAGAAATACTTGTTCCACTTATTTGAATTTTAATTTAAAATCCACTTTCATGATAAAGTCAGTTTTTAAACTTCTATGTTTCTGCCCAAACCAAATGTGCCTTTCTGCCAGAGTCCAGTGCTACTTGACTGTTAATGCTTTGCCAGTGGTGTAATGTGTATTTCTTCCAGACAGGGGACGAAGGGACTTTGGTCGTGGGGAAGGGTATCCCTCTCCTGAGCAGTATGTCCTCAGGGTTGTACCCAGCTCTCCCTGAGCTTCAAAGGGTAGCCTGAGGGCTGTACACATCCCCCTCCTCACTTCAAAACTTGCTTGCTATGTCATTGGCAAATGCAGCCCAAGCTTGGGCCTGCCCGACCTTTGTTTCCCAAGACAGATTGGAACTTAGAGGCCTATTAGGATGGCGGACGGACCTGCTGCCCCTGCGGACAGTCCCGCCACCCCAGAGGTGGAGGGACCGTCCGCAGGGGCAGCGGCGGTCCCTCCATACCAACTAGGATGTGACCACCACCCTGGCGGTCACATCTTGTATCTTTAGCCTTGCAGTGGGTGCTGCTAGAAGCAGCACCCGCCGCAAGGTTCAAAATGCATGCTTTGCATTTACATGCACAAATCGGCAGGCACCGCTTGGTGCCTGCCACTTTGTGCATGTAAATGCAGGGGGGTACCATAGGTACCCCCCATGTGCACCTGCAAGGGCCCCCCAGAAACAAATCTCCACATGCTTTTCCACGGCGGAAAATCCGCCGTGGAAAAGCATGTTTGCACACACATGGTAAGTTGGCTGGTGGTGTCTTGCAGACACCGCCACCAAATTGCGTTCAATACCCCGTGGATTAGCGGCGGACGGACCTGACGTCCGCCGCTGATCCCACCGCCATCATGATCTGGTGGGGGGGTGTTTTAGGGTCCGCGGCGGTGAATCCGCATCCTCCGGGTGCGGCAGTGGCTTCCACCGGCCCGGAGGATGCGGATTCACCGCAATCATAATCGACCCCTTAGTGTTAGCAGCAGTTTTCTCAACGCGAACAAGCAGTTTCTCATTGCGAGCATACATGACCCCTCGCAATGAGCAACTTGACCACCCTGCATTGAGAAATCATACCGGGATGTTTATTTTCCATGCTTGTGCTCACCAACTTGATTTTGACAATCGAAAACGAGGAAAAATCTCGCCAGGAGGTTGATTTTCACTTGCAAAACTTGACATTCGTGAACTCGATCGAGGAAAAAACTACGCTCCTCTGCGCGAAGCAGAGTTTTTCGGAGCTCCGCTTAACGTAGAGTGCGGGTAACATTGCAAACTCCGCAAGGAGAGCAGATTTCACCACCCTGGCCTAATTATTACTTAATTGGGGCTCCCACTCCTCTCAACTAATAACTCAATTTCCTACAGTTAGTATGTCTATTTATACCTCTCCTACTTTGTGGGAGCTGAAATTCATGAAAAGAATGTATGAATGTGTGAAGTTGTACTTTAGTACTACGTTATGTATTCATAAATGCAGATCACATAGTTACAGGATTAAATGTATGCCTACGCCTGTCCTATCACTTATGCCGAGTTCTCTGATGAGAGTGAATAGAATGGTATACGTGTAGCCCCACATTTTATACATAAATGTGGGTGTGGCAAGCGAAATTGTTTAAATGCTTTTGAATATTTTACTAAAAAAGTCAAAGGAGTAAAAGGAATGTCGAGAAGGGGCACATTAAGGGATATGTGGATGAAAAAACACTCTTACAGAACTGTAAGTCAGTTTTGGGACATCTGCTACTTAGTACTACTGTCCAAACAGGCTCAAATCTATTCATGGCACACCTTGCAGTAAGTCACACACCATACATGCAAACTCACAAATACGGCAGGGGAATCAAATAGAAATCAATACTAGTATAAAAAATGCAGCCTGTACAAAGAAGTCTGACATCAAAAAAAGAGATTGCATGAAAAACCTGGTCATAACTTAAGACAATGCAGAGCACCTATAAAAATAGCATTTTAGACATTTCATACCAGATGCACGCACCAAACAATTATTACAAAAATGATGATTGATAATGAGCTATTAAAAATTAATCAGTTTACTCTCCCCATTTCTAAAACTACATGCATTTAAGGACATAACTCATTGAATGTTGCAAACATACACAATGACATATAATTGTAGCTAATGACTGGCTTTTCGGCTTTAAGCAGAATAAGAGTCTTTCAGTATTCCTAAATTTATAGAAATTATAATTGAGTGTTGGGACACACTTCTAATTAGTAAAGTTGATATTTTACATATTGTAAAATGGATGTATGGCAAATTTATATATATGTATAATATTCGATAATGAAGATTGTGGATCACATGAAGAGCTAGTGATAATTAGTACTTTAGGTGGATTGAACACAAAGGGGCTTTTTACGATGTCAGTCGGAGTTGCCTCCCCCCGGCAGTGTCTCGATCAACTTCCAGTTGGCAGTTCCTTCGGCCTGATTACGATGTGACCAAACACTGTTGGTCAGATACTCACATTTCTCTATGGGAGTTTGTGCTATGTCCATAAACCATCCGTAATAAACGGTCCCATGAAGAAATGGGTGTGTGTGTGTAAAAGCCTGCACCCTGTGGCAGGCACCCCATGGTGCCTGCTACACAGTGCATGGATTTACAGGAAGGGCACCCTAGGTACCCCCTCGGCCACCAACCATAGGCCGCTGAGTCAAGAGGGCCCTGCTAGGGGCGCCCAAATTCACCTTCCGAGAGCCTTTCCATGTCGGAAAGGCCAGCATGGAAAGGCTGTGGGAAACCGACATCGTAATCCCAATGGCGGAAACGCCATCCATAGGGGAGTACGGTGTGGTTCCAACCTGCTGGAAGACACCGAGAGCAGGTCAGAGCAGCGTCGGAAGGACCGGAAGGTTCACGCTCCGATCGCCGACATTGTAATTTGGCACTTAGACTGCAAACCGACTGTGTTGGTTGGAAAGCCTCTAACCACAGTCGGGAAGCTTCCGACTAGCAGTCGGAGGCTTTCCCACCGACATCGTAATCAGCCCCAATGTGTCATCTGTTATGTCCAATGAGGTGGACTTTGAATGAAAATTTTAATGTCAAAAGGTAGAAGACAAATCATGTTGATTGGGAAGCATTTTGGGACTTAGCAGAGCCTCTGGGATGTTTATATAGTGTTCTCTGGATAATACTCATGTATTTAAATATTGTTGGAACCCCATTGATAGGCATTTAAAGGTGTCTTGTAAAGAAAAGTAAGAGCCTGGAAAGGGTTGGAGTATTTCAATGGTACTGAGTGTCTGGAATGTGGATGTTACAAAGATTTCTGGCTTTATGTAAAAGTTATGTTCCTGGCTGATGGAGATGTTATATGCAGAAAAGGTGCATCAGTGCTTATGGGAGCTGAAGACAACAGAAAGTTTAATTATTTGTATCTCAATTGATATTTTGGAGGAGATGAGCTTCAGTGTGTGGAATGTTATAGAATGCAGTTAGCCTTGAGTCAATTAGAGATTATCATTTGGTGGTTAAACATAAAGTGGGAATGCGAATAAGATTTGAGCTTGATTTCATAAGTGAGGCAAGAGAAGGAAGTGGAGAGAGACATGTAGCTTGAAATTATGTGAGGATCCACGGCCCAGATAAATGTCCAGACAAAGTTAATAGGAAAACAATGAATATCCAGAGACATACAGGGCCTCATTTACAGGGTTTGAGGTAGGGCAGTGCAGCAAGTCACCTTGCTGCGGTGCCCTACGTCAAAGTGAAGGGGCAGGAATGCACTGTATTTATCCACTTTGGTGCATTTCTGTTCTTGCCCCGCTCTTGGCACCGTTTAGGTAGCCTAGCACCAATGCAGGCATCCTTGCACCACAGTGCAAGGGTGCTTGTGTTGTTGGCAGCGTTGTTTTGTGCAGGAAGGGATACCTTCTGACACTAAAACAATCATGAAAGGTGTTTTCCTCTTTCTATGTGTGCTGTAGAATGAGGCACACCTGAAAAGAGGAATAAACAAGGAGAAATAGAGTGATTTTTCCATGTTACGCCTCACCTTGGGAGGCGTAAGGTTTTAGCACCTCCCCAGGTTTACATAGCTTTGTAAATCTGGGAAATAGCGAAAATCCATGGGTGTTGCAGGGAACACCCACTGCAACGCACATGGAATGCCTCCTGAAAACTAACGCTCCTGCAGTACAAGTGGCTCATACATATGGAAGGGGATGTAGCCTTATGGCTAGAGCGGTAGACCTCGAAGTTGGGGAACCGGGTTTGAGTCTTGGCAGGGACGCTCATAATCCTGTGATTCTGGGCCAATCACTTAGTCTCCTCATGCCTGACAAAAACAAATGTATCCATCTTTAACAAAACTGGTGCTCATGTAAAGCGCTCTGATACCTGATATCTTCGGGTTGAGTTCACACTAAATAAAACTCTAAAAAACGTAATATATATACATGAGCATATACAGTGAGCAACCGGAGAGACAGACATAGAGCAATTCTGTTGCATTTTCCATTGTCAGTGCAGCAGTACTAGATACTACACCAACATGTTTGGATAGTTGACTATTATATGCAATGAATAGATAACAGGAAGTGAGAGTTGAGGAAACATTATTTGGTGGGGTCGGATATGAGGACATTTGAGATGTGTTTGATCATCTATGTGAAAATGTTGGGAGGCAGACTGTAGTGAATTATGTTTGTTACTGGAGGAAAGGGACCAGATGAGCTGATACAAAATCTGCTACTAAATGGCTTTTGAGAAAAGTAAGTTGTGAATCTCAGTAGTAGGTGTAAGGAGAGGAGCAATCAATTGTTTGATGTTTTTAGCAAATGGAACCTGAAACAAACATCTAGATCAATGAAATGTTAAATAACTATATTGGATAAATAAATTGAAACACTAAGGGAACAATTAAAGGATTGCTAAAATCTGGTGGCCTTTTGTACCTAATGTAAGTTTACATCGTTAAAATCACTTCTGCTTGGTATCTGTACCAAATCCTTTTTTGTAACAGAACACAGACTCTTAAGTTTAATTTACTGTTTTGCTTGGTAGAATTTTCTTCTGCCTTGGTAGTGGATTTGGAATGGCACTACGCTTCCTCAGTTTGTAGGGAACAATAGAGGCTGGAGCCACATATAGTAATATTTCACGCAATGCAACACAGCAAGGGACATTGCTGTGGTGCGTTGCATGAAAGGTAATGTTAATATTGAGAATGTTGATGTATATATAAATAAGGATGTGCTTATCTATAAGAACGAAATTGTATCTCTTTTTTTACAAAACTGCCTGTTATGAAAGCCACGTCAACCTAGACTCAGAAATATGAGGTCAAGCAGGCCATGTAACCCAGGCGTGAGGTCACTGATTGACAGATCACAGTTGGCCGGCAGACAAATGTGCAAACAGGGAATCCCAGATCTATCCCACAGATAGGTGTAGCGACACCACAATGGCCCAGGGAGATTGGCCTCAATAAAGCACACAAGGCCAGAGGGTTACGCACAGTCCCAAAACACCATAAAGTCAGATGACACATGAAGTTAGGAACACATAGCTAATCAGGACAAAGCACACACTGTACACGCAGTGACCATGTGCACCCAATGTCGGACATCCGGACACGTAACCCACTGGCCACATGCTGTCCACGCAAGGTCGAGGCCTACCTGGATTCCTCATCAAAACATTAATTTCTGTCTCCAAAGACATCGGAACTGTTTTATTGCATCCAATAAACTGTATAGAATCCATAGCTGGCTGATTGTTAAATTGAGAGAATTCTCAGACCATATGCCTGTACCTGTTCTCCGGGCTGTACTGTTTAATTAAACTTACTGTTTCTGTTTTGACAAAAAGCTTATGTCTCTTGTTTCTTCAAGGTATTGTATGTTCAAACAACAGGAGAGAGCAGAAATGCTCCATATGCACTAAGACATTGAGCATTTCTGCTCTCTACTTGCGCTGGTGCACTGTGTGCTGCTTAGCACCAATGTAGGCACCCATACAGTATAGCACAAGAGTGTTATGGGCAGGATTAATTTTGTATAGTTTGGCAAACCTTCTTCCACAAAAACAATAAAAAAGGGCATGTCATCTTTCTATTTATTTTGCAGAATGAAAAAACACATAAAAAGAGGAAATAATAATTGCTGCGCGTTATGCCATCATTCGGAATGTGTACCAATTTGAAACAATCCCTGGTTTACAACATTTTGGGAATCTGGAATGACGTCACATTTATGTGTAGATGCACAGGAATATCCATACTCCACCTATGGAACGCCTCCCAACTTGAAATGTAATGTAAGCTTTGTTGCTTTACATTTCTCGACAAAACCACACAATGCAATGCTTTGATAATCTGAATTAAGGAATTTATATGTCTTGCATCACCTTGTGTGACGCAAGGGCAATGCAACTACTTAATTAATCTAAAATCTGTCCCATAATGACTTTTGGCAACCAGGGAGGTATTATGACCAGTGAGGTATTATGAGGTTATTTTAGGCCACCTAATCCCTATTCTTAGAATTAATTGGCTCATTACTTTGTCCAAGCATGTTTTGCCTTAAAATGGTAATAATTCATATGTACAGTTCCCCTTCTTCGATTTTGATCCTTTTGGTGTCTTTTAACTCGTTAAAGTTCCTCTGTTTTCCTTAATTGGTTTGATAATATGTTTGTGTTGATTTTCTAACTTTAAAATGTTAAGTGCTACTTTAACTTAAGGCACATTTGTCTAAAGAATTGCCTGCTGCTTGCGCCATTGCTATTAGTACTAGAGGAGGGTATCATAGAGAATTGTGTTGAGATCTAGCCACTGGATGTTTACTAGGTTGAGGAGGAGATTTTCCATTTAATCTAGGTGGGTTGTGGTGATTGTCTCTAACCTGACAACCTTTTTAAGGAAAACTGTCTGGTCAGAGGCTTATGACAGTGAAGGAATCAGAGACTCTTCAGGCATGCACCAAACACCTCAACTGCCTTCAGGGTGGGGAAACCATGGGCCCGATTCACAGAACCAACTTAAGACAAAATCCTAAACGTACTACCATTTTGGTATTCACAGAAGGCACTTACTCATTTCGGTATTCAGAGAAGGCACTTACTCATTTCGGTATTCACAGAAGTTAGGAGTCCTAACTTTAGGACTCCTAAATGCCTTCTGTGAATACCGAAAGGCTTAAAGTTAGGATTTTTCTCAGTTTAGGAGTAGTAAAGTTAGGACTCTTATGCCTGAGGATGGCACCCCGCACCCCACTTGTCAGGGGTGCTCCCTTGCTTGACCCCAGGAGCAATGAATAAAAAGGGGAGAGCTGCCCAACAACTTATATCTACTGCCTGAAACAGCAAGGAGAAGTACTGCGCTGCCTAAACCCTAATCAGCACCCAAAGGATTGCACTCTGAAGGACTGCACCTGCTGCACAATATGGAACTACAGCCCGAGGCCTTTGCCTGGCTTGACAAGGATTAAGGAGTGGACTCCCTGACAGCAACAGGTTATCAGAGCTCACCTGCACCATCTCTCCCAAGAAGTCCTCAGTCTGGAGTGTGTCCACTGGACTTTTAAGGACTTGGGGCCCGATGTAGGTAAATCTAATTTACCACTTCTAAAATACCGAATCATACCGATTCGGTATTTAAGAAGTGGTAAATTAGAGGGGGGAAATGTAGGTAATTCTGATTCGGTAAATACCGAATCTGTAAGATTCGATAATTACCGATTCTGTAAATACCGAATCGGTATCCCCCATTGATTCCTATGGGCCTTCAAGCCCATAGGAATCAATGTGGAATACCAAATCGGTATTTACCGATTCGGTAATTACCTATTCTTGCAAGGGTGCAGGGGGTGTCACTTTGACACCCTCTAGCACCCCAATTACAGGCTAGTGTGCCATGTGGCACACATACAAGCCCTAAGGGCATGTCTGTGTGTCACATGGCACAGGTGTGCATGCACAGATGTGCATGCACACCTGGATTCGGTATTTTACATCCCAATTGGATTGGGTGGTAAAATACCGACTCTTGAAGGCCTGTGGCACTCTTCAGAGTGCCACCTACATCTCTATTTACCGAATCTGTACATTTACCGATTCGGTATTTTGCCGAATCGGTAAATGTACAGAATCGGTAAAATTAAAGAATCTGTACTTATGTAGCCCCCTACATAAGAAAACCGTAATACTGGTCGGAAACGGACGAATTCGGCTGTTTCCGACCGGTATTAGGGCTCCTACATCGGGCCCTTGGACTGGTGCATTTTAGAAATTGTAGTCCTAATATCCAGATGACCATGTCAGACCATCTAGACCCTTAGATTGGGGTTTTGGGCACTTTGAACCCACACGGGGAACTTCAGGAAGAAGTTCCAGAAGTTTGGAGCAGCTTTTGTAAAAAGCTCCATAAATTGACCAGGTGCATTGTGGAGGTTGCAGTCCCAGACCCCAAGAGGCAAACCAGAACATGTGAACCTTGGACTGTTTCTGGGGACCACTTTCCTGCATCAAGAAACATTTCTGGAAGTAAGTGTAAAAGTGTTACATTAGGGGTGGCCTGAACTCTGGACTTTGTCCAGGTCCAGCACGACCGTTTTTTAACCCTTTGAGCGCTAATTGCTTCTAAGCGCTAGTGTTACTTGCAAACTGTAGAAACTCGCATCTCTGGTTCCCTACATTGGAGTTTTATAGTTTTGTTGTCTGTTTGTTCATAAAAATATAACCTATTTTATACATTAGTGTTAGATCTTTATTGGTTATTGTGTCTCACCTATCTAATGAATTGATGTTTTTTTAATGTTTTACACACCTGTCTCCTAAGGTAAGCATGCCTGCTCATTGCCAGCTACCAAGAGTTGAGCAAGAGAATCGTTTATTGAGACCTTGATTGAACCTTTTATTGTCTTTGTGGCCTTATCACTAGTCGTAGGCCTCTATTTATCACTACTAGTAAAACACTTTTCAGCACAATCCTTCACTGGAGTCCCAATTAATTTCACCACAGCCAACAATGAATGAGTAGAGACTAAGGGTGGGCTTAAAATCTGTTTCGCGGGCGAATTTGCGGATTTTCAGCGATTTGGCGATCAGCGAATCTCGCGAAATCGTGGTAAAATCCGCGAATCAGCGGGGACGAATTTTCAGCCAAGCAAGGGTTACAGCAGCAGGTGCAAAAGTTGAAATGAATTTCTTTGTAACCTTTTACAAAAGGGTTACAAACAAATTAACTTCAACTTGGACACCTGCTGCTAATTGCTTCCTGGCGCCTCGTTGCCTACTTGCAACTATTCTCTGACCCTGCTCTGACCCTTGAAGCAGGGTCAGAAAATAGTTACAAGTAGGCAACGAGGCACCAGGAATTAAACCTCATCAGGAAGCACTTACAGATATAAAAAACAGGAAGAAGGGAGAGGATGGCAAATACACCCATTTTGAGTTGTCAGGAGGGGTTAAACTAAAAGAGACCTTTACAGCACAATTTTCATATGCATTTTGCTAAAAATAAAAAGCTGTATGTTCTGTAGGGGCAACTCAGGAATCTGGCCCTTCAGAGATCCGGCCTCTCTTTCTTTCTCTCGTTCTCTCTCTCCCACTCTCTTTCCCTCTCTTTCTCTCTATCTATCTATCTATCTATCTATCTATCTATCTATCTATCTATCTATCTATCTATCTATCTATCTATCTATCTATCTATCTATCTATCTATCTATCTATCTCTCTCTCTCTCTCTCTCCCATAAACGACTGCATGGGTAACTTTGCTATGCAAGCGGCTCGCGAAGACGCAAAAATCCCCGCGAACATGCAAAAACCCCGCGAACACGCAAAAAACCCCACGAACACGCAAAAAAACAAAAATCCGCAAATTCGCACAAATTCGCGAATTTTGCGGATCGCGAATTCGCAAATCCGCAAATTCGCGGATCGCAAATTCGCAAAATTCGCCCATGCTTAGTAGAGACTACTTGGAAACATGGTGGGTGCCTCGTATATTATGGGGCTATTAAGACTAAGTAGTCTATGTCAGGATGGCAGATAACTTTATCTCCACTGGTAAACCAGGCCCTCTCTGCAGGGTCATCCCCGAACATGTTGCCTTCAATTTCTTTCTGAATTAGTTTTTCTGGGCCTTAGGTCTCTGTGCAATTTACCACTGCTAACCATTTCTAGAATGCCTGTGCTCACACCTCTAAACAGTGTCAGATTGCTTTACACCTGATTGGCATATTTAATTTATATATAAGTAGAGTGACATATTATATACCAAGGGCCTATAAATTAAAACCTACTAGTGGGCCTGCAGCACTTATTGTGCTACCCACATAAGTAGCACCGTAAAACATGCCTCAGTCCTGCCATTGCAGTCTGAATGCAGATTTACTGCCTGCCAATTTGACTTGCCAATATATCTCCCTTGCCAAGCCCTAAACTCCCCATGTATTTCAAAAGTCATCCGTAAGGTAGGCCTTAGGTAGCCCACAGGGCAGGGTGAATTTTAATTAGAAGTTTGGACATTCAATTTTATGTTTTACATGCCATGGTAGTGAAAAACTCCTAAATTTGTTTTGCACTGCTGTGAGGTCTACATGTCCCATAGGGTTGCCTTATTACATTTAACAAGTGCAAACTTTTGATTGGGACCAGGTAAGCATATCATGTTTTGCATCTATGAAATCGTAGTGAAAATACTCTTTAATGGTGAAGTTAGGTTTTAAATTACAGTTTTGAGATTTCCACTTCGAGATAGTTGGTATTTTAATACCACACAAACGTAGAAGTTTTGAGAAGTGAGCAATCTTATAACGCAGTATTGCAAAGCTGCAGAGCAAATGCAATACTGCAAGTCTCTTTTTTCCTTTTTTGACATTTGCTGTCCTGGGGAGGGGTAGGAGGTCCAGAATTGGCTTCTGTATGATCTTTGTTGTTGGCACCAGATGAGTGCATGACAGAAGGCAAAGCCTTGCATACTTCCACCGCTCGGACAATATAGATGACCAGATACTCATTCAGGTCCTGGTCTAGCCCCTGTCCAAAGACTCCCTGAGTATTTTAGATCTATCCTGGGCTTTAGAGGATGTACAGCTGTGGTGTAGTTCCTATATATCCTGTACAGGACCTGCACGTTTTGATAACATAAACTGTTGGATTGGTGGCAGACTGGTTCCGTGCACCACCACCGGATATGTTAGCCTGTATGTATTAGCTGCCTCACAGTACCACTAGAATCTCTTCTTATCGAGGAAAGAAAAGTTTCTGGCAACCTCAGAACATGACAACTCTGATCCCTACTACGAAAGTAAGAGGATGGTACAGTTCTACCATTTTGCACTAATCATGAATACATAAAAGTATATAAAACACATTATAAAAAGTGCATAATCCTACGATGCCTCCCTAACTAGATGTACCTGAGTGTACCTAGCATCTATGTAGGTGTTATGCCAAGAATTCTCTAGGATCTAATCAACCCCATTACCTGAGGAGCAGTCCACCATACTATCAGAAAAAAGCTGGTGACATATGGGCCATGCAATAGTGCAGAGACCTTTGAGATACTGGTTTGGATGGAGAAATCACACAGACCCCCAAATGCCTGTCGAAGTACCCTGGTGGCCATCACCCTAAATACATGGGACAGATTTGTTCACAACAAGATGTTGGTGATACACGCGTCTCCCTATACCACCATCCAACATAATCATACATTTACAACAGCCCTTGAGTGCCA
The DNA here is from genome assembly GCF_964263255.1 of Lissotriton vulgaris. Classification (NCBI taxonomy): domain Eukaryota; kingdom Metazoa; phylum Chordata; class Amphibia; order Caudata; family Salamandridae; genus Lissotriton; species Lissotriton vulgaris. The sequence continues at coordinate 1,024,601,739 of NC_141696.1, read as the reverse complement.
CCCTTTTCTTAAATGGGGAGTGGAAGGCTGCAAAATGATCCCAGGAATGCATGGCACACTGACACACACGAGCTTTCAACAATGTAAGGACATATATGACATTCCCAAAACCAAACTATTGCACTATATACAGATTAGGCATTAGGCTACTTAGCCACACATTTGAGTGGGGCCAGTAGAATGAAATCCCCATGTGAGAATACATTTCATAAAAATATTGGTGTGAGGGATACCATCTCAATACTTTACCAACTTCTGTTGACACATGAGACTCCTATAAGAGTGGAGACACAATAGAGAGTAGGTACAGAGACTAGAAATCGAAGAGACGCAAAAGAGATGGGACATATTGCAGTGGGACATACACAAGGCTGCCTCCTCCTCTGTGGGCGAGGAAGCAAAAGACACAAAATTGATGGACGGAATGCAAAACAAATCAAAACATTCACCCCCAGTCAAGAGATCTGAGTTAAATCCATCATTCTTTTGCTCACCATGCCATCCCAGCTTGGACCTGGTCATTTGCAAATCAGTCTTGACCCTGCGCCTTATGTGCATAGTTCAGCCCGAACAGCTAAGACAGGCCTTCCCTGTACCGGAAATAAGCTTCCTATGACCGGTTTTGGGGTTTCCCCCCTCTACAGCCAGGATAGCTTGAACCCAGTGGCATAGTGAGCCCAGGACCCACGTCTGGGCATACCCGATGCACTTAGAGCGAGGAAGGAAAAGACAGACAATTGAAAGCCCGAAACCGGGCCAAGGATGCTTGTTTCCAGTCCAGGGAGGACCTGGCCTGGCAGTTCGGGCTGCCCGGAGTACACCCACCGACCCAGACGCTGCAGCCCGCAACCTCAGAAGGTGGATCAACGACTGCGCTAACGCCCTTGCTCCGCTCAAGAAACCATCCAACAGCCAGACCAGCAAGAAAGCCACCTGGTTCACCGAAGAACTCCAGACATCTAAACGTACCTGCCGGAAACTGGAGAAGAAATGGCTCCACGAACAAACACAAGACAGCCACACAGCCCACAAGGACGCCACCCGCAGACCCCACCACCTCATCAGACTTGCCAAGAGATCCTCCTTCAAAGCCTGCCTGGACAACAACGCACACGACAGCAAAGAGCTCTTCAGCAACGTGAAGGAACTCTCCAACCCCGGCGCCAACGCCAATGACATCCCGCCCTCACAAGAACTCTGCGACTCGCTGGCCACCTTCTTCCACCGTAAGATCCCAGAGATACACGACAGCTTCAACAAAACGACTAACCCAACAATGCCAGTCTCCTTCTCACCCACGAAACCCACCCACATCAACTGCCTGACCTCTTGGACCGACGTCAACGACGACAAAACCCACAAGATCATGAACTCCATCCACTCAGGATCACCGTCAGGCCCCTGCCCTCACCACATATTCAACAAAGCTGACACAGCCATCGCACCCCAACTTCAGAAAGTGATCAACATCTCCTTTGAAACAGCCACATTCCCGGAAAGCTGGAAGCACACTGAGATCAACGCCCTTCTCAATAAATGGAAGGCGGACCCCAAGGACATCAAGAATATCCAGCCCATCTCCCTGCTCCCGTTCCTGGCGAAGGTCATCGAGAAAATTTTCAAAATGCAACTGACGCGGTACCTCGAGGACAACAACATCCTAGACCCGTCCCAGTCTGGATTCTGAAGAAACGACAGCTCGGAGACTGCATGAGGGGCCAACTGGACAACGGCAAAACATCAGCCCTCATCCTCCTGGACCTGTCAGCCACCTTTGACACAGTATGTCACCGCACACTTAAGACACGACTCCAAGAATCCAGCATCCAAGAGAAGGCCCTGGATTGGACCACGTCCTTCCTCTCTGGCAGAACCCAGAGCGTCCGCCTCCCCCCGTTCCGCTCCTCAGCCACCGACATCATCTGCGGCGTACCCCAGGGATCCTCCATCAGACCGACGCTGTTAAACATTTACATTGCCCCTCTCGCTCAAGTCGCCCGCCAGCACGACCTCAACATCATCTCCTACGCCACAACACCCAGCTCATCTTCTCCCTTGCCTAGGACCCGACACCGCCAAAACCAACCTCCCCGAGGGAATGACGGCCGTCGCTGAATGGATGAGGAACAGCCGACTGAAGCTGAATTCAGACAAGACGGAGATCCTCATCCTCGGGTCCACCCCCTCAGCCTGGGACGACTCCTGGTGGCCGACCACACTAGGAACAGCACCGACGCCCACTGACCACGCACGCAACTTCAGAATTATCCTCGACTCCTCCCTCTTCATGTTGAAGCAGGTCAAGGCCGTCTCCTCCTCTTGCTAAAACAACCTCCGCATGTTTCACATGATCTACAAGTGGATCCCCACCGAAACAAGACAGACGGTGACACAGGCCCTAATCAGCAGCAGACTGGACTACAGCAAAGCATTCCATGCAGGAATCCCGGCCAAACATCTCCGATGACTGCAACGCATCCAAAACTCTTCCGCCCTACTGATCCTCAACGTCCCTCACCGCAGCCACATCACCCCCCACCTGAGAGACCTGCACTGGCTCACCATTGACAAAAGGATCACCTTCAAGCTGGTCACCCAAGCACACAAAGAACTCCACAACACCGGTCCAGCCTACCTCAACTGCAGACTCAGCTTCTACACCCCCACCGGCTAGCTCTGCTCCGCAAGCTTCGCCCTTGCCGCCGTCCCCCGCATCCAACATACAACCTACCGGCGGAAGATCCTTCTCCTACTCCGCCGCCAAGACCTGGAACACTCTCCCCACTCACCTACGGCAGATCCAAGACCTGCTCACCTTCTGGAGGCTCCTCAAGACCTGGCTCTTTGACCAGTAGCGGCACCCCTCCCCCCCCCCCAGCTGCTTGAGACCCTCACGGGTAAGTAGCACGCTCTACAAGTATAATGATTGATTGATTGATTGATTTTTGCATTTGTCACCAGGACGGGTATGCCCAGACGTGGGTCCTGTGCTCTCCATGCTACTGGAGTCAAGCTATCCTGGCTGATAAGGGCTGAAAGCCCAAAGCCGGTCCTAGGATGCTTGTTTCCAGTCCAGGGAGGACCTGGCCTGGCTGTTCGGGCTGGACTATTCCCATTGGGCGCAGAGTCACAGACTGATTTGCATATGGCTGGGTCCAAACTAGAATGGCATGGTGAGCAAAAAACAATGGATTTAGGACCAGATCTCTGTACGGTGGTGAATGTATGACATTGTTCTGAATTCTGTCCATCAATTATTCTTTTTGCACCTCCTCTTTGGGGCAGGTAATCCACTATAAGGTATGATATAATGACACTACACCGCTCACAGGTTACACCACATGTATCACAATGCCTTGCCAGGGTGCTGGAGGGCTGTAGGTGTTGGATGATGTATTTTGCATTTGGTGGGGATGCCCAGTCTTTCAGCCATTTTGGGAGGAAGTGACAAAGCTTCCCCAGGAGGTCCTTAATTATTCAATACCCACTACACCAGTAGTGATGCTCCTTGGCCTTAAACCCCTTAACTCGACACAACTCTCGAAGCATGAGTGGTATATGTGCCTCCAATACCTTGGATCTGCAAAGCTGATGATAACGCACTACTGGAAAAAACTGACTGCTCTCCATTGGTGTTGTGGCACCAGAGAGGATGGGCCATTTTAGCAAAGGATCTCATGATTATCTGCATTCAAGGCTCCTATGTGACCTTCAAAGCAAAATGGAGGCATTCAGTCAAACACCTGAGTAGATTAACACCTTGACTAGATTTGCCCCCTCACTGGTGTTGGACCTTTTTCACTGACGTTTCAGGGGGAAATTGTTACGGCTGCACTGCTGCAGACACAGGAGTGGGCGAGTCCAGTCAGAACACACACAAATCTGGGATAGCAAGATGGGTCAAGCACACGTTGGGTAAACACAGAGGGAATTTTTCACATTCTGCAGTTGGAGGACAGCAGAAGGTGGGTGGGAGATGATTAGTGCATTAACAAACAGTACCCAGGGCAGAAGTAGCAGGCACTGTTTTTGGCTGTAGACATGGAGTGCTCTCTGAAATGTTCTCTGTCTGCAGCTTGTTACACGCTGAGCTTTAAATGTCAAATAAATGTTTCTGAACAAAAAAGGGCCAATGTTTGAAAGATTATGTACATAGATATGGGCAGTTAGGTAGGAGGCCAACAATGAGTTACAATCAATAATTAGACAACTGGTTATTAGGCTATTGTAGCCGATGGAGGAGTATCCAATTTAGAGGGACAGTCAAACCCCAAAAGGGGGTAAATTGTCCCTACCTATTAAGAATTTCTGTTTTTCCAGAATATAAAAGGAGATAACTTGTGGTCACCCTAGATTTCTTGTAGACATGTAAAAGAAAAAAATAGTTTGATCAGCACTGCTTAAGTCCACTGGGATCTGAATATCTGTGTTCTTTTGAATGCATACACCACAGTTTACTATTAAACCATAGGCTGTAATTAATAGTGTCAGAGAGGCCAAGTAGGCATTGAACAGTAGAGGGAAAGGGTAGCATGTTGATTGACATAAGAACTTGCTGTGTCCACCACCCCAAAAAATATGTTATCCAGGTCAGAAGCATACTCTCTACCCCCTGTAATTGCTCCAAAATGTCCAGAGTTGTTTTTTTAAGTGGGTTATTCGTAAGGGTAAGTATGCACCTACCACTAGCAATAAGGCCACTAACACAGTGTAAGGTCCAGCAAGGGTCAAAATAAATGAGCTCCTTGCTCAATCCTTGGTAGCTGGCAGAGATCAGTCAGGCCTAACTTAGGAGACAGGAGTGCAAAACATTTAAAAACACCAAATAAGTAAGATGCCAAACACAATAAAAATCACACACCAATTTAGAAACATAGGTTGTATTTTTATGAACAAATAGATATAAAAACGACAAAAATCCTATATAAGGAACAGGAGAAATACATTTGTGAAGAATGCACACTTTCTAGTGCCTAAAAGCCTGCAGCACCATTTTGGGACATCTGGTCAAAATTTTACCTTGACACTTACACACTTTTCTGGAGCTTTTTCTTCCAGTGTTGATCAACCCTTCACAGCAGGCCTGATTTGGTGAGGGTTCGCCAACTTATCTTTCTGCAAGGCCCTGGTGAAATCCTGGAAGTCTGGAGCTCTGAAACTTTCAGCAGGACAAACCTGCAATCCTGGCCAGGGCCCGATTGAAGGTAGTCAGCTTGACTCCAGATACTGGGTTGGTCCCCTCCAGGAGCTTTTTCACAAAAGGTCTTCAAAATTCTCCAAATGTCAGGAGGTACTTCCTGAAGGTATACTTGTAGGTTCCAAGTGACCCAAAACACCAATCCAAAGATGTATAATCTCCTAGATGGCTGTTGGGATGTCTGGATTGCAATTCCTACAATGCACCTGGCCAAATCCTTTAAAGTCCAATGAACGCACGCCAGGATGGGGAATCTTGGTGGAGATGATACAGGTGGGCTCTCTTAACCTGTAGTTTGCAGGGAGTCCACTCCTTAATCCTTCTTGAAGCAATTCACAGTACACAGGGCTGTAGTAGTGGAGAAGTGTGGCTCAGGGGTTAGAGGCGGCAGACCCGGAAGCTGAGATCGGCCCTGGACCAGGGTTCAATTCCCCGCCTCGGCGGGTCTTGGGCTAAAAATTCCACGGTCTCGATAATTCTCGCTCCGGTGCCTTCTCGACTCACGGGTTCACGCTCTGCGACTCTGGGCAATAGCTTGCTTAATCTCCACAACGGCCCCTCGCGGCGGGATGCCTGGCTTTCACCTTGTGGATTCCCTGCCGGGGCCTCTCACAGGGGAATACCAGGACGGGTTCCCTAGGCAAGCGCCAGGATGCCCTTTGTGGTGACAGGTCGCGCTATATAAGTATACCTACATTTACATTACATTTACATTTAGTACCAGATTGTGCAGCAGGTGCAGTCAGTCAAAGTCCAGGTCTTTGAGTGCAAATCCAGATTCCAGTAGGGCATTCTTTCTTCTCTGTGTAATTTCAGGCAGCAGATCAGAGAGATTATGCAGCTCTCACATATTTATTCAGTGTTCTGGGGTAACAAGCAATGGGGCACCTCTGTCCAAAGAGAAGCTGGGTGCCGCCCAAAAGCCTGACCACATTCTCTAAAGTGTTGCATCTTTTTGTCCCACAAAGCACTGCACTTTCAAAATCCACCATGGATGATTTATCTCCAGAGGAAGAAGAGCTGGTTAAATCAACACACATTGTGGCTCGTATACATTAGCTCTGATCCTCCTGACCTCCACAAATTCCTGTCATAATCCTGCCAACTGGCTGGGATACAGGATGTGGGGTAGGTACGTCCGGCATGCCTTACTAGTCTGATCTCTCTTTCAGATTAGTTTGATTTACCTAGGCCCTTCTTTATGACCTATCCTCTGCAGCTGCAGAGCTCTCTCCATCAGATAACCCCTGCTCTATGCAGCCACTGATTACCTCATCAAGGCATCCTGGCTAAGCCGGGTAAGGCTGACCAATCAGCAGAGACTACTAGAAGGCTGGATTTTGAATTACATTAAAGAGAGTTCTTTTACGTCTTTTTTGTACTGGTTATGATGAATGTATTTTTCATTGGCCAACCATTAAGTCTTTCAATTATATTTGTTAGCCCTTTCCTAGTGATAGTTATGATTTAATAACCTATTTCACTGTTAGCCTAAGGAGCTAAGTACCCACAATGGGGAAAAATTAAATGGGCAGTTTTTCCCCCACCAGGCCATAATGAACATATTTTATACTTATGTTTATGTGAACATCAGAAGCTCCCCAAACCTGCACACATTCAGGAAGGACCTCAAGACCTGGCTCTTCGACTGAACCGGAGCTGCCCAGGCGCCTTGAGGCACTCACGGGTGAGTAGTGCGCTCAACAAACCCCTGATTGTTTGATTGATTGATTGATAAGGTCCCTGCTTATTGTTACATGGTCCCCTACCCTTGGGACAACTAAGGGAGACTTTCTGGCTGGCTAATATGTAAAAATAAGGAATAGCACTAAAGTCTAATTTGAATACAATTTACTTTTAGTGACAGTCTGCAAAGCATCCAAAAAACACAGTTGATGGACAGAATGCAGAACAATGTCTTACATTCACCCCAGTACAAAGATCTGGGCCTAAATCCATCGTTTTTTTGTACTCCACACCACCCTAGATCAGACAATGGCTATATGCAAATCAGCCTTGACCCTGTGCCTCATGGGAACAGTCCAGCCCGAACTACCAAGCCAGGTCTTTCCTAGACCAGAATCAAGCTTCCAAGGACCGGATTCTGGCTATCAGCCTTCTTCAGCCTGGATAGCTTGATTCCAGTGATGTGGAGAGCCTGGGACTCACGTCTGAGCATACCCAGCCCACTCGGGGTGAAAATTGCAAAAAACACAGTTGATGGACAGAATGCAGAACAATGTCTTACATTCACCCCAGTACAAAGATCTGGGCCTAAATCCATCGTTTTTTTGCACTCCACACCACCCTAGGTCAGACAATACAAAGATCTGGGCCTAAATCCATCGTTCTTTTGCACTCCACACCACCCTAGGTCAGACAATGGCTATATGCAAATCAGCCTTGACCCTGTGCCTCATGGGAACAGTCCAGCCCGAACTACAAAGCCATGTCTTTCTGAGACCAGAATCAAGCATCCAATGACCGGTTTCTGGCTATCAGCCTTCTTCAGCCTGGAAAGCTTGATTCCAGTGATGTGGAGAGCCTGGGACTCATGTCTGAGCATACCCAGCCCACTCGGGGTGAAAATTGCAAAAAACACAGTTTGATGGACACAATGCAGAACAATGTTTACATTCACCCCAGTACAAAGATCTGGGCCTAAATCCATCGTTTTTTTGCACTCCACACCACCCTAGGTCAGACAATGGCTATATGCAAATCAGCCTTGACCCTGTGCCTCATGGGAACAGTCCAGCCCGAACTACCAAGCCATGTCTTTCCTAGACCAGAATCAAGCATCCAAGGACTGGTTTCTGGCTATCAGCCTTCTTCAGCCTGGATAGCTTGATTCCAGTGATGTGGAGAGCCTGGGACTCACGTCTGAGCATACCCAGACCACTCGGTGAAAATTGCAAAAAACACAGTTGATGGATAGAATGCAGAACAATGTCTTACATTCACCCCAGTACAAAGATCTGGGCCTAAATCCATCGTTTTCTTGCACTCCACACCACCCTAGGTCAGACAATGGCTATATGCAAATCAGCCTTGACCCTGTGCCTCATGGGAACAGTCCAGCCCGAACTACCAAGCCCTGTTTTTCCTAGAGTCTGCAAAGCATGGCACTCAGCAATGACAGCAGACACTCAGCAGTGCACACATGCAAGTGCAGGAAATCTCGAAGGCCTCTAAACTTCCATGCCCTATGATGTACTAGGGACTTATAGGTAGTTTGAACCCCCAAGGTCTATTATATACTAGGGAATTATATGGTCTATCAATTCTCAAGGTGAGAATTTACTTTTGAAGACAGGCTGCAAGGCAGGGCTGCCATTAAAAGGACAGCAAGCACACAGCAGCGCACACATGCATGGGCAGAACATCTGCTGGTCCTCTGAACCTCCATGCCCTATTATCTACTAGGGACTTATATGGTCTGGCATTGCCAATTGTAAGTGTACCTATTACCTGAACCTTTTTAAACATAGCACTGGCCCTGGGCCTGGTTAGCAGAGCCCAGGTACAGTCAGATTTAGTTGCCACCAGTATCATTCAGCAACCAATGGGGGTGAACAGGGCAAAAGGATGACTCTCTAACACTATGGTATCAAATGCTGCTGTGTCATTTTATATAATAAGAGCAGCTGATCATTTTTGATCCCAGTTGTGGAAATGGTATCTAATCCACTTTTTTTCAATCTTGGTCACACAAAAGCTGTCTTGGGGGTGCATTCACCTTTTAAAGAAATTCATTGTGTAGGTATTACATGTCAAAAGGTAATTTATCAGTTCTCGTAGAGACCAAAGTAGGAAGAATACCTAGTTGGTTGCTTGAAGGCGGCAGCATTGGTACAGTCATTGTAACCTCATTGGTGGCACAAGAAGAAACATTTTGGCCCGATTCACAAAGGTAACATGTGTAGAAAGTTATAAAATGCGGAATCTTAGCACTCGACTCCAAATATCCACACTGCCATGTGCAGTGCAGAGATTCTGCCCCGCGTGCAGAGTCTCCGCCCAAGTGCAGTGATTCTGCACTCGTAGCTTTACTACAGGTAAGTTATCTTTGTGAATCAGGCCCTTAATTTCTGGATTTTACACTGGCGTAAAATGGAAGCACAGTTGCTAGATTGTTTGATAGAATTAAATAGGAAACCAACTTTATTTTGAATTGCAGATCTATAATTTCTTGGAGGTAAAAAAGTGCTATAGAATCACAATGACCCTGGGAGGAGAAGTCTCCATAATGGTATTGGGTAGCAGCAGAGTAATTCATAGTAAAACAAAGAATTCATGAGTAGAGGTTTCTGCACTGCTAGTACTAATTTGGTATTGTTGCCATTTAGCATTCAAGATATTTGTTTTTAGTCACTGCAGGTGAATTATACAGGCTGATTTACATTATTCTGATTTTGTCATATACTATCTCTCTCCTACTGCCTGCTTTTGTTGTTGTTATGCTTTAACATATCTTTAGGCAGCCTAGGTTTGAAATCTATAATCCTTTCCATCCTGAGATACAATGTTTTCGGTACAATATACATATTTTGGTTATATTGAAGAAGTGGGTTGATGGAGTAGCAGGCATATCACCCATACCTCTGATTTAAAGTATGCTTGAAGTAACTCGTATTGTTTGAGTGATTTAAAATGCCTTGCTTTTATGACGGTTTCCTTCACAGTATTTGGAATACTCTGGTTAGATGGAGGTGTTTCAATGTAAGAAAATGGTGCAGGATCCGACCATAATAGTAGAGGTGTTGTTTGATTTGGGGCTGAAAATTAAAATCATGTAGCACCCAGCCTACTGCCAGTTTAACAAATGACCAGCTTCCTGGGTAGAACAACCTATGCATTGAATAAATCCACTGGCATTACAAATAACTAATTTTCTGGCAAATAGAGTACACCTAGCCCCACGTTAAAATAACTTAAAATTAGGATATATTTCCCTAAAAACTGTAGGATGTTACAAACTTCACGGAATTCTGGCAACAGGGTTTTATAAGGAGGAGGATGGTAAACAGGGGGCAATAATATAGGTACAATCCACTCAAGCATTACACTTTAATATTAGAGATTGCACTGTACGGTGCCCCCACCCACAAACAATGGTACCTGCAGTAAAACCCCACAGGTACCATGCAATTACAACTTAGTACCACTGAATAGAGATTAGCCAACCAGACCAGGATTTTCTAGGCCAAATTGCAGATGGAATGCTTAGCTGCATGTGGATCAATCAGTCAGTAAATGAATGGGGAGGTGTTGCTAGTCTAGCATTGAGGGTAGGGCTGGAATAGTGTCAGTGGGCATAGCATGCTGTGTGCTCGCAGTTCGGGCTGGACTGTTCCCATGAGGCACAGGGTCAGACTGATTTGCATATAGCCATGTCTGAACTGGGGTGGCAGAGTGGGCTAAAGAACGGTGATAGATTAAACCCAGATCTTTTGACTGGGTGTGAGTGTTTGATTGATTCAGATGCTCCGTCCATCACCACCCCCTTTTGTACCGCTTTTGGCCGCCATAAGTGTGGCAGGGTATGCTCAGACATGAGTCCCTTGCTCACTTTGCCACTGGATTCAAGCAAGCCGGGCTGAAGACGGTTCGAATGCCAGAAACTGGTCCTCGGAAACTTGTTTCCAGTCCAGGGAAGACATGGCTTGGCAGTTCAGGCTGGACTGTTCCCATGAGGCCCAGGGTCAGACTGATTTGCATATAGCCATGTCTGAACTGGGGTGGCAGAGTGGGCTAAAGAACGGTGATGGATGAAACCCAGATCTTTTGACTGGGTGTGAGTGTTTGATTGAATCAGATGCTCCGTCCATCACCACACCCTTTTGTACCGTGTGCTCGCAGACGAGCATGATAAGCATTCATTCACCTTCTGATGTTGGAGGGGTCTGACAGGGCTGGATCCTGGTGGTAATTGAAGCGTAAACCACATGTAATTTTACTGGCCACATTTTCCAGCTGGAAAAACCGGGCTCTGTTTTTTACACCAATCCAGCTGTACCTGGGTGGGACGGTATTCCACACAGGGATACTACTTTACCTGACCTCTTTATTCAGGCCCCAGGTTTATGAATACTAAGATGAGTTGGAAAGACAAATCCATACACATGAATGGATTTCAATGCACATTTGCCTCACTGTTACATTTCTTTTAAGAATGCCTCTTACGAATAGCCTTATAAGAAGGCAGAAGCATTGTATTCATAGTACTAAGGCGTTCTCAGCAAACCATGGTTCCTTAATAGCCATCATATACAGACCTAATTTTAGAAATAAAATATGATGAGAAGGGTCACTAGGCATCTGGCTTTAACCAATGTGATCTGCTAACTACTGTTAGTGTTAGCCAGCTTGCTTTGATTAGGAGAAAGCAGAGTGATAACTCATATTGTGCATGCTCTATGAAGAGTTTACAGCTAGTTTAAAACTATGGGATCTGACACACTTCAAGCTTTCACAATCTCTGACAGCCTCAAAGATCTCCCTAGAATCTACAATTTAGAGATACCCAGGCAATGGACTCCCAAGAAGCTTTGCATGAAAGTGTTAACAAGGCTTGAGCCAAAAGGGCCAAGCAGCTGCCAAACTGGGCCTGGTGTTAGTTGGAGGACAGGACAACATGCACTACATGGACTTGAAGAATATGGTAGAGCTATTAACATTGAGGAGCATATTTATGACTTATAGTGGTGCAGGGCAGCACAGCAAGTCACCTTCATTTAAACATATGACGCATTCCTGTCCTTTCCCCCTTTGCTGGTGCACAATGGTGGGTTGCCTTGCGCCAACATAGGTATCCATCCACCATGAGGCAAGTGTGCCTGTGCTGCATACAGGCTTGTTTTTCTGCAGCAAGAGGGGCCTTTCAGCACAAAAACAATCGTTAGGGGCATATCCCTCTCTCTATGTGTGCTGCAGAACACAGTACAGATAGAAAGAGGTAGAAACGAGGAGAAATAAAGATATTTCTCCTCATAATGCCTCCCCTGGGGAGGTGTATCTTTTTAGTATATTCCCAGCTTTACTAGATTTCGTAAATCTGGAAATACATCAAAAGCCATGAGAGTTGCGTGTGAATACCAAGACAACGCCTATGGAATGCCTCCTTTGCGCAGAGCAATGCAGTGCAGATCTTTGTGCGGTTTTGCATTACTCCAGATTTGTGAAGCCATTCAAGTCCACGCGAAGTGACCTTGAGTGCTTTCAAAAATCGGGCTTAAGGTTTGCATTGCTCTTGCACACCTTGCGTGGTGGAAGAGGGATGCAAACTGGGTCCTAAATATGGCCTAGGGGAGCAAAGATGAACAATTGCTTTCATTTTTCATTCATATGCCTCAAAGTGTGTGGATTTCCGACCTTACTATGTATTGTCATTTAAACATTCATAATAATAGCTGTTAATGTGGGCACGATGAATGTGGTATAGTGAAAACTTTTAAAATAGAATTGTTTTGATAAATTTAACAGGGCAATCGTATGGGTGAATTTCCACATAAACAAAACAACCTAATAAATTACAAGTGAATTTATAACAATAATGGTAAAAATGATGACGTGGTAATTCTAATAAAATAACGAGAAAATCAATGATAAGGAAGTTGGATGTATAAGTTGCTCGTTAACTGCATCGTATGTCTGCTTTTCCCTGTTTCTTGAAGACAGACTCTCGACTCAACCATTCACGAGAAGTTAACGAACCTAGGGGCACATTACCAACGAGTAGCGATATTTATCGCTAACTAGGCTTAGCAACGATTTTTTTATCCCTAAGCATCGCCGGACATTATCGCTGAGATAACGTGCTATTAGCAACGTTTATCTCCATAGCGATAATTTTTCTGGCGATAGCGTGAATATCGCTGAGAATACCGCGATATTCACGCATTAGCGACAAAATGCTCTTAGCCATGTTATCCACCTCCCATTGGATAACATGGCTAAGAACTGGTCTGAGCAGGCGTTAGTTTTTGGCGATAGCGGGAATATTTTCATTGCTACGCCCGCCTTCCTAATAGGCGATAGCGACTGCTTTCAGTCGCTAACAGGTTGGGTACGCCTACTTTGCATGTCATTAGCGATAAATATCGCTGACATGCAAAGCGGACCCCAAACCGCTCGCTATCGACTAAAAGCTGTCGCTAACATTAGTTAGCGACAGCTTGCTAATATAGCGATTGAATTATCGCAGCTTAGCGGCCAAAAACGGCCGCTAAACCGGCGATAATTGCCTATCGCCCCCCTTGGTTATATGCCCCTTAAGGTTATAGCAGCTGATAGTTGCGTATGTCAAAATCGCTAGATATGGGACGGCGGTCATAAACAATATGTAGGTGAAATAAGAAAGCATGGTATCAACTAAAATAAAAATAACATTTTAATTTGCTTGATTCACTGATTCAAATGGACTGTATTGTACATAGTGTAAATTAGTTTTCTATGTGTTTTTTTCAACTAGGCATATAGTTTACCCAACATTTAATTTCATAACAGATTGCATGCTGTTAAAATAGCAATAAATGTTTATATTCTCATCATCTCTGCTGACCTGAAATCAGTGACATTTGATTTTTGTTTAAAAAACATCAGGATATTAGGAACAAAAATTCAGTTATGTGTTGCCTTCTTAATAAATATATTTAGCAATGCTTAAGCTTACCCTTTGAATTTTATGAGTGTTTTGTTTACGCTACAGTTTGCTGTTCCTGGATTTTTTTTATGTAAGAATTACTCTGACGGTAGCCTTAGCAACGAAGGAGTCTTATAGTATTGAATGGGTTGCCAGTGGAGGCAAGGGTACAAATACTCGCACAGCTCACTTTAGAATACACATGGCAATTCTTTTGGCTAACTTTTCATTTTCTTTACTTCAGTGTGCTTGACGTTTGTGTTATTAATTGTTGAACGCAGAATTACAATGCAATTTCACAAAAATAGATATTGTGGCAGACCTATTGTAGTCATTATACAATATAATACCAAATCAGTCGTGGAAAGGTACCTGAGTGGCACATTGTGATATAAAAATGAAGCTCGCGGTAGCCTTGGCACAGACATATTTATTGTAGCATTGTACAGACTTGCCAGTGTATGCTTAAGTGCAAGTGATCACACAGCTGATATGTATTCATATGTTGTTGGTTCAACAGTTATTTTAATAGTTTGAACATGCATGCATGATGTTCGTGTGTTTTTGTTCTTTTAAAGCAAATTGCAATGGAATGTTACGAATTCTGACATTGTCAAAAATATGTTGTCACCATTTATATGATCTTAAATCAGGCATGTGAAGGGCAAATTCTTTAGGTGATGGACAAACAAATATGATTACCTCCATACCCTATGAGAACACTTCCAGGATGTGGGGCTCAGATGGTAACAATAAGAGATATTTACTTCTGGTGTGACACATCTAATATCAGTCAACAACTACTAGAAAATAAAAAAAATATTTTGCTTCTGATGTTTTACACAATATTGTACATAAATATCAGAGGGCACTGACAATGGTACACAGTTATCACTGCAATATTTACTGTGAGTGGGAAGACGGTCTGAACTGCTCCATGGGAAAAGGTATTTTATGCTATGGTATGCAAGTTAGGACATTAGCCCTCCTGGGTGACAGGTGGATAAAGGCCTGGTACTTCTCTCTTGAGCCACATCCACACCAAGAGAACATGAGGTGCGAAATTATAACTTTCTGATTGTTTCCATTCCTGTGCATAAATATATGTCTTTTCTGTTCTTTGTCAGGCTTGGCCACCAAATGCCAGCAGAAGGCAGGGGCAATGCCACTCCTGGAGGTGTATCATCCTGAAAGGTCCCCCGAATGAGATCACACTGACTCTAGCCAGGACCAGCTAATATTGATGTATTCTTTGTTTTTCACACCTGGAGCACACACGTGTCTTGTCTTGATGAAGGTGGACAACAACACCACTGGTACAACAACACCACTGGTGATAAAGAGGTGGTACTCCATTCGCTATGATTGCTGGCAAACTGATCTTTACTGGAGGGGATTCTCAGGTCCAAATAGAAACCCACCATTCAAACAAAGAATAGAGCCTGCCCTGTGTTGCAGTGGTAATCAGGGGTGGGGATTGGAAACACAACTGTCTTTGGTTAGAAATATTGGCCTTGCACCAAATCCCTTGTGGCACTTTGGATCTACACATAAGGCCCTAGCCAGAAATGGTGTTATTAATTTATAAAGAAGCTACCTCTGCCAACCCAAAAAACCCTCTCTGGGTAGGTCAAAACACAGTTCTGAGAGACTTTCTGCTTAACCTCTGACACAGGCATGAGGCAATCCCCAGAAAAGTGTGTGACATTCATATAGTATCAACAATTTTAAAGGAAAATTCAAAAAACAATAACATTTCCAAAATATCAAACCAATTTAGAAAAACAGAGAAAAGTTAATCAGCAAAAAGACACCAAGATCATCAAAATTTCTTGAAGAGAACTGGAGATGTGAATAGTTGAAATGTTAAGGCAAAACTCACAAAGGAAGAGTAAAGCACTAATCAAAAGTCACTATTCATGATTGACTTGGACCTAGGTGCAACTTCAAGTCAACTATAAATGAGAGGAGGTTAGAATATGTACTTTCTGACTTTGTATAGATGTCAAAATCTTTCTATAGGGCAAGGTCCAAGATTGTGGTCGCTAAAGTTCTTTGAAAATATGCATTTTCACTGAACTCTTGATAAAGATGTTGGTTTTGGCATCAAAGGCTTTGAGTGAGGCAAACCTGGGTCTCCTAGCCGCTAAAATGGCTTTGCCGGTCAGATGGGTTTGCAGCCTTTTCCCATTCCAAAGATTTATCTTTGAACTTTTTCACTTATTTGAAACTCAAGAGCATCCAGTGGGGCGAGAATGGAAGCCTTTGCAATTTAGGGCTACACGAGTCTGTATTCTTTCACCATGAGGTCCGGTTGAACCAGTTTTCAGCTCGGCAAAAAGCTCTCAGCGGGACAAACTTGAATTTCTGGTTGCTTAAGTGCATCCTCCATGGGCATATTTCAACACCATGTCCCTTGTCCTCAGGAATTCGAAAAAAATGACCAAGTCACCACTCTTTCAAAGTTCTAAGAATGCCTTTTCTGGTCAGTCATGCAGCCACAGGCTTCTCAGGACAGGATTTCAAGCACCAGGGCCCAGATTTACAAAGGGCTTGCATTGACCTTGCATAATTCAATGTGACAAAGGGGCAACACAAGCCCTGAGGAAAGATTTACTATGCCACACAGAGCCATCTTGCATGGCATAGTAAATCTGTAGTAACGCAGGGCAGCACAAGCTGACATATCCAAGCACACAGTCTTGTATGCACTATCATACACAGACAAACTCTAACACACCCAAGTACACACTGATACATACACTAAAAGACATATGCCGCACTCAAGCATAGAGGAACACGCCCAGTCACAAACTGATACATACACTGATACACCCAGATAGACACTGTTATACACACTAATACACCTAGACACACACTCATACATACAGTAACACACCTAGATATGCACTAATAATTGCACTAAGACACCCAGGTACACACTAATGCATCCCCTGAAACACCCAGGGACACACTCATTCACAAATTAACTCACCTAGGCACACACTTATCCATACACTGACAAACCCAGGCACAGATTTTTACATGCAGTGACTATCTCAGGCACACAGTCATACATACACTAACACAACCAGGCACACAATAATACCTTCACAAACACACCAAAGTCCATTCTCATGTATACACTAATACATTCATCAATACACTCATAGATGCACTGATGCACCCAGACACACTCATTTGTACACTAATACAACCATGTACTCACTATTACACACAGTGAAATATAGAGGCGCAAAATAGTAAGGAGTCATGCATAGCATAGCTCTTTATGGAAAATATGGTGGTTCTAACAAGAACATTTTTATATTTTATCTTTTTTTCAGAACCACCTTTTTAAAAAAAGAACTATATTGAATGCAAAAAAAATTGCAAAACAGCACATTGTATGCTAAACAGTTGCATACAGAAAAATAGTACTGTTTTTGAACAGTATTAAAAAAAAGAATAATGATTAATCTTCACTTTCTTTAACATGGTTATGATGTAATTGGTTTTCTTTACAACACGCTCTCGATTTGCCCCAGTGAATAACCATGGGTTTTAACTCACTGCAGGTGTGATGGAATACTCCGATTTACTATTTTTCCGATCATCTGGGGATGATGGACAATCTGGATGTGTTTCTTGTTTCATCGTGTTTTTTTTTGGGGGGTGGGGTATTTGGGGGGAGGGTATGGTTGTTCCAAGTCCACTGAGTACTACTGGGGGGGCCCAGAGCCTTGTGCGCGCCTGCCTTAGAGGAGCGAGGTAAGCCTTGCCCACTTCCTTCGCGGACAAGTTTGTCCCATGAGCATTTTGTGATCGTAAGTATGTGGATGCCAGACAAAAACTTGAAGTCCTTACGTTAAATGTGAGGGGATTAAACAACCGGGTGAAATGCAGGGCGGTCCTTTCTTTACTAGAGCATTCTAAGGTGGATGTCTGCCTCCTGCAGGAGACACACTTATTGCAGAGGGATTGCCACCGCCTCAGATCCCGTAGCTTCCCATTCCAGTTTTTCTCATCAGCTGCCACAAAAACTCAGGGGTTGCAATCCTGGTGGCCAGAGATTTCGGTGTAAGGTGTTGCATAAGGTGGTAGAGATAAAGGGGAGGCTGTTGACGTATAGGTTCTCCTTGGGCTCCTCACTGTTTACCATAGGCTCTGTATACGCTCCTAATGAGGGTCAGGAGACATTTTTCCATCTTGCAATTAGTGAAGCTTCTAATACGATGGACCGCCATGTCTTGTTGGGAGGAGATCTCAACCTGGTTTTTGACAATACTCTGGACAGGTCATGTCAGCTACCTCCCAATCCGGCGCTCTCACTATGGAAGGGTTGGCCCGTCTGCTGGAGGTGGGTTTGGTGGATCTGTGGCGTAGTTTTCATCCCGGGAGCAGTGAATACTCCTACTACTCAAATGCACATAAAACGTATGCACGCTTGGATTATTTGCTTGCCTCCCCCTCACTTCAGGCACTCACTACTGCTGTGGATATAGGGGCTGCATCTCTTTCAGATCATGCATCTGTGACCGTTGTGTTTTCCCTTCCGCCTGTTTCACGTGTGACGCAGCACTGGCCATTGCGGGAAACGCTGTTACACAGTAAAGAAGTGGTTGCACGACTTCAGTGGGTTATAACCGATTATCTTACACACAATAGTAACACAGACACCGCGCTGGCGACACAATGGGCAGCATTAAAAGTAGTATTACGGATTGAGCTTATTGCAATTTCTGCAGCTAATAATGTTGAGTGCGAGCGCAAGAGGGAGAAACTCACACAGCAAACGCGCAAGCTGGAGCAAATGCGCCAACAAACAGGGGCCCCTCAGGTCTGGAGACAACTTAAGGCCGCACGGCAACAGTTGGCGGAACTGGATCAGGACCGGACAGAATACGCGGCCCTACGGCTGAAACACGCATATTACACTGGTGGGGATCGGTGTGGACGAGACACAACAGCGTCAGATGGTGCAAGAGATTCGTACACAAGGGGGTGGGCAAGTCACGGAGGACTCTGATATTGCCGCTGCCTTTAGCGAGGCATCGAGACATCTGCTGGGGAATCTTTTGTTGCTTCTGTCCCACTTTCACAAAAGAGCAAGCAGACCTCTTAGAGCATGACATTAGGTCAGAGGAAGTCATCACAGCTATTTCCTGTCTTAAGCTGGCGAAAGCACCAGGGCCTGCTGGCTTCCCTGCGAGCTTCTATAAAACGTTCTGAGTGCAAGTTGCCCCCCTTCGAACGACCCTCTGTAACTGCTTCTCAGAAACTGGTGCGATCCCTAGGGACCTTCTGGACGCTACTATTACTGTCATTCCCAAACCGAGGAAGGAACGAGCACAATGTGGGGCATATCGCCCTATATCTCTTCTTAATGTTGATCTCAAACTCTATACGGGCATTCTAGTGGCACGGCTCGCACCCCTTATGAGTGGCCTGATAGACCCAGATCAAGCCAGGTTTATCCCTGAACGCCAAACCTCTGACAATACCAAGAGGGCCCTGCACTTAGTGGAGAAAGCCACACATACGATCGGGGAATTTATGTTGTTGGCAATTGATGCTGAAAATGCATTCGATTGGGTCCACTGGCCCTATTTGGAGCAGGTTCTGGAAAGAGCGGGAATGGGGGAGAAGTTCCGTACCTATGTTATGAACTGCTATAAATTTCCAACAGCGACGGTCCAAGTTAATGGCTGCACTTCCCCCTGGTTCGCTATTGAGCAGGGAACGAGGCAGGGGTGCCCGGTTGTCACCCCTGCTTTTCGCCCTATACATGGAACCGTTGGTGCAGAGGTTGCAGCTTAATCAAAATGTGCAGGGAATCAAATTTGGTGGGTATGTGCACACTATAAGCCTTTATGCCGATGATGTGCTACTCTCTTTGTCTCACCCGAGAGAGTTGCTGCCAGCGTGTCTTGAGTACTTAGAATCTTTTGCACAGGCGGCAGGCTTTAAGGTTAACATGAGCAAGACCATGGCCTTGGACCTGTCATTGGAAGGGCCCACACAGGAGTTTTTGCAGGGTTCATTCCCTTTCCAGTGGACGACTGAAGCGTTCCCATATTTGGGAATTCAGCTGGCTCCTACTCTTACGGACACGGTTCGCATTAATTACACTCGGTTGCGCCAGACAATTAGGCAAGTGCTGCGGAGGTGGGGACATTATCCTTTGTCCTGGTCTGGGAAAATGGCAGCGGTTAAGATGACGATTCTTCCCCAGATCCGGATAAAGCTACGACTTGTGACTCTTCCCCTGGAAAAGGGGGGCTCAGCCTCCCAGATTTGCTTCTTTATTTTCAGGCTGCTCAGCTGTGTTATCTAGTGGAGTGGAGCAGATGGGAGTCTGAGAAGCATTGGCTCTTTCAGGACCAAGCGGTGGCGGGCCACCCACCTCAGGAGAGTACCTTTCTCCGCAGGCAGCACAGACCCCCTAACTTGTACGCCTCGTATATTACCAGAGTCCCTATGGAAGTCTGGGATAGCACCAATGTCAAACATAAACTCACCTCATTCCCGTCGCCTCTCACGCCTCTGATGGATAACCCTGCCTCTATGCCGGGACAGGACTCTGCGGCTGTCGCAAAATGGCGGCCGGCTGGGTGTTGGTTCCTATATTATCTGTACGCGGAAGGGGGTGTTTTGTCATTCTCCTCTTTTCAACAGGAATATGGTCTTCCAGAATCGGAGAGACTTAGATATCTCCAGGCTCGACACTGGGCACTTAGCGACCTGGTACACCCTACGGCCGACAGATACCTACTGCCATACGAGTACTGGTTGATCACTCGCAAATCCAATAAAAAAACTGATTTCAGACTTATACACAATGCTACAGGCCAAGTATATGCACGTATATAATTCTGGGAAGACTCGCTGGGAGAGGGAGTTGGGACGGACACTTAGCCACAGGGAATGGGAGGGTATCTATTACAGGGAGGGCTTTCAGCATATCACATGGGGCTTCAGACACACTCGTTAAAGTTGCAACGTACTGGTACTACACGCATGAGCAGTTACATGAGATGGATCACTCTAGGGAGGCGACGTGCTGGCGATGGTGTGGAGAGACAGGCACATTGGTACACCTGCTCTGGGACTGCGTCCATCTTCAGGGGTATTGGAAACAAATCCTTGACGAGGTTGATGCACACTTTGACACGCAGATTCCACGATTCCCTTCCTATGTATTGGTAGGTCTGCCAAACGCAGTCACTTATCCGCTGTGTTCCCGTAGGGGCTGATTGATAGCTATTGCTCTGGGTTCTGCCATTCAGAATATTATCTTAGATTGGCACACTGCACATGTCCCCACATTTCAGGGTCGGCTCCATCGTTTGTGGCAGGTGTTGGGCATGGAGAAGCTTTCTTTGACGCTGGCGGGGGGGATACCAAGTACTCAGAGCTGTGGCAGCCCTTTCTGTCCGTGCTGGCCTCAGAGTTTCGGGAGGTGACCTGTCCTCTCTATCTGCTCTTATTGCGTTTGTCTGATGTGGAACAGCCGGGACAGGGTTAATGGGAATAGGCTCTTGAACGATAGAAGTGGTGGACTTTGAACATGGGAGGAGGGTGGACTGGGGGAGTTTGGGTGGAGGTTTGGGGGTTTTGGTTGCCTTTGGTTTTTCTTACACTTAATGCAGATTGTTTGCATCTACAGTACGCTCATTACCGGAGCCCACTCAATAGCGTGGCATGGCCCTGTCTTTTTTCTTGCTTGAACTTTTGACCTCGCACTGTAATGAGGGTTTTGGGCCATGTGATCATATGTTATTCATGCATGTGCTATAATCTGTCAATAAAGAGATTTAATACCAAAACACAAAAATGAGAACTGTCTTTTTGTTCTTATGAAGGATTTTTTACCATTGCTTAGCAGAAAGGAGTTTTTTATGAACAATATGTTTTATTTAAACCCGGTCAAGAGATGAGTTTTATTTAATAGCGCAGAACCATTCACCCTTCAGTGTGGATACAAGGGAGGAACTACTTGATACACAGCTCCCTGCGTGCAAGGAGAATCAAAACAAAAATTGGGACTTTATGGATTTTAAGTAGGCCCCAATTATCCTCCCCTCCTGGGACCACTCCAAAGATCACAAGAGCTAAGCTCACCTTACTCTCCTAGGCCACGGTGCTTGAGATGGTCTTACCCACTTGCAGCCAGAAGAGCTGGATTGAGGCACACTGCCAGAACATGTGGGCCTCATTCGCCTTGTTTTCTCCATATTTTGGACACTGCTTCACTGCTCAGTTCCCCAGCTTTGATAGTTTCCGTGGCGTTCAATAGGCCTTATGGACAGTAAAAAGATATTTTTTTCTTAATGGAGCAGGTTTCACATATGTCCTCAAATGAGACATAGATACTTGCCCTAAGGATTTGAGGTCTTGGTCTGGCAGTTCCCTCTTTCAGATTTCTGCAAATAGGTTTAGCATCTCTTCTTCACTTTGAACTAGCATCCAATACCATTCTGCAACTTCTTTTCGTGGGGTGGAGCGTGAACAAATCCTGGCCACCAAGTCCAAAATTCCCTTTCCCTCCTCTTCGCACATTTTAGCCCAGTTTAAAAGCTGGTAATATTTGAATTTAGAGACCAAATTTTCTGAGATCTCTGAGATACGTTGCCATGAGATTAATTTCATAGCCTCTAAGAGTTGCTCGCACCTGAGATGCCACTGCTCCATAGCGGGATTGCATGAGCATCTAGTAGGCAGTCTGGGGTACCTGGAGAGTCCCAGATGGACGCTGTGACATTATAGTAGGACACATGTAGGGCCGATCTCACTTGACACAAGATCTTGGAAGCTAGTAGAAGAACCTTTAGCCTCACCTTCTTAAAGAATTTGGGGGGACCAAATTTTAGAAGGAAGAAGTCTGCTTGATATGGAGAGTTTGCCGTAAGGGCCCTAAATAAAAGGGACAGACAACAGTTTCCCAACAATAGATGATGGAAGTTTTTCAGATGGAAACCACAGTAATATTGTTAGTGGTCTTGACTAGCAATGCCTCCATGTTCTTTCTTCCTTTGGAACTTCTTCAAGGAAATTCTAGGTCTTTTATTTCCCCAAATGAAGCTGGAGAACTCCTGCTGCACTTTCTTAAACCAGGTCATCTTAAATTCTGAAGGAATAGTGTTAAAAAGGAAGGTAAACTTTGGGAGGATTGACATTTGTAGGAGGTTCGATTTACCCAAAAAGAAGAGCATCAGGGTCCGTCCATGTTCGTAACTGTGCTTTAACTCCACCCACTACTTTGTCAAAATGAACCTGGATCACTTCACCAGATTCTGTACTGTTTGAACCCCCAGATATCTTATCTCCTGTTTTGTTAGGGCGCTCCTATATGTGGTGTTCCATTGCATTAGCTCGTTTTTTTGCTGGTTAATGGAGTATCCACATACCCACCCAAACCCTTTCAACCGCTCCCATATTGCAGGATGAAAAAGCTGCAGATCCCCAGTCAGGATCATAAGGTCGTCTGCATATAGCCCAATTTACTTCGCCCAATTTACAAACGAATGGGCGAATATTCGGACATGCCCTTAATTTGCATGCCAGAGGTTCAAGGTAAAGGTTAAAAAGGAGGGGGGAGAGAGGACAACCCTGTCTAGTCCCCCTATCAATTTTTATTAAGTTGGTGAGATTCCCATTGACCAAGACCCTGGGGAGGGATTTTTATATAGAGCCCTAACTGCTGCTAAAAAGACCTCCCCTAGGTTAAAATGTTGAATCATTTTGTATAGAAAAGGCCAGCTGACCCTATCAAAGGGCTTCACAGTGTCAAAGTTCATTACTGCTAAAGGGATCCCATATTCACTTGCCATGTCAATCGCCCCAATCAGGTCATGTGTTAGCTCGTAGATTTGACTCCCCTTCATAAAGCCTTTCTGGTTGGATTTAATTAATGATCCTGCAACTCTTTCGAAACGTTTAGTTAAAATCTGGGTATAGATTTTGTAATCACTGTTGAGAAGGGAGGTAGGTCTCTAAGACTCATAGGACATCAGATTCTTGTTTTGTTTCAGAAAAATGGTTATGTTGGCAGCATCCCAGGATGATGAAAGTTCCTGGCAAAATACAAATGCAGCATTAACACGTTGGAGCAATAGTGGGACAAGTTCCTCTTTTAATATAACGTAGATTTCATTAGGGATGGAATCAGGTCTTGCAGCTTTCCCTTTCTTAAGGGTACTAATGGTACAGAGGATCTCCTCAAGACCAATAGGGCTATTTAAGGTATCTCTTTCTGCGTTCTGAAGCGTAGGGCGATCTAGGTCTACAAGAAAGTTCTCCATGGGTTCTTCACTTACTAAGAGGTCCTCTGTATATAAATCCTGAAAGAACTGTGCAAAAGCATTTTCGATTTCACTGTATTCAGAGAAGATTAAACCTAAATTAAGGCATCTGAGATCTTTTATCAAATTCCTAGTCTGATTAGCTCTAGTGTTCCATGCAAGCAACTTGCCACACCCCTCCCCATAGTCATGATGGGATAGCCTGCTGGCTTCCCATTTCCTCCTAACTGTAGCTTCAAGGTAATCAGAAAGCTCGAAAGCTCAGTCTTTGCTGAGTGCATTTTTGTTCAATTTGTGATACATTACAGCTAATTGGTGTTTGTTCTAACGTTAACTGAATAATGTGTATTGTAGCTTTGAGAGTTTTAATTTCTTCTTTAACTTTTCTGTTTTGTGCGGTGGACAGGGCAGTTACAGTACCTCTTAAAAAGGCTTTGAACATATCCCATACAATGTGTAGCGGGCTGAATCTATAATAAATAGAAAAAACTATCTAGTGGCAAGTTTCAGCTTACACATACAGATGGTTCAAGAAGTAAAGAGCGGTCAGACATGTGTTCCAGGACATGATTTACCCTTGTCGTATTTTTACTGATGAAGGAATCAACCAAAAAGAAACTAATCCTGGAACGGTGTCCGCATTGTTTCTTATAGAAAGTGAGTTCCCCCCAGACGTCCCTGCCTTCCTTCCCATCACTCTCCAGATAGCCATAAGGCTCAAATCTGTCATCAATTGTCTCGGAGCGGTTCCCATATTATGAGTTTCGGCTGTTGCTCTTCTAGACGTTGAATCCTGAGATGGATCCAGGACTACATTGGATTCTCCTCCCAATATAATGGGGTCTTTAATATCGACCAGTTGGAGGAGTAAGGTACGTAGTGGGGTCATATCATCCAGGTTAGGGCCATAATAAACCACAAATGTCAGCCAAGAGCCATTCATTTTGGCCCTGACTAGTGTCCACCTGCCAAGAGGGTAAACAACACAATCGCCAAGTATAGCTTGGGAAGATTTTTTTAAAAGAATAGCAACTCCTTTTACCAAGCATGACTGTGTGGTGCATATGCAGTGGTCCACCCATTTCTGTTTTTTAAGTATGTCTGCCCACTCCTCTTTAACCAAATGCGATTCTTGTAGCAGAAAGATCTCACTGTCGGATAATCTCAAATACTCCAGGCTTTGCATTCTTCTAGCAGAACCCTAAGGCCATTTATATTCCATGAAAGGATTTGTAGCTTCCTTGGCCTATCTAAATCTGTCATAAGAAAAATGGATCAGTACAAAATGATCTAAAAACCTAAAAGAGTAAAGTGGGCCGCTTAAGACCATTCGGGTCTTCTTAATAAATTAGGCCAATTTTTTATTTTTTTCCCACATGCTCCCTACCCAGTGCAAGTAAAAAGTGAACTTATTTTTAGTATTTTCTCTTTGCTTGTGACCCCCCAACCCCTTCCCCCACCCATATAACCCGGGGAACCCTCCCAAAGGACTGGAGGCATACCTGGGGGTTTCCTCCATTTCAAACTCTCTCACTATATAACGGCAAGGTTAGATTTTTTTCTTTTGGATGAGTTTTGATCTGTTCGATCAGGGAACTAACTTTAAGGGGGCCCCTAAAATTGTACATTTTATTATTCAACATCACTTTTAGGGAGGCAGGGAACTGTAGGTTGACCGTGGCACCCAGCCTCCTCAGTTCTTGTATAAACTTTCCTAGCTCCCATTGCTTGTCTTGTGTGGCGTGTAACATGTATGATCTGATGTAGAGGGACCACTCCCCTTTGTTATATGATCCTGCTTTAAGTACTCCGGTTCGGATTTTCTCCTTGATTATGTATGTATTAAAGTTTACTAGGATCCTTCTAGGGTTGTTCTTCCCTGATCTCTTAGAAAATGGGTCTCGGTGTACACTCTGGATGTCGGCTTCCAGAGTCTGCGTCTCAATATCGGGGTTAAATTCACTGAGGAGGTTGGTAACAAAGCACCTTATATTTCCCCCTCAAGGTTTTCTGGGACATTCAGAATCCTGATATTGTTTGTCCTAGCTTTGTTTTCCAGAGTCTCTAGCTTGTATCAAAGTTCTCTATCATTGTTACTAAGTTTTTAGATCTCACTCTTGTTGGTGTAACTTGCTTTGACAGGTCCTCAAAGGCTACCTCCATTGCTCCAACTCTCTCCATAAGGTTGTTGATCTTGCCCACTAGCGCCTCACATGCCTCCTGTATCTTTTCAGAGACTGCAAATTTTTCTCTTATTTCTGTTAGCAGGGTGGCTAAAAGTCTCTCCGCCTGAGATTGCTTCCTCGGACAGGCCACCGTGACCAAACCAGTGAGCCCTTCTCTCTGTTCGCATGCCTGGCTCAGGGGGCTCACAGAGCAGGGGTTGCAATGGGTTAGTACACCATCCTCTTCTACCACTGCTAGAGGATGAACCTATTCTCCAGGCTTAGAGTGTTATTCCCGGCCTCATTGGACACAAAGCTATCCAAAGTTCTTACTGACGCAGGCAACTCTGAGCTGTGCATGGAGGTATGGGAAGCAGCTATGGAGGTGGAGAAAGGCCGTGCAGATTCAGCTTGGACCTTAAAGTACAAGCGGAGTGAGGGTGTGATTCGAATACTCTCAGTTTTATTTCTGGATTTTCCGCTACCTAAAGGTAGAGGTATTTTGTCTGTAGATACTTTTTTCATTGGTGAGGACGGGGGCGGGTGGGGGCGGGAAGAGACAACCGGGCATCTGGGTTTTTCTGTGATGCTGACGGGGGTCTTCTGCTGGGGGACCCAGGGAGGACGGCTGATTTTTACCCCAAATATCCCTACTTCTTAGGGTATACCTTTTTTACCCATCGCTGGGTGCCTCCATCGAGCCTTTTTTACTGGAGGCCTGCCGTTCATCTAAGTTAAGTCCCCCTCCCATGTCTCGTCCCAGAACTCCCAACATCCCTTCTTCCTTCTCCTTACCGGGGTCATTTGGGGGCTCTTCGCATCCTCCTTTGGTCCTGTCCCACACTCTGCAACAGAGTTGTTTGGGAGTCGAAATTCGGTCAAATGGTTGTATGCCTGGTTTGGAACAACTAGTCCGCGGCTTCCGCTGCCCCAGAAGCAGATTCTCGCTGTGGCACCTTGGCCCCTACCGAGCCGCAGTCGCAGCCTACACACTGCCCTATGTCGCCCCGCCATTGCGGGGCCAGGGAAGAAACAAGGAGAAAACACACCACGGGCTCCGAAACCGAGCCGCCCACGGAGGCGCAGCAAGGAGACCAAAAATCAGGGCTCCATTCTGGCAGAGCACTTTGCTGAGATCCAATACATTTGTGTGAGTAAGTATGCAGGTATTTGCCGAGAGTGGAGGAGAGAGCTCACGGCCGACTCTAACTAGCGGCTGCCATGTATGTTCTCTCTTGGCAGGGCTAACAAACTTGTGAAGAGAACAACATTTTGGGAACTAGGGGATGATTAGTTTAAGTCTCATGTCTCCAGTTTATCACTCCCCTCCACCACTGTGCCACATGTTTCCCTCTCTACCATCTTTGCTTTCCATTTTCTCTTCTCAACTTTGGTTACTTAATCTGCACAGTTCTTTTTTTCTTCTTCTTTCTTTTTGCATGGTATATCTTAAAGGTATTTCCTAAACCTTATGGTCCAATGAATAACTGTATGCTACGCAGGCTGCTTTGGTGCTGGGCTTACCTTCTTTTGGCAACTGTCTTGGAAAAGCCATTGTCTCTGACCAGCCTCGGGGTATCTGTTTTGTACCCAGGATATTTCTATCCCCCGTCGCCTGCGGAGAGACAGGGTACCACACTGCCTCTTTGCGGCCAGGGCTGGTTCGGCTTCCCTGAACGTAGAGCATAAAGTGATAAATGAGGACACAAAATAAAAATTAAAATTAAAAAAAGAACAATATGTTTATTTTTGCATTATATAATTTATTACATAACAGAGAACAATCTCTCTCCATATCACTGCTCATTCTAAACTACAGCCTATTTTTTGATTTGACTTACAGTAAACTGATTATATGTTTTTTTGTAACAAGCTACTGACAGCTTTTGGTGTGAGTTGATGTATTTAATTTTGCAATTTAAATTCCATTTTATTATTAATTAGACCAAGACACAAGGATTTAAACTTGTGTGATGCTGGGGCCACGCATTATAAGGAATACAATTCCCTGTGCCATACGTTAAAGGGACATAGCAATCACCTCAGAATTCCATGACCTTATCAAGGAACTTCTTGGTGTCCCTTCCTGCACAAAAACAATCCTACTTACACCATTTTCACCATTGTGCAAGGGTGCCTGCATTGACATTATGTAGCCAAAAATGTGTCAGTGCAAGGAAAGGACAGGAATGTGCCATATAATGTTAAATGCAGTGCATTCCTGCACTTTGACATAGCACAGAGAGGTGACCTGCTGGTTGTGCTGCATGAAAGTATAATAAGTATGCCCCTTAGTTTAAATGTGTGACTCTCTCACAAACTGCTACTCTTGCATGTTCCACAACCCATTCTTAGTGGATTCGTTTTGTTGGTTTCCTCCAGTAGTCATGATTCAGTCTCGCTACTAGTCACCCTAAAGTCGTACAGCAGAAGACCCAGATATGAATTACTGGCAAGTATCCAGCCCTGAAGAGGTTGTACTGCCAGAAACTACAGATTGTTTCCGACATGGATCCTGCTATTGACCTGCCCACTGCCTTCCTGCAACAAATCCTGGAACCAGACCAATTTTGTCCATTCCAGGTCTTGTGATCTGTCCACTTCCAGCCCTTATCTTCAAAGTATTCTAGAGATCCTGTGGGGTTAAATGAGTTTTTGGATAGCTTTGTGGTTTCTTTTGCCCTTCGAACTTGACACATTTTCTCTGACTGATCCAAAGTTGAAAATTTGATTGGTTGCTTGACCAGTGCAGCCCTGGCCTAGGAAACCCCTCTAGTTATTGCTAAAGATCCTTGCCTAAATAATTATGGCAATGTTTTGGCAAATTTCAAGAAGATGATTGAGATACGAGATCATTAATGTTCCACTGAGAACGTACTGTGGAGATCACTCAGGGACATTCTGATGTGCTCAGCTATTGCTCTCAGGTTCACAAGCTTGATGCTGAGATCACCTGGATGAAGTACAGTCATATGACTTTATTCAAGTGAGTATTAAAGGAGTAGCTAATGATGATGAACTGGTGTACTGAGTGGAGGAAAGCCGAATGGAAAAATTAAGAAGCCATAGGTTCAATTCTGCTCCTTCTTTTCAAGTTTGTACATCGACTGAGCCAATTACTGATCCAGTTGTTGTGAATACATAAGTGAGGTGTTTGTCTCTATTATGGGAGACCTAACCATCTGCTGCATGATTGTACTGTTCGACCCTCAAGGCCATAGGCAAATACCAGGTCCTGTCCTTTTTAAGGAATAAAGTGGTGAGAGATTCCACGCTCCCTAAACAATGAAAGAAATGTCTTCCCTAATACCTTACAGCTGAACTATATATATGTCATGCTCCCTTACTGTTCGAATGTTCACACAAGCCCCTCACTGTTAATTACGGGACCTGTACAGTCATGTTTTGTCTTGTTACGTTAATTACTGGACTTGTATATTCATGTTTTGTCTTATTATATTGTATAGTGCTAGAGGCGTTATGGTAGTCCAACTGTTGAACACTACATAGATGACTATGCCTTTCATAATTGTAAATGTCACTAACGAGTAATGGATCGGATTATGTATGGGTCGGATGTTTAAGGCCCCTGTATAGTGCTCTGTTGTTTTAGTACTAGAGGCTCTATGGTAGTATATCTGTTGAACACTATTTATCTGACTATGCCTTTCGTAATTGTAAATGTTTCAAACCAGTAATGGCTCGGAATATGTGTGGATCGGGTTGTTGTAAGGCCCTGTAAAGTGCTCTGATACCCTGTACAGGGTCATGTTTGCGCTATAGAAAACACCAAAAATAAATAAATAAATACTGGATCCAATTCACACTTGTTTGTGTTAAAGTTCATCCTACACGTCCTTCCTGGCGATCCTGTCTCAGCTCCTGACCTGGTAGATTCCAGTGACTGTGGCAAATATAAGGACTTGATTTATGCACAAATAATGATAGATCTCCTTTGACTTTCAGTCTTGTGACCTCCATCATGGTTCTGCTTTTAGTGTCTTTGGGCAATCATAAGGAGAGTGTTGCTTTTGATCTAATTATGTCTCCTAATTATGTCATAGTACTTGTGATACTGTGACAAGAACAGCGTGATCCCAATGGCAATTGAGATACTAGAGTGGTAGCTCTATCATCATAGTTCTGAAGAGATAACTGTTACTCAGACTGGAATACTGTGGTACAAAAACCTTCTACTGAACAGACCCAAACTACAATTTGTCAGACTGTGTCCATTCCTATGGCTTAGCAAGTGCTTCCTGATGTCTTCTGAAAGCATAGCTCTGTGTCTTTCCCTCCTCGAAGAGATTTGGTTTGTGCCTTCCCAACTCAAAGCCATAACCTTACAGTTAATGTACTCTCTGTCCCAGTGCGACAACAGGTTCTGAAGGAATATTTGGATGAGACTATTCGGAATAGCCTGTTTGTTCAGGCTACATTTTCTGCTGGAGTTCCACTTTTTTTTCCCCTAGAAGTCTGAAGAGCTAAGACGTTGCATCGATTATTGTGGGTTAAATAAAATCACTCGTCAAATACATACTTTAGTCTATTCATGTGAAAACTATATCACGAAATTAGCTCCCTGTGGAGCTTACCATCTGCTCTGGATTAAGGACGGTGTTGAGAGGAAGGCAGCCTTCTGGGCACACTTCAGACACTATGACTATTGGGTAATGCACTTTGGTCTTACTGATGCTCCAGCAGTTTTTGAGAGATTCATCATTAGCAAATTCTTTAACACCCAAAACTATTTTTTTCTGTTATAACTGGATGATATTCTGATCTTTGCAGTTTCCCTTTTGGAGCATCATGTCCATGCTTGCTCAGTTCTTTGTCTCAGGGAAACCGTCTATCCTGAAATGTGCACAGAAGTTGAATAACTGGGGTATCATCTCTCAGAGGGTGGATTGTCTATTGGGCCTATTAAGGACTCTGTCATTTGGACTGGCTAACCCCTGAGTCTATCAAAGTGACCTAGAATTTATTGGTACTGGCTAAATGTTGTAAACAGTTATTAAACATTTGCTGAAATGGCTGTCACATTTCTGCCACTCTAAAGAAAGAGAACCCTAAAGGTTTTTCCTGAACTCCAAACACTCAAGCCTTTATCAAGCTCAAGAAGGGTCATAGCCAGACGCCAATTCTCAGGCACCCAGATCTGTCCAAGAAATGTATTGTGGTAATTTTGCAGTGGGACCAGATTTACTTCGGCTCCAGGAGGATAAACTGGAGCATCCCATCTTTTTATCTTTAACATGTCTTGAATCATTGTGAGCAAAGGTATTTCAGTGTGCAGAGCAAACTCTTAGCCCTTAACCATGACTATATAGAGTGGCAGCATCTTTTATTGGGAGCAGATGAACCCTTAGAGGTTCGAACTGGCCACCTTAATCTCCAGATTTTGAAGAGCATGCAATGTAGAAATAGTAGACAAGTTCCAGGAGCCTATTTCGTTTCACAGAATGGCTTTTTTAATTGCTGGCACTGTAATAACTTTCTGATCCCTTGCCTAGACAGAATGTTTTGGATGATGACTCTAAGACATCTGTCCTTTTGCTCCTTGACAAAGGTATCTGTGTTGCAAGGTCCTTCTTGCAGAGTGTGAGGATAGCCTATTCAGAGATCTCTCTGGAAGACTGTGATGCTCTACATGAGTCATGTGTTCTTGGCCTACAACTAGAATCTATATTTTTTCCTGCATGATGTGTTGATTCCAGCTAAGAGTCTTCAAACTGAGGTTCTTGGAAATGTGTCATGACTCAGCGGTTGCAGAACATTGTGGAGTGGAGTGAAGTCAACCGTAGAACTTATTTTGTATTTCTTTTTGTGGGCTACTCTTCTCCAGGATGTAGAGCTCTATGTCAATGATCGTCTTATCTACATGCAGTATAAGGGAGTTGATTATAAGCCCTTTGGTTTGCTTTACATTTAGTCCATTCCTCCTCATCGTTGGCACACAGTTTCCACCAACTTTAATGTGGACTTTCCCCATCAGGTGGAAACCAAATAATCATGGTACCATAGACCATTTTATCAAGACAGCCCACTTTTTCATATTTTGGATGCTTCCGACTGCCAGAATGATTGCTAGGCAATTCCCGACTCATCTATTTCACTTGCACAGGCTCCCCGACACTATAATCTCTGAAAGACACTCTCCATTCATTTCTAGATTCTAGCTTTCGATCTATTCTTCCCTTGATGTCTATCAACTTCTGTCCTCAGTTTACCATCCACAGTCAAATGATCAGACAGAAAGAGTCAACCTGAGATTAATAGGTTAGATATTTGAGATGTTTCTGTAATGCCACTAACACGACTGGGCAGAATAGCTGTCCTAAGGAGAGTTCTCATAAAATCACTCTGCTGCAAATGTCTCCCCATTCTATTGCATACAGGGCACGCATCCTCGTTCCTTTCCCTCTTCTCTGCAGTCTACTCCGTTTGTGCCTACTATGATCTTGGAGGATGGCATAGTCTGTCACAAAAGTGATGGATATCCTATCTGCTCTATTGCAAGTTCCATTATTTCCTATGTTGGGTAGGAAGGCTAGGAATAACAAGTTACAAAGGCAATTTCTAAACTTCAAGTTAGAAAGAACTTTTGGTTGTCTGCCAGTTACTTGTCCACTTGAAAGTTGCTAATCCAGTTTGATCCTCGATTTGTGGGGCCATTGTTATAACTAAACAAGTTAATCTAGTCACCTTTAGACTCTACGTCCTAGCTCCTGGAAAATTCACCCAACCTTTCATGTGTTTTAATCAAATCCTTTTGTACCTAATTCCTTTAATTGGATCTCTTTTCCTCCTGACATGGTGAATGGGTAACCATAATACAGGACCAGCAAGTTTTGTGACTTCCACATTTTTAGAGGTTAGTTGCATATTTACCTGCAAATTTAGAAGAGAGATCTAGCAATGACATCAGCGCAACAAAAGATGTGTGTGGTTCATTATTGTCATCAAGAGGTCATCTGCATACAAGATCTCCTTCATCTGACCTATCTGTGTGGGTACCCTTGGAATGCTTCTGATGTCTACATAGCTGTGACTAAGAGCTACAGAGAAAGAAAGTAGAGAAGTGGGGAGCAGGGGCAGCCTTGCCCTGTATTACATTTAATGTGTATTAAACATGATAAATGACAGCCACAGTTTATTTGCACCAGAAGGGATGTGTATAACTATATTACATTTGTTATGAATTTCAGTCCAGTCTCAGTTTTCCCATGACCCGGAAGATGTACTTCCAATCTAGTTTATCAAATGCCCTCTCACTGTCTAGAGATATGGGTATCCCATAATTCTAAAGTCTTAAAGGCTTTCCCTGTAAACCTTTCTTCTGGTGACCAGCTAATGGGTAGATTGGAAATGGCCTTCCTGATTTAATCTGTCTTTATTATCTCATTGAGTAGGGTTCAGACTTTGTCATTAATCCCTTAGCTGCTGAGGCACTACCAACTCCTTGTCCTCCTCCAGTGCTGGGACCTTAATTGATATTTGGAGTGGTTAAGCTTAAACCTTCATAATTGTTTTCCACCAAAGGTAGTCTGGGCAAGTGTATGTCCTTTTCAACCGACATGTCTGGGTTTCTAAACATACCTAGGTTTGTGGATCCCCTTACAGGGAAGTGAGAAAATAACTCAAAACTCAGCAAAATTTTGTTTTTTAAAAAGTTGCAAGAACATGCTATGCAAAAAAGTGTATGATTTTTTCCGAACAGTAGCATCAACAAAAGGTTTGCTGTGCTAAGTTCAGTCTTTTTCCAGCTTTCAGCAAAAAGCAGATTTGTAAAAAAAATGTTTACCTACTTACTTTAGTTATACCTACTTGAAGTTTGTGGTGGAAAAAGGTATGAAATGCATGGGTGAATTACAGAAAGATATCTGTTTCTGTAAAAGAACTATAATTGCAAATTCAATAAAAGGTGATTTGATTAGATCGCTCATGGCTTACCCAAAGAAGCTAAGTGTTGAATTAAAAAAGATTGCAACAAAAATAGAAAAATAATAGAAATAAGTGACAATGGTTTCATCTGTAACTTTTTTGCCCAAAGTCTGCTGTCCAAAAGAAATACAATATTCCGGCCCGTAGATTCTTTTGTTCACAGTAAAATTTGACTATAAACATGTGATGCCTAGAGTAAAAAACTGAGCTGCACCTTTTAATCATATATCTTTATGTACGGACCATTTATATGGCAAATAACTAATGAATGAAAAATGGATATAAAGAATACCTATGAATTTTAGAAATGTGCGTTAAATATAATGGTCATTTGTACAACTTTAAACTTGGGGTTATGCCTACTATCATGTGATTCAGATGGCATTTTGCAAAAGTCGTTCTTTCTTTCACACTGGCGAAGAACAAATTCTACTGATAATAACATATGTCCTACTATCCTGCATTTCTGCATTTTTCCTCTGAAAACATGAACACACTTGTGGGGTTGAGCCTATCACCGGAAAAGGCATCAAAGTGCAATATTGAGTCATAAACATTTGGGGCCGGATGTAATACCATGACAATTTGCGATTCGCAAATTTCGCTTGCACAATGCCATGTATAACAGTCTCTGAGACACTGTTTGCGATTCCCAATGGGGTTGAAAATTTCATGCCTCATGAATATTCATGAGGCACTCGAAATTTGCACCCCCATTGGGAATGGCTGGCCCTCCCAAGGATGGTGGCCTGCTGGGCTCAGCAGACCTCCATGTCTGGGACTGCTTTCAAATGAAGCAGCTTTTTAAATTTTTTTATTGCAGCCAGTGTTCCTTAAAGAAAAACGGGATACGTTTGAAAAAAGAAAATGAAACGTTCTCTTTTAATTTCTTAGGGCAGGTAGCGGTCCCTGGGGCCACTGTTTACCCTACAAAATATTTCCCCCCTGCATTTGCAAAGGGGAAGGGGTACCCTGGGGATCCCTTCCCAATTGCGAGTGCATTACCACCCTCTTGAAGGGGGCGATAAATTGGGAGTGTTTTGCGACCGCAATTGCGGTTGCAAAACATTCATACATGGGGTAGATAATCGCTATTAGAAAGGGACGCCTCTGAAATGCCCCTTCCTAATAGTGTGTCGCAAATCCTATTTAGCGAGTCGCAAATCAATTGCAACTCGATAAATAAGTATTGTACATGGCCCTATTGTATTTTGCATGCACAAACAGATCGCAAACTGACGCAAAATAGAGTTGCACTGCTGGCTTCCAAATTGACCCATTTTTTGCAATTTGTTTTGGTGTGGGCACTGGCTTAGCGGCCTCCATTTTAAATTTACAAAACCCAGACATTTATGAGAACTAGACATCAAGAGGAGTCCAGAATAGTTTAGCTTGTGTGGATTCTACAATGTTTTCTTACACAGACTGTCCTGCAAACCTCAAACTTGGGCTGAAATGCTACATTTTTCTCACATTTCTGTAAAGGAATGTTGTGACCTTTTTGAGGATCCACGAAATGACTTCCACCTAGGATTCCCACACTTATCACAATAGAAATAGTGCTCACAAAAAAGCATTTTCTTTAGCACTGGGGTGAATGAACCATTCACGTCCAAAACACTAATAATTTGCTATGGTGGATGTGAACTGTCAACCACTGCTATTAAGTGGTTAAAAGAGTGTAATCTAAGTTTGTTTCTTGAGGAATTAAGTGTGCCCAGGGTCAGACTAGGAACCCAATGCAGCCCTGGAAATTGTGTCGGACCAACCCTCGGGTGGGGGGGCTGCAAGTTTAAAGCAAGTCTGGCCCCGGTAACAAAACTGAGCCCCTCCGCTGTAAAAACTGACCCTCCCAACCTCCTGGGGAAGCACCCAATACCCACTACAACCAGTCCGTCCCTTAGTGTCACCCTGTAACAAGCCATGAAGTTGTTCCTTGAAGGCAATAAGGGTCTCAGTTATTTCTGTTGGTTATATCAGGATAGTTTATAGGATGAGGTATGCAGTTCCTATGGGGGAAGGAGGTGGAGGCTGGGTCGGTTAGAGGCAGGATTATCCTAAGGGGGAGATGGGGTGTCTCCCAATTTGAGAAGTGGGGCCCTCGCACAGCCGTTTGGTGCCGGTGCTGCAATGCATGATGGGCACCATATGAGGGGCTCTTTATCAGACATCTTTTTCCCAAGCGTTAAGTGAGGTGAGGGTGTGGGGCCTCAGGGTGTAGATGTGGACAGGGTGTGTGATGAAATGGTGTGTGAAGCGATAAAATGAGGCGCAGTGGTGCTCTAAAATGAATTTATTCTGTAAGCCCAAGGGTCCCAATTAAAAACATCAATAGTGCCACCACTGATAGAATGGTCAGAGGTGTCCTACAAGTGAATGCTCAACATATTTCTTGCCTATTGTGTAAGAAATCACATGGCAATTCGATAGGACCAGTACGGGGTAATCTACACATTCCACACAGTGGTTGATTCAGTAATGCTAACAGAGGTGAACCAATCACTTTACAACCTAACATTGAGGTACCATTTTCCTATATGGACTGACCTATACAAAGAAAATACAATAACAAAAATCATAATCAATCAAAAAGAAAATGGACAAAGCAGCCTCCAAAGTTTAAACATGCCAAATCACATACTTTGGTGGTTAGTGCAACTAAAGAGTGTTTAGCCAGATAAAGTCAAGGAAGCAAAACGTGACAAAAGTGACACACATCAAGGTACTGAGTTGAGGCTGGTGGTAACAAACCACCATCAAATAATGACAGCTTAAGACCCGATTCTGGCTGTTCATAAAATTCCTAATGACCCAGGTTGCTCATTAAATCTTTAATATACTTCATCTAGGGTATACTGAGTACCCGCTGTAATTGAAATCAATCCCTTATAGTTCAAGTTCGTTTTTTTTGTTTGATTAATTAAAATCATTACAATACCCCTCTAAAAACAGATACAAGAATTACGTTTGCGATAGCATTATCATTCTGTAAAAAAAAACATCTTTTTTTTTTATTATAAAAAATACATGGCGATAAAATTCAAATGTAAAAGATCTTGCGTTAGCGACTTTTAAACTCGGAACGGCAGAGTTAACAGAGTGTGAACCCCTTAGAGAGGATATAAGTGTCATTGTACACGTATTTATTTAGGATCTCCGTCTGCTTGCCGTAGAAGTCTACTAACTAATTACATGTATTTAACTCCTCGGCATGCCAGGATGTTCGACGTGCCTTCTAACCAGCGTATCACCGCTTGCCTGCTGGACCGAATGTTCAGATCATTAAAAATTGATTTCAAGCACTGTCTCCTTTGGTCTTGGACGGCTGGACAGGCACATATTAGATGGATTAGGGTTTCCTTTTTGAAGCCGAATAGTCGGCAGGACTCTGATTTGAAGACCTTTTTTCACAGTGGGTATAAGTCCTTTGAGTCATGCGCACTCATTCGAAACTTTATGAAGCTCATTTTTAGCTTGAGCTAAAATGGGCGGATAAGTATGCTTGTGGCTTTGAAAATCTGTAAGAGTTTATGACTGTCCACCCATGCCGTCGCTTGGTGAGCGGCTTTTTGTCCTCCCACAAAGATTTCTTTTTGGCTGCAATGTTTACTATTTTGCCAAAGCTTCCTCTATCCAACCCTTTGTCCCATGCTGTTTGTAGATCCATCTCGGCCAGAGAGTCTCTCAAAAAGCTTCCCCAGGAG
This sequence comes from Lissotriton vulgaris, assembly GCF_964263255.1. Classification (NCBI taxonomy): domain Eukaryota; kingdom Metazoa; phylum Chordata; class Amphibia; order Caudata; family Salamandridae; genus Lissotriton; species Lissotriton vulgaris. The sequence continues at coordinate 1,024,563,781 of NC_141696.1, read as the reverse complement.
TTAGGAGTTTCCAGATCCCCCTGGACCTTAATTTCATCCCAGCACAAACTATTCAGAGTGCCCGGGTCTGAGGAGAGAAATGTATGACAAAGTTTTATAAAACAGCTCATTCACCGGAACTTCTGATGCTGGAGGCCGAATTACAATCTGACCTGGGAAGGCGAGGCAAATTTTGGCAGGTCAAAGACGGCTTTGTAGATCTTTGTCTGCAGCTCGTTCATTAAGTGCACTTCTTTGCCGCACCAAGGGGCCAAGCCATAGGACAATCTTGGATGGATTTGTGCGGCCATTACTTTTAGCAAATGGGAGTAATTCGGGCAGTCCATTTTTTTGCGTAATAGTCTGTAAGCGTAGATTAATAATTGTGCCTTGGCTTTTAGTGCCAATTTATGTTCTTTATGAGTTGCACCCTGCCCGATTATTACGCCCAGGTATTTATATGAGCTAAGTTCTTCAACATTTGCCCCTTTGGCCGTCCATTTGAACTTGGGTTTTTTACAATCCACTAGGCGGACGATTTTTATTTTCTCTTTGTTTAGCTCCAGTTGTTCCTTGTCCAAATAGGCTAAGAGGTTATTTATTGATCTCTGTAAACCGATGGGAGTTTGGCTCAGCAAAACTATGTCATCCGCATATTGTAGTATGGCCACTGGTGCGTTGGCCATTTTTGGGGGGGGGGAGAATCTGGTTTTTCGATATGTGGTGCAATATCGGATAAAAACAAGTTGAATAAGCTGGGGGCTAAGACACAGCCTTGTTTCAGGCCTCTTTGCGTGTGAATACTTGCAGCAGTACTCAACACATCGCCCAGCTTGACTCTTGCCTAGGTGTCCATGTATAGAGAGATTATGGAGTTTAGCATTGTGCTTGGCAAGCCCCATGTGTTGAGTTTCTTCCAGAGCTGGCTCCTGCTCACTCCACGAAGCAAGCGAACAGCCAGAGTTTCCAATTACTAACCGCTTTTTGCTACCGGTTAGAAATTGGAGCCAGATGGACCCTTCATACACTGTTTTTGCTCTCCCCAGATTCCTCCTGTAAGTACGCCTTAATGCGTGCAGCTTCTTTTTTTCTGATTTTTGACCCTTTTATTCTGCTTGTAATTGAAGTCGCACTTCTCTCGCGATCTCTCTTTTTTGATTTCTGAGGTCTTGGCTAAACCATGGGTCGCTTCTGGTCACCATTCTGGGGTGCGTCCCGGAGAGACTGGAAATTTAAGCATTAAAAACTGAGCCAGCTGCTCCCAGATGTTGATGCAATCATTCTCTGATTGGGGGCCTTGATTATCCAGGAAAGCCTTGACTGTCTCCTGAATGGATTGAGGTGCCACTCCCCGCCATTTTAACTTTCAAAGATTGAATTTTTCAGGAGGTTGCATGATGGACTTAATTTTTTTTTAGGATGAGCGGAAGGTGATCACTTTTGGCTCGTGGAGAGATTCTAAAGTTGTTGATTTGTGGGAGCAAGTTATTACTGCTAATTATGAAGTCTATTGTTGAGGAGACTTTTCCGCTCAGGTATGTTATATCCCCCGGAGCGTTGCCGTTCAGAATTGTCAAGTCGAGAGCTACTAATTTGCTCACTAATGCTCTCGCTCCCTGATTAGCTTTTCTTTTACTTCCCAGCTGAGGCTCTAAAAGGTTGCTGTTGAAGTCGCCTGAGATCACTATTTGGCAGTTCTCATGGCTTCTCTGCAATGATAATAATAATTTAGTTAGGGTTACATGTTTTCCCTTCTGCTTTTTTCTTTCTGGGTGGATGAAACGTTGATTAGTAGGAGTTGCCACTTTGGTTTGTTGCTACTTACTTTAGTCGCTTGGATCCAGTTGGCCCCCGTGTCTAGTTCTTCTGTTGCCCAATTAAATTTTTGTGTGATGAATGTTGATAGGCCCCCTCTTGGATGTCCAAAACTTGAATGTCTTTCTGCCAGACAATGATGATCTATGAATCCTGGGATTCGACTTGCAACCAGGTTCCAGGTTTCCTGGAGCAAGATTATGTCTTGTTGGGTGAAGAACGATATGGTTTTGTGGTCTTGTCCCATATCATTAAATCCGTGAACATTCCACGAACAGAGCGAGATGTTGGCTGTACATGCGTCTTCCACTATGGGGGCCGTCCTCCTTTCTATTATTTTGCATTTCTTTGCTTGGTTAGGAATGCTTATTGTTTAGTGTTCTGGGAATCCAGGACCAGTCCCTTGTTTCCTGTCAACTGCCCTCTGTTTTGCCGTGGATTTCTCTTGTGAAGTGCCTGTTCTTGCTGGAGGGAGCTACTGGTGAGTTGGAATGCACACCACGTATGCATGTGGACTGGCTTTCTCCCAAGCTATGCACTTCTTTTGGGCTTTGAGGAGGGGGTGCGGATACCTTGGGCGTTGGTGAACCTTTAACATAATTCCCCATGCTCCGAACCTTCCACTCGTTGATACTATTTTATCCACCAGGTCCTTAGATGACCAGATTGTCAGGGTCTCTTCAACTCCCATCCCTGTGGTTTCTTTGAATTCAACCAATATTAGGTCACACGAGCAGGTTCCTTCTAGTTCTGTGATTTCGTTAAACAGCCTCAAGAGGTTTCCTCTGTTTAATGTGTCTTGTGTTCCTTTTGTGGAGTATTCGGGGATGAAAGACAGTTTCAGTTAGAACTCTTCCGATTGAATTTGATCATTGTGCGAGAGGGGTACGTTTTTCTTTCTTCCGCCTTTGAATATTGAAGTTAATGAGGTTTTTTGTCCACATTGTGAATCATACTCAATGGTGTCTATAGTTGACGCCTCTGATCTCAATTTAGGTGTTCCCAGGGTTTTTTGGACTGTTTTCCCAATTTGCGACTCCGCTTGATCCCGGTTGAGGGGGTTACAGTGTCGATCCTTTCCCCTTATCGTTATAGCAATTAATTAGGAGAAGTTTTGAGGCTGGAGTGGTGTTGGAGCCTCCAACGTATTCACTAGGGGAGGTTTCTGCTTTTCTAATTCTGACCCCTTATTTATTACTTCTTGTTGGATATCACATTGTTGTGTACTCGGGCCTTTGCAGCTCCCCGGGTTTCTATTGCCCGATGTATGCAAGATTTTTTTTTCTTCTCCCTCTCCTTTGTTGGATGATACTTTTCATCCTTGTTGCTGCACTACCGGGATGGCTTTTTGAGCTACTTTGTCCTCTAGAGGAAGGCTTCCGTCCCCTTGTATGACTTGGGAAGAAGTGGAGGTATGGCTGGTGCCCTGTTGCTTTGGAATGGGAGGCTGGATAGCTTGAGGTTGGTCACTTGCAAGGCGTGCCGCCCCAGACTGGGGGAAGTATTTTCTTTTCCCTAGGTGATTTTACTATGAATAGCGGGACATTTTTTTCTGAGGCGGGGCTATGCTGTTTCTTGTTTTTGAGCCGGACCTTTCTTGTGCGCTTTCTTTCCCGTTTTGTCGGTTTGACTGCTGCAACTGCTGGTTTGAGAGGGTCCCCTGGGGGATCTGGTTGAAAATCTATTAGGTTGAGTTGTGCCTCGGGCTCTATTTTCGCTGATTCTTCAATGGTATCATTTATTCCTTCTGTTATTGCTTTGATGCAATTAGCTCTTACCTCTTGGACGTCGCTTTTTTGAGAGTTTGTGTACTGCTCGCTGTTGTGAGATTGTTTTACTGCCCCTAGGACGTCTTTTAAAATTTCAGGGAGGGTTGCCAATTTCTCAATTATGGGGCTGCAACAGCAGGTGGATAATTGTTTGTTAATGTGTGTTTGTTGATCCAAATTTTCCCTTTTTGTTAGTAGTGATGTTATTAAATCTATTTTGCTGTTTACGCCTGAGATATGACTGGCGATAAGGTTTACAAGATCAATCTGGACATCCATTTTGTCTGACTGAAAATTTAAAACCCTTATGGCTTGTTCAAGGTTATGAATCAGAGTTTGGGCCCATTGCATGTTGGAATAATCTTCAAAGTGCTGTGCCGGGGCCTCCGCCCGAGACTTGACGCGCTTTCAGAGGAGATTGTTATTGGTGAAGAAAGGTTTGGTTGCTTAATTGTTATGGAGCTATGACCGGCCTCCGCTAGTTCTGAGTGCTGAAGATCTTGTTCTCCCTGTGGGCTTAGAGGTGTAGATGAAACCAATTTGGATCTCCTTTGTGATGTTCTTTTTCTTGAGCCTGTGCTTTGGCATTCATTATCATGACAGTTAGATTCTAGTGATTCCAGAATTTCTATCAAGTTAGAATCGTTTCTGTTGGAGAATGATTTACTGCACGCTGCTTCCTTAGGAGCTGCGTTTGCTGCGGATTTAATTAGGTTTATTTTTTCCTCCTTGGTCCATTTTATGTTTGCTGGGCCCACTTCCTTAGGACCAGGTGGTAATTTGCCAACCTTTAGGTCCATGGCAGAAGTTAGTCCCTTCGGTGCTGCTTTTGATGGTTCTCAACTGAGTTTGAATTTTTTGCATTCTCTATTATCCCCGTGGGGGTCTCTGTCGTTTCCGCTGGTTCTCCATTAGTAGCTGTCATTGTTGCAATCGCCTTGCGAGTTTTAACAGGCGCTTCGGTTCGTGTTATGAGGGTTGTGACAGGTGTTGTGGGTGCTATCTGATGCACCTGGGCTGTTATTGACACTGGTTTCCTAACACCTATATGATCCGTGTTTTTCCACGAAAATGATTCATTTTGAGATGCAATGATGGAATTTGCATGGGTGACTGGAGCGGTGGCTTGTGATTTGTCAGGGTGCATTGGACTTGGTACCTGGGAGGATTCTTTTGAGGGAGCGTATATTGCCGCCATTGGGTCTTGTAGAAAAAAGAATTTTCAAATCCTGTTTGATTTTTTGGGCTTGGCTTTTTTTTTTGTTTAGGCTGGGTGCTGAGATCAGCCTCTCCCTTTGGCCTGCTCCATTTACTGTTTTGTTGGATAGAGAGTCCTCCTCTTTTGATGGTTCGGATTTGGGTTTTTTGTTTGTTTTATTGCCTGTTATTTTGCCTGTCGACGCTTGACGGATTGTTCTCATTTGTGCAGAACCCTGATGCGATTTACTTGAGGACTCTGGGGGCTCTGTAGGCAGATTGATGGATTGGTGGACTGGAGGATTTGAGGGTTTGCTTGGCCCCCTGCTTTCGGCCCGGGCGGTCTTGGCCGTACAACCACTACTACAGGAGGACAGCAGCGGGACTTGCGCAGCTGGCCGCAGCGCCCTCTCCTCTCTCCTCACCTCAATCCTCACTCCTCCTCCTCCTTCACGGTGCACGCGGCCCCGGCTCCCACCCTTGCCACCCTATTCACCGCTGCCGGTGCGGCTCAATCGGGTGCTCGAGGGGAAGCTTGCTGCATTTTGGAAAAATGGGGCTTTGGGGCTTGGCACTTAGGGCGCCTGGGGCCAGGTGGTTTCTCTGTAAACCTGGGTGCCGCAGCTTCGAAACGCTTCAAATTGCCACTGTCAGCTCCCCCCCGATGATGTGACTGCCTCACCTGCCTCTCTCGGCACCGTGGCCCTGGCGATGCACCAGCGTGCACTCCTGGTTGACCCCCAGGGGTAGATGCGGGCGATGCGAGATACTTTCGTGCTGCTTGGCTTCCTAGTGCTTGGTGCCCGTTGCGGCCGCTGACACTGCTGGTTTTCCCGAGCTCCCGCTGGATGACTCTAGCCACTCGGCACTCGCCGCCGCTAGTCCGAGCAGGTGAAAGCAGGCGGGGGAAAGCTGAATGCAGGCTGAATGTGGGTGGCTGCAGCCGACAGGCAGGTGAGCGGGCAGGCAAACTGATCCCCCCGGCCCCCGGCTGCCACCGCTCAACCGGCTTCAATTCCCGCTGTGAAATGCCATCTCGAGCAACGCCGCAGCAGCCTCCCGCACTCCACGCTCCGGTAGACTCGTCAACGGGCGTCGGGTTCTCTGCAAACTGTGGACTGGATCGCTGGGGAGTGGGTGGAACTTCTCAATCCCTTATAATATTCCTATTAAGGATGTTTTTCTCCGAGGACCAACTCTTAAGCCATAAAAGAATTGCATGTATTTTAGGGCCTGATTATGATGGTGGTGGGACCACCACCATCAGGCCTTTGGTGACGGTCCCACTGCCATCTGACCCTGCAGTTCTGCCCACCACATTATGATGGCGAGCTGACAGAGAGACCATCCACCAAGCATCTGACGGGCCCAAGCAGCTTGTTGGAGGGACTGGAATAACAACAGTAGCTGTGAAAGGCATGTAGAAAGTGACTTTGGGTGCCTGTAGCGGACTCCCTTTTTCCCCTGGTCCCCTGCTATAACTTCTCTGAGGCCTGTATGGTGCCCCCTAAACATCCCTGCCTCATTTGGCAGGCACAGCATAGTGCTTGCCAGATAGTGCAGAGATGTTTTAAAGTATATATTTTGGACTTCGGTATGTATATACAGACTGGAACCGCCTTGAAGGCTGTTGCATCCTAATACGGGTAGTGGGACCGTCAACAGCTAGTCAGGCGATCCTGCTACTGCCATGGTGCCTTTCGTCCGACCAACATCGTAATCAGGCCATACATTATGTCTGATAGATAAGGTAGCCCCAGCACTGCATGGCATACAGAGGTGGAACTGCTAGTAGAATTGTTAAAAAGGCATTCTCCACCAGTTGTAGGGGCCGGAAATCCAAATAACCACATACACCAGCTCCATAGATAGAGGTTGATACACACTTCACCTTATATGTTATTAGTTCTATGGGCAGTTTTCTGCCCAGCTACCTTGAAAAGTTAGGCAAGGCTGCTGTGGCTTATAAAAACAGCAGCTTTCTTGATCGTATTGCCTGCTTCCACAAGCCATTCTGGTAGAACAAGATACCCAGGTACTAAAATGTCTTGGTAAAATCAATCTTCTTTTTGTTTTCTTATAGTCAGTCTTTGTGTGACTTCTGTCTCTCCGATTCAGCCACATCTTAGGTTCTCTGTCTCTGCTGGTAGAAAGTATGTTTATTACAATAAGTCTATGTCTACCATTTTGTTATTGAAATACTGTAGTAATTTCTTTCTTTCTTTTAAGTAATTGATATTTCAAGAGAGAATGCATAGGGATTCAGGCATGGAACTGGGGTTTGCCATGTCTTACAATCGTGGGTCTCGTTTTCAGATGCCTGCACAAGCAACTACGATTTATTCAGGAGCTGCTGCTAGTCCTGCAATGTTTTAATGAGTGCTAATCAGCAGTATAGGGCAGTATTGACTTATCTGATGTTGGCTCTGATTCAACCAGAACTGGTTTACTATCTATGAGAAAGGTGCTCCTTGTGTTGTGTTGTGTTGTGTGCAGATGGTCTATGTTGTGATCAGCCTCGGCAGTTGACATTCAAAGTTGTGGGGTTATATAATTTAAAAAAATCAAACTTTGAGCTGTGTGCCAAATTACTGGACCCTTCACCCAAACAATATGTGCTGGGGCCCTGAATGAAGTGTGATCAGAAAGTAGAAGAGTGTCATGCATGTCATGGGTATATGAAATGGGATAGACCCCTTGTCAACAATTTCATAATTCTTCCATTGTGAGTCCATTCCATTGTGAGTCCTATCATTATAGTGCTGTCTCTACATTACAGCTCTGGTGATCATACTAAAGTCTTTTGTTGGGTATGTGTGGTCTGTTTGGAATCTGTGTGATTTGCAGTCATGGCCGCTGCAGGTAAAAGCGGAGGGGCCGGCTGGGGAGAGGGGTATTTTGAGAGACAACCACAAGGGGAAATTAATTATTTCTTTAATTTTCCCTTGTGGTCATCTCTCAAAATCCCCCCAGCCGGCCTGCCCGTCCCACCGCTCTTACCTGCAGCGGCCGCTGCTGGTGATTTGCCTACATGATGTTACCCTTTTGCTTTTTTGTTTTCCAACCATTTATTCATCTTGCCATCTCCCCACAGTGGTGGCAATTTTCAGCTAGTTCAAAGCTGGGACTCGCAATTGGAGTTTCATGTCCTCGCTGACTACGATCTCCATCTGGAAATTAAACCATGATAAATCTCTTTGCAGTCATGACTTGGTGTACAGATTTAGCACATCATGAATATACATTATTCGACTGCTGCTTAGACCGCAAGTAATATTTCAGATGCTGGATACAGGTACCTTGATGAGACAAGTACTATTATTTTGGGACCCTCAATAACTGTTCTAAGAATACCAATCCTTACGGACTATACAGTTTATTTAGGTTATCTCTGTGAGCCTGAATGCTTCTCTGATAACATTGATGCTGCATAGTTCTAATCTTTGTCGGTAAACCCTTGGCTGTTTGGCTTCCCTTGATGGTTTTTTTAAGCATAGTATGTCCTTGGACTGCATGCTAGATTACCGGGCATGTGAATTCTAGGGCTACCCTTGCTTCTCCTTTTCTCTTAACGCCCTGTGGCCAGTCCAACCTACTTTTTTCTATGCACTTTATTTCTAATGATACTCACAGGAAAAGTCACCAATAAAAAGGCTGCTGCAATATGCAGAAACACTGACATATGTTCCCCCACGTAATTTTTTCTGCCAATGCTTCTCCTCATACAACATTCAACCTTGATATACGTACACCCTACTGGATTCCATATGTATCTACTGTCCTTTGGTGTTTCCTATAACTTAATAATTACTTGACAGATATTTATGCATTGGATATATTGTATTTACATTTTCAATCTGTGTATTTACTTGAGTGCAATCATTAATTTGAGACCGTAAACAACATGGAATCTTCATTACTAATATTAATGTGCATTGTGGTACGTGCATAATATGGATGTTTACCTGTTATTTATAATTTGTATTTATCCAAATCCTACTCTATATGTATGTTGTTCATTTTTCCACTATTGTGGCTGTATACCACCCACTTTATCTTTATTTTGCTATTTCTAACAGCCTTGGGAAAGCCCTAACTTTGAGCACCTGGAAGGGGTGAAACACTTGTTGGCTGTTGTATTTCTCTTGAAATCTGGGTCAACATATGAAACAGCAATTCTTATTTATTGAATTAAAGCAGTGTGTTTGAAACATAAATTGAACATATGATTCACTATGCAGAATAAGACTAAGGATACCATTAAACCGGATTTGACCTCTTAACCTTCAGTGATACTTGTATTCCAGTGGGAAAGGGGTTTCTCCTACTTACTGAGGCCAATCGTGAACACCAGGACTTTAACCGAATCATAAAGAATTTGTGACACCCAGAAAAAAACCCTTGACTCCATGACAGAGACCCCGGAAGGCCAAGATCATTTAACTTTCTCCATGATGTGGGACAGTACATTTTATAGAACACAGTTGAAAGATCAGAAACAGTCAAAAATAGTCGGCCATCTCTAATTTTCAGATATTAAACAATTAGGAGTTGAAGAACTGTAATATTTTCTAATGTTGAGTAATTTTTCTAAAACCAGATTACTCTAATGAAATGATCTTTTTAGTTTTAGTTCCACCCGGAAAGCAAATGTTCCAAGATGTTTTTCGCAAAGACTTTGCCTACCGCACATGAGAGTAATTTTTCTATAGTTATTTGCTCCTTTTTATATAAAGGACTTAAATGCTCCCTAGCCATAATGAAGGAACTGCAGCCTGAGAGAACAATGTGCAAAGGCAGAAGCAAGGAAATGTCACCAGAATTTAGATTATTTTTCAATAACTGAAATTGGTACTTCATACAGGCCCATTTCACCTGAATTTCTCATGCCACGAATAAAGACCTTAATCTGATCGGCCGAAGGGGGCCATGAGCCACCAAATCCACTTCCAAACTATAAAGGGCCTTTATGAGTATCTGGGACCTTCCTGTCTTTTGCCACACATAACTCAGTAATATATCTGCTTCATTGCTCTTCCTTCATAGGGATGGGGCAATACCTTACTCTCGTCCCACAGCAATTAGGAATAATTTCCTAATATTTTCTCATATTTTTGCGACAGGCCTCCATCTCTAAGTTCAATCAATTCATGGTCATACTCAGCTTTTTCAACCTTTCCTTTAATCACCTTCTTCTCCTTTGTTTGAGAGATATGAATTTCCCTCATTCGCATGGAAGTTACATTTTGCACAGTCTTACTTTGTCTGATGGCAATAATCCGTTATTGATAGAATTTCCGAATAAGCAAAAGCCTTAGCCATAGGATTTAAACAATTTGGGGGCACAATAAGAGAATGATGTCCATTGTGTGAAGTGCCTATATGTGGCGTCATTGAACGAAAAGTATTGTCATAGACCCTTGAGGAGCTAATCATTTTGCCATGATCATCGAACTGGGATCAACCTCTTGTTAGTTGTTAAGACCAGTGTCTCTGTATTCTCAAAACAATTTTTTGTGGGTGAGATTCTAATTTGTTTTTTCTATTTTGTTTTCTGTTGGTTACACCTTTTCTGTTGTGTTCTCCTGGGACCGTAAGCCATTAGTAGATTTGAATCAGTACATGGAAGTAGCCTCTTTACCATAAAAAAATCGGTAATACATTGATTTGTGAGCTAGTGATCACTCCTGGGACGGTCTGATCTGGAGTATTCATTGACCGAAACTCAAAGAGATTTTTCAGTGTATCTGATCACTATATTATTAGTGATAGTTGCTCTTATTGTTCTTATTAAGGGCATAATTAGAAGGAGCTATCGCTGCCATAGTATAATTTTTTTGACACTGCAACAAATTTATAAAGTGATGCTAGAGGGTTTTAGCATCACTTTTTCACTTATAGCACCTATTTGTCCCAGACCTGTGAAACTCAGAAGGCATATAATAACCTTACAAGATCATGTCTACCATGCTACATTACATCACTCATCATATAGACACATCACATTCAATGTGCACATGGCTTTGTAGCACAGAGACAATTCTGTCAGTCCTCCAAGACTCCAGACTCTGCAGCAAGGTGCAGCCTCAAGCACAAGCTACATCTCCCATGACAGCCAACAACACAGACTCCTTGGCAATATTATGCCTGTCTTGGAGCTGTGCCGCAGAGTTCCTACAAGTGCAGGCACAAAGCCCTAGATACAGAAAGATGTGGAAAATATGGCCTACACTGTCCACAAGCAGTGTGGCACGGTGGTGTAGTTAGCCTATCAGTTGCACTGTGCAGCACTAGTTTATAGTAGAGCGGACATTCAGAATACTGAAATCATACCTCAGGAGTCTGTATATATCTGGAGCGATTGCTCTACTCTCCACCGATGGTATGCAATATAATACTTGTCTGTTGATATTTCGTAATGTTTGTGTGCTGACAAATGTACAATGGGCTGATTTCAATGAGGAGCAGGAACAGCCAGATGATGAGGAAGATAAGGAACCAAATCAAACTGCTCCTTCAGTAGCAGCAACATGCCTGAGGGAGCATATCATTTAAAAAAAATTCACTAATGCATGAGTGAATTACATCAGGGACGGCTTTAGCACTGGTGGTGCCCTGTAAGACTATGTTTGTTGGCGCCCTCCAATGACCACCACTGCCATGGATTCCCTAACGAACCACCATTTAACAGTGCACCTAAAGTCTCCATAACCACTCTTCCTCTGATTAATTTAGCTTTATAGCGCCATTCATACCAGTGCAAGGTGTCAGAGCACTTTACATCAAACACACAATGCACAAAGACTATCATGCATGTGTAAATCAGTGTATAGGAAATGTTACATAAGACAGAGAACTACAAGGTGTAGGAGTCACATGTCATGCATACTGATAGGCAGTTATGTTTATGAGTCCTTGGTCTGGAAAAGCACAAATTAAGGATGTAAAACGTAACACCATTGCTAGGGGTTCTCTTTAATAATAAGAATTGATTTCAACCAAAATAAACCCTTTTTTCAAGATTAGGATAATGAAAGACTGAGCAAACACTTGTATAGCTCTAATATTTACCTCTATTTTGAGATTTTAACTTATAAACTGCAAGTAACAAAAGGATCTCTCTGACAAATGAAGTAACACACTGACCTATTTACATTATATGCTCTTTATGATCTACATGGTATTTCCTGCCTTGCAGCAACCATATTACCCTCAGTGCTACCTTATTATGAGGTAAACAAACATATGAGACTACCAGTGTGTATGCATTTTGATTTCGTAGTCACAGGAAAATATCAAAATATTCACATCACACCTCGTACTAATTGCCACATAGAAAATGTAGGATCTGGCCTAATGTCTAGGGCGGTCAATCTCAAATTGGTGGAACCGGGCTCGAGTCTCTCTAATGATGCTCAACATCCTGTGATTCTGGGCAAATCATTTAATCTCCCTGTGCCTAACAACAAAAATGAATGTGTACTTGTGTAACGCAATTGGTGCTCATGTAAAGCGCTCTGATACCTAATACCTTTGGGTCAAGTTCACACTATATACAAAGTAATTTGTAACAAACAGCATTGACTAACATCTGGGGCAAACAATATAGGTTGCATGCCAACTACCTGTAGCAAATAGTCCTCCATTGCCAACCACAATTACCATGGTGTGGTAAAGTAGATAGTTTGCTATGACTCTGTGTGTGTGTCGTCTATAGCCAGCCAATTGTACAGCCACATACTTGTGAACAATAGTAGAGTCCACTCATAGAATGATGGCTGTAAAGTCATCCACATAGTATGTGCATGGCAACACAGGCCCAGACGTACAGTCTACCTATGCTACATCAATAAATGTATCCACATATTAAATTAATTGGGTGATCTCATATCGTATCTACAAATGCAACAGTATACTGTGTAAAACTGTAAACTGGCTTGATGCATAGTGTAGCTATGGTGTGATTTATGCAGCCTTATTGTCAGCAATATGTAGAAGGTCACACCAAGGCATGCATGGTAATATAGGATAGCACCATCAGCATGACTGAGAATCATGTTGGCCATCAATGATGACATTGTCACTTTCATGTGGGGTATGAACCTTGATATGAATGGCCTATACTCAAACAGTCATATGCCCTCATCCTTACATCCCCTGCCAGGTGGGGGCAGCCAATTGCTGCACTCACCTGCAAAGGAAAATGTAATCCTCCCAATTCTCCCCACAGCCTGATGCCTCCACTGTGGGATATAGCGCTGTTGAGTAGTAGGCTGCACTGAAGAAGATGAGGGTGCACTGACCCCATGGCAGTGCTAGTTTGTAGCATCCCTGGGGGAAGCTAATGCAATGTAAATTGGTGCTAAAACTAACTTAGCACAAGGGGCACCTCCTGTAATGTGCAACCTTGTGCTACCAGAGTGTTTGGACACTATGCATAGTGTGATCCTAAACAGCTTTGTTATGTTATGTTATGTTAAATTTTAAAACTTGCCCCTCCTAAAATGCTCTGCAACCTTCTGACCCGTATGTCCCGACCCACATACTGCGCTCTGCTGGCCAACATCTGGTCAAGATACCCCGGATCAAGCGCTGTCGAGCGGGAGGACGCTCCTTCCGCTATTTAGCGACTAAATTGTGGAACTCCCTGCCAGCACACATACGTGAATGGAAAAACCTTTTGGATTTCAGAAGGGCTGTTAAAACCCACCTCTTTCCCCGAAACTAAGCCTGTTTGTTCTACGCTCTATTTCACTCCTTGAAGCCAGTTATTTTCTGTTTCAAAGCGCCGGGACACCCCTTTGCTGGGGCAGCTGAGCGCTATATAAACTATTGTAACATAACATAACATAAACAGCTTTAACTCACACATTTTTACACTGTTAACATACATAGTAAAGACATGGAAAGACAGTAAACAGGTGAACTTCACTTTTCAGACCCAACACTGTAATCCTTGTACATTATTGCACACATTGCACATCCCAATACACCCAAACACATACATTTACCCTATTGAGGAAAAAACTAGATGTATGATCCTTAAGCATTATTTTTGGAGCCACCACAGCAGCAGAAAACAACGCTTCCCAGCCAATGCGCTAAGATAACCACATGGTGCCTTGTCAGCCCTTGTGTGAATTTGACGCATTGACTGGTAGCGTAAAATTGATGCATCCACCCAGCAAGTGATTTTATGTATAAAGGTAAGTTATGTAATGGATCCTGCATGCTGCAAACTAGTAACTGTGAAGTTACTTTCATTTCCACTTTAAATCACAGTTTTACTGTCTGAGCTTGGGATTGGTTGTGTTTAGGCTGTGCTGGAGAGTGTTTAGGTGTGTCTGGAGCTGGTTTGTCATGTCTGCTGTCCCTGTCGTGTCCCTCAAGTCCTTTTTGTGCTTTATTCTTGTATATTGTTGTGTATCGTCCTGTGTGCTGTTTGGTATTTGTCTTTTGGGGATTATTCGTTATAGGGGTAGTAGTAGATTTTTTGGGAGGGTTCTGTTGTGTTTGGGTGGGGTCATGCCTGGGAAGAGTCGGTCCCACACCATGACTGAGCTGGATTTTGACAGCTTCCTGTGGCTGGTCACACATTACTTGCCTGCCATGGTAGCAAGTTTAGATTTTGCCATCTAGGGCTACCTCAAGAAGGTCTAAAAACAACAGAGGGAGAGTGTACACTGCCAGATGCTGAGGCTGCTTGGAGTGGACCGCAATGTCCATCTGCTGAAGCATCACTGGGCCGATGTGGTTTGGCACCAACTCAGACCTACTGAACTATATTGGCATCGACGTTGGTGGAGTAATTGGTAAGTACACATGATTTGAGTGCCTTCCTATGTGTCTCATGTACCCATTGATGATATATGGTTACATTAACTACAGCTCACGTGACGTTTGGCTCAAAATAGGCATGCCCCCTTGCAAAAGAGGGCACTGGCACAATCTGTGTACCAGTGCAATCTGTGACACTGAGCAGGCAACACAAGGTTAGTCTCCCTGTAGGTGATACAAATGTGTTCCAGGGAAGCATTGAGCTGATGCACATGCCCATAATCCATCCAAACAACTCATATGATGACAGACCAGGTAGTGCGCATCAGCTCCATTGGTGCTTCTTTTACAACAAGCATCTATCAGGTACAGTTGCAAAGGGCCATTACAGAACACATTGTACACATAAAGGGCCTTATTTACAAGCCCCTTGCGCTGCTGACATGTTACTTCTTACATTTTCAAAAGTGATGCACCAACTGCAAAAGGGCCTTGTAAATAAGCCCCATAGTGATGTGCGGGTGATACCTCCCCTGGGTAGTCAAGCATTAATGAGGCCTGTCATGGCTTACACTGCTTAGCTAACATGCATATCACTGGTCTGGAACAGCATCTCCTATGTAAAAGGTATGGCTCATTGATTTCCACAATGTCTACACTGAGCTTTGCACTAGCTTGCCAGGCTCCATACCTCTGAATGCATACTATGCTGCCTTTGCATGGCCTCATGGAGGTGTTTTTGAGGCCAGAGCCACTAGAGCTATCCTTATATAAGAGACTCCTACCGGGCATGCCTCTTGTATGAGAGGTCCAATGTATGTCAAAGGGAGCACACTCCCATGTTAACTGTACCAAAGGGTATGCCAGCCTGAATATAACACATCTTAACCAATCCCATATATGTTATTGTTCAATTTTGCTATTAAAAACTCAGGGATGCATGGAACATGTTGGAACAATATCTGGTACTTTGCAAAACTTACAGGTACAGAACTCACCTAACTTAAGGAACAAGGACGCATGATGTGTTGTGCGTAGCGTATTCATTTCCAGTTTTTCAAATTAAAGGTGGCATTGGTTTTGCAATGCCTTGCTGAGTATGTTATGTGACTTTTGTAGGTGCAGAGAA
The DNA here is from genome assembly GCF_964263255.1 of Lissotriton vulgaris. NCBI lineage: Eukaryota > Metazoa > Chordata > Amphibia > Caudata > Salamandridae > Lissotriton > Lissotriton vulgaris. The sequence continues at coordinate 1,024,548,115 of NC_141696.1, read as the reverse complement.
TTATTATAGTCAGCTACCATAGTGAAATATAGTAGCGATGAGGTTTAATTAACTGGTTCTGCACATTGGCCAACAGGTGCATGTTTTGGCACATCTTTATTATGTACTCTTCAGCCTATCTTACCAATGGGTATCATCCAGGCATGTCAGCTGTGTGGTTTGATTATTTACAATCTGAAGGGTTACATAGCCAATGGTTGTGCATATATTTACTGTGCTTTTGTTGTATATCAAATAAGTGTTCGAAGTTTACTGATATATTTTACATGTTTTGTCTCCTAACTGGACCCCTAGCATTCACAAGTGGTGAGGGGGATAACTTCAAGGACCCCAATTTTACTGGTGAATGTCTTCATTAATGCTCAATGTGTAGTGCAAGGATTGAGTATGATGTCAGATGCTGTGTGACTTGCCAGATTCAATGTGTATCCCTATCACAGATAAAGGTTTGAATGATGATTTATAGGTCAGGAAAATTGGATGTTAAGTGTTGCATGTGTATCAGCTTCTGGCTACTGTCAACTAGAATACATTGCCAATCTGGGATAGATCACATGATAGAAGCTTGATCTGGAGCCATGATCCAGTGGTGGACTATGTGAAAAAATGTAATGGATACACATATGAATATGAGTGCAGTTGTAAAGAATTTGGAATGCATGTCAGTTGTGCATTCTATGATTGGGAGCATCTAATGCGCGGTGGCATATTCCGCCATGAACCTAAAACAGTTAAGATAGGAGAGGTGTCATATGTCTCTGTGTGATGTGAGTTACTTATCAAGTGTCCTGTCTTACATGTCATACCTGACAAGTGTTCAGCAAAGTTAGCAATGTATCCTGATATGGGTCCTTGCCATATCAGTTACACTATGTTGTGAGACAATACATGTACTTCGCAGACATTGCAAATGCCTCTAGCATAAAAGCCATTACAGGATGCAGAAGGCAAACTAACGTTCAGTAAAGATGATGTGTCCCATTTCATGAGTACCAAACAGCATTATTTCCAAGTTTGCTAAGCACTGACATGGTCATATCTTGAAGTGCCAAGGTGTTGCAATTGCATTGTGCAACAATTGCCCTGCCCTCGTAATTTGGCCTTAGAAAATCTATATAATAGACAATAGGCATGTGTATGCTCACTCTAAACTTGGTGAATCCACTTCTGAACCTCTCTCTTAGTGAGGGGACGGTCGGTCCTGCAGACCTGGAAGCAGGCGATGGTGATCCCCCTCCTTAAAAAGCCTGGCCTTGATTCTGAGGTGTTAGCCAATTATAGGCCCATCTCGCTCCTCCCGGCTTTGGCCAAAGTCGTGGAGAACCACGTGCATAGCGTGCTCTCTACTTTTTTGGAGACCAATGACCTGCTGCATCCCACTCAATCTGGCTTCCGCCCAAATCTAAGTACCGAGACAGCGTTGCTGGAGGTGTCGGAAGCCATTAAGGAGGCTCTGGATTCAGGGGGCAAAGTCATGCTTATCATGCTTGACCTGTCAGCGGCCTTTGACACCGTCCCCCATGAGGGGCTCCTCGCAAGACTTTATGACATCGGTCTGAGGGGGACGGTGCTCAGCTGGTTCACATCTTTTTTAGCGGGTCGTCGACAAACGGTCTGGTCCTCTCCTAGCTCTGCCGAGATGCCGCCGTTGGGAGTGGGAGTTCCGCAGGGCTCTGTGTTGAGCCCGACTCTTTTTAACATCTTTATGACTCCCTTGGTGGCACTGGCGGAGTCTTTTGGGGCCCAGATTGTTTCCTATGCCGATGATACCCAGCTCCTCTTTACGAGTGGGAAAGGTGAGGAATTTGACGGAGAGAGCATTCGAGAGTGCCTGGGGGCCTTTTTCAGGTGGTTTCATCTGAACGGCCTCAAATGCAATTCAGATAAGTCCGAGGTTTTGTTTTTTGGCTGTACCACGGACCCTGATTGGCAGACATGGTGGCCGACTAATATGTTCCCCCCAGCTAATGCGTCCCGGCTGGCAAAAAATCTGGGTATTAAGATCGACGACGGTTTGACTATGAGATCTCAGATCCTCGGTCTTACGGGCACATGTTTTGGCATTCTCAAGATGCTCCGGAAGTTTCTCCCCCTGCTGTCGGAAGAACATAGGAGGATTACGGTGCAAGCCCTAATTGGCTCCAGATTGGATTATTCCAACGTCCTTTATCTGGGCCTTCCAGACTATCTTGTACAGCGGTTACAAGTGGTGCAGAATTCTGCTGCCCCGCCATTTTTGGCCTTCATAGACGTGCCAGAGTGTCCGGCCTTTTGCAGTACCTCCATTGGCTGCCTATCCGGAAACGGATAGTTTTTAAGACGCTGAACCTGACACACAAGGCGCTCTTCGGTTCAGGAGCAAAATACCTTCAGCGCAGGCTAGGCTTCTATCGCCCGGCCCGTGCTTTGCGTTCTGAATCTTTGTTTCTTGCGAAGGTCCCCCGAATAAAGAAGGCCCGTATTGGGGGGGCGTTCTTTCGGGTTAAGGGCACCACAGCTTTGGAATGCTCTGCCATTGGCCTTACGGGGTAACTCTGACCTATTGTCCTTTAGGAGGGACCTTAAAACGTGGCTCTTTACCCTGTAAAATGCTCTTTACCCTGTAAGATGCTTTTTCCGTTGTTCGATTGTTCCCCTTTTCCTTTTCTCTCGATACCTGTGTTGTGTTGTTTTTTTTCTGCTGTTATGAGCCGCCAATTAAAGTGCCGGGACACTTCAGTGGAGTAGCCATGCGCTATAGAAATCTTAAATAACATAACATAACATAACATAACATAAACTGCAAGATGAAATTAGGCTGTAGAGGCTGTTACCTTAAAGTTGTGAAATTAATATTTTCCCATGATCTTTGTACCTGTTCCTAGTCACCCCTTGACTGACAGTTATCCTTATTGCTTAAACAGATGGCATGACCCCAGAGCAGCAGAGAAAGTATACCCTACGAAGGGAGCGCCACTTCCAACTCAGAAGAGTCTCTAAGTCACACAAGGCCATGAGAAAGCGTTATGAGGAATAGAAAGATTTTGACAAAGGGAGCTCTGGCAGAAATGGAAATTCTAGCAAAGGTACTTCCAAGGCACCAGTACCCAGCACCTCCTCCAGCAGAGCAACTCAACCACCTGGCCCCACACCTCAGGCCACAGGCCGGACAAGCTAGTATGAACTGGACATCAGGAAGGACCTTTCTGATTTGAAGGTTCAGGTGGCTGTTTTGGAAAATAAAATGGACCAGGCTTTGATGCTCCTCCATGAACAGAGTCATGTAATGGGAAGACCCAAGTGACAATAGCCACAAGGAGCCTTTCTGTTCTTCCCTCTGAATATAGTTGTAATGTTGTAGATAATGTTTTCATAGCTTAGGTTAGGCTAGTTAAGGTAGTGATAATCTACGGTGTTGCAGGGGTGGGTTAAAATTGTAGTGGGTAGGGGTACTGCGTGTATTTTTTGGGGTGAGGATTGACGCAATTTGTATGTGTATAAAATAAATACCCAAAAAATTACATAAATAAAAATATTTTAAAAAGTATGATTGTTTAGGATTTTATGTTTGGTTAGTTGATGATTATGTGTACTTTGGACAGGTATGCACAGTATCTTGTAGATACTGAGCATCCCTGACCTTTTCTTTTGATGTAGGGTAGCACAGCTAGAAGTCTTGCAGTGCTGCCCTACGCCAACATATTATCAAAATGCCCATGAGCCCTCGATTGATATTATGTTTCATCATAGATGAGCCAGCATCCTAACCTTTGTCCTGAAGACAGTGCCGCAGAGTACTGGGACATAGCGGCCCGCACTGAACGTCATGACGTAGTTATCCACATTGCCCCTTGTTGCAACTTACCCTCTTGCTATGGTAGTTCATCATTTCTAGCACTGTCCTGTCCTGCAACACCAACCACTGACTCTTCGCAGATAACAGTGGACACTTGCTCTTCCAAGGGATCGAACTCCTCCTGGCACACTGGACTGCCATCCCCGGTCTGCAATGCAGTCTCAAAATTGGTTGCCAGTTTCTCCTTCGTCCTGCGCAGGCAATCATGCCACATCATTTTTACAGTCACGTAATGTCCTCTTTACTATGGCAATGCTGTTCACCTTTTGTCTACTATGGTCTGCCATATGGACTTTTTCCTCCTCGATGGCATTTTGGAGCTGATGAAGAGCTGGTTTCGGTGCTCAGGCAGCTCTGTCAGCTCCACGATCAAGATCTGATTCTCCTCCTCACTCAACTTGCACTCCCTCTTCCTCTTATCCTAGGTCTTTGGCCAGTTATCCTAGCTGGTAGTGGGGTTTTTGGGGTGTTGTCCTGGGCTGTGCTCACTCCTGGCTGCTCCTTTCCTGCTTTCAAGTAAGTGTCCCTTGTTTTCCAGCTAGGAACACAAACGTGATGCTAGGATGGCTAGAATCTATTTTCTAGATGCTAATTGGCTGGACATCACTTTTGCAGCAGTAGCATCAGATTTTTTAACAACATGGCACACACAATAGTGTCTGTTTTTATGGCACCGACCTCTTCCTATTGACATAAAGCGACGTGTTGTAAATATGATGCTAACATGGCATTAGGAACTGTTGTACCGCTGCAGTAATTTTTTTCGTGCACTGCTTCGACAAAAGAGCGATGCTCCAGTTCTTGTAAATATACCCATAGCCTCAAAATGGAGGTTTGCCCACTAGCATTCCAACATCATCCATACACCAGAGGGGGTTTATATTAGCCATGGATAATTCCATATATGACTGGTATTTCAACTTTTGTGAATTGCAATAAAATCATTTGCACTCAAGTTCCAGCCACTTGAACATATAGGGTACACATACACAGCTTGTAAATCTGCCATCTGATTCTGGAAGCAGACCTACCATCATTAAGCATTGACGAATAAAAGAGGTCATTGCTCTTTTATTATGTTAAAGGGGAACAAAAGAGGTTTTTTTTAAATATATATATATATTAAAAGGGAGTTTTTTTCCAAGTTGTAAAAATTTTGTGAATTACTTTTAATTTAACATGCAGTTTAATGTTAAAGATTCAATCATATTTCAATTTAAATGCATGTCATGCATATTCCTCAGTTATAATACACACTGTAAAACTATGGCTTGATACATCTGCACACTGTGAATATTTCTCATGCTTCAATAAGGTGCCTTTGGATACAAGTACATCTTTGGATCTGCAGATTTTATAAATGGATACCATTGTTCTGTTAGGCATGGAACTCATTATAGTGTCACCTATCTGTGGTAATGGTTAATCTATAGTACACTTTTCTTTTATTCATCAGCATCGCTCACATTTTTTCAGGTCTTCGCTGCTTTGTCTTGTATATCATCAAAACATTTTAAAGAGTGCAGATCACTGCATAAAACTTGGAGCAGAAAGGGTTTTATTGAAATGGTTTTGCATTAGATGTCTTGTGTCATAAAATATGCACAAGCTCGGGTACTCTTCATTTAAGATACTTTTAGAAAAAAATCTATTAGTTATGTGCAAAGAAAAAAATATAACGATTAATCTGTTGCCCTTCCAGTTTTCTATTTACATATGTTACTTAATGCTTATATTTGTTGTCCGTCACTGGCTTCTCTTCAAGTCATGGTTCATCACTGCAGGAGTACAAGCCACAATGCTGAAATAGGTACCTGACTCCTCTTTGGGATTATACTCATCATTATTATTATTATTGTGTTAGTAATTTGACAGGTTAAGAATTAGACATGAACAGTAGATGCTGATACTATGTTTTTGCATTAACTCTTATTCCTATGAAAACAATAAAAGAATGTGTTAAAAATTGAATTCCTGGTTGACTGAGGTATGCATCCAGGCCAAGCAGGACCCAACACTCTTGCCAGGGTAAGCTATATACTCACTAAAAGATAACTTGTGCTCACCCTCTGGTAGCTTGGCACAGAGCAGTCAGGCTTACCTAAAGAGACAATATGCTAAGTTTTTGTGCAACACATACACACACTAACACAATGAATTTACCAAAAAAAGACTCCACACAGGTTTAGGAAATTAGATTATGATATTCTGAACAAAACAAGACCAAAACAACAAAAACCTAATGTATCGAAGTTGAGATATTGAAATTTAAAATATTAAATGCAGTAAAGCCAAAAAGCCCTTGGAGATCATTTGGAGTGAAGCCGGAGTCCAGCTCTCCTCCAGCAGAGTCTGAGAACAGTAGGCAGCAGGGCAACAAACAGAAAAGCAGGCATTCCAGATCAGCTGTCCAGTTGAGTCATATAAACAGCACAGCAGTTCTTCTGAAAGATGCTTCTGTCACACGTCCAAAATGCCTTCGATGTGGGGGTTTACTTCAAAGCAGCTCTCTGAAGTGCACAAGTATCCCTTTCAAACCAGACATGTCTGCCAGGCTATCTGTGGGGGGTACTCAGTCATTTGTGAGGGGACAGGAAACTGCCTATTCAAATGAAATGTTAGCCCTTCCCTTTCATCCCGCCCAGTCAAGGACATCAAAATGTAGATGTATGTAGATGGGTACTCAGACACATCTATCCTTCCTATGTTTTGGCTGTCTAGAGAAAATACACAAAGTGTAGCTGTCACCCACCCAGACGTGTATTGGAGACAGGCTGTCAGTCACACAGAGCATTAAGTGCAGACAAATGTCCACTTTCTAAATTGCCATTTCTAAAACAGAAATGTTAAATCCAACTTCACCAATAAGGAGGATTTATCATTAGCATTCCAAACATATGAAACATGAGAAATCTATTTCTCTCTGGTCAATATTTACAGCTTAAATGTATATTAAGGAATTTCCAATGCTAGCCTATTACAGGAGTATGCCTCACAGTAGTGAAAAACCAAATTGGATGTTTGTCACTATCAGGACATGCAAAACATAAAGGTACAGACACTAGCTTTTACTTACTTAGCATCCTGCCCTTAGGGTTACTTATGTCCTTCCTTATGGGGAACTTAAATATAATGGAAGGAGAGTTTTAGGCTTAGCAAGTAGTTTTAAATGACAAGTCGATGTGGCAGTAAACTGCACACAAAGGCACTGCAGTGGTAGGCCTGAGACAGGTTTGAAATCCTACTCATGTGGGAGGCACAATCAGTACTGCAGTTCCACTAATAACATTTGACTTCCAGGCCCTGGGTTTATGTTATACCACTTTACAAGGGAATTACAAGTAAATCAAATATGCCAGTCAGGTTTTTTTTGTCCTCATTACACCATGGTTACTGCAATAACTGGGCTGGTTTGGAAACACCCTAGATCCTTCTATGGTCCAAGCAGTTTCGTACAGCACCTTCCACAGTGCCCAACTGTCCTTCATTGAAAGAAAAAAAATGATGGGGAAGTGGCAAAGCCTCCATACCACCCCAATCCACGGCTTGATGTAATCATTGGACTGGTTTCCGAATTTGTAGCCAACCATTGCCTTTCAATCTAACCGATTCAAAATGGGCTCCCACGCCTCTGCAGAAATACTTTTGGCACCTTTAGTGTCTAGACTACGTGTCCATTTAACCACATTTAACCAGATAGTAACATTGGGCGGTTGAGGGTCTAACCAATGTTTACAGATCTCCCTCCTGGCCAGGAGAATTAGATAGAACAGTAAACCCTGCTGCTTAAAACTTAATGACTGATGAGAAACGTAGTCCACTCCCAGGAGTATCAAAGTTTCAGTTAAGGTTATATTTTCTCCTAGGAAGGCCCTTATGCTATTTTCCACAGACCTCCAGAAACCCTTCCAGTCAGGTATACACCAATGTGCACATGTTTAGGGGAGAAGCACATGCACTTTAACACTGGGGAAAGTGCTCAGAGTCCTAAGGCCAACAAGAAGAATCAGCAAAAACAGGAGGTAAAAGGCAAAAAGTCTAGGGGAAGACCACCCACAGAATGCAATGAGCTAGTACGTTAAACATTAAGGGACCGATTTATCAAGGTTTTTCCATCGCCCTTGCACGGCGCAAGAGGGCATAACTGTGATACAAAACCTAAGTGAATTTATCAAGCCTGCATGGCTTGATAAATCTGGAGTAATGGTGTTAGACCTGGCACCATTGGTGTGGGTCTCCTTCCATTTTTGCTTTTGCCACATGTGTTTTTCTGGTGTTAGATGCTTTGGCACTGTGCCACTGCTGTCCAGTGCCACAGTGCGAGTGCTCCCTACTGTAAATTGATGTATTGATTAGTGGTTCCATAATTGGATATTTGGTTTACTTGTCACACCCTAGTACAGTGCACTGAGTGTGCCCAGGGCGTGTAAATCCAAATGCTGCTAGTGGGCTTGCAGCACTGGTTGTGCCACCCACAGAAGCTGCCTTTTAAAACGTGTCTAAGGTCTGCCATTGCAGAGCCTGCGTGCAGTTTGGTACCTTCATGCTGACTGGGCAAGTGCACTCACTTGCCAGTCCCTAAACCTTCACTTTTCTTCATATTAATCACCCCTATGGTAGGCCCAAGGGCAGGGTGAATTGTAAGTATAAGGTAGGACAAGCCCTGATGTGGGGTTGGCATGTCCTAATAGTGAATTACAGCCATTTTTGTTTTTCACTATTGCAAGGCTACCATAGGCTAGGATGGGCTGCTGGATTGTTACATGTTTATAATCCTAGCAGACTCAGAGAACATGTTAGAAATTCGAGTTTAGTATGCCTGGACTCAGAAAAATAAAGTACATCTTTTAATAAAGTTTATTTTAATGGTTTGCAAATACCACTTTTAGAAAGTAGGTATTTGCTTGCCTAACCATTTGAGCCCGCCTCTGCTAGGTTGTGTATTCCTTGTCTAGGTTTGTGTGTGACAGGCCTGGGGAATTCCAGGAGACAGGCTGGGGCAGCCCGGTGGTAAATAGGGAGATCTGCAACCAGATGGGAGGGAGGAGTTGTACCTGGGACCTGAATAGGACTGTGCTCACCCCCACCGTGTTGGCTCCACCCCCCGTGGTGCGACTTATGTCTCTGCCCTGCACACTGAAAGAAGAGAAGGAAGACTGTCAACAAAGTGCTCTTGGACTGTACTTGCCTTCCACAATGCTGGCTCTACCTCCTGTGGGGCGTCTGATGTGCCTGCCCTGTACTGTGAAAGGGAAGGAGAAGTCTGGTAAACAGAGTGCTTCAGAACTGGCTTGAACTGGGCGCAGGCCCCTCTCCCCTCAGAGAACAAAGGATTTTGGGGTATAATTATTGGGACCCTGATCCCATGAAATTCGATCACTCCTGGAACTGACAAGAAGAAACCTCTGCTGAGGAGAAGGAACCTGAAGAAACTGAGGAGAGACTATTCCCAAACTGAAGTGCTGCTTGGGGGATTGGCCTGCAGTGGTTGCCTGGCTGCCTAGAGAGGAGAAAGGACTTTGTGGATTTTACCTTTGCTTTCAACTTGTGCTAAAAAGATCTCCAAGGGCTTGGAAGAGAGCTTGCCCCCTGACCAAAGTTCCAGGACCAGTGGACTTCACCATCCTTTGTGAATTGCTGCTGTTCCAGTGGCTACAGAGGCAGGGAGCTGTGACCGACTCTCACGACCGGCCTGGTGTCCTGTTGGCACCGCACTGAGCAACGTCCGCCTCGAACAACGTAAGCTCTGTGCTCACCGACTCTGTCTCGACGCCGTCAATGAGCAGTACAAAAGGGGGTGGTGATGGACGGAGCATCTGAACCAATCAAACACTCACACCCAGTCAAAAGATCTGGGTTTAATCCATCACCGTTCTTTAGCCCACACTGTCACCCCAGGTCAGACATGGCTATATGCAAATCGGTCTGACCCTGTGCCTCATGGGAACAGTCCAGCCCGAACTGCCAAGCCATGCCTTCCCTGGACCGGAAACAAGCTTCCGAGGACCGGTTTCTGGCATTCCAGCCGTCTTCAGCCTGGCTTGCTTGAATCCAGTGGCAAAGTGAGCAAGGGACTCACGTCTGAGCATACCCTGCCACACTTATGGCAGCCAAAAGCGGTACAAAAGGGGGTGGTGATGGACGGAGCATCTGAACCAATCAAACACTCACACCCAGTCAAAAGGTCAGGGTTTAATCCATCACCGTTCTTTAGCCCACTCCGCCACCCCAGTTCAGACATGGCTATATGCAAATCAGTCTGACCCTGTGCCTCATGGGAACAGTCCAGCCCGAGCTGCCAAGTCATGCCTTCCCTGGACCGGAAACAATCTTCTGAGGACCGTTTTTTGGCATTCCAGCCGTCTTCAGCCCGGCTTGCTTGAATCCAGTGGCAAAGTGAGCAAGGGACTCACGTCTGAGCATACCCTGCCACACTTATGGCGGCCAAAAGCGGTACAAAAGGGGGTGGTGATGGACGGAGCATCTGAACCAATCAAACACTCACACCCAGTCAAAATATCTGGGTTTAATCCATCACCGTTCTTAAGCCCACTCTGCCACCCCAGTTCAGACATGGCTATATGCAAATCAGTCTGGCCCTGTGCCTCATGGGAACAGTCCAGCCGGAACTGCCAAGCCATGCCTCCCTGGACCGGAAACAAGCTTCCGAGGACCGGTTTCTGGCATTCCAGCCGTCTTCAGCCTGGCTTGCTTGAATCCAGTGGCAAAGTGAGCAAGGCACTCACGTCTGAGCATACCCTGCCACACTTATGCCTTCACCGCGACTGGAAGGACACCGCAACATGCAACGCCTCGCTACACCAACTTGAACTGGTCTGACCGATGCGTCACTGCTGCTGACTTCGAGTCCTGTGACCGCACCGGAGTTGGGCACTGCCTCGCACACTTCGCGACGCACCGCCCGACTCGCACCGATGTCCTGACTGACCGACGCCAGCTCCCGAACTCCGGTTTGAATGCCGCACCGTAAAGCTGGAAGCACCGCAACGAGCAACGTCCACCCCGAACAACGCCAGCTCTGAGCTCACCGATGCCGTCAACGAGCCGTAGCCTGCACCGCGACGAAAGGATCACCGTGACTTGCAATGCTTTCTTTTTGTACACCGTGACGATCCCCGGAACCGGCTCGCACATTGGTGCCTGCCACCTCAAGGAAAAGGTACTGTGAGTCTATCGGCACACTGTAGCCGGACAAGGCTACCGACTCGCACAGAACTTTGATTTACACCTTTTTAACCAGAACTCTGGAAATTTAAAAGTACTGTAGATTCTTTTTGTCGTTTATTGGTCTTGTGATAAGTCTATATAAAGTGTACTTATTGTTTTATATAAAACCTTGTGTGGTGTCCATTTGTAGTGTTGTCACTGGGTTACTGTATGTGGTCACAAATGCTTAACTTACATCACCTCTGAACTAGCCTTGACTGCTCGCGCCACGCTGCCTAGAGGGTGAGCAGGGGTTATTTTTAGAGGGTAATTCCCTTGCCCTGACTAGAGGAGAGGGTCCCTGCTTGTCACAAGTACCTACCTGTGCCAACTAGAGACCCCCAATTCTAACACAAGGAAATGCAAATTGCTACCTTGCCTTACTCTGCCACAGGGAGGCATTCCATGGGTGGAGCATGGGTATTCCCAGATGTACCATTAGTGGTAGACATGGGAATGCGTCATAATGCTGTGCCTCCCCAGGTGAGGGTTAAAAAGGAGAAATATGTATATTTCGACTTGTTTTTTCCTATTTCTATGCGTGCCGCATTCTGTAAAGAACATAAAGAGAGTAAAATGCCTCTGAGGACTGTTTGTGTCCAAGAAGGCTTCCCTTCCTGCAGACAAACAATCCTGCCTACAATGCAGGCAGCCTTGCACCATGACGCAAGTGTGCCTGTGTTGGTGGTAGGCAGCTAAAAGCGCTAGGAAAGGACAGAATGAGTTGAATAATGTTAAACACGGTGCATTCATGCCCTTTCCTTTCATGTAGAGTAGCAAGTAGCTTGCTGTGTTATGCTGAGTGAATAAATTATACATATGGGCCTAAAAACTGTTCTTAACGAATACCATGCCTTAATTAGGAAAACCTGGAAGTCCTATTACAGCAGTAGGATAGAGGGAGCAGATAATTTGGTGAAGGAACTGTTCTCCATTTATAAAGAGATCTCCAACCTCTCTGGCACTGCTGCTCCCATGACAGGGTCAGAGGAATCCTGTAATCGGGTGGCAGAGTTCTTTTCGCACAAGGTAGAGAGGATCTTTGAATCTTCTCAGAGGTGTGACATCAAGGGCGTTGAATAATTGATTGCCCAGCGCAGGAATTGATCTGCAGCTGCTTATTTTTCCACTCCCTCAGTCAACAGCACACAGATATGCATTTTGATTCCCGGACGCGGCCAGAGAAAGCAACAGGGGAGAAGAAACCTCCACCAATGCTAAAGGCATGGAATGCCTCAAAACCTTTAGTGCCCCATCTCGGGAGTCCCTATGCACTATAGCTGGCAACATCAAATCAGGCTCCCCTAAAGATCCTGCTTCACCCAAAATACTGAGAGGTAGTGTGGTGACTCTAAAGCCCTATATTAGACACTTACTAGAGCTCTCCTTTGACTTGGGGAAGGTACCTAAAACTTGGAAGGAGTCTGTGGTGCTCCCATGAAAAAAAAAAGTCTAACATTAGCATGGAGCAATTAGAGAACCTGCGCCCTATCTCACTCCTACCGTACTTTGCTAAGATCGCGAAGTAGGCTGTCAATAATCAGCTGATAGCCCATATTGAGGCTAATAGGTTGCTCCATCACACCCAATCTGGCTTCCGTGCACTCCATTCTACCGAATCAGCGCTATTGCTATCTACAGAGACCTTACGGAAATATGCGGATGAAGACCAAACTGCGGCACTGATCCTGCTGGATCTTAGTGCGGCATTCGACACTGTGGCCAATCACATGCTGCTACAGTGTCTACAAAGGGGAAGAGTGGTGGACAGAGCACGGGAATGGCTGGAGTCCTTTCTGTCAGATCGCAGTTTCCAAGTGGCACAGGAGCCCTTCCGGTCCAAAGACATCAGCCTGAAACAGGGGGTGCCACAAGGTTCCAGTCCAGTCTTAGCCCAACCCTTTTTCATTTGTATGTGACACCAGTAGCAGAGATCACCCAAAAATTCGGGGTGGAAGTTGTGTCCTTTGCAGATGAAACACAACTGGTTGTGGCTTTGACACAGCCAAAGGAGCAGGTCGCTATTAATTTCAGTTTGTGACTGCAGGAACTAGCGGCTTGGATGGCAAATAACTGCCTCAAACTGAATGGAAATAAGACGGAGGTGTTGATTGTGGGGAACGCTCCATCAGTATGGACCTCAGCATGGTGGCCTCCAGCGACGGGCCCTCTACCCATTCCCAGCGATCAAGTGAGGAACCTAGGGGTGTGGCTCGATAACAAAATTTTGTTTGAGCACCACACCAAACGGGTGGCAGGCACCTGCTTTGACATTTTGAGGGTCCTCAAGAAAACATTGGACTTACTGCCATTGACAGCCAGAAAGACCATGGTCCATGCCTTAATAACATCGAGGCTGGACTATGGGAATGTCCTCTATTTAGGAGCCAGTACTAAGTGCACTTTGAGGATTGCAGCGCATACAAAATGCGGCGGCCCGTCTGGTCTTGATGCTGCCCAAGAGAGCTTCTTCAAAGAGAGCACTGAAAACATTACATTGGCTTCCGATCAAGGAACGTGTGACATTCAAAGCCCTCTGTGTTGGCAACAGAATCTTACAGGGGAAAGGACCCACATACCTTCATAATCTGCTAACACCGTACCACCCTACCCGTAAACTGAGATCTAGCGGGACGGGGCAGGTTCAGGTTCCGAAATTTAGCAGAGTGAGAATGGGAGGGCACTCCTTTCGTGTTCTGGCAGCTCAACAGTGGGACAGACTCCCACTGAGGCTCAGGCTGGAGAAGTCAGAGCTGGCATTCCGCAAAAAGCTGAAAACTCACTTGTTTCCCAAAGATTAGGGCGGGGCTAGGTTCTGGCTGGGGGGGGTGATGGGGGAAATAGCTGTATAGAGGCTCTGGTTTGGCCGTCCTACAGCGCAGGGACACACTAGTACAGTGTAGCCAGACGCTTTATAAATTCAATTATTATTATATTATTATTACTAAACGTGTCTGTTTGTGTTCACAGAAGGTTTATAGAAATAATGGCTAAAATGTGTCTGCATGTCAGCTCACTGCGCATGCACGTTGATATGTGTACCTTTTATTTCAACTATGCTGTGAAACACTCTAGAAATATTGGGAGAAGGGATTATGGGGCTCCTAGCTTTTGTTGGAAGGATACGTTTGGGGCAAATAGTGCATGTAACTACTTTATGCCTGGAGCATTCATTACAACTTTACAGCATGCACACAAAATTGCAATTTCCTCTAGTTTGTTTCTAATGCATTTTTCTCAGATTCCTATATTCGGTCTCTGTAGGAGATTGCCTCAGCAGTAAGCGGTACACTTATTAAACTCGCTTGTGCAGCTGCCCTGTGCACTTTACACATGCTTTTGGCATGGCCTGCGTGCTGGTCTTTCGTTAATGGGAAGGAAGGCGCACCACCCCCTCCGTTTTCCAGGCCTCTCAACTGGCACCGTTTCCCCCATTAAGTCAGACTCTTCAAGACGCATTCTTTACTGTTCATCTCACTTCAGTATTCCTGCGCCCTTGGAGTATTGACGATCTCTCATGCAACATGGACGTAAATTATTAAGAGTTTCCACACCTAGGCATGTTTGAAAGAGGTTAGAGGATTAATGTGAAGCCAGGGGATTCTCTACATCTGGCATTATCTTTTACCGCCATCTCCACGGATGCACTTTTTAGAGCAGACCTTGCTAAATCATGTGTGAAGCTTGTTTTATGTAAATCCGATGTCTCTAGGCTAAACTCGCACGTGGATGGATGTGGGGGCCGTAATAACGATCTTTGAATCTTCTCAGAGGTGTGACATCAAGGGCGTTGAATAATTGATTGCCCAGCACAGGAATTGATCTGCAGCTGCTTATTTTTCCACTCCCTCGGACAACAGCACACAGATATGCATTTTGACACCGCCAGAGGACACATTGCCGCAGCCTGATTGCTGTTATCTACAGAAGATGTGGCCTGCGATTTCCTCTTTTTTAGAAAACATGTTGAGTGACAGCCCTAATCTCATCTGGAAATCATTAGCTCTACGGGGTGCATTTGATGGGTCTGCTTAATATGCAACGACGAGCACTACTTTGCGAATCAAAAAAAATGTAACAATGCATTAAATCCACAAAACAACCTCTTCTTCCTCCCACCAGGAAATTCTACGAGAGGGCCCTGAACCGCCAAGGTTTTCTATGCGCAGTAGTGGTGTACCGCAAAGAGTGAGTACCTTAAAGGGTTGGGTACATCTCATTGTTGTTCCTTGTATGATGATCTAATGAATGGAGAAAGGCTCAGTGTGTGGAAAAGATAGGCAGGTGTGAAAGGAGTCGAGGGCCATAAAAATTAATGAGCAGAGGGGAGGAATACTGTCTGTGTGGATTACAGCGATGGAATCCAAGGTCACTTCGAATATGTGGATCAAAGAAGAAGAGTTCTGCCAAGAAAGCCCTGGTTGAAGGTGGTCACTAATTGGTCCTTTGATACCGATTTAGAGGGATCTCCTGTGGGTATAAATAGTCAATACTCTTCGGCTTTGTGCAGAGATTCCTTTCAGACTAGGAGAGGTCCAGACCTCAAAGCGCTACTCTCATTGTGTGGCTGGATGCTATGCAATACTATTGCTTTAAATCAATTTTATCAACATTCTCCTATGCTGACTCCTTTCTTTCATATGGATCTAATTGGGATTTCATTTAGCATTCTTTAGTGTAGGTCAGCTGAGAAACTAGAATCCCTCATGCATTATAGGCAGCGGGACCGAAACTTTCAATCCCACCACCATACTGGAGCCTTATACTCTGCACGATTTCTACTGAAGTCCTAATTTGTTACTTGCTATTGAGGATACATTTTGTGCACTGTTTCGGCTTACCTTTGGTCATTTTGTATTGCTATGTAATGTTTCTGAGACTGATTTATATTACTCTAGCTTTGAATTTTTAATTAATCCATATTTAATCCTACCTATCGACTGAGCTTTACCATGTGACCAAATGGATTAACATGTAATTGTAAATTTGAACTGAATCTAACTCTTTTATTCCTCAAACACCCTAAAATAGTCAGTTGCAGGGGTTAAGAAAAAGGCCCATCCCCTCTGTGTCAGCAATAGAAATGGAACTTGAGAATAATCTTATGAGAGTGTCTATAAATTTTAATGCAAATTGCACGCAATGAAGTATCAACCTCATGGTACTCATTACCACAGTCTGTAGCACTAGCAGTAACTCCTTGCACGAGATGGGTGCAGATACCGGTTGCATGCCCTATTCTTCATTTTTATGCATTTTGTTTGAGCACGCTTGTGTATACCAATCAGTCTAAAGAACCCAATTTTTGTTCGATCACCATGCAAAATGAAATGAAAAACAACACATTTTGTTTTATTTTAATTATTTATTACCTTCTGTAACCCAGTCAAAATCGTATACTTTAAACAGTAGCGGCTGGTGGAGGGAGTGGTGTGGGCAGTGAGGCGGGGGAGGGGCAGGTTGGGGGTTAGTAAATTACGGCATACGACTGCACGAAGATAAGTAACTGACTAAATAAATAAAACAAATTACATTGTGCTCTGCATCGCTGATAGCGTTGCAGCGCGCATAATGTAATTCGTTTTATTTATTTATTTAATTACTTATCTGCGTGCGGCCTGATGCCATAGTTTTCTACCCCCCACCCTACTCTTACCCCACCCAGCCCCACTCCACCGCACCACTCCCTCCACGAGCCGCTACTGGCTTTACATATTAAAAGACAGTCTTGACAATAATTTTAACTTGCACCATTGACAATTTTATTGATTTTAAATAAGAAAAAGGAAGACAAAAATAAACCAGCAGTAATCAATTGCTGCATGTTACAGCAATTGTAAAGTATCCTCATGTTACATAAAGAGAAAATGCACCAACAATACATAATCTCATTGAACCTCGCATACTGCTCATATATCCTATGGTGGGGTGCTGCTATTCCATCTGCCCCAAACATTTACCCCAGACTTTGCTGTGTTTCGCTGGGCACCCTCTGGCCTCATACAAAGACTTCTCTTGTGTGGCGCACCAGTTCACCCCCAGTGCCATTTCGTTATAGTGGGTGGGACAGGGTCTGACCAGTTAGCTGCAGTGTCCCTCTTGGCCACTACCATAGCTGTGTTTAGGAATAACTTGTCAGATCTGGAGCTATCAAGACCATCCGTGATTCACAGGAGCCCATTTAACGGATTTTGTGGGACCTCCCAGCCCAGAACCTCTGAGAGTTCCTTTTTCAATGGAGTACCAAAATCGTGTTATATCGGGGCAGGACCATACCATATAGTAGAAGTCCGCTTGGTCCTGTTTGCAACGCGTACATGATGCATTTAGTTTCGGACCTGAGTTGTGAAGGCGGTTTGGAGTTAGGTATGCAATATTTAAGTAGTACAATTGGATCAGATGGAGCCTGGCTGAAGTGGTGCTTGTTTTATTATATTATAGCCTTGGTAGAAGCAATACAGGTCTGAAAGGACAACCCATTTAATTTACGGCTTTGCTTCCCCATTTTGTCCTAGACCTCAAAATAACATTGTGGGTGGTACCAATTGTCTGTCAAAGATATGCCCTCCGAAGTTGTACCATTCCAGTCCTGGACTCTTGTAAGTGGGTCTAAGCTGCTTGCTTCATCCACACTCGTGCATCTGCTCTCACACGGGCGCATCAGTGCGATTGTGTGGATTGGAACTGGTGCATTTCCCTTGTTGCATAACCAGACCTGACGCATCACCACTGATGCATCCGCTTTGGCCCCAGAACTGTGTAATGCTCAGCCCAGCTCGAAGTCTTCACATCTCTGTCGACGGCAGCCTCAATGATGACACCAGGAACTTCACATCCTAGCCGCTGTGCTCATCGGTTATGATGCATTGCAGCTTATGTGTGGTTCATGACCTTGCCATCGCCGCCATTGTGAGGATTGACATTGATGCATCGCTTCAGATACATCCCTCATCCTCCTCTTTGACAAGACCCTCAAAGTTGACACAATGTGGCCTAAAGTACTTTTGCTTATCAGGCTAACCCTGATCCCTGTACCTGGCCTGCACTCCTTCACAATCAGCCTGAGGTTTTGTCTTTGTACCGGTCCAGCGCGAGCAGATGTTTTTTGTAGGCACTTAGGGCCAGATGTAGGTCGGTCGGTAACGGCCGAAAATCGGTATTTTCGGCTGTTACCGACCGGTATACATGATTTAGCATGTAGGGGCACAATTGTACAGAATCGGTAACTTTACCGAATCTGTAAAGTTACCGATTCTGTAAAATACCGAATCGGTATTTTTTACCGATTCGGTAAATCTCTGATGTAGTTGGGACTCTTCTGAGTCCCAAAGGCCCTACAAAATCGGTATTTTACCACACAATCCTATTGTGTGGTAAAATACCGATTTCAGGTGTGCATGCACATGTGTGCATGCACACCTAGCCATGTGACAGACAGACAGGCCCTTAGGGCATGTCTGTGTGCCACATGGCGCACATGCCTATTTGTGGGGTGCCAGAGGGTGTCAAAGTGACACCCCCTGCACCCTTGCAAAATTCGGTATTTACCGATTCTGGAAATACAGAATCAGTATTTCCCATTGATTCCTATGGGCTTTGAAGCCCATAGGAATCAATGGTAAATACCGATTCTGTATTTACAGAATCGGTAAATACCGAATGTGACAGATTCGGTATTTGCACATCTGGAAATACCTACATGTCCACCACATTGATTTACCGATTTTCAATAACCGAATCGGTAAAATTCGGTAATTGAAAATCGGTAAATCAATTTTACCTACATCGGGCCCTTAGTGCTTTTTTGTGCTAATTTCTCTTTCATGTTGCTGGTTGTATTCATTGAGTTTTTGTAATTTTGGATTTGTTTTATTTATTTAAGAGATAATTTTCTAACTTTGTATGGAATCTCTTTGTGTGGTGATTTCATTGTTTTACTTTTTAAAGTGTTGCACAAATACTTTACACATTGAAACTTAAGTTAAGCCTGACAGCTCTGTCCCAAGCTACCAGAGGGAGAGCACAAGTTAATTTAAGGTGTGTTTGTGACTTACCCTGGCTAGGAATATGCCTACTTCTTGATCAGGTGTTGTACACCAGTCAACCAGGAACCACATTTCTAACAGCTACCCATCACTGATCCATAAAAACCCCTTGCTTGCAATAACGCTACTCTTCCGTGAACACTAAAACACCTTACTACTGCTTAGCGCTACCTTTCCTGAACCCTATAAACTCCTTGCCATAACTTAACTTCCATTTCTATGAAACCTAAAAAGCCCTTGACATTACCTTTTACTAAACTCTGGAGCCCTGTTACTACCCTTTAAGGCTACCTATCCCTAAATCCTAAATACCCTTCCTACACCTTTCAGCCACCCTTCTCTGAACCATAAAAATACCATACTACAGTTTAACACTCCCCTTCCCTGAACCAGAAAACCTTACTGCCACTTAAC
This sequence comes from Lissotriton vulgaris, assembly GCF_964263255.1. Lineage (NCBI taxonomy): Eukaryota > Metazoa > Chordata > Amphibia > Caudata > Salamandridae > Lissotriton > Lissotriton vulgaris. The sequence goes on along the minus strand of NC_141696.1, from coordinate 1,024,528,594 downwards.
CCTACCCAAACATGAACCTTAAACACCCTTACTGCCCTTAATGGTACCCATCCCTGAACCTGATGAACACTTCTCTTAACACCCTAAAACCTAAAAAGTTCTTACTACCCATTAGCACTACTCTTCCCTAAACTGTAATAGCCCATTACTACCTTTTAATGCTACCCTTTCTTGAACATTACACACTCCTAACTACCCCTTAACACTCGCTCTGGGGTTCTCCCTGCAGAAAGTTCGGGGAGTCTATAAGTTAAATATGGGAAGCGCTTAGAATCAAAATACTGATCCCCTTGGCAGTTACTCATTTCTAAGGTGTCCATGGGGTCACCACTTATGATCCCTGATATTTTAATAGCCATTTCTCTTCACACAGTTATTTTTGCCTTTAGTATAGGGATTTCTGGTGGGGAGTTACTGGATGATATCAGATACATAGTTTAAAAGGTCTAAGTAAAGAGGATGGGTTTGAATTAATGGACAGGAAGATCTGGCGCTCAAGCGTGTGCGATTCTGAGTAGCGTTTCTGGATCGAAGTTACACAGTGCAAACAAGTCAGGGGCAACAAACCCAGACAGCAAAACAACCCCTGACAAAGTGTGGGACAAGCCTACACCAAACAGATAAGTACAAATCCTGTGCACATGTTGCAGTGTGATGGGTTCTGTTGTCAGAAATCAACAATTATAACAATGTCCATGAGACATTTTTTCTCATGAGACATCTTTTCTCATGGACATTGTTATATTTGTTGAGTTCTGACATCATGTTTAAACAAATGGGAATCCACTCAGAATGTGGTAGTGGTCCCTAAAGTGATAGGGAGCACACAGTGTTGTTTAAATGCCCTTCACACACCAACAGGCCCCTTGGTGTCATGCTTCATCATCGGGGCCTTCGCACCCCTCTACGGGATGCGGCGTGCTACGACTCACGACTACGTAGGAGCACTTAGTAGTGAACTATGTGAGGGAGTGTGTTCTAAGGGAAAGTGTGAGTGAAGTGAGGTGGAAAAAGTGAGTTACTTAAAAAATACCTGGTGCGTAGGAAAAAATAATTTATTATGTCCTCGGCTGGTATTATTAAAAAGTGCAGAGTGGGGTTGTAGATATACGTACTAGGGTATTACAACCGCTTCAGAGTGTCAACATGTTTCGGAGCGCAAGGGCTCCTTCTTCAGGACAAGGATATGCACGTTATCCTCACCTTACTCACATGAAATGTAAAAGTGTTAATAAAATTAAAAAATGTGTAATGTACCTAACAATGTTTTATGTATAGGTGAGTTCAGTTGCGCCCAATAGGCGTTGAAGAGAACTTATTGTTCTCAGTCTGATAACCTCATGAGCCTATGCGTGGTATTGGGGGGATCCTTCCATACTGCTCAGTAAAGCAACGGTTACTGCATAGCTAGTCGCCTGCCTTCCCCTCAACGCTGACTTCATAGTTCACTACTAAGTGCTCCTACGTAGTCGTGAGTCGTAGCACGCCGCATCCCGTAGAGGGGTGCGAAGGCCCCGATGATGAAGCATGACACCAAGGGGCCTGTTGGTGTGTGAGGGGCATTTAAACAACACTGTGTGCTCCCCATCACTTTAGGGACCACTACCACTTTCTGAGTGGATTCCACTTTGTTTAAACATATTGCCAAGGGAGACTGAATCCACTGACTCTCTCTCTCCCCCCTCTGGTTATATCTGAGTTCTGACATCAGACATCAGACACTTATTAGTTTAAAAGGTCCCTAGTGCTTCAACATTGAAAAGCTCACCTCTTTAAAGAGTCAGAAGAATATTTTTAGGGCAACAGTGGTGGCATTTTCAGCACAACATTCTGCAGGTCATGTACAGTGGAGCTGTGCTGCTTTGCCATTTGAGAGAAACAAGCACAACCCCACTAATGGAGCCATTTACAGAATGTTGGAGGCTTTGCTGTTATACCACAATTCAATAATAGTGTTAGCACAACCAGTTATCATGAATATTACCTCAAATTTAGAGATACATGTGCATACTTGTGGGATTAACTGGAGGACCAAGTGCCTGAGTATACTCTTTCCCAGGAGTAGCAAAGAAATAAATGTGAGAGTCCTGGGAGGATAGTGAGCGTGTGCTCTCAATGGTAGAGAAGTAGGAAGTTGGAGTTCTGGTAGAGATAGTGAGGGGGAGAGAGGGAGTGTTTGCCTTCTCACTGAAAAAGCAGCAATAAGACAGCCTGTCATCTACCAGGGGAAGCAGAGAGGGAATGAGCCTGTGAGCTCTTGGAAGGGACAGAGAAAGGAGAGCCGTGGGAAGTATAGTGAATAAAGGTAGAGCATCTCCTCCCTCATTAGGGAAGAGAATCAGAACATGTCCTCTCCTTAGGAGAAGCAGAATGATAAGAGCCCTGGGATTGGCATCAGGAAAGAAGGACAGAATATGTCCCCTCCTAGGAGAAGGCTCAAGGTGAGACCTTTAGCAGCGACAGTAAGGAAGAGAGAAGGTCCAAACATGTGATGTTTCCCAGTAGGAGCAAAGGCAGTAATATGAGAGCCCTAGGAGGACCATGAGGGCAGAGCTTGTCCTCTCCCAGTCGAAGCAGAGAGTTGTGGTAGGGTCAGAGAGGTAGCAGAGTCTGCCTTCTCCTTCCTCTATTCATGTGCTTCATCGACTACTAGTCGGCTTTTGATAAAATCGATAGAAATAACCTCTGACACAAACTCAAGGAAATGAAAATACCTTCTATTCTCCTAAATCAGTTAATTTTCCTTCACACAAACACTTGGGTCCAAGTAAAGCTCGAAGATGGAAAGTACTTGTCTAGGAAAATTCCAACAACCATGGGGTTTAAACAGGGGTGCGTTCTGGCACCTATGCTCTTCAACTTATTTATGTCTGACCTTTCAACAGAACTGGGTACTTGCAACTCTCAACCACCTAAGCTAGGATGCCTCCCACTTTCCAATCTTTTGTTTGCAGACGACCTTGTACTGGTCAGCCAGACCCCCATGTATGTATGTATATATGTATTGGCATACTTGTATAGCGCAATGACTGTCACCCAATGGGTATCCTGGCGCTTAGACTTCAGTAATCCATACAACGATGTTTCCAGCTACTGCTATGCTTACACTGTCCTAGGGAAAAGAAGTGTTTTTAAAGCTTTCTTAAAGGAAGGGAGGTCTCCCATACTTCTCAAGGATATCGGTAGAGAGTTCCACAGTCTAGCTGCGGTAAACCTGAAAGAGCGACCTCCCATCCGAGTCCTCACAATCTTGGGAACTACTACCATCGTTCTCCAACGCTTATTGGACACTACTAGTCTATACTCTACATCTGACAAAACGCAGGTCAAGAGGATACATCCGAAAAAGGAAACCTCCAAACACTGCTGGCATATAGTAGACTCTACAATCGAAGTAGTTGACCAGTATAAGTATCTAGGTGTGATCATGGATAACAAGGGGACTTTAAATCTGCAAACAGAAACAATCATAAGAAAAGGCAACTCGATTGCGGTAGCCATAAAATCAATCAAACAGAAAACGGACGGCCCTTGCCTTATCCCACTGCTACAAGTCTGGCAAGCAAAACTCATCCCGGCTATCACTTATGGGAGTGAGTGTCTGAGGGGAATAGACTCATTGACTTTGGACAAAACTGTTTCTAGAACTAATTTTTAATTTACCAAAGTATGTCTCACCGCCCAAATAAGGCTAGAATTCGGCATGCAAAGTCAAGAAATAGCATGCAAAGGATCCTATGCTAAGACCTGGTACAGGATCAAAAAATCTGGAGCATGCACACTGAACTCATATTTATGGAAAGAAATACATCTAAAGAGGGAGTGTGGAGCAAGGTCTTATCTGACATCATCTATAGATCGTCTGCGTCTCAAAGAACTCTGGGCAGCCTCAGGATCCTATCCCTGTTTTAAACAAATTGTTAACAAAACAGTGAAAGAGCTATCACTAGTTGAAGACAAGGCGACACTTAGAGAAAGAGCCCACGGATGGTTTGTGGTCCACAGTTATGATAAATCCTCTCCACAACCATACTTAGGCACTGGCTTCAATAGAAAGAGGAAAGAAAAATATCTTCACTTTCGTTTGAGCATTTTACAATCTGCTGCGTTGTTCAATTCATGGAAGCGGCTTGGGCAAAAGCTCTTGCGTCAAGTAACCAGAGTTCTTAACCACTGCGCCACATGGCCCCTTAAACCTAACAGCAAATCTTCTTATACTGCAGATAACAACTAACTGATGATGGGACAGTCCCTCGATTGTCTTTGAAAATTGAGCATTGCATTCTTATTTTACGGACTGTGTAAACATCTACTGATAACTGCTCTGTGCCTGTTAAACAATTAAAGAAAGTTACATGTTTTATCTAAAAGGTTTTAGAATATGAATTTTGCTGCTGCAGTTTTGTGTATGTCAATCAAATTCATGACAGTTTTATATATTTCATTTAACTGGTTTTAGAATATGAATGTTGCTGCTAATACATTATTTTTACATGGAAATTGTAAAGGTTTTAATTAACCACACAATACAATATTACCTTGCCTTCCCCTTTGAAAATCAAAAAGAAGCTTAAGCTTAGTTGTGATGCCTAGGAGGGACAGAGAGGGGGAAGAGTAGAACAGAAAGGTCCACTCCCATTAAGAATAGAGAAAAGAGAGCACTGGGAATGGCAGTAATGGGGAGTGAGGGATTAACCATACCACTCTGAGGAAGAACAGAGGGAAACAGAAAGGAGGAAAGTAAGGATAGAGAGAGTTAAGAGCCATGTGAGGGATAGTAAAGGACAAAAGGGAAAGATCTTGCCTTTCACATAAGAGAATGGAAACTCCCAGAGGGGACAGTGAGAGGGGAATGGAGACACAGCTTGTTTTCTCCAACTCTCTATGGCCTCCAGATCAGCCTGAACACTATGCATCCTCTTTAGTCCACTGATTACTTTGAGAGTTCAGACATTAAGTACACAGGGTACACAGGGAAAAGTGAGCTGATATCCTCATATCATTCATGCCAATCAGCTCCTGAGAGGGGACATTCTGAAACAAAGAATTTCAATAGGTTTGTTGCACTCGAGCAGCAATCCTCTGACAGATCCTGGCAGAGTAAGTCTCAGGTAGGTGATTTATTTGAGCAGTTGTCTAAAGTGCCAAAATGCCAACAGAGAAGACTCGGAGTGCTGTAATACACCATAATATAACAGGGCAGTTTCTCACTTTACCTTTGTTATACAACCATGTTTGGGCAGAAGTGTTTAAAAAAGGTGGCAGCAGAACTAACTGATATGGAGTGTGGCTCCTGAATGCTCCCCGACAGTCCATGTATTGTTTCTGCTGCCTGAGCATCAATCCTGATGGCTGCAACATACCCCTGTAAGTGAGGCTGGGTCCATAGAACAGCGTATGTAGCATTGCTGCTCTCATTGCTTAGCGGAGACTGGGAAGGGCTCATAGTGAAGAGGCCAAAATTGTAGCTGTGCAGTGATTGTGGCTGTGGCTGGTGAGCCCAGGCCGCTGCAGGAGTCTCCTGGTGGACCATAATCTATCCCCATGACCAGCGGTGAGATTTGTGCCAGTGGGGGTCCCATTTTACACACCCCACTGCCTTTTCTTTATTGCCCAGTGCCCTGGAATGGCTTGGGTACTGTTCTGGGTGCGGTGACATGCTCCCTGTAGCATCAGCACTAAGGACAGTGAGAGGAACTAAGTTGCCGACTGGGGACTCCTGCAGTGGATCCTCCTGTAGAGGGGGTCTCAGTGTGTCAGGACTGTTAAGTGGGGTCTGGATTGCAGCTGTGGATGGCGCATGCCTAACAGGGTGTAGCTGAGCTGCTCTAAGGTGGGGGCAAGTCTTCTCTGGGGGGCACCACGCTGTGATGGAAGTGCCTTACTGGTCTGTAACTGGGACTGCATTCTGCCTGGAGGAGAGGATGTGAAGGCAATCTTATGTCCCTGTTTAATTCACGAGAGTCTGCATTTGATTTGTTGGTCCTGCTTTGGTGACTGTTGAACCTTGCCCTTTTTGCTGATTTTTCTGTCTTCTGTAGCTGACCCTGTTTTTGTCGGTTATAAGACTGCTAACCAGTGGTAAAGTGCTTGTGCTCTCTCCCTTAAACATGGGAAAATTCACCTACACTTATTTGGTACATTTAATTTACTTATGATCCCCGAGTATATGCTAATACATGTTCCCAGAGCCTGTAAGTTAAATGCTACTAGTGGGACTGCATCACTCATTGTGCCACCCACTGAAGTAACCTTTTAAAAAATGACTCTGCCTTGCAACTGCAGCCTATAGTGGGGTTTCAAACTGCCATTTGGAACTGGCCAGGCCTAAGCTTTCTTTTCTAAAACTTAGAAGTCACCCTTAAGGGAGGCTCAAAATGCTCACATGGCAGAGTGTATCGTATTTAAACAGTAGGATATTGTACCTACGTTTTACATGCCCTGCCATTGAAAACCTCTAAAGTAATGTTTCACTATTTTAAAGCCTATCTTTCCCATTGACTAACACTGGGTTACATTATTACATTTACCAAGTGACTTTGGATCGGCAGCAGATATATGCTGTTTAAACTCAGATGAATTGTAATTTAAAATCCTCTTTAATAGCAAAGTCAGATTTTAAGTCATAATTCTGAAACTACCACTTTTAGAAAGTTGCAAAAAGAACAATTGATGGACAGAATGCAGAACACTGTCATACATTCACTCCAGTACAGAGATCTGGGCCTAAATCAATTTTTTTGCTCACCATGCCTTCCCAGTTTGGACCCAGCCATATGCAAATAAGTCTTGACCCTGCACCCAATGGGAACAGTCAAGCCTGAACTGCCAGGCCTGGTCCTCCCTGGACTGGAAACAAGCCTCCTAGCACCAGTTTCGGGCTTTAAGCCCTCATCAGCCAGGATAGCTTGACTCCAGTGGCATGAAGAGCACGGGACCCACATCTGTGCATACCCATCCCACTCGGGTGACAAATGCAAAAAGAACAATTGATGGACATAATGCAGAACAATGTCATACATTCACTCCAGTACAGAGATCTGGGCTTAAATCCAATTGTGTGTCTTATGCTTTCTCGCCCAAAGTGCGTTGGGTTTGCCCAGACATGGGTTCCGGGCTCCCTGTGCCACAGGATTCAAGCTATCCTGGCTGATGAGGGGTGAAACCCCAAAACCGGTCCTAGGATGCTTGTTTCTGGTCCAGGGAGGACCTGGCTTGGCAGTTCAGGCTGAACTGTTCCCATGAGACACAGGGTCAAGACTGCTTTCCATATGGCCAGATCTAAACTGGGGTGGCATGGTGAGCAAAAGAATGATGGATTTAGCCCAGATCTCTTGACTGGGCGTGAGTGTTTTGCTTTGTTCTGCATTCCATCCATCAATTGTGTGTCTTTTACTTTTAGAAAGTTGCCATTCTCTTGTCATAACCATTTGTGCCTTCTCCCAGTGTCATAGGTCAAATGATAGTGAATGGCTCTGCTGTTTGAGTTTGTCTATTGCTTTCAGGCTACAACAGAAAGGGAGTTTAGGTGTGGACAGGATGGGACATCTTGGTAGGATGACTGGGAGGGGCTGCAACCAGCCCCCAAAATATTTTAAACAGCTTTGCATCCCATACACACAAAGGAGTCAGACACTAGGCCTGGGAGTAGGACTACGCTACGCTCACGTAGTTTTCGGCGAGACTTTTTCCTTGTTCGCGATCAGCAACATTAAGTTGCTGATTGCAATTCGTGGAAAATAAACCTCCCAATGATATTCTCAACGCTGGAAGGTCTGGTTTCTCATTGCGAGTGGTCATGTATGCTTGCGACCGCTCGCGATGAGAAACTACCAGTCTGCGCTGAGAAAGCTGCTGCTCGAGTACAAATGTACTCGAGCAGCAGAAAACGACCGCTTGCACTGTGCAAGATGCATTTTGCACTGATTGCACAGTGCGGACAAGCATCCAGCACTGTGCAATCAGTGCAAACAGCATTTTGCACAGTGCACTACGCAGTTCGCGTAGCTACGCATAGTGGAATGTGCACTTCACGTAGCTACGCGTAGCACGACTGCACAAACTACGCCCAGGGTTATCGGACACCAGCTTCTTGAGGACTGCCTTGCTGTCTGAGAAGGTAATCTGGACCTGCTTACCTTCATCCCGGGCTAACCCGAGTGACTCCAAGTGTAAGTTGGCTGACTTCCTGTTATTTTTGCACAGAGACATAGCAAGCTCAAGAGGCCTTTGTGCACCTGCATAGCTGCATCTAGAGCTGCCTGAATCTGCTACTGGACCTGCCTGAGCCCTGCAGGCCTATGCTGGAGTATCTTCCTGATCCCCAAATGGTTTCTCCTTGATCCTGGACCCTTGGCTGACATCAGTTTGACCTTCTCCTAAGACGAAAAGGTGAAATACTGCAGTTTGGACTCTTTGCGCCTGCCAACGGGCCCCTCTGTTGCCCATGACATCTGCCAAAGTGAGGCTCTGGCTAAGACCTGCTCTTCGTGCTACATTGATCAAGAGTGACAACAGGCAATGGAGATCTGAACTCCATACTATTGCAATGGCAGCCCATAGTTACTGTCATTACGAAGGTGCAGCAACTACCGTCCATGACGCTCGACTAGCTCTTCACACTACAGTTAAGACAGGCAAACAGCCCTGCCTACTCCTCACTCTACAGCAATGACCATCCGCAACACTCTCCCAGCTCCTTGTGGCCTCCTCCACTGTAGACGGAACTCTCCATGCCGGACTTTGAGAAGGTACCATTTTAGGTGGGACTCAACTTGTCCAATGTGGTCAGCCTCAACTTGTGACTTTACCCCAGTCTTGCATGACCTGGGTAAATAGTGGTGTTTTGTTCTTTTAAGCACTATAATTACTTAAATCTTCAAAATGTAATATCTATTGTTCCAATGACTGGATTTTTGTCGCTCTGATATATTTGTATTTATTGAAATCAACTAGTATTTCTCAATTGGTTTGGGATTTTTCTCGTGTTGTGTTTACACTTTATTACGGTTTGTGAGCTGCATAAGTAATATATAGCACTGCTTCCCAAACTGTTTAGAACCTTCAACCCATTTTTAGAACTTTTGCTACTCACCTAGCTTTAATAGACATGAAGTGGGTCACTTTTTAAAGCATCATGTAGTAGCACACTGTCATTTAGAGACAGCACATTTTCTAATGAAATGGGCACTAAGGGACTGAGTACGATGTAGGGTGGATTGCCACCACCCGCATGACGGTGGGGATCCGCCCTACATTTTCTTCCGCCTGCCACCCATTTCCTCCGCCAAAAATAATATGGCGGGGGGACCCCGGAGGACGGAAAGACCGTCCTCCGGTTTTCCACCGGTCGACCAGTCAACCAGGTGGAAAAGGGGCTAGACATGGTGGCAGTGTCTGCTAGACACACCCATCCAGCATGGGTGCAGGAAGCAGCCTTTCAGTGGCGGAAGGCATGCGGATTTTGCTGTGGGGGACTGTTTCCGGCCCCCAGGTTATTGGAGGATGTTAGGGGTCGGGGGTACACATGGGGGATATCTATGGTACCCCTCTACATTATCATGGATAAGGTGGTAGGCACCGCACGGCGCCTGTCCCCTTGTGCATGACAATGCACACAGTGCATTCCCAGCATTGTGGTGGGCGGTGCTGTGAGCAATGCCTGCCACAATGCTGGGAATAGAGGATGCCACCGCCATGGTGCCGCTGGCATCCTGATATCAGGTGTGGGACCACCACACCACTGGCGGCCTGTTCCGGCACCCCTAGGGTGGCGGGCAGACAAAATCCTAATCTGGCCCTAATTTTTCCCAAGCATACAGTTTTACTGATCAAACTATATTGCACACACATAATAATGTGTGGAAATCAGGTTTCAGAGAATATATTTCACTGGGTATCACTAAGTAAAATGTGTTGATATGTTAAAATCATATATGTGCCTACTATGGATGCAGCTTGATCTATGTGTGGGAATTACATTTTTGTATTAGTGCTCTTAACTTTACTGATCTCACTACCACCAACAATTTGACAACAATGGCATTCACTTTGGGGGCCTCAATACCAGTACATGTAAGTGTTAATTCCTAATACTAGAACTTAATAATGATGTAGAAGCAATGGTATCCTCAATTCTTTCCTCCCACATCCATGAGCACGTCTTTGACAAGATGGTTAATCCCCATATGAGTTTACAAAGCAACTTTGTCTTTTTTGTAATGAGATTATAAGTTCACATAGGCATGTGCACTTTAGGAAGATCACTATATATACAAACCGGCCACCAGGTCCATGCGTTTGATATAGGTTCCTCAAGTGTCATGATGATCCATTTATTCCATTGTGCTAATGTGTGACTACAGTGGACATTGTCCCCTCTCCAGCCAGAGATTTGCTAACCACTTAGTTAGAATAAGGAACAGGTCTTGTTTTAAAACATTTATAATCTGCATGTGTGCTTTTTCCTTGCATGTGCTCTTTTCACATAATACATGTGTTTCTGAGTGACGTGTAGTACTGTGTCACCATTGTTCTACAATTAGACAGTATGACTCTGCATGTGAGTATTAGGATTGCCGATCTGTTTTAAAAAAAATTATTTGTATCTTGTTTTAATTTTGTTGGTGTAATTACTTATGAACGAATCACTGACAAAATAGCGAGAGTCAAAATATCGACCTACAGAAATATCGACGCAAGAATATTGAAGTCAAGAATATCGACATCCTATCTACAATATGGTAAGTACAAAAATATCGAAAAAAAATATCGATGTCAAAAATATCGTCGTTAAAAAATAATGTAAAATAAAGTAAATACAACTTATAATTGAAATAAACACTTAGAACTATTTTAAAATGTTTAAAAAGTATAACTAATATATATAATGTAAAAATATATTAAACTTATACATATCATATATAATATGTATACTTACTCAGTAATATTTTTTAATATGTATTATATTAACTTATACATTGTTCAATATTATATTGATCATAGGTTTTATTCTTATGTATATATATGCGTGTATATATTATATATATGTGTATATATATTTAGGTGTATTTATTGGGTTTTAACACAACTTTTTGATACTATTTTATACTATTTATTGCAAAGTGATAAATCATGCTCATGAATTTTGTATAGTCAAATGTTTCCAGGGACCTGAGAAACTTTGTATGTCATGATATTTTTGTCCCTTGTATAATGAATGGTATTGCACTTATTTTTCTCTTTTCTCTCGCTCTCTTTTTTGCACTTATTTCACTCTCACATAGCACTTTTTTGTCTGCCGCTGTTTTACAGTCACATGGGCACATTATGTATTATACTGTATATGTTTATAATAATACGTCCTATGAGAACTCTGTATTTATACAGTTAGACTTTGTTCCACTGATTGACGTATAAATGTGGTTAATTTATTTACTTACTACAGTATATACACATTAATCCTGGATTTATCCGGTAATATTTGTTTGTGCTGATTTGATGTTTAGTGGCTACTAGTGGCAGTATGTCTTCACTTTTCATTCATCACAAGATGTATTACGTCACTGTGAGGGGGTGTTCCCTTCAAACACTGCATTTAAAAATAGCATTCTGTCATCTATGCATGTTGCAGCGTGATCAAGGGCATAACTTCCCAGAAACGCGTAGCTGCTCTCTGTGCATCGAATAAACTTACTGATGCTGATTCATCGTGGTCCGTCTCCCTTTGTTTGCTGGCGTGCGAGGCTGTGCTGGGTCTAAGACGCCGAGAGATTCGAGGAGGAGTCACGTGGTGTATCATATATAATATGTATACTTACTCAGTAATATTTTTTAATGTGTATTATAATACCTTATAAATTGTTCAAAATTATCTTATTAATTATAAATACATCTATATACATAAAACAATAATATAAATACAAATTAAATAAATAATATTTAACAATTTAAAACAATTACAATTATTTGTAATATTTTTTAAATTAGTTATATATTACATTAACTAAAATAATACAAAAAATATTAGATAGCGGAGGGAATAAAATTATTATTCCAGCTCCAAACAGTACAACAGTAGGGAAATTGTTGGATAGCATAGGGGTAAAAATTACTATTCCCACTTCACATAGTGCAATAGTAGGGAAAGTGTAGGATAGCGCAGGGGTTAAAATGACTATTTCCACTCCATTGAGTGCAATGGTAGGGAAAGTGTTGGAAAGCGCAATGGTTAAAATTACTATTCCCAGCCCAGCGAGTGCAACAGTAGGGACGCCATTGGATAGAGGAGGGGTACAAATTACTAATTGAACTCCAGAGAGTGGAACAGTAGGGAAAGTGTTGGATAGCATAGGGGTAAATATTACTTTTCACACTCCAGTGAGTGCAACAGTATGGAACGTTGTGGATACCATAGGACTAAACATTACTCTTCCCACTCCAATGAGTGCAACAGTAGGAAAAGTGTTGGATGGCATAGGTGTTAACATTAATATTCCAACTCCAGTGAGTATAACTGTAGGGAAAATGTTGGATAGCGTAGGGGTTAAAATGACTATTCCCACTCCAGTGAGTGCAACAGTAGGTAAGGTGTTTAGCATAAGGATTCAAATTACTATTCCCACTTCAGAGAGTGCAACAGTTGAGAAAGTATTGGATAGCGTAGGGGTACAAATTACTATTCCCAGTCCAGAAAATATAACTTTAGGGAAAATCTTGGATAGCAGGGGGTTTAAATTAAAATACTTATTATTATTTTTTAGTTTTAAATTAAGTAATACATTAATAATTAATTACCCATAAATGAATACCGATAAAACATTTAAAATATTTACTTAACTAAGATTACATCACTTCCCACCTTATTCACCTATTAACACACAATACACTCATAAAATAATTTAACTCAATTAATAAAATATATCAATTAATAAATTATTAAAAATAATTACCAATTTATAATTAATTTTCATTTTTTTATTAAATACCAATAAATGTAAATAAATAATGACTTAAATATAATAAATTACTTCACATCCTTCACCCCTATAAACCCAAAACCCATTCCATAAAAATATTTACACAATTCATTCAATTATCAATTAAAACATTTACAAAAAATTATATACCAATTAATTATTATAAAAAAAATAATTATACATACCATTCAATTAAAAACAATAATTACTTAATTATAATTAAATTACTTCCAACCCTATTCCCCTCTAACCCCACAGCCCACTCCACTTAACAAATAACACAATTAATATCATTATTAATTGATATATTATTAAAAATGAATTACCAATTAATAAATAATTAACAATAAATAAAAAATCAATACCAATAAATAAAAAATATTAATGAATTACTTATAATAAATTACTTTCCAACCTATTCCCCTATAAAGGCAATGCCCGCTCCATAAAAATATTTACGCAATTAATATAATTATCAATCAATCAATAAATAATAATTATGGAACTAAAACGCAAAATTAACGTACTTTTTTTATAACTTCTAAACATTTAATGCATATATTTTAAAATAAATAAAAAACATAACTAAAAATGTTAAACACATGCATATAAAATACATACTAAAATACATAACACTACTATAAATGACGATATTATTGACATCTATATTTTGCAAACAGTATAACTTACTTCGATATTAACAAAAACGATAATACTTACCTTAAGGGCGATATTCTGGTCACCGATATTCTTGCTTTCGATATTCTGTCTCTCCTATATTTCAAACTCGATAAAAATGTAGGTTGATATAAAAAACTCTATTTTTTGACTGCGCACCCTTATGTACCAGGTAGCACTCACCTGGGTTTAATTGGTCACCGAGCACATTCTAACAGCAAATAGGCTAGTCCATTAGGGATCCTAGACCCTGAAGCATGCCCATGAGTTGTATAGGCAATAGGTAGGGGCAGAAACATGTTGTCTTAGGGGAATTGATTGAGTCATTGTGCTCAAATTTTTTATCAGAACTGTTTTTAGGTATACCAGGCATCCCGAGCATTAAAGGTGATAACCTGGCTGACCCGAGGTATTCTTAAGTGATGTTGATCCCTTATTTGTCCAGTCATGCTATATGTAAGAACTCCCTCCCTCTTCTACATTTTTGGATGTACGGTCCTTCCTGGTGGTATTGTTCTACCAGGGTGGGGAGAGGTTGCTTATGATGATGCATGCCACAAATTGTGGGTGAGGCTTCCTCTTCCAACAGATTGGTCTTTCTATCTTTACTGACAACTTCTGTAAAGCCAAAATATGGCTGTTATTATTTATACCTTTGAGAGAGAAATGACCCCCTCCCTATCTTTCATAGCTATCGTACTCGCTATGTTGTGTCCATGATCTTATTTAACACCTTGTTTCCATAACACATCGGAATTTTAAAAAAGTTTGCCTTCTAACCACTGAATGTGTCCAGTACATTTATGAGTTATTACATGTTGTTGAATGTTACAAAAATGACATCCTATAGCCTTTCAATTCACACTCCCAGTACCCCAGAATGATTGCCAGATAATTAGATTTTATTTAATTCTCTGTTGCTCATGCTTGTACTCGCCCACAACCTCTGATCTGCGATGACCTCTGTGAGGGTAGCGTAGCAGAAGGTCTCTGAACCAGGAAGGAGTTGTGAGTCACTAGTTGGGACCTGCAAGCTGTTATCCATAAGCCACGCAACCCTGCTCGACTAGGTGGCAGCATGGGCCCTCAATGGGAGTTTTTCGGGCAGGGGATTTGAGGTGATCTACATATTGGCTAGAGCAACCCCCCACCCCACGGCTGTACAGATCAGTGCATCCAAATAGGCTTCGGTTGGTCACAGGGAGCCATAGAGGCTCAGAATGTGCAGGGTGCACTTGTGAACACTGAACACTTTCTGGCCACCGGTACCTTGGAAAAACCGGCAGCCAAATTAGCATCATCCAACAAAAAACACCGACCGTGGCGGAACGGGGCCAAGAAAAAACACCCGTAGCGGGGGTGATGTCCAGAATCCGTCCGCGATGGTCGGATACGCTGCGGAAAAACACCAACCCACCGCAAGCATAGCGGAGAGACCGAAGGGGAAATTAGGATATCCCCGATGGTGCAGCGGTACGTTCTGCTGTTTCTGACCGCCGCGGTCGCACACTGGAATGAATGGGAGAGCCGGCGGGAGAGCTGCAGCATAGCCACCGCTGCAGACAATCATGGAAAAAATGTTGGACAAAGCAAAAAACCCACAATGAGGCCAAACAGTGAACACAGCAAACTTGCCATGCCCCCCAAATACACAAAACACATCCCAATGACACTAACACATGGCAAAAAGAAAAATACAATTCGCAGGACAACACACGCAACACACCTAACAGCAATATCCCATTTGGACACACCCACATGGATGAGTATAAAACCAGCCCCTTCCCTGACCACAATCCTTTGCACATTTCCAAGACTGAAGGCCACCAACCCTCACAACAAAGGATAGGCAAATCAACACACCAGCACTACTCACACTACACACAGCACCACCACCACTTCCACACCTGCACCACCAACCCCCCTGCACATCACACACCAAATACATCACTCCCATACCCACCACTCACACCCCTGCACCCACAAACACTTTGCACACCACACACTATGTCAACACATTAAATGCCCAAATTCACCGAGAGTGAGTTGACAGTCATGGTAAATGAGATAGTCAGAGTGGAACCACAACTGTTTGGTAGCCTGGTGCAGCAGACACTATTAGCCACAAGGACACAAATGTGGGCCAGGATAGTCCAAAGGGTCAATGCAGTAGGGACCACCACAAGATCCAAAAAGGAGATCATGAAGCGGTGGCATGATCTGAAGAGGGTTGTCAAAGAGAGGTGAAGCAAGAACCATAAGCTGGCTGACAGGACTGGCGGTGGCCCTCCCATTCCACCAAAACCATTCACACCATGAGAGGAGAAGGTGCTTGCCATACTGCATCCAAAAAGTCTCACCGGAGTAGCTGGGGGAGTGGAGGCTGGTGAGTACAAACAAATGACTACCAACACACTGATATGTATGTCTTGCACAACTACAAAGCTACACCACCTACGACAAATCCCATTCATCTGCACCACACACTCTCAAAAACATGTCTCTCAGATCCAACATTCACCCACTCCCATTCACACCAAACGTTGCCAGCAACATAACCATGGGGGCATGTGCACAGGCAGACAGCACTACAACTCCCACCAGGCACCCTTGTCCCACAGCATCAGCAAGATGGAGCCCTCCCCACCCCACCCTGAAGCATGTGTCAGTCACTACATTACCCACATCAAACTCACAGGTAGGTAGCCATCTTCCCTGGGAGGGCTGTTGGGGGGTGGAAGACCTGCATCACTAATCCCACCATGACCCCTGGCCCACAGCACAGCAGGATGGAGCACTCCCCCCACCCCACCGTCAAGCAGCATTTATCCATTGAATGGATCACCCTCACCTAACAAATAGGTAGCCATCTCCCCTCGGAGGGCTGTTTGTGGGTGGGAGGCATGTACTACCACTCCCACCATGACCCCAGGCCCACACCTGAGCAGGAAGGAGTACAAACCCCACCCCACCCAGAAGCAGTTTGAAGCCATTAAGTACACCAAACAAACTAACAGGTAGGTAGCCATCTTCCCTGGGAGGGTGATTGTGGGTGGGAGGCCTGTACTACCACTCCCACCATGTCCCCTGGCCCACACCTCAGCAGGAAGGAGCACAACCCCCACCCCACCCAGAAGCAGCATGCAACCATTGAATATATCACCCTCATCTAACAGCTAGGTAGCCATCTCCCCTGGGAGGGCTGTTTGTGGGTGGGAGGCCTGTACTTTTACTTTCACCATACCCCCTGACTCACACCTGAGCAGGAAGGAGCACAACCCCCACCCCACCCAGAAGTAGTTGGAAGCCATTGCAGTACAGCAAACAAACTAACAGGTAGGTAGCCACCTCCCCTGGGAGGGCTGTTTGTGGGTGGGAGGCCTGTACTACCACTCCCAATATGTACCCTTGTCCCACAGCCCAGCAGGACGGAGCTCTCCATACCACCCAGATGCATGTGGCATATAATGGCACACCTCAAACAAACTAACAGGTAGGTAGACTAATTATTCTGTCTTATGACACCACTAAGCAGGATTCAAGCCTCTACCATGCACACACGGATGTGTCACATTACAAAGCCAAATGTAGCAGGAAACAGGTAAGTAGCTAGTAGTTGCACCCACATATTTGTCACAAATGAAATTGCGCCATATGACAACACCAGCCCTCTCACTGCACAACTATGCACACCCAGCCTATTGCAATGCACAGTGTGCACACAGCTAAGCAAAGGAAACAGTCACAGCTACTAATGTGTCACCCACCAATGCAGATATAGAATAAAGTATGGGCACACATATGCATATCGCCCGTTGACATGTGCATTGACATGGGGCCAGAGCAACAAGGAGCATTTAAAATATAAGAAAGCATGTGTGGTGGTACAAATCAAGATATGCATATGACAGGCCCGATTCACAGAACTAACTTAAGACAAAATCCTAAACTTACTATTTTTAGTATTCACAGAAGGCATTTAATAATTTAATAGTAGTAAAGTTAGGATATTGTCTTCAGTTTGACTCAAGACAAACTTAAGACAAACTTAAGACAGACTTGGGGGCGCTGGAGGGCGCACTGCGGAATGGCTGGCTAGTTAGACAGCTCCGCCGGACGGTCCCGCTTATCAGCAAAAACGGCATGTATGGAGTCACGGAAACTTCTGCCCGACAGTAAATTCAGACAGCTGGGAATGTGCGGCGCTGTTTGATGTGCTTCTCGTCGCTCTACGAGCTACTGGGGAGACAAAAAACGACCCACAAGGATTGCTGTGGACCGCGATCTGGACAGGCAAGATGGTGAATGCATATGCATTATCGGAACAGAAAACGCCAGGATCGAGTGGACCTCACGCCGTGTAGCCACACTGCAGCCCGTCCACGGTCCCGTGAGTAGCAAAGACCTCGCTATGTACAGTAAGCGACCATAAGAACAAACTCTAAAGGTGAGGACACCGCTCATGGTAATTGGGAGAGATCAGCACCAGACCCACGCCCGCCCGCTGGAGGTACATTACAGGCAAGCGCGCGCACATCGCCACTGAGCTAGACATACCGCACTATTGCGTACACGGACGCTGCCATCAATGCTGATAACCTGAGATGCGGCGATCTAGCGGCCGCAACTTAAATTGCTTAAACACTTCTTCATCTAGCTAAAGGCGCGAAAACTTCTCCCAAAATGGCGGCGCCCGTTCTGGGGCAATGAAACACTAGCCCTGTAACGTTATTAAGGGCGTCGGATTGTGGATGCAGCAATCGCACACACGAAGAGAACATTGGAAGCCCATGCGCCCCACTAGCATTTCAATCCACACAATCTGCATACTGGCAAACGTACCGGCCACACCGATGCATGCACTACAGTTGTGAGATGTATTGCTCAGGTCACCGGGATTGCCGTCTCAGCGCACACTGCAGCTCTAGGAACCAAACTGAAGTACACACCAACCCCACAGCCACCTCAACCGATGGGAACTGGCATTGCACTACAGCGTACCTCAGTACATAGGGAGCGAGAGCAGGACAGTCCAGGCTGCAAATCCGGCTGCATTAATCATACTGACACCATATGGGACAGGGCCTGGGTCCGCTAAGCCACCGCACAGTGACAACTACAGCCCACTTGATATTACCAGAAGACGCTTCATTGCCGCATAACTGCGCTCTGTACCATTATTTACACATATGGTGTGTGGAAACGATCATTTTAACGAATACAGAACATAGATGGGGGGGGGGAAAGCACAAATCAGTGAATTGTTGACTAACATAGTGTGTTCATGACGCAATGGTTCTTCTTTAACGTAGTATGTACAAAGACTAACCAGTGCTTCCCACACCAACTTGCGGTGTTCACGCATACCACCTTCAGGCGACGCTTGCGGCCATGTGCGCCACCTACGCACCCTCTAATTTCAAACTGTGCTGACCAACCATAAATCCTGGCGCAAAAAACAACGCCAAACCAGCTAAGCAGATCACAGCCCTACAGGCCAACACGGCGCCATAACCAAACGCGCCTGCTCCGCAGACCTGAGGTAGTAAGACATACCGTCATCGCAGTGTTGTACAGAACGGACACCCTGCACAATGGGGAAGCCGGACAAACAACAACCAAAACTAAACTTTGAACAACGTCGAACTGTGAGAGGATCGCACCCACACTCAGACACAGAAACTGAATCAGAACGAGCGCCACCCAAAGGCATGGAGGCGATGTTGAAAGCGATCCAAGACAGCCTACAAGATATGCATGGTAAAATGGATCACCTCACGACTCGACTGGACAACATGGCGGCCAAAGTGGATCGACATGGAGAGCGGCTGGATGAGGTAGAAACGAGAGTATCCGCAGTAGAAGATGAATCGCGAGCAAGCACCTCTAAATGCACAGGGTTTGAGAAGATCCTAGAAGTCATCAAATCTAAGTCCGAGGATTTGGAAGCGAGATCACGCCGGAATAACATACGTGTAGCGGGCGTACCAGAATCAACAAACATTGGCAATATGGAATCATACGTGGAGGAAATGTGCCTCTCCCTGTTCGGCAAGGACAAGCTGTCCCAAGTTTTCATTGTGGAAAGAGCATACAGAACACTGGCACCACGCCCGCCTCCAGGTACGGCGCCGAGACCAATAGTGGCCCGCATCCTAAATTACCGCGACAGAGATGCAATTTTACGCATGGCACGTGAACAAAAAGATCTTCAATATCAATCCAACAAACTTGCATTTTACCCCGACTACACACAGGCAGTCCAACAGGCCAGGAGGGAATTCAACAGAGCGAAATCAAAACTGCGAGAACTCCAGGTGGACTACTCCATGCTCTACCCAGCGAGGCTGAAAGTGAACTGGGAAGGTAAAACCACGCTACTCACCTCGCCTAAAGCGGCAAACGACTTCATAAAAAAATCACAAACCACAAGAAAAGTGATCAGCGACGACAGCAGGAACAGGAGGAGGACGGACAACGAGGACGATGCATCGCGCTTGATAGACAGCTAACGGGGTGAGACACAACCAAGTGATGGCGGTGATGTCAGTGCCTCCCTAGTGCCGTAAAACAGGACTTAATATGTCATCAGCGAGTAAAGATTGCTTATACCTCCTTATTATCTATTACGATGTGACTTACTCCACCCATCAGGTATGTTGGAACATACGATCTACTTTGTCTATAGACCGTGATACGGCCGGTACGCAGGTTGTTCCACGATTGTCCCGCCAACTCTTTGCTGAGTAATGTGTTATGCTGTCCCAATGCACCATTTGAGACTAATGCATTATAGATTGCGGATGTACACTTACTGACATATTGTCACCCACTCACAGGGCAGGGCGATATTTGGACCCATACTCTAGCCATTCATAGACATTGCCGATGTAACAGATACCGACTGCTGGTGATATGTAACTGAACTATCTGCTAACGCTCACCAGATGATCCGTCAGTATGTTAATTTACAAGTCTGTACTGTACCGTGTTGTGCTCAAGGAGCCCAGTTACAAGGAGATATAGCATAATAACACCAAATATTCCACATGGAGGTGCTCCCCCCACTATTGCAATTATAGGGACTCACCGGGGTGCACGGTGTTAACAGTATATGGTACAACATAATCCGCACAATTAGTATAGTCACATTAGTTACCTATGCAGCTACGTACCAGTTATGTAATAGTTATGTTCATACAACTGCTAGCATTTAAGAGAAGCTATGGGGAAATATTACTGCACTGAAGCTTATTCCGGGATGTTGGGTAGTTAACGTACACTGTTGGAACTTTCATGGCAGATATTTTGTGACTTCATAAGTTTATGTAACCGTCCACGTCCGTTATCTCGGACGGCGATGTGTAGTCCAGGCGGGCCCCCACATGGGTGACCCCCAATACAGTTTGCATACTAATGGGATGTTCGCTATGGGTATGGCCTCAGCAGATTTGGGCTGCTGTTGTGGGGCGGAGGGAGGGAGGGGGGGGTTGTTCTTGTTATTTATAGATTGGACCACTTGAGATGCATTGCCTATAACCAGCTATACCACAACCATCGCTACATGCGCGGAAACCACTTACATTACACTTACGTGTCACTACGATCCCTCTCAGACGGGGAAAAGGGGACATATATACTTATATACGACCTTCACTATGGCTAATCATATACATCAATCCAAAGTCTTGAATGTCCTCTCATGGAATATTAGAGGGTACACTAACCCCAAGAAAATTCGTCACATCTTCGCCTGCCTAGATAGATGGAACATTGACATTGTTATGTTTCAGGAAACGCATGAATCCCCACACTCACACACTCAGATAGGACGCAGGTGGGCAGAATCGATGCACTGCTCGAGGTACTCATCCTATGCTAGAGGTGTTTCAATAATGGTAAAAAAAGGCACGAACTTTAAAGTACACACAACCAAACTGGATGACAATGGGAGATATGTCATAGTGCAGGGTGACGTACGTGGTAGGCGAATAACGCTTGTAAACACATACGGTCCAAACACGGATTCGCCGGAATTCTTCTGTGAACTTTGGCACCACCTAGGCACTGACACGGATCGAACACTACTATGGGGGGGCGACTTCAATATCGCTCTAAACGATGCCCTCGACAGATCTGTAGGCACTATGGAACATCACACACGTGCTAGAGCTGAATTGCTAGATGTCATAAGAGATTTATCTTTACGAGATATCTGGAGGGTACGACATCCTGGGGCTACCGAAGCGACGCACACATCGGTACCACACGCTAGCTGGTCGAGGATCGATTACTGGTTGGGTACTGCTGATATTTTGCTATGGACACAAGATGTAACTCACATGCCCAGAACACTATCGGACCACAACCCTGTCAAACTGTCATTAAACATCCCAAATTACATACCGCCACCATACAGCTGGCGTTTCAATTCTAGCGCACTCACAGACCCATTGTACGCTGACACCATTGGTAAAGCTATCAAAGATGCCACAGAGGACGCAGGACTTCTGTGGGAAGCCTTTAAGGCGACAATTCGAGGGGTCTGTATAGGCACAACCGCTGGTATACTAAAAGACATCAGAGCACAGATTGAACGATGCGAATCCACACTGCGGGTCCTGGAACGACAATACGAATTAACCCCGACCCCACACATACTGAGCGACATTAGAAATACTGTTACTGAACACCAGAAGTTCGCCGCAGACGAAATTAAATATCTACACAAAAGACACGTAGCTAGAGCATACGGAGAAGGTGGAAGACCAGGGAGAGCACTGGCTACCAGAATATGCACTGGCCACAAACAACAAATAATTACTAAGACTGTTGGGGATGATGGACACACTCACACCGACCACACAGACATACTAAAGAGCTTCGTACATACATACCAGGACCTATATACCTCACGACGAATTGCCACACAACGCGACACATTACAATATCTAGAGGATATTGCCATTGGCTGGCTGTCAGATAACCAGAGACAATATTTGGCCCAGCCGCTGACAAAAGAGGAGATTGCTGAAACTATAGCATCTTTACCAAACGGGAAAGCACCAGGACCCGATGGATTCACTTGCGAATTCTATAAAACATTCAGCGACTTACTATCTCCATATCTAGTTGACATGTTCGGAGAGGCCCTAGAAGCACAGATTCTGCCGGCCACATTACGAGAGGCTGTGATTATAGCACTGTTAAAGCCAGGTAAAGACCCTGAAAATTGCACATCCTATCGCCCTCTGTCGCTTTTAAATGTGGACTCTAAAATATTGGCTAAAGTCCTTGCCACACGATTACAACCGCTTATGGCCACACTAGTTCTCCCAGACCAATCGGGATTCATACCATCTAGAAACACCACACACAACACCAGAACGTTATTTGCCACGGCACATTACCTTACACCATCCACCAAGGCAGCAGCGATCATGCTGGACGCTGCTAAAGCATTCGACTCCATTGAATGGCCATACCTCATAACGATACTGCATAGAATGGGGTTTCCTCGGATTTTCATCCAATGGGTGCAACTACTTTACACCAAACCAGTAGCTAGAATTAAAATAAACAGTTATATATCAGAGCCCATTGCCATAGAGAGAGGGACGAGACAGGGTTGCCCCTTGTCTCCTCTCCTATTTGCACTGGCGCTGGAACCTCTAGCCTGCATAGTCAGACAGAAACATCACCACCTTGCCCTTCAATTCCCGAACAGGCCTCTGCATATATCCCTGTATGCAGAGGATATGTTATTATATGTCAGAGACCCTGCTATCAATCTAGACCCACTTCTGAGAGTATACATCCGATTCGGTGGGTACTCGGGGCTGCAAATTAACTGGGATAAATCTTCCATATTCCCATTGACTGACTCCACCCAACGACATGCGACGGAATACCCTCTAGAATGGCAGACGGACCCTATACGTTATCTAGGCATTTGGTTCCACCGTGACCCCGAGGTGGTTATTCGAACCAACTATGGTAGGGCAATCGATACACTTGAAGATAAGGTCTCGAGATGGATCAAACTCCCACTGTTGCTGGCCGATAGGATGGCGATTGTGAAGATGGTAGTACTCCCTAAATTGCTTTACCTTTTCAATAACATTCCGATACAGCCGCCAAAGGAAGTATTTAAACGCATCACATCCATGATCCTGAAGCTAATATGGGCAGGTAAAAAAGCACGCATAAAACTAGATACATTAACGCTGCCTATTCATAAGGGAGGTTGAGGGGTACCTGACTTTTGGTTGTACTACCTGTGCGCACAGGCCCAATTCGCCACACATTGGTACCACACAACTCCATATTTAAACCACGTAGCAGTGGAGGAAGGAGATGCAGCCCCGATCCCACTAGACGCTATAATAACGCATAAGAGACCCCCGCTCCATAATAAAGATATTAACACAATAGACACTACCAACACTGCCTGGAGAATTCTAGGCCACATGATGCATAAATTCCCACTTTACGCCCCGGCACTACCGCTACATCATCACCCAAATCTGTCAGTCACTGGTGAAAAAGTGGGCATGAGCCTATTAACACAAGTGGGTTTATGTACAATGGGCGACGTATATAAGGACGGGATCTTTCTTACAGATCAGGACTTAGCCTTTATCCAAAACCAGACGACACTCTTTCGCTTTACATTCTACAGGCTTAAAAGAGCGATGCAACAACTCTTCCCGACGTTCCCAAACGAACCCCAGACGTAAGACACCCTACAGCTATTGCTCACTTCCACGAACACTTCACATCTGGTATACACAAGCGCAGACAGAACTGGATCGCAAGGCTAACAGGGCACTGGGTAAATGGAATACGCTCTTGGACACACCTCTAACAGACAAAGAATGGGAGGCCACTTGCACACTCACGCAGATGCTGACGCCAAATGGCAACTTACGTATAATCCACTTCAAATACCTGCACCAGGTGTATCACACCCCTACCCAATTATATAGATACGGATTACGCGAGGAAGCAAGATGCAAAAGATGTGGTTATGACCAAGCAGATTTTATACACCTAGCCTGGAATTGTGCGAAGATACAGGCTTACTGGGCAGAAGTGACAGGAAAACTGACAGCAATGGTGGGAGTTCCAATTGCATGTACAGTTACATGTTGTCTATTGGGCCTACTACATAACGTGAAAGCGACGCGACGTAAATTTTGCGTCATAGCATTATTGTTAGCCAAACGCAGACTCTCTATGTGCTGGGATAGCTCACATACACCTCACATCAAACATTGGGTACAGGACATGGCGTTTCGCCAAGATACTCTAAGGACCTACGAGGAATCCCTCCAACCACGATCTAGGCCCAAAGACTACTGGTCATATTTCACCACATACTTAAACGCGCAAATGGAGGACTAAGGGGCAAACAACGCCACTAGCAAATAGATGGTAGCCAGACCGAGACTTACTGGATAGTGGTTTAGCATATATCGAGTTCTTGAAATGTGAAAGCTGGAGTTGGAATGCGGTAGTGGACTGATCAAGTTGTAGTAGACAAGTGTTATTTAAATAAAAATGGTTAAAAAACTGAGACCAACTGACTTCGCAAACGCGGCCGGCCCAAAGTGGTTGTAGGCGACTTGCTGTGTGCTTTCACGTATGTTATGCATGCAATAGGCTCATGTTTATTTGATTTAACTACACGCCGCCGGCCTTGACTTATGAGGTTGTAGGCGCGAAGCTATGTAACTTGTGTGCATACAAAATAAAGGTCTTGGAACAAAAAAAAAAAAAACTTAAGACAGACTTAAGACAGACTTAAGACAGATTTAAGACAAACTTAAGACAGATTTAAGACAAACTTAAGACAGACTTAAGACAGACTTAAGACAGACTTAAGTTAGGAGTTTATCTTAAGTCTGTTTTAAGTCTGTCTTAAGTTTGTCTTAAGTTCGTCTTAGGTCAAACTTAAGACAAATCCTAACTTTACTACTACTAAATGCCTTCTGTGAATACCAAAAGTAGTAAGTTTAGGATTTGTTTTAAGTTAGTTCTGTGAATCAGCCCCGACATGGCAAAGGTATGCAGGAGCAGACAATGGCCAGGCCATGGCCAGATGTATATGTCGGCCAGGTCAGACAAATCAACAAAGAGTCCTCAATGAAAAACATGTTGTGCCAGTCCCTAGATGGCAACAGGTCCAAATAATTATAAATCATGCACGGGTCACATGGAATGCATTAACCCCTTACACCATGGACAAGTAATGCATGTACCACTGCATCATGTCAGGAGGCAGAGTAGTGCACATAGAAAACAATGTGATGATCAGTCAATTGTGTAGTATGCAAACAGTGAATGACACAGAGCTAACACAGCGCTTGGAGTGTGCACTACAATGACCATCTCCCATCTGATCCACAGGTGACCAAGAACTCACCGCAGAGGACAACACCAGCAACCTGCAGAGCCAGTCTCCCCCCGTACATCGACTCCCGGATGTTGACTCCCAGGATTCTATAGACGGTGAGCTCGAAGCTCTGGTGCACCAGGGAGCAACATGTCCCAGGACCCCATCACCCCCCCACTATATCTGCTGCAATAACAACTGCACTGCAGACCCCTGCTTTAACGGCTGGTGCGCCCACTGCCACCACCACCAGTGCAGCCTGCAACACCCTCCCTGTCCCAGAGGATGAACATCCCACACCACCAACTGAGGACGGCAGGGAGAGGATGTCGGTGCACACAGTGGTGAGGCAACAATTAATCAATCAATCAGGGAATTTGTAGAGCGTGCTACTCACCCGCAAGGGTCTCAAAGCGCTGGGGGCTGGTCGTCACTGCTCGAACAGCCAGGTCTTGAGTTGCTTCCTGAAGGCGAGATGGTCCTGTGTCAGCCGGAGGTGGGTGGGGAGGGAGTTCCATGTCTTGGCTGCCAGGTAGGAGAAGGATCTTCCTCCGGAGGTGGCTTTGCGGATGCGTGGGACGGTGGCAAGGGCGAGGCTGGCGGAGCGGAGCTGGCGGGTTGGCGTGTAGAATGCGAGGCGGCTGTTGAGGTACGTGGGGCCCGCGTCGGGGAGGGCCTTGTGTGCGTGGGTAAGAAGTTGGAATGTGATTCTCTTGCTGACGGGGAGCCAGTGCATATTCTTCAGATGGGCGGTGATGTGGCAGTGGCGGGGGATGTCCAGGATGAGTCTTGCTGAGGCGTTCTGTATGCGCTGCAGTCTTTTCTGGAGCTTGGCTGTGGATCCGGCGTAGAGGGTGTTTACGTAGTCTAGGCGGCTGGTGACGAGGGCCTGGGTGACGTCTTCATGGTAGCGGTGGGGATCCATTGGAAGATCTTTCGGAGCATGCGCAGGGTGTTGAAGCAGGACGATGAAACGGCGTTGACTTGCTTGGTCATCGTGAGGGAGGAGTCCAAGATGAAGCCCAGGTTGCGTGTGTGGTCTGTGGGTTTGGGGGCGGTGCTCAGGGCAGGTGGCCACCAGGAGTCGTTCCAGGCCTAGGGGGATGGTACCAGGATGAGGACTTCGGTCTTGTCTGAGTTCAGTTTCAGGCGGCTGAGCTTCATCCATTCCGCGAAGTCCTTCATTCCTTCCTGGAGACTGGCTCTGGCAGTGCCCGGGTCGTTGGTGAGGGAGAGGATTAGCTGTGTGTCGTCGGCATAGGAGATGATGTTGAGGTTGTGTTTGCGTGCGATGGCCGGGAGGGGGCTCATGTAGACGTTGAAGAGGGTGGGGCTGAGCGAGGAACCTTGTGGGATGCCGCAGATGACTTTGGTAGCCTCGGACCGGAACGGGGGGAGGCGGACCCTCTGGGTTCTACCGGCAAGGAACGAGATGATCCATTCTCAGGCTGCCCCTTGGATTCCGGTGTTGTTGAGGCGTTGTATCAGGGTGCGGTGGCATACCGTGTCGAAGGTTGCTGAGAGATCCAGGAGGATGAGTGCGGTGGTTTCCCCGTTGTCGAGCATGGATCTGATGTCGTTGGTTGCTGCGATGAGGGCGGTCTCGGTGATGTAGTTTGCTCGGAAACCGGACTGTGATGGGTCGAGGGATCCGTTTTTCTCGAGGAAGGCGGAGAGTTGTTGGTTGACAGTCTTCTCGATGACTTTGGCGGGAAACGGGAGAAGCGCGATGGGTCAAAAGTTCTTGAGGTCCGTGGGGTCCACGGTGGGTTTTTTCATGAGGACGCTGAGTTTGGCATGCTTCCAGCTCTCCGGGAAGGTGGCTGTTGCGAAGGAGCTGTTGATGTCGCGGAGTTGGGGTGCGATGATGGAGTCGGCTTTGTTGAAGATGTAGTGTGGGCATGGGTCGGTGGGGGAGCTGGAGTGGATGGTGCTCATCGTGCGGGCGGTGTCTTTGGTGCTGACCGGGTCCCTGGTGCAGAGGATGGCGGTAGGGTGCGCTGGTTCGGTGGCTGGGTGGGTGGTCTGTGCGCCGAAGCTGTCGTGTATGTCGGCGATCTTGTGGTGAAAGAACGAGGCGAGTGAGTCTCAGAGGTCTTGCGAGGGTGTGATGTCATTGTTGCAGGCGCTGGGGTTGGAGAGCTCTCTAACGATGCTGAAGAGTTCCTTGCTGTTGTGGGTGTTGTTGTCCAGGCGCTGTTTGTAGGTAGTTCTCTTGGTGGTGCGGATCAGTTGGTGGTGCTTGCGGGTGGCGTTCTTGAGGGCTGTCATGTTCTCTTTTGTCTGGTTCTGGCGCCAGGTTCTCTCCAGGGAGCAGCAGGTTTTCTTTGAGTTTATCAGGTCGTCCGTGAACCATGAGGCTTTCTTGATGTGGGGTCCGCTGGGTGGTTTCATCAGTGGTGCGAGTTCGTTGGCGCAGTTGGTGAGCCATTGTGCGAGGTTGCTGGCTGCTTCGTTGGGGTCCGTTGTGTTGGTGGGGGGGTTCTGGCTGACGGAGGTGGTGGGCTGGTCGGCGGTGATCTTGCTCCAGCTTCTGCGGGGAGGCCTGTTGCGGGTGGTGGTGGGTTGTGGTTTTCTCGAAGGAGAAGTGGACGCAGCTGTGGTCTGTCCAGTAGAGTCCGGTGGAGTGGCTGAAGGAGACGTGCTTGCTGGAGGAGAAGACGGGGTCAAGCGTCAACAGGGCAGGTGGGAGGGGCAGGGTTCCCCACAGACACCAAGAGTCTGGGACTCAATCCCTGGACCACACCACCAGAGTCCCTGGCGCTTATGAACAGGCCCAGGGACAAACAGGCCGGTCAGACGAACTGTTACACAAGCTCAGTCTGCTGATGAGGGCCATCGACAGCTGCATGGGCCAAATCGTGGACCTCTCGGGCCAGCAAGTGGCAGCACAGAGGGACAGGCCTGTGCCACATACAACACTTCCACCTCCTTCTGGTGGGTCGCAGGATGACAGTTAACCATTGTTAGACTTGGCTCTTTTTGCAGGGTCATCCCTTAACTTTTTACCTTCCTCCTATATTGTTTCTGACCTGTTGTTGGCTATTTTATGACTCTCTGAACTGTGTGCAAGGCTACCTGTTCTTCCTAGGCCAGAATGTGTTGTTAGAATTATTACATTTTATAATTCTAACTGACTCAGAGAACATGGTAGAAATTTGAGTTTAGTATGCCTGGACTCAGAATGTTAAAATACATCTTTTAGTAAAATGAGTTTTAACATTCTGTGTTTGCAAATACTACTTTTATAAAGTAGGTATTCGCTGGCCTAACGTTTCAAGTCAGCCTCTGCGAGGTTGTGTATTCCTCTGTCTTGAGTTTGAGTGACAGGGCTGGGGGATTCCAGGAGACAGAATGAGTCAGCCCAGTGGTGAATAGGGAGATCTGCATTTAGATGGGAGGGAGGAGTCGCACCTGGGACCTGAATAGGACTGTGCACACCCCCCACAGTGCTGGTTCCACCCCCTGTTGTACGTCTGATGTCTCTGCCCTGCACACTGAAAGAAGAGAAGGAAGACTGTCAACAAAGTGCTCCAGGGATGTACTTGCCTTCCACAATGCTGGCTCCACCTCCTGTGGGGCGTCTGATGTTCCTGCCCTGCACTGTGAAAGGAAAGGAGAAGTCTGGTAAACAGAGTGCCTCAGAACTGGTTTGGACTGGGCACAGGCCCCTCTCCCCTCGGAGAACAAAGGATTTTGGGGTATAAATATTGGGACCCTGATCCCAAGAAATTAGACCACTTCTGGACTTACAGGATGAAACCTCTGTTGAGGAAAGGAACCTGAAGAAACTGAGGAGAGACTATTCCCAACCTGAAGTGCTGCTTGGGGGATTGCCTGGCAGTGGTTGCCTAATTGCCAAAGAGAGGAGAACGAACTTTGAGTACTTTACTTTCAACTTGTGAAAAGATCTCCAAGGGCTTGGAAGAAAGATTGCCCCCTGACCGAAGTCTCAAGACCAGTAGACTTCACCAGCCTTTGTGAATTGCTGCTGGAAACGCTGTTTCAGTGGCTACAGAGGCAGGGAGCTGTGACAAACTCTCACGACCAGCCCGGTTTCCTGTAGGCACTGCATCGACCAACGTCCGCCTCGAACAACGCAAGCTCTGAGCTCACCGACTCCGTCCTGACGCCGTCACCAAGCCATTCCCTGCACCGCGACTGGTGGACACCGCGATGTGCATCTCCTCGTTACACCGACTCGTAGTGGTCTAACCGACGCGGTCACTGCTGCTGCCTTTGAGTCCTGTGAGCACACCGGAGTTGGGTACCACCTCGCACGCTTTGCGACGCACCGCCCGACTCGCACTGCTGTCAGGACTGATCAACGCCAGCTTCCAAACTCCGGCTCTGTCGCCGCACCGCAAGCTGCAAGCACTGCATCGAAGCACTGTCTCGCCCTGCAATGCATGCCTTGGATCCACCGACTCTGTCAACGGGTCACTGCCTGCACCGCATTGAGAGACAACGCGTCCTGCAACACTTTCTTTTCTGCACCGTGACAAACACTGGAACCGGCTCACACATCCCTGCCTCAAGTAAAAGGTACTGTGACTGAGTCTGTCGACATTTGAGTGGGCCCGTACCGACGCGGTCCGCTGGATTTGCTAGACTCTGTGCTATTTCAACAACGCTGTAGCAGACCGGGCTACCGACTCACACAGAACCTTGAACTAAGCTTTTTAACCTGAAATCTTGAAATCTAATAGTACTGTTGATTCTTTTTGTTGTTTATTGATCTTGTGGTAACTCTATATAAAATATACTTGTTTTTGATATAAAACCTTGTGTGGTGTCCATTTGTAGTGTTGTCACTGGGTTACTGTATGCGGTCACAAATGCTGAACTTACAACACCTCCAAGATAAAGCCTTGCTGCTCGTGCCAAGCAACCAAGGGGGTGAGCAGGGGTTATTTCAGGAGTCTAATCCCCTTATCCTGACTAGAGGAGAGGGTCCCTAATTGTCACAAGTACCTACCTGTGCCAACTAGAGACCCCCAATTCTAACAACCATCCTCCCCAGCGCCCACAGACAGGGGTGAGTCCTCAGACCCCACTAGCCCTGTAGCACAACCCCTCCTCCGAAGCGATGAAGGGGGCGTCCTAAGACGACCCTGGTAGTATCTGCAGGCAAAGCACCTGCCACACGCCAGTCACGGAGCCAGCCCTGATGGCAACCCTCTACACCACTGCATTGACTCTTTGGACTGTCCTTCCCCACACTGCCTTGTGAATGGCATCTGTCTGCTGGACTGGGTCGGCACATCCATGTGGTCACTACCTGATTACCTCATGTACCATGACTGTCAACTCACTGCCTAGCCAATCACCTTATTGTAGATATCCCTCCCTGTCACATGTCCATATTGTAAATAAACACGCCTTACATACACATGTTGTTGTGTCTTCTCCGTGTTTATTTCAGGATGTACAGTCTTCACCATGATTACAATGTACCAGGAGACTGGAGTGTATGTAGGCAAGGAGAGGTTGAAGGCACCTAGGAAAACACAACAGAACAACATTCACTGGTCTGGGTGTGGCATCACAGACGACTCACAACACCCGCCATCAAGATAAGCCAGCATGCACAGATCACAATGGGCAACAAGTGTCAACATACACGTCCTGTAGATGTCCTCAAATGACCTGTCCAGGAAAGATTGCCAAACACTGCTGAGTCTACAATTAGCTGCTTTTACAATTCTCACATACCCCTTCACAACAACAGCAATATCATCAGACAATAGGTATGTTGTACATTGTCACCAACCGTCAAGTGAAGTAGCAGGTGATGAGCTGTTGACGCAGGTCAAGACCTTCCTCCTTTCCATTGTCCTCATCACTGGACACAGGTTGGTTTGCAGGCGGGGGCCTTGGGTCCTCATCATCATCCAGGAGCAGGGAAATCTCCTTGCGAATGGCTAGGTTGTGGAGCATGCAGCATGCCTCTACAATCTGACATATCTTCCTGGGCAAGTATGCCAGTGCACCTCCGTTCCTGTCCAGGCAGCGCAAACGTGACTTGAGCAGACCAAAAGTACGCTCCACCACAAGACGTGTCCTCTCAAGGGCATCATTGAAGCAGACTTCAGCCGGGGTCCTGGGATTCCGCAGTGGGCTCAGCAACCAGGGACGGTTGGGATGTGCAGAGCCACCTAGGCATGACAAACGCAAACAGACATCGCAATGTTGCTGAGGCAGAGGGCATCAGGTCACACACCCAGAATGCAATACGACCAGGCATACTCACCCACAATCCATGCACGCACGGGAAGCAGATTAGCCATCAGCTGAGGCACAATGCTGTTATGCAGGATGTAGGAGTCATCGTCTGAACCTGGAAATCTGCCACACACGTGGGAGATGATCATATCTGCTGGGCACACCACTTGTACATTTATTGAGTGGTTATGTTTGCGATTCCTGGAAATGTGCTCACTTGTCTGTGGTGGCACAAGACCAACATGGGTGCAATCTATGATACCAACAACATGGGGGATGTGCCCGAAGGGATAGAAGTCTCCCTTTACAGCTGGCAATTCAGCACCCCTGGGGAAATGGATATATCTGTCCTTGTATATCATCATGGCAGACAGAACATCACGCACCATCCTGAACATCAGTTGTGACGTCCCACCACCTCTGGCTACTGTCTGCTGGAACGATCCAGTGGCAATAAAATGCAGGGCTGCCTTCACCTTATAAGTTGGGGGAAAGCGGTTGGATATGTCGAGCGAGGCAGCAGATGTGGCACCAACATATCACAGAGGGTTGTTTAGGGTAGCTCTATCCAGACTGAATTTCCGGATGATCACCACATCCTCCATGTCCTCCAGCACTGTCAAGTGATGAAGCAGATTTGGCCTCCTCCTAATTGAGATGAAAGTGGACACATGTCAATGCAATACATCATGATTTGGACACAGCATCTCACATTCTGGATGTCACAACCCCAACAATGACTTGCATCAAAACTGAGGTACAGACCGGCTTACATGAAGGGACACCTTCTTCTACACAAAAGGCATACCTGTCAACTTACACAAAACAAGTACCTCAAACACCACCTTGGTCAATGTGAATGCACATAGGCATATGGCCACATTACACATGGGCTTGCTTGCGAGTACATCATCCAGCAAATGTGTAACAAATTAGCCCCACTGTCTCATACCTAGCTGCTGTACCTGTCACACCTTAATGCGTCAATTCAACCTGGCACACATCCACAACACAATGACCACAGTTGGCACAGCAATGACGATTGTGTTCATGAGCAGACATAAGAGGCCATGCAAAAAACAACATCATTCATTGAGACAAGCATTGCTGTGATTGTCACTGCACTTCAACACATTAACATGGGTAAACATTGTAGAGTCCATAACAACACTGTCCTGACTCATCCACCATCAAATTCATAAGTGACATGTGAGGGAGTACAGGCCAATCTACATAATCACATTCACAAACATAGCATGTGTAGTCACCAGTGTAGTAAATGGAACATTGGCATTGTGTGCAAAATGATATGCCATTGACCATGTGGCCACTGTGCAGTGTTGATGTGTGCCAGATAGCCTTTGTGATTGCATGGCACCCAAATCGTGGTAGTGACTGCCTGGCCCCCGCGGTGTGTCACCAGCACCCCCATTCACACAAGTGCGGTAGTAATAGGCATGGAGACATGCCCAAATGGCGGTGGGTATGCTCCGCCACCCAAATCGCGGTGCCTCATGTGATTGTATTTACAACAAGGGGTGGTGAGGGACAGAGTCTCTGAATTAAATAGAATACTCTCACCCAGTCAAGAGATCAGGGCTAGATCCAACACTGTTTTTTAGCTCACTGCACCATCCCAGTTTCAGAACCTGGCTGTATGCAAATTAGTCTGTTCCTGTCCCAGTGCATGATGGGAACAGGGCAAACCAAACTACAAAAGCCAATTCTTACACTGGGAAGGAAACAAGCTACCGGGGACCGGTTTCTGGCATTTCAGCCGTCTTCGGCCCGGCTTGCTTGAATCCTGATGGTGCAATGAGCAAGGGACTCACATCTGAGTATACCCTTCCACGCTTAGGGTGGACAAAAATATTTACAACAAGGGGTGGTGAGGGACAGAGTCTCTGCATTAAACAGAATACTCTCACCCAGTCAAGCGATCAGGGCTAGATACAACACCGTTTTTTAGCTCACTGCACCATCCCAGTTTCAGAACCTGGCTGTATGCAAATTAGTCTGTTCCTGTCCCAGTGCATGATGGGAACAGGGCAAACCAAACTACAAAAGCCAATTCTTACACTGGGAAGGAAACAAGCTACCGGGGACCGGTTTCTGGCATTTCAGCCGTCTTCGGCCCGGCTTGCTTGAATCCTGATGGTGCAATGAGCAAGGGACTCACATCTGAGTATACCCTTCCACGCTTAGGGTGGACAAAAATATTTACAACAAGGGGTGGTGAGGGACAGAGTCTCTGAATTAAACAGAATACTCTCACCCAGTCTAGAGATCAGGGCTAGATCCAACACCGTTTTTTAGCTCACTGCACCATCCCAGTTTCAGAACCTGGCTGTATGCAAATTAGTCTGTTCCTGTCCCAGTGCATGATGGGAACAGGGCAAACCAAACTACAAAAGCAAATTCTTACACTGGGAAGGAAACAAGCTACCGGGGACCGGTTTCTGGCATTTCAGCCGTCTTCGGCCCGGCTTGCTTGAATCCTGATGGTGCAATGAGCAAGGGACTCACATCTGAGTATACCCTTCCACGCTTAGGGTGGACAAAAATATTTACAACAAGGGGTGGTGAGGGACAGAGTCTCTGAATTAAACAGAATACTCTCACCCAGTCAAGAGATCAGGGCTAGATCCAACACCGTTTTTTAGCTCACTGCACCATCACAGTTTCAGAACCTGGCTGTATGCAAATTAGTCTGTTCCTGTCCCAGTGCATGATGGGAACAGGGCACACCAAACTACAAAAGCCAATTCTTACACTGGGAAGGAAACAAGCTACCGGGGACCGATTTCTGGCATTTCAGCCGTCTTCGGCCCGGCTTGCTTGAATCCTGATGGTGCAATGAGCAAGGGACTCACATCTGAGTATACCCTTCCACGCTTAGGGTGGACAAAAATATTTACAACAAGGGGTGGTGAGGGACAGAGTCTCTGAATTAAACAGAATACTCTCACCCAGTCAAGAGATCAGGGCTAGATCCAACACCGTTTTTTAGCTCACTGCACCATCCCAGTTTCAGAACCTGGCTGTATGCAAATTAGTCTGTTCCTGTCCCAGTGCATGATGGGAACAGGGCAAACCAAACTACAAAAGCCAATTCTTACACTGGGAAGGAAACAAGCTACCGGGGACCGGTTTCTGGCATTTCAGCCGTCTTCGGCCCGGCTTGCTTGAATCCTGATGGTGCAATGAGCAAGGGACTCACATCTGAGTATACCCTTCCACGCTTAGGGTGGACAAAAATATTTACAACAAGGGGTGGTGAGGGACAGAGTCTCTGAATTAAACAGAATACTCTCACCCAGTCAAGAGATCAGGGCTAGATCCAACACCGTTTTTTAGCTCACTGCACCATCCCAGTTTCAGAACCTGGCTGTATGCAAATTAGTCTGTTCCTGTCCCAGTGCATGATGGGAACAGGGCAAACCAAACTACAAAAGCCAATTCTTACACTGGGAAGGAAACAAGCTACCGGGGACCGGTTTCTGGCATTTCAGCCGTCTTCGGCCCGGCTTGCTTGAATCCTGATGGTGCAATGAGCAAGGGACTCACATCTGAGTATACCCTTCCACGCTTAGGGTGGACAAAAATATTTACAACAAGGGGTGGTGAGGGACAGAGTCTCTGAATTAAACAGAATACTCTCACCCAGTCAAGAGATCAGGGCTAGATCCAACACCGTTTTTTAGCTCACTGCACCATCCCAGTTTCAGAACCTGGCTGTATGCAAATTAGTCTGTTCCTGTCCCAGTGCATGATGGGAACAGGGCAAACCAAACTACAAAAGCCAATTCTTACACTGGGAAGGAAACAAGCTACCGGGGACCGGTTTCTGGCATTTCAGCCGTCTTCGGCCCGGCTTGCTTGAATCCTGATGGTGCAATGAGCTAGGGACTCACATCTGAGTATACCCTTCCACGCTTAGGGTGGACAAAAATATTTACAACAAGGGATGGTGAGGGACAGAGTCTCTGAATTAAACAGAATACTCTCACCCAGTCAAGAGATCAGGGCTAGATCCAACACCATTTTTTAGCTCACTGCACCATCCCAGTTTCAGAACCTGGCTGTATGCAAATTAGTCTGTTCCTGTCCCAGTGCATGATGGGAACAGGGCAAACCAAACTACAAAAGCCAATTCTTACACTGGGAAGGAAACAAGCTACCGGGGACCGGTTTCAGGCATTTCAGCCGTCTTCGGCCCGGCTTGCTTGAATCCTGATGGTGCAATGAGCAAGGGACTCACATCTGAGTATACCCTTCCACGCTTAGGGTGGACAAAAATATTTACAACAAGGGGTGGTGAGGGACAGAGTCTCTGAATTAAATAGAATACTCTCACCCAGTCAAGAGATCAGGGCTAGATCCAACACCGTTTTTTAGCTCACTGCACCATCCCAGTTTCAGAACCTGGCTGTATGCAAATTAGTCTGTTCCTGTCCCAGTGCATGATGGGAACAGGGCAAACCAAACTACAAAAGCCAATTCTTACACTGGGAAGGAAACAAGCTACCGGGGACCGGTTTCTGGCATTTCAGCCGTCTTCGGCCCGGCTTGCTTGAATCCTGATGGTGCAATGAGCAAGGGACTCACATCTGAGTATACCCTTCCACGCTTAGGGTGGACAAAAATATTTACAACAAGGGGTGGTGAGGGACAGAGTCTCTGCATTAAACAGAATACTCTCACCCAGTCAAGCGATCAGGGCTAGATACAACACCGTTTTTTAGCTCACTGCACCATCCCAGTTTCAGAACCTGGCTGTATACAAATTAGTCTGTTCCTGTCCCAGTGCATGATGGGAACAGGGCAAACCAAACTACAAAAGCCAATTCTTACACTGGGAAGGAAACAAGCTACCGGGGACCGGTTTCTGGCATTTCAGCCGTCTTCGGCCCGGCTTGCTTGAATCCTGATGGTGCAATGAGCAAGGGACTCACATCTGAGTATACCCTTCCACGCTTAGGGTGGACAAAAATATTTACAACAAGGGGTGGTGAGGGACAGAGTCTCTGAATTAAACAGAATACTCTCACCCAGTCAAGAGATCAGGGCTAGATCCAACACCGTTTTTTAGCTCACTGCACCATCCCAGTTTCAGAACCTGGCTGTATGCAAATTAGTCTGTTCCTGTCCCAGTGTATGATGGGAACAGGGCAAACCAAACTACAAAAGCAAATTCTTACACTGGGAAGGAAACAAGCTACCGGGGACCGGTTTCTGGCATTTCAGCCGTCTTCGGCCCGGCTTGCTTGAATCCTGATGGTGCAATGAGCAAGGGACTCACATCTGAGTATACCCTTCCACGCTTAGGGTGGACAAAAATATTTACAACAAGGGGTGGTGAGGGACAGAGTCTCTGAATTAAACAGAATACTCTCACCCAGTCAAGAGATCAGGGCTAGATCCAACACCGTTTTTTAGCTCACTGCACCATCACAGTTTCAGAACCTGGCTGTATGCAAATTAGTCTGTTCCTGTCCCAGTGCATGATGGGAACAGGGCAAACCAAACTACAAAAGCCAATTCTTACACTGGGAAGGAAACAAGCTACCGGGGACCGATTTCTGGCATTTCAGCCGTCTTCGGCCCGGCTTGCTTGAATCCTGATGGTGCAATGAGCAAGGGACTCACATCTGAGTATACCCTTCCACGCTTAGGGTGGACAAAAATATTTACAACAAGGGGTGGTGAGGGACAGAGTCTCTGAATTAAACAGAATACTCTCACCCAGTCAAGAGATCAGGGCTAGATCCAACACCGTTTTTTAGCTCACTGCACCATCCCAGTTTCAGAACCTGGCTGTATGCAAATTAGTCTGTTCCTGTCCCAGTGCATGATGGGAACAGGGCAAACCAAACTACAAAAGCCAATTCTTACACTGGGAAGGAAACAAGCTACTGGGGACCGGTTTCTGGCATTTCAGCCGTCTTCGGCCCGGCTTGCTTGAATCCTGATGGTGCAATGAGCAAGGGACTCACATCTGAGTATGCCCTTCCACGCTTAGGGTGGACAAAAATATTTACAACAAGGGGTGGTGAGGGACAGAGTCTCTGAATTAAACAGAATACTCTCACCCAGTCAAGAGATCAGGGCTAGATCCAACACCGTTTTTTAGCTCACTGCACCATCCCAGTTTCAGAACCTGGCTGTATGCAAATTAGTCTGTTCCTGTCCCAGTGCATGATGGGAACAGGGCAAACCAAACTACAAAAGCCAATTCTTACACTGGGAAGGAAACAAGCTACCGGGGACCGGTTTCTGGCATTTCAGCCGTCTTCGGCCCGGCTTGCTTGAATCCTGATGGTGCAATGAGCAAGGGACTCACATCTGAGTATACCCTTCCACGCTTAGGGTGGACAAAAATATTTACAACAAGGGGTGGTGAGGGACAGAGTCTCTGAATTAAACAGAATACTCTCACCCAGTCAAGAGATCAGGGCTAGATCCAACACCGTTTTTTAGCTCACTGCACCATCCCAGTTTCAGAACCTGGCTGTATGCAAATTAGTCAGTTCCTGTCCCAGTGCATGATGGGAACAGGGCAAACCAAACTACAAAAGCCAATTCTTACACGGTGATGGATCAAGCCCTGATCTTTGGACTGGGTAACAGTGGTCTGCTTAATTCAGACACTCTGTTCATCACCACCCCCTTTTCTGAATCGTTTTTGGCCACTATAGGTGTGGCAGGGTATACTCAGACATGAGTCCCTTTCTCACTGCACCATCAGGATTCAAGCAAGCCGGGCCGAAGAAGGCTGAAATGCCAGAAACCGGTCCCCGGTAGCTTGTCTCCTTTCTGGTGAAGAATTGGCTTGGTAGTTTAGTCTGCCCTGTTCCCATGATGCACTGGGCCAGGGACAGACTGATTTGCATATAGCCAGGTTCTGAGCTGGGATGGTGCAGTGAGATAAATAACGGTGATGGATCAAGCCCTGATCTTTGGACTCGGTAACAGTGGTCTGCTTAATTCAGACACTCTGTTCATCACCACCCCCTTTTCTGAATCGTTTTTGGCCACTATAGGTGTGGCAGGGTATACTCAGACATGAGTCCCTTTCTCACTGCACCATCAGGATTCAAGCAAGCCGGGCCGAAGAAGGCTGAAATGCCAGAAACCGGTCCCCGGTAGCTTGTCTCCTTTCTGGTGAAGAATTGGCTTGGTAGTTTAGTCTGCCCTGTTCCCATGATGCACTGGGCCAGGGACAGACTGATTTGCATATAGCCAGGTTCTGAGCTGGGATGGTGCAGTGAGATAAATAACGGTGATGGATCAAGCCCTGATCTTTGGACTGGGTAACAGTGGTCTGCTTAATTCAGACACTCTGTTCATCACCACCCCCCCCCCCCTTTTCTGAATCATGTGATTGTATGGCACCCAAGTTGCGGTAGTGACCGCCTGGCCCCCGCGTTGTGTCACCATCCCCCCATTCACACTAGTGCAGTAGTGAAAGGCATGGAGACATGCCCAAATGGCAGTGGGTATGCACCGGCACCCAAATTGCGGTGCCTCAAGTGATTGTATGGCACCCAAATTGCTGTTGCAACCGTCTGGCCCCCGCACCATCGAACATGTCCTAGAGCCAATGGGAACGTGGATTACAGTGGCATGATGCAATTTTGAAAATCACGGTAGGCGTGCTCCACCACCACTGAGGCGGTCATTAGATGTATTTGAAAGATGCACCATCGTGCTAGCGCGCACCGGGACTCTGCGGTGTGTCACCACCATGGAGCATGCCCTAGTGTCAATGGGAATGTGGATAGCGGTGGCATGATGCAGTTTTGAAAATCGCGGTAGGCGTGCTCCTTCACGGCGGAGGCAGTCATTAGATGCATTTGAAAGAGGCAGACCTGGACCACCAATTGCTGCAGCTTGGCACCTTTGTAACAACCCCAGGGGGCTATATATGTGTGGGAGAGAGCCTCACATTTCCACTGCTCTCAGAGCCTGCTGCCAGAGACCCATGACCTGCTGCTGCTGCCTCCAGGGACTGCTGCCTGAGACCCCTCATCTGCTGCTGCCTCCAGGGACTGCTGCCTGAGACCCCTCATCTGCTGCTGCCTTCAGGACTGCTGCCTAAGACCCCTCATATGCTGCTACCTCCAGGGACTGCTGCCAGAGACCCCTCAACAACCAATTCCACTGCAGTTGTTCCATGTCCACAGTGATGGCAAGGACAGAGAATATCCGTGCCAGTCATTTCACAAAGGAGGAGCTGGAGGTCCTGGTGGATGAGGTGCACACACAGTACCCAAGACTGTATGGTGCCCCAAATGTTGTGGTAAGTCCTCAAAATTGGAGGTGTAGGGCGGGGGCACACATGTAGTTGGACTGATGCAGTATGTGCCTGAGGGTGTGTCATGCACTGCCAAACATGCTGCCAAACATGCTGTCTCCGGGGTGAAGGTGTTTGTCCCAATGTCACAGGTTTCTCTGCCTGCAGTTGTAGGTAAGAGTGAACTCTGTTGTGTTGTCAGCCATACAGTGACGCTGTAGGTAGTTCATACAGGAGTCAGGACAGTGATTGCTTGGCTGAATGGCTATGTGTGCCCCTGTTGTCCGTCTCAGTGTGAGTCCAGATGCCCAGCAAGGTGCCTGCCCACAAAGTCAAGGACACATCACTTTACTTACAGTGTATTTCCTAAGTATTTTATCATTGCACTCCAGCTATGTGCCATCTCAGCTCTGTAGATTGCACATGACCGGCCTTGTGCTGAGTAATTTCTGTTGTCCCTCAATGAGACACCCATGACACAGTTATCGATTCACAGGGTAGGGACATTGAGTGCTGCATAGTCTTGGCCACAGTGAGTCCACCCCAAGACACAGGTTGATATGTGATGTATGTGTTGCTCAACCCAACAATTGATTGGAGATGTGGTCAAGCCACATAAGGGTTTCAGTGCTGTCATCCTACATGTGCGTGAGATGTGCAGGGACTGTGTTCCCTCTCACAACTGCATGCATTCACATCAGCTTATCCCATGCAGATGTCACATGTGAAATGTACCCTAGTCTCTGACGGACATATCGTTGAATTTGTAATGAGTTTTGTCTTGCTGCTATACTGATCGATGTTGAAATATTACACAGTGTCACTGATCATTTCCCCCTCTTGACTCCCATGCCTGCAGCTCAAAGTACACCAGCGTAAGGCTGTGTGGAGGGCCATTGCTGCCAGGGTGCAAGCTCTGAGGATCTCTAACCGATGGCGCACCCACTGCCACAAGAGGTAGAACGACATCAGCTGGCTGGCAAAGAACGTGGCAGAGATGACCTTAAGGCTGCTCCCTCGCACTGGGCATTTGGCACGGCGCAGATTGACAAGACTAATGGGCCTCATATTGGCGGTTAACTCAGCCTGAGATGGATGCACGTTTGAAGGAGCATCAGCACCAAGCCAGGGGTGAGTATTTGGGGAGGGTGACTTTGACTGGGAGAGGCTGCATGTGTACAGAGCGTGTGCCATCACTTGCCTATGTGATGTTGGTCGTGTGATGCAGTGGCATGTAAGAGGCTGTTGGGCTAGGTGCCAGTGTCATGCATTTGCCCTACCTGTACGCACAAAGGTAATTTTCCATTCTGTGCATTTCCATTGCAGTATGAGTTGTGCTCTTCAGGTTTCTTCTGCATTGGGGTAGTCTGGGGAATCACATTGGGAGGGAACGGCAGTGTTCCCAATCTGAGTGTCACTTCATCAATGCGTCCATTGCATGCACACAGATTGTGGAGGCCTAGACATCTGACAAAAATGTGCACCAGTCTTTGGGCCCCAAAGTAAAACATGGTAGTTGACATGGGATCATCGCCATTGTGGGCTGTCTTGTAGTCTTTTCTGTGTTGTCCGCTCCTGTTCCATCCAGATCTGTAAGTGGCAGCAAGTGGTGTGCCCCATCATGTCCTTAGTGGTGTGCGCAGAGCTAGTTGTGTGTCTGGTTGAATATAGCCACAAGCAGGGTGTTGTGCTGTGTTGGCATCACATGACTCATTCATGACTGAAAATCTGGGTTCCACGCACTGTTTGAGTCTATATAGTGAGTTGCTGCGAGGTGATTGCAGAGGGTGGTGTGCAACATGTAGATTTGGTCAGCTTTTGTAATGCATTGCTTGCATAGGTTAGTTCTGTTGCTGCTACTGACCTGACCCTACATCTCTCTCTCATGCAGAATCTCCAGTGGTCATGGAGGGACAGGAGAAGGACACCAGAGGGGGTGAAACTAGCACAGCAGCTGCACAGGAGTCCAGTGACACAGATGTCACCAGCGCCTCAGAGGGGGACCTGAGTCTGCAGTAAGAATCCCAGCCTGAGAAACAAAGGACCACATCATCTGATGCCAGCGGGGATGCATCCATGTTGGTGGGCACAGGGAATGGGGACTCTGCATCATCTTCAACCACATAGCGGCAATGCCCACCCTCCCAGCCAATTCTTCTGGTGCTGCTTGTGTCCGGGTCAGTAAGAGGGGACGAGTTTCCTTCATACCTGATACTGCTGCCCCTGCCTCTGTCCCCCCTGCTGCCATCAGTGCTGAGTCTGTTGAGCTTTTGCACCAGCTGTATGTAGGCCAGACAGCTCTCCTCAATGCCTTCATTGACCCTGACAAAAAATTGGCCCAGGTGGTTGCTTTCATGTAGGGCATACATTCAGACATGGGTGGGCTGCACTGTACTTTCCAGGCTTGGTCCTCCACAGTGACGTCTGCCCTTCAACA
The DNA here is from genome assembly GCF_964263255.1 of Lissotriton vulgaris. NCBI lineage: Eukaryota > Metazoa > Chordata > Amphibia > Caudata > Salamandridae > Lissotriton > Lissotriton vulgaris. The sequence continues at coordinate 1,024,485,584 of NC_141696.1, read as the reverse complement.
GGCACATACTCCCAGTCCAGCTCCGGGGCCTTTGTCCCCCCCCCCAGGTAGTGGCCACGTCTGACGATAGTGACCACGGTCCACAGACCTCAAAGTCACAATACAACACACGAAGCACACAGCAGCAACAACCCAAGTGGTCCTGCCCGCAGACGCCAACCCCACAGAAGACCAAAGCCACCCCAGAGCACAAAGATAAAAGCCCGTCAGTAAACACCAAAGCCCAAAAAGCAAAGAAGCAGACCTCAGGCTCACATGCCTCAGAGGCATCCCCAGCTAAGGACTCTCCTGTCCCTAAAGCATCTCGCAAAGAGAGGCATGCAGTTTCTATGCCCACTGAGGAGGTGGTGCATTGCAAGGGTACACCTAAGAAGGGCTCCAAGGCAGATTCACTCACCACCTCGACTCCCATTCTAAGCCCAGTGAAGCAGGAGAAGGAGGGCACTGTAGGGGTTACACCAGGTAAACAGAGGATGGAGGGGCAAAGGCGAAGCACCTGATGCAGCTTTGGTGGAGAGTGTGCCTGTTGTGTCTGCCCCACCTCCCACTCCTACCAAGACAGTGAGGCCATTTAGACTCCCCAAGAAGTGGAAAGGCACCCCTCCACAATTTCCCCCCCACCCTGTGTCTCACGTCAGCATGTCTCCACCTCCACGTGCCACTACACCACCTGATCCAAGCAGCCCTCTAGCTTGCCAAGCCACTGATAGCTCGACCTCAGCTGGGCCTCTCTCTCCCCAGTAAGGTGTTCCTACTGTCCCCGACACACAGTCAGCTCCCAGTCCGCCTGACAGCCAAGTCTGAGTAGTAGTCACCATCAAACATCTGTCTCTCACACAGGTGGGCCTGTACTGCCCATTGTTACCCCCTGACTGTGTTGCTGATCATGTTACGGTACAGTTACACACTTTCCCTGTGCAGCTTCTCGTGTGCTCGCTCTGCACTTTGCCCTGGACACTTGACTTCCTGTTTTGCCCTTGCTGTGCAGATTCTCATGGACAGGCTCTACACTTTGCCATGGATACTGGCCATCCTGTTTTGCCCGCGCCTGTGCAGATTCCCATGGATATGCTCTGTATTTTGTGCTTTGCTCTTCTTTACTCTTGGTGCCGATCTGTGCAATATGTGAATAAAGACAGTTACTCCCGTTGTCTGTTTTGTCAGTGTCCTTACTGAATAAAGTGTGTATACGGTTTACTGTGCCCCATTCTCTGTGTGCCACTTCAACATTGCCAATGTTTTGGCTCACCTACTCTTTTTGTACAGGGGTGACAGGGACTTCAGTTCTTCATGACCCTGATACTTGTGGTATTTATGATGACAATTTTACCTGTAATGCAGTTGTCAATTTCATGATTTGTTGACGTTAGCTATATTCTTCACATGTCAGGTTGGGGGGCACTGCCAGCACAGAGTGTGATTCTGTCCACAGGTTTGCAGGCAGGCTGGCCGGTGTCATCATGTATGTGTGTACTTCCTTTATGTGTGCCCGACAGTGTGTCTGTGTGGTCATCTTGTGATGGCCAGTCATCCTGGTCCCATGGCCAACTTTAGATGTGTGCTCTTGAGTGGTCAAGAAGGGTGCAGTGTGAAGGGTGTGACTTTGTAGGAAGTGTTGGTGTGTGTGTACCCCTGCATTGTCACATGTGTTATCCAGGAGTTGGGTGCCTGTTGTTTGGATTGTTCTGCCCTGTGGATGTGGTTGTATGCAAATGTGTGAGCTCTATGTTGTGCACTGTGCAGTGTGTTGGTGTGTCCATGCAGTTCTGTCTGACTCCTACTTGTTCTTTTGTCACTTGTGAGTATGCAGAGTGTGTGACTGGCATGTCAGTGTTGTGTTTTGTTGATCATCCATGTTTCTTGATACTGTTTGTGTAGACTGTACAGACGTGCTGCTCCGCTCTGCCATTGTGGTTGTGTTTTCTCATGCATTACTGTCACATGGTGCCTTTTGGCCTCCATTATGGCATGTTGTGTGTGGTCTCATGCTATACCCTATCTGTGCTTCAGATGCCTACCCATTGTGGGTCTGCACTCCCTCTATTTGTGTATGGTGCACTCCTGCCTTGTTCACTACTGACGTGCAGTACACTTCACTTAGATGTCAGCTGTCCCCTTGGTTTACATATGTGTGTGCCTCCTCATCACTTCATTTGTGACACTATGTTTTGTCATGCAGTTCTATGGCCATGAGCAATGTGCCACTCAGGATATTTCGCCAATTGTTTATTTGTGATGTTCTTGTGCTGTTTGTCAGCCATTGTTGTTCATATGCAGTTCAACTGTGTGTCTGCCCAGTCCTCTGGTCAAGTTGATTCCACCTTTGTATCCCAGACTTGTGCTTCTATTGTTGTAGTGTTGGATGTATGTGTGTTGGCTGTGGTATTGCTTCACTTCCTGGGTGTGCTGTTGTGTTTGTACTGTGCTGATTTGTGTTGTGTGGGTTGATGTTGTGTCACTCATGTCTGTGTGTGGCTGGTATGGTTGTGTGCACACATTGCTTATTGTGCGTGCAGTGCTGTGTGTGTATGTTGCCTTGTCATTGCCTGGTGTGCATCCCCTGATGTCCTGCTGTGTGTGCTCTATGTTTTTAGGCCTGTGCATCTGTTGCTTGTTTGATGTGGCTGTGTTGTTCTGTGATGGTGCACTTCTTGTGTGTGTTGTGGTATGTTGTCTGTGCATTGTTCCTGAGTGCTGAGGTTGAGCGCTCCCGTTGTGACTACTGCTGTCCCATTGCCTTTCCACAATTTGGCTGCACAGGGCATGTCTGTATTTGTGGTGGTTCTGTCTGTGTTTCTGTTGGGTTATGTGTTTGTCTATTGTTTTTATGTAGACATTTGTTCTGGCCTCCCTTTGTGTGTGTGCCTTGTTTGTGACTCCACCCAGGGTGTGTGTTTGTTTGTGTGTGTATAGCCTGGAAAGTATTGCCACCCTTCAGTGTGTTTGGCACTGGTGTTGTGTGCTGCTGGTGTGAGGGGGGATATGTGTGTACATTCCTCCCGGTGTTTGGCAGTAATGGAGTGTGTCAATGGGCCCTGTGTGCAGTGCTGCTGGTGTACTCCTGTGAAGTAGTTGTATACATGTGTGGCAGTTCACAATTTGACCTCAGGGCCTTACTTTCATCCTTGTGCTCATACATGGTTTGCCTTGCTGTCTCCCTGTGTTGTTGCACTTTGGTGTCTGTGGTTTGACTTCACTGACTGTACCAGCCATGTGTGCTTTGATGGTCTGAGGGTGTTGTTCTGTGTTCCTTTTCTTGGATGTGATGTACACATGCTTATTGTGTGTCTCCATGGCCTTCCATTTTTGTGCATACCACTTTGCCTTTCCTATTGTGCTCCATTGCTATTGGCATTTGTCGTGTGTATGTGTCTGTGTGTCAGTCTGTGGTGTGTATGTGTCACTATGAAGGCTGTGTGTCCATTTGCATGTTTGTTCCTTGTATGTGTTCATTTGGTGCTTGTAATCATTTTTGTTTCCCTGAGTGTGGTGGTGCTGTGGTGTGTGTATTTCCCTGGCCCCCTTTTTACAAATTGACGTTTGCCCATTTGACATTATAAATCACCAATATATTCTCGGGATCTTGCATCATTTTCCTGATTTGGAACACATTAAGTCAGGCGATCTTTTGTCCATTCATTTTGTGACCAACGGCAAGTCTCAGAGGGAATGTACACATACACATTTGTATAACCATCACCTTTATGAAATAATACTTGGAAAAAAAATGCACTATCAGATTGGGGGATAAACATACGAATAGTGGAGGAAAGGAACTACCCTTACTACCAGTCACTCTTTCAGGGACCCTCTAAATGACATCTTGACCCACACAAATTCTCCATGATGGATATCTTTCTCAAAAATAACTATTTCATGTATGACAAAAAATGGTACAAGCAAACGAAAGGAGTGGCCATGGGCTCAAGGTTCTCTCCTTCATTTGCTAACCTCTACATGGGCGCACTAGAAGCAACTTGGATCTGGGGCACACGAGGAGCACTCTGGATAGACTCAATTGTCTACTGGTGTCGCTATATAGATGACTGTCTACTTCTCTGGGCCAGTTCACAGGCAGATTTAGAGACCTTTTGTAATCACCTCAATACCAAGGACAGGGACATGAAGTTCACATGCAACCACAGCACGCAACTGATCACTTTTCTAGATCTTGAACTATATGTCAAAGACAACACTCTTCAAAGCAGGCTTTACCGCAAGGAGACATCCTGCAATGCCATACTCCGAGCTGACAGCTCTCACCCTAAACACCAGATTGATACCATTCTATACGGAGAAATAGTGAGAGCACGCAAGAACGGCAGCGACGACACTGAATTTGTCAAATGCATTTCTGATATAAAAGATAGATTCCACAAACGAGGCTATAATTGTAGAAATATTAACAAAGCAGCCAACAGAATCTGTAATATCAATTGTAAAAGTACTCTACTGCCAAAAACCAGAACGGAACCAAGCACCACGCAAACAAGACTAATAATTGACTAAAATGACCTGAGTACAGTTGTCAGTGGAAGCATCGATAGGCATTGGAACATCTTACTAGCGGACAAAACTCTCAGTATTAAAATCAGCCCCAGACCACTCATCACCTACAGACGTGGAAGAACTCTGCGCTCCAGATTAAGTTCCACTGTACCACACTCAACCAACACCACGTCCTGGCTCACACCACACACCAAGGGGTTCCACAAATGTGAATGCTACGGTGTGTGCAAATGGGCAAAGAACGGTGTCAGAACCTTTACCAGTCACCACACATGCAAATATGAGATTAATGTGACTATAAACTGTAACACGAAATTTGTTGTATGCGTGTTGGGCTGCACCTGCCACATCCAATATGTGGGCAGCACGGTCAGGCCCCTCAAGGATCGCATCAGTGAACACGCAAGAGCCATGCACCAACAAGACTCCCGCTATCCCATGGCTCTGCATATGGCAACATGTCCCACTCAGAGCACCCACAGAAGATTTTCCTTTATGGGATTCGATATTGCCAAACCTAATGTGAGGGGAGTCAACCGAGAACACAGACTTAGACGTCTCGAGGCAACTTGGATCATGCGCTTACATACTGTAAAATATGGTCAGAACATCGACCACTAGCTACAATATTTTCTGGGCACTTGAGCTGTGCATATTGCTGTAGATACATCACACCATGCCCAGATAATACCTCCTGTCTGTATATGATCTTGCTCTAATTACGACATGAACAACTCTTTGCATATTTCCATTTCTGTACCATTGATTTTGTCCACAAAAACATCCATTAGTACCCTCATCATAAACCAACAGATGGTTTCTCAACCACCCTTATATGTAAAATAGAAGTCACTATTTTGCATGTCAAAAGATGTACAATATTCTTGTACCTACTCTCTTTCTATCATCCACCTTTATTGTGATCGTTTTTTATATTTAATCCGCCCTCATTGTTCTATGTCACTCATGCACTATTATAATGTACTCTTTGTACTATCCACTCCCATTGTAACCACAAACATTGCTGAATTTTCTGTATTTGAATGTATCGATTTAGCCAATGTTTTTTTAAGATTGAACATTACTTTAGGAAACTCCATTTTTTTACAAACATGATCCTGTGCCATCTTTTCTGGTTGTTTCTCTTTTTGGTCTCCCTATGGCACCCGGCCTACATACCGAGGAATCACTTCTCTGCCTAATTGACCAAGAGCGTCTTTCTACACCCACTTCCAACACTAAATATGGTTACCACTCTAGTGTTTCAGTCACGCCCCCCTTTCAGCGTCCCGATCCACTTCCTGTAGAGGATCTGAGTTAATGACGCCTCCTTTTAGGTATTACATCCGCATCACGCTCGACCTCCCACTCTCCGAGGCGAGAAGAGCACTGTCAGGACCTGGAACCCCGAGGTATTTTCCCTTCCTCCATGAGTACGTTACACTTGCCACAGACCTCAGCCCTGCACTACACTGACCCTCAATACCATTTCCTTTACAGGTCTTGGACGAACACGGACTCACCTGCTCGTGTTACATTTCTTATCCTATCCTGCCCTACCCACGGCTTGCTTTTAACCCGTTTTCACCGAGTCGGAATTATCACCGGTAAATTGGTGAGTTCCACTAGCATTTCTGACTCTGTGTTTAACCCCTATGTATACAACCATTTACCGATCCATGGCATCATGCAGATACTCATCCCGGCCTCCCGCCCCATTTTGTCTCTCCCTCTCCAGATCCAAATACCACACCACTACAGGTAATACTTCTGTGACAAGGACACTATGCCCCCCCCCTTTATTTCCCACTACCCCTGCGTGCAGGTTTTAGTCCCTACCTTCCTTCTGAAATCATTCCTGCACTTATCTCTTTTTCGATGCCTTAGAGCAGGGGTCTCCAAACCGGTCCTGGAGGGCCGGATCCATGCCAGATTTTTTGGATATCCCCATTGAGATACATGTAGTAATTTTAAAAACCTGGCATGGATCTGGCCCTCCAGGACCGGTTTGGAGACCCCTGCCTTAGAGGATCATGTGTTAGTGAGTGGTCTCAAACCACGTAAAATGTTTGTTAGCACTATACGCATGACATGAGTGCACCCATTTGTCCGTTTCTCTTACTCGTTAATCATTATAATTATGCTACAGTTCTAACTATTAAGTTACGTAAAATATGTTTTTGCACCATCTAGATTTAGTTAATCTGCAACTGCCTGAATAACACTTACGGCATTAATTCTCATGTGTCTGACTCAATATTTCACTACTTGCCTCTCACTCTCGATATCAACTAGAAATCCTCTAACACGAACGGTTCCAATGTCTAGAATTATGCACTTGGTCTTGACGTTTGTTGTCTATTCGCTGGCATGACTCCTTCGAACCATTGACTTCTGTCTACACAAACAGTTGCATATATCCTTAAAGAATTCAGCTTTCCATTTCTAACAGACGATTAAACATACCCCGGGTTTGTTTTTTTATCCTCATTATCAGTTTGGTTTTATGTGCTTTGTCTTTTTTCCACCTCTTCACTCGATGCAATTAAGGGGGTGCATTTTATTTGCAACCACCTCACACGACAGTCACAACAATTGTTTCACAATGTATGGGTTTTTCCACTTTCGAATAGGGTGTAATGTAATTTTATTTTTCTTTGTGTCTATAATGACACCACACAAACTGGTAAAGTTTTGTTATTGTATTTTTTATATATACATGATTTGTTCTGATTGCATTATATGATTTACAGCCCTGAAGAGTTACAGGCATTGTCCTGATGACGAAACACGTGTCGCCTGGCGTTGTTTTTTCATTCTGCTAAATACCATCTACATAAACAACCTATTTTTTGTACCACCGGTGTCATCTTGTTCATGAGTCATTTCATTGTAGTAATAATGTTAACTCTTAAACGTGTGCCCAGTATCTTTTGTATCAGTCGGATATGGTGCCAGGAGTTGGGGATCGAGACACTGCTCATCATGACCTGACACAACATCAACAGGGTGAGTACTGACCAGGGACTGGGGGGATAGGGGGAGGTGGGCACAATGGCACACATGCACAATTAAGTACAGCACACTGCACACCCACAATGACTCTGGGTCATGTCCCTGATCCCTGTGCCACACTGCAGCACACATGCAAATACCAAGTAGGCCCCCGTCCACCAAGTGCTGAAAGGGGTCCAACCCCACACATTACCAATCCCACCACCAACACATGCACACGTGCGAAACCCAGCAAAGATGCATATTTGTGAGCCACACTGACGATGCAAGTGACACTACATGATGATTAGCATTACTGCAGTCCAATCATCATGACATTGTGCACACCATAACACTGAGGTGGCTGAGTGTGGACCACATCCGGAAAGGAGCAGGTCACACTCTGCCACATCCATGTGCACAAACAGCCCCTGAATTCAAGAACAAATATGCGGACAAACCATGCCCAAGAGTCACAACTCTACCAAGAGCCCATTTTACCCAAGTCCGCAACATCTCAGCACTGTAAAAGCACAGAAGTCAAAGGCGCACTGCCTGAGATGAATAAGGGGCAGCCAAATCAGATCTGCAGGGGCGACTCACCCACAATGCAGCACACTCACATAAGAATAAGAGCACCTCAACATTGACAATAATGTCGTTAAAACTGTAGCACTTTCACAACAAAACACAGGACACAACTGGTGCTGCATGTGTGTACAAAATGGTCAATCACATCTGACATAGCAGGAAACTGTGAGATGACAGTGTAGGAGTACAACCTCACATCCGTGATGTAGAACAAATGTCCACTGTCCTGCATCAAATAGGTATGTTCTCACAAACAGTCACAATGTACATTGTCATGCAGTCTGTATGTAAACTTCGCCAATGCGTCAACATACATGGAACACACTGTGAAACTGCATCTCCCCTTTACATTGAAGAGGGACAATCAACACTTCCTGCAGAGCAGACCCTACATCATGTCAGTGATGATGGAGTCAACCCCCTGGACATCGACTACAACAAACTCCAATGGTTCATGGACAACCTCCGCACCCTACCTCCAATATCAGGGCATCCCAGCACCATTGAGGTGAGCCCATCCTCTGCACAGACCACACAGCAGGAAGCACCTACCACCACGTCCGGTGAAAGGGGATGCAGTCTGCAATGAGGCGTGTACAATGGTATAAACTCTGCCATTAAAAAATCAAGACTCAGTTCTAAATGTGTGACCTATTGACTGCAGTGTAGGCTGAAGGCAGTAGTGAGCAAGGGCCCACAGATATGTGTTGTTGGCTTGCGATGCACAGAGTTGATGGCACCAGATAGAAGGGAGTACAGTGATGTAAATGCTGCCATTGACATATGAACTCGGCTATCATTGAATCAAGACTCAGTTCCAAATGTGTGACCTACTGGACCCCAGTGTAGGTCGGAGATAGCGGTGGAGTACCTCAACGAGAAAGGAATGCTGGGGGCCTGTGTCGCTGATGCCTGTATGGTTTGAGGAGGATGCCAAGGTTGCAGGCCTCTGGCTTGGAGCTTGCACCGGCACGTGGTAGGCCCTCTTTGACACAGGTCGGTCTTGGCAGATGAGCAGTGAGGCGGGGTTGCGCAGGGGCGACCTAGATGGGTCTGGGGACCAGCAGCCTGGGGTGCAGACTGTAGGCACCGCCCTGGAAGACACATTGGCCATTCTGGAAGAGAACCACGCCCAGAGCAATGGGCTTTTTATTCACACCCCTACACTGGCCTAGCGTACGCCGGGCCAGCCCACTCTGCTCACGCTTACAGCGGGGGAGGTAACAAGCTACATTTCACCGATCTTCTCCACTACCTGGGGTAACATGGTTGCGTCCACTGTCCACTACACTCCAAACACCAGCCGTATATGGAGACATGGACATGTCTGTGGTCTGCATACTGAAGTCTGGCCAGCACATCCACGCCACTTTTGGCATTGTGTACATTCTCATTCATGGGTCACTTGCCTCCTTCGCACATGCCTGGTTCCGGTGGCGGTGGGTGTTGTGGCCCTTTTGGTGCTCCGAGCTGCATGATCAAAAGTTCCATGGCATCTGTTGTTCTTCTGGTATGGCTGTGGGATAGGCTCCCATTTCTGATGCAGGTTATCGTCCGACTTAATACCAGGAAAGAGCAGGTGTTGATTCACTCCTGCTAAAGCACCTTATCGCTTGTTTTGTAATCTTATCGCCAATCTGGCTGGTCATTGAGAATGTGGCGAAGTGGTGTTGTTGCAGCTTTTTGCACAAGAACACCTACTCTGCATCCCATTAGAATTAGTTGCCGGTATCATTTGTGGCGATATTATTTGCGGCTGCTATTACTGGAAAACTGGCTATATTGGCTGGTAGCACCTGCTTGTGAATAGGGCGATAAATCTATTGCACTTTGGCTGCAATAAAGTGCCGCTAACTCGGCGATAAGTCCTTAAAAATATGCCCCATGATGTGCATGTGTCCAGCCCAACTAGATGCTTGAAGAAATATCAAAACCCCACGTTTAATGCAGAAGGCATAAGAACAATATCAGAGACACTATTGTTTTGCTTTAAGGGCAGTAACGTAAAAGCTTTGGCGAGCGCTGTAAAAATCTTGAAATAACCCATCAAGATCTGGGAGGAGAATAGTCAGTCTGAATTAATCGAATTGGTCTGATACATCAGGATTAAAGCCACTATTAATTTAACATGTGTCACTTTTATTTTTAACTACTTTAATGACTTTTTAACCAATAATCTGTGGTGTCTGTATTCATGAATATTAATATTGTGTATAGTTTCATGTACATTTAAACAATAAAATCACTTACTGGATAATTCAATTTACTTTATTTTCTCTGACAGCAGAGAGATAGGTTTGCACACTAATCCCCATGTTAAATAAATAGGCAGCAATATGTCAGAAGACATAGCCTGACAGTTGTCCACTGACTTTGAATGCAAGGAAATATGCCTATATAAATGCAGGCATGTTTATTTATTGCTTTGACTTTCGCGGCCCACCAAAAACCAGATTGCGAACCACAGTTTAGGAAACACTACTTTACACATTGACTCTAAGTTGAGCTTGATTGCTTTTGTTTTACATAAATGGGGTAACCCTGTGTCCCTTAGAACCTGGGTAAGCGTGGTTAAATACAAAGTGGATCTGTTGGGTAATAAGAAATTGCTTTAAAGAAGGCTAAATCAGCTCATTACACATTGAATAAACCTCTCTGAAAACAACTGAGAATAAAGTCTTTATATGAGTAAAAAACACAATCACGATACACAAGATTTACTTCATTCTGTGATGCCACAAGTTTCCATAGATTAAAAAAAATTAAGAAAACATGTGATAAAAGTGACTGTTGGTGAACAAAGTGATCAGTGCATTGAATTCAGTGACACATATATACAAATTATACATGGGGAAATTAGGAAGGCCAGAGTGTTGAATTAATACTCCAAGGAGACAAGAAGTAGCTGTACAAGCTCCTGGAGTTATCTTGACCAGTGGTGAGCGTCGACGTTTCGACCCTAAGGCGCTGCAGTTGGTGGTCGCGGCGGGTCTTTATCAAGACTGGGGAAGGTATTGGGAACAGGTGGAATTATCGCAGCCTGATGGGTAGCCAATGGGTCAACCCCGTATGGATCAATTCAGGCAGCACGTCCGATCGTGATCGCTGCCACGATCACGATCGGACGTGCTGTCTGAAAATGTGGGACTGCAACAGGTCATTCCATGTCCAACTCACCAGGATGGGCACGTCCTGGATCTTATTTTTTCCAGTGTATCAAGGGGTGTGCAGTTCCTAGCAGGGAGTGCCGGGGAAAGGGAGGTCTTTCTTTGTGATGCCCTCACACACCCGAGGGATGTCTTGCTTCATCATTGGACCATGCTCCTCGTCAGGCCGGCGCTGCAATGCCCGATGGGCTCCCTTAAATGGGGCTCTTTGGCCTAGATCCACCTATGAACCTGCCACCATATGGAAAAAGTTTCATCTCTGTTGGACAGACAGCTTCTTAGTGTTTTTCTCTCTACAAGTGTGAGAATCAGCCCTCAAAAGATCAATATGGAGGATTGGCATTTTGGTAGGGCATGGAACAAATTCGGTAAACATTCCGTGGATAACCATTGCTTAAATCTTGCCTTTTCTATTGACTTGACAGATCGGTGGAAGAAAATTATCTGGGATTGGTCAGTAGTATTAGAACTACTTTAGACCGAGTTATTGTACCAAAAACCCCAGTGAGACATCTTATCACTTAGTATAATGCTTCACTCTAGGCTCAAACAATATTCTGTAAAAAAAAGCCTAGAGAAAATGGTGCAAGTCCTTTAATGCAAAGCACAAAAAAGATCTCTCTGGCAAAGTATAAAATCGATATTGTGAAACCTAAAGCCGAACATTTCTCAAGCTCTATCTTGACTGCACCTAATAGAACTAAGAAAGTGTTCAATATAATATTAGAACTGTCCAATCTGGAGTGTCTGAACCATTCTACACCAGCGTCATAGACTCTATGTGATAATTCGACTGGGTTTTTAAAGAGAAAATCAAGAAAATCATCAAAGACATTGACATTTTTCCTTCGAATCAGGTCTCGCTGAGACTCTGTACCAAGGAGCAAAAGAGCGAACTTGATCTCTTTGAGTATTTAACAGAGAATTAATTTCAAACTATTGCAATGTCTATTTGCCCTGGTTCTCCTCTGTGTCCTTTACCTCATAGGGTTTGGAAGGAACAGGTGGGAAAACTCTTCCCACAGCTCTGGCAAATTTGTTGGCAAACTTTGCAAACTGGTAAAATCCCAATTGCTTTGAAAAGGGCAATTGTGTCACCTCTATTGAAAGAAATCAATGCTGGACCCTACAATCTTAAACAACTACAGACTAATCTCTCTTTTACCTAATCAGTAAAGATTCTGGAGCATTTTGACAGCAATTTGGTTTTCTGCCAGGACACAGGACTGACACATCTTTGCTCACCGGTATGGATGAGGTTAAAATTAGAATAGATAATGGTCAATCTTATTAGATCTGGTGCATCTAATACAGTAAATCACAATGCGTTTTTGCTAGAATAACCTCGATTGTAGGTAACGGCACAGTAGCTAAGTGGCTTTATTCTTATTTGTCTGAAAGACAGCACACGGTGTCCGTTCTACCATATCGTCTGAGTTTTAACGCATCAACTAGGCATCCCTCAAGGGTTGTCAAATAGCCTCATTCTTTTTAATATATTATATAAGCCCCTTGATTTCACTTACAAAATTACACAACATCAACCTTGTCAACTATGCTGATGACACTCAACTTTTTTTATCAGTAGAAGGAAATCATAGAACGTCAGTTGACACCTTCCAAAAATGTATGAATGATATCATTAGCTGGCTTCAGTTTAACTCTCTGAAGTTTAACGGAAGGAAGACGGAATTTCTCTGCTGCTCAGCAACTAAGTCCCCAGTTCTACTTCCCCCTAACCTTTGGCCAGTCCCCGGGGACGTGACTCCTGTTCCGTCAGAGGCTGTTAGTAATTTATTGGTTACCTTTGACAACAAAACGGAGTCTGGAGACCAATGTAAATAAGACTACTGGGTCTTGTTTCACCCTAATTAAAGTACTACGTAAAAATCTTCCGCTACTACCGACTTCATTTTGATCCTTGGTAGTTCGGAGTGGCATCTTAAGCAAGCTGGATTACTGTAATGCTTTCCTGCTGGGAACCGCGGAATACCTACTTAATCGGCTACACAGTGTCCTAGCAGTGGCAGCTAAGTTAGTCCTGAATAGACCCACAAGGTCATCAGTGTCATTGGCTTTGGAAGACTTACATTGGCTACCACTGAGACAAAGAATTAGGTCCAAAGCCCTCTGTCTTGTCTATTAATTGCTTCATGGATTTGGCCCAATCCCACTGCAAAAAAAGATTAAATGGTGCGTTCCAGGCAGGAGCCTATGCTCCTGGTCAGCTAATCAGGCCTGTGCGGCTAGAGCTAGGAAAATAAGACAGGGGGATGAACCTTCATGACGTCATCAGCTCATCTATGGAGAAATCTTCCAGACACCCTGAGATCTTCCCCAACCTACTGCATTTCAAAAAGGCACTAAAAACCTGGTTGTTCCCTAAAATTGGGAACAGTACAAACATCGCCTATTTTAGCAAGCCTGATTACTTCTTACACTGTTGGAATCATTTACTCTTCCACTCTTGTAGGTCTCTTAGCACCAGGATACCTGTTAGGTGACAGGGAGCTCTATAAATGAGACAAATATTCAATATTAGAACATTTGAACGTTGGTAGCTCCATTGAAAACAATGGAGTGCCCCAGTCTTATCATGGCTGGTATAAGCCCAGAGCTCCAACATTCCAATGTTTCTTTGTTCACAGCTCTGGCTGTGAACAAAGGCTTCAGGGAGCCAGAGGGGATTTCAATTTCCTTGCGCTCCCTGAAGGCTTTGTTTTATTTGTGAGAACATTGTGCCCTCTAGTGGCAGAATGTTCTAATAGCCCTATTGCCCTTCGTAGCTGGGCTATACCAGCTATTAAAGTCCCTCTCCCTTGTTAAAGGCCCTCGCCTTCGGCTCCGGCGTTTAACGCTAAAGAGGGCCTTTAATAGCCGGTATAGCCCGCTACGGCGGGCTATAAGGCTATAATAATATAGGCGCAATTTCAACATGCCTTGGGGGTCTGAGCACATGCCTAGTAAGCTAAGTCCCAATGCTCATAGTCAAAACACCAGCAGCATCAGTCCATAGACGTGGGGGTGATCATTTAAAAAGAGGCATTTTCTTTCAGCATTGGTTTCCATGTTCAGTGATTCCCAAGCGTCCACATACGGTTAATATAACAAATTATAGAGCCTGGCATTTTCAATTTATCAATTGATCCAATTTTGTGCTGATAGATTGTTTTAGATCATACTGCAAACGACATTATCAGATTTAGCTTAAAATCGGAAAACCAGCAAATATAGTCATGCAAACCTCTTTGTTTGTTAATTTGTCTGTACACTTCATATTAATGCACTGAACATTGGTTCGAACTATTAAGATAAAATGATATAAAGGCAGTGACTGAATATGTTGATATTGAAAGACACTGCAAAAACGTGTTTTTAGTGGATTACGCTTTGTCTCTGTCCGGATTGATTGAACAGGGGAAAACACATTGGGATATATATGATCCGGCTTTCTGAACACGAACATCAGATGTGCCTCAATCAATTTTGATTTGTTATTCTATTTTTTTTTAATAAAAGGGGTCGCGTTTTCATGAGAAAGACAGACCTCTTGTGGCTAACATTGGCCTCATGAAAAGACATATACATGTAGAATTATATTGTGTAGAAAAACTTAAAGTTCTACAGTATTTCTAATTACAGATCTTCACAGTGTTGCCATTGTGGTTGGTGTTAGTCTCACATGTTGAAAAAGTCTCATTATCTAAAACCTGCATGATACTAGAAATCTATTTCCTCTTGACATGGTGAAAAGTCATATTCAGAGGCGAAATTGCTTAATGGCTCCCAGGTGTGTGGGAGATGTGAAAAGTTACAGTGCATCTGATGCAGCCTGAGTGGCTTACTGTGCCGATTATTTTCTTGAATAAAAAGTCACCTGCTCTCTTTTGATTTAATTTAATTTCTAAGGGAAAACAAGGGCAGACAATAAAGTGCTTCATGTTCGTCATCCCAAGCATGTCAAGGGAAGAAATGTAATAATCGATTTTAATGCAGTTGAAATCACGTGCCACTTAAAGAATGCCAGTTGCAGCAAGTAGCTTTATTATCTCATCAGATCTGCACTTCCAACTAGTTCAAGCCCGCGGAGACTTTTTGGGGGTGAAAGATGGAACTCATTTTGCTTTTACACCAAGGCGTGTAGAATGCCCCCTTTCCCATGATTTAATTGAGGTGTAATATCACGAAATGTATGCATGACATTGCGAGTCATACTCCTAGAATGAAACAATGCATTGGTGCTGGTTCTTTTTTTCAAGGTACTCTCCTTTCTTCCCACCATTAATCAGCATTTTTAATAAGTAATATTTATGGATTTCTTTTCCACAGGAAATAGAGGGCCCGATTACAATGTCGGGTGGAAAGCCTCCATGTTGGGCGGATAGCCTCCGACCAGGTGTTGGAGGCTTTCCACCTGAATCAGTGGTTTCCCTTGGACCGCAGTATTATGATGATGGCAGTTAGAGGGAAACCTGATGGGCTCTAGGAGCCATATGACCACCGGGCCATAATGACTGCAGAGCCAGCCTCGGCTCCGCCTTCAGGATTATGATTGTAATTTCTGACAGCCTTTCCATGTCCGCCTTTCTGACATGGAAAGGCGGACCCCTTCCTCCCTGGCCCTATGCTATGGGGCCTGGGGTGACACATATGGTGCCACCTTAAACATCCCTGCACAGTGTGGTAGGCTTTTCCCACCACAGCACAAGCTGCCACTGTAAAACGGTTGTTTCTGACTGGTTGCATCCTCCCTCATTTTGTGGTCGGAACCTCAGACTTTCCAGTGCGCTATGCGTCCGCCCGACATTTTATATATAAAAAAAATGTAAATTGATACATGTATAGCACACTACTCACCCGCAAGGGTCTCAAGGCGCTTGTACGAATACCACTGTGGAACCCATCCTGGCTTTCCCTGTGAGGTGTTCACTCCTGGGCCGTTGTGGAGATTAAGCAAGCTATTGCCCAGAGTTGCAGAGTGGGACTCCATGATTGGAATAGGCACCAAGGCGAGAATTATCAGGTCCGTGGAATTTTGAGCCCAAGACCCGCCAAGGCGGGGAATTGAACTCTGGTCCCAGCCTAGACCTCTGCATCAGGGTCTGCCGCTCTAATCATTGAGCCACACTTATCCACTTTTAATGATGCTCAGAATTAGGCTCAAGTCAATCTTTGCATTAGTTTATTGGAATACTGTGCAGACAAAAGCTTCAATACATTTAAGAGTAGGCTAAGAAACATACGTAGAGTACAAGGCGTTTAAGTTCATTTGGTGAAGATTGCAAATAATCACCAATTAAAATATATTAGAATATCTTCTAATGACTGGTAGAAGCCGGAGCATTTCACTGACAAAATATTGACTACCAAAATATCTACATACACAAATATCAAGTCAAAACTATCAACCTAAAAAATATTGACTTCCTATACTTATAATTAAAATTACTAAAATATCGAAGAAAAAAAATTATTGTCAGAAACATAGTTGTCTAAAATATCGATTTTTAATATATATACTTTTAAATACTAAACATTAACTCAATTAAATGTTAATAATAAAATAATACAACTAAAATAAAAAAATATTTAATAATTGTTTCAAAAATATAGCAACTATTATTATGTTCAAGAATTTTAACAAACATATACATTTATGTATATATATTTTATACATATATCAAATGTTGTTATAATAAATTAATATTTGTAATGTACATTATAATTGAAAACATTTTTATATACACATACGCGGCATGTAGTTCATTAATTGTAAACAAACTACTAAAATGGAGGTGCACTCAGGGCGTGGGAGGATCACAATAGACGCAAATACGTAACCGGCAGGGTCGATGTTTCCGCAGTTTACTAATTGTATACAAACTAACATAATGGAGTATAATAAATGGCGAGGGGGAGCCAGATAGTAGTACACCCGGACACGATCGCGGCATCACCGCACAAAAACTACCTAAATGTATGAAAGGATCGGTGAGTTCAACGCCTGTAATTAAATAATTGCAGCCAATTATTCAATCAGGGTTAAGGGAGAGAGCTATATATACCCGGAGCCGGCGTCCTCTCTCATTCCATCCACGGGAGAGAGGGCGTTTCGAAAGCTTCGTGTTCATGGAGATGAGGTAAGCGGTACGGGCGATTTGAATGCGGTCGGAACGCTTCAAGCACATGCAAACAGAGCGCTGTTTAGCTGACACGCTGAAAGTTTGTAGTGCTTCGAAACTGTACGTTAAAAGTTTGTTGAGCTGTCTGATTTATGACGCGCGCTCGCCATAAAAAATTGGTCTGTGTTATGCAGAGGGGAAGTCCTCCAGCTCATACACACAGTATGTTTTGGTCTTTAGAACACTAATTTGAGCACAGTGATAGCTCATCAAAATAGGGGGCTTGCTGTATAATAATCTGTTCCATTTGGAAACACCGCATGGGCAGTAGTTGTATATACCTAATGAATAAATATAACAGGAATACCACAGGTGAAAACCTTTAATCTTTAAAGGATGAGTACCAAAACCCGAATCAACTCTAATCTTAAATTTAAAAATAATGATTAGTACTGTTTATAACAAAGCACCTGAATCAAACATGTAGACTAAGCACTTCTCCTATACCTAGGTAACCTTGTGAGAAAGAAATTCTCTATACACTCGTATGAGGGTACAAAGTGAAGAAATTCTCCGGATGAAAAGAAAACCCGCCCTCGATTCCCATACAGTGACTTCATATATGATTCTAAAGGTATGTCTGGATTCTGTTTTAGTCAATAGCAGGGACGCATTTAGATATTACAGGACATAGAGACAAATGAATATAATGTTCTCTCACAGGTTAAATCCAAGTCAACATTAACGTGAGATCTGGCGCATATGGAAAGTCGCAAGATACGCATTAGACACAAGAAAGATTATTCTCCCAGTTTTAAGTAAGTGTGAACTAAGACAGCTTACTCATCAGCCTAGAATTTAAAAAAAGGGGGCGGTATAATTAATTTGTGTATCCTCTTTATTTAGAGAAACAGAGGTTCACATATACCATTATCATCCACGTAGAGGAACAACAATTGACTAATCCTCAAAAGTGTGGAATCTTAAATTGAGAAGATTGATGGCAATATAATCTAAGTAAGATTGTCTTCCAAATACAATATAGTGACACGGTAGAAATCATGCACAACACTAGATAGAATGTATTTTGCTCTCAATCAAATACACAATACTAACTGTATGTATTTGTTTTTAGAATGAAGAATAATTGTTTTTAAATAAATGTTTGTCCTGAAGAAGGTGTTAAAACAGCACAAAGCACCGAAACGTGTTGACAAAAGACTTTCTTCAATCATTGTATATTGATGTCATGATGTTATAAATTTTTAATGTATGAATTTTTAAACTGTATGGATTATTTTATTTTGAGTAGGAACCACAATAGGAATTATATGTATTAGAGAATTATTTTTTGACCATATGTTTGTAAAAAATAATTATGCAATAAATGAACTCAAAATGATTTTAACCTAATAAGAATAAAAACTTGAGAGACGAAAGTAATCCCAGTGTTGTGCAGAAATAATTACCCGTGTCACTCCTGAACACTAGAAAAGTGATATTAATGTGTAGGCCCATTGGTCACTAATTGAAAGTCAGTAATACAGAAAGGAATTCTTTTTGATATTGTTTGATACCCAGTCCTTTCTGGTTTTCTGGGAAACTCTCTTTTTTGAAAACTCTGGTAAACCCATACAGAGTAAAGGTGCTACTTTGGGTATGATTATTTCTGGAAATGCTGACAACATTTCAGTCAATTAGTGTGATCAAATCCCTTTCAACATATCTTTTGTAGAACTATAACTTGAAGTCAAGCAAAAAGATCAAACACACTGATTATGGACAATAAAAGTATTAACCGTAACTAACTTGAGGTATGCCTGACATACCATCCCCACATCCTATGAAATACCACAATATAAATGCTGCAGAGCGCAACACCCACCACAATACAAAACATGTTCAATGCGAATGCCATTGTGGCGGACGCATTGTAATTAGCCCTGTGGGGGGCCACAGCCTTGTAGACGGGGGGGTCCCAAATGCAATCCTTCATGTTACTCCTGAGATTCTTTACCTACTAATCTCAAAAAGAGATATACAATTCCCTAGTTCCTCATTGGTCTAGCCCATCAACCTATCGCTAAAACAAATGGTATTCCTAAACTGCCTCAAAATTTGGCAAGTGTCACTTCTATAGAAAAAGCTGACGGCAGACAGGATGATTTTAATAATTAGCGTTCATTGTCTGAACTTCTGTGACTCACAAAAATCCTGAAAAGTTGTGTCAACACTCAACTAAAACAATTTGTAAAATACCACAACCCACTGATGATTTTCGGTTAGGGTGTAGAGCTGGTGAAAACATGGAGGAACCTATCCTGCAAATCATTAATGATGTTCTTCTCATCTTGGACAATGGGGGTTCATGTTTACTCATTCTACTCAACCTTTCAGCAGCTTCCAATACTGTGAGCTAGGGCATCCATATTCACACCCAAAAAGACTGCACAGACTTTTATAAGAGAGTACTAAATTTGTTAAAAGTATACCTTGCCTTCATCAATCTTTATCTTCAACCTATTCAATCAATCAATCAATCAGAGTACTTGTAAAGTACGCTACTTACCCGTGAGGGTCTCAAGGCACTGAGGGGAGGGGCGCTGTTACTGCTCGAAGAGCCAGGTCTTGAGGAGTCGTCTGAAGGCGAGTAGGTCTTTGGTCTGCCGTAGGTGGGTAGGGAGGGTGGTCCAGGTCTTGGCGGCGAGGTAGAAGAAGGATCTGCCACCGGGGTTGTTCTTTGGATGCGGGGGACAGCCACGAGGGTGAGGCTGGCGTAGAGGAGCTGGCGGGTGGGGGTGTAGAAGCTGAGTCTGCTGTTCGGGTAGGCTGGTCCGTCGTTGTGGAGTGCTTTGTGTGCATGGGTGAGGAACTTGAAGGTGATCCTCTTGTTAACAGGGAGCCAGTGTAGGTCTCTCAGGTGGGGGGTTTTGTGACTGCGGCGGGGGACGTTGACGATCAGTTTTGGATGCGTTGTAGTCATTGTACGTGTTTGGCTGGGATTCCTGCATAGAGTGCATTGTCATAGTCCAGTCTGCTGCTGACAAGGGCCTGTGTCACCGTTCTTCTTGTTTCAGTCGGGATCCACTTGTAGATCCTGCGGAGCATGCGGAGGGTGTTGTAGCCGGAGGAGGAGATGGCGTTGACCTGTTTGGACATGGAGAGGGAGGAGCAAGGATGAATCCTAGGTTGCTTGCATGGACGGTGGGTGTCGGTGCTGTTCCCAGTGTGGTCGGCCACCAGTAGTCATCCCAGGCTGAGGGGGTGGGTCCGAGGATAAGTACCTCCGTCTTGTCCGATTTTAGCTTCAGACGGCTGTTCCTCATCCAGTCAGCGACGGCCTTCATTCCCTCGTGGAGGTTGGTTTTGGCGGTCCTTGGTGTGGGAGAGGATGAGCTCGGTGTCGTCAGCGGAGGAGATAATGTTGAGGTCGTGCTGGCGGGCCACTTGTGCGAGGGGGGGTCAGGTAGACGTTCAACAGCGTCGGGCTGAGGGATGAGCCCTGGGGGACGCCGCAGATGATGTCGTTGGCCTCAGATCGGAAGGGTGGGAGGCGGACGCTCTGGGTTCTGCCGGAGAGGAAGGACGTGGTCCAGTCAAGGGCCTTCTCTTGGATTCTGGCTTCTAGGAGGCATGTCTTTAGAGTGTGATGGCAGACCGTGTTGAAGGCGGATGACAGGTCCAGGAGGATGAGGGCTGATGTTTCGCCATTGTCTAGTTGGTGTCAGATGTCGTCTGTGGTGGCGATGAGGGCTGTCTCGGTGCTGTGGTTTCATCTGAACCCGGACTGGGACGGGTCCAAGATGTTGTCTTCCAGGTGGCGGGCCAGTTTCATATTGACGATTTTCTCGATGACGTTCGTCGGGAACGGGAGTAGGGAGATGAGCCAGATTTTCTTGGGGTCCTTGGGGTCTGCCTTGGGCTTCTTGAGGAGGGCGTTGATTTCGGCGTGTTTCCAGCTTTCTGGGAATGTTGCTGTTTTGAAGGAGATGTTGATGACCTTCCGTAGTTGCTGATTTAAAAAATATTCTGATGCATTGTATCCCCAATATGTTATTGACAATCAGCTATACCTAAAAAAATTCTCTCCTGCTTATGAGTCATAACTGACCTCAACTATGGATAATAAAGTGTTCAAGATGATGATGCACCATCCTTAGTACTATCCACAAAATATTTTAATCATTTCTTTAAAATAAATTGAATTATTAGTTGAGGGAAGTAGGCAGCCTTTTCAGGTAAAAAATGACAATTATTCAGGGTGAACCATTAAGGTCACGAAATGAACCTGAGGTCAACCCTCTAGCAGTTTTGACACAGGGCAGACAAGCTTACCTTAGAGGCAATGTGTAACGTATTTTTTCAGTAGTAAAACAGTAATACAGTTGAAATGCAAAACAAGAACTTTATTCCATAATGAATTAGAAAAATAGAGCAACATTTAATAAACAAAAAGATATTTAAATAACAAAAATCCAATAGGGGGAACTGGAGCTAAGATGTTTTATAGTTCTAAATAGAAATGTCACCAAGAAGAACAAAGTGCCGGTGATATTCAGTGGTCATGGCGGAAGAGGACCTAGGCACAATATGATGCTGATCGCGATGAAGCTCTGGTTGAGTAATCAAATGTGGTTCATCATAGTCAATTATTTTACCTTCTTATTTTAGTACTTTCAAACCCAATAAACCACAGGAATACACTTCTAGAGCCCCCAGAACCTCAGGGGACCCACTTAGAGATTCACAAATTGCCAGGTAGAATCCAATCTAAGTCCACTTAACATTTGGTCAGATGGACAATTGCAGGAAAAGACCTCTTGCATCTTGTTGTGTCCCTGTAGCGTTGACAGGGCAACAGTCTGTAAGGAGAAGGAGGAGGATGGTTTTTGGGCCTAATTTCGAGTGTGTCAGTTAATTTCAACCAGTGCGGAAAATCCTGTTTATACGGGTGGGAAGTACTAATTTTGTTTTATATAAAGCTTCTGATGACTATCAGATGCATTAAATAACTCCACCTTCTGTAAATTCCGGCAGGTCACTGCCGAAATTGAGCAGGGGAAATTGTACAGTATTTACCATACTATGTGGATTGTGGAGAATTTTTCATCAAAATCCGCATGCTATTCCCTTCAAGCTCATAAAATATGTTATTTATCACACAATAAATAAGATACCCTGTGATATTGTTATTTTTTTATGTAAAATAGCAAACACCTAAACTCTGCTTGCCTTGACTACTCACGATCCACCTGAAAAATAAACAAAGGACAAAGAGAAAACATTAGAAGGAGAGGAATGACTAACAGGGAAACCGAGAAGAAACACTGAAAAAGAAAATGGACTTCTGTTTGTTTCACATGGGAAAGAACAGAAAGAAGAGGACAAAAGGAGACAGAAGACAGGCTATGAAGGATAAAAGAAGGATGAGCCATGAGGGGTTAGCAGCCAAGGAGGAGATGGGGGACCAGGAATACGGGTTCCCAGCAGAATGTCGCAAGAGCAAGCTTGTTGGAAATGGAGCAGGAATAACCCACAACTGAAATCAACGTCTGCAGTGCCTCCCAGAGAGCAGAAATACTGGAGAGTTACCAGGCTTCAGGAACACTCGCCAGGGAGCACGGCTCACCCAGCACCTACAGTCACAATCAAAGCGAACACTAGAGCGAAGGAAAGAAGAAGCTGTTAAAGGGTACATAAAACACATGCCCAAGAGAAAGACTTTGATAATATTGTGTTCTGATTGTCAATCAAATAACCCAGGAGAATAACACCAAGAGATATGTCTTTAGTGCCCAAAATCTGATTATGGGCCGTAGAAACACCCGGATGTCACATAGCTCTATGACCCTTGGAATCAGCGTTTTTGCCCTGGGTACACAAGGAAGAGCAGGTCCAGTCATCTATGTTCTACCCAGGTCTCAGGCGGCAGGTTTAGTCCTCTTCATATCTTTGTCAGGTCAAGGAGTGTTCTGAAGTGGGTGCCTTGATCTGCCACATTTATGTCTTGCAAGAGCTAGTAAGTGGGAATGCCCCCTGTGGACACCCTAACCTTGAACTGGATTGTGGATATCGCTGTGTTACTCATGAGGTACAAACAACTTTTACAAATAGTTACTTCTGATTAGATAAGGAACCACAGTTCCTAAATGATCTGATTAGCTGCCTGCAACATTGGAAAAATTGTTGTGGCTGCAATTAGAGAGACCTGTAAAAATATTATAAGCTTCCATAACGGGTGGGAAGTACTAATTGTGTTTTATATAAAGCTTCTGATAATTATCAGATGCATTAAATAACTCGACCTTCGGTAAATTCCGGCAGGTCACCTACCGAAATTGAGCAGGGGAAATTGTACAGTATTTACCATACCATGTGGATTGTGGAGCATTTTTCATCAAAATCTGCATGCTATTCCCTTCAAGCTCATAAAAGATGTTATTTATCACACAGTAAATAACATACCCTGTGGTATTGTTATTTTTTATGTAAAATAGCAAACACCTAAACTCTGCTTGCCTTGACTACTCACGATCCACCTGAAAAATAAACAAAGGACAAAGAGAAATCATTAGAAGGAGAGGAATGACTAACAGGGAAACCGAGAAGAAACACTGAAAAAGAAAATGGACTTCTGTTTGTTTCACATGGGAAAGAACAGAAAGAAGAGGACAAAAGGAGACAGAAGACAGGCTATGAAGGATAAAAGAAGGATGAGCCATGAGGGGTTAGCAGCCAAGGAGGAGATGGGGGACCAGGAATACGGGTTCCCAGCAGAATGTCGCAAGAGCAAGCTTGTTGGAAATGGAGCAGGAATAACCCACAACTGAAATCAACGTCTGCAGTGCCTCCCAGAGAGCAGAAATACTGGAGAGTTACCAGGCTTCAGGAACACTCGCCAGGGAGCACGGCTCACCCAGCACCTACAGTCACAATCAAAGCGAACACTAGAGCGAAGGAAAGAAGAAGCTGTTAAAGGGTACATAAAACACATGCCCAAGAGAAAGACTTTGATAATATTGTGTTCTGATTGTCAATCAAATAACCCAGGAGAATAACACCAAGAGATATGTCTTTAGTGCCCAAAATCTGATTATGGGCCGTAGAAACACCCGGATGTCACATAGCTCTATGACCCTTGGAATCAGCGTTTTTGCCCTGGGTACACAAGGAAGAGCAGGTCCAGTCATCTATGTTCTACCCAGGTCTCAGGCGGCAGGTTTAGTCCTCTTCATATCTTTGTCAGGTCAAGGAGTGTTCTGAAGTGGGTGCCTTGATCTGCCACATTTATGTCTTGCAAGAGCTAGTAAGTGGGAATGCCCCCTGTGGACACCCTAACCTTGAACTGGATTGTGGATATCGCTGTGTTACTCATGAGGTACAAACAACTTTTACAAATAGTTACTTCTGATTAGATAAGGAACCACAGTTCCTAAATGATCTGATTAGCTGCCTGCAACATTGGAAAAATTGTTGTGGCTGCAATTAGAGAGACCTGTAAAAATATTATAAGCTTCCATAACGGGTGGGAAGTACTAATTGTGTTTTATATAAAGCTTCTGATAATTATCAGATGCATTAAATAACTCGACCTTCGGTAAATTCCGGCAGGTCACCTACCGAAATTGAGCAGGGGAAATTGTACAGTATTTACCATACCATGTGGATTGTGGAGCATTTTTCATCAAAATCTGCATGCTATTCCCTTCAAGCTCATAAAAGATGTTATTTATCACACAGTAAATAACATACCCTGTGGTATTGTTATTTTTTATGTAAAATAGCAAACACCTAAACTCTGCTTGCCTTGACTACTCACGATCCACCTGAAAAATAAACAAAGGACAAAGAGAAATCATTAGAAGGAGAGGAATGACTAACAGGGAAACCGAGAAGAAACACTGAAAAAGAAAATGGACTTCTGTTTGTTTCACATGGGAAAGAACAGAAAGAAGAGGACAAAAGGAGACAGAAGACAGGCTATGAAGGATAAAAGAAGGATGAGCCATGAGGGGTTAGCAGCCAAGGAGGAGATGGGGGACCAGGAATACGGGTTCCCAGCAGAATGTCGCAAGAGCAAGCTTGTTGGAAATGGAGCAGGAATAACCCACAACTGAAATCAACGTCTGCAGTGCCTCCCAGAGAGCAGAAATACTGGAGAGTTACCAGGCTTCAGGAACACTCGCCAGGGAGCACGGCTCACCCAGCACCTACAGTCACAATCAAAGCGAACACTAGAGCGAAGGAAAGAAGAAGCTGTTAAAGGGTACATAAAACACATGCCCAAGAGAAAGACTTTGATAATATTGTGTTCTGATTGTCAATCAAATAACCCAGGAGAATAACACCAAGAGATATGTCTTTAGTGCCCAAAATCTGATTATGGGCCGTAGAAACACCCGGATGTCACATAGCTCTATGACCCTTGGAATCAGCGTTTTTGCCCTGGGTACACAAGGAAGAGCAGGTCCAGTCATCTATGTTCTACCCAGGTCTCAGGCGGCAGGTTTAGTCCTCTTCATATCTTTGTCAGGTCAAGGAGTGTTCTGAAGTGGGTGCCTTGATCTGCCACATTTATGTCTTGCAAGAGCTAGTAAGTGGGAATGCCCCCTGTGGACACCCTAACCTTGAACTGGATTGTGGATATCGCTGTGTTACTCATGAGGTACAAACAACTTTTACAAATAGTTACTTCTGATTAGATAAGGAACCACAGTTCCTAAATGATCTGATTAGCTGCCTGCAACATTGGAAAAATTGTTGTGGCTGCAATTAGAGAGACCTGTAAAAATATTATAAGCTTCCATAACGGGTGGGAAGTACTAATTGTGTTTTATATAAAACTTCTGATAATTATCAGATGCATTAAATAACTCGACCTTCGGTAAATTCCGGCAGGTCACCTACCGAAATTGAGCAGGGGAAATTGTACAGTATTTACCATACCATGTGGATTGTGGAGCATTTTTCATCAAAATCTGCATGCTATTCCCTTCAAGCTCATAAAAGATGTTATTTATCACACAGTAAATAACATACCCTGTGGTATTGTTATTTTTTATGTAAAATAGCAAACACCTAAACTCTGCTTGCCTTGACTACTCACGATCCACCTGAAAAATAAACAAAGGACAAAGAGAAATCATTAGAAGGAGAGGAATGACTAACAGGGAAATAGAGAAGAAACACTGCAAAAGAAAATGGACTTCTGTTTGTTTCACATGGGAAAGAATGAAAAGAAGAGGACAAAAGGAGACAGAAGACAGGCAATGGAGGAAAAAAGAAGGATGAGCCATGAGGGGGTAGCAGCCAAGGAGGAGATGGGGTACCAGGAATAGTGGTTCCTAGCAGGAAGTCGCAAGAGCAAGCTTGTTGGAAATGGAGCAGGAATAACCCACAACTGAAATCAACGTCTGCAGTGCCTCCCACAGAGCAGAAATACTGGAGAGTTACCAGGCTTCAGGAACACTCGCCAGGGAGCACGGCTCACCCAGCACCTACAGTCACAATCGAAGCAAACACTAGAGAGAAGGAAAGAAGAAGCTGTTAAAGGGTACATAAAACACATGCCCAAGAGAGCGACTTTGATAATATTGTGTTCTGATTGTCAATCGAATAACCCAGGAGAATAACAGCAAGAGATATGTCTTTAGTGCCAAAATTCTGATTATGAGCCGTAGAAATACCTGGAAGTCACATAGCTCTATGACCCTTGGAATCAGCGTTTTTGCCCTGGGTACACAAGGAAGAGCAGGTCCAGTCATCTATGTTCTACCCAGGTCTCAGGCGGCAGGTTTAGTCCTCTTCGTATCTTTGTCAGGAGAGAGACCTGTAAAAATGTTACAAGCTTCCATAAAGGGTCAGGGTGAGCACACCCTGATCCCCACACCCATGTGGTGGAGTCCTAAAGCAAACTTCTCTTAGTTCAGAGCAAAAAAATAGGTTTACTTATGAGGAGGGTTGAGTCGCATTTGCACTGTGGTATATGTGTGATGCAAACCTTAAGTAAGTTTTATGAAGCCAGGCAAAGCCACATTGAGTGACCCTGAGTGGCTTCATAAATCTAAAGTAACGCAAGGCAGTGCAGATCGCTGCCTTCCGTTACTCTACCATGGGAAGGAATTTCATGGGCTTTGAGTGGGTGTTCCCAAGAAACTCCCATGAGTTTTGACTCATTCCCAGATTTACAAGCTCTTGTAAACCTGGGAATGCGCCACAAAGATATGCTTTCCCAGGAGAGGCATAACAGAGAAAAATATCTTTATTTCTCCTCTTTTCTTGCACTATATGTGTGCATTCTGTAGCATACATAGAAAGAGGAATATGCCTCTGTGGATTGTTATTGCACAGGAAGGTGCCCTTTCTTGCACAAAAACAATCCTGCATGCAGTGCAGGCACCCTTGCAACATTGTTCAAGGGTGCCTGCATTGGTGCTGAGCAGCCCATTATGCACCAGGGCAAGGGAAAATCACAGAAACAAGACATATTGTGTAAATATGGCACAGTCCTACTCCACCCTGTGCCACAAAAATCATAAATATGCCACTGAGCCCTATATACTTCGCATTTTTCTCATGTATGCCTCCCAAGATTGTTTTTGTGCAGGAAGGTAGGAAGGGAGGGAATGCTCCATATTTAAGGCAATTTGGTGCATTCCTACCTTTTCCTCTGTGCTAGTGCCTTTTTGACAGCCTACTACCAACGCAGGCACCCTTACACCATGGTGCAAGGGTGCCTGCATTGCATACAGTACTGTTTTTGTGCAGAAAGGGACATGTTCCTGCATCAAAACAGTCCTGTGAGCCAGATTCCCCCATCCAATAGTGCTGCAGAATGTAGCACACATAGAAAGAGGAAGTAAGAAGGTGAAATAAAGGTATTTCTCCTCATTACGCCTCACCTGGTAAGGCTCAACTTTTTGGAGCATGTCAAAAAACATCAGAGTTGCATGGGGACACCCATGCAATGTCCATGGAGCACCATCCCTTGACAGTTTAAGGCAACACAGCGATTTGTGCTGCATTCCCTTACTTCAGGTACATAGAACACTCAGCCATACAAAGTGGCCTTGCGCAGCTTCACAGATCTGACTTAAGGTTTGCAAAACTCTTGGACCACAATTGCATGGTGGAAGAGCTACACAAAACAACACATAAATAGTCCCCTGAGGTTTCAGTGGCTGGATTTTCTGGCACCCAGTGAAGCTCTCCTGTGTAGTACCTCAGGTTCAACTGAGAACTGTGGTACCAAAGATACCTTTTTTAAATAATTGTCCCTCTAACAGTTTCAAGGACTGTGGTGTCTGGTTCCAGTGGACACTAGCATTCAGGGGAGCAGATCTGTGCATTTCCCAATCGACAGCCATAAAAAATGGGCATCAGACGAGAACAGCAGACCTCTGCCATTCGAGGCCCAAATGAGATAGAATGAAGTTAGAGGTTGTAACACTGAGCTGGATAATAAATAATAAATAACTGGCTTACATCCTATCTTGGCAGTCGGCAACAGCTGGTTTCGCTCCCTCCATTCTGCTCCAAGCCAAGGAAAGTAGGGCAGGGGGTGCCACAGGGCTCGGCCATCAGCCCTATACTCTTTAATCTGTACCTCCGCCCCTTGGTCCAGCTTATAAAATCTTTTGGTGTCACGGCTATTAACTATGCCGACGACACCCAGCTGGTCTTTTCCTTGGAGGGCAAGAACGCGGTCTCGCTGGAGATATTCCATCGCTGCATGGCAGCCACAGCAGACTGGCTGTGTGCCAACTCCCTTCAATTTAATAGCTCCAAGACAGAGGTTCTTTACTGTTCCACAGACCGGATAGCGCGGGCACTTCCTGAAAATTTTTGGCCTGCTTCCTTCCCTGAGCCAGTATCAGCGGCTGGATCTGCTCGTAATTTGGGTGTGATCTTTGGACCAAATTTACAGCTGGATCTGCATGTCAACAAAATCACGTCTACGTGCATGACGTTGCTACGCATGTTGCGTAAAGTTCTGCCCCTCCTTCCCGCCCAAGCCAGACCGGAAGTAGTTCGTGGCATTATACTTAGTCGCTTAGACTATTGTAATGCGCTACTTCTGGAGGCACCAAAAAATCTGGTGGGAAAGTTACAACAAGTGCAGAATATGGCCGACAAGCTGGCTCTCTCACGTCCTAGGTCCAGTTCTTCCACTCTTGCTTTGAGAGAGCTACATTGGCTCCCGGTACATCTAAGAGTGTTGTATAAATCCGCTTGTTTGGTGTTCAAAGCAGTACATCAGTTGGGCCCAATTCCTCTGCAGAACATGTTCACCTGGTACTCTGCCCCTCGGCTTCTCCGCTCCTCTACAGCGCACTTGCTGGTAGTCCCGAGGTTTCAGAGAGTCAGGATGGGAGGCCGCTCATTCAGCGTGGCAGCGGCCAAATCTTGGAATTCCCTGCCACTCTCTGTGAGAAGCCACAGTGACTACCTCCCTTTTAGGAGAGCATTAAAAACGCATCTGTTCCCTAAAAGTGTTGTTTAAGTGTAGAGTGCCTCTGCTTAAGTTCAAGCGCCAGGATGCCCTCTGGGTGACAGGACTGCGCTCTATAAATATACTAAATAAATAAATAAATAAATAATGGCCTCATTATAGATTAAGATCTGCGGGCCCGATTCACAGAATGAACTTAAGACTCAATCCTAAACTTACTACTGTTTTGGTATTCACAGATTGCACTTACTACTTTTGGTATTCACAGAATGAACTTACTACTTTTGGCATTCACAGAATGCACTTACTACTTTTGGTATTCACAGAATGAACTTACTCATTTCGGTATTCACAGAAGTTAGGACTCCTAACTTTAGGACTCCTAAATGCCTTCTGTGAATACCGAAAGTCTTAAAATTAGGATTTTTCTCAATTTAGTAGTAGTTGAGTTAGGACTCCTAAATGCCTTCTGTGAATACCGAAAGTCCTAAAATTACAATTTTTCTCAATTTAGTAGTAGTAAAGTTAGGACTACTAACTTTAGGACTCCTAAATGCCTTCTGTGAATACCGAAAGTCTTAACATTAGGATTTTTCTCAATTTAGTAGTAGTAAAGTTAGGACTCCTAACTTTAGAACTCCTAAATGCCTTCTGTGAATACCGAAAGTCCTAAAATTTGGATTATTCTCAATTTAGTAGTAGTAAAGTTAGGAGTCCTAACTTTACTACTACTAAATTGGGAAAATCCTAATTTTAAGACTTTTGGTATTCACAGAAGGCATTTAGGAGTCCTAAAGTCTGTAGTCCTAACTTTACTGCTACTAAATTGAGAAAAATTTTAATTTTAGGACTTTCGGTATTCACAGAAGGCATTTAAGAGTCCTAAAGTTAGTAGTCCTAACTTTACTACTACTACTAAATTGAGAAAAATTGTAATTTTAGGACTTTCGGTATTCACAGAAGGCATTTAGGAGTCCTAAAGTTAGAAGTCGTAACTTTACAACTACTAAATTGAGAAAAATCCTAATTTTAAGACTTTCGGTATTCACAGAGGCATTTAGGAGTCCTAAAGTTAGGAGTCCTAACTTCTGTGAATACCGAAATGAGTAAGTTCATTCTGTGAATACCAAAAGAAGTAAGTGCATTCTGTGAATGTCAAAAGTAGTAAGTTCATTCTGTGAATACCAAAAGTAGTAAGCGCAATCTGTGAATACCAAAACAGTAGTAAGTTTAGGATTGAGTCTTAAGTTCATTCTGTGAATTGAGCCCTGCATTCCAAGGCCCCATGGCAGACAGGCCTACAATTTAAGGGAGATATCTGTGTTTTAAAGGGAAAACCCCTAAACCATCCAGACTTCAAAGACACATAACAGTATAACTACGGGTGCCATCCTCCAGCAAAGGGAGGGATATGCTTGTGGGGACATGGGACCGGGAAACCCAGACAGCGTGGTCCGAGGATTCTGGTGTGGTACATATACAGAATAACTGTCTAAAGAGAGACTGGCCTGGGCTGAGAACCTGCTGAATTTTGACACCCTGAAAAGTGCTCTCTAATGACCTGATGGTGGGCCTCCTGTTCTCACAGCGATCTCAGGGACATCAAAGATCTCCCTCAAGGGACCTACACCATCTGTCTGTGACATCTGGAGAGTGGTGTCCTCTCAAGTTTCTAAATCTGCTTCTAAATTCAAACTGGTAGTGTGGTGTGAGAGTGGACTTGTTTCTGGACACCAGATTGCCCAGTGCGGAGCCTTAGAAATCTTGCCTGCATCTGAGGCATGTGGTTGTTGTACGACGGGTAACACAACACTCATAAGTGTCCGGTGATAGTGAGTGGATTTACCAGTTGTGGGACCCCGAATGGCCCATTTCGCTGATCATGCCGCATCTCTCTCCTGCAACACGCTGACTGCATGGTCATTGCTTGCGGTGTCTGATTCACATAGTGCAACCCTCGGAGGTGGGGGTGCACCAGGAGTAGTTCCTGATTCTACCTCATCTGGCTCTGCTGAAATGCATCTTTTTGTGTATCAGGAAGGTGAAGTGCAACCTGTATTGTCGTGCACCGAACTTGGTGCCTCATTACCAGAGAGGTGCGGAATTGCAACTCTTCACTGTGTTTGTGACTGTATGTGACTGGACTTGCCTATTGCAGCCCAACTCGATGTGCACCCTTATTGTGCCTCCTTACCAGAGGCGTCTGGAATTTTGCAACTCATTGTGTTTGAAATCTGAAATGCCTGGTGCGACTCATTCCTACGCGCACCAGTTGAGTGCCCGGATTGTCTGGGCATGACCCGGATCACTGTGTACTAATCAGGGCCCCCTCAGTCTATAGAGAGGCTCCTTTGAGTTACTCTCCATTCATTGGTTGTAACCTTGTTGTCCCTCATCACGACGGCCCAACTGCCCACTCCACACCTGTCCCCTCCCAAAGATATCTTGGCATCAGATATTAGTAAGAGATATTGACTGGGTTGAAGAAACACTTCTGAGACACTTCGAAAGTGAGTCAAGAGACTGTGGGACACATACGTGTTTTGAGACTTGTGGGTGAACTTGCTGAGTGGCTGCTAACCTCTCCCTGCTTTATGTCTACCTCTTAATTAAAGGTGGTACATATTCCCACCTGCTTCCTGAGGACTCAGCCTAAGTGTGACTTCTGCCGCTTGTCACCCAGTATCCGAGAGGTCTGGCAGGTTATCTTCCATATGGGGGTAGGACAATAGGATTAAACTTGAGGGTGAAGGGAGGCTGGGCTATAGTGTCTGCAGAGGGTGAACCATAACGCTGCTGGGTACCAGTGGTACTGCATTAGGGTGCTGAGTTTATATGTGTATGTAAGAGTGTGCCATATGGACTGGCTGATACCTGTTGCACTGTGTAATGGTGCAGAGTGAATGTGTGTGACTGGGAGTGATCGTGTGCAGACCACCTGTAATTCATGACAGTGGCCAGCAGTTCCACATTATACCTTTATTAATGCCAAATCACTATACCTTTTGAAATTGAGTTTCTTTCACATGGCTTTGGCCCGCGTGGTGCTAAAAACTGTTCTATTTTTTTGTATGCACATGGTCTTGATATTGTGCAGAGCATAGGGGTGTTCTCTCTCTCAATTAGGTTGTGGGGGTTGGATTTGGATTTTGTCCATAGAGTGCATACTAGTGAAATTCAAACAAAATGAGTGGGCCTAGTACTGCTCGTACTATTTCCAATTGCGTTTTATGCCTGAAAGTATATGATGATCGTGTAATAATGATTGTCTATGAATATGTATGTTGGACTTGGCCCTTTTGGCAGGTTCCCCCCTGAACTTTTTGCCTTTTTAATGTGAGTGATGGTAGTGATTTTAGGTTTCTGCGCACTTTAGCACTGTGGCCCAGTGTAAAGTGCGTTTGGTGAGATTGGCCTGCCCTCCCATAGGAATGCATGGGGGATATGAGTGTCCATGGTAGTTCCTGATGTGAGAGGAGTGCAGGGGCGAGTTTGGTATGTGCGAACTCGTGAGATTAAATGCTGCGTGACAGTGTGCGCAGATTTAATGTGTCTAGCTTGTGAGTGACAGGGGCTGGCTTGTGTGCTTGGCTCCAGGAGCCAGGATGGGTCTGCCTGGTGGTGAATAGGGAGATCTGCATGTAGATGGAAGGGAGGAATTGCACCTGGGACCTGAATAGGGCTGGGCCTTACCTCCACAATGCTAGGTCCAACCCCTGTCGTGCATCTGATGTCCCTGGACTGTCCTGTGAATGGAGGACATGAGCTGAGCAAAACAAAGTGCTCAAGTGCTCCAGAACCAGTTGTAACTGGTTCCCTCCTAGCCCTGTGCTGTGTCACAAAGGGAGTGTTGTGTATAAAAGAAGGGGCTGTGACCCCATGAAAATGTTCTTGCTTTCCTTCTTGAATCTACCAGGGGTGTGCTGCTGCTGGGGCCCAGGGGCGGGCTTTCCTCCTTAGGCCCGCCTTGCCCCTGGATGACTGATGGACTTTCAGGACCTCTTCTTTGTCCTTGCCAGGACTTTCTTCAACCTTCCTGTACTCTGTTGGAGGACTGGGCGCGCTTTTAATTTGCTTCCCCCAGCAAGGGAGAGCCTGGGGGCTGAGCAGCGCTGAACTGCAGCCCGGGCTGAGGGAATCCTTCCAAGTAGGGATTCCCTCCTCCTCTTATGCCTTGCGGGTGCCCACCCCACTTACTTGATTGATTAGGGTGCGCAAGTGCCCACCCTGCATCTTCGTTATCCTTTTTAAATTAATGTGGGTGCCCAAAACGCTTATGGGAGCCCTAGCGGGTGCCCACCCTGCTTGCTATATTTATTTTTAATCCCGAGAGAGCCAACCCCTCGTTTTGCCCAAGAGAAGAAATCACTGCCGCGGCCCGTATGGCTGCACCGAAAGTCAGGCGCCCTTCGCCCGGGACGTGGGAGGGGCCTGCGATCTGGCTGGAAGGGTGCCAGAGTGTTGTCTCCTACGTGGGGCTCCTGTGTGGTGGAGGGAAGCCCCGTGCTGTGAGAAGGTGAAGCCGCCCCGAGTATCAGGCTGTCTCCTAAAGTCCTGGTCCCAGAATGAGGGACCGGGCGAAGTGAGTCGGCCGCCGCAGGAGCAGCAGCGGGATGTCTGCGGAGTTCTTTTTATGGAATGACACATCCTCCTCTTTTTATGGAATGATGCTTTTTGACTGTATAAAGTCACTCTTGTGGTGTCTAAAATTTGAAAATTGAGTCTGACAATACTATTACATAGAACTATAGTTCACAACATCATGCTGTCACGTGAGGCAAACATCGCAAGTGACGATGTCTCAACCTATGGTATGATTTCCCACTTTCACATGAATAGGGTGCCTGTTAGAAATGGGGTTTCTGGTTGGCTAGGGTATGCAACCCTAAGCCATGCAGAACTCACCACTATAGTCAGGGTAAGGGAGTTATACACACAAGACAACCCCTGCTCACCCCCTTAGTAGCCTGGAAGACAGGTCTGTATTATCACAGAGGCAATGTGTAAAGCGTTTGTGCAACACACACACACACACATCAGTGACACATTAGCACACCACAAAAAGAGACTACACACAAAGTATTATAAAACTATCATTTGTATTGTTCATAAACCACATTTAGACCATATTCACATAAATCAATTTGCTCACCAGGCAATTGTCATGACATTACATAGATCATAAAATCACTTTGCCACTAGGCAATGGTCATAACATTACAATGCGTGCAAATAAAAGAAAGGTTCTTATATGCACATCCTATATATACCATTACTGCTCATATAAATGCAACTCCTGAAAGAAATAACATATCAAGACATTCAGGTCATGAAATGCAGCAGGTTATGATAAAAACAACTTGCTCACTATCATAACAGTGAAAACCTAAAGGCACAGCATTCCTGCGCTCCTACTCTACTTTGTACTGTAGCTTTCACAATTCCCTGGTGACGGGAGCACTTGCACACCTCCATAAGGAATTACAGCTATTTACTCTGTGCTGAGAGAGCACATGTGTATGCCATAATTACAGCCCCTCAGGTCTCGAAAGGCAGTTGCGACTCCTCAGCCCCCCTGTCCCGGTTTGTTGTAAGGGCAGGGGGAGGGCGCGTTTACTGCAGGGAATGTGGGAAACCTCACTTAGTACCCCTGCATGCTTCGCTGGGAGACGTGCCGCTACAGAAATGCTGTGGAAAGAGAAAGGAGCATGGGCCCCAGGCAGAACACCACTGCCTCACTGGGAGACCTCCTTTAGGTCTCTGAGGCAGGAGACACAGGAGCACCCCACCAGCTCCTTGCAGCAGTGCCGGATCTGGCAATCTTGTGCGGCTGGTGCGGCGGCGAGGTTCCTGCTCCTGACTCGCAGGGAATGCCACTCTCTGGTGCAGTCTCTAGTTGCTAGGCCCTACTCACTACACCCTGGCTTTGGCAGAGTCCCTCTGCTCTCCTCCTGGCTCTTATGGGACTCAGTAGTGGTCACAACTCACAGGCCAGCGCCCTTGGTCTTTAGGAAACCAAGCAGGGCCACACTCCGCTTGGGTAGGTTGCCAGGCAACCACCACGCTGCACTGACAGGCAGTCTCAAGCAGGGAGAGCGCTTCTTCCTCCTCAGCTCTCGCTTCCCATCTCTCGAGAACCATTCGGACAGTGCAATGATGAATGAGCTGCCGGAAGACAAGAGCGTGCCTCCCGCTCTTTCCCCCTATGTGAAAGAGAAAATGCTGCGCTCTCTACAAGCACTTCCTACAGGTCAACAAAGTGCTCACCACGCACTCTGGTTGCAGGGGTCAAGGGCATCAAACAGCACTCTCCAAGTGATTTGCTCTCTGAGAGAACACTGGCAGCACCAATAACAGTGTGAAGACAGGCCAGCACAAGGTTTCTGTAGCAAGAGATGCTGTCCATCTCTCAGCGCAGCAGGCAGCAGGACAGAACTTCAAGCAATCAAGTCCAATGGTGATTACTCCTCACAATCCTCAGGCAAGATGCAGTCTGTAGAGCCAGCAGCATCTAGTTACAAGTATAAAATCACGGGGTCACAGCCCCTGTACTTATACTGCAAAAGTCTTTGTTCTGTGGGCACTTCAAACACTCTTAAAAGTGCACACACCCCATTCACTCCAGATACACTACAGGGGGTGGAGACAGCAATTTGAAAGTCAGGCACACCCATATGCAGGTACAGGTGCTACTCCTCCCACCACTTTAAATTCACACCAGGCCTATTCAGGTGCAAGGGAAACTCCTCCCACCACTCTAAATGCAACCAAGTTCTATTCAGACCAGTGCTGAGTCACTCAGGACAGGCAGGACACACCTCAACCCCCCTTGTGACTGTCTAGAGAGAACGCACACCCCCTTCTCCTGTCAGTCTAAACCAGACGGTGAATGCACAAACAGACAGGCACAAAGAGTCATAAGCACAAAGAAAGGCCCACTTCTAAAAGTGGATTTTCTAAAATAGTAATAACAAATACGCTTTCACCAATAAGCAGGATTTATTACTGCTATTTCAAACATACCAAACATGGCCACCCTACCCCTTTCATATCAGAAATGACCACTGAAGCACATATCAGGGAATTCCCAATGCAAAAGTCTGACAGCAGTGAGAAACCAAATAGGCTATTTGTCAATACCAGGACATGCCTCTCTTTTGAGGCACATGTACAGCCTTTTACCTACACAGCACCATGCCCATTGAGCTACCTAGGGGCTACCTTACGGGTGACCTATATGTAGTAAAAGGGGAGTTTTATTCATGCAGCCACTTTAATTGCCATGTCACTGTGGCAGTAAACTGTGCATGCAGGTCTTGCAGAGGCCTGAGAAAGGTTTGTCAGACTACTTTGGTGGGTGGCACAAGCAGTGCTGCAAGCCCACTAGTAGCATTTAATTTACAGACCCTGGGTATATAGGATTCTACTGTACAAGGGACTTACAGGTAAATCAAATATGCCAAACATGTGTAAACCAATCTTACCAAGAGAGAGCACATGCACTTAAGCACTGATCATCAGTCGTAAAGTACCCAGAGTCATAAAACCAACAGAAACAGGTGAGAAAAAATACATGAGGAAGGCAAAAGGTTTTGGGATGACACTGCAAAAAGGGCCAGCTCCAACAGTGCCAATATAAGAGGGTCCCAACACCAGCTCAAGTTATGCCTTACCTAATGCGGCAAGTAGCTATACTTTATGAATCACAAGTATGAGCCCTTATTGATGCATTGTCACCCCCCAATGAGAAAGTGAATGGCACATGCGCTTCACTGTCACACATGAGTTAAGCCTTTTGCAGCGCCAATGTTTAAATTTTAATTCATCAGTGTTCCTTATTTGTTGAAATATGTCCAGGGGGTGTATTATGACACATGTGCCCTGTTCTGTTCATCTATGAGATTCTGATCAGTGTCAATTAAACAGTATGGATGCCCTTTATGCTAGTACCTCATTTTAAAATCTTTTAGTTACAAACACTAATCTTTACACTCCATTAAGCCTGCCATTAAGTAAGGCTCTCATATATTCAGCCTTACTTACTCAATATACAAACCTTTTAAGTGATGCTATTCTAATGCCCTCATTTCATTAGCTCATTTAGGATTGCAAACACTTACCAATTTTTTTCAAAATGCTGATGCATGGCTAGGTCTTTTTAACTCCAAAACTTATATGCTCCCTGTCTCGCAATATACATTTCCATGTATATAATGAGATACACAGTTGTTTTTGAGATGTTTTGATTAAATATCTTGAGCCCTTCTATTTCTCTTTTTTACTTTCGTTCCTATTACTCATCCTAAATACATCCATTTAGGATAGAGAATATCTTGAACACCACGTCAGGGTCAGGTTGAGGCATGATGTCCGACGTAAGTGGGTAAACCTTATCTCCTTCAAGAAATACATTATTATCATGTTATATGATTGAATATAAATGAAGACACTGATATATCTTATAGTTGTGGAGGTAGTAATAATTAGGTTGCACTTGTTTTGTTTGTAGGTGACCGCCAGTGGATCCTACATTATGTGGACTGCCACAAGACCACTGGTTTTGAATACACTTGTTTTTTTTTTATTCAAATTTCTTTTGAGCATATTATTAGGCAGAAGCAACAACCATAGGTCTTGAGGAAGGCTGCCACAGCTCTTTCCGAAGGTATTAGGCTGAAACATGTCGATCTGAATCTCTTTCTTGACATAGAAGCAGGTTACATATGGATTTCCTGCATGATTCTTGTTTAATATCCTGGTACAGGGACACACTAATAAAGCTTTTTCTGGCATGACCTGTAGCTATGTAGCTAGTTTTAATCATCACAGTTTTCACCAGATCATTTTTTGTTCTGCACCTCCCATCACACTTAGGGCCATATGTATCATCAACCTGATTTGCGATTCTCAAATAGCGATTTTTAAGAAATCGCTATTTGAGAATTGCAAATAGGTATGTATGTACAAAATTGCATTTTTTTGCGATTTCTTAAAATTCCTTATTTGCGATTAGCAAATTGCGAATCACAATTAAGGAATACTTTCCCATTCATTTCTATGAGCCAGGAGGCCCATAGGAATGAATTGGAAGTTATTCTCAATTTGCGATTCGCAATTTGCGAATCGCAAATTGAGAATAATTTCAAGGGTGCAGGGGTGTCCAAAGGACACCCTGTTGCACCCCTGAAATATGCATGGGTGCACATACATACCCTAATGGCATGTATGTGCGTCACATGGCACTTTGAAAAATGCAAAAATTTGCATTTTTCAAGGAATTCGCAACTTACCACCAACTAGAAGTTGGTGGTAATTTGTGATTCCTTAAGGACATTTTGCACATTTTTTTTGCTTCATACATTGCATTTAAGGATTCGCAAAATATCCGATTCCTTAAATGCAATTGCAAAATAAGGAATCACAAATTTAGCGATTCCTTGTTTTGCACCAGATTTTGCTTTATACATACCATTTAGCAAATTCGAATTCGCAAAGGCCGAAATTCTGCGAATTTCGGCCTTTGCGAATGCGAATTTGCTTGATACATATGGCACTAAGTTCATTTAGAAGTTAATTAGTACAAACCATCCCTGAACTCCTCCTTCTCAGACAGGGGATTGTAGCCTTCACTGTGAGTACGCTTCATGGTGCGAGGAGGTTACCCAATGGTGAAACATGCTACCATTGGTGGGTGAAAGAAACCATCCTTATAACGGAATACTCCACCTCCACTAGGTCACTTCCTCTCCTTTCTTTCCCCCTCTCATTTGTCTACCTTGTAGACCCAGGAGTTTTTTGTTGAGGCTAAATGTATGAGTAGGGGAGTCAACTCCTGTGGGTCTCAAAACCTCCTATTTCCTTTTTGTGTTGAATTGGTTTTCACCATCAGCCAATAATAATAGCACAATCACTAATCGGTCCAGTAAAGTCTCAATAAATTCATCCTTACTCACTCCCTGGTAGCTTGGCAAACGAGCAGTTAGGCTTAACTTAGGAGACAAGTATGTGTAAAGCATTTACCCACCCTCTTCTCTCTTTAAACAGTTCTTCACTTATTATTGGAAGATTCGTGTTTTAAAGGTCCCCACGCCTGCCATAGTCTCCTGTTGTAAGATGTATTGAATTCCAAGATTATGCTGATTTTTATATTATGTTTAAATACTATCCTAGACTTGCCTATAAAGCAAGCACACTCAAGAAAATATTGGCATCTGTGTTGTTCATGTGATTGTTGTGCTTGTGTTGCTTGTTTGCACTCCACAGAGATCTGAAAGTGGGGGCTGAAACCAGTGGCGTAGCTGGGGGGGCCAGGGGGGCGGTCCAGACCAGGCGGCACAATTTTGAGGGCGGCTGCGGCACTAGTGCATTCCTGCCAAGTATCACGCAAGAAGTGCAACGCCTGTGCACCGGCACTGCTGCTCGAATTCTGCCCGGCTGTAATTATATTGTGCCTGGCTCCAGGCTACTATAGCAGCACTCTGCGTGGTTTGCACACACTAACTGTTGGCAATTACCCAGGGAAGGGGGGAGCGGAGCCTGCCCTCTCTGCAGTGGATGCTGTCAATCACTGTAGCACACGGATAATAATCCGGATGTGACCGCCCGTCCCCGAGGAAGAGGAAGTGAGGCAGAACGGCGGGGGACTCAATCTGAGTCCGTCCTCGCCAGGTGCACAGTGCTGACTGTCTTGGTTCTGCGGTTCTGCAGCGCCACAATAACCCCGGGCATGCCGCCTTCACAATTTATAACTACTTCTCAGTTGTCAGCCCAGACCAGCAGGGAGCCCAGAGTGACCCAGTGAATTAATTTCACAAAACCGGCGATGACACAGGACACTCACTGAGTGACACGTGCTTTATTTGGTAATCTTAATGTGTTCAAATTACACTCTGTTTGTAGGCCATTATAATCAGGGCAGCCGCTGCATCCCTTCTTTAGTCAATGTCTGAGCCGGCAGAGGAAATAAGTGCAGTGGGCGGGTTAATGAAGAGCCATGACTGACCGGTGTCACTGAGGATTTACAGCGCTGGCCGGACTGCCAGGAGGACAGCAGCAGCCTGGACCGAAGTCTAAGGCAGATTGCCGTAGTGGTAGCTCACTCGTGGCATCATGAGCACCCAGCAGCCCCCTTGCAGTGCGAGTCATCGACGTGCCAATCACGCTTCTGGCTGCAAACCATCACTGTAAGTAGACAGTTGTTTAAGCCACTTGCCACCGTCTTTGTCAGTGTTCACTACCACCATTGTCACATACTTTGCAGATTGGCCCTACAGACAGAATGACGCCGGCGGCATCTTTGTTTTTCTTTTCAGCGCCGCCATCAGCAGACTTTGTGCCATCTGACCCGACCCTTACAGTGTTGTGGGGAGGGTCATGGTCGAGGGTGTTGGTATGCCTTCCTAAACCCCCACAGATTACTTACCTCAGATTGTTGTAAAAAAACGCTTCGCAGCTCTTGCCCTCCGATCACATGGTTTCAGGAAAGGGGGCACAGTGCTTGTCCATTCTCCTGATCCCGGGCCTTTTTCGGTCAGGAGACCGCACAATCGTTTAAGTGTGACCTTGACCTGCCCAATCTGTCAACAGCCCCAGTCCAGCCTTGTGACGTGTACTGTGGTTTATTTAATCCAGTTACTACACCATTTACTAAAAAAAAAAGATTTTCGTTTTGTACCTTACATTTTCTAAACCACTGCTCCTTATAAAGTATCACTGAAGGTGTTGTACAGGAGATGTGAAAATCACTAATGCCTGTCTTGAAAACATAGAAATGTTACTCGTGTATAATGAAAACTTGGCAGCTATGTTTGGTCCGCGCCGGTGATGGTCGGTTGACACTGGTCAGTGGTGAAGGAGATAGTGTCACTCATAGTCATTGAAATGTCACTCATAAAAACACTGAAATTTTGAAAATGTCACACATAGCAGTCTGAAACCTTTGCAGCTATGCTGGTGGCTCGTTGCGGCTGTTATAATTTACTTGGGGACACAGTGTCCCCAAATAAATTATAAGGGCCACCACGTCCGCAATGGGCCACCAGTGCCACACGCGTGGCCCTGGCAATTTGAAAGTGCGTGCTGCACGCGCATGACCTGTCACCTGCTTTTGTTCCCAACTCGACTATTCGTCCGTCCCAGCCCTATTATGTCACTGACAAACAGGATTTCGCTACTTATCACCTGTGGGGGTATCTAGGCGCTGGGGGTGGGGGCCGTGCTGCTGATGAGGGACGTTAATCAGATAACCATGTTTTTAGGCTCTTCCTGAAATCCTGCAGGATGGCAGTCTGTGTGTTCTCCTTTGTTCTGCCGGTCCCTGGTGTATTCACAACTGTGTAGCCCTGGACTGTGTCATGTATGTGTATGCACCTTGAATGAACGAGGTAACTATTAGCGACGGTACTACCCCACTCCCGCCCCCCCCCCCAGGAGCGGCACTCTGAGGGATAGCCCCGGGCGCCACAAGCTCTAGCTACGCCCCTGGCTGAAACATGAACATGCTGCCTGCATTACTTCTAGTCTAGCTCGCCTGCCAAACTTTGTTTCATGCTAACTTTCTTTGTTGTTTAAATAACAAACACAGCAAACATGATCTAAAGGTTCTGCGAGGTTTGGGCTAGCGAGGGGGCGTAAAAGGCCACTCTAGATGCAGGCAATCTTCGGAAATGACATTCAGGAGCAGTGGATGGATGGCACAGCTCATACCGAAATGACCAAGAGAAAAAAATCTGTCACTCTGCAAATGGCAAAAAAGCAAAGGCCCCCTCTGATGTTAGCAGGTTAATTGCTTTAACACTGCAGCGTGCATGGATATGTGCTTTAATGTTTGCAGTGCATGAAACCGAGGTCACTTTTACTAAACTCACTTATTCGGCAGCAACACAAACGTCTACCTCGCAGGCATGATTTAAATGCGTGGCGCAGGTGATAAAATCAGATGCATGCAAATGACAAGGAGGCTGAATGTGCCCAGAAAGCATTCAGCTCTTAGTGACCTGTGGCCATAAATTACTGGCGCGGTACATCATATCCCAGATTTGTAATTTCATCAAGATCAACAAGATGCAATCTTGAATAATGTTGCACGCC
This sequence comes from Lissotriton vulgaris, assembly GCF_964263255.1. Lineage (NCBI taxonomy): Eukaryota > Metazoa > Chordata > Amphibia > Caudata > Salamandridae > Lissotriton > Lissotriton vulgaris. The sequence continues at coordinate 1,024,442,661 of NC_141696.1, read as the reverse complement.
GCGAGGACGAATTGATGCCCTTGTCCTAGCAGACTGCTGCTGTTGACGCTCCAAAGCCTGACGGCTTCTCTGCCTCTAAGTAGCTGTGCAGGGCCATTGTAAATAATTAAGTGGAGATTTGTTACCCTTTTGTCAAATGCATTTCTGATGTTGCTCTTCCTCAGCCTCCATTAAGAGATCCCTTGATTACATTTTCAAGTCTGAAACAATTTGCAGGGCTGCTAGCACAGGACAGAAACTACAATTCAAATGTTTTGCACGGAAAAGTCATATCCTCTTTGGGAGCCGAGGAAGTAATGGCGGGCATTTAGTATGCAATGCCATGAATTCCTTTCAGTGCCTGGCGGGGTAGGTTTCATTACCGACCCTGCGGCTGGTTTGTGTAGGTCATTTATTTTTGGCGCTTCCTTGTCCGCCACAGTCTTGGGATCGCTACGTCTTAATATATTTACACATATTGAGAATTAAATAAAAACCGTTGTAGTAAAACTTAGGCAATGTAGTGAAGAGAACGGGATTCTAATACTTATTCAAGATGAGGTCCCTGCGAAGCAAACGCTGTAGAATTTAACAGCGTAATGACACCCCTGCTCACCCTCGTATAACCTACGCACACGTGTAAACATGTATACATTGGAATTTAAATAAGTATAGACGTATAGTCCACAAGGCAATCTTTCTCACTAGCAGAGCATGTTCGGTTTTATAAACACCTACAGGGCCGCATGCATCATTCTGCCACATTACCTATACCCTTCAGATTAAATCTAAATAGAAAATACGTGTCGTACCAGTGTCAAAGGAGTGTGGTTGCAAGCCTCTTTATCGAAAATGTCCTCGTCTAAAAAATGGAAACAAAAAACTTGTCTGAAAGACTCACGTTATTCCCAAAACTTTAAAAACGCAAACCTTCGAGATACTTATGGTTTCGCAGGGGACACGTATATAAATAATGCACAGCACAAGTGGATTAGTTACAGTAGCCGACTACTGCTCTGACGCCACGCCCAGAGCCCTGGGCTTTTATTAACAACAGAGCGTGCCGCCCGCGCGTACGCAGGGACAGCCCACTGCTCACACGCCAAAGGGGGGAGGGGGGCTAAAACCCCTTCCAAAGCACTACAGTGAACTCGCCCAGTGTTGGGCTCGACATTACTATCCTCCTTAACTTCGGAATGAAAGAAACCATTGCATGTACAAAACATACACATTAGACAGATTGTTACAACGCATCAGTCTCTGTGAACCACAAAACAAACTGGAACAGTCTTACTTGAAATGTAGACGGCATACCGGTCCCTCTACTTCTTTGGCCGGCAACAAAGTCTTCGTATTTCTGAGACGGCCTTGGACAGGGCCGCAGTTGGTATCTGCCCTGGCTGTTCCGGCTTAGCGGAGTTTGGAACAGGTCGTCCGAACAGTCACCTTCCGCAGGGCCCTGGCTGTTCTGCGCTCCTTGCGATGGGCTGTCTTCCTGGGCCTGCGCGGCCGGAGCGATTCTTGGGCTGGAGGGTTGAGCCGGCTGATCATCCGCATACACTCAGCTTGGACCTTGGGGGACGTCCTGGTGGCAACTCCTCGGTTCTGGAAATTCTCCGTATCCACCTGCTGGGACTCTCTTGAAGAACGATACGTTCCTAGTGACCCTCTCTCCCCGCCGGGATGCAGTGATCATGGTACCGTTAATGTGTGTTACTGTCCAAGGGTCCAACTCAAATGGTAAACGGAATTTTCCTCCTGGTGCCGATCTCTTACCAACACCTGGCCTCCCACTGCAATGGGGCTATGGACGGCCTTTCTTCGGCGGGACGCTTCTGCATTTGTCTTGGTTCTTCGATCCATAGACTGGTTTGGTGGAGCTGGTGATGTCGCCCACTGTGGATGGTGAGGAATAGTGTCAGTGACTACCCTTCCAAGACAGAGACGGTTCGGCGGGACTCCTGTTGTACAGTGGGGGGTCAGTCTATACTCCGGCAAGAACTGATAGATGGCAAGTTCCAGACTTTGGCCGTCCGGGAGAGATATTTGGACAGTCTTGTTTAGGGTCCTCATGAGCCTCTCGACCTCCCGATTAGCTTGGGGCCACCTTGGGGTTATGCGTCGCTGTTTGATGCTGTGAGACAGCAGGTACTCCCCAAACTCAGCGCTGTTGTCGGTGCACAGCTCCCCCATGAGGCCATGAGTGGCGATGATCTTCTCCAATTTTGGTATGACTTCAGACGCAGCCGTGGACGATAGTATTTCTACTTCAGGATACCGGGAGAAGTCGTCCACTACGACAAACATGTATTTCCTGCCTGGGAGGCTGCCGAAGTCTGCACTGGCCCGTTCCCATGGGGATGTTGGCCCTTCCTCGGTGATTACTGGAGCAGGGCGGTCAGGCAGACTGGTTGCTAACCACACCGGGCACCTTTGGACAATTGATTCCACGATCCGGTCCAGCCCCGGGAACCAGAGCTTGCTGCGAAGGCGAGTCTTCGATTTTACAATGCCCTGGTGCGCACCGTGGGCCAGGAGGGCTGCTTGTTGGGTGAGACACCCGGGAAGAACCAGGCGGGGACCTATCAGGAGGCACCCTTCTGAGGAGACCGACAGTTCATTCCGGACTTGGTGTAGAGCTCTTAGCCTGAGCTTCCAGCGTGCGGAAAGATGCAGGGTTTTGGAGCAGCTTCCAGTTGCCGGTTGTAAGGGCCTGAATTGCGATCTGTAGGCAGTCGTCCTCTTTGGTGGCTCGCGCCACTTCCTGCAGAGAGATTGGCAGCGATCTTGATCTTTCTACCACCATCCTGACGTATTACTCTGTGGCTGAGGCTTCTGCTGCTTCTGAGTCGGTAACTGGGCGGGCATGTCTGGACAGGAAGTCGGCAGGGTTTCGGGTGCCCGGTCGATATTCAACAGTGAATTGGAATTCCTGTAACTGGAGCACCCACTTTTCGATCCGAGGAGGAGGACGGGAGGAAGAGCCCTGGAAAAGTGGGTCTAGAGGCTTGTGGTCACTGATTACAACAAAGGGGTGTCCATACAAGTAGATGTGGGAGTGCCGGCACCCCCACAGGATGGCGATGGCTTCTCTTTCAATATGCGAGTATCGCTGTCCAGTTGGCATTAGGGTTCGGCTTGCATAAGCGACTGGGGCCAACTCCCTGCATGCTTGTTGTTGAGTTAACACGGCTCCCAGGCCGTTCGGGCTGACGTCCACCACAAGTTGTGACAGGTTCTGGGGATCAAAGTAGGCCAGCGTCGTGTCTGCCGAGAGTGCAGCCTTGGTCTTCTGAAACAACTCTTGTTGTTCTGGGCCCCACTCCCAGGTGGCAGTGTACTCTGTGAGGTCCAACAGGTCTTTGATGAATCGCCCGCAGTAGTTGACCATTCCGAGGAAACTGCGGACGGCCGTCACCGATGTCGGGGCGGGAGCATCGTGGATGTTTTTGACCTTCTCGGGGTCTGGGCTGATTCCCTGATCAGAGAATCAATAGCCGAAGAAGCTAATGTCCCTGCGCAGGAAGTCGCACTTTTCACGGTGGAGAGTTAGGCCTCGTTCCTGAAGCCTGGTGAAGACTGCCTGGAGGAGTTGGATGTGTTCCTCGAGGGTGGGCGCGTGAACCAGGATGCCATAACTTACGTTCAGAATGCCATCCAGCCCCTGCAGGACATTCTGTATGATGCTTTGAAATACTTCTGCTGCGCTTGATATGCCAAAGTTGAGCCGGGTATATCGCCATAGCCCAGCGTGCGTGGAGAAGGTGGTGATCGGGCGTGAATCCGGGTGTTAAGGGATTTGGTGGTACCCAGAACTCAGGTCCATCTTGGAGAACCACTTTGAACCAGATAGTTCTCCAATAATGTCATCTATTGTTGGTGTCAGATGACTCTCCCGTTTGATCGCGAGGTTGGGGATGCGCATGTCCACGATGATCCGCACAGCGTCTGGTTGCTTCGGTTTCCTGGCTACCACAATGGGCGACACCCAGGGGGTGGGGCCGCTTACCCTTTCGATGATTCCAGCCTTCTCAAGCAAACGCAGCTCCGCTTCTACTTTGGGCCGCAGGTGGAATGCGATGCGTTGGTGATGGAGGGCCAACGGGGCGACCGACTGGTTTATGTGGAGGTGGATGGCGGGCCCCTTCAAGGAACCGATCCCTTCAAATAGCGACGGGTGTTCGTTCACCATGCGGGCCATGCTGTGGGCCTGGATTGCAAGCGCGAAATGGATCAGTCCGAGATCTTGGGCTGTTCTGCAACCAAGCAGGAATCCCGACCCTTCTTACGACACATATACTTTGGTTTGTAAGCGAGTGGATTTGTGGAACAGCTCCGTTCGGAACATTCCGCAGAGTCGCAACGGGCGACTGGTGCCGTAGGCGTATATTTGCACTCTCGTAGGGTGGAGAGCTGGTGCGTTTTCCAGTGTCTGATAAGTGCTGGCCGCCATCAGATTGATTGTCACACCTGTATCAATCAGAGTTGCTACTGCTTGGTCGTGCACGTTGACAGTGCACATGGGGGCCGCTGAGGGCGTGGCTGCTAGGGTGTTAAGTATTCGCACGACATGGACAGAGGCTGTGTCCTCTTTGTCGTCGTCCATGTCACTGCTGGTCGGGGTGTTGGGTAACGGTTCTAGTAGTCTTACCGTTCTGGGCTGGCTTGGCGTAGCACGAACCTCTCGTAGTCGGCGCTGGCGAAAGGTTCGAAGTACGCAGTAATTGCGTTGCTCATTGTGGCATAAGTTCTAGGCGGCCCACCTTCCACAACGTCCTTAGCTGTGTCATGGATCGCCTCTCCTCCCAGGTGCAGCAGCATGGCCCGCTGCCGCGCATCTGCAACCTCCGCCGTGTCAAAATAGTTCTCCAAACGCTCCACCCACTTCTTCCACCTCGCAGCTTGCGACGGCGGTGGGCCTGTGACTGTGAACAGCTCCAGAGGAGGTATAGTGGTCATGGCCGCAGGGAGGACCAGGGTGGGGCGAGGGTCTATCAGGAGCGTTGCAGGATGTGTTTGGTGCCAGGCGAGGCAAGTAGGGCATGCAGCAGAGTCCACTCGTTGCTACCAGCAGGGTGTGCAAAGATGACAGGGGTAAATGTCTCAAACAGGTTGCACCTCACTCGAAATGCGTGTGAAACGGCAGGGCACACACTCACGCGAGATGCGTGAGGTTTTGCAGGCTCCCGGCGTCGGGGATTTGGATCCACTTCCCTCCTTCCTCCCGGGGAGCGCAGCGATGCCGGGCGGGGCTGTGAGCGCCCGGGGCTGTTGAGAGGTGCGGCCGTGGGCTGGCAGGCAGCGGTTGAAGGTAGGGAGCTGAGGGCCAGGATCTCGCCGGGTTGGTGCCGGGCACGTGCGCTTGCGCAGCCAGTTGACGGCACGGCCGGGGGCAGCAGCAGGAGGCCAGGAGACCGAGCGCTGGAGGTGGGGAACCAGCGCTCGGAGGTCGGGCCAGGCCAGGGGCACAGCGCCACGTGGCCCGACAAGGCAGGTGGAGCTGCGGCTGAACGGGACCGCGCAGCAGGCAGCGCCCAGGTGGATAGTGCCAGGAGCACAGCGGGGCACGGTGGGGCAGCGAGACCGCCCTCGTCACCAATGTGGTGTCGCAGGGGACACTTATATAAATAATGCACAGCACACGTGGATTTGTTACAGTGGCCGGCTACTGCTCTGATGCCACGTCCAGAGCCCTGGGCTTTTATTAACAACAGAGCATGCCGCCCGCGCGTACGCAGGGACCGCACACTGCTCACACGCCCAAGGGGGGTTAAAACCTCTTCCAAAGCACTACAGTGAACTCGCCCAGTGTTGGGCTCGACATTACAACACTCCGATTGAAAAAGGCCAATTCATCCGGATTCACTCCATTGGAAGGAGAAACGTATGCACAATTATTTAAAACACACTCACACACACACACACACAAAATCATCTTTAATTCTACATGTGGTGAAAGAGTTTTTCCAACCTAGCATGAATTGAAGTGTTGTGCAGTCAGTAGCATTAATACACAAAAAAAAAACGGGGGTCTAGAGACCAACACTATAGCCGGCTAGCTTCAACTCCTCACAGAGTGAGTCGGAACACAAGTCACATAGAAGCCCACAAAAAACGAACAAGCAAGGAAAGAGAGAGGAAAAAATCAAGTATTGATATTGAGATCCAAAACCAACTAACTGAGTCTGTATCCCAATAAAATGTTTTCCTCTTTCGGCCTCATCACCCTATTTTAATCACCACTTTTTTGTCTTTTGCACTGCACTATGGGCCAGATGCAGGTATTCAAATACCGGTCGGTAACGACCGAAAATACCGATTTTCAGCCGTTACCGACCGGTATTTGGATACTGAGATGTAGGGCATTAAAAAACACAGATTCAGTAAATTTATCTATTCGGTAATTTTACCGAATCGGTAAAATTACCGATTCGGTAAATTTACCGAATATGTGTTTTGAGATGTAGGTGCTACAGGGCTTTAAGGATTCGTTATTTACCACCAACTATTAGTTGGTGGTAAATAACGAATTCCTATGTAAATGCAAATATGTGCATTTACACCTGTGCCATGTGCACACATACATGCACTAATCAGGGATGCAACAGGGTGTCAAAGTGAAACCCTGCCACTCTTGAATTTTTCGGTATTACCGAATTGGTATTTACCGATTCGGTATTTGCCATTGATTCCTATGGGCCTGGAGGCCCATAGGATTGAATGTCAATTACTGAATCTTACCGTTTCGGTAAAAAATACCGAATTATTACCTACATCTAATTTACCAATTCTAAAATACCGAATCAGTAAAATTCGCTATTTTAGAATCGGTAAAAAAGATTTACCTACATCTAGCCCTATATTCCCATGTGATGAAATGAAATGAAAATTATATTTATAAAGCGCATTCTACCCTAAGGCCTCGTAGCGCTTATGGATAACCGGAAGAGGGGCGAAGGACTCAAAGGAGATTGCAGAAAAGATGAGTCTTGAGGAGCTTGCGAAAGATCAAAATGTTGGGTTCGCTGCGCAGAGGAAAAGGCAAAGAGTTCCACAGATTGGAAGCATTCAGGGAGAAAGAATGGCCACCCCACCTGGCCCGGCGAACCTTCCTGGTAGTGGCGAGAAAGGCTGAGCTAAACCGGAGGTTCCTGAAGGGTTTATAGGGCGTAATAAGAGAACGTAAGATGGCTGGGCCGGTTTTCCACATGGCTCTGTGGACTTGACACAAGGATTTGAACTGGACTCTGGCACCGATGGGGAGCCAGTGCAGCTGGTTTGTCCGATTGTCTACGGGGGATTTGGAGCAGAAGGCGGGCTGCACTATTCTGAGCCACCTGGAGTTTTTGAAGGGTGGACTGTGGGGCGCCCAGGTACAGTGCATTCCCATAATCAAGGCCTGTACCATAATCCTTCTGGCGGCAAAGGAAAGTAGGAGCAGGATCTTCCTGAGCATCCTAAGCAAGCCATAGCAAGTTGCTGCTAACATGGTGGCCTGATGACTGAAGCACATGGAGCTATCAAGCCATATGCAGAGGCAGAGGCTCCTAATATGCTGTTTTGGGCTGGGCATTGGGTTCAAACAGGCCGGCCATACCTGTGAAGATAGGGGGATAGGGGGGATAGTGATTTGCCCAAAAACATGAGCTTCGTCTTATCGCTGTTTAGCTTTAGATGGGAAAGTTTCATCCAATCGGCTAAAGCCTCTAAGCATCTGCTGAGGGAGCACAATGAACCCTCTGGGTGGTTCAGGGATACCACCAGTTGGGTGTCGTCGGCATAGGTTACTATTTGTATTCCAAATGGTTGGACAAACCTTGGCCAGAGGCGCCATATAGGCATTAAAAAGTGTGGGGCTCAGGGAGGAGCCCTGGGGAACCCCACAACCGAGCGGCCAGCAGTCCGAGAAGACATTATCTTCAAACACCTGAAAAACCCGGTCTTTAAGGAATGATTGTAGCCAGGAGAGCGCTGACTTGATAACTCCTAGACTTTCCAACCGACTCAGCAGGATCTTGTTGTCCACAGTGTCGAAAGCGCCACTGAAGTCCAACAAGATGATGGCAGCTGAGCCGCCTTAGTCCATAAGTCTTCGAGCCTCTTCAGTCACGGCCAGAAGAACCGTCTCTGTCCCTTGACAAGGCCGGAAGCCTGTCTGTGACGTATGGAGTTGGTTGTTAGTTTCGAGATATTGGACTAGGACCGAGTTAATGTGTTTCTCGGTTATCTTGTTAAGCCAGGGAAGGAGGGATATGGGTCGATAGTTAGACAGGTTGGTGGGGTCCAAGTTTTTTTTTCAGCAGGGCCTTCACTGAGGCCCGTTTCCATTCAAGGGGAACCGTGGCCGCCGAGATTGATCTGGTCTTTAGTAACTCTCTGCCTCAAGTGATTGTGGGTCTGATCCAATCCAGCCTATTATCGTTGGAATGGCAACAAGTCTCTACGATCAAGAGACATACCATCCCTATAGATGGATGACCAAATGAGAATATTGATCACTGCGATACATTGATGGGAATCCATTTAGTTGGTTTTGGACCTCAATATCAATCACTTGATTTTTTGCTCTCTCTTTCCTTGCTTGTTTGTTTTTTGTGGGCTTCTATGTGACTTGTGTTCCGACTCACTCTGTGAGGAGTTGAAGCTAGCTGGCTATAGTGTTGGCCTCTAGACCCCCCGGTTCTTTTTGTGTATTATATCATAGTACAAGGGGATGTGAACCTGGGCAGGTCTTCCAATATCCCTATGACCCTTTCTTTCTCTGTGGTGTTAATGGTGGTTCAGTCAGTAGCTTTGCCATTCCAAAGTTATGCTTGGCAGTTCTTTGGAACTTATTAGAATGCAAGGTGCCAGAAATCAGGTTATGAGTTGTAAATGATGTGGGACTTGCACTAGTATTAAGTCAGCAATCTCTCTTCAATGGGACTCAAGCATCCCTTTGTGGCACTCGACTCTATCAGGGTAATGAGGCAGAGGAGTCCAAGTTCTACTCAGAAGAGGAGGTGTAGGCTAGTGTCTTGTCCTTAGGAAGAAAAAAAAATCACCTACTTCTTCAATGCCCCGTCAGTGCTTTTCGTTCTAAAAAGGAAAAGTACTTCAACACAGGCACACTACTCAGTGTTACACAATTATAAAATATATATATACGTGATGGCAGGTAGAAGTACCTATGATGACATTTCTTAATAGTTCAGACGCCCAATGTGCCCTGAACTCTAAAACCACTATATCACCACACAGACTAAAACAATACAATGGTAGTCATCAAAAAGGAAGGCCTACTGGCTTTGGCAGGGTGTTACCACATTAATTAAAACAGAAATATATTAAAATGAACCAGTGCAATGCCATTAACCCCACTAAGGCCAGTACCTTCTTTCAATGAAATGCATGAATTCACATAATAGTATACTGTTTGCCTTGTCATTAATATTACAATATTGCAACTGTCTGTAAACAGTGTGCATGAACACTTTTTCCATCTTCACACATTCTGCAAAGACATCTTGGAACCTACCAGCAGATATAACCGCTCTCTAGAATCACCAGCTAAATCCCCAGATCCAGGAGCATTTAAAAAGAATGAGAAGGCCTCCCCAGGTCATTCTTCCGTGCCCCATGGAGATTTAGGGCGATCTTTCCAAGTTCACCTTAGGATCTGAAGACCTTCCAGTGGGACTTGCCTATCCTCCTAGGTGGCCCTCCACAGCATCCACCCCGCAGAAAGGTTCCCCAATCTTTCTGGGTACCATGTGCCAAATATGCAAGTAAAATCTATTATGGGGCACAACTTTGCACCAAAGCCATTATTTTCTACAAGTGGCCATATACGCAGGCCAAGTGCTCCTCCCCAACCTACAGGTCACCGCACATACTGTAGTCTTTAGGGTCTTAAGGGTAACCCGAGCCTGTGCGGCCTGGCTAGTTACTCACTTGGCCGATGTTGGACTGTGTGGGCGCAGGAGTGAACCTCCTTATTTTCCATAATATCCCGCATACGTTGACAAAGGATGTGTTCCATGCCCCCACAATGCATGTTCAGGGGGGCCAGACATGCCACACTGCCTCATTCCGGGGGCTTTGCCTCCACAGGAGAAAATTTGATATGCGTGTGGCAGTGCTCATTGTTTTTGTTGTTGTCAGTTCCTGGGAAGTGGGTTCTCCCAGAGACAAAAATACTACTGGGAAGGTGGCCCACTGTATGTCCCGACCAGCAGCCATCACTTTTTCAATGCTAGCAGACAGTGACAAGGTGTGCTAGCATGCTGATCGAACATGGATAAAATGGCGGTAACATATGCTGCTTCATTTTACTTGCACATTTCACTAATAAAGTACTTTTAAAGTACCAACTTCACAATTTGTAACTTCACTAGCAACGCTTTTTAGCTTTCTCACCTGCTGCCTGTGACCCCTGACCTCCTGCCCTGTTCCCGCTGCTCCTGTTGTGCTGTTTGAGCTGAGGGCTAGGTCGGGTGCTTGTTCCTTACTTCTGCCTGAAGTCAGCAGTCTAGCGGTCAGCTTCCCCCGCCTACTTAATTCCCATGCCAGCAAGGATGTGCAATGGCAGCAGACAGTGGCACAGTCTGCTAGCATGCTGATTGGACACGGGCAAAATTGCGGTAAAATACGCTGCTTCATTTTACTTGCACATTTCACCATTAAAGTACCTTTAAAGTTCTAACTTTACAATTTTTAGCTTCACTATCGCCGCTTTTAAGCTTTCTTACCTGCTGCCTGTGACCCCTGACCTCCTGCCCTGTTCCGCCATGCCTGTTGTGCCATTTGAACGGAGGGTAGGGTCAGGTGCTTCCTCCTCACTTCCACCTGAAGTCAGCAGTCTAGGGTTCAGTTTCCCCCACCTACTTAATTCCAATGCCAGCAAGGATGCACAGCGCCAACAGACCGTGGCAGGGTCTGCTAGCATGTAGATTAGACACTGACAAGATTGTGATAAAATATGCTGCTTCATTTTACTTGCACATATCACCATTTAAGTACCTTTAACGTACCAACTTTACAATTTTTAGCTTCACTAGTGCCGCTTTTTAGCTTTCTCACCTGCTGCCTGTGACCCCTGACCTCCTGCCTTGTTCCGCCGCAGCTGTTGTGTCATTTGAGCGGAGGGCTGGGTCGGGTGCTTGTTCCTCACTTCCGCCTAAAGTCAGCAGTCTAGCCGTCAGCTTCCCTCCACCTACTTAATTCCCATGCCAGCGAGGACGTGCAGAGCTAGCAGACTGTGACAGGGTCTGCTAGCGTGCTGATTGGATACTTACAATATTGTGGTAAAATATGCTGCTTCATTTTACTTGCACATTTCACCATTAAAGTGCTTTTAAAGTATCAACTTTACAAGTTTAACTTCACTAGCGCTGCTTTTTAGCTTGCTCACCTGCTGCCTGTGACCCCTGACCTCTTGCCCTGTTCTGCCCCTGCTGCTCTGCAGTTTGAGCAGAGGGCTGGGTCGGGTGCTTGCTCCTCACTTCCGCCTTAAGTCAGCAATCTAGCAGTCAGCTTCCCCCGCATACTTAATTCCCATGCCCGTAAGGACGCGCCAGCAGAAAGTGGCAGGGTCTGCTAGCATGCTGATTGGACACAGGCAAAATTGCAGTAAAATATGCTGCTTCATTTTCCTTGCACATTTCACCATTAAAGTACCTTTAAAGTACCAACTTTACAATGTTTAGCTTCACTAGCACCGCTTTTTAGCTTTCTCACCTGCTGCCTGTGACCCCTGTCCTCCTGCCCTGTTCGGCCGTGCCAATTGAGCCGTTTGAGTGGAGGGCAGTGTCAGGTGCTTGCTCCTCTCACTGGGCCCGATTCACAGAACTAACTTAGACAAAATCCTAAACTTACTACTTTTGGTATTCACAGAATGCACTTAATACTTTTGGTATTCACAGAATGCACTTACTACTTTTGGTATTCACAGAATGGATTTACGACCACTAACTTTACGTCCACACTCGGGCCAGAAATTCCGGCCCGGAGGCGGAGCTTCCGGCTTGGAGGCTGGAGCTTGCGGCCCAGATGAGGAGCTTCCGGCTCAGAGGTGGGGATTTAGCCATGGATGAAATCTCCACCTTTGGGCCAGAAGCTCCTCCTCGGGGCCACAAGCTCCGCCTCCAATCGGCATGCTACATTCTGACCAGGGTCCTGCATTTAGCTCTCGCGCTTACAAGGAGGCTATGGTTTGTTTGGGCGTTGCATTGCGGTATTGTAGTCCCTTCCATCCTGAGGGTAATGCGGTAGTGGAAAGAAAAGTCTGTGACATAAAGCAATTCATAACGGCTAAGGTATTAGGTTCGGGTGATGGGAGGGTCCAACATTTAATAAGTGTCCAACGTAGTCTTAACAATCTGCTAAGAAATTCTCTGGGGGGAATCACTCCTTATGAATTACTGTTTGGTACTAGAATGATAATCGAAGATCTCGATTGTCAAACTTCAGTGGTGGAACATAAACTCTTTGATGTCAAAGATCGTTTGGCTGTTTTACAGAACTTAAATGAAACAAGAAGAAGTCTGAGTATCACAACACAAAAGCCGAAGCCACTGAAGAAAAACAACCTGTCCCAGCAAGACCTGTCTGGATTCTAAAGATTGGGGATCTAGTCAGGGAAAAGATAGCAGTAAAGAAGGAATTTGGGCCTTCTTATAGAAAAGCAGTACCTGTCTTAGCAATTCAAGGAACAAGATCAGTAGTACTACCGCCCCTTGCTGGTAAAAAGGAGAACCGAGTCGTGTCCATCGACCTGGTCAAACCACAATCATGTGCCAATAATAAGTAGTAGGCCCAGTGGACTCCCAAGATGTAGCAGTAGTCCAAATCTTGCTACTATCCAAGAGGTTAGACTGAACAACCTATCACGTTTGATAAACCTGCAGTAAGAGAAGAAGGACTATGCAACAAAGCCAAGGAACTCGTGCCTCTTGAGCCCCAAATAACAGTTCGTCAAGAAACACCTGTCTACAATGATGTAGCCTCTGACTATACCAATATGACAAAGTAGAAAGCACCTTCAAAGATTAATAACAATCCTGATGCAATTCCAAAAATTGACAGAACTGTATCTGGCTATTTCATCAACTTTGATACATTTTCTGAGGATCCCAGTGAACCCGAAGAAAGGATAGCTAAGAAAACTCTCAAAGAAAAAACAACAGAACTCTTTCATCAACTTGAAAAAATAAATCTTGTTCCACCATGTATTGAATTTTGGATTGGTTTAGGTGTATTTTTTCTCCTGCTATGGCTGATTTTAGTTTTAAGCTAGGGACAAATGATAGATGGAAAATACAGTACAATGGACACAGCAAGTCAGAAAATCAACTTGGTTCTAAAACCTCACAAATCATTCCATCATGAAAAAGAGACGTGTCGTCAGTGAACATCACAGCCGTTCCTGTACCTGGTGGTATAGCATGGGATAGAACTGATAATGACATCTAAGGCCTGGTGGAGCTGCTGAAGATTCCACACCAATTCAAGGTTTCTTTAAGTGACTTTGTATCACCCAGCACATTTTCTGATGATTGGGACTTTGAGACTATCAATAATATGATGTCAGATTTAAAAATGTCTGCAAAATTTACTGAACATGACTATTTAGAAGGGTCATCAGATTATGAACAAATGTATTGTTTTAATCACTATGGTCACTACTATTTGCACAAATCTGCAAGTCCTAGGAATGTTTTGACATATAATCAATGGGAACATTGTCCCACACCACCAAAAGGCAGCTCAAAAGCATTCCATGAAAAGTTTTCGTACTTCTCAGGGTTTAATGTTACAAATCCAGAAACTTTTTATTTCAAAAATGTAAATAAGACAGGAATGAAAACAATGTTGACCAACACTAAACAAATTTATTCGGCAAACGTTTATGCTCAGCTGTCTACATTAGGTTTTGACTTTTGGAAAGACAACATTGAGACAAAAACTTTCTGGGGCACGAAAGAATGGCAGGTACAAGGTTTAGAGGCCTTGTTCAGAGCCTGCATTATACCAGAAAAAAATATGTTTTTAAACAATACTGTTCAACATACTTCTTGTCTTGGCTTGGCTAAGGTAAAAGATTTAAATAAACCGTCTTTACCTAAACCCACTTCTGAAAGTAATGACACTACAGAAAATGAGGTAGATGTACCATATATTTTAACACAAAACAGAACTAATCCTGATTGTAAAAAAATGGTTAATCTGGCCCACAGACACCAATAACTGTCATGATAGATTCCTGAACAAAACACAGTGGTTAAAACTGAACAGGCCACATCCAAGATACTCCCAGAGACAACATCCAGGGATAGTAACAACATATAGTGTAGGAAAACTATGCCTTGAGTGGCTAAAGACATCCACACTTCCAGAAATCAAACAACACTTATCTTTACTTAAAGAAAGCAATGATTTGCGAGATTTCTCAACGGGGCCTCGCAAACCACGGCAAAAACGTTTCATATACGCCGGTATATACGTTGCGTACAACGAAGCTTGGAAAATAAAGCAAATGGAAACTGCAGAAAGATTACGAGAAATTGATCGTATTAATTTAGAGAAAGCTCTCTCTGTAGTAGACAATGGGTTAACGACTCTGTCCTCCAGGTATATTCATTGGACAGCATTGTATCCTCTGCAATTGACATAATGGAACAGGACTTGCTAATGTTACAACATGGCCAGTCACAATTATGTTCATTAATGCAGCTAGGCTGGATGTTGCTAAATTATCGTTCAGGCTACGTGCCATGGCGTCTAATCAACACAATGTCATTATTTGCTGTATTTAACCTTACAGATAAACAAATGTCTTTGGCACAAAGAGGAGCAGACTATAGGGTGCTGAGCATGGAAAAACTGGGAAGATTACCATTGACAGTTTCTGAGAAGCCTGTCATCGAATGGATAATTCATGGCACCATCATGATACCAGTGACAATTTTCCAATTACAGTATTGTCTACAGCATATGCCAGCGGGCCTGTATGAAAGGTTGGGTAAAGAATACATTAAGACAACATGGACTTTACCTTACACACACAAATGTTGGAACAAGGGAAAAGAGGTATTCCTTAGTGGAAAAATTGTAAAAACTCGCTAAGTGGTACACTTTTGTGCAAAGGTATTAATTTACACGGAGCCTGCGACGGTTCTGCGAATAACCTCTCTTGCCACCTGCAAGGTACTCCCTCCACCGTGATAGAGCCCATTTTCAGGCAACTATCCAATTGCAGTTACGTTATGTTGAATGATCACAGCTGCTGTGGCATGATGCCAGGAAAACTTTATCTTGTTAGTGTGTCGTCCATGGTCACTTGTTGTATGCAAGTATTGTATCCAACTCACAAGACAGACAGTGGGAGGGCATTATGGCCTTCACTGAATATCTCTTCTATACAAATTGATACTTTATGCAGAATAAAAGCCATTCTTTTGCAAAAGTCTGTGCCCCTGACCTTGTCTAAAGAAACGTATGATCTGCAAGTTGCAAGGACATCTGCAGAGATACATGCACTATTATCAACGAACTGCCCAGTAAATTTCGCTGAAATGTTAAGTCAAATCTTATACATGTCTGATACCAATGGCATGGCACATGTATTTAAGACGATTTTTTCGGGACTGTTAACACCATTTGAAGCAGTCCTCTGCATTATTTCAAATTTCGTGCACTCTGTGTTCGGCGGCCTGCCTCTCATCCTGGGACTCGTAGTAGGAATTCTATTTTTATTCCATCTGCTCCGATATGGCAAGTCCGGCAACCAACGATACCCAGACCAACATGGAAGGGGCCCTCCTTGCCATGAAGTATCGTGAGAGGATTTGACAGATTCTTGTCTTGGCTCGTTTAGGAGATCTGAACACAACCTGGTTTCTATCGTTCAGACCCATCTGGCAAGATTGCATCTTACCTGTTCTACGATGTCTGCTTTGCGGAGAGGAATGCGTGTTGGACATCTGTCTTACACTTCCATCAGTCCTGCCATCGGATGTCAACGCCTTGCTAAGTCCTGTAACGGCTCATGCATCGTGTTGTCCCCAATGGCTACCAATCCTGATGACAGCATTTATTGAGGTCTCACCAGTAAGTCTAACTGAGGGTGAGATACGAGAATCAACAGGCACACAGGTACTATCCGATTTGAACACTGCTAATGCGGCACCTGGCGCTGACGGCAATGCTTCTCATCTGTGCACACTTGATCTACTTGATCAGGTGGTTCCTCTTTCACCTACTGTGGTAGACGATTTCTTTGCCAGCCTTGATGATCTGATGTTTTCTCCTGACACCGAGAATAACTTTTGATTCATGCACACAGCGTTCCCTGAACTCTGAAATCCGGCCTTCAATTTTTCAAAACAAAGAATTCTAACTCTATTTTTCACAACCATTTGAATTTTTCTCTCAAAAACATACAACTTTTTTTGGCACAGACTAATCTGCTTAAAGTAGAACTATTCTTAGAGAACAAGAAATTCTTTTCCTTTTTGAACACTGCCTAGAGAAAATATTTGGCCTTGTCCTCATATAACAATTATAATAATATGTTATGTCATGAAATGTTCTCGACCTTTCTTACTGTATTTAAGAGCCATTTTCATAAATTTAAATTCATGATTCATTCGGTTTGCATATTTAGATACCATTCTATATGCTTAGAATGACATCACTTCCTTAAAATGCGTACTGTAGAAATGCTCAATGTTTTCTCATGTACAACCATTTCAAAGTGCAATTTTTGTATTTTTGGGGTGGGATTGTAAACACTAGCTTTAGATATGTTCAGTGCTTATTAGGTTAGCTTAATTGAACTTAAGATCGTGGAGTGGGTGTTGTAATCGGATCTAGGCCCCTAGTGTAATTTTCCAGATTCATGCCCTTATATAGGTATACTTTGTCATATCCTTATACAGGCATAGAAATCACAACCCTATTTGGTCTAAGCCATACAGCCTAAATAAGGTATGGCTACTTCCACTAGGTTCCGAGAATTAACAATGATTTCTTGGAAAACCCCGCCTTTAGCAGCTAGGAACTTCCCCCTGCTTGAATATTAAGTTCTCCAAGAACTCCTGGCGTTTTCCAAGAATTTAGCCTTTGAGTGACAATATTAAGTCCAAACATGCGTCAAACTCGGCAACTTCGAAGTATAAATATGCCCAGGTTTGCCCAGTCAAACACACAGTGGTTTGGAGTAGATCGACTATCTACTTGCCCGACGCCCTGAAGCAGCAAGTGCCGAAGGAAGCTGACCCTCTAGCTAACGCACGGAGAGTGACGCTGTCCTTTCTCTTGCCGAGAAATCCAGCTCAAGTGTTTCTGGCTTACCCTTGCGGGTATCTGGGAAATCGAGTCCTGAGAGAGAGATACAACACCTCCTTCATTCTAAAACCAAGGTACAGAGCTGATTAGACCTCTTAGAGAATTCTTGGAATAGATTCCTGGCAGAGAACTACTAAACCTAGGCTACTCTTCACTTACTTCCTCCCTAGTACTAGACTTAGGTTAGGTACACTGGCGTATGCGTATTTTAGAAGCACCAGTTGAGTACTTTTAGTCATTATTTATTACTGTATGTATTTTACACATTTAAAGCACTTTTATGGCTTAGAAACCATATCATGCTTTTACAGTACTACTTTATAATACTGTTTGTATTATATGCCTTGTACTTTATAACCAGTATTACGATTGTAGCAGTTCATTTCCAATGCTTGACAAAGAAGACTGTTCAATTAATACTTTTATTTTTATTTTTTATTTTTTTATTTTTTATTTTTAAATGGCTTTATTTCGATATATAATTCATATCATAAAAAGCAAGACATTCACATAAAAACAGTAGAAACAGCATTAGTAAAAACATATACATTAAAAAACAATTTACAAGAGTTCTGAAACTTTGTGGCCTAGGATGCTCTCAGACAAGATGGGAAAGTCTATTCAGTCTAATACGCCAGGCCCAGCCTAGGAATTTAGCCATGCCACTGGCAAACAATGGCCGGGGGTCAGTTTGCAGGATACTTAGGGCCTCCTTGTGGGATCTAGTTTTAAGTTCTCTGCACAGTGGCTTCAGACATCTTTTACGGGGGCTGCATAAGCCGGGCACTCAAACAATAAGTGCGGGACTGTCTCTAATATCTCCACACAACAGGGACAAAAAGGGGTTGTCTGCATCGGGACCCTCCAGCTAGCAGTCATGATTCCTAGGGGGAGGACCCCTACCCTAAATTTGAAGTAGAGTGCCCTATCCCACGGGGTTCGAATACAGTCCAGATAAGGCTCACAAAAGTGAACCTCCTTTACCTGGAGAAATTCAGCCATAGCCCTACACAGTTTAACATTAGTTTTTCTATCCTCAATCACCCATGCCCAATATAGTTGTTTCAAGGTTGACTTGGGCAGGGCCGATCGAGTGAGCCAGGCATCCTTAAGGCCCATATCTATTAGGAGGCGCTTAACTTCCCTTAGCCACTGGATCTTAGCCCAGCCAGGCATGAGGAGGATCTCTTTTATCCCCTCTGCGTAGCTGGAGAGTTCAGGGACTCTCCAGATACGAGCCCATAAGAGGAGTGGGCGCAGTTTTGCCTGGTCACTGATAGGACGTGTGCCCATGTCAATAAGGAGAGGTAGGGTTTGGGTACTGTAAGGGAGGGCCATTAGATCTTTGTGGAATTTATTTTCAGAACGAGTTAAGTGATCCACGTTTTGCACCCCCCATAATTCGGCCCCATAGAGAGCTGCACTGACGGTTCGTGCTCTATAAATATCGAGAACCGGTGCAATGGGTTTAAGAGAGGAGCCCCGGTGTTCCTTTAAGAGAGCCCCCATCACCCTCTTATGTGTCAGCAGCATCTTATTGTGATTGGATTTCCAACTCAGAGAGTCGCAGAGACGGATGCCAAGATAGTCAAACTCTTTGACCCTCTCGAGTTGGAGTGAGTCAAGGGTAGGCGGGTTGACTGATTTTTTGGGGGGGTTTAGGACCAGAAACTTCATCTTCCCCGTATTGATGACTAATCCCCTTGCATCGCAAAAGATCTTAAAATTGTTTAGGAGAGACTGCAAGCCCGCTGGTGACTTGGAGATGAGGAGGGTGTCATCGGCAAATAGGAGTGTAGGGATTTTCTTACCCGCCAGGGATGGTGCATCTGCTGGATGTTGTAGTAGATGCTCAACCACTCCATTGACGTATAATGAAAATAGAGTGGGAGCTAGCACACAGCCCTGGCGGACACCCCTACTTACGGGTATTCGTGCTGTTCTCTGACCCTGTTTGCCCCACCTAATCTGTGCAAAGTTATTAGCGTGAAATCTTATCAGCATATCCAATAAGTAAGGGGGGAAAACGAATGCATGGAGAACGCTCCAGAGGTGGTTGTGTGGTACCAGGTCAAAGGCAGTCCTTAGATCTATGAACGCAAGGTACAGACTGCCTTTGCCCAGTACAACCACTTTCCAAAACAACATCAACAACTGGAGTGCTTGCTCGATCGTTCCCATACCAGATCTAAACCCGGCTTGGAAGTCTGATAAAATATTGTTCTCTTCAACCCACTGTAGGAGCCTACCTAGGACCACTTTACCTGCCACCTTTTGTATGGAATCCAGGAGGCTTATGGGACGATAATTAGAAGGGTCGTCCCGACTTCCTCTCTTAAAAATTGGTACAACCTCTGCACCCCTCCATGAATCTGGAAGGTCTAGACCAGCCACGCCACCGTTCAACACGGAGGCAATGAGTCTCCCCCATTCACCTAAATTAACACGAAGCAAGTCCCCCAGAAGACCATCGGGGCCCGCTGCCTTGTTGGGAACCAAGCACTTGATCGCCCCTTCCACTTCCTTATGCGTGAATAAAACTACATCACTGGGCTCAGTGATACTCGGGGAGTACTGCTCCACCTCAATAGACCCCGGATCCACGGCCACTGAGTAGAGCTTTGAGAAATGGTCAAACCATACATCCTCCGTTATATTACATGTTATGAGAGAGTCCGTAGGTTTATCCCTCATTCTTATTAGGTCCCAAAAGCCCTTAGAATCTTTCCTCGAACTGGCCACCAGTAGATCTTGCCAAAACCGATTCTCATGCTCGGCCTTCGCCTTTGCTAGAGTCTTTCGATAAGTGTGCCTAGCGGAGCTGATCTGGGGACCCTCCTTGGCTTTCACCGCCCTTACCAGCTCCCTCTTGGCAACACTACAGTCCTGGGAAAACCAACCCATGTTGCACATGTGATTACCATAAGGCTTACTCCTAACACCTGAGGAGTGAACCACAAACAAATCGCCTAGTGCTTTAGTTGTTTCAGAGAACAACTTGGAGACTTCAGGGTGGGAGGCTTCAAGGGCGACTAACCGTAAAGCGGTATTAGACATAATTAACTTGGTGCCCTGGATCTTATCTTCATTAGCCGGAAAGGTGTTCCATTTTAGTCGTCTACCACAATTAGTAGGGATTACTTTGTGCGTTGTTTTCCTAGCAATAGGGCTTTGGGCTAAGGAGGGGTCCGTCCATAAAGTGGACAGTGACAGAGATAGAGGATTGTGATCACTAACAGAAGTCTGGAGGACCTCCATATCTATTAAGTGGGGCCAAAGGCTATAATTCAATAGGATAAAATCAATACGTGAAGAGTGTCCTACTCTATTATACGTATGAGCACCTGCCTGGTCTGAGACCGATCTACCATTGGTGGCCCTAAGGCCATGCTCCAGGCAGAGGGCATTAAGATCAATAGCAGTTTGGGACCAGCTTCTGATGGGGGCCAGTGAGAGGGAAGGAATACCTCTTCTGGCATCATCCTCCCCAGTGCCCAGTATATCCTCCCTAGCAAGGGGTTCAAAAGTGCAGTTGAAGTCGCCAGCTAATATAACTAGGGAGTCTGATGCACAGGAACTAAGGCCCTCCTCTATGCCCGTAAGAGAAAGTGTGGAAGACCCGCCCCTCGAGCCTCTAACATAAATGTTAAAGATTTCAAGCCTTCTCCCCCCACGTGGCTCTCTGACTGTGATTCTCTGTAAATCTGGAGATTTACTAACTATAGACCTAAAAGAGAGACCTAGCAAAATACTTGCCCAAATTAAAAGGCCGCCAGAAGGACAGCCTTTCCCTCCGGGTGCTTGGATTGCAGGAACAAAATAGGTGGTAAAGCCTACCTTATAATGTGGTTCCACGGTCCAAGTTTCTTGAAAAAGACACAACCCGAGGGAATCCTCAAATATGATCCAATTCGGTAAGTCTATATTACGTGCAAGGCCAGCTATGTTCCAGCTAAGCAACTTTAGGCCTTCGCCACCAACTCCCTCAGCAGCCAGCGCACAATCGACAGTAGAGGGAGCTAGAGCAATATTAGGGGCATTAGCCAGGGACAAAGCTAGCTGTTCCCTCCCCGAGGCTTCCACAAGTCGCCCAGTAAGCTCCCCCCTATGAGCAATGACGGCCGCGCAGTGAGGCTGCTAGTTGCAGATCCTTCACCTCGAGTGGCTAGTGCAAGTAAAGGTGACTTAGTGCAGGGCAATCCCTCTGATTGCAACGAGCATATTTCATACGGCTCCCTAAGAAGGGGGTTACCCTTAGTGTTCTGACCAGCTGGAACAAGGTGGGTAGCGTTATCATTTTTTGGCTCAGGGAATGTGCCACCAGCACAATGTTCAACAACATCCCCCTCTGTGTGCATAGTCTCACTTATAAATAGTTTGCAGTTATCAGGGAAACATTGTGATGGTGGAAGGACAGAGCGGGATGAAGGGCAAGACAAAGAACAGTATGGGTCAGCTGATGGCGGTGTGTCAGAAGCCCTATGGGAAAGTCAATCCACATCCTCAAGGCACCCAAATCTATTATAAGTGGGTGCCCCATTCCACCCACCATGTGTGTCTTGCCAGTGGTTGGATGACCCGCCCTGTACACAGTTTCTCGCCGGAATCCAGTTCCAGTTTCCCCCAGTATTAGGATATAAGCGCGGGGGATAAAAATAAGTTAGGGGTCTAGGTGTTATAGGCGAATTCCCTCTATAATTATTCCATGAGTGAATGTGGTATGCAGTATTGGGGTCTTCAAAGGAGACAATAACACAATCACCTGTGATAGATTTGTGCGAGGTACCTATCCAAGGGACCCGTTGCACCATAAGAATTTTACTTCTCAGGTGATTGGGTAACGGCCTATTTACATTAAGCCAATGAGTTACCTTGTTTCTTAGTGACCCAAAGTCTTCCTGCTGTTGGTATGGAATTTCCGGCACCCCCGTTAACACAACTACATAAGGTCTTACATCTGGGGGGAGATCAACATAGCCCTAATAATGATTTTTATTAAATTTTGCTCTCTGTGAAGTGAAGTGATGAGTATTATGGTCTTTGACCCTCGGGACTGCCGTGACTTTCGGGGCTGGTGGAGGATGAGCTGGCAACTGGTTTGCATCCTCCACTACTATATTAACGGAAGTGCTTGCAATGACCTTGCACCGAGGTTTCGGAATGGGTTTAATCACAGGAACTACTGTTGGAATGACAGCAGGTAATGATGGAGTATGAGTAGCGACTAGTGCACTAGTCGGTTTATTTTCGGGTATGCTTAGGGTTGCTAAAGTTAGAATGCTTTTTTCTGTCTCAAGCAACTGGTTTTCTATTCGTGACAGTCTAACTTCCAAGGGGGTTAAGAGTTGTTTTAATGTTTCCCAAACAATCGTTAGAAATTCCACATCCTTCCCTTCTATCGTACAGAGTGGTACCCCACCATTCGCACTTTCTATTACAAGGTTATCATAATCCCCCACCGGTTTTGTTAAACTAGATTCTAATGCAGAGGGGCAATTATTTCCAATAGGAAGGGATACGTGGGATACATGAGGGGGTGCGTGAGAGGGTAACTGGGGGGGGAGGCAACCCTCCCCCTTATCATTAAGCTTTGTCCCCGTAAAGAACTGAGCCTTTGCAACCTTGGCCTTTTTCCTGGAATAGGCAGATGTGTTGTTACGCTTTCGTTTGTGGATAGCACCCTTTTGGGGGGTAAGGGAGATCCTCTCGCTCACTACCTTACACTTAACAGTGGGTACCGTCTCCGGAGGGACCCCCTCAACCCTAGCCACCCCACCCAATGATGGACTAAGGATGGGGGGATGAACGGGGAAACCCCACCATTGATGCTGGGGCTGGGAGGGATGAGAGTGCAGGCTGATGGATGACTGCCTGTGTCAGAATAGGAGCTGGGCCCATTGAACGTTCAGGTGTTTTAGCAAGGGCAAAATGGCCTAGAGAGGATTTTTTGGGCATAGCCAGCTCCTGGGATAGCCTTCTAGCTGCATCAAGTTCAATGGAGACCCTATGCTGCATTTTATTTATCTCAATGTCTATGGTGGTATTAGTCCTGGTAATAAAATCATCAAGTGTCCCATTTTGCAGCTTCCCTTTGGCTGCCCTACTTCTATACTCACACGTGGACATACCACCTTATGTTCTGCAGGCGCCTCAACAGGCGAACTTATAATACCAACAAAGTTGGGGCCAAGGGGAGTAGCCCAGTCCAGTCTCCACCGGCCTCAAACGGCCCGCTCTTTGCCCAGTCTTCGCCCCGTGCTCCGTCCCGCGCGCGTCCCGCGTCGCGGTGGAGCTTACGCCAATAAAGTACGTGAAAGCAGGGGGCGTGGCCACCAGGGGAACAGGCACCAGCTGCGCTGAATGGGGAATGCTGGGCCTCCCAGTCCCCCGGTAGGTTCCCTTCGTTAAGCACTCGCCAAGGACCTCGACCTGGGCAGCACCAGGCTGGGAGCGATGTCAATTTCCGCCGACAGCGGAAAGCGCTCACACCAGCTGGAGCGCTTCAGGGAGCAAGCGGGAAACAAACCAAAACGCCCAAATTGATTCTGGAATCCTCAATGGCAGGCAGTACAATCCGTGAGCGGCACCCGCGGAGAGGGTGTCGCGAAAGGTGATATAGTTAGGAGGCAGGGGGCGTGGCCGCCGGGGGAAGAGGCACCAGCTGCACTGAATGGGGAATGCTGGGCCTCGCAGTCCCCCGGTAGGTTCCCTTCGTTAAGCACTCGCCAAGGACCTCGACCTGGGCAGCACTAGGCTGGGAGCGATGTCAATTTCCGCCGACTGCGGAAAGCGCTCACACCAGCTGGAGCGCTTCAGGGAGCAAGCGGGAAACAAACCAAAACGCCCAAATTGATTCTGGAATCCTCAATGGCAGGCAGTACAATCCGTGAGCGCACCCGCGGAGCGGGTGTCGCGAAAGGTGATATAGTCAGGAGGCAGGGGGCGTGGCCGCCGGGGGAAGAGGCACCAGCTGCGCTGAATGGGGAATGCTTGGCCTCGCAGTCCCCCGGTAGGTTCCCTTCGTTAAGCACTCGCCAAGGACCTCGACCTGGGCAGCACCAGGCTGGGAGCGATGTCAATTTCCGCCGACTGCAGAAAGCACTCACACCAGCTGGAGCGCTTCAGGGAGCAAGCGGGAAACAAACCAAAACGCCCAAATTGATTCTGGAATCCTCAATGGCAGGCAGTACAATCCGTGAGCGGCACCCTTTTATTGAAAACGCCCGTCTCTCTAATTCTCTGCATCTCTGGTGAAACGAAGCATGCACGATTGACTGAGTAAAATAGCTATCTATTGTTTCCGCGACTTTAGAGATTTGATTTCTTATTCTTGAGAAACAAAGTTGTCATGTTTATGCGGTTGTCAGAAACTAATCCCATCTTGTGAATTTGAGAAAGTTTCTAGTGACCTCTGAGCTAGCTGGCACTCACTGTTAAGTTTAATACATTCGCTAGAGACCTAGTAGACCTGAGTCCTACGTCTAAACTGCAGTATATATTATTCCAATGCGCAGAGCTTATTGGGAATATAGGAACTACACTACAGTTCAATGAAGCCTTGAGGATGGCTAAGAAGTCTTGTAAATGCTCAGAGCATAAATGGAGGACAGCCTTCTTGTACATAAATAAGGCTGTCTATAAAAGAACTTAAAGCACTATCACTCTCTTAATGAGAAGACATGTGCCACCTTCTATAATGATAAAATTGAGCAAGCGGAAATTCCCTAGGAGAACGTTTTGCTATTCTCAAGGATCTATCTTCTCTAGAGAGAACAGTGACCTCCAGTTCTAAGGAGTTGTGTAACCAAATTGCCGACTTTTTTTCTACGAAGGTATCAAAAATATATGACTCCTCCCCTGATGAGGCATGCAACTGCACAGACTGCCAAACCGAATGTATCCCGGAGTGGGGGGAAAACTGCCTTTCAGAATTCTCCCTCCCCTCCTTGGAATATCTGAAGAAGGTAGCTCTAAGTATCAAATCAGACTCCCCAGCAGATCCAACCAGGGCTAGATACAATACTACCTTTGTGCAGCAGCTGCTAGAAATTTTCTTTCAAGGAGGGATGGTCTTGGATACATAGAAGCAAGCCATCGTCCTCCCTCTGAAAAAAAGACTTAGAGTAGATATGACCCCATTGGAGAACCTGCGGCATTTCTCACTTCTACCTTATTTCTTATAGTAGAAAAGGTGGTAAATGCACAAGTGGTGGTACACATCAACCAGCACAATCTACTCTATCCATCTCAATCAAGTTTTAAAGCAACATACTCAATGGACACTGCTTTGTTCTTTGCTACAGAGACTGTACGCATGCGGACGGATGAAAGCCTGACTGCTGCCCTGGTCCTTTTAAACCTCATGCATCTTTTGACTTGGTATCCCATAAACTACTCCTAAACAGTCTTAGATTAGGTGGACTGGACAGAGCTGCTTTGAATTGGAGGACCTCCTACATGCAGGGTCACAGTTTTTAAGTTACACAACCTCCACATACCTCCAAAAACATTGCTCTACCTCAGAGGGTGCCCCAGGGCTCTATTTTGAGCCCCACTCTTTTTCAATCTTTATGTTTCCCCCTTAGCGCAGATTGTTGAAAAACATGGTGTCACCATTGTATCATACGCGGATGGCACACAGTTAGTGATCACCCTGGCTCCAACTTCGGTAAAGACAGCCAACAAGTTTGCGGACTGCCTAAAGAACCTTGCCTTTTGGATGACAAGCAATTGCCCTAAATTGAATGGCAATAAAACTGAGATCCTGGTAGTAGGGAAGTTTCCATCCATCTGGTCCTCAGCCTGGCGGCCATACATTTTGGGCCCTGTTCCCAACCCCAAAACAGAGGGTAAAAGCATAGGAGTCTGGCTGGATTCTATCCTCTCCTTCGAGACTCACACCAGGAAGGTTGTAGGCAAGTGCTTTGGATCCCTGAAAACGCTAAAAGAAAAACTCTGGATATTCTCCCTCCTTCCGCTAGGAAAAGCTTGGTCCATGCCCTTGTAACATCTCAACTGGACTATGGAAATGTCCTATATCTAGGTGCTTAGTTCTGAATCTACCCAGGAAAGCCTCCTCTAAGAAAGCCCTTTAGTCATTACATTGGTTACCTATAAATAAAAGGATTCTCTTTAAGGCCCTGTGCTCTTGTCACCGTACCTTGCAAGACAAAGGCCCGTTCTACCTGCGGGACCTTCTCGCCCTTTACAATCCAGGGCAGCACCTCAGATCTACCGGGACTTATCTGGTTAAAATTCCCAAGGTGAAAAAAGCACGAATGGCTGCATGCTCTTTTAGCTACCTGGCAGCTAAAAACTGGAATGCTCTGCCTTTGTCTCTCTGCTCGGAGCCATCGGAGAACCTCTTACGGAAAAGGTTAAAAACCTGGGTCTTTCAAATTTGAGCTTCTGCCTTCTTCTTTTCGTGCCTCCTGATCCTCTCTGCCCCCTTCCTTTTTACTTACCTTTATTTTTTTTTCTGAAAGAGCAGTCTCAGCGCGGGGATACACCGGTGGGTGTAACCAAGCACTTTATAAGTGATATTATTATTATTATTATATAACTGACCACCACAACTCTTGTGCTGCCCCAGTTGTATGAGGATGATCGTGGAGTCAGGAGCCAAACCAAGTACTCCAGAGAAAATCTTTGATTCCCCGGGGACATTCCAAAGTCCTGCCAGCAGCTGTCCCATGAAGAAAGACAACTTAAGTCATTTTTGCTGACCCCAAAGGGTCACCTGTTATGGTGAAAGTTGTGTTTTGCTCCACCACTGAGGGGATATATTTCAGGCCTCCTGTCTTCTAGGATAATTTACATTTTCGGGGATCCTGGTTTTTACTTTTCCTCCTAGCACAGGGCCTGTCTCATTTCTCCTGTATGGGCACCTGGAACATCTACTGAGCACTGGGACTTCCCCAGCTGCATCACACATTACTCGAAGCAGTACCAAACTCTGACTACGAATCCAAACTAGGGCCAGATATCCGCAAATATAAACTTTTTTAGGCACGGTCAGTCCTGAAAAGCAATACTCTCCTTGCAGTAGCCAGAAACAACCACACTAACGTGTGTTCAACCTACCGATCCCATCTGCTCGTTGTCAGACAGGTTTACCCTTGTTGCATACCTCTGAGTAAAGTGGGAAGGAAAAAAGAAAGTAAGCTTTCTTAATAAATGCACCCAGGATCTGGAACAAAGTCCCCATCGACATTAAAAGCTGCTCGTTACCCTGTTTCAATTCAGGAAAAATGAAACATAAACTGTTTCATTAAACATTGCACCTCGCTGGTTAGGCACCCAGTCTCACTCTGCCTGTCTGCTAATGTTTATGATAACATGTCTTGGGCTTCTGCGCTCTGTTCAGCGCTCCAGTGCTTCACAATTAGGTCCGCGCTGTATAATCACATTGAATAAATACATACATACATGGACTGTGGGGTGCTATTTTTCAGGTCATCTTGCTACTTTACATGAAAGTTTGTTTATTTAGATACTTTTTGCCCTTCCTTTATGAGCATACTCAATTCTTTTGTTCGGCATAATGTTTTTTTTTAAATTTTTCTGTGATATTGTTGGCAATGTGTCAATGTAGTGCAAGAATTACATTCAGAAACCGTAACTATTTTTGGGGAAAAAAACATTTCGTTTTACTTCTTAAAAGCATACTATACCCTGCTTTGTGATTTTGTTATGTCTCCCTTTGAATCATTACGGCGTCTGGTAAAATCATGTGCGTGTGTGCATTGTAATTGAGTGCATTAACATTTACATTTTCATCACGGAACATGCGGAATAAACATGCATTTTCACAATATACGAAAGGCAGAAGTGTTCACCAAAATGTATTTCTGTTTCTGTTATTTTTTTATATCAAGTCTAGATATGTGAAGAAGTTTAGCAGCCGCAAAACCTTTCCTAAGCACATGTGTAAAAACTTGCACCATACATGTCAATGAGATGCTAAAAGGTAGACTTAATTAGTCGTTAACCATTTTTACATTGGAGAGGAGTTAACATACATCATTGATCTATACAGGTAAGCAATAACATTTAGAAACCATGGCATGTGCGTCGTTTGGAGCACCTGAGTGCAGAGCAGCGCCTGGAGCTTGATGCCAACAGTCACATGAGAGAACTGTTTTAGCCTAACTGCCAGTTTCCTTGTGAGCGATGGCCGCTCTTCTAATCACTTCTATGCTTATTTAATTCACTAAGTTCTACATCCTTATGCTCTGATAGGAATGTTGTTAGAAATTCAAGTTCTGGTTGTCAGAGGTATGACCTCTGTCCAAACAGGAACCACAATTCTAGTCAGGGTAAGTCACAAACACTCCCAAAATTAACCTGTACTCACGCCCTGAGAGCTTGGCACAGAGCAGGCAGGCTTAACTTAAGAGACAATGTGTAAAGTATTTGTGTAACACTTCAAACAAAGAAACAGTAAAAACACCTCACAAAAAGATTTCGAACGAAGTTTGAAATATAACTCTTAATTTAATATATAAACCAAGACCAAAATAACAAAAATAAAATAAGTAAAGCTGGTGACATTGATTTTTAAAAGAACAAGGGAAAATGCACCAAAAAGCACTAAGCGCTGACAAGGGACATTCTGGTCGCACTAGATTGAACCAAAGTTAAAAGTTCAGGCCGACCACGATGGAACGGGGCCAGCTGCAGGGACCAGATTGGCCCCGCTGATGAACAGTACATTTGTTCGGGCTGCGGCAATGTCAAAGATCCTGTCGACAGAGGAGCTGTGGAGCGCAGAGGGTGATGCTTCAAGGTTGATCCACCCATTTGGCAGCAATGCGCTGGCAGCGCATTAGGGATGAGGCCTCAGCTTGATGCGGAGTTGCTCTTCAACGTCGATGCTGTAATCTTTGCTGGAGGAGCATCGCGCAGTGGTGGTTCCAAAGGTGGAGCGAAGGCTCTGAGCCATGCAGTTGCAATGATGCATCTGTTCTGGTCCGTGCAAACAGGGGGGATGCACCAGTTCTGATCCACACAGTGGTGAAGATGCATTGGTGCTGACCGAGCAAAAGCAACGACACGCCGGTTCCATCTCCGCACTGGTGATGTGTTGAACAAGCACCTTAGGCACACTTCCAAGGGTCCAGCATTGGGGTGGCATCACTTGGCAGACCAGACTCACAGATGGCAGACAGAGCCCAGGTGCAGAAGCAGGATAGTTGGCAGTCTTTTATGTCGTTGAGAGTTCAGATCAAGAGGCAAGTCTGCAAGCCCTTGGAGTGACTCTGGGTGCAAGTGATGTAGGTCCAGTCCTTTTTAAGCAGACCAGAAGGGCAGTAGGCAGCAGGTAAGCACAGCAAGAAAGTTGTTATTCCAGAGCAGAGTGGCAGTCAGTCAGCAGCACAGCAGTCTTCCTGGCAGAGACTTCACATGTCCAGAAGAGTACTGAAGTGGCAGTGGCAGAGGTCGAGTACTTATACCCAGTTGTGCATTTGAAGTGGGTAGACCTCAAAGAGATGCCTTTGAAGTGCACAGATGCCCTCCGTTCCTGCTATGGCTCCAGACTCACTACAGGGAGGTATGCAGACCTTTGTTTGTTGACAGGACACAGCCTATTCAGGTGTATGTGAGAGGCTGTGCTCAGCTCCTCCCTCCCATCCTCCCAGGATGGTCCATCAAGTCACACCTAAGTTCCCAGTGTGTGCGGCAGTCTAGGGGGAATTCATAAACAAAATAGCTCTCACCCACTCCAGACACGTGATCAGAGACAGGCAGCAGGCACAAAATGGCTAAAGAAAGAAAATGCAAAATTTCTAAAAGTGGCAATTTAGAATTGTAACTTAAAATCCGACTTCATCATGAGTTAAGAATTCAAATTGTGATCCCAGAGATACCAAACTTGGGGGTCTTGTCTCTTCCCAATTAAAGGTTACACCTATAAAATGTAATAAGGTATTCCCAATAATATCCTATGGGCTAGATAGGCCTTGTAGTAGTGGAAAACGAATTTGATTGTTTTTCACTCCCAGGACATGCAAAACTTAAAACTAAGTACATCTTTTACTTTTTAAATGTACTGCAACCTGCCCTTGGGCTATCCAGGGCCTACCTTAGGGGTGACTTATTTGCAATAAAAAGAAGGTTTGGGTCTGGCAGGATGTTTAACTTGCCAGATCAACATGGCAGTTTAAACTGCACACACAAGCTCTGCAATAGTAGACCTGAGACATGTTCAAAGGGCGGCTTAAGCAGGGGTCACAATCAGTGCTGCAGGCCACTAGTAGCACTTAATTGACCTGGGCACATGTAGTGCACTTGACAAGGGACTTATAAGTACATTAAATATGCCAATTGTGTATAAGACAATGTTACCATGTTTTAGGAAGAGAGCACAAGCGCTTTAGCACTTTTGGCCGTGGTAAAGTGCACAGAGTCCTAATGCCAACCAAAACGAATTCAGCAAAAAGAGAAGGAAGGCATAGAGCTTTGGGGTGACACTGCTGAAAGGGCCATTTCCAACAAATGTCAGAAGGGATGTCACAGTATGTGACTGCAGTGCTTGTATAGCAGTGATGAAGGGCTGGAGCTGCCATGCCTGTATGTTACTTATTTTTTTGTCTAGCGTAGTTAGGGCAGTGTTTGGAATGGAGGACTGGGCAAAAGTTAACGGCCATTCAAAGTAATGTCTGTGAGACTAACACTGAGATAAGGGAATTCTGCATATTTAAATCAGAAGTTACACATTCCTCCGTTGGCTGGTAAACAAGTGTCTACATATGAGAGACAAAAAGGAAACAAAACCACAAAACTGCACACTACGAGTGTCCTTGTAATTCATATGTCAGTAAAAGGAGCTACAGTCTCCATCAGGCATCACAAGTGATGCATAATCTATAGGGATAAATCCTCAGGGTAATACCTGGAGCAGTATTTGATTTGTGCAGATTGGTGCTGGTGGGCCCCATTTAAACTTATTTATGGGGACCAGAGCTGTTTGCTTCCATCCAGAGGGTGATGGTCCTCGAGGCTGTGCTGCTTTTCTGTGCTTCGTGAACCCTCCCAAACCCAGGAATTGTTTTGAGCAGGATGGCACCTGCGCTGATACGGGTGACATCATGTCTTTTTGGGAGTGTGAATTGCCAAAATGGGTGGACTGGTCTTGTTTAGTATGGTGGTTGATCAGCTTGATCAATATGCACATGCTCGAGAGAGGCAGATTGTTGTGTGTGTTCATAAACTCTATTCACGCGAGCAGTAGAGACCAATAGAGCATTTGGACCCAGTCAGCTACTGCTGCATTTCTACCTGCTTAGTGCCTTGCTGCCCAGGGCTTAATTTATGCCGGTGTTTGCCAGTGCTCAGCACCTGCACTAATTTGCAAATGCCAGCATTCATTCATGAGAATTCAGCACATGGTGGTGCCCTATGTGTTTTTTAATCTGAGTTCAATAGTGGGATATTTAATTATGTAATATATCTTTTAGTTTAGAAAGCATTATGTAATATATCTTAAGCACGTGATCAAACTAGGGCTTTAGACAACGGTTTAAAGTGATGTGGTTAATGCCAGCTGCAGTGGGCGCTTGTGAAAACCCTTGGATCCGGGCATTTAATTTTTTACAAATTAAGCGCTGCCTTGCAGCTCAGTGTGCACTCTGCCGTCCGCCAGCCCAGCTTCCTGCTGCATTACTCTGGGCCATCCTGGTAACAATGGGGCAGATGTATCAATGGGATTTTTAGTCGCAAACGCTGTGATTCTCAATAAAACAGCGTTTGCGACAAAAAATCATGAAAACGGGATGTATGACGGAAATGGATTCGCAAAATTAAGGAATCGCAGAATTTGCGATTCCTTAACTTTGCGCAAGCATTTAAGGAATCGCAAAAAGCGATTTCTTAAATGCTATTTAAGAAACACTTAAGTTTAGCGAAATTCACCTTAAGAAATCGCAAATTACCACCAACATCAAGTTGGTGTTAATTTGCGATTTCTTTCACAAATGCACTTTTTTGCATTTGTAAAGGTGCCATGTGGCGCTCATACATACCCTTAGGGCATGTATGTGCGTCATATGGGCATACATGTAAATTTCAGGGGTGCAGCAGGGTGTCCTTAAGACACCCTTGCACCCTTGAAATTATTCTCAATTTGCGATTAGCAAATTGTGAATCACAAATTGAGAATAACTTCCCATTCCATCCGACGGGCCTCCTGGCCCATAGAAATGAATGGGAAAGTATTCCTTAATTGCTAATTCGCAATTTGTGAATTTGCGATTAAGGAATATAAAGTAATCGCTAAAAAATTGCAATTTTTTTGATACATACCATTTGCAATTCTCAAATAGCGATTCTCAAAAAATCGCTATTTGAGAATCGCAAATAGGTATTTTGATACATCTGTCCCTAAGTTCTTGCGCGTTCATGTATGTGTGTTCGTAAATTCTTTTTTACTATGACTGGGAGTATGGATCTGTTTTTCCTATTATTTGTGATCATTTTGTTTATCAACAATCCATCTGGAGAGCGTCCTCGATTTGCACGCGGGGTACTGTGAGCTTTGACCCTTGCTACCCGCCTGAGGTACCAAGTGCATAAGGAAAAGGGGGAACAGCTCCTGGGTGCAACGATAGTAGTTATTATGTTCGATGGTGTGCATTAATGACAATATTATTCATATTTATGGCGTCGGCTCTTCGGGCACTTGAAAGTAACCTGAATCTACACACCTATTTAATGATCTCAAGTTGGCAACTTTTTTGTTGCCACTATCAAAACTGATCAAAAATTGCCAGAAAATCATTACCATTACTTCAAAAAGTACAGCATTTACATTTTAGACATCTCTCCCATGGACTGTTTAAATGAACTTTCAGCAACCATGGATTTAATCAAGGGATTTAATTTGCTCCCGTGCACATTGTAAAAGAATGCATTTTTACTTAGTGTGTTTAATTGTTTTTTGTAGACTTTGACACTTTTGAGGCAAAGGTTCGCCTTTACTTTGAATGTCAGTCTTATTTCCACTCTATCATCAGTTGGAAGAATATTATTAATAGAGTGCTACAAGTAGATCAGAAATGGCCTGGCTTTGAGATTACAAGCTGAACTTTGAATGTATGCGTATGGAAAGATACCTGTACAGTGCAACCAAGCCGGGAGCAACAGAGTTCTGTTATTGCAGGTGCTCAAGCTGCAATGGCCAATGTTCTACAGAACGTACTGCAATGAAATTTCTCTCTACTTTGTACTAGTTCTGAAATATAACTAACTGGAATAAAGAGAAAGTTCCAAAATTGGAGACATAAATGCCTTTAAGCTGGCGGATGCTAACCAGTTTATTTGTTTTGAAAGTTTCTACCTTACTGGGTTTTTTTCTTTTGCTAATATAGCATTAGGACTTTTGTTTCAGTCTAGACTCTTTTTGATTTGTTTACAGTGTGGCTTACCAAGTCTTCCATTACTCTCATCTGAGCGACATTTTTCAAAAGATTAGCTTCCAAGTTTTCTATTTGCTTATGTGTGACGAATCAATGTTTTCAGCAGACGTATGCAATCGTAACTGTAACTGTATTTATACAGTGCTTACAACTCCTGATGGAGCGGCAAAGCTCTTTTCTGCAAGTAGCACTCTACCCCGAAACCTAAAAAGTATTTGTGGTGGAATAGTATAGGGAAATATGAGTTAATTTGAGATGAGGACATGCAAGTATGTTAGTTGGATAATGGAGGGATAGAAGAGGGAAGAGTCTAGAAATGTGTTATTTGGGAGATCATAGTAGTAAGATCAGGTTTGGAATGAGTAAAAGAAGAGATGGAGGAGGGAAGAGTCTCTAGAAAGGGATTAGGGAGGTCAAAGTAGTAAAATGAGATTTGGGATGAGTCAAAGGAGGAATACACGAGGGAAGCACTTAGAAAGGGTTGTTTGCGAGATCATAGTAGCATAATGAGGTTTAGGATGAAAAAAAGAGCGATAGAGGAGGGAAGAGTTTAGAAAGGGTTATTTTGGAATAATAGTAGTAGAATGAGGGTTGAGATGAGCTGGAGGTAGAGGATAAAACACCGAATGGTTCATGTACAAAACTCTTAAATCTTACGTTTTACTAGGTTACTATACTCCTCTGTATTGACCAAAAATTGGTGTTAATCGAGTTACGTGCATTAGACCCTGCCCTCATGGGTGAAGTGAGTGACGCGATAGCTGTCATATGTCAGTCACTCGTCCTATTGCTCTATAATAGTTAACTAAGATTCTACCCATTGAACTCTGCCCTAGTGGGCATTCCAAAGGGCACTTTAACACAATATACTTGAGCCTGTTGCCAATTAAAATTATACATCGATGCCTAACTAAAGATCACGCCCTAGTGGGCTTATGCTCCTAATAAAAAGCACACCTCTTCATGTCAATGCAAGGAGCCCAGATGTTATTGGCCGTAATACATTTAACCAAAACATAATGGCAACAAAAGCTTTAAACAGAGGAAAACCAGTAAAGCCCAAGTGGTGATTAATATACATCTAGTCCATAAGGTGATTTTCAACCAATCCAACATTTCATCACAGATTATAAATATTCAGACAGTTGCAAGAAGAAGTGCCCCAACCTGTAATATAAAAAAGTTAAAATTACTAAAAACAAACTGCTGATCAAATAACATTATCTATATATTTAATGCAAATGAATTGCCACTTCCTCACTTACATTTTACCCCTTAGGTGCTAAACTTTCCAAATCAATAATGTATTGTGATTCCCGTTTTCTCAGAGATAGCTCTCTATTGCCACCTCTTATTCCCAAATTTACAGTATCAATGACAACCATCCAAACTAGTGTCTCATCCTGCAAATGATTGTCATGAAAATGGCGAGCTATGGGGTACTGTTTGTTGTTGTTTCTTATGGCACGAAGATGCTCCAACACTTGCTTCTTTGCTTGGTGTTTTGTGCTACCTACGTACCATTTGTTACATGGGCAGATCAAAATGTATACACAATGAGTTGTATTGCATGTAAGGTTCTTCTTTTTCACATACTCCCTCTTGGAATCCGGTACCAACAATTTATCACAATCTATGCTCCCACTACAAGCTTTACAGTTCCGGCAACTTCTAAAACCAGGTGTACCAGTTGATTTGCCCACATTCTGCTCTGTAACATGATTGTGACTTAACACGTCTCTCAATGACCGACCCTTGCTGAAGGTAATCTGTGGATTGCTGCCCACATTTTTCTTGAGATGATCATCAGTAAGTAACACCTGCCAATGCTTCTTAAAAATTCTACGTACCACTGGGGTGCAGAGCGACAGGGACAGACGCTGGATTATGGTCAAGGGGTGACTGAAGGGGAAGCTTTGCACCTTTGTAGCACTCTACGCTCCTAACACTGGGCAAAAGGGCTTCCTGCAAACCCTACTGGGTAAGGTGACAGATTTTGTCAAGGGGCCTCTGGTTCTTATGGGGGACTTTAACTTGGTGTGGCAACCAGATCTTGATAGTACACACACTCGCCGCTCTGATTTGGGCTCTTTTTCCACTGACACACAAAGGCATATACAAGACCTGGGCCTATTAGACACCTGGTGCGCTCTTTACCCCAAACCCGTGACTATACTTTCTTCTCCCATGTTCACCACTCCTATTCCCGACTGGACTACATCTTCGCCAGCCAGGCCCTGCAGGGTAGCCTCAGTGAAGCCAAGATATTCCCCATGTCCGTCTCGGACCACAGTATGTACTCTGTCTGTCTCACCTGGTTTGGCAATGCCCCATCTTCCCCTCGGTGGTACTTTGCGGCATCTTTAGCTAGGGACAAGGAATCGTGTGCCCAACTCCGCAAAACTATCAAAGAATATTTTACCCTTAACTGGCCGGAGTACACATCAGAATACAATACATGGGATTCCTTTAGGGCCGTGCTGCGAGGTAAATGCATCGCACTCAACGCAGCCCTGAATAGACAACGGGCCAAGGATATGGAGCTACTTGAGGTGGAGCTATCGGCCATTGAACAATCCCATAAGCTCACGCCCACCAGGCAGACACTGTGCAAACTCACAGCGATCAGAGGCAAACTTCGGGCTATCTACAACAATAGGGCAGAATTCACTCTTCTAAAGTTGCGTAATCTTTCTTACACTCAAGGCAATAAAATAGGGAAACACCTCGCTAGGCAATTAAAAGATAAACGGGAGTGGGAGTACATAGGGGGTATTCAAAGTCCTTCGGGAGATATAGCCCATAGAGATGAGGACAAGGCGGAACTTTTCGGACCGTTTTACAAAACTCTATACTCTTCAGACGTCCTGGACGTGGACAGACAGCAAGAATTTCTTAGGGAGCTACCTATCCCTCAGGTCTCCCCCGCTTGGAATGAGGAGCTTATAGCTCCGATCACTCTTGGTGAGGTTACCTCAGCTATTAAGGCATTGAAATCCCACAAGGCGCCGGGCACGGACGGGTACACAGCGATTTTCTACAAGACATTCTCCTCTGATATCAGCCCTCACCTAGTCAGGCTTTTTAATAGAATGGCCAATGACAGGGACACAACTGGCTCTATGTGAGAGGCGGTGATCTCGGTAATTCCCAAGCCAGGGAAAGACCCCTCCGGCTGCGCCTCTTGCAGGCCTATTGCCCTCCTGAATATAGACGCGAAACTATATTCTTCTATTCTGGCCAAGAGACAGAATGACCTCATGCCGCTCCTTATTCACCCAGACCAGTCTGGATTAATTTCTGGACGTCAAATTAACGACAATACCCGCCGCATCGTCCATTTAATAGAAAAAGCTAACAAATTTAAGATCCCAGCGGTTCTGATCGGGTTAGATGCCGAAAAGGCGTTTGACCGTGTCGACTGGAGGTTCCTATTCTCTACGCTTACGGCGTTCGGTTTCTCTCCGCAATTTATAAACATGATCCGGGCTAACTACCGAAATCCCCGGTCTAAAGTCTCGGTAAATGGGGTGCAATCTTCCCCCTTTACACACTCCAGAGGGACTTGGCAGGGATGCCCCTTGTCCCCCCTGCTGTTCGCTCTGAGTATTGAGCCACT
This sequence comes from Lissotriton vulgaris, assembly GCF_964263255.1. Classification (NCBI taxonomy): domain Eukaryota; kingdom Metazoa; phylum Chordata; class Amphibia; order Caudata; family Salamandridae; genus Lissotriton; species Lissotriton vulgaris. The sequence continues at coordinate 1,024,405,320 of NC_141696.1, read as the reverse complement.
AGCGATCCCTGTCAGAGAAAACCCTGGAATTAAAGGCCTCCCTTTCACCGGGGAATCCCATAAGATCTCTCTTTTAGCGGACGATGTCCTCTTGTCCGTTTCAGACCCGACTGTGTATATCGCGCACCTACAATATGGAGCTCGAACACTTTGAGAGGGCTGCAGGCTTCAAAATCAATTTGGATAAATCTTATATACTTAATCTCACCCTCTCACAGCAGGAGGTCCATAGACTTCAAGCCCTTACACCCTTATCATGGGCTGTCACCTCTCTTCCTCTCCTGGCTGGGTCGCGTCCACGTGATTAAGATGACTCTTCTCCCTAAATTACTGTATTTATTTCAGGTGCTTCCAATAGAACTAGACGGGGAATTCTTTAGGCGTGTAAAAGCAATGATCCTTCGCTTTATCTGGCAAGGAGGACGGGCCTGCTTCTCATTTTTTCTGCTGCGCCGCTTTCAACGGGAGGGGGGAGTAGGCCTACCTGATATTCATCTCTACTATAAAGCCGCACAACTCAGGATACTGGTCGAATGGTCACAGAAAGAATCCGAGAAGCACTGGTTTCATATGGACCGTAGTGTGGCTGGCAGGACGATATGGGACCTAATCTGGCGGGCAAAACTAGACAGACCCAAAAACGCCTACCTTAGCACCCCTACACGTATCACCTTACGAGTCTGGGACTCTGTGACGAAGGATGACAGCTGAACTACATTCCCTTTGCCCTTTACACCACTACACTTCAATACAGCATTCCCCCCGGCTCTTCAGGATGGACCATTTGACACCTGGCGGGAGGGGGATGCCTAGCCCTGACCCACCTGTTCCACAACTATGATCCCCTTGCATTTGATAACTGTAAGAAAGATTATGGGATAGGAGACTCCAAACGTTGTCACTATACTAAGTTAATGCATTGGGCATTAGGCCCCCAGATCCGAGAAGGGGTCCCCTTACTAAATTTTAAGCCTTCCTTGTCAAATCTTCATCCATGAAGGGGGTAATATTCGTTTCTGTATAAGCTCCTGCTATCCAGCATGCTCTCCCCCCGACCGAGGTATAAGTCTATGTGGGAGGGGCTGGCTCAACGGGACATAACTGACGAGGAGTGGGCCCATTTGTGGTCTGACATTTTTAAATTTAACCAATCCACAGACTTACGAGAGGCCCATTTAAAGACAATGATGGATTGGTACTTATATCCCTCCAAGTTATCTCGAATCTTCCCGGGCTCATCAGATAGGTGTTGGCGAGGGTGTGGATTACTCGGGGACTTCCAACACATTTGGTGGGATTGCCCGACCTTCCGGCCTTTTTGGGAGGAGATCTTAGCTCAGGTAAAAGACATGCTTGGATACCCCATACCGACATCCATGGCCGAAATACTTCTGGACATCCGTGACCCTATGTTAGAACACCAGACTAGGGCGGATAAAAGGATAATGTGGCTGAGTATTGGGGCGGCCAAGATCACTATTGCGGCGGCATGGAAAAGGAAGGAAGCACCAGCAATATCCCTCTGGCACTCCCGCCTCTGGAAACTGCTTAGCCTAGAGCGCATGTCTGACATCTTTAAGGATGACTTCAAGAACTTCGAGTTTAGGTGGGGCCCGCTGGTCACATAGCTCTTATCTGCTTTGAAATTATCTATTGCAGATACTTGTTCAACAGTTAGATTTTTACTTTTGCATGGGATGTTGAGCCTATTGACCTATTTGAAAAGGGAGTCTTAACTGACTTGCATAAAATAAGGTACAGGAAGATACCATGCAAAAGTAAAAATCTAACTGTTGAACAAGTATCTGCTATAGATAAAATCGCGGGATGTGCGTAGGATCTGCGCATCCTAGCGATAAAAAAAACGCTGTCTCCTGCGGTAAATATGGTAATTTGCCCCCGGGGGCATTATGAAAAAAATTGTGTGGGGGAGGTCCCAATCCCCCCACACTGCCCTGGGGACCTCTACCCCGGGGCTCCTACTTAATATATGCAGGGGGCTCACGGGCCCCTCCACAGCTCTGGGGAATGTCACATCCAGGGCTTGTTTCAAATGGGTGGGGGCTCTCAGATCCCCCACCCCTGGGGACCGCCACCCCCCGGGGCTTAAAAGCATTAAGTGGGGGGGCTCTGAGGCCCCCCCAGCCCCGGGGACCACCACCCCTGGGCCTCTAATTCATTATATGCGGGGGATCACGGGGCCCCCGGAAGCCCCGGGGACCGGGGAAACCTGCTCTCGCTTCAATGAAGCAAAGCAGATTGCTTTTCCATATGGGGAGCAGCATGTTAACTGCTTCCCATATAGAAAAGCAATGCTGGCTCCTACAGAAGGCAGGGAGCCAGCGGGACCATGGGGGGATTGGGGATACCTCCATGGTCGCCAATGGTGAGGGACAGCCCCGGGGGATGGGGACCCTGGGTTATCAGTGGCTCGGGAGGGGGCCACGCGGCCCCCCACGCCATTAACAAAACTTTTTTTAAATAAAAAATGCCGGCCCCAGGTGTTGGGGTCCCCGGGGCCTTGAAGTGGCCTCAGGAGGGGGGCTATGCAGCCCCCCTCCATAAAAAAATAACCATGCCCCGGGGTTGAGGTCCCCGGGGCCCGGAATTGGACACGGGAGGGAGGCCGCGCGGCCCCCTTGCCGTAAAAAAGTTGAGAAAATGTGTATTTGGTGGTGAGGCCCTGGGGGATGGGGTCCCCAGGGCCCAAAAACAGTAAAAGGAAGGGGGGCCACACAGCCCTCCTTTCAAATTTGTTTTTTAAAGAAAAGGCGCGATCGTCCGTAGGCCCTGCCTCCTCAGAAACACACTCTGCAAACACACCCTGTGGCGCAGTTTAAATTGGTGAATTAATTCCCCTTCAATACTAGGGGTCCCTGAGGGCCAACTAGCCCACCAGGTACCTCCAGTAAGTGCCACAGGGCTGTGTTGCAGGGAGGTGCTCCAGGCCTGCCCCTTTTTACACCTCTCTGCAAAGCAGCCTTGTGGCGCTTACTGGAGGTACCTGGTGGGCTAGTTGGACACCAAGGACCCCCAGGATTCAAAGGGATGCCACTCCCCAACTTAAAGCGCGCCACGGGCGCGTTTGCACAGTGGTGAAGGGAGGGGGCTGGGCCTGAGTTCACATGTGTGCAAACAAGCTCTGTGGCGTGGTTTAAGTTGGGGAATTAATTCCTTGTCAATACTGAGAGTCCCTAAGGGCCAACTAGCCCACCATGGAGCTGCGTTGCAGAGTGTTGTAAAAAGGGGCATGGCCTCTGAACACCTCGCTGCAGCGCAGCCCCCTGGCGCATACTGGAGGGATATGGTGGGCTAGTTGGCCCCCAGGGACCCACAGGATTGAGGAGAAATTAATTATCTTACTTAAAACGCGCCACAGGGTGTGCTTGCAGACATATCATCTTAGGCCACACCTCTTCCTTCACCACTGTGCAAACGCACCCTGTAGCGCGTTTTAAGTAGGGGAATTAATTATCTTTGCAAGATGCTCAGGTAATGCATTCTGCAGCCTAGACCCTAAAACAAAGGCATGTAATGTGAATAGCTAAGCAATACCTAACCTACTGCCTAGTTGCAGCTCTTGGAGGGCTTTCACTCCCAGAAAGTTGCATGTTCAATAAAACCTTGCCTTGAAACTAAGATGTGCTGTTTGTTAAAGGCACTAGTACTGCTCGGCGCTGAGCTTAATGTGGAGTTGGTGAAATCATCTGCTTTCCTATTTAGGTGAAATCTGGTGACCAATCTACAATTCAAATAATGTATTACTATTTGAATGGCTACCACGCACCATAGTGCACAACTGTCAATAGAAGAAACTGTGGCCGACCAAGGTTCACTCTCCAATTTCGTAGTAGGGAATATCTAACTGATTGTGCAAATCACATCCGGAGCTAGCCACTCAGAAGCTCCACTGTTGCAACAGATACCAAATTGTATGGATATATGATGGTGCACCAAAAGAAGAAAGTCTGTAGCACATATACTTGAATAGAAAGAGTTCCTTTATTATTTAGTAATCTTTAAAAAAGCCTCAGCCAACGCGTTTCGTCCCTGGAAGGGACTTAGTCAGGGTGAAAAAATAGACATAAAAGCGTTTTAAGTAAACACATATGTGTATATACATGATCTATATACATAAGCTAAACACAATATTAGCAAAACAAAACATTCACAAACTAACAACTACAATCACATTAGAACATAAATGTGAAACAAAACCCAGAAACACTATACATGAAAAGGAAGACTAAGCAGACACATAAAACAACATTTATGATTTGTTTCCAGTCGTGTAGGCCTGGGAGTAGCCCACACACAAAAAAATAAAAGGCCAGAAAAAACATTAAAGGGAAAATCCAAAAACCCAGTATACCATGTGAGGCATAAAAAAGTAAGATAGTATCATAGAAAAAGAATTTACAAGAGCATAAAATGATAAAAAGGAGTGAAAACAAAGGAGAGAGAAAACAAGCATTGGAAATGCAATAGGGCTGGCATTAGGAAAGTTTGAGCTATTGGTCTCATAAATGAATTTTATTTTATTTATGTGTTATTTTTTAAAATAGCTAAATTATTAGCTTTGTCATTTACAATGCCAATAGTTATAACTTTCGCAAATGTGACACCTATAGCATTTGTAATGCAACATGTTTTGTATTTACGTGACTTCGATGTATTGATATTACAAATAACAATGGCTTTTAATTTTTTTAAATAATTAATACTTAAATAATTTATTTAATTTGTAATGGCAATAGCTTAAACTATTGTAAATAACTTTTGTGAAGATTATGTTCAGTGTTTTTTATTGTGACGAAAATCCAAGAACAGAAGTGAAATATTAACATCTTTTTGTAATTTGTAATAAAGCGTGAAAGCTTGAAAACAGTTTGAAACATTGAAAAAACCAGTGATGCTGTGGTTGCGCTGAGTGATGCTGTGATTGCGCTGAGTGATGCTGTGGTTGTGCTGAGTGATGCTGTGGTTGCGCTGAGTGATGCTGTAGTTGCGCTGAGTGGTGTGTGCATCGGTGAAGCTTAGTGGGTGCATTGGTGGAGCTGTGTGGTGGGTGCATTGGTGGAGCTTAGTTGGAGCATCGGTGGAGCTGTGTGGTGGGTGCATCGGTGGAGCTGTGTGGTGGGTGCATCGGTGGAGCTGTGTCGGTGGAGCTGTGTGGTGGGTGCATCGGTGGAGCTGGGTGGTGGGTGCATCGGTGGAGCTGTGTCGGTGGAGCTGTGTGGTGGATACATCGGTGGAGCTGTGTGGTGGGTGCATCGGTGGAGCTGTGTGGTGGGTGCATCAGTGGAGCTGTGTGGTGGGTGCATCAGTGGAGCTGGGTCAGTGGAGCTGTGTGGTGGGTGCATCGGTAGGGCTGTGTGGTGGGTGCATCGGTGGAGCTGTGTGGTGGGTGCATCGGTGGAGCTGTGTGGTGGGTGCATTGGTGGAGCTGTGTGGTGGGTGCATCAGTAGGGCTGTGTGGTGGGTGCCTCAGTGGAGCTGTGTGGTGGGTGCCTCGGTGGAGCTGTGTGGTGGGTGCATTGGTGGAGCTGTGTCGGTGGAGCTGTGTGGTGGGTGCATTGGTGGAGCTATGTGGTGGGTGCATCGGTGGAGCTGTGTGGTGGGTGCATCAGTAGGGCTGTGTGGTGGGTGCATTGGTGGAGCTGTGTCGGTGGAGCTGTATGGTGGGTGCATCGGTGGAGCTGTGTGGTGGGTGCATCGGTGGAGCTGTGTGGTGGGTGCATCGGTGGAGCTGTGTGGTGGGTGCATCAGTAGGGCTGTGTGGTGGGTGCCTCGGTGGAGCTGTGTGGTGGGTGCCTCGGTGGAGCTGTGTGGTGGGTGCATTGGTGGAGCTGTGTGGTGGGTGCATCGGTAGAGCTGTGTGGTGGGTGCATCGGTGGAGCTGTGTGGTGGGTGCTGTGGAGCTGTGTGGTGGGCGCATCAGTGGAGCTGTGTGGTGGGTGCATCGGTAGAGCTGTGTGGTGGGTGCCTCGATGGAGCTGTGTGGTGGGTGCCTCGGTGGAGCTCTGTGGTGGGTGTATCGGTGAAGCTGTGTGGTGGGTGCATCGGTGGAGCTTAGTGGGTGCAGTGGTGGAGCTGTGTGGTGGGTGCATTGGTGGAGCTTAGTTGGAGCAAAGGTGGAGCTGTGTGGTGGGTGCATCGGTGGAGCTGTGTGGTGGGTGCATCAGTGGAGCTGTGTGGTGGGTGCATCGGTGGAGCTGTGTCGGTGGAGCTGTGTGGTGGGTGCCTCGGTGGATCTGTGTGGTGGGTGCCTCGGTGGAGCTCTGTGGTGGGTGCATCGGTGAAGCTGTGTGGTGGGTGCATCGGTGGAGCTTAGTGGGTGCATTGGTGGAGCTGTGTGGTGGGTGCATTGGTGGAGCTTAGTTGGAGCATCGGTGGAGCTGTCTGGTGGGTGCATCGGTGGAGCTGTGTGGTGGGTGCATCAGTGGAGCTGTGTGGTGGGTGCATCGGTGGAGCTGTGTGGTGGGTGCATCGGTGGAACTGTGTGGTGGGTGCATCAGTGGCGCTAGGTGAATTGGTGGAGCTGTGTAGGTGGAGCTGTGTGGTGGGTGCATCGGTGGAGCTGGGTGGTGGGTGCATCAGTGGAGCTGTGTGGTGGGCGCATCGGTGTAGCTGGGTGGTGGGTGCATCGGTGGAGCTTAGTGGGGGCATTGGTGGAGCTGTGTGGTGGTTGCATCGGTGGAGCTTAGTTGGTGCATCGGTGGATCTGTGTGGTGGGTGCATCGGTGGAGCTTGTGGTGGGTGCATCGGTTGAGCTGTGTGGTGGGCGCCTCGGCGGAGCTGTGTGGTGGGTGCATCGGTGGAGCTGTGTGGTGGGTGCACCGGTAGAGCTGTGTGGTGGGTGCCTCGGCAGAGCTGTGTGGTGGGTGCATCGGTAAAGCTGTGTGGTGGGTGCATCGGTGGAGCTGTGTGGAGGGGGCTTCGGGGGAGCTGTGTGGTGGGTGCATCTGTGGAGGTGTGTGGTGGGTGCCTCTGTGGAGCTGTGCGGTGGGTGCATCTGTTGAGCTGTGTGGTGGTGCCTAGGTGGAGCTGTGTGGTGGGTGCATAGGTGGAGCTGTGTGGTGGGTGCATCGGTGGAGCTGTGTGGTAGGTGCCTCGGTGGAGCTGTGTGGTGGGTGCCTCGGTGGAGCTGTGTGGTGGGTGCATTGGTGGGGCTGTGTGGTGGGGGCATCTGTGGAGCTCTGTGGTGGGTGCATCGGTAGAGCTCTGTGGTGGGGTCATAGGTGGAGCTCTGTGGTGAGTGCATCGGTGGAGCTCTGTGGTGGGGCATAGGTGGAGCTCTGTGGTGGGTGCATCAGTGGAGCTCTGGGGTGGGTGCATCGGTGGAGCTCTGTGGTGGGTGCATCAGTGGAGCTGTGTGTTGGGTGCATCAGTGGAGCTGTGTCGGTGGAGCTGTGTGGTGGGTACATCAGTAGAGCTGGGTGGTGGGTGCATCGGTGGAGCTGTGTGGTGGGTGCATCTGTGGAGCTGGGTGGTGGGTGCATCTGTGGAGCTGTGTGGTGGGTGCATCGGTGGAGCTGTGTGGTGGGTGCATCGGTGGAGCTGGGTGGTGGGTGCATCTGTGGAGTTGTGTTGTGGGTGCATCCGTGGATCAGTGTGTTGGGTGCATCGGTGGAGCTGTGTGGTGGGTGCCTCGGTGGAGCTGTGGGGTGGGTGCATCGGTTGCATCCCACACTCATTGTTTCAAGATAAAGTATGCAACTTGCCACCATGCTTGAAATGCACGCAGAAAGAAAGCTTACTAGTTAGAAAGTATTAGGCAAAGTAGGACCCTGAGTGAAAATACGCCTGCAAATGCTCACAGCCATGTAAAGTTACAGAAAGCCCCCTGAAATGATAAAAGTGTGTTATATTCAAATAAAAGTACGGTAACACTAGTTAAAACGAGTCTTTGAGGCATAAAGTTTGAAATGCAAAAACAAAAAGAACTCACTTAAAAAGTAGCAAACATGCATAGTTCCTATGTAAAAAATATATTCTCCTAAATCAGAATGTAAATAAACGACCGGTGTTTTTTTCTGAGAAAGGTGCCCAATGTGCCACGCCTGCTTTTGATTCAGTTCACCAACACAGCAACGTTGGGCACCACGAGACTTGCGCGCGACTGAACAGTTAGAATTAACATAAGGCACCATGTGACGTTTAAGAATAATGCTGAACATTATACCGTACCATGTTGCTCATTAGTTGGACAGCACATGACACTATATTGAATTTTCATCTGCCATGATGTGCAACGCTTGCGTCCTGCCTGTCGGGGGTTGTAGTCTGCTGTGTTTAGTCCTGGGTGGGATGCCGTACTCTGAGGGTGGAGATTAGAACCAGTTTGTTGTTTATTGATTCTGGACTCTGGGAGCGAGGAGGAGAAGAAGGGACCCCCACAGATATGCTCCGCTGACTACTGGGAGCCTACACAGCGGAGGGACACGCAGACATAACAAGCACTGGTAAATGCAATCATTTTCGCCAAGCATTGGTAAATGCATTGTAAAAAAAGCGGAATGAAACCCCAGGCATCAGAGCTAGGGAAAGTTTAGTGTGCAGGCCAGGGAACGTTAAGTAAACGAGTCTGGGAGAAGGCAGACAAGCCCTCGGCATTGCTGTGGTGGGGGGGGGGCGGGGAGAGGCAAGAAGGGAAGAATAGGGAGAGTAAGGGTGACGAGAAGCACGGGGAGCAGCAGCCTTTGGTGTGCCGGCTGGCCGTGGGCAGTAAATAATTAGGGGAGGAGAAAACCCAGAGCGCACGCTGGGGTAAGCCTGTGGAGGGAGGCTGGTGGCTTTGATGCTGTGCACGCGCTTTTTCACAGGCACAGCATCAAATCGCCCGTTTAGTTAAGCTCTGGATAAGCCCCAATATGTCTCGACATCTGCAATGCCTGCGCATTGGCAATTGTCGAGCCCTAAAAAAACCCACACATGAAGAAAAATTTCTTGGTCAAGTTGGCGGAAAGAATATATATATATTCATGACGGCTATTCACCCAGAGAACCACGAGAACAACCATCACAAACATACAAAAAGTGCGTAGAACAAGTGCGGTTGCTATAGAGAAGTAGCGCAACTAAAACAAGCCAAGGTCACATGGTAAACGGTATGCGGAAACTCACCTGAAAAAGAGTTTTTATAATATTCCAAACGAACCGTGGACGTATAGATCCAGCGCTGCACGAATCCTAAGTACAGGTCCATAGGATTCTAAAGGGAAATATTATGATTATATGTAATCACTTAAAAATTATTATATGTGACAGAGAAACACAATTTGTGGCCTGCCACCTAACTGAACCAAGGCCAAAACATAAATAAAAATCGAACATCTAAGTTGTAAAACGAGTCACAGAAAACGCGCCCTCCCCTTACCTAATTTATTATCCAAGGGTAGTGTGGTCAATCGAAAGTCGGGAGCAACGTCGTAAGTGCGAAGGATCAATCGGAATTTGTAAGAAAAGTATAATAACCCTTTGAAAAATAGAAAAAATAAAAAATAGGAAATAAATAAAAATAAGTAATGTATAGCTGATAGAAATAACCATCAAAAACGGGTGTATCAAGGATGCGAGCAGCAGTAGATCATGTATCCATACCTAAACAAAAATCCTCCTAATATGAGGAAATTTATACATGTTGACAAACCCTTGGATGAATGCAAAGTAATACACAGGTTGAGGATATTGAAATCAGGGCCCAGTGTATGGCCAAAACCTGTTAACACCAAGAGTATTCGTAGTAACCAAAAGCAAGAACACTGAATGACACTGCGTCCATCATAAAGTTGAAGGCAGTAGACAAAAAATGCTCATCACAAAAAACAACGTTCATCACAAAAACCAGGTGTTTCATATACAGCAGGGCTCGGGACCGTAACATTAGGCCCTTGGTGAATACTCACTGATAACAAGATAAATATGTGATCCTCGTATTGAATAGCTGAAGAGTCAGAAGGTCAGCGGTCCTTATATCAAAAGGGTGCCTCTTGGTGGAAGAAAGGTCTGGAGTGTACCGACACCTTGGGCGACGTTGCTAATAGGAAAAGACTGAAAGAAACGCAAAGAGGGAATCAAGAAGCAAAGCCAAACTCGCATTACTAATATCCCCCACTAATAAACTGCATGTGCAGAGGATATAACCGGCATGTAGCTGTTAAGAAAAACCCCCAGGCACCTGCAATTGCACATGAGAAATGCGAAAGGGCAGGCATGTATCAATCCTGTTCACCGCCGAGATAACAGAAACCCCATGATAAGGGAATACTCTGATGAGTAAAAACAGATACAAACATAAAAAAAAGGTATTTGTAAAAAGAATCATGTGTCATCTGTCTAAGCACAAATCCACCTCAGGTAACAAGAAGTGTTCTAATATTTATGAAAATATCAGTATGCATAGCCGTATTGGTCCGTCATGATGAACACATAAATGTAAAGGCAATATCCAAAATAGACATAGCAGTGTTTAACAGCGGCAGAGAGCAGAGAAAATAACCCGCTCCTGCCTAGGCTGTTTGTAATTGCTGCGACGGCAGCTAGGGATCATTACTCAAAGGAAAAGGCTTCACTATATCCCACACGAGTCGCTTACCTTCATATGCAACAACCCGTACACCAGTCAAACGGATATTCAAAAGACCCGCCATAGTTTTCGGGCTTGCTAAAATACTACGTTCTCCGTCATGTGACCGGAAACGCACGCCATAGTCAAAAAATCCCCCAAAAAAGTGTCCCTCACACCAACAACGCGGCCATATTAGAACGGGCAAATTGTTCTGGACCGGATGGGAAAGTATCACCATCTAACCACAGATGCAAAAAGCCAACAATAATTTGAAATAAAAATAAAAATAAATGAGGCAAAGACGACGCATACCGTCAGATAAACAAGGCGAATGAAAAAAGTCAGAAGATACTTTTATACACGCAAAACAGCCCCGCGGCCATATGTCTGCAAAATAAACACGCACTACCCACAAGATCAAAAGTAAAAGTAAATAATAATATATCCATATAAACATAATTGCCACATGTTAAGGCAACATCAAATATGGCAAATCAGTGCCCTTTATAAATACGGTCAACATATTGATAAAAAATGGATAATAACACACCCATGTATTCACGATTGCCACCTGAGGACTACATCGGGAATATCGAATTGATGCCCTATTTATAGAGCGTATTAGTACGTGTATTAGCAGACTGAAGCCAGAAGGTTATATGTAAACCTCCAGTGCGAGCAAAAGATGGTCATGGAGTGGACCCTAATCAAATATATGCCCCTAATGTAAAATGCAAGACATATATAGACTGAGGTAAATCATAAAGAAAAACTAAAATCACGATCTACATGTACAGAATAATGAATAAACCAAAAGATAGAATGGGAAAGAAGATAGAAAAAAATAAAAGAGGGGGAAAAAAAAATAATAATAAAATAAAAAGTGCTGTAAAATTATTTACATATATGTATGAGAGACAAAGATGACTCGCAATCTCTAAGGTTATAGTTCGTGATACCAGATACAGAACAACCAAAAAATTAACATTCCCGTCAATATACAAAGTACATGAACCCACAAAAAAGGGAAGGGAAGCCCGCTGCTTGTAAAGCGGACAGGTGCTATCGTCGAGAGGGTGATGGCGCACATGGGAGACAGTGTCCTGAGACACCACTACAAAGCAGGCCTAATGTTACGGTCCTGAGCCCTGCTGTATATGAAACACCTGTTTTTTGTGATGAACGTTGGTATTTGTGATGAGCATTTTTTGTCTACTGCCTTCAACTTTATGATGGACGCAGTGTCATTCAGTGTTCTTGCTTTTGGTTACTTCAAATACTCTTGGTGGTAACAGGTTTTGGTCATACACTGGGCCCTGATGTCAATATCCTCAACCTGGGTATTACTTTGCATTCATCCAAGGGTTTGTCAACATTTATAAATTTCCTCATATTAGGAGGATTTTTGTTTAGGTATGGATACATGATCTACTGCTGTTCGCATCCTTGATACACCCGTTTTTGATGGTTATTTCTATCATATATACATGACTTATTTTTATTTATTTTTTATTTTTTATTTTTTCTACTTTTCAAAGGGTTATTATACTTTTCTTACGAATTTCAATTGATCCTTTGCACTTACGACGTTGCTCCCGACTTTCGATTGACCACACTACCTTTGGATAATAAATTAGGTAAGGGGAGGGTGCGTTTTCTGTGACTCGTTTTACAACTTAGATGTTCGATTTTTATTTATGTTTTGGCCTTGGTTCAGTTAGGTGGCAGGCCACAAATTGTGTTTCTCTGTCACATATAATAATTTTTAAGTGATTACATATAATCATAATATTTCCCTTTAGAATCCTATCGACCTGTACTTATGATTCAGTTTCCTCATACTGTTTACCATGTGACCTTGGCTTGTTTTAGTTGCGCTACTTCTCTATAGCAACCGCACTTGTTCTACGCACTTTTTGTATGTTTGTGATGGTTGTTCTCGTGGTTCTCTGGGTGAATAGCCGTCATGAATATATATATATTCTTTCCGCCAACTTGACCAAGAAATGTTTCTTCATGTGTAGGTTTTTTTTTCGCTCCTTTGTTTTCACTCCTTTTTATCATTTTATGCTCTCTTAAATTCTTTTTCTATGATACTATCTTACTTTTTTATGCCTCACATGGTATACTGGGTATTTGGATTTTCCCTTTAATGTTTTTTCTGGCCTTTTATTTTTTTGTGTGTGGGCTACACCCAGGACTACACGACGGGGAAACAAATCATAAATGTTGTTTTATTTGTCTGCTTAGTCTTCTTTTTCATGTATAGTGTTTCTGGGTTTTGTTTCACATTTATGTACTAATGTGATTGTAGTTGTTAGTTTGTGAATATTTTGTTTTGCTAATATTGTGTTTAGCTTATGTATATAGATCATGTGTATACACATAGTTGTTTACTTAAAACGCTTTTATGTCTGTTTTTTTCAGCCCTGACAAAGTCCCTTCCAGGGACGAAATGCATTGGCTGAGGCTTTTTTAAAGATTACTAAATAATAAAGGAACTCTTTCTATTCAAGTATATGTGCTACAGACTTTTCTTCTTTTGGTGCACCATCCTATATCCATACCATAGTGCACCACTGTTCAGATCATCACATTGACTTAGCTGGTAAGTTTTAGACTTAGAGGTAAATTGTGTGTCTGTGTGTGTATCTATATACACACACATGCATGTATATTATGAATATATATATATATATATATATATATATATATATATATATATATATATATATATATATATATATATATATTCACTAAAAAAGCAGGTTTCAGGGTTGTTATAGTTAGTTGGACATTTCACTTGTACAAAACAAGAGAAATTCAGCCGTTATAGTTAGTTGAGCTAAGTATAACTAGCACCCCAGCAATGCACTGCTGATGACATCACATATTACATCACTCATGACATGGTCAGTGACATCACTGATGATATCTCAAATGACATCACTGATGACATCATCCAGTAACTGTGTGTTTCTGTAAAGTTTAAATATGTTTTAGATATAAATAGGCCAAGGTGTATTGAAGAATGAGTGGGTGTATGACTGTCTGAATGGATGATTTAGTAGGTGTGTGACCGACTATAAGTGAGTGATTAAACATGTCTTACTGAATGCATGGGTTAAAAACTAAACCATGTGAATGTCTGTATCAGTCTGTCATTTGGTGTGTAAGCGGCTGCATGGCTTTGTGAGTAGCTACATGAGTGTCTATATGGGTAATTGATGAGCTGTCTGAGTATCTGTATGGGTGCCTGAGTGTCTGTGTGGTTGGGTGGGGTGTGTGTGACTCCCTGCATGGATGTGTGAGTGGGTCATTAACTGGGTGTATGGGTCCAAGAGTACATCTGTGAAGGGCTGTATGGGTGGGTGAGTGAATGATGTCTCAGTGGTACATGTGTGAGTAACTGCATATGTGAAAAACAGTATATGTTAGTGTTGGAGTATATAAATGACTATGTGTGAGAGTGAGTGATTGTAAAAGTGGCTGTGTGAATGGGTGTGTGCTTGTGTCAGTGATTGTATAAGAGAGTATGTGTTAGTATCTGTATGAATAAGTGAGGTGGTGTGTGTATAACTGTATAGGTGAGAAAATGGGAGTGTGATTGATTCTTTGTATGACTGACAAGCTGTGTTAGTAACTCTATGGGTGAGCGGTGGTGTTTGAGTGTATAGGTGTATGAGTGCATATGATAGTGACTCTCCGCACCAGACTGCTGAAAGCACCTACACGGAAGCCCTCTTGACACAGGGATTGAAGCCCTCCTGACACAGGGATTGAACCTCCTACCTCGCCGGACCCGCTACGCGGGTCCCGCAGCGCGGTTTTGTGAAGGGGCTGCTGACTCTGGGCATCACCACCGGACCGGCAGGGCTGCGAGCACGAAGCAGGGACTCCGTGGACCAGGAGCCCCTGCGTGCCCCATTGACAACAGCTGGGCTGCTCTCCCTGCCGGCCACGCCCCCGCCCACGGAGTTTAACAGGCAGGATCTCCCGCGTTCAAACGGGACTCTCCTTTGCTGAAAGCCGCACCAGACTGCTGAAAGCACCTACACGGAAGCCCTCCTGACACAGGGATTGAAGCCCTCCTGACACAGGGATTGAACCTCCTACCTCGCCGGACCCGCTACGCGGGTCCCGCAGCGCCATTTTGTGAAGGGGCTGCTGACTCTGGGCATCACCACCGGACCGGCAGGGCTGCGAGCACGAAGCAGGGACTCCGTGGACCAGGAGCCCCTGCGTGCCCCATTGACAACAGCTGGGCTGCTCTCCCTGCCGGCCACGCCCCCCGCCCACGGAGTTTAACAGGCGGGATCTCCCGCGTTCAAACGGGACTCTCCTTTGCTGAAAGCCGCACCAGACTGCTGAAAGCACCTACACGGAAGCCCTCTTGACACAGGGATTGAAGCCCTCCTGACACAGGGATTGAACCTCCTACCTCGCCGGACCCGCTACGCGGCTCCCGCAGCGCGGTTTTGTGAAGGGGCTGCTGACTCTGGGCATCACCACCGGACCGGCAGGGCTGCGAGCACGAAGCAGGGACTCCGTGGACCAGGAGCCCCTGCGTGCCCCATTGACAACAGCTGGGCTGCTCTCCCTGCCGGCCACGCCCCCCGCCCACGGAGTTTAACAGGCGGGATCTCCCGCGTTCAAACGGGACTCTCCTTTGCTGAAAGCCGCACCAGACTGCTGAAAGCACCTACACGGAAGCCCTCTTGACACAGGGATTGAAGCCCTCCTGACACAGGGATTGAACCTCCTACCTCGCCGGACCCGCTACGCGGGTCCCGCAGCGTGGTTTTGTGAAGGGGCTGCTGACTCTGGGCATCACCACCGGACCGGCAGGGCTGCGAGCACGAAGCAGGGACTCCGTGGACCAGGAGCCCCTGCGTGCCCCATTGACAACAGCTGGGCTGCTCTCCCTGCCGGCCACGCCCCCCGCCCATAACGCTAACAGGTATTTAAAGGCCTTAGTATACCCGCTGCGCGGGAGCGCGCGGGAGCGTCCCGGGAGAAGCCCGGGACAAGGGCGGGACCGTCTGTGGCCGTCAGGGGCCGAAAGAGGCTGGGCTGGGCCCACTCTCTTTCATCTGATTCTTCTCAACTCCAGCTGAACCGAGGAATTGATTACGGACATGCCCTCACCGGCACAATGTGAAACCCCATCAAGGGCGGGGGGAAGCAACACAGGGACACTGGACAATTATTTTAAATCCGCCAAAGGAGATGGGGGTAAAGAAAGTTCCTTGGAGAGGCGCAGGGCAGAGCGCCGTCGCTCAATCGAATCTATGAAAAGTAGACCCCTTACTGGGATAATCCTGTATCCCATTTCCCAAGAGGAAGGTACCTCCACTGATAGCCAAAATCCACTAACCCAAGAGGACTTTCCCTTACTATTACGGGAAATTCTAACTACCCCTGGTATACTGCCTGAAAAGAACACAGAGATCATTCCATCTTTAATATCTAATAGGGCAGTTGACTTGGTTACCCAAACCCCCCCGCCGAACAAAAGTAAGAAAAGTAAACCTAAGCAAAGTGCTGTGGTGGACCTGCATGGGCCTCCACCTAGCAAGCGCAGAAGGAAGACAAGGGGGGGCAGGGGAAAACCAAACTATCCCACTTAGATTTTGGAAAAAAACATAAAACCGTACTCCCCCCTGGTAGGGATAGAGATATTGGGCATATCGTTACCTCCCCTAAGGATTCAAGTGCCATCACTGCTGCTACCAATAGTGACCTAGTGGCTAATTCATCTAATACAGCCCCCTCTCTTACATCTTCAGGGAGTATAGAATTCTTACTCCGCTCACTCTTGCAGCCCATTAGTGAAAGCTTGAAAAAAGTCGAGATCAGGCTTACTATTTTAGAGGCAACTCTTACTACCCTGAACACCTTAGTTAGTAAGCAATCTAAATATATGGGGCCCAATCCTCCTGCAGGTACCTTATCCAACACAGGAGCCTCACAGGGCGACTCCAAAGGACCCCCCCAGGGCGCTCTCACTGCACCCCCTTTGCAACCTCTTATGGATATTTCAGTTTCGGCCCAACGAAACACCCTAACTAATATTCCTCCACAGTTCATAGACCCTGCCCCCCATAGTCTACAGACAGGGACCAACTGTGGGCTCCTCCAAGCTGTTAGTACTTCCTCTCCCTCTCCGGCCCGGCCCGCCCAAAGACCACGGAGGCCAGATCTGCCCCCAGAAGCCAACAGGCTAACGGTGGTTTTAGCAGGTGCTCCCCAATTACAAAGAGGAGAAAACGAAGATTTCCAGTCCCTGAAGAAAAAAGTCATTAAATGGCTAAATTGGAATCGACCCCTACCACCACAATTTAATAACGAGATCATTATGGTCAGAAGGGTGCCTTGGCTGGGGAAGACGAGAAAAACAATAATAGGGGACTGTATTTTGGTAACCTTCAAAGACCCGGGTACTGTTTTACATATTTGTGAAGGGGTGAACCGTTCACTGGATTCTACTATACAGACCCTGCCAGTCTCCTTTTTCTTTCCTCCTATTCGCATGCATCACGACCTGCCGCATGGAGACTGGACAAGGGTGGAACGTAGACGCAGACACAAAGACTATGTCCAACGCCCAAATTTCCAAATACCTAACACACCCTATTTCCATTTTAATCGCTTCAACTGCTTGAACGGTTTGGACGGGGTTGACTGACTGCCCACTAACAACCCTGTGACTCTGGACAATGACTCCTGCAGCCCCCCTGAGCCATCTGGCCTCATTGTTGGCAATGTACCTGATGCACCTGAAACCGTCTCCGCCCACCCTTCCGGCACGGCAATCGACACCCCTGAACACTTGAGACTAATCTGGTGGAATGTTGCCGGACTAGCTAACAAACTATCCGATCAAGACTGGGCAAATTACATCGAGACAGGAGACGTCTGTATGTTCCAGGAAACCTGGGCAAGAGAAGACTATGGGCACCAAGGGTATCAGTCATTTTTTATCCCAGCTAGGTGGGAGGGCAAAGGTCGCCCGTCAGGCGGGCTCACAACCTGGGTGGCATCTCACCTAGGCTGTGAGGCAACACGGTCACCGGCCACCTCCGATGATATTCTTGTGGTTTTACTATCCTGGCCAAACCAAGCTAAACTTGTCTTAATTAACATCTATTCTAGGCCAGTTGGAATTGCCAAGGAATCAAACACCATAGATGAACTCGCAAACTATCTATCTGAGCTATCAAGTGACTTATCCTATGTGGTGGGAGGGGATTTTAATTCTCACTTTGAGCCATTGCCAGGTCTTCTGGAGGGGTTCCCAATGGAAGAAGAGGATAGATGGTCAGTGCCCCCGGTAGAAGCTCCCCCCCGAAGGCATGGACTCCTCTTGCATTACAAATCACAGCCCTCACCCTAAAGTTTGGAATCAGAGCCTGTAATGGGCGAATGAGATCTGACATACCCAGCAGAACCACCTACAATAGGGTGGGAAGAGAGTCTCGCTTGGATTATGTCCTGGTCCAAATAGTGAAGTGGCCAACCATCCGGGACTTTAGGGTAATGGAAAGGTTAGATAGTGACCATAATGCACTTGAGCTTGATCTTGTTCACCCTGGTCTCCAGACTCTCATGATGTCCTTGGAGGGGAGCAAACCTGAACTTCTCCTGGAAAGCAACAGGAGAAGAATCAGGTGGGAGCATCTGGTCACAAGTAAGGAGAAACTTCCTAGGCTCTACGACGGGATAATTCCCATCTTGGAAACTGTGGGGGATTTAGATACCGGGGTGAATAATAAAGACTCACAGGCTAAATTATATAAGGCTCATGAGGATCTTATAAAAGTTGCAGCCCCTAATCTCTTTAGCAACACACGGAATCCAAGTAGGGGGAGGCAATGCAAATCCTCATGGTACAACTCAGCCTGCAGAAGGGCAAAAGGGGAACTTCTTAGATCTATCAAGGAGGGTCTAGGGGGGGATAGGCTAAGAGAAAGTAGACGGGCCTATAAAAAACTTGTTGCCTACGCTAAGGCTGAATGGGAGGAAAATCAATGGGAAGAACTTACCAAGGCCTTAGCGATTAAAGACCATCGACTGTTCTGGAGGATAGTGAGTGGGGGGTCGGAAAATCTCCAGTCGGCAATTGAGCCAAACATCACTCCAGGCGTGTGGCAGGCACATTTTCAGTCCCTCTACAGCACTGAGCCGGGAGAATCCATCACCGAGACTGGGGTTGGATGGCCAGACTACGAGGGGGCTCCAATAACTCTGGGCGAGGTCACTGCTGCTATAGCAGGACTCACCGCGGGAAAGGCGCCAGGATTGGATGGCCTACCCGGGGACCTGTTTAAACAGGAGCCCATTGTTTGGGCCCCCTACCTTGCCGCTCTGTTTAACGGAGTTCTTAGCGGCATGGAAATCCCTAGTACTTGGCTGGGCGCGGAGGTGGTGCCCATATTTAAAAAGGGCTCGCCTCTCCTCCCAGCCAACTACAGACCCATCAGTTTAATTGATGTAGCACAGAAACTGTTTGGCAGGGTATTGCTGAATCGGCTCCAGGACTGGGCGGAAGAGGTGGGTGCCCTCAGCCCCTACCAGGCGGGATTTAGGAAGGGAGTTTCTACAGTGGACCAAGTCTTTAGATTGAACATCATCTACTGGAGGGCAGCAATATTCGAGGGCGGCAGTCTCTACACAATTTTTGTGGATTTACGGGCCGCCTTTGACCTGGTGCCCAGAGGGAAACTCTGGAGCGTCCTGGCAGAGATGGGCGTTCCCCCGGACATCCTATTAATCTTACAGAGACTACACCACAACAACTATGCTCGAGTGAGGTGTGGGAGGTCCAGGGCACTTACGGATAGATTCCCCATTGGCCGAGGGGTAAGGCAGGGCTGTGTGCTGGCACCGACCCTGTTTTGCCTCTTCGTCAACGGGGTAATCGCCCACCTGAATGCCACCGACTATACCGACGCCCCCAAACTGAATGGCAGCAGGGTGCCAGCAATTATGTTTGCAGATGACACCCTGCTGCTGTCTAAAACCCCTATGGGGATACAGAGGATCCTCGATTCATTTGTGGCCTTCTGCACTGACAGGGGGTTAGAAATTAACGCGGCTAAAACCAAGTTTATGGTTTTGAATCCAAGCCAAAAACTGCGGCCGAACCCGCTATTGGGAGCCGCACGGCTCGAGAGAGTCTCCACCTTCGAATATCTCGGCGTGACTCTTAATGAAACCATGTCTTGGGGATCTCATCAGAGCAGGGCGAACCTTAAATTGGTGCAAACTACAGGGGGCATCGCCCGGATGATGAACGGCTCCTCATACCGTCCACTGGGGTCGCTTATTCAGATCTACAGGGTGCAGGCCAGGGGTGCAACTATGTATGGGGCGGAACTGTGGGGACACACATCCTGTCGTAGTCTGTCCCTAACGGAGAATAACTTCATCAGACAGACAGTCGCACTTCCGCCCAGCACCCCGCTCCTTCCCTTAAGGTTAGATCTGGGTCTACGACCAATAGCCGATGAAATAGGTTTGAGACCCATAGCCTTCTGGCGTAGGCTGTGGAGTAGCAACGATCTTGTAGCCTATAGGGAGGAATTGATGGAGCTATTGACCCACCCGAAAGCGCTCCGGATCCCCTGGATAAAATACATCCAAAATACTTGTATGAAAATGGGGTTCTCTGACCTATGGACTGACCCGGCTAATGCCGCACTAAACATTTCTAAGAGATCCCTGGCCAATGCATATCATGAACAAAAATTGGCTAGGGCCCTAGATAGCCAGGGTGAAGGGTCCCTATCCTTTGTATTTACGCAAAGTAAGGACTTATACAGGTTTGAGGGGGTTTTAGATGTCATCTCCTCTGTGCTGGCCAGGAAGCTGTTTCTCCAATGGAGATATGGCACATTGCCCCTTCGATCCTTTACCAGCTCCTGGTCAACACCTCCCACCACTAAGCAGTGTCCGGCCTGTGATGCCGCTGAGGAAACCGATTTACACATGGTCCTCTTTTGCCCGGCTTACAAGGTTGCGAGGAAATACTGGCTCCTTCCATTGATAAGAAATATGGGTTGTAGGGAGTATGCCCCTATGTATAGGATTTTAAAATCTGATGTTAGAGGCCCAACTGTATTCGCAGTGGCAAAATTTCTCATTAATGTTTGGCACACCCGCAACCGTATTTTAAAGACACAGGCTCCCTCTTAATTTTAAGATTCATAGTTTTAAGGCATTTTAGCAACATGTAATTCTAATGTTTTATACTGTTTAAGCGTGTATTGATTGATTATACATGTGATTCACTGTGATTGTATATGTTTACTGTTTATCTTTTATGGCCAATGGCCGAAATAAAGATTGGAAAAAAAATGAGTGGCTGTATTGATGACTGACCGCATGTATGAATGACTGTATGGGTGAGTAAGTGGATGTGTGTGTAGACCTAGGAATCAGTGAGTGGGTATGAGGTAATTGGTATTGGTGTGTCTATGGTTTCAAGAATGGTAGTCTGTATTTTAGAGTGGGTGAATCAAAGGTTATATTAGGGCAGAGGTCTTCAAACTTTTTAATGCAGAGACCTCCTGGTCAAACTTTTTTAGGCGAAATGACCACATCTGGCAAGATGGGAACCTGGTACCCTCATCAACGACTACCATAAGCACCACCAATTCCCACAGCAAATCATTTTTATGGTGTGGAAATCACATTAAACAGTGTTTAGCAAACCAAAGCTCAGTGAGCGTGGGGTCGCGGTCTTAGGTGTAGCTAAAAACAAAGGGGTATATTATCAAGGAACGGCATTAAAATTATCCCTGCGTTTGTGGCAGAAAACTGCCGCTAAAACGGCGATAATGGGCTTGATAATATGTCCTAGAGATTTCCAATAGAAGCCCATGTTCACACCAGAACATGGGCTTCTATTGGAATTCTCAACGGTGTATTATCAAGCCCATTATAGCTGCTTTAACGGCAGTTTTCTGCCACAAAAGCGGCTGTAATTTTAACGCCGTTCCTTGATTATATGCCCTAAAGGATCTAATTTATGAGGAATTGGCGTAGGGCAGCGCCACAATGTCTTCTTGCTGCGCTGCCCTACATCAATGTCAATAGGCAGGAATGCACCATATTTATAAAATATGGTGCATTTCTTGCCTTTCCCCTTGCGTTGGCGTACAAATTGCTGCCTGGCACCAACATGGGCAGGTTTGCATTTGAGCAAGAAGGGGCACCTTCCTTCACAAAAACAATCCAGAGAGTTATTTTCCTCCTTCTATGGGAGCTGCAGAAAGCAGCACACAGAAAAAGAGGGAAAAACAAGGAGAAATAAAAACATTTCTCCTAGTTATGCCTCCCCTGTGGAGGCATACGTTTTTGGCGCTGCCCCAGCTTTACATGATTTTGGAAATATGGGGCCGCATCTAAATCCATGGCTGCCACTCTGGCTACTTCACAAATGGCATGGTGAGAGTTACATCTGCCTTGACAAGAGCTGTTCATGGTAGTGGGCAGAGCCCCAATCCGCCCCAGGCAAAGCCCTTTCTTCTTTTGCAAAAGCAATTTACATGTCCCAGCATTGTCTGAATATGCTATAAGAGTAAATTCAAATCAGTTTCTTGTTGGTTTATATTTTAAATAACTAATTGAGTCAATGAACAATGCTTTTTGCTTTTACAAAACTGAAGGTATTCATTATAAAGTGCCTATAACATAATTCAGTGATTGTCTATGAGAATCACTCTGCAGTCAATATCACTGTTACGAAATGTAAACCTTAAGTTGACATCTTTAAGTAGCATGCACAAGCCATGTGATAGGAAAGGCTTGGCCCTGGCAAAAAAATTCAGCCATGCCACATTTGCACTTAAAATTACGACTTTAATAGTGCACCCTACATTTGGGAGCTGGGAGGAAGGGAAAGTACAAGATTAACACCAGGTAGAGGGGCAAAGTAAACCAGTAGTCACCCTTAAAAATCTAATGCTTCAGCGAAGGATTAGCAAAAACACCTACTTTAGTAATATCAGGCCACCCTGTCATTAATTTACCTGTATTTCTAACGCCATGTACCATGTCATGAAAATGTACCATGTAGCGCTTGTATTTTACCATAGCAATCCATCCTCCATGAAGAGATGCTTACCAAGCATGCAATCCCTTCAATATGGGCTCTCGTCCTGAAGCCTGGTGACCTGGTTAGTCTTTATAAAGCTAGTCACATTTACTTTTCACATAAGTACTTTGACGGTCACTTGTTTTTCCCCACAAAAGAAACTAGGGTCCTATGGGCTTGATCAGACAGTTAATAGGCAATTTATTTGGCTTCTGCCCAAAGATGGCCAAGAATTTAAAGCTTGAGACAACTTCCAAAATCGGCAGCCAATCCCTTTTAAATGAGTAAATCTTGAGCGCGAGTGCAAACTGGGAAGGAAGAACAGGTGGTTTAACATTTGGACTGGCTTAGTTAAAGCTATGCATTTCTAGCTTCACAAGCATCGTCAAAGGACTACTCACAGGAAGCAGTAAAATCATAAATTACAAGCTACTGATCAGCAAGTAGCAGGGCAGTGCAAGAGGCAAGATAAACAGAAAAAAACATTAAGTCTCGGAAAATTTACAACAGTGCTCAGAAGATTTGCTTGGGCAGCTCCAGTATTCGCTTTTTTTCCCTCCCTTTAGTAGACGTAGACCACGTTACATTAGCTTGTAATGATTCATGCACCCTGTACACTGGCAAATTAACTAGCTGGAGCATTTTAACAATTGAAATTAGCCATCTGTTTCCAAGACGAAAACAAATGTTTTGGATTTCAGACACAAGTGAGGTTGGGTAATGTGCAACCCCCTTCCCAGGACTCCACAGCCCCACAGATTGAAGATGTCTGTATTAGGGTGTGAGGTGGTGCATCAGATTATCATGTGGATTATGTCATCAGTAATGTCATCAGTGATGTCATCCGTGTTGTCATCCGTGATGTTATCAGTGATGTCACTGACCATGTCATGAGTGATGTAATATGTGATGTCATCAGCAGTGAATTGCGGGGGGACGAGTTATACTTAGCTCAACTAACTATAACAGCCGAATTTCTCTGGTGTTGTACGAGTGAAATGTCCAACTAACTATAACGTCCCTGAAACCTGTTTTTTTCAGTTAATTTATGTTTCTTTAAATGCTAATTTCTAACTATATCGCCCATAAAACCTATGTTTTTTTCAGTGAATTTATGTTTTTTAAATAAGTTCTACCTATAATGTCCCTGAAACCTAACGTTTTTTAAATGCAAATTTTTAACTATGCACACATAGGTAGGATATGTGCCGAAAGATGAAGAAGGGCACAGAAAGAAGCAAAAGAAATGCAGAAAGAGGCAACAGAAGTCCAGAAAGAGGAAGAAAGGTAAAGAAAGAAGCATGAGAAGTGCAGAACGAACTAACAGAGGTGCAGAAAGAGGCCTACTTTGACTGTACCTTACAACAGACTCATACAAAGTACCCTAATCACTAATCCTCCGAAGATGTCTTAAACCTCACTTTCCTCTTGAAGGTTCACTATTAATCGACTGCTCAGAATGTTAGGCCTACCAAATATAAAACAGTAATCCTAAGTATATCACTGTTGTAAGTCTGACCAAGTTTGCGAAGGAATGCATGTGTGTCTATGCTTTTACCTAGTGACATGTTAAATGAAAATAAACATACAAACACTTGAATACCTGTGTTTCAAAAACATACTCTGTAAATGTATGTAAAAAAAGGTGTATGCATTTCTTTCTGCTCACAATACAGGTCACATGGGTATTCATTAGTATATTTGAGGGGCTCTATAACACATATATACATAAGACATGCCTGCCTGTGCAACAGAATGACAGAGCAGAACTAAAATAACAAGATTTAATCACCTATAAGAGAAGCTACCGGCTTATTAAGCTAACATCTTCAGATGCATAACACATGTGAGATTACACATGCAAGTAGACATATACCTCAGTAACAAGAGCACGCAGACCTTTAAACCTGACAGCTTGCACTTCCCATTTGAATATACAAACAGGCAGGAGAAGTACAGAAAGGAGAAAGAGAATTGCAGAAAAAAACAAGAGAGGTGCAGAAAGAGGGATCAGGGGTACAGAAAGAGGCCAGAGAAGTAACGAAATAGGGTAGAGAGGTGGAGAAAGAGGCAAGAGCAGTGCAGAAAGAGCCAAGAGATGTGCAGAAAGAGGCAAGGGAGGTGCAGAAAGAGGCAGGAGATGTGCAGAAACAGGGTAGAAGGTTGCAGAATGAGGCAAGAAAAGTGCAGCAAGAAAAAAAATAGGTGCAGAAAGAGGCAAGAGAACAGCAGTAAAATGCAAGTGAGGTAGAGAAAGAGGTAGGAGAGGTGCACAAAGAGGCAAGAGGGGTACAGAAAGAGGCAGGAGGGTACAGAAAGAAGGAAGAAAAGTGCTGAAAGAAGAAACAGAGGTGCTGAAAGAGGCACAAACAGTATAGAAAGAAGCAAGAGAGGAGCAGAAAGAGGGAGGACAAGTATAGAAAGAGACAACAGGTATGTAGAAAGAAGCAAGAGAGGTGCAGAAAGAGGCAAAAGAAGCAACAGAGGTACAGAAAGAGGCAAGAGCGCACAGAAAGTGGCAAGAAAAGTACAGAAACAGGCAGCAAAGGTGCAGACACAGGGAACAGGGGTGCCGAAAGAAGCACAATGGGTACAGAAAGAGGAGTGCAGAAAGAAGCAAGAGGGGTGCAGAAAGAAGCACGTGAAGTACAGAATGAGGCAACAGAGGTGGGGAAAGAGGCAAGATAGGTGCAGAAGCAAGGAAGATAAGTGTAGAAAGAGGCAAGAGGACTGCAGAAATAGGCAAGAGGGATGCAAAAAAGGGAAGGAGGCTGCAGAACGAAGCTAGAGAGGTACAAAAAGAGGGAAGACTGGTGCAGAAAGAGGCAACAGGAATGCATTAGGAAGCAAGAGAGGTGCATAAAGAGGCAAAAGAAGTGCAGAAAGGAGCAACATAGGTGCAGATGGAGGTAAGAGAACTGCAGAAAGAGGCAAGACTGTTATAGAAACAGACAAAAGAGATGCAGAAAGAGGGGACAGGTGTACAGACAGAGGCAAGAGAGGTGCAGAAAATGGGAAGAGGGGTGCAGAAATTTGAAAGAGAGGTGCAGAATAAAGCAAAAGTAGTACAAAACAATCAACAGAAGTGCAGAAAGAGTCAAGAGGGGTACAGAAAGAGGCAAACAAAGTACGGAAAGAAGGAACTAAGGTACAGAAAGAGGCAAAGGTGGGCAGAAAAAGGGAAGAGAGGTATAGAAAGAGGCAAGAGGGGTACAGAAAGAAGCAACATGGGTACAGAAAGAAGCAAGAGAATTGCAGAAAGAAGCAACAGAGTTGCAGAACGAGGCAAGAGGGGTGCAGAAAGAGGCAACAGAAGTGCAGAAAGAAGCAACAGAGGTGCAGAAAGAAGGAATAGAGGTACAGAAAGAGGCAAAAGAAGTGCAGAAAGAGGGAAGAAGGGTGCAGAAACAGGCAAGAGGGATACAGAAAGAAGCAAGTAAGGTGCAGAAAGAGGCAACAGAGGTACAGAAAGAGGCAAGAGATGAGCAGAACGAGGAAAAAGAAGTATGTGCAGAAAAAGAAAGAAAGATGCAGAAAGAAGCAAAGGAAATGCAGAAAGAGGCAAGAGAGGAGCAGAAAGCAGCAAAAGTGATTTACACACCATTAGTACTAATTTAACACCCACATTTAGCAATAAGTAACAGGTGACTATTCAAGGTTTGCTTATGGCCTTCCACCACGCAGTAACACTTGTTGCTGCATTTTTGGTAATGTCTGAGCCGTTTGAGCTAGAAATAAGGTTTTTTTGTTAAAATCTGCAGATTATGCAGCAGATGATGGATTATGTGGCAAATGCGGAAAATGTATAATTATGCAACATTTGGTGAATCTAAACAGTCGCATAATTCCAGGGTTCCTGCTCATGCCTCTAACTAGGTCCAGAAGTGCTACTCAGTGGTTCCTTCTTTTTTTTGTCTAATTGAGTTTATAATTTCGTTTCTATGGAAACAAGGAAGACTAAACCTGAGGTTACCACTCCAAAACACAGACTATCATACCGCATAATGACTCTCCATAGCACATAATCCCACTCTACATAACTCCTGTACACTAAATACCATATACTTTCTATCCACATAATTTCACTGCATAACATACCACATAATTCAGCTACACACAACCTACATACACTCCACTCCAAGAAACATTAATAAAACACTTAAACATTTACAACGCTAATAGTTCCAACCTCTCGCAAATGCAAAACGTATTACATTGCAAATGCTTCTTTAACTGGTCCTTATGTTAGAAGAGTGGTGGAGAAAGGGGTCTGGGCCTCCAACCAGCGCTCAGGAATTCCGCTTGCCCCTGCACATTAATGAAACATTGCCCCTGCACATAAATGAAACACTGCCCCCAGGACCTGGCCCCGTGAGGGCTCAAAGAAATGAAGTGTGGGATCCCGAGCTTCGTTTAAAACAAAATGTTTCCGGCCTGATTCATGCACCCAGTGCAAATTCGGCAAACAATCTTTTTTTAAAATAATTTTTTGGCGCAGGCCTAGGGGGTCATCTGTTTCTACCCTGTCCCCTTTTCTTGTTTTTTATCATGTTTTTTACAGTTTTCTTGTGACTCATAAGATGGCTGCCAACACTTCCTGATTTGGAGTGTTGTCAGTCAATAAAAATGAAGCTCGTGCTTGGGAGGGTTCACGAACCTTCCTCGACCCTCAATATTTTTATTTTTTTAATTTCTCAGGAACTATTGAACGGATTTACACCATTTAAAAAAAAGTCAGTTTCTGAACCAAGAGTTGCTGTTTTGGCAAAATTGGTGTACTTTCGTTCAGCAGTTCAGGCTAAAGCCATGTCTAAACTTCCTATGGAAATTAACATTGGGAAAACGCGTTTGGGACCCCATTTTTTTCTCGGCAACCACGTGACAAAACAGCCCCGAAACTTTCAAGATAGGAGCTGACCTAAGTAAACCATTATGTAAACATTTTTTGCGAAGATTCATCAAACGGCGCCAAAGATATTGGCAAAATAAAAAATGTTTTTTGAATAGAAACAAGGTCCAAACTATACCTACCTACTGGCAGAAAGTTCAACAGAGATCGAATTGATTACGAAAACGGTCAAGTGCTGACTTTCGCAAAAAAGTATGATCATTTGAGAGCCGAAAACAAAGTAATGTCTAGTACTACGGTATGTCCTGCCATTGAATCCAATGAGCAGCCAACATACAGTGGAGCGGCGGGAAATGCAGAAACTGAGACAGTAGAACAAACAAGCAGTCCGGGCATGTTAAGCCCAAAAGACATAATTTTAAAGGAGTTTGCCATGGTAGCCCAAGGAAGACTGCAGGCCCAAGGGAAAGGCAACGCCAACGCTCAAAGAGGACGTGGTCGAGGAGGGAGAGGCGCCGCAAGAGCAAAATTCGGCGCAATGGACAAGAGCAACATTTCGAGCCCTGTGGGATCAAGAACGAGGGGCCAGCAGAAGGGAAAATGATGGAGACAATGACAGTGATCAACTTATCCGAGCGAGAGCTGAGTGGAGTTGAAAAAGAGGTACTGTCCTTGGGTCTTTCCTTCTGCCCCTCCTCCACATTTGATTACGCTAAAAGTAGAGTTGACTTGTTCCATTTTACTTGTAAATTAAGACTAAGAAAATGGTTTAGCACCAAAGTATCCTATGCAAAGGTAGGCTGTGAAAAAGAACCAAGTAACATTGCAGCAGATGATTTGGAGTTTCTCAAAATGATGTATGAACTGGGTGATAACAGAGACCCAGTTATCAACCCGATTTTAGAATTTATCTCTGATGACATTGACACTGAACAGAGCGTAAGAAGTGGTTTTAGACCAAAATCGGTGTTTCTTCCCCAGATAATCAATGACTCCATTGACGTATTCGAAAGAGGGGTCATCAGTGAATTTGAGAAAATATCCAAAAGTATGAACTGTGGTAGAAAGAATCTTACTAAAATACAATTTGATGCAATTGACCGGTTGAGTAAAGATACCAGCATTGTCATCAAGAAATCTGACAAAGGTGGGAATATAGTCATTATGCCACTACAAATGTACATTGATGAAGGTCTTGTTCAACTGAATGACAGGCTCAAGTATGAAAAAAGTAGTAGATTGGTGTATAAGACATGTTGTGAGAAATACCAGAACCAGTTGAATGATTGGCATGATAAAGGGTTGATCGCGAAAGAGGAATTGAAGTTTTTACAGTGCAAAAATCCTAAGTTACCAGCGCTGTACTTACTACCCAACGTGCACAAGTGTCTTTCCAAACCCCCGGGTAGACCCATCGTATCATCCAGGGGTAGTTGTTGGGAGAATACTTCACGATACATGGATTTCTTCCTTCAACCACTCGCACAAAATCTCCCATCGTACCTGAAAGATTCAGGTGATTTCCTTAGAAGAATTAATGACATTAAATGGGCACCAGGGTGGCAACTGGTGACTTTAGATGTAAACAGTCTTTACACCTGTATCCCTCATCATTTAGGGATACAAGCTTGTAGACACTTCTTGGGAGGGAGATCCATTTCATACTTGATGCACACTGAAATGATTTTGGACATGGCACTATCATGCCTTACCCAAAACTATTTCATCTTTAACGGAGAAATCTATCATCAACTCCTTGGGACCGCAATGGGATCCTGCTTTGCTCCCAGCTTTGCTCGACTTTATTTGGGCTGGTGGGAAGAACAGGTGGTACAACAATCCCATGACTTTCAAACTAAAGTCATAACCTGGCTTAGATACATTGACGATATCTTCGTCATTTGGAATGGCACTGAAGAAGAAGCTCTCAATTTTGTGGATGTACTCAACACTAATGAATTTAACCTCTCCTTCACGTGCCATTGCAATAGCCAGGAGATAGATTTTCTTGACCTTAAAATTAAGGTGATTGACAATGCACTCACTACTGTTTTGTTCAGAAAGGAGACTGCAGGGAACAGTCTCCTGCATGCCCGAAGCTGTCACCCCAAAAGCCTGGTCAACTCAATACCGCTTGGTGAATTTCTTAGGGCTAAAAGAAATTGCTCTAATGAAGATGACTTCACCAAGGAAGTTAAGACCATGACAGACAGATTCAGGGTTAGGGGTTACAGCGAGAAATGCATAAGGTCAGCCAGTGCTAAAGTTATGACAACAGAGAGAAAAATAACTCTGCAAGAAAAGAAAGTGACGAATGACAAGGTCACCAATACCACCAGATTCATTACTGACTACCATGGTCAGGCCAGAGAGGTGAGAAAAGCCTTCGACAAATATTGGAATGTCCTTAAATTGGACAAAGACCTTGCCGCAGGCATTAGTTCCCACCCACAGATCACTTTTAGGAGAGCCAAATCTCTCAAAGACATGGTCTGTACCAGCACTATTCCTGGGAAAACCACACGGAATCCTGTTAAAGGATTTTTTGTCTGTGGAAAATGCAAGGCCTGCAGACACAGTTCTAGCACGAAATCTATTAAACTTTCTAGAACATTGGAGGCTTTTAAGATCATGTCACACACCTCTTGCCACACTGACTATGCTGTCTATGCCCTCACATGCCCATGTAAACTTAATTACATCGGCAGCACGAAACTTCAAGCCAAAGATAGGGTATTACAGCACATGAGGGCAATCGCGAATAAAGACAAGAGTTACCCCATTGCCAGACATTTTGAGGAACACCACAAGAGTAATGCTAGTCTGTTGTCTTTTTGTGTCTTGGGGTTAGTCCCTCAGAGAGAAAGGGGAGGTGATAGACTCCAAGAATTACGCAGACTCGAATCAAGACTAATTATTAAATACCACACAATGCAGCCAGGCGGACACAACTTGGATGAAGAGTTAGAAGTGCACCTGGGTTAAGCTGCTATATTGGTGTCTGTAACATGGTATCTCATTAGGTCCATCAAGCTCTTCCGATTTTATAGTATGTGAGATGTTTTGTCGTTTGTGTATTTGACTGATATACACCTGTTTGGATTTTACCATTTGGATCACACCATTTTGTTTTATTTTTACAAGATCTCTGAGAGGATGCATAAGAGAATTCACTGCACCAGCATCTTATTTTGCGACACGTATGGCAGTTTAGCACGTATGAATTGGGATATTGGTGATGCATCACCCCGTTGCGACGATTATGCCTGAGCAAGTATGCTTCTGGATTACGCCCACTGGGGCTGAACTCTGAATATTGATATATTTTGCCCACTGGGGCGTGCTTTGTTTTGATTTTAAAAATCCACACTGGTAGATACGGGTTTAGTCCAGTATGTGGGACTGTATCATATGGATTTCATTTTTTCTCACTATTGTCTGGCATCAGCACGGGAAAATATAGCCCACTGGGGCACAATGTGTATCAAGCATTTTAAGGCACACCACCTGTTTGGTTCTAGGCCAAATGGCTTCCTAGCTGGTCTATTTCCTTTAAATGTTTGGATGTATTGTTTGACATTTAGAGTAATATTGTGCAATGTTTAATACTGCTTTTCAATCGTGTCTACATTTATTGATTTGACATTTATTTTGTAAATCTCAAATGTGCAAGGTAGCTCATTCTATGCATACCTGGGAGTCTGTCTATCATGTTTACACACATGTGACCATATTTAAAGCACCAGCACACTGACACTCACGCTTGTGACCAAGAGAAAGTTTTTTCTCGAAACGCGTCGAGTGGAGCTGAAATAAAAGCTCGTAATTCTGCACGAAGTTGGCCTGGACATTCCATTTATTTATCTCTACTTGGATTCAAGTTTGTAAAGACTTTGGGATTCGCTATCCCGTCTGGGCCCTCCGTAGCAAGCGGCAGGGGTTCAGAGCGACAAAGAGTTTTGGATATATATATATATATATATATATATATAGTATTCCCAAAGACGTCTCTCGCACTCCCAGCAGGGAAATGCTTCAGAGGAAGGGATACGGACACCAATTTGCATGGTTTGGCCGGTCTTGATTTATAAAAGCCTCGTCAGACGCGTTTTGATAACAAAGTATCCTTGATCACTATATCTATATATAATAGTTAGGGGCTGATTACAGATGACAGATGGACTTATTCGTATTTGGGACCACCCGCCGACAAGGTGGCAGTCCCACAGTACAAATTACGATGTGACCACAACTGAGGCGGTCGCATTGCCCATGTTTTGCATTGTGGCAGGTGCTGCTGGTGGCAGCACCCGCCACAATGCAAAAAAGGGACAATTTATATATCCCTGCACCATGCAGTGCCTGCCATATGGTGCAGGGATATGTAGGGTGTCCTCCACGGTCTGTGTCTGGGGACCAGGTGGTAAGGGCAGCCCGCAATGGCCCCCCAAGTCCCTTTCTGCCTGCCTGTTCATGGCAGGTGAGCCATGATGAACAGGCAGGCAGAAAGGGACATTGTAATCCCCACGATGGTGGGTGGCACCGCCACCATTGTAGGGACTACAAGCTCCTCTGCCACAACTGCGGGCTCAAGGAGCCCATCGGATGGGTGGAGGTTGGTCTTTACGATCACCACACATCCGTCCGCCATTATAATATTGTGGGTGGTAAGGTTGGTTACGATGGTGGGGAGACTGCACTGACAGCCTGTCAGTGGCGGTCTCCCCGCCATCGTAATCGGGCCCCTCTTTTCCATAGGAAATGTGTTTTATCATTTGCCATTAATTTTGGCATCATGACGAATCCTTGTGAACTTTTAAAAACTAGTATGATTCTCATATTGTATTGAAGGATTTGTGGGGATCCGTCAACTGGAGGTCAAGA
Organism: Lissotriton vulgaris; assembly: GCF_964263255.1. Taxonomy (NCBI): domain Eukaryota; kingdom Metazoa; phylum Chordata; class Amphibia; order Caudata; family Salamandridae; genus Lissotriton; species Lissotriton vulgaris. Next base: position 1,024,372,917 of record NC_141696.1, on the reverse strand, counting down.
AAAAGGCGGGTCTCAAAAGATATTTTTCCCATGTTAATTCCCATAGAGATTTTAGACATGGCTACAGCGTGAACTGCTGAACGAAATTACACTAAATTTGGCAGAATGGTAGCTGTTGTTCCAGAAGATGAAATTTTTGTAAATTGGCATACATCTGTTCAGTAGTTTCTGAGATATTACAGAACAAGCTAGTTGTATATATAGGGGTGTGGATCCTCTGAGGATCCAACAGTCATTTTGCTGAAATCTGATTGGCTGCCACCACTTCAAACCAGGAAGTGTTGGAAGACATCTTGGGACTCTGCTTGAGCCAATTCTCACAAAAAACATAAAAAATTAGAAGGGTGCAGGGTAGGAATGTCATGACCCCCTAGTGCTCTTGGGGGTCCCAGAGAGACCCATCCGGACAAACAAAGTTTTTCAACAAAATCAATTTCAGTGGGAGCTGTGCTGGAGCTCCAGCTCCAGCCAAAAAATAATAAAGAAGAAGCACAGACTCCTGTGTGGCTTGGTGGGAGCTTTAACAGCAAATTTAACAGCAACTGTCAAGCCACAGCAAATACTCTGCTCCCAGAGCTGTAAACATGCTCTTGCTTGGTGGAAGCAGAGCATTTGTCTGTTTCTCTGCCCACTGTCAAGCAAGCAGGGAAACAGTCACATTGCTTCAGACACAGGAGCTGCATGTTTAGCAGCTCCCTGTGTCTGAAAGCAATGCCGGCTCATGCAGGAAGCAGGAAGCCAGCAGGAACCCTGGGGGCTGTCAGGCATGCCCTGCATCCCAATACAGACTGAGAGTTCTGGGGGAACCAAGGAAACCATGGCCACCCACACAGCCACTCACACACCAGCAAATCCACTAACTCACACAATCATAAAACCACACAGATACTCACTCACACACCAATACAAGCACTGACAAAACCACTCACACACCTACAAACCTAGCCAGAAATGCACTCACTCACCCATACAGTCACTCATGCATGCACTCACACAACCAGACAGCCACTCACACACCCCATAAAACACTGATACAGACAGTCACACACCCACTCAGATTACACGTTAAAGATAGCATACCTCATTAGTAGTACTACTAGTATACTAGTCTAACTTTTGTAGTTGGTTAGTATATATGTTTAGCACCCATAAACTCTTAAAAACACTTACACTCACTTGATGATGTCATCAGTGATGTTATCACTGATATTATTTAAGGTGTCACCAGTGATGTCATCAGTGATGTCACTGACCATGTCATGAGTGATTTAATATGTGAGGTCCTAAGCAGTGCATTGCGGGGACCCAATTATAGTTACCTCAAATAACCATAACTGCTGAATTTCATTGGCTTTTTATGAGTGAAATCTGAGCCTAACTATAACATCCCTGTAACCTTTGGTTTTTTTCAGTGAATGTACACATGTATATATAACTAGGTCCTAACTTTAATCACCTACTGGTGGTTTCCAGCATGTAGTTATAGTTAGGACCAAAGTTTTCATAGCAAAAGCATTTTTTGTTTTGCCAATACCGCTTGACAAATCTTCACAACATTTTCCCAAAACTTCCCCTTTACGGTTTAGCTACTGTTTTGAAAGTTTCAGGGTGATCCATCAAGCAGGGACAAGACAATAGGGGGACCCAAAATGCATATTCCCAATGTTATGTCAATGGGGATTTTAAATGTTTTGAACACAACTAGAGCCCAAACCCGCTGAACAGAAATACACCAAATTTGGCAGAAAGCTAGATGTTGGTCCAAAAAGCTAGCTTTTTGTGATTTGATGTAAATCCGTTCAGTAGTTTCAGAGATATTTAAGTTTAAAAAAAATAGATATTTTGGAGGCCAACAACCTACTGACACCCTACTGAATTTTGATTGGCTGCCAACACTTCAACTAGGAAGTGTTGGCCGCCATCCTGGGACTCGGTTGAACCCATTCCCACAAAAAATTAAAAAAATAAAATAAATGGGGGCAGGGTAGAAACACGCTGACCCCCTAGGCCTTTTGAGGGGGTCCCACTGGGATCTTCCAAGGCAAAAAAAAGCATTTAAAAAAAGTTTTAACAGGATCTGTAGATCCGACCAAAAATACATTTTAAAAAACAAAGCCTGGGCTCCCACGTTTCATTTATTATCGACCCCGGGAGGGACAGGCCCTGGGGGCTTTGTTATAATAGGCAATGGGGCATAAGGATAAACCCTCATGTGGCTTAATATGCCCTGGGGACCACCACCTCCCCAGGGTTTCTTGAAGTATTATTGTGGGGAAGGCCCATATGGCCTCTCCTGTTGTCCTGGTGATAACCACCTCCCCAGGGCTCATTTAAATTTAAATCTGGGGGGGGGGACCCTCCGATTCTCACAACGCTAGGGACCTCCATCTCCCCTAGGCTTTATTCTAAACATGATTCAGGGGCCGCATGGACCCTTGCAGCCCCGGGGGCTGCCACCTCCCTATGGCTTTAATTTAAATAAATGCAGAGGGGCCCTGTAGCTTCTGGGACTGTCATCTACCTGGGAAATAAGTTTACATTGAATGCTGGGGGCATGTACCGCTCTGCAGCCCGGGGACCACAACCTTCCCAGGGCAAATTAGAAGATAGGAGGGGGACATGCGGCTCCCCTCCTGGAGCCCTAGGTGACCACCATCCCCCAGGGCCAGCTCCTGCAGTGTCTCAGGATGCCCACCCGGGGAAATTGCTGTTTGCTCTGGCTTGGTGGGAGCACCGCTTCAACCAAGCCATACCAAATGCTGCTCCGCTTCTAGTAAGTGTGAGCAGACAATGCTGTTGATTACTAGAAGAGGACCTGAATTGCCTTTGGACAGAGGGGGCTGCATGTTAGCAGCTCCCTCTGTCCAAAAGCAATGCCAACTCCTGCAGGATGCAGGAAGCCAGCAAGGACCGCTGAGGCCTTCAGGCTCCCTCCACAGTCCCCAACCTTTAAAACGTGGGTGCCCTGGGTGGGACCAGGGCTTCGACACTACAGGCGGGGCCCCAGAGTATGAGGTATCCGGTGCCAAAACAGGCCTGGAAGGGTGGTCGCACGGCCCCCTCCCTTTTAAAACCAATTTAGTACATAAAAAAGGGGCATGCCCCGGGGTTTGGGATCCCCAGTGTTGAAAATGGGCAGGGAGGAGGGCCACTCAGCCCCCTTCCTTTAAATAAAAGAAAAAGAAAAGTCAAGGCCTTGGAGTTATCGGATCCAAAATCGGTCCAGGAGGGGGCCGCACAGCCCTCCTTCCCATTAAAAAAGGCCTGCCCCAGGGGATGGGGTGTGGCCCAGGGCAGGGGGGGGTCACACAGCCCCCTCCCTTAAAAAAGTTTTTAGAAAAAAAACTCTGCAAGTCACCAGAGGTGATGCCTCTTCCCCACAACTCTGCAAAAGTGCCTTCTGGTACACTGCAGATTGGGGACAAAGACCTTTTGGATCCAGAGGGTCCTTGGGGTGACCTGCCTGTGGCAGTTGAGGCAAGTCATGGCGGGGTCCTGCTTGTCGTGGTCCATAATGAGCCATGAAGGGAAAGTATAAAACTCTCTCAACCCCACACTAGGCATAGGGCACCAAGCAGTTTCGGTTACTTACTGTTGCTTCCGGTCGAATTGGCGGCGTCCCATCTCTCGTGTTTTCTCAGCATCCTCGGCCTCCCGTCTCCTGGAAATTGGATTTTACTGCACAGCGCTGCGGCATCTCTTCCTCAAGTTTTGCCCCAGCTTGCCCATTCTCTGCTTTTTCGTGATTGCGAGGTGTCCTGCTGAGTCCCTTTTCCCTGCACCGTCTTCTCCGTGGTGGTGAGACATCCTGCTGTGCTTCTTCTTCCAGCAGCATCCTTGAAATTCACTCTTCGCCTGGAGAAACTGGATTCCGAGGGGGCGCAGCTGTTCTTGGGACCTAACAAGTCAGGTAAAAGACAAAAAAGAAAGGAAGAACCAGTGCGGTAAGTTAATTATGAACATTACTCTTGGCTGTGATATATGGCCATAGTGGGTAATAATTATCTCTGTGAGCTCCTCTGTCTTTGGGGATCTGCCTTTTATGTTGTTGTTTTAGTTTCTGCAAGAAGGGAAAGTATTTATGTTAATTACCCTGAAGGAAGGACACACATGGTCAACCTAATGTGCAGTTAGTAGCTTGATTTCTTTTATGAATGGACATTTCTAGAATAGGTGAGTGATTTGTGATCTTACTTTTCTTTAACTGCTAACAGGGTTGTTTTTTGAGGGCATTTTATTTATTGATATCTTTTATTTATGCAGATAAGCAGTATCATAGCGTATTGCAGATAAACTCCACCACAAAGTCATTGAGCTAGTGTTTAAGCAACAGAAGAGGAGAAAGTTCAGGTACTAAAACTACAATCATATGTCCACTGTATAATTCCTCATGCAATCCAGAGTCACTTTCTTTTTTGTTTACCTCATGTAGGTACTCTCCTGATTACCTGAACGGACATCCAACCCGGAATCATTGAGAGCCAGTGCTTTTCTTTACCCTTCCCCTATTCCCCTGACCTACCATTGGGCTTTGAGGTAGTTGGGTACTACTTATGGTTAGGGGACGTTGGGATCTTCTCCGTCTTGCATATTGTCCCACTCAAATCCTGGTAAGAGTTTGTCATGGGGGCCCACAAGCCCTCCTGTTACCTCCAGTAAGTCCCAAGGAACCTCTGGAGTAATGCACTGCGTATGACCTCACATATTAAAACACTCATGACATGGTCAGTGACATCACTGATGACATCTCAAATGACATCACTGATTACATTACTGATGACTTCATCCACTATATCACTAACGTACCCACTCATACCCCATAGAACTTTTCATACAACAACTCTGACACAGCCATTCACAAACCCATTCACAGACCCATACCAGTACTTATACACCCACTCACGAATTTATATATCACACACATCTGCTCACTTACCCATACAACCAGTCATATTCCCATTCATTCATTAATACAGCCACTAACATATCCACTCATATAATCATACAGCTACTCACACACTGAGTCAGTCACCCATAGAGCTACTCACACAACCAATCATTCAACCATACAGTCAATCACAGACCTACATACTAACCAATACATTTACACAAACGCCCACTTACTTACTCATACATATACTAACACATACTCATTCACCTATACAGTCACTGACACAAGCACACACTCACCCATACAGCCACTCTCACATTCAATCACTTATCCACACTGTCTCTCATATACCCATCACCCACTTATAATGCCTTTCAAATACCTAGTGACTCATCCATATACCTCTGACACATCCACTCACTCACCTGCACAGCCCTACACACACTCACTCACCCATACAGACCCTCACACACATTATACTGCAAGTGGAATGATTGTCAATGGGCAGTTGGTGTCTGCAGAGATATATGTAAAAAGGAACACACCATATTGTTCAAGAACTTTACAGCAAATTGGAGGAAGCTGACCTTCCTGTTGTGCCACATGTTAAGTGGGTCTGTTTGAAATGGTACTAATTGAATCATAGTACTGTAAAATGACACAGGTGTTATTATAGTACCAATTAGATTTGTTGCAATGGTTATAGGCCAAGGATTTTCAAAGTTATGGATACTTTATGGAACAGGTGAGAAAAGACACAACATCCTGCTTCATATTATGTACAAGACTTTTGACATAGAGATGCCCAGTGTTCTTATCAAGGGACATATTCTTATTTCTTAATGGGATGCTGCCACTATGAGCAAAACTGCTGAACCTGTGAAGTTTCTAAAAGGATTTGCTAAGTCAAAAGAAGAATGTGACTTTAAAGATGTATGGTAGAAATTGAGGTCTCTAGTTGACAGAGGTATGTACCTTTTCCAAGTAGGGAACCTTCCTTCTAGTCAGGGTAAGGGGAATACACTTCAAAAATTACCCCTGCGTACCTCCTTAGTAGCTTGGCATTAGCAGTAAGGCTTATCTCAGAGACAATGTGTGAAGCATTTTCACATATCACATAGTAATACAGTGAAAACTCTACATAAGGACCCTACACCAGTTTTAGTAAAATAGTCAATATTTATCTGTGTAAAATAAGGCCAAAATGATAAAAATCTAACATGCGGTAATCAAAATACGAATATTGCAAAAATAGACTTGAAGTACAGTTCCTTGAAGTTGATAGCTCTAGCCGAGGCTATCATGGCGTTGTGAACAAATAAATCCAAGATTTCAGGCTGATGGCATTGTTGCAGGCCAGCTATGGTTACGGGAAGACCCGCAAACAGTCCCTTTGAAATGCAGGGCATCGTGGACCTTGTGATGAGCTCCAAAGTGGTGGCGTCAGCAGGTGTCAGTTCTGGAAATCGGGGCCGGAGTCGTTGGGCCCTTGAAGTCACACCTGTTGCATGTCGAACTCCGTGAGGTTGAAGTAAGGAGCAGAGGCATCAGCAGGCTTCTAGGCTGCAGTGCAAAGTGCAGCGGTGTGACGTGCAGTGTCCTTAGGTTGTTATGTTATGTTATGTTATAATACACTTGTAACATGCACAGATACACAAGAGTGTCCCGGTGTGGGAAGTAACCGTAGCAGTGTGAAACTGAAATTTAAATGGGCAGATTACAAAGAAAGGTTTTTAATTCTTTTTTAAAGAGCCTGGGGGCCTGAGTGTTCCGCAGTTCCATGGGAAGGGAGTTCCATGCTACCACTGCCTTAACTGAGAGGGAGTGACCCCCAAGTCGCAACCCGTGAAAACGAGGGACCACTGCCTGTCGTTGTGTGGCTGAGAGCAGAGATCTTCTGGGGCCATACAAGGCAAAACGCTTCCTGAGATATGTCGTCTCTAGTCCATGAGGGCTCTGTGAGCCAGAGTGAGAGCTTTGAATTGCACTCTATGGACCACAGGGAGCCAGTGCAGATCCCACTGATGCTGTCTAACGCTTGACCTTCCAGAGATGTTCAGCAGAAGTCTGGCAGCTGTATTCTGTATTGTTTATAGTTTTTTTAGCAGGTAGCCTGGAATGCCAATGTACAGGGCGTTGGCATAGTCAATGCGAGACAAAATAAGGGCACGGGCAACCATTTCTTTGGCTGACCTAGGTAACAAGGGAAATAACTTTCTTAGTGATTTGAGAGTACCAAAGCATACCTCTGCAAGTTTCTTAATCTGCGCGGTGAACCTAAGGTCCTCACCAAACCAAACCCCCAAGTTCTTCGCTGGATTGCCAACTGAGTTGGGCCAAGGGTAGTCTGAAGGCCACAGGGTTTCCCTAAAAGAGGGAGAGAAAGATCCATACAGGGGGACCTCCGACTTGTCCTCGTGGCACTTCAGTTGAGCACGTGTAAGACATTTGAAGATAGTCGAGAGACATTTCTGGGCAGTTTCCGAAGACATGTCATTGTCCTTCCAGGTAAAGAGGAGCTGAGTATCATCAGCATACGCTATGATCTTGGCTCCCAGCTCCTCCACAAGATAAATCAGAGGTGTTTTATAGATATTGAAAAGCAAAGGGCTCAAAGTGGGGCCCTGTGATACTCCTGTGGACATGTGCCTGGGCACGAAAAAAAGGGTGGCATCCAGACCTGCTGAATACGATCCTCTAAAAAAGATTAAAGCCAGTCCCTGGCAAAACCTGTAACGCAAATGTTTGAAAGTCGGGCAAGGAATTGTTGATAGAGCACCGTATCGAAGGTGGCAGAGAGGTCTAACAAAATCAGTGCCGCTCTGCCACCTGCATCTAGGCACTCCCTTATTGCCTCTGCAATTTCGAAAAGCACAATCTCTGTGCTATATGTCGCCCTGAATCCGGATTGGGCAGGGTGAAGATAGCCAGATGACTCAACATAGGCGTCTAGCTGTCTGAAGACAGCTTTTTCACACACCTTTGCCAACGCAGGTAGAAGAGAGATAGGGCAGTAGCTCGCAAGTTTGGTGGGATCTAGAGTTGGCTTTTTCAGAAGTGGCAACAATTTGGCATGTTTCCAATTCAATGGGACAATGGCAGTCTGTAAAGATAGATTAATAATAATTTTACCTCTGGATTACCCAGCTCCACGGCCCCTTGCTAGTACCCTAGCTGGATACGGATCTGTGGGAGAGCCCGACTTAAGTGATTTAAAGATAGCCAATGAATCTGACATAGCAATGGGGGAAAAATTCGGCAATAGGGGAGCTGACGGGGTGGGGACTGAAATGGACGGAGATGGGAATATACCTGCACAGGGAAACTCATTCCTGGGCTATCCTTATGTATTTTCTCAATAAAGAAACATGACAGCTCCTCACACTATTGTGACGAAGCCGGCAGAGCAGTATGTTCGGTGCATGGTGATAGAAAGCTGTGCACATTTGAGAAAATGTCCTTGCTATTGTTGTTAGATTTAGCAATGCGCTCTACATAAGCTACTTTTTGCCTCCGCAATGGCTGCATAGTAGTCTCTCTGAGCCTTTTGAAGGGCGATTTTAGCCATACTCAAGTCTCCAGTGACGTTCAAGTTTTTTACATCCCTGCTTAAGATCTCTAAGTTTACCAGAGTACCAGGGTTTTGAGACAGCATTTCTCTCTCGCCTATGGAGAGGGGTATAGATACAGAATTAATCCCTTGGGAGATCCAATTGACTAGACTATCTAATGCTCCTTCCAGATTAGGGGCGGTAGTCGGCCATGAGGCTGGTAGAGCCCTAGAGAAAGCAAGGATAACTATCTTCTGTGACGGTCTACCTTGGGCCGTGACTGTAGGGTGAAGGGCTTCGCAATGGACCAAGAAAATGGAATCAGATATTGATCTGACCAAGAGACCTGGAGAGGGTTCCTAATTGACATAGGGAAGTTGTAGTGAATTGGTTGTGGTGCAGGCAGTGGCTCAGCAACGGCATGCAGTGACATTGGTGAGATCAGGGCTGCTGTGTGAAGGGGTGCAGTGGTCAGCACAGTGCTGGCAGGTCACATTTCAAGCAGATGCAGTGATGATATATGCAAATGCTGCCAAAGGAAGAGCCTGAACCCAATTACCAGTAGTAGTATTCAACAAATAATGCAAGTAATGTTCCAGTGTTTGATTAGTCCTCTCAGTTTGGCCATCTGTCTAGGGATGAAACGATGTGGACAATTAATGGTCACTGTGTAAAGCAGTACACATACAACACCAAAACCTGTACACAAATTGTGGGCACGATCAGACACAACAATAGAGGGTATCCCATGAAGTCTTACTACTTGTCGGATAAACACCTCCTCCAGTTCTTTTGCTGTGGGAAGCTTCTTCAGTGGCAAAAAATGAGCCATCATATTAAGCATGTCAGCCACTACAAGGATAATAGTACACCCCTGCATTGCAGGTAGATATGTTATAAAATCTAGGCTAATGGAGTGCCATGGTATCTGGGGAATGGGTAATGGTTGTAATAATCCGGCAGGTGCGCAATGAGAAGCCTTTTGTCGAGCAAAAGTAGGAAAAGTTCTGACAAAATCATGTACCTCTTTCGTCATTTTTTCCCACCAAAACCACAGCTGACATATCTGCAGGGTTTTTTCTTCACCAGGGTGCCCCCACCAAGGGGAGTTTGTGACATAAGTGTATCACCTGGTGTCGAAGTTCTGGTGTAGGTACAAAAAGTTGATCTGCATGATAGAACAGACCCTCCTCTAGTCGATTAACGGGGTCTGTTAACCAATCCAGACCAGCAAGTGATAAACAAGCTGAAGTCAATCCTTCAAGAAAATAAGTGCTGTCATCAATTATTTTGTCTCCTAGTCCTATTATCCTTTGTGTGGGTATTGTGGGAACAATATGTTCTGAGACTGCCTTTTGTTCTTTACCCAACCTGGATAGTCCATCTGCTTTGCTGTACCTCTCACCTGGCTGGTATGTAATGACAAAATCCTACTCGCTAAAAAGCTAAACCCATCTCATCTGTCTAGGTGTGGCTGGCTGATTTATTAAATTGTAGGTTTCTGTGATTAGAATAGATTGTGATGATATGTGGTGACCCAAGTAAATAATGTCTCCACTCTTGGGATGCAAGCCTAATTGCCAACAGTTTTCTTTCTCCTATGGTATAATTTTGTTCAGTGGGTAGGAGGGTTTTTGAAAAATAAGCTATGGGATGCAAACAACCAGTTTTCTTGTCTCTTTGAGACAACACTCACCCACTGCATATTTTGAGGCATCTGCCTCCAGAAAATAAGGCTGTGTGTTGTCAGCATGTCTTATAACAGGAGCTGATGTAGATCTCTATTTTAGGCCTGTAAAGGCTTGTTCAGCCACAGTGGACCACAAGAAAGCATTACCTTTACGCAACAACTTAGTAATAGGAGTAATGGTGTCTGAAAAATGGTCAATGAATCTCCTATAGATGTTTGCGAATCCAATGAAAGATTGTACCTCAGGAACAGTACTAGGACCGGACCAATTCACTAAGGCCTCAATCTTCTTAGGGTCCATGCGAATTCCATCAGGAGATATAACAAAGACTAGGAAATCCACCTGCATGGATTGATACGTACATTTTTCCAGTTTTGTAACACGCTGATTCTCTTTGAGGCATTGTAAGATCCTTTTAACAGGAATTTCATGTTGTTCATCAGACCGTCAGTAAATCAATATGTCTTTGATATAAGCAATAACAAATATATCTAGATACTCCCACAATATTTCATTGACAAAAAACTAAAATGCTGCTTGGGCATTACATAGCCCAAAGAGCATCACACAATACTCATAAAGTCAATTTGTTTTACAAAATGCTATCATCCACTCGTTTCCCACTCTTATTTGTATCAAATAATAGGCTACTCGAAGATCTAGTTTGGTAAATACCTTGGCCCCCTTTACCTGGTCCAAAAACACTTACTTGCTCTTAATCTTTATCTTGTTGAGAGGCATGATAGTCCAGACAAGCTCACAAACCACCTTCTCATTTAGGTATAAAGAACAGAGGAGATGACACAGGAGAAGTGGAATGCCTATTAAACATAGTTCTAACATATCTTGTATATTAGTTTGAAGATACTCTGTCTCAGGGTTTGTTAAGGCATATATATGGCTCATCTGTAACTCTGCCATGGGCATCAGATCTATTCTGCACTCAAACGTCCTATGTAGAGGCAATGCTGTAGCTTTTTTCTCATCAAACTCCTCCTTATGTTCCATATGCATAGAATGTATTGCAGTGGACCTCACAATACTAGAAATGGCAAAAAAACAAGGAAGTTTTCCACTCCACTGCTTCCTGATAGCATTGTAACATACAGAAGTGTGACTTCGAGGTTACCTTACGTGATGCCCAGTCACTGTGAGGATTGTGCAATTGCAACCAGACCCCAAGTATGTCCCCAAAATTATGTGTGTCAATTAAATCAAATCTAATCACTTCAGAATGTCCGTTTTGGCATAACATTACGATATCAGAAGTCTGATATGTAATCAACCTGGAGGACAATTCAGACCCATCTGCTGCCTTTACTGATTCTGGTAGAAGTTAATGTAGGAATTCTAACCCTAAAGACTTTTCAAGTGTGAGATCTAAAAAATTCTCTGTCGCTACAGAATGCAACAGAATCGAGAAGGTTTTTCTTAGCTTCGAAGGCATGATCAACGTAACAGATATGGTAAAGTGTTCAGGCAACCGAGTCACTGTATTGGCTAAGTATTCAGAGATCTTGCAGATATCTTGACTTGGAGGACTGATCTCTAAGGCCTCTATTAAACAGAGAGGTTCTTTTATCTTCTGGTCACTGAGTTTCTGCCACCAACCATTTAAAGTTAGTGATGTATGTAAGGAAATCTTGTGACCCTTGTTTTAGACCCATTAGCTCATTATCACTAGCCTGCATGAATGTGTGTCTCTCAAACAGGCTACGCATATTAACCTTGAATCGTTCAAAATCATTCAATATGGGATTGATTTTTTCTATAATGGAACAGCCCATGTAGCTGCATTATCCACTAGATATGATGTCCAAATGCCACCTTAGCTGCGTCATCCATAAAAGAGGCAGATCTACATAAAGACTGGAGATGGTACTGATTCATAAAAATGCTATACTTCGTACTATCTCCAGTGAATCTTTCTGGCATGGCTAAGTGTACTGGACTACGGATAACAACAGTCAGATTTACGGATTGTGTACCACTCCCTTCTGGCACGGATGCAAAGGTATCTACTAAAGGTACCATAAAATGCGCAGGTTGTATATAACTTTTCTTACTCTTGTGTGGTGTACCTGAGGCTCTCGAGTCTGGAAACTGATGCATCTTGATTTGCTCTATTTCCCAGTGTAAGAGCTGATATTATACTCTAAGAGATCTTAGTTCTGTTTTTAATTCTGATACTTCTGACGCTAACTTGTTTACTGTAGTATTTTGCACATCTGGAGAGACACTATCCATCAGGGAACATAAGCACCTCTCTTGTCTATTTTCACTCAGGTGGAAATAATATCGTGGGCTTGGCTTTCTGTCAGACCAAGAAACACCACTAACCGGAAAAGCCATAATCCACCGGAACAAAGATGGACCCCCAATTCCCAAAAGGCAGTGCCCCTATGAAGCTAAATGATAATTCAATTGCAGGCCACTCGCTTCTGGGAGAGAGGAGAAATATTTATGTGAAGGACCACCCGAAAGGAAAATGAGACTGAATAAGCCAACTCAAAAGCGAGCGCCCTTCACTCTCCACATGTAAGGACAAAACTCTGCATAAAGCAAAAACAATAAAAAATAGAGAAAAAAGAAAACAACTTTTTTTCTTCTACTGACTCCATGTGTGTTTTAATATTGTCCTTCCTTTCTTGTGCAAACTCGGTATATGACCAACTACTCACTTACCATAAATCTCCCAATCGACAGGTGAGTACGTTTAAGGAATTAATCTCTCTCCAAAGAGGATTCTTGTAGCACTCTTATTTTCCAGAAATGCCAATAGGATATATTCTCTAAGCAATTAAATCCAATGCAAGTATCTAAATAGAAAATCCAAGGTTTTCTTTGTCAGTGCACTGACTTTGTAGGATTTACAGCATCACAGGTATCTTCTAGTTCCAAGAGACGTATCAATAAATACAATCTCAGCCGCGCCTCAGCTCGTCTCCAAACTGCTGACAAACAGCAAGACGAGGAACTGACAAATGAGGCGTGGGCAGAATGTTCCGCCCTGGGCATCTTAAAGGGACAGAGAAGCGTAATCAGCCGACTCATCTGCGTAGACTAGAGACGGTACACTGAAGTAGAAAATGTCCCGCCACAGGAGTTATGCAGGGAAGGGAATGTGGAGACAGCCGACTTGACTGCGTAGCCTGAGGAAAAGCATGAAAATAGGCACCTAGGAAAATGGCAAACAGACTACATAGGGGATTTCCAGATACAGGAGATACAGCATAACATCTTCATAAGAAGTGGCGTAGTCCCAATCCAATGCATGAAATGTAAGCTAAGCCACGTTGCTTGGCTAAGACGACCTTTATATATGATGTGACAATACATACCACTGGAGGCATAACACCTGGATGGTGTGCCCATCGATTTAATAAAGTGTAACATCACAGTTTGGGCTCCGTTGTTGACTAATGTTAACAATAACTTAAAATATGCATCATCACCTGATTCTTGGGCTTCATCTATCATTGTGCCGACCTTTAGGAAGGGAGATCGATCCTCACACAGATGTTATCGCCCCGTTTCCCGATAGACATACCAGCTAAAATCTTTGGAAGGAGGACAACAAGATTTTAGATCCATTCCAATATGGTGTTTGCAGACAAAAAGGGACATTGGAGTAGGGCCTGAACCACAACTTGATACTTGGTAAATACATTGTGGCTAAGCACACCCCATTATACCTATTTTTCATGTATCTTTCCATGGCCTTTGACCAGGAACATCGTTCAAAGCTATGAAAACTTTTGCTGGATATGAGGATTGAGGTGCCACTTGTCCACCTCCTGTCATGGGTGCACATGAGCACAAAGGCTAGAGTTAGATTTGGCCAAAAGGGTGAATTATCCAAGGAATATATACTGTTACTACGCATGTGAATATAGCGCATGTCATTACAATGCAGCCGTTACAACGACCGCGTTGTTACCATGCATACAATTATATCGCAAATCATTAATACGACTTGCTGTAGGGGGCGCGCTGGACTTAGGAATAGTACTATTTACTATTCCTACTCCAGTTTGTGCAACAACAGGGACGGTGTTGGATTCTAAATCCAACACCAGTGTGCCCACTACAGCAAGTACTAGGAATGACTTGCGATGTTATTGAATGCGGGGTAACAATGCGGTCATTGTAACGACCGCCCTGTAATGGTACCGCGTTGTGGAGACAGAGTTGTAAACGCTGTTTTCCTATCCAAGGAGATACAAATCAAGTGTGAGGGGCAGCAGGGTGCCCGCCCCCTGATGTTCATTCTGTATATTAATAAACTTGGCTTACATCTAACATTCTGCACTTCTGATGTTCCCATGGTTCATGGTGCCCCACTCCAGGTATCTTTATATCCGGATGATGCAGTTTTAATAGCTTGTTAACCCAGAGCGTTGCATTCCTTGGACCATTCATTTGTGGAATTTATGTCCACTCTTGATTTGTTAACCAATTTCTCAAAATCTAATGTCATGGTGTGTGGCCCCAAGAGCATTCCACTTTCAGGCATTGCAGCTCTGACAGACTGACATCTGAGCACAAGCGCTTTTTCTTACGTGGGTTTGACTTTCAGTGCAGTTGGCTCATGGACACCAAATATAGGCAAGTGTAAGGTGAAGTTATTCTTGGCTGTTGGTCCCCTGTTTAACTTGCAGTTTCCAACAGGTGGACAGGTATTTACACCCATGCTGCAGATCTATTCTTCAAAATGTGAATCTGTGGCCTCGTAAGGGCAGGAATGTGGTGTATTGGGGACACTTCAGCTCTCCAAGTGCAGGAAAATTGATTCTGTTGTAAACTTTTATGGTTCCCACTATCTTCCTCCCATTTCATCTTCCATAATGAGCTGGGTCTAAGTTTTGAGGTGATCAAATTAAAACTTGCCCCCATTGTTATGGCTGTTCATCTGAAAAACTGAAGAGGCCTCTTTAACAAGAGACATATTCGAGGACTGCTTAGCGTGTGATAAAGGCCTTGATATCCCATGGTTCGCATTTGTGAAAAAGTCTTATGATGACATTTTGCTTATGCCAGGCTTTTAGTAATGTTGCAACTTGTGCTAACATGGGCAGGAAGCAAGTTCAAACTCTACTGTTGCTTATTTGTCATTAAATCCTGAAACAAATACTAATAAAAATCTACTCAGTGGACGAAGGCAGGTTGCTCCCTAATGTTTCATATTAGGGCAGACACAATAAAATACTTATTATGTTTCTGGCTAGGCTTCCAGTGAAACCTAGAATCATGCTTATGCCTGTGCAATGATAGTTCAAGACAGTATGTTACATTTTATCTTTTTCTGTGGCTTTTATAAAAAATGTGCTAAAGTGTTTTTATAATCTTTGATGAAATCTAGAAATTTTAAGCATTGTGCTCAAGCACTCTATTATTTAAAACAGCTTCATGATGAAGAGACTTGTTTTTACATAAGCTCTTTTTTATGGGCTGCAGTACATTCTAAAAGAGCAATGCACTTTGAGTAGGATGTTTTTATGATTTGTTTATATGGCTGCTTATGATATACCCGTACAATGAAATGACCTGTCAATATTTGGTTCAGTTTGATGATTTAATCCTTCTGCATCTGGATACTTGTGTATTTATTGCTAAGTTTGCACATTTATGGGTGCTTCACAGCCAAATAAAGTTCTTGACTCTGATTCAGAACTGAATAAATAAGTTAATAAAGGTTTGATGAGTAGAGCATACCAACAAGTAAAGTGAATTAAGGCCCTTTTATTAACATCTCTTTCTATCTGAATGCCCTGCTCATATAAATTCAATAATGGTTAGATAATAGAATGCACTGGGTTCTTTTTACATCGCCTCAGACCATGCAGATTGTTAGACCTGTTAGCCTTAGGGTATTCCACCACCAAATCATTTGCCATTCCCCCTTCTATTTTTGCTGAATTTGTTTTTTAGCTTTTTAGGACTCTGTGAACTTTGCAATTGATAACCAGTGCTCATGTGCTTGTGCTCATTCCCTAAAACATGATAAAATAGGCTTATACGTATTTGTCATATTTAAGTCCCCAGTGAAGAGGTATACCATTTACCGATGGATGCTAAATTAAATGCTACACCACCTATTGTGTCACCCACTTCAGTAGCCCCCTAAAACAGGTGCCAGGTCAACCGTTGCATCCTATATGAAATTTTTTACTGCCAATTTCACTTTTCATTACATATAAGTCAATCCTAAAGTAGGCTCTGGACAGTCTATAGGACAGGGTGTATTGTAATTAAAAATGTGCACATATACTTTAAAGTTGTAAATGTCCTAGTGGTGTAAAACTCCCAAATTAATTTGTCACTATGGTGAGGCCTCTCTCTTTTTGAGGATAAGATTGGGTTACGTCATTACATTTACTAAATGCTATCCTTTGATTGGGAGCTGGTAAGAAATTTATGTTTGGTATCTGAGGAATTGCAATTAAAAATCCTCTTTAGTAGTAAGGTTGGAGTTTAAGTCACAATTCTGAAAATGTGACTTTCAGAACGCTGGCATTTTCATGCCTTAAATGTGGTGCCTACAACAGCCACACAATAGAGGTATTAGGTGTGCCTAGATTAGACACCACAGGGAGGGTGAGGGGTGGAGTGGGCACAGCCCCACTTATACATCAATAGGCTGAGCCCTGCTCTCACACAAAGAACTTCATACTAGCCTTTTGTGCCTGTTGCCAGGCTGGAGCCAGGAAGGGAGAAAGGAAATTCCAGACACTTTTGTGGGGGAAGCCTCCACAAGCATATACTACTTCAAAAGAGGCAACAGGAATACAGAAGGGCCCTCAGACCACTCTTCAGTTCATTCCTGGACTTGCGAAAGGACAACTGGAGGACTCTCTGCTGCTGCCGTCTGCTTTGTATTTCATAGAGACTTCTTTGCTTCACCCAGAGGGACTCTGGGGATCAGAGCAGGTTTTAGGCAGCATTGCTCTGCTTGAAGCCTTCTCTGATCCCCAGAGGTCTTCCCTGCTGTGTGATCCCTATTTTTCTCCTTGAACCCAGGACTTCCAGAAGCGACTACAAGGGCTAGTAGGCTGGCCTCCTGATTAGAGCTCCAGGGTCGCAAAAGGTACCAATCATCTCGAACCTGCACCTGAAGTAGCTCTAAACGTACCCACATAGCCCAGATCTAAACATTTGGACCTTGAAAATGTTTGACAAAAAGACCTTTGAGCACCGAGCGGAGAACGGAACAAATCTGCTTGTTGATTTACCCAAGGTACATCGCTGGTCAGAATGCAGAACACATAGAAAGAAGAAGAAATTAGGAGACATAAACCTATTTCTCTTTGTTATCCCTCCCCTGGGAAGGCACACCATTTTGATGAATTCCCTAGGTTTACTAGAGTTAGTAAATCTGGGAATGAGCTAATAACAATTGGTGAAAAAACATGGGTAGATGGTTGGGAAAACTTAGGATTCACCCATGGAATGCATTCCCAGAGCAGAGCCATTCAAAGCAGCTCCGTGTGGCATTGTAATTCTCACTTAAGGCCTTGTGTTGCCTTGCATCACTGTTAAATTGACATAAAGCATGACATTAAGTGTTTAATAAATTAAATAAAATGAAATATTTATCCTAACCACTGTAATGATGTCGGCTTTTGACTTAATTTAATTATATTACCCATAAAGTAGACTTATGATAAATACAGTGCCAGCCATATCCTTAACTCTTAATGAATTCACAATGAAATTAATGAACATTAATCATTAAACAAAACCATTTAAAGTGAGATATATTTAAATTGAAAAAAAATAAGTAACCATATATTTCTCAATGAATTTTAACTTATTTAATTGTTTTATTACATTATTGACCCAAATCAGCCACCAATATATTACTTATGAAATTTAAATACACTGTAAGAGGGGGAGGAGCCACGTGCGAGACCAAGATGGCCGCGTGAAGGCTCGGCTCCGGATACCTCGATCCCCCCTCATATCGATCCTGACTGTAATCCTGCGTCCTGGGCCCATTATCTAGTAGGGGAGCTGAAGTGATGCCCCTGGTTTAATTTGAGGCTGCAACGAGCATTGGAAGCCCGAGAACCGCCGCTGGGCAACTTGACGTCTGAGCCAGGGACTGTGGTGCTGCCTCGAGCCGACCGGTAGTGTCACAACATCAGGGCCGGAAACCGGAAGTCGACGGTCTGTCCCCGTATTTGCACCGGAGACACTGTTTTCCTGCGGGGCGCGGGAGACGCGCTGAGACCCCCAGCAGAGCTTTATGCCTGCCCCATAAAACACCCATGTGCAAGTGGACGCGTGCCGGCCCGTATGTGGTTAGAGGCAGGTGCCGTGTGTAGAGTGGAGTGGTGGGGACCCGGCGGACTTCGCGATGATCGCGTTCCTGGTAACCTCGCCACCTGCGAGTCAATAGACGTACCTGCTCATAATAATCACCTTTATTGAATCCTGGGAGCCAGGATGACATAAAGGCAGGGATTTGCCAGTGCAGTGCCTGGAGGCTTTAGTGCACACTGAGGAATGCGTGGCGGCGGGGACTTGCAAGGGGGCCAGTCCCAGGTGCTTGGGCGAGACGGGGGAGCAGAGAAGCTTGGATTCCCCGCCCCTGGAGCCCGGAGGCGCTTTCATACTTCTTGCCTGCAGTGGTGCAGAGCCTGGTTGCTTGGTGGGTTGTGGTCCCCCTAACTTTGGAGGTACAGATAGCGGGAGTTTGGCAGGAACCACCACCGTCGAGTCGCAAGTAATTGCGGGGCTGGATGTGTCGGTGTGGAGGGCTCGACACACGGTCAATTGCGGTGCACGTTAGTGTCACGGTTTCCCCAGCCGCTGATAAATCACTGCCTGCCTAGTGGAGGTCAGCGGTTCAGGAAGACCAAAAAGCCGAAACTACATTACCCAGCGATACCTGCGGGTCGCGCAGCGCATGATGCTACGCGACCCGGAAACAGGACAAGAGGTGGCTGCAGAGGAGCTGCGGTGCCGATAATTCTTGTTCCTGAGATCGGCAGGCCTCTTTGGTGTTTCTATGCTCCCTGAGTATGCGGTAAGAGTGCATTTAGCACTGTTCCCCTGGATTTCTGTTGTCGGCTAGGATGATCCTGTTTTTCATGTGTCCCTCCTGAAACCCTTAGTTTGTCCGGTGTGGAAGCCTCCCAAACCAATATGGGTTCAACAGGATGTGGAGCATGAGGTGAAGGGTATTCTGGACGCTAAGAGAGTGAGGGGTAGGTTGCCGTACTTGGTCTCCTGGAAAGGTTATGGTCCAGATGAGGACTCGTGGGAACATGACACGGCGGTGCACGCCCCTAGTCTGGTAGCTAAGTCTAATCTTTTGCATCCTGGAAAGCCCCTTGGCAGTCAGTGAATCTCGGAAGGGGGATGTTCTGTCACGGTTAACCCGGCCGCTGGTAAATCACTGCCTGCCTAGCGGAGGTCGGCGGTTCAGGAAGACCAAAAAGCCAAAACTACATTACCCAGCCTTGCCAACTTCAGGCCCATCTCCCTGCTGCCGGGCCTTAGTAAGGTCGCGGAGAAGCTGGTCAACAGCCGCCTGTCGGACTTCTTGGAGGCCAACTCCCTCTTAGGCGATTCCCAAACCGGCTTCCGTCCCGGTCAGGGGACTGATACCGCCCTGCTGGCGGTCGTGGAGAACGCTAGGAGCATTTTGGATTCGGGGGGATCAGTGGCAGTGATCCTCCTGGACCTCAGTGCTGCTTTTGACACCGTGGACCATCAGGTGCTTCTCCAACGGCTGGCAGGGGTGGGGATCACCGGTTTGGCCCTCAAGTGGTTTGCTTCCTTCTTGGAAGGTCGCACATTCGAGGTATGGGAAGGCCATGAAAAATCATCTTCAATCCCTCTCCAGTGTGGTGTGCCACAGGGCTCTTCATTGAGCCCTACGTTATTCAACGTCTATATGGCCCCCTTGGAGAGTGTGGTACTGCCGCTGGGTATTAAAATCATCAGTTATGCTGATGATACTCAGTTGGTGGTAGGCCTTTCCCAGTCGGCTCACCATCCTGACCGGCTGCACTCGTGTCTGGAGAAGATCTACACATGGATGTGCAGCTCAGCATTAAAGCTCAACGGCTCCAAGACGGAGCTGATGCTGCTGGGAAACTCCTCTCCATCTTTGTCTCCCAGCAGCTGGCCGGACTGCCTTGGACCTGTACCCACCCCCAAGCAGGAGATTAAGAGCCTCGGTGTCTGGCTTGAGCAGGACCTGTCGTTCAAGACCCATGCCAAAAAGACTGCTGGCGTGTGCTTTGGCCTGCTCCGCTCTGCTCGGAAGATTCTACCGCTGCTCCCAGCGGTTACTAGGAGACTTCTCATCCAGGGGCTCATCATCTCGCGGCTGGATTTCAGCAACGCGTTGTTCCTGGGTGCTCCAGAATCTACCATGAACAAACTGCAGCAAGTGCAGAATGCGGCCGCCAGGCTTCTGACGGGTATCCCCAGACATCAATCTGCTCGCCCTGCGATTAAGGCGCTGCATTGGCTCCCTGTGAGGGACAGGGTGAAGTTGAAGTCACTCTGTATCGCTCATAGAGTCCTGCAGGGGGCAGGCCCACCCATTCTGGGGAAGATGGTCCAGCCCTACAAGGCCCTCCGTTCTCTCCGATCTGACCACCAACATCTTTTACAGGTTGGGAGGGCGAAGAAGGTAAGAACTGGTGGCAGAAGGTTTTCGATAAACGTAGCCACTTTGTGGAACTCCCTTCCCATACAACTTCGCTCGGAAGCTAGTTTGCTTCGGTTCCGCAAGCTTTTAAAAACTTTTCTGTTTTCTGCCTAAACCCCCGCATTACTCTGTAGTTTCATTCCCTGGTCAGCGCTGGGATGCCTTTTGGTAACCAGGCGCTATATAAAACTCAGAATAATAATAATAATAATAATACTTGCGGGCCGCGCAGCGCGTAATGCTACGCAACCCAGAAACAGGAAAAGTGGCGGCTGCAGAGGAGCCGCGGTGCCGATAATTCTTGTTCAAGAGATCGGCATGCTTCTTTGGTGTTTCTATGCTCCCCGAGTATGCAATAGGAGTGCATTTACACTGTTCCCCTGGATTTCTGTTGTCGGCTAGGACGAGCCAGATATAGGCCCCTTGATCCTGTCTGGGTGTTCTTACTGAAGCTCGTGTATTCCTCTGATATTTCAACGGAGGTATCGTTGCCCTGACAGTGTGTACTGACTTTCTCGCTTCTCTGTTGGCTGAGACCTTCTTATGGTTTCGTTGAGAGGAGTGTGTTATTTGGAATTAGACTTACTGGATGTGACCTAGGTTTTGCAGTCAGGTGGTACAGTACTTTTGGTTCATTTCTGTACATTTGGGCTACGTACTTCTCTGTTGGTTGAGGTCTGGTTTTGAAGATCTCTTGTGGAGGAGTGATTTTGTTTTGTCATTGACCATTGGAAACATATTGTCAACTGAAAGTGAGAGACAATATTGTGGTCCTTAGGTTACTAGCTGTCCTTCTATGACACTGAAGTAAGAACAAGAGGGTTATTGTTCTTGGCTTCTTCTTATTAGGATACCGCCTCTTGTTGTTTTATCTTACTTTAAGAGAGAGGTAAAGAGGGTACGTTGCCAAGGTTGGCTAGGAGCCAAATCATCCTTTCCATCGCATGGGTAGGTGCCACAGAGGTATGGATACTGAATTTATATTGATGTGATTTATAGTGACTCAGTGACATATTGTTCTCTATGCCTTTTGTTTTGCTAACGAGAGCATATGGATGTGAGCGTGCCACTATCCTCCACCCTCTTCTCTGATTTAGGCTCAACTTATCTAAGTTCACAGGTGAGGGACAGGAAACAGGTATCAAGGGGGTTCTTATGAGAATGGGTCATGCATAGTCTCTGAATTGTTGTGCTTACCTTGTGTTTTGTCTCTTCCTCAGATCTCCCTCCCTGCAGTCCCCAACCTTTCCTTCCCCCGCTTGATTACCCCAAAAGTCTGTGTATTGTCCTAAGCCAGACTTGGGGTTGTCTAGAGATGGGCCCCTTTATAGCATCAATACAACTCTGGGGATTATCGCAGAGGAGCCTAACAGTTAGATTGGCTTGAATGCAAGGATTCACTCCGCATTGTGAGTAAGAGAAGGCCAAGGTGTTGGGGAAGACACTGAATGAGGGTTGCGGTCTCTGGTGGAAGGAGAGGTGCCCATACTTGCCAATCGCGTGGCTAGAAGGAGCAGCGGCCGGCCGCTCGTGCTGAGAGGGGGCATCACCGTGGTGGAGTCTGACTCCTGTGTCTTTGGAGGACCTCGTGATTTGCCGTTGGGAAGTGGAGAAAGGTGGACGCCTAGATGGCATCAAAGACAGACACTCACAGGGCCTTGCCTAAGAATACGAAAGGTTCAAGACACGTTCAAACCAACAAACTGGATCGGTATACGACACTTAAAGGGTCCCCGGTGGACTCGAGGAAGACTCTATTGACCGGGGGAGACCCGCAAGGAGACCCTACGGAGCCAACGCTGATGGATGTTATGGCGGCAATAAACAGGGTCCAAACTTCCATGGTGGAAAAACTGGAAACACTGGATACCAAGCTGGACACAGTCAAGCTGGTTGTTAATTTGCTGCGGGCGGATCTCAATAAGATAAGTGAGAAAGTGAAATCACTCGATATCAAGACTACTAGCCTGATCAATGACATGACGTCGGTGCAGCAGGAGGTGTGTGACCTTAAGGTTTCCAGAGATATAGCATACTGAAAGCTTGAAGAATATGAGGGAAGAGTCAGGCGTAATAAAATACGCATTCTTGGTGTACCAGAGAAATTGGAAGGCCCAGTGCCGGACCTATTTGTTGAAGACATTGTCCTTAACCATCTCATGCCGAAGGGCCTCAGCAACCTTTTTACAATTGAGAGGGCCCATAGAGTGCCGGGAGGTAGGCTCAGGCAAGGGGTGCCCCCTAGCCCAATGATCGCAAGGGTGTTAAACTTCCGCGACAGATATGTGATCCAACAGGCGGCATGAACTGGAGAGCCCTTGAGGTACGAGAACGCTACACTTTCCTTCTTTCCAGACTTCACTCAAGTATTGTAGAAGCAAAGGCAAAGTTTCCTTCCGATAAAGAAAAAACTCAGGGAGAAAGGACTTAGATATTCCATGATGTTTCCGGCTCGCCTGAGAGTGGAAATCGATGGGAAGACCTGTTTTTTCAATAACCAAGAGGTGGCATCGGACTGGATTGACAGTCAGACTTTGAGAGATCCGGAGGCGTGCAATTGTGACGGTGCTGAGGAACTGAAAGAACAAGAATGATGGAGGCTGTGAGAACTTTTGTACCGAGGGGCAGAGCCGGGTGACGGGGTGGCATCGCAACCTCTTATTAGATAGTCTGTAGTACAGTGGGACAGCTAAGACTAGACCTGGGACACAAGTTATTATCCGGGGGGAGGGGGGAAGAGGGGTTAGGCTGTGGGCACCTCCTCGTTACTACCTTTACTTATTTCAGTAAGTTGGGTTTGGCGACAGGCACACTGCGAGTTGGGGAGGGGCGCTAGCCTTATGTAGGGGTGCAGGGTGGGGGGGAGGGGTGCGGTGTGGGGCAAAGGTGGGTGTTTTTATTAGAGTTTTAATGGTATGTCAAATGGTTTGCAAAGTGGTGTTCTTGTTTTCATTGGGTGATAAAATCGCAGCTAGATGTTGTCAGTGTAGGGTAGATGTTGCATGGTGGACCAGGATCGGGGATAGAGATGCTGAGTTGGAATGTGAATGGTCTGGGTGACAGGATCAAGAGAGGGATGGTGAATCACTTTGTTAGAAGACATTCCCCAGATGTTGTGTTGTTGCAGTAGACGCACTTGATTGGCAACAGGTGTATGGCCCTCCAAAAAGGGGGATATAAATTGGTGGTGCATGCTGGGCTTACATATGGGTCTAGGGGAGTCGGTGTTTTGACTAAGAACTCCTTTCCCTTTACAATCCGGGCCACATGGTCAGATCAGAGAGGTAGATATGTTGGTGTCTCTGGGCAGTTAGGAGGGAGAA
This sequence comes from Lissotriton vulgaris, assembly GCF_964263255.1. NCBI lineage: Eukaryota > Metazoa > Chordata > Amphibia > Caudata > Salamandridae > Lissotriton > Lissotriton vulgaris. The sequence goes on along the minus strand of NC_141696.1, from coordinate 1,024,348,792 downwards.
CTGTTACCTTTTTCTCAATCTACATACCGCCTGGCCTTCAATCCGACACTTTTAGGGACTTGGGTGCAGTTTTCCTCACCCTGCCTCTGGGCCTTTAAGTACTGGGAGGCGATTTTAATGCGGTGCTGGATGGTGAGATGGATAGATGCCCAAAGCATGCACTTAGGCCATCGCAGAGATGGCTCCCGGATTTCCTTGAAACGTTGGGGTTTGTGGATGGCTGGAGGGTGCATAATCCTACACAGGTGCACTTCTCCCACGTGTCCGTCGCGCATAATGGTATATCTAAATTATACTATGCATTGATACCGGCGGCCATGGCAGTTACAATTAGAGAGGCGAGATACCTAGGTAGGGGAATATCAGACCATTCTCCCCTGAGGGTGCAGGTTGAATTTGGACACCCAGCAATAGGCAAGGTTGCCCCTATTAATGCATGGTATTTGAAAGACCTTGCCGCCAAAAAGGATATTATCCGAGTTTCAGAACACTACTTCCAGGAAAACGAGGGTAGTGTCACTTCAGCGCAATCAATTTGGGAAAAGTATAAAACAGTGGTGAGGGGTGAGGTCCTTAGTGGCGGGGAAAAAAAGGAAATGCCAGGAAGATACTGTTAAAGTAGAGGCCGAGGTGATCAGATTGGAAGAGAGAGTGCCAAGGTCTCCCACTACGGAAGACATCCATTTCTTGTGGTTACAACAGGACGAATATAGAGGTCTTGCCAGGGAGAGAGCGATTGCCCAGAACAACGGCATACAATCTCGAGTGTACGAGCACAGTGACAAGGCGGGTAAGCTGATTGCATGGCACGAGCGAGGGGAATGTGCATCTAGGCTAGTGCCTGAGTTGGAAGGGAGGGACTCTTGCATGATCACTGACCCGCAGGCAGTGGCTGAGTAATTCTCAAATTATTACAGTGGGGTGTACACCTCAGCGGGTGTGTTTACGGAGGCAGAGAACAGTGAAAACATCAGGGATATTGGTAGGCCTGGATTATCTGAAGAAGATAGGAAATATCTGGACTCCCCTTCACGGACGATGAGGTCGCACAGGCAACTAGGAGGATAAACTCTGGGAAGGCGACTGGCCCCAATGGCACACCAAAAGAATTGTATAAATTAAATGCCCATAAACTAGCGCCGTATATCCGAGCTATGTTCCTGGAGGGTAGGGAGAAGGGTCAGCTCCCATACAATCAACGGGTGGCGAACATTGCTGTTATCCATAAGGCGGGCAAGCCTAAGACATTATGCTCCTCGTATAGGCCTATTTCGCTGCTCAATGCGGAGCCTAAAATATAGGCCAAATTGCTCGCCACAAGACTGGTTAAGGTGATTATGACACTGATACACCCTGATCAATCCGGATTCATGCTGCGGTGGAACACGGCTCTAAATTTGCGGAGGTTGCAGGGGATACTGGGTTTTTCCTCCGCGCTACAGCAGCCGGCGGTCCTTGTGTCTTTAGAAGCCACAACGGCTTTCGATACGGTCGAATGGGCAAACTTATTTGCAGTGTTGGCAAAATTTGGTTTTGGTGTAGAGTTCATTGGATGGATAAGGTTGTTGTATGCTAATCCCTTGGTCAGTGTGGTTGTCAATAATTGTAAGTCGGCTGATTTTCCGCTTCGGGGGGCATGAGGCAGGGTTGCCCTATGTCTCTGCTTCTCTTCGCTCTTGCACTGGAGCCTCAGGCGGCATGGGTCCGATGGGACCGGTCGATACGTGGTCTGCGGTGAACATCGAAGTGGGAGGATAAAATGTCATTGTATGCAGATGATATTCTGCTCTATCTCACCAACCCCAGGGCGTCATTGATTTATTTCTTGGACGTGCTGGCCATTTTTGGTAGATACTCCTGATTTGCTATAAATTGGTCAAAATCAGTGCTCTTTGTCCTTGCGGGCGAGCCGCCGGTGGTCCCGCAGTCATGCCCTATACAGATCAAATCAGTTGATTTTAAGTACCTTGGCATCTATATAACGTTGGATCCAAAGCTGAGGTACACCAATGATTTGGGCTCTCCTCTGAGCCGGTTTATAAAGGACGGGGAGCGTTGGAGGGCTCTCCCGTTGTCATTAGTTGGGAGGGCGGCACATTTTACAATGATGTCTCTACCCCGACTTTTATACGCCCTTCACAACACAATGGATCTGGTTCCGGTATCGTATTTCAAGGAAATAGAGGCATTACAGAGGCAGCTTCTCTGGGATGGTAGACCCAGAATAGCGTTTGTTAAGTTAACCCTCCCATGGTATGATGGAGGTATCAGGCTCCCAGATCTGAGGAAATATTACTTGGCCTCTCAACTGGCAATAATAAATCAGATTGTATACGGTCCCCCAGGGGACCCAGGATATGCCACGGATCGTGGACTGGCTCTGTGAGGAGACCTCAGCAGGCCACTATATGCCAAAATTGGGAGGTACCCGCTGACGGGTCCAACGGCGCATGCAGCATATGTGTGGCATGCCGCCAATAGATACTTGGGTTGGGAAGGGAAATTAACGTTGGCTTCCCACCTGTTAAATTCTTAGAGGCTCGGGAACTTGTGGAAATCTAAGGGTTTTGATAAGTGGGATCTTGTTGGTATCACCCAGATAAAGGATGTCTGGGATTGGAGGTAAGATACATACCTTTGACACACTTAAGAAACAATATAGCTTGCATTATAATGAGCACTATCAGTACCGACATGTTAGACATGCCCTCCTCGCACACGTACCTCTGGGCACCGCGCTCCCAGAGGCTTCTCCCCTTGAGGATCGGGTGTTAGATGGACACCTTCCTGAGAAGACTATCTCCTTAATATATAAGAAGCTTGTTAACAATACGGAGGACCCACTTGGACTTGTTAGAGAGCAGTGGAGTGCAGATGGGTTGGAGATGGACGATGAGGATTGGGTGGAAGCAATATCCTCCCCTAAGATTGTGGCGATCCAGATGAGACTCTGTTTGGTACAGATAAAGATCTTGCACAGGGTGTATATCACTGGACATCAGCTGGTGCGAATGGGGCGGACGGAGAGTGGGGAATGCAGGAGGGGGTGCGGAGAGGATGGCACCTTTGTGCACGTTCTGTGGCATTGTGTGAAAATACAGGAATTCTGGGTTGGGGTTCATGAAGAGATGAAAGAAGTATTGGGGGAGGAGATGCGAATGGATGCCCGGAGATGCATATTGAGTGTGTGGGAGCCCACGGACCTGAATTTGTATCAGAGACAGTGGGTGACGCTGGCATGCATGGTAGCGAAATGGAACATAGCTCAGTTGTGGGGAGCCAGCCAGCCGCCCAGGGTTGCTAAATGGGTTGAGGATTTAGATTTGTTCATGTTTCGGGAGAAAAATATGTACATGGCCAGAGGGTGTCCGGGGAAGTGGGGGAGAATCTGGGGGGCGTGAAATACTTATCGGGGTGGGATCTGTGAGCCTCCGGCGCCACAAAATGAAGCGGAAAGGCCGATATCCCATGATCCTATCTAGAATGTATTGTTGCAAATTATTCTGAACAAGCAATAAGGTTACCCCTGTATTATGAAGGCTATGATATCACCCGATGTTTCTTTATTTTTGTTACTCTGTTAATAAAAAGATATTTTAAGAAATACACTGTAAGCTTAGCCTTAAATATTTGTCAAGCCTGATATTAAAAGATTTAATAAAAATGTAAGTAACCCTAAACTTTGATTAATTGAATTGTAAGATAACTAAGAATTAATTTTTCGTAAATATTTTGATAGTGCACTAATTAGGTAAATTGACTCTAATTGTATATATGTTTTTTGCATTTAAATGAATGTAATTATTTTCACCTTTTTGTGAAAATAATACTATTTTAAGTTCCTAATGATCAAATCAGTGTACATAATAGTACCCAAAATATGTAATTTCTAAAATTAGATTAATTTATATAAATCACTCATAACTCTTTTCAATCTTAAACTAAATTATCGCTGTTAGACCTGGCATCTTTGGCGTGATTACCCCTATCTTTTTGCCTCTGCCTCCTGTATTTTTCGATGCTGTGCTGGATTCGTTTTTGCTGGTTTAGATGCTCTGGACACTCTGCCACTGCTGATCAGTGCCAGAGTGTAAGTGCTCCCTATGTAAATTGTTATTCTGATTGGATATACATGTTTGGCATATTTGTATCACCATGAAGTCCCTAGTAAAGTGCACTGGGTGTGCCAGGGCTGGTGATGGCAAATGCTACTAGTGGGCCTGCAGCACTGATTGTGCCACCCACAGGAGTAGCTCTAAAAATGGTGTCTCAGGCCTGCCACTGCAGCGCCTATGGGTAGTTTAGAACTGCCATGTCCTCCTGGTCAGTGTCCCCACTGACCAGGCCTAACCCTTCCCTTTTCGTGCACATCAGTCACCCCTATGGAAGGCCCAAGGTACCCCCCTGGGCAGGGTGCAGTGTATGTGAAAGGTAGAGCATGTACTAGTGCAGGTGACATGCTCTGGTAGTGAATTACAGCCATTTTCGTTTTTCACTATTGTAAGGCTATCTTGCTCCATAGGTTAAAATGGGGGATGCTGGCTAGAGTGGTTAACAGCATTTCTTCCCATAGGAACAAGATAGGACATAAGTATCTAGTATCCCTGAACTCAGAATTTAATAACACATCTTTTAGGAAAGGTGGTTTTTAAATCCTGTGTTTGAGAACAGCACTTTTAGAAAGTTGCTGTTCTCTTGTCTAACCCTTCTGTGTGCCTGGGCCTGTTTGTGTATTGACTGTCTGGTTTGTGAGTGACAGGGGCTGGGGAATTCCCCCAGAGGCTGGATGAGTCAGCACTAGGCTGAATGAAGCAATTGCAACCTGAGTGGTGGGAGGAGTTAGCACCTGGGCTGAATAGGGCTGTGCCTGCCTGCCACAATGCTGGCTCCACCTCCTGCTGGGCGGCTGAGGACCCTGCCCCTCACTCTGAAAGTAAAGATGCAGCCAGCAAAACAAAGTGCTCAGGATCCACCCAGAACTGGTTCAGACCGGGCTCAGGGCCCACATGCACAGAGAGAACAAAGACTTTAGGGGTATAAGTACAGGACCCCTGACAACAGAAAATTAGATCATCCTGGAATCAAGAAAGAACCTCTGCCAAGGAGAAAGCTGACTCTGAAGAAGGAAGACTGTCCTGCTGTTGCTCTGCTGGACTGACCTGCTGTTGCTTTGCTGCCAAGGAGAGGGGAAGGACTTTGCTGTGAGCTGTGTCCCCTGTCTTGAAGGAATCTCCAAGGGCCTGAGAAGAGCTGGCTCCCTGTTTTTGAAGTCCCAGGAACAAAAGGACTTCACCCCCAGTCTCCCTGAACTCTGCTGAGAGAGTTCTGTCCTTCCTAGAGTGCTTGATCCAGTTGTGGGGCCTCTGGAAGTTGAACCTGAGCTGGGAAGCTTGAAACTAAGCTTGAGAGACTTTTGAAGCTGAAAAGTGTCGCATCGCTCGCTTGCGGAGCGCATCCCCGACAGTGCGAGAAGTTTCCCGCTGCTACGAAGGTCGAGATCGGCGCAGCGCCTGACGCCGCTGCCGGAGCCGTCACATCCTTCGTTTGCGGGACGCACCAGACCGGTGCGGGAGGATCGAACATCGCTGCGAGTGTCGTCGCAGAGCCTGTCGTCGTTGGGTGAGATCGCCGCACCACTTGCTTGCGGACCGCATCACGTCGCTGCGAACATCGTCGCAGAACCATCGCATCGAGGAGCTGCGAGAGAGAGGATCACCGCTGGACCGTGCATCGTCGCCCCGGAGATCGTCACAGCCCCTACGAGAGCGTCGCATCGTGCCTTTGCGAGAACAAACTTCCTTCGGAACCTACGCACCGGAATCCACGCAAGCGGCCTTCCTCCCCATACAGACCGGATTCGTCGCAACACGCCCGCTGCTGCAGCGGGGCTGTCGCATCGCCTCCCCAGGGTCTCAGGAGCAACGCATCGCTTGTTTTCCACCGCACCAGCTTCCTGCTTGTGGAACTTTGTTGCATCTAAAAGGTACTGTGAGTAAACGTGACGCAACTGTGAACTTTTCACGCATCTGTGGATTATTTTATCGCAACTTAAAGAACTTTGATTACAACCTGAAGAACTCTTTTGAAACCATATTCTTGAACTGTGTATGTTGGATTTTTGACGTTTTGGTCTTGTGTAGTTTAGAATAAATATCTTTATTTTCCTAAACTGTTGTGGAATCAGTTTGTGGTGTTTTCACTGTGTTACTGTGAGTGTTGGTACAAATACTTTACGCATTGCCTCTGGTTAGCCTAGACTGCTCAGGCCAAGCTACCTAGAGGGCGAGCAGGGGTTATCTAAGAGGGTTATCTCCTTGCCCTGACTAGAAGCAAGGGTCCCTATTTGGACAGTGGTACCTACCTCTGCCAACTAGAGACCCCCAGTTCTAACAATCGCCCATCAAGTATACCGATTACACCTATCCACAATGATGTGGTTTCCTGTCAATGTAGTAATCTCATCAATATGGTGCTATGGGTGTACTGGTCCAATGGTGTAATGCCATGATTGTTGTGAGGGTATTCCAAATGGACACTGCCGTCTAGAGCACTTAAAAGGGTTGATGGGATGATGGGATGGTTGTTTTGGTTTGCTTCTGTATGTCTCATGGAAAACATATTAAGGGTGTACTAACGATGTCTTATTTTTTTTTTCAATTGTGCTGCTTCCTGTACTCCATCTTATCTTGTGTGCTGAATTGTGACATGTAATATCTAAAAATTGTGTACATTTTTGTTATTCACTCTAAGTGCTGTGATTGGAAGGCACATATTTGCTTCCTACTCAGAGGTTTGGATATTGCTGGTAAGCCCGCTGGCATGTGCTGATAGAGTCTCATGAACAATACAACAGCCCCACCGAGAAGTGTTGGTATTGAATTATCAGCATAGCAGCTTTGCAGAGAAACGGTGATACTGTCCCAGAACAGCAGGTCTATATTAAGGTATTTTCAGTCACACTCAATATAATGATAAGGTGTCATCAAAAATATGATGGTTCACTTAAAAACCACAGAGTAGCTGTTTGGCATTCGTTGCATGTGTGCCGATTAATTGGATTGAGATCTCTGCATCAGTATAAGGAAAACTGGCAAAGGTTTTGAATTAGAATTTAAATTTCAATGCAGATAAATAAATCAAGAAGTTGAGTGATTTATTTCATACCTCTCGAACGTATTTATGTATTTTTATTAGGCAATTGAATACTCCAGTGGCACCACCTGAACACTGTATTTGCAAGTTGACCTTGTTGGAGTCTTTTCTGGCTATTGTCGTCAGGTGTTTGCTATCTAAGCCGAGTTAACTTATGTCCTTATCAATTCCACGTAGGGGGCTTTGCAATTTCAATTTTGTTCCTGTATTTCCCATTGTGTAACATAGTTTCATTCAATGCTTTTCTATGGGAAGGTGTGCCTATTTTCTTTATAAGATTTCATTCCCACATTAAGTTGCCTTCATTTCTGTGATAGTTATCTCAGTACGCCTTTTTTTCAAATCTTAAACTAACTTAATATGGGTCTTTGAAGGTTTTTTTACTTTTGTAAGATGCTTATGTCAGGCCTTCCAGAAATAACGTATACAACAATCACAAATGAACTCTGAAACACTGCAGCATTGCTCCATACATGGATTACTTAATACCTGCTGGAACCCCACCATGCAACACTGGGTAGGGGGGCATTAAACCTTCCTCAACAAACAATCTCACATAAATCATATGGTTAGACCAGACCAGGCTGGTGGGCCCCATACATTCCATGACTCTACTCAGCACCCGCGTCCGTACCACTATAGACCTTTTGGTGCTCCATGAATTGCTGCACCTACTCCATCTGATCATGGGCTATTCTCCCCCTCCCTCATTCCCTGTCCACCAGGTGGTCAAGTATCACACCCCACAGATCCAAATCTTGTTCGGCATGTTCGTCCAATCGCACATTTTTCAATCTGTATTTCTTTGCTACCTCCCAATCCTGCAGGTCTGCCCTCCACCTACGCAGAGCAGCGGTGGTGGCGCAGGTTAGTCCAGTGGATAGCTATGTGCCACCAAACTAATACTAGACCCAACACGGTGCATTCGTGTCATCTCCACCCAGGTGTTTGTTATCCTCCTATGGTCTCGCACCATCACATCCCAATAATCATGTAATCTAAGGCACCCCAACGTCATGTGAAGGAAGTTGGCTAATTCCCCAGGCCACCTAGCGCAGTCCCCCAACCAGGCTTGGAGGACTTTATGTAGAAACTGCAGCATGAGGTACACGCGGTGCAGGTAAAAGAAAGGTGTTAGCTTAAAGTGAGCATTGCTGGCCATTTCCTTCACCTGGTCCCACATACATTTCCATTCCCAATTGGTAAGCTGGTCCCCCAAGTCCTCGTTCCAACTAGTATGAACTGCAGTCATGTCAATGCACCTATCCCCCTTCAGCACTGCATACATTCGGCATATGGGTTCCCTTCTGGATCCCAGGCCCAAAAGCATGGAAGGAAACACAGTTGATGGAAAGAATGTAGAACAATGTCATACATTCACCCCAGTACAAGGATCTGGGCCTAAATCCATCGTTTTTTTGCACTCCACACCACCCTGGGTTAGACACTGGCTATATGCAAATCAGCTCTGACCCTGTGCCTTATGGGAACAGTCCAGTACGAACTACCAAGCCATGTCTTTCCCAGACCGGAATCAAGCATCCAAGGACCGGTTTCTGGCTATCAGCCTTCATCAGCCTGGATAGCTTGACTCCAGTGGTGTGGAGAGCCTGGGACTCACGTCTGAGTATACCCAGCACACTCTGGGTGAAAATTGCAGAAAACACAGTTGATGGACAGAATGTAGAACAATGTCATACATTCACCTCAGTACAAGGATCTGGGCCTATTCCATCGTTTTTTTGCACTCCACACCACCCTGGATTAGACACTGGCTATATGCAAATCAGCTCTGACCTTGTGCCTCATGGGAACAGTCCAGTCCGAACTACCAAGCCATGTCTTTCCCAGACCGGAATCAAGCATCCAAGGACCGGTTTCTGGCTATCAGCCTTCATCAGCCTGGATAGCTTGACTCCAGTGGTGTGGAGAGCCTGGGACTCAGGTCTGAGTATACCCAGGACACTCGGGTGAAAATTGCAGAAAACACAGTTGATGGACAGAATGTAGAACAATGTCATACATTCACCCCAGTACAAGGATCTGGGCCTAAATCCATCGTTTTTTTGCACTACACACCACCCTGGGTTAGACACTGGCTATATGCAAATCAGCTCTGACCCTGTGCCTCATGGGAACAGTCCAGTCCGAACTACCAAGCCATGTCTTTCCCAGACCGGAATCAAGCATCCAAGGACTGGTTTCTGGCTATCAGCCTTCATCAGCCTGGATAGCTTGACTCCAGTGGTGTGGAGAGCCTGGGACTCACGTCTGAGTATACCCAGCACACTTGGGGTGAAAATTGCAGAAAACACAGTTGATGGACAGAATGTAGAACAATGTCATACATTCACTCCAGTACAAGGATCTGGGCCTAAACCCAGATCTGTTGACTGGGTGTGAGTGTTTGATTGGTTCAGATGCTCCGTCCATCACCACCCCTTTTTGTTCCGCTTTGTCCACCATAAGTTGACAGGGTATGCTAAGACGTGAGTCCCTTGCTCACTTTGCCACTGGATTCAAGCAAGCCGGGCTGAAGACGGCTGGAATGCCAGAAACCGGTCCTCGGAAGCTTGTTTCCGGTCCAGGGAAGGCATGGCTTGGCAGTTCGGGCTGGACTGTTCCCATGAGGCACAAGGTCAGACTGATTTGCATATAGCCATGTCTGAACTGGGGTGGCAGAGTGGGCTAAAGAACGGTGATGGATTAAACCCAGATCTTTTGACTGGGTGTGAGTGTTTGATTGGTTCAGATGCTCCGTCCATTACCACCCCCTTTTGTACCGCTTTTGGCCGCAATAAGTGTGGCAGGGTATGCTCAGACGTGAGTCCCTTGCTCACTTTGCCACTGGATTCAAGCAAGCCGGGCTGAAGACGGCTGGAATGCCAGAAACCGGTCCTCGGAAGCTTATTCCCGGTCCAAGGAAGGCATGGCTTGGCAGTTCGGGCTGGACTGTTCCCATGAGGCACAGGGTCAGACTGATTTGCATATAGCCATGTCTGAACTGGGGTGGCAGAGTGGGCTAAAGAACGGTGATGGATTAAACCCAGATCTTTTGACTGGGTGTGAGTGTTTGATTGGTTCTGATGCTCCGTCCATTACCACCCCCTTTTGTACCAAAAGCATGGAAAGCAATAACAACTACTCTGACTGCACCTGGATGTCCGTTCAGGTCTCACATACCATGCGAGAAAGGGCAGCTTTGGCCAACGGAATAAAGGAGCTATTCAAGTAGAGAGTCTCCATTCTAGGACAACCACCCTTTGTCCATTGGGACATATTCATCATAGCTGCATCCTCTGAAAGGGGTTCAACCACCAGAAGGGTACATGCGCATATGGGCGCCTCTCCATCACCAGCTTCACCGCTAATTCCCAGACTTTTGCCACATGCCACACCACATATGGAAAGTCCACTGGCACCCTTATGCCACTCATCTGGCGTTTGGGGAGGTCATTCTTCTCAACTAGGCCAGCCTGAAGTCTCTTTTCCCTATTTCCTCCATCAGTGCACCATAATACAGCATATGATGACAATCCCGAGCACACACACAGATTAGAATTTAGACAATGCAGTAAGTGGAAGGACAAAAAAATAGGTCAAATCCAATGATGGTATCTTGTATTTTCTTTTATTTGGTAGTTCTACAAAATGCAGCCAGCCGACACGTGTTTCATCAAAGATACAGTTATCTCTGAATCTTCAGGGCTGTGTGGCACATTCAGTCTCAGTGTAATCACACAGCTGGTGATATTTCCAACCCGGTTGGGGCTAAGTACATCAGAGGAATAGCTCTAAAAACGGATACCGTACGCTGAATCAGGCCGCTGATGGCAGAGCCTGTGAGAACAGATAAGGAACACATCCGAGTCGAGGATGCTCACTTGTCTAGTGAGATAGAGGCTACGGTAATCTAACGAGTATTCAAAAAAGGTCCGTAACGCCAGTACGATCACACCGGATAGCAAGTTTATGTAGAAGACGTGGGTCCTGAAAATGGTGATTAGGTCCAAATGGTGAAGCAAAGTAGCGGGACGGAACACAGGTAGTGTGTCTGTAAATTTCTGAGAAATGTGGCGATCGTGTCCTGGTGGCTCCACCTCAATCCATATTACGGCATATTGGAAGTGCCAGCCACGTAATAAAGCTGCGAATCAGGGACACCGAGTCCGCTCTCAACATGGTTTAAATTCAGAATATTTATTTTATGGTATTTGTAGAGCGCAACACTCATCCCTAGGGATATCAAGGCGCTTATACCAGTACTGAGACTACTGCGAGCTGTACTAAGATGAATATTAAAATTTGGGGAATAGGTGGGTTTTTAATTTCTTTCGAAACAAAAGGTAATTGGTGGTAAGCCTTAAATCAAGGGGGAGCTCATTCCAATTCTTTGCAGCCAGAAGTCCTAGCTTTATATATGCGCTTGGTTTTTGCTAGGGCAGACTGGAGGGAGCGTAGGTTCCTATTAGGGACATAGAGTTCAATCCTTCCCTGGAGGATAACGGGGCCGGTTATATAGAGGGCCCTGTGGGCATGGCAGAGCAGCTTAAAAACAGACCTTTGGTGCATAGGCAGCCAATGAAGTTTTTTTAGGCATTCCGAGGCATAATCGAACTTGCCTTTATTGCATATGAGTTTGGCTGCAAAGTTTTGTAGTACTTGCAGATGTGTAAACTGGTGCTCGTTCATCCCCACGAAAAGCGCATTACCATAGTCTAGACGACTAACCAGCAAGGCCTGTGTGACAGCACGTCTGCAGTCCAGGGGGAATCCAGGGAAACAGTCTTGCTAGAAGTTTCAGGATTGCGAAACCTTTCCCGCAGAGAACTCGCACATGCTCTTTCATGGATAGGGCTTCAGCCATAATGACACCTAGGTTCCTAGCTTGTTGTTTCGGATTTCCCGGCATTCAGCTTTAGACAGTGTGAATGCATCCACTGTGCCATTTCTGAGAGACAGTTGTGCAATTTAGGTTTAATAATCTCCGGTTTTTCCTCCAGAGCCACCATCAGTTGCGTGTCGTCTGCGTAAGAGCAGATGCCAATGCCCACTTTCTTCCAATATCGGCAAGAGATGACATATAGACATTGAAGAGAGTGGGGATTAATGAGGCCCCTTGGGGGACTCCGCAACAGATGGGGCTAGATTTGGAGTGAAATTGTCCCATGTGTACTGCCTGGGGACAATTGCTCAGAAAAGAGTGTAGCCAATTTAGTGCGATGGATTTAACTCCCTTGCATGTATAATCAGGAGAAGGCGATCTTTGCCTGTAAGGGAAAGAAGGCTAGAGCTCAAGGTATAAAAATTTGGGAACTGATGGAAAACTTGAGTAATAATCATAGAGGTTCTTAATGAATTAAGTATAGGAATCTTTGAAATTGCCCCTGTCACATGTCCCTATTGTTTATTTAGGTAAATTCAAATGAAATTTTGTACTTTTTCTGGTTTGGTGTATGAGTAGTTTTACTGAAAGTGAATTTTAATATGTCTATTTGTACCATAATTATGTGTTGCCAAATACAAATTTGGAGGAAAAAAAAGGATTTAACTCCCTTGCTGCAGAGAATGTTCAACAGGCAGTTATGGGAGACTGTGTCAAACACCGCTGACAGGTCAAGCAGTATCAGCGCCACCGCCCCACCTTGATCGGTGGCAGATCTGATACTGTACGACACTGCCAGCAGCGTTGTCTCTGTGCTATTATTAGCCATACAACCTGTCTGTGAAGGGTCTAGGAGAAGGTTTGTTTCTAGGTATCTGGTCAGTTGTCCATTGACCAGCTTCTCTAGAACTTTGGAAAAGTAGGGGAGCTGGAAGATGGGTCGACAGTTTTCAGGGTTTGAGATGTCTGATCCAGCCTTCTTAAGGAGGGGTACCACTGACGCGTGTTTCCAAGTGTCCGGGAAAGTAGCAGTTTTTAGGGATTTATTAAATAGTTGTGTAACCAGGGGACAAAGTATAGGGGCAATTTTTGAGAACACAAAATGGGGACATGGATCCAGTGAGGAGCCGGATTTCACTGTGCGCATAGTTTTTAGGACCTCATCTGTTGTAAATGACTCAAAACTGTTTGAGGTTGGTATAGGTTGTGAGTCTGGGGGATCTAGTGCAATTTTAGATGTGATCACTGTGTCAGGAGGCTTTCCAGTGTTACTTTGGAGAATTTGGGGAGTGAAGGTCGAATACATTTTCCCTATTTTTTCCGTGAAGAAGATGTTTATTCGTTCGCACGCCTCTACTGAGGGGACAAGTATTTGAGTGGTGCTAGCGGGTTTACTGAGCTCCTTCACTATTTTAAAAAGCTCCTTAGCTGAGTTGCAGTTCTCATAAATGCTTTGTGAGAAGTGATTCCTTTTCGTATTTTTTAAAGTAAGGTTGTAAAGTTTCTGCTTGAGCACGTAACTTAGCTTAGCTACACTATCTTTGGACTGTCTCCATGAATGCTCAAGTTTTTGGCATTCTCTTTTAAGATTTTTTAATTGGGGGGTATGCCATTTTTCCATGTGTGTTTGTGTCCTGGATTTCCTAATAGGGGCTAATTTGTTTAGCACTTGAAGTATTCCAGAATCTAGTGATGCTGCATCCGAGCATACTGATGAGTCATCACGGAGCTCGATGTTAGCCTCTTGGAAGTGCGTATCAAAGCTAGCCTCATTAATCAATCTCCAAGCTCGTTTTGAAATCAATTAATCTGTCCTAGGTTTAAGTGATTTGGTTGGTAAGTTTAACATAAAAGTTATAAGAAAGTGATCAGACCAAAGTAGTGGCAGGACCTCCACAACAGTAATGGTATCAATGTTGGTGAACAGCAGGGCTAGTGTATGGCCTGCTATGTGAGTGGGGCCCATTACCTTTTGTTTGAGATTAAGAATTTCCATGTCGTATTCCAGTTGGGTCACCGCTGAAGTCTCCTTTTTCTCCAAATGAATATTAAAATCCCAGATTATTACATCATTTTTATGTTTTAAACAGAGAGGTAGAAGTTGAGTAAGCAATTTAGCACGAATATTGGTTTGTTGTCCTGGAGGGTTATACATTACCGCTCCGGCTAGAATGGTATGGCCTTCAAGGAGAACTTGAAAGGATAGGGTTTGATGTTCGTCATAAACTGTTACCGGCTCCGAAAGGCAGGTCAGGTGATCTCTGAAAACAACCTCCCCGACTTCCAGATCTGTCCTGCCTAATGATTTTGTAGTTCATGGGGACCGCATTTGGTATATCTGGAGCATTACTTTCAGATAGCCAGGTCTCAGTAATAAAGACCAGGTCAGGATTTTTCGAATTAAGTAGGTCCCAAATGTCCAGAGAATGTCTGGGTAGGGATCTTGCACTAAGACATAGGCAAAGGAGGTTAGTCTCGTTGTACTTGGACTGGTGGCCAAGTTGGGGTTGCCCCATACTGGACCATATGCAGGAGCGACATGAAAGGGGTCCATGAGCCATGCCAGGGCCAATCTGAGTGCAAGACCCCTCGTTGTAGACCCCTTTATTCACTTTATCCGCAAAGGATAAGAGCTCACTACGGGAATAACGTACATGTGCGGGCAGGATTTGAGCGGCGCCAACAGGTGGTATGGCCCCTAGTCCCGGTCGGGCGCGGACGGGCGCAGACGGGCTTACCTTAGGCGCAGGGGTAGCAGGAAGCGCGGGCTCCTGGCTCCGCCCTCCGGCTTACAGGGATCCCGCTGGTTGGTCCGCCTGCCTCCTAATGGCTCTCCACACAATCGGCACACAGCCGTGGTGGACCGGAGCCCGGGATTCGTAGACCAAGGAGCTGGGAATGAGAGGAGCAGCCTAACTCGCTATTGTCCTCGGGGTAATGTGCACAACTATTAAAATCGGATGGCGTTACTATAAAAACACAAAAAACAACTGGGGGGTGAAGGAAATGAGGAGCAGCCTAACTCGCTGTTGTCCTCCGATCTGTTATGTGCAAAATTCGCAAAGCAGCCTGATAACAAATATCTTTAAAAGCAGAATACGAGATTAAAACAGCAAGTACAGCGGCAGCAGCAGCTTCATTCGTGGTATCCAGAATATCCGCTCCTCCTACCCACTCACACCAGGGACAACAGGAGACTGGTTAGCATTGTGAACGTCGACCTCAGTAGTTCATAAAAAGAGTTCTGCAGAACATAGAGACAGTGGAGTAGAAGGACCATCTTACTCAGGGCCACACTGCCCCTCACAGAGAGCGGTAGCATGTTCCAGAACCATACAGATGCACATGAGCTGTCAAGAATGCAAACTATATTAAGTTTGTGTTGGAGACTCAGCGTTTGTGACTTAACCAATTCCCACAGAAGCTCTGACTAAGGGAAGTCTTCTGCCAGGCGTTCCCCCAGTCTCTCCAAGTGGAAAAGAATCATCTTTTGCTTATTGACATGCAGTCCAGATGCATGTTCAAAGTCCTCCAGGATGCCCAACAGCATCTGCACGGAGCACTCCGGGCAGCTCAAATAGACAAGGGTGTCATCAGCATACATCGACACAATGTGCACAAAAGTTCGCCCGCAAATACCCCAGTCTCAGAGGTCCTTTTTCTAGCCGTATTGCCAGTGGTTCCACCGCCAATGAAAAAGAGAATGGTGACACTGGGCAGCCTTGAATCGTACCCCTCCATATACGGATCGGGTCTGACACTATGTTCCC
This sequence comes from Lissotriton vulgaris, assembly GCF_964263255.1. Lineage (NCBI taxonomy): Eukaryota > Metazoa > Chordata > Amphibia > Caudata > Salamandridae > Lissotriton > Lissotriton vulgaris. Next base: position 1,024,332,985 of record NC_141696.1, on the reverse strand, counting down.
CATTCACACTCTAGCGGTGGGTCCGGCGTACAGCAGATGTACCAAAGACAGAAAGTCTTGTCCCAGGCGCATGCATCGCAGTACCTCCAAGAGATACACCCAATACAGGGTGTCAAAATCTTTTCCAATATCCAGCGCCATAAGGGCAACCTCTGTATCTGACCCCTGAACTGAATGCAAGTGAGAGAGGGGTCTCAGATTCATGTGGATTCCACATCCGGGTATTAACCCACACTGATCTGCGTGAACCAAATGGTGTACTGCCCATTGCACATCACTAGTATCTTTGAGAGTATTTTTGTGTCCACTCCCAGCATCGATAACAGCCTGTTGGGCCATTGATCCTGTTGATCCCTATTGGGCTTCAGGACCATGACAATCAGGAACACCCCACATAGTTGGGGGCCACTCAACTGGGCTCCGTGCCTCATGGAAATTCTCCAGCAGTCAGGGATCCTGAAGATCAGAGAAGGACTGATAATACTCCACTGGGAGTCTGTCTGGGCCAGGGCATTTACCACAGTTTATATAATGTATGGTAGCCTGCACTTGCTCAATCCATATCTCAAATTCCAAAACTTCCCTCATAGCATCTGTAAGCGTGGGAATCGTAACCCGGTCTAGGAGGACCCCAGGTTTTCCTAGCATGCTGGCAACAGGTTCCCTATACACTTGTGCCATGTGTTCCCAGAGCAAGGCATTGACCCTAACCTGTCCCCTCACAGGCTTACCATCCAGGCAACGTAAGAACAGAATCATCAGAGGACCTTTCCCTTTCAAGCAACCATGCCAGCATTCGCCCCAACTTGTCGCCCTCCCAGCAGAGTGTTTGTCTCTTCTCCTGATGCGTGTAAAGGTCCAGTCTGTCCCATAGATCCCCCACTCTTTGCTGGGTCTCTAGTAGCTCCCTACCCTGTGCCTGTCTGTTCCTCACCTGAAGCTACAACCAAGTCAGAGGCCGTTCCAGCTCCTGGACATCCGTCACAATTCTCTTTCTAGTGCTACCAGAAACCTATCTAGCCTACTGTAGGCACTATGGGCCAGAGTGAAACAGGAACATTCAATGAGGTCTGGGTAGAGCGCAATCAAAATATCCCTGCAGTTTATCCGCTCCATTGTCTTCCTAGGTCAAGCTGTCATATTGGGTTTGATTCCCACCTAGGGGGATGCCTATACAACAATTCGTCCAGCACACAGTTGAAGTCCCCTGTCCTTATCAGTGGTATCCCAACATACGGGAGCAGCTCCCCTTCCACCATTCCAAAAAGCTCTCAGTCATCAACATTAGGTGCATAAACGATAAGTAAACACATTTCCACCCCAGCGAGGGAACGATGAGCAACCATAAAATGCTCCTCAATGTCTTCCTTGAAGGTGAAAGGGGACATGCGGGGGCATCAAAAATAAGATCCCTCTAGCATAGCTCGAATGAGTAGAGGAAAAGGGTTGTCCCCTCCATTTTTTCTGCAGTTTCTGTGCTAGCACTGCGACGTGCACCACCATTTTGCGCAAATAGGCTTCCTGCAATAACAAAGAGTCCTGGGGAAGCACATACCGTTGCAACCCCAGGACGATTTCTGTAATATAGATTTTTTTTGAAAGAACAATGGTTCAAGGTGGCCTAATAAGGTCCTGAGCGAAAGTATAGCGTAAGAATAATTCACGCTAGGGAGCTAAAGATGTAGGTACATATAGAATTATTTATTTTCTTTTCAACATTTATCAAAAAAGTTTCAGGTGCTCATATGAGTGACAAGGTGCATAACGTGACACAAGTGAACATAGTGAAAACGGAATGTCACACAACAACAAGGTAAAAGACCACATACATATATACAATGGGGGGGGGTTGTATTTCCTTGAGTAGGTCGACGACGTTTCGATCTATATTATTTTAGATCATCATCAGGACTGGGGAGCTTCCTGAAATCTGTGCTTAGTTAGTCCTATAGGCTCAAAAACTCATTCAGAATCGGTAAGACATCAGCCGGTTGACAGGCATAAATTTCATTTTTAATTTCAAAAGTGTTTATAAAATATATTGATGCTGACATGATGCCTAGAACTGATAAGGCTAGAACCTGGAAACCTAGACTCAAATGCTGGTCTCCGTACATACCTTAATATTCTGTGGCTTTGGGCAAATCACTGACTTTCTTTGTACCTTAAACAAAAGAAATGTAAACTGGTGTAATATAATTCTCACTTGATTTACGAAATAGTGATTGCATCCTGTTGCTCACAGGCCCAGTTTGTGTTAACATAAATATGAATGCATACATCATCAACCATCTTTGTGTTTCCTCAATCAGCTTCATCATTTTTTTAAATTTATTTTGTGCCTATTTAAATCATTAGAAATTGATCTTGCTGAAAAAGACGTGCAAGAAACATTAGGTAAATCCAAAGTAAAACAAAATCAGAAAAAAGAATATATATAAAAATATACGTGCAACCAGAAAAAACACCCATGCTTTTCATCAATTCTTGCCTCGTGAATCAATAAAACATAAGTGAAAATGTTCTTTACGTTACGGTTTCAAGACAAACACATGTCCTAACAGAGGTAATCTTGCATTAAGGTAAAAAACATACACTTTGGGGCGATACAAGCAGTGCTTAATTTGAGCCAGTGATTTCTGGTGCTTGGCACCGGCACTTAATTGTCAACACTGAAACTTGACAGTCTGCCACTGGGTGGTGATATTTGGCTAATTTAGAGATTACAACTGCAGCAGTTGATTAATAATTCACTATACATTAAAATAGACTTTGACCTGCTGCCCAAGCCATTCTTTTAGCTTTGGGAGCCTGAAATAGTTCTTAGTGTCACACTTGTAAGAGTGTGATGGTTAGTAGTTGTGTTGATACTGTCATTGGCAGCGCTGGCAGGGGCAATGTGTGGTGCAAGCTGCAGCGGCCTACTGATGAGAGCCTTAGCACTTTTTTTTTAACTAAGCACTGGATACAAGTCTAGCTTTAAAAGTAGATTGTGTGCTTGCACCCAAACATTTTGCCACTGATCTGATTCACAAAACATTTGGTGCAATTTACTTGCACATAAAGTGAAATGTGTGTGAATTTATAGCATAACCTTAAAGAATCAAAACTGAAGGCGTTTTACTTGTAAAAATAGTATTATGCACAGCAAGCCACTAGTATGCTGGATTTTCCACATCTGGAAAGCTATGCTGAGTGTGGTACATGGGTTGTTCTAGGTCACAAGCAGGAGTTGTAATTTGAATGTGGAAAACATGCAAGAGCTGGAACTTTGTGACTGGAACTTTGTGGCGTAAAGCAAAATTCTGAGGCCCATTGCAGAATGTGAAGAGGCGGCCCTGAGTATTCCATATATCACAGATATTCACTGACCTTGTGTCGTAATGAGGCCCCACCGAAGGACGGGGGAGAATGATGGGTTGGGGGTACCCGGCACCAGGCCTTTCCCCAGTGGGCCGCCAGGGTGGGGGCCAGTTGTAAACCCCCTGGGGGACCGTTTTTGTTACCGGAAGCCAGTTTTGCAGCATAGCAATATCGGGCCCTTGTAGCAAAAGCGGCACAAAGCTTTCCACTAGCGACCTGGTCCGGCTGAGCTCTTTGCCACGGCCAGTTTCAGTTTCTGAGCCCTACTTTGTTGATATTCACAAATGTTTAAAATAGTTTCAACCTTATTTGGTTCTAATGCTCGCAGTGCCATGAAAAACTGAAAAAGCACCCATATATCTTGATATTTAATGGGTCTGTAAATGAATTGATTCCTTCACACAGAACACATGTTTGTTGTACAATGGAAAGAAAAAGAGTTAATGTTTAATGACAAATCAATATAGCGAAATGCGTAGGGAGATTTTCAGCTAGAGGTAGGCATACAAATCTAGGGGGCATATTATCAAGAGGGTTTATCTCCGCTTTTTTGGCTTTAAAAGCCGAGAAAGCGGAGATAAAATTACCTCCCTATTACCTAGCTGTCGCTAACACCAGTTAGCGACAGCTAGTAGGAGATAGCGACCATCTTGGGCCCCGCTTTGCATGTCAGTGATATTTATCACTAATGACATGCAAAGTGGGCGTGCCAAGATGTTAGCGACTGAAAACAGTCGCTAACATCGCTATCTCCTATTACCAACTTTTGGAGATATTCGCACTAAGCGCGAATATCTCTAAAAGCTAACACCTGCCCTGAGCAGTTCTTAGCCATGTTATCCAATGGGAGGTGGATAACATGGCTAAGAGCATTAGCTCGGTAATGCATGAATATCGCTGACTTTTCAGCGATATTCATGGATTGCGGCGATTTTTATCACATTTGCGATAAACAAGGTTTATTTGTGGTAAAAATCGCCGCAGCTGAGCGGTAAATTTTTGTCTCTAACCAAGCAATAGCGATAATTATCGCTATTGCTTGGTAATATGCCCCTAGATTCCGTAAATGAAGGGGTCTGTATCTCAGTTTAAATATATTGAACCCCAAAAATATTGCCCCCACAAGATCGACAAGCATATATTTTGAAGGTACACAGATGTAGAGTTAAGAATAGTAAATGTATAATTGCCTATATATTCTTGATATTCTGGTGGTAAACGTAGCAGGTGCAATTATATTGCAGTCTGATATTTCTAACATAATACTGCGGCATAATGATATATATTTTGAACGTAATACTGTGAAATCTTTTGTAAAATTAATTGTGTAGGGTACGCATTTGTGTGCCTCACAAAAATAGTATTTTTACAAAAAATTTTAATAGAGGTCTATGATCAAAAAGTTATTCCTTGCCTGTTTGAGAATTTCAAAGTATAAGTAAATCTAGGAGAAATTCAGGCTGTTTTAATAATCCTAGAATTACTTAGAAAGATAGTGCCCTTTTTGTCAGCTCTTTTGGGCGACCGGGGTACGCAGGAGGTGCAGGGTATGAAAAACACAAAATTACATAACATCCCTCTTTGTGGTTTGATAGTGAAGCGTGTACATTGCACCGGAGCCCTTAGTGTACCTTCTAATGCTTCTCGCTTTCCATCTTCAGAAAGGCAATCTTGACCCATACTCCGCACGTGTAACTGTTTTTCTTTTTAAAGATGTGTTCTGACAATTTTGGAAGAGAAGTTTTCCTATTGTTGGAAAGTGGAGAACAAAATGCACACAAGCTCTAGTGCACTACCTCCCACTGGGAGAATCATCTTTATTATTGCAACATTCATATTTGCTCTGGTTGATGTTAAATCCCTCAGGCATGTGCTAATCTTGGTGTCTTCGGGGCATATTATCAAGGGGGTTTATCTCCGCTTTTTTGGCTTTAAAAGCCAAGAAAGCGGAGATAAAATTATCTCCCTATTACCTAGCTGTCGCTAACACCAGTTAGCGACAGCTAGTAGGAGATAGCGACCATCTTGGGCCCCACTTTGCATGTCAGTGATATTTATCACTAATGATATGCAAAGTGGGCGTGCCAAGATGTTAGCGACTGAAAACAGTCGCTAACATCGCTATCTCCTATTACCAACTTTTGGAGATATTCGCGCTAAGCGCTAAGCGCGAATATCTCCAAAAACTAACACCTGCCCTGAGCAGTTCTTAGCCATGTTATCCAATGGGAGGTGGATAACATGGCTAAGAGCATTAGCTCGGTAATGCATGAATATCGCGGACTTTTCAGCGATATTCATGCATTGCGGCGATTTTTATCGCATTTGCGATAAACCTTGGTAATACCAAGGTTTATTTGCGGTAAAAATCGCCGCAGCTCAGCGGTAAATTTTTGTCTCTAACCAAGCAATAGCGATAATTATCGCTATTGCTTGGTAATATGCCTCTTCATTCTTTGTGGTTTTTGGCAAGTTTTTGCATCTCCCTGTACCTCAACTATAAATATGTGCAATGTAAAACATGCTTAACACAAAAACTGACTGTACAGTGTACTATGTTTTAATACCCTTATCCCACATTACTGGCCCTAACTAACCATAATATTATGCTTGATGTATTCTGGTCTGTCAGACCCTATGCACAGAGTGCTGTTTTATGTACAACATATCAATTCTGAGATGGTCCAACTGACAAAAGAATGTTCTTTGTAAATCCCTCCAAAGACAATTGGAGCTAAATTCCAGCTATTTAAAATGCTGAATGCAAAAAATAGCACCCAGGTACTAGGAGTGGGTGGAACTCAGAGAGTTTCACTCCAAGGAATTCCATATAAAAACTATGTGAAATTCCACAGAGTTCTGCGAGCAGGCAGAATTGGCATGTCATGCTGATTTTTTAGCTCCAGGAGATCGTTCCACGCTGCAAAATCAGAGCGAAGAGCCTCATGCAGCGCGCCAGATGGTGCTACTTCTTTACTGCCTCTCAAGTAGATTTTCTACTCAAGTGGCATCTTTCGCACTGCGAACGGTCGTGACTGCAAGCGACGCCCGTGTTGAGAAAATCGAACCGGGTGCCGTCTTAGTGCCCAAAAATGACACTAAGGGATGCCAGTTCTCACATACTCTCGCCAGCTTAATGTTGGTGAACTATGTGTGGGGAAAAAACTCCATCACACAGCTGATGACAGAGTTTTGCCAGAACTTCATGTTACACGTGTAGCATGGAGGGGTCAAAACTCAGCAAACACTCCTGCGGCAGTGCAGATGTTATTGCCCACCTCTAACAGGTATGCACATGTTTTCTTTTTCTTCCCAACACAGACACATTTATTTTCTCGCTTTTTATACCCTTCTCCGTGTATCTTTGCGTTTTAGTGTATTAGGTACATTAGCCCACTAAACTATCTTACTGCCACTCGAACCTGTGATCTGCAGGTTATTTACAGATAAGTGTCAAAAAATGCTCAGCAGCCTTTCAGAGTCTATTGTGTGTGCTGAACTCACCAGTTTGTTTATTGTCAGCTATTCTCATACACTCATACGTTAATGCTTGGAGAGATTTGAGCATCTTTGAGGATATTTACGAATTTTGCTTCGTTTATGAATATTGATCACTCTCATACTGCTCATCAACTCTTTCAATTTAATTTATCGTCTTTGATCTCTACTCAACTGGTATATTGCACCCTCTTTTTACATTTTGGTACACCACAGTGATTTTGTGAAATCGTAGACATAGCACTCATTCTAAGTAGGCAACAACCCTGAGGAGCACTGATCAAGGTGGGTGGGATCTGAGAGACACTGTGTGACCATACTTTTTTAATTTAAGAAAAACTGTTCCCCTATTTTTTGTGAAAAGGCAACCATCCCAGAATGGGTAATTCCTACATTTAAAATGATTCAAATGAAGTGTAAGGCAGGGAGTCAACTGTGCTGATAAACCTAGGGAGAGGCAGACAGCTAAACAAATCTTGCCAGAGCGCCTGCTTGCCAGAAATAAATGTAAATGTCTGCTAATGTAAAAGGTACTTGGAATCCGAGATTGGCTTTAATTGATGGTATCTCTTAAAGCTTCCAGATAGCACAGAATTCTTATTTTTGATTGGCATTGCTGGGGAGTTACCAGCTGAGCTGTGAAGTGTGTGCTTTTAACGAACAGTTATGACAAAACAAATGCACTATGTACAGTCTGTGTATTACTAAAATCTATTTTTTGGAAGCCCTTTTCTATCTTAAACCTTTCTGCGCATTTAGTAGCAGCCTATCTTTTAGTGTGTGTAATGCAAGTTTAAAATAATGACTTACATATTCACAGCAAAGCTTACACCTTAACAACCAGGTAGACCCTTAAGATCCATGGACAAATCCCTTCTAACTATTCCTCGAATCAGAAAATCCCATAAGGGTGGTAGATCTTTTTCCTACTCGAACATCGGGTACTGGAACAAACTACCCATGCACATAGGGAAATGCACACATCACCTCAAATACAGAAAACGTCTGAAAACTGAGCTGTTTCTGAACTAGTGTGCCCATCTTGCCTGAGTTCTATGCTGCACCCAGATACTGATCCTAGAGTGATTCGTGTGCATTACAAGTAAAACTAACATACCATAACATAAAAGTGCTTTCTGTCACAAACTTGGACCTCGTAGCACTTAACATACACAAGTCACCATTCCCCACTGCACCAATCAGGATTCAATTTTGGTCTCTCTGGTTAAAGACACAGACCACTGAAGTGCATTAACTAATAGGGGTTTTATAATGTATGATAGTGCATTTCCCACTGATTAACCTAAACTGCATTTATTTTTCATTTAAGTTGTGCACTGTTTTATATGTAGTTAACTGAAGGCGAAAGGCTGAAAAAAGTTACAGAATATTTAGATTTTTAGTCATGCCTTTAACACTCGCCCATACTCACTCACCATACCTCTATTTCATTCAGCACGATAGTTCTAGTACATTTTTTAATACACTTCGACCCCTGCCGAGGAGTGCCCATTGTGAAGGTGACAAAGATTCGCCCACAAAGTTTTTAATTTGTGGGTATACACAAACCTTCCAAGTGATTTAATACCCAATCTCTGTACTTAACTTCAGTACAAAAACACCAGACATAATTGGCCAAAGTCTCCAAACCAACATGCTATTTGAGGACCATATTTTAAGCAAATTCTGACGTGAAATTTCTTTTTCATGTGAAGGATATAAAAAAATAAACATATGCATGTGCAGAATTCCACATCAGGTAATCTTGTAGGTTGTTTGCCTTGCAAGTCATCCACTCTAGTATGTACAAAGAAAATCATTATGTATGAAATCTGCGACTAGATTATATTTCTTTCAAAATCCTAGAGACTTTTAGGACCCTAAAATCAATGTATATCACATGCAGATGTCTCCGATTCGTAGATGGATATGTATTTTTACAAATTTTTCTTAAATGGGTAATTTAAGCATCTCGCTAGTCTGTGGCCGACATTCAAGGGAAATCCGTGTCCTGTTAGATACTAGATAGCAAAATGAGTGCAGGAAGAAGAGCCATGACCATGATTCACACTTTCTGCAGATGGTGTTGAATGTGGGCACCCAGGGAATGTGTTCTTTAAAACATCCACCCCCGGGTTACTTCAGCGAGTGGCACAGTCCAGGCTTTTTTTATCAGAGATCTTCCAACTTTTGTTGGCTGAGCCCCCCGTTTTAAACCTTTTTACACATTGAGCCCCACCCACCCACCACCACATAAAAAAGTTCTGGAAGCTGGTACTCTGGATCATTGATGGCCATTCCCTCCTGCAGATCCCATTCCCAGGTCGTATAGGGCAATTCATATTAAATAAAGTAAGAGTGTTTAGTAAACTTAAGTTTTTGTAGTGCTTGTGCTTAATATAGTTCAAATTAAAAGTCTGCAAGAGAAAATGTGCACAAAAAATTACATTGGTGCTTTATTTTTCACATAAAACACAACATTTAGGATAGATCAGTAGAAACACTCCCAAAACACAGCTGAGGGGTGTGCCTGTTTTTCTCCACAGAGACAGTCAATGTGTGGATGGATTCCTGCTTCTGCCATCCTTAGGTTGTGCTACACTTCCAGTCTCGGGGTGAAAATTGCAAAAAACACAGTTGATGGACAGAATGTAGAACAATGTCATACATTCACCCCAGTACAAGAATCTGGGCCTAAATCCATCGTTTTTTTGCACTCCACACCACCCTGGGTTAGACACTGGCTATATGCAAATCAGCTCTGACCCTGTGCCCCATGGGAACAGTCCAGTCCGAACTACCAAGCCATGTCTTTCCCAGGGTGGTGTGGAGTGCAAAAAAACAATGGATTTGGGCCCAGATCTTCGGACTGGGTTGAGTGTGTGACATTGATCCACATTCGGTCCATCACCTGTTTTGTTTGCAAATTCCACCCTAAGTGCGCTGGGGATGCCCAGACGTGGGTCCCAGTCACTCCACACCACTTGAGTCAAGCTAGCCGGGCGGATGAGAGGTGTTACCTCGAAACCGGTCCGGTCCTCGGATGCTTGATTCCGTTCTGGGAAGGACATGGCTTTTGTAGTTCGGACTGGACTGTTCCCATGGGGCACAGGGTAAGAGCTGATTTGCATATCGCCATTGTCTAACCCAGGGTGGTGTGGAGTGCAAAAAAACGATGGATTTGGGCCCAGATCTTCGGACTGGGTTGAGTGTGTGACATTGATCCACATTCGGTCCATCACCTGTTTTGTTTGCAAATTCCGCCCTAAGTGCGCTGGGGATGCCCAGACGTGGGTCCCAGGCACTCCACACCACTGGAGTCAAGCTAGCCGGGCTGATGAGAGGTCTTACCTCGAAACCGGTCCGGTCCTCGGATGCTTGATTCCGTTCTGGGAAGTACATGGCTTTTGTAGTTCGGACTGGACTGTTCCCATGGGGCACAGGGTCAGAGCTGATTTGCATATCGCCATTGTCTAACCCAGGGTGGTGTGGAGTGCAAAAAAACGATGGAATTGGGGACCAGATCTTCGGACTGGGTTGAGTGTGTGACATTGATCCACATTCGGTCCATCACCTCTTTTGTTTGCAAATTCCGCCCTAAGTGCGCTGGGGATGCCCAGACGTGGGTCCCAGGCACTCCACACCACTGGAGTCAAGCTAGCCGGGCTGATGAGAGGTGTTACCTCGAAACCGGTCCGGTCCTCGGATGCTTGATTCCGTTCTGGGAAGGACATGGCTTTTGTAGTTCGGACTGGACTGTTCCCATGGGGCACAGGGTCAGAGCTGATTTGCATATCGCCATTGTCTAACCCAGGGTGGTGTGGAGTGCAAAAAAACGATGGAATTGGGGACCAGATCTTCGGACTGGGTTGAGTGTGTGACATTGATCCACATTCGGTCCATCACCTGTTTTGTTTGCAAATTCCGCCCTAAGTGCGCTGGGGATGCCCAGACGTGGGTCCCAGGCACTCCACACCACTGGAGTCAAGCTAGCCGGGCTGATGAGAGGTGTTACCTCGAAACCGGTCCGGTCCTCGGATGCTTGATTCCGTTCTGGGAAGGACATGGCTTTTGTAGTTCGGACTGGACTGTTCCCATGGGACACAGGGTCAGAGCTGATTTGCATATCGCCATTGTCTAACCCAGGGTGGTGTGGAGTGCAAAAAAACGATGGATTTGGGCCCAGATCTTCGGACTGGGTTGAGTGTGTGACATTGATCCACATTCGGTCCATCACCTGTTTTGTTTGCAAATTCCGCCCTAAGTGCGCTGGGGATGCCCAGACGTGGGTCCCAGGCACTCCACACCACTGGAGTCAAGCTAGCCGGGCTGATGAGAGGTGTTACCTCGAAACCGGTCCGGTCTTCGGATGCTTGATTCCGTTCTGGGAAGGACATGGCTTTTGTAGTTCGGACTGGACTGTTCCCATGGGGCACAGGGTCAGAGCTGATTTGCATATCGCCATTGTCTAACCCAGGGTGGTGTGGAGTGCAAAAAAACGATGGATTTGGGCCCAGATCTTCGGACTGGGTTGAGTGTGTGACATTGATCCACATTCGGTCCATCACCTGTTTTGTTTGCAAATTCCGCCCTAAGTGCGCTGGGGATGCCCAGACGTGGGTCCCAGGCACTCCACACCACTGGAGTCAAGCTAGCCGGGCTGATGAGAGGTGTTACCTCGAAACCGGTCCGGTCCTCGGATGCTTGATTCCGTTCTGGGAAGGACATGGCTTTTGTAGTTCGGACTGGACTGTTCCCATGGGGCACAGGGTCAGAGCTGATTTGCATATCGCCATTGTCTAACCCAGGGTGGTGTGGAGTGCAAAAAAACAATGGATTTGGGCCCAGATCTTCGGACTGGGTTGAGTGTGTGACATTGATCCACATTCGGTCCATCACCTGTTTTGTTTGCAAATTCCGCCCTAAGTGCGCTGGGGATGCCCAGACGTGGGTCCCAGGCACTCCACACCACTGGAGTCAAGCTAGCCGGGCTGATGAGAGGTGTTACCTCGAAATCGGTCCGGTCCTGGGATGCTTGATTCCGTTCTGGGAAGGACATGGGTTTTGTAGTTCGGACTGGACTGTTCCCATGGGGCACAGGGTCAGAGCTGATTTGCATATCGCCATTGTCTAACCCAGGGTGGTGTGGAGTGCAAAAAAACGATGGATTTGGGCCCAGATCTTCGGACTGGGTTGAGTGTGTGACATTGATCCACATTCGGTCCATCACCTGTTTTGTTTGCACACTTCCAGTCTCGAGCAGTACCTGGAAGCGGGAGTGCTCTCAAAAATTTTAAACATATTCTTTCAGTTGTATATAGCGCAAACATGACCCAAAGGTGTTGGAGCGCTTTACAGGAGCATATTTTACATTATACAAGCACACATTCATTATTTGTAAGCACTGGGAAATTTAGTGATTTGCCCAGAAACACAGGATGTTGAGCAGACATCAAGAATTGAACCCGGTTCCCCAGCTTCACAGTCATCAGCTCTGGCTCTTGCGCCACATCCTTGCCCCTAAACAAGATATCAGAAAAAGGGCTTACGCAAAACATGCTTTCGGACACAATTGAAAAATCTGTGATTATGTGAAGTGTGGCCAGGTGTTGCCATGACACTAGGAGACAAGCCACAGTTTACCAAAAAGGCCTTGGGGACATTTAAATCATACACATGTGATATAAGTGGTTCAAGAGGATATATACATACTTATTCTCTATCAGCATCAAGAGTCAAATTGTTGGCATAGTTGGCTTATAAAGAAGATCGCCTTCAAAAGCTTCATAATAGATGCACAAGAAAGCATTTATATTTGGTCTACGAAAGAAGTGAGGGCAGATGGTAGGCATAGTTCACAATATTTGTTATATCAGGCTTGTGGACTTAGCTCTAGGGATTGGACCATGTTAAACAAGCACCAGTGACTTTAATCAAGGTGAAATTCATTTTTCATAAGTCACTGATAAATTAACTGATTTTGCCCAGGATCACATGATGTTGAGCCGATGCCAAGACTTCAACCCGGGTCCCCAGATCCAAAGTCAGCACATATGGCATTAATGCCAAATCCACTCCTCTTTGAAATATCCAACGCTCCCACTAGTAGTGGGATGAAGGGGAGACGAGTGGGGCTTTAAAGAAATAAAACAAAAAGCTCTTCACTCTTAGCTGCCAGAGAATGGATTCTTCAGGAAGGATACAATCTTTGTAAATTCCTTGAAGTGAAATGCAGTAGCTGCAAGGGTACAAACAAGGATACATTTGAGGCATAAGGGTTCAAGAGTGAGGCGAACGGCAGCAACCAGATGTTAAATTCAACAACCACAAGGCAAAAGGCAACAGTGAAGAAGTGCTGTTTCATCAGCAAAGTTAAAGTGTTTTGCAACTTTTTGCATACATATTTTGCTGCCCTCCCTGGCATCTCTTCTGCTGTCCCGTTCATTGGAGGAACCTCAGTGCTGATGCCAAAACAGTGCACTGCTGCATGAACTGCATGCTGATCGGCGGTTCTGTATGGCTACTCCAATCAGTGAGCCCTAACTCGAGATGGGGGTATGAAAAACTGGCAGCAAACAAACTTCTGATGTGAGAAGAAACCAGGGATGCAACTAAACTCAAACTTCGGGGGGACTAAGACTCCCAGCCAGGGCCGGTCCTAATGCTGGTCGCGCATGGTGCAAAAATCTTTTTATGCGCCCCCTCTCCCATTTACTTCTTCTCCATGAACTCCCTCATTACCACTCGCCAACAATGCACCTTATCGCTCTATAGCCCCTTTCCTTACCAACATTTCCCTTTTTTATAGGGCTTCCCTAAGTTTACTAACACTCAGTTCTGTGATCCGCATGGTACATGTTCTTTGTAGAAGGTACAATAGCCCTCTACGCTGAGTGGCTGACAGGAGTGCCCCTGTGAGTGCAGTGAATAATACAACCGTGTGAGAGTAGGGTGAGAGGAGTTACTGCAGGGTGAGTGAGGTGATCATATGACTTTGGGTGCGAATGTAACGGCAGAGTGGGACAAATGAATGTATGGTTAGTGATGGGTTTGTTTGAGTGAGATTTCAGAGTGAGCAGTGTGGGGGACAGGTGAGTGAAGAGTCACATGAGCAGAGTGAGAAGTGTGCTTGTGTGACTGCAGGGTGAGGTACTGGGTGAACAGCTCAGGAGCATTGTGAGTGCAGAGTGATCACTGTGAGTGCAGATTGAGCGGCGTGCTCATGTGACCGCAGGGTAAGTGGAGGGAGAACGGTGTGAGTTCATGGCAAGTGGCATAAGTGCAGTGTGGTCACTGTGAGTGCAGGGTGAGCGGGTGATGTGAGTGCATGGTGATCAGTGTGAGTACATTGTGATCTCTGTGAGTGCAGGGTGAGTGTGAAAGTGAAGGGCGAGAATGAGTGTGAATTGTTTGAATGCAGGGTGGATTCCCAGACACAGTTGAAGTAACTTAGCATGTTATTGAGGGCTGTCATAGGGTTTCCGATATAAGTTAAACTATTGCTTTTATGGCATTATTCTGCAACAAAAAGGGTGGAGGAAATACATATTGTTCTCATCCTGCAACAAACTTTCAGTCTTGCGATTAGGGTTGCCAGCTCATCATATTGATGTTCCAGGCGGTACAAAAACAAGCAGTCCCCTAAATCCAATTTTCAGCACTTATCTGTAAATACTTGGAACAGCAAAAATAAATAGAAAGCATTTTTTATTGTGTTCTAGGGATGCCTGAATGATCCATGACTGATTATTAAAGGGACAATAAAGGTTTCTGTTTCCAGATACCTGAGAGCCTTGCTAGAGGAAAGGACAGCCACTGCTCAATGGGGTTGGCTGTTGGGATAGTGTCTAGTGTATAAAAAAAGGAAAAAAATTTCCTTTTTTAGGTGTCCCCTCACTCACCGGGGTTGCCCCACGGTGACATGCTTCATCATTGGGGCCATCCCAGTCCTCTACGGGCTGGGGCGTGCTACGACTTGCGGAGTTACGTAGGAGCACTTAAATGGACTATGTGTGGTGCATGTGTATTTGTGGGGAGTGGACTATGTGATGAGTAAAAAATACCTGCACAGTAGGTTACTAATAAACTTTATTCTGGCCTCTAGGTGGTAGTATTAAAAACGGGGTAGGGAGATAGGCTATCCTAAACTTAATGTGTCCAGATGTACCTATCAACTCCTAAGTCGACATGTTTCGTGCATACCCCAAGCACTTCTTCGGGACTACACAGGGACCAGCCCTGTGTTCGCCACTCCTTACTCTGTCATTGAGATATTTACATCCAGACCGGAGGGAGAAAGAGTAGGTGCCTGAATACAGGAGGTAACCAGAGCACAAAGTTGCGAGGATACCGATACCCCTCCGACTCCATGGGGCCCAGTTAGGTCTCATAAAAAAGAACCACGTGTTTTTGGAACAAAATACGTAGGTATAAATGCATGCACTTAACAGAGTTTGCTGCAGTTTAAACCCTTTTTTTTTTTTTTTTTTGTAAATATCTCAATGACAGAGTAAGGAGTGGCGAACACAGGGCTGGTCCCTGTGTAGTCCCGAAGAAGTGCTTGGGGTGTGTCAGGTCCTGTGTCAGGTCAGTGCTAGGCACCATCTTGCCCCTCCCTTGTTATTTCCCCTTTTTATAAGATTGATCCCTTAGGCATACTTTATTGGTTCTCTGATTGAGTAAATGAGAGCTTCTTCTGTCGCTTGGTGGCACAAAAGCATACAGATCAGGATATGGGTTGCAATAGTTGGGACATGGCTGAGCAGACCTTGGCAGAGGGCTTTCAGGAGAACGATGGCTGGAGCTCATCTGAATCGATGGAGATGGGGATTAAGAAAGGTGTGGATGGTTGTTGGGGGGATTTGTTCATGTTGGAAAGGAGGCTTAAGGATCGGGGGCTTTAGTTTGAACATTGTATTAGTGAGGTTGGGCAAATTGTCTTGTTTTATAGCGTATTCAAGTATTCAGCTGCATATCTTTCTCAATAAAATGGCCTTTTGCTCTAAATCTGGCCTGTTTATTGTGCCTCCTCTCCCCATGATGAAACATGGCGCCTGGAAAAATAAGTGGTGCTCTGAAAGGTTTCCACTGCCCAATTGAACTGCATAGGGGCCTGGGCCGGGGAAGGCAAAGCCGGACCCAATTGAGGCCTGGGCCAAACGCAGACCGGGAAGCCTCCCTCACCTCCTCCCCGGGCGCAGGTGCGGGAAAAGGGGCGACTGTGATTGGTCACCCCGAGTGAACATGGCCACCCCAAACCAGCGGAGCAGGCCGTAAGCCACGGAGGGGATTAAGAAGGGGGCATGCAGCCCCCTCAAGCATTCAATCCCCTCTGATGGCAGGCAAACACAGGCTATTGCATCTTTTTCTTACAGAGTTTCACAGAGCTGGTGCAGGAACTGAGGATACCGCTAGCTCAAGACAAGACAGAAGGCCCTAACCACTAAACTGTCCTTCCTAGGAATAGAACTAACCATGATTGCAGGAACATGCAGATTACCACCCAGCAAGGTAGCTGAACTCAAAGACATTATAGGCTGAGGCTACAAAAGAAGGCCACACTAGGATAAGAGCAGCAGCTACTGGGGAAACTGAATTTTACCATAAGGGTGAGATCAGCGGGGCGAGCATTTGCAAGAAGGCTGGCATGGCTGACCAGGGGCACGATGCAGAAACACCATAGGATCTACTTAAAGAAAGGAGTAAAAGCAGATCTAGAACAGTGGGAAGCTTTATTGTCTGATTTCAATGGCATCTTGATGTGGCGCAAGACATGGGTACCAGCGAGTCAGCTCGAGCTATACACAGATGCAGAGGGAGGACTCGGTTTCGGGGACATCTTGGGGACAGCGTGAGTGGCAGGAGCATAGCCTGAGGCCTGGAATAAAACAGGGGCCATGGCAAACATCTCGCTATTGGAGTTATTTCCCATAGTAGTGGTGTTTCACATTTGGGCAGAGTGGCTAGCAAACAGGCAGATAACTCTGTGGTCTGACAACCACGCAGTATTGCAGGCAATCAGCACAGGACAGCTAAATGCGCGGCCGTGGTCTGCCTGTTGAAGAGGCAGGTCCAATGCCAACTGAGGGCAAATATAGTGCTTAGGGCGCCACACGTCCCAGGAACAGACAACTCAGTTGTGGATGCCATTTCTCGTTTTCAGTGGGCAAGATTTTGAGACATTGCTCTGGATGCGGACCAGAGGATGACCCCAGTGCCGGTGGAAGTATGGGCATGGGTGGAGCAGGGTTAGAAGCCTGCTGGAAAATGCACTGGCCCCAAAGACAATGCACCATTACCGTAAGTGCTGGGCAACATTTATTGCAGCCACGGGGCTAAGACAGGACCAGCAAACAGGGCAGTGCAAGGTCCTGGGTTTCATAGATTGGGCTTTCAGAGCAGGTAGAACAAAATCTTGGACCCAGACACATCTGAGCGCAGTGGCATACTACTGAAAGATGTTGTCGGGCCCGGACCCCACCAGGGGTTTCCACTGAAGAATGATGTTGAAGGGGTAGGGCTGAATGCAGAAGCCAAGTCCGGACGCGAGAAGGACCATTAATTTCCAACTGCTGCAGCAAATAGTAGGAGTGCTTGATAAGATATACTCATCAGTAGATGAAACCATACTGTTCAGTGCAGCGTTCACACTAGCTATCTATGGGGCTTACAGAGTGAGCGAGCTGGCGGCCCCAGCAGCAAGGGACGCAGGAACAGCATGCATATACCAGTCAGATATTAGCTTCAAGGAGGGCCACATGGACATCTTGCTGTGAAGGTCTAAGACAGACCAAGCGGGGGAAGGGAAGTGGACCAGAATACACTGCATAAGGAAAAAATCATGCTGCCCAGTATGCTTGGTACAGAGCTACATGGCAACCGCAGAACCCAGAGAAGGGCCGTCATTCAGACATAAGGAGGGAACATTCCTTAGCCGTTATCAATTTATTGCAGTGATGAGGAAGACCCCGGGGGCAGTAGGTCTCCAACCCAAGGCATTCGGTTCCCTTACTTTAAGGAGAGCGGCCACAACCACAGCAGCAGGGCTGGGCATGGGCAGAGAGTAAATCAAAGGGATTGGGCGTTGGGCATCAGGAGTGTTTAAACGGTACATATGCCCCACCGCATACTGAGCCCAGATTTTCTTCCACCCCACTCTCCCCCCGCAGGTCCGGCCACATGGCACAGAACGGTATGGGTCATGGGACATTCCTAAGTCACACTGGCACAACAATGGGCAATGGCCAGACGCGAATTTGGAGGCATCTGGTTGCGGGACACCGAGGTGGTTTGGATGGCCTGTCTGGAATGAAATGAGAACAACTACTGCCCGCAGTGCGAGAAGCGCTAGGGAGAGGTGGCAATCCGGACACAGTAATAGTCCATGTGGGAGGTAACAACCTGGCCGCACTGGGCAGGAGGGCCCTTGTCATGACAATGCAGGCAGATTTAGCTGCTTTGTCAAAACTGGTGCACCTCACCAAAATAATCTTCACGGAGATAATAGTGAGGAAATCCTGGAGGGGGAATTCACCTCGGGCGGTGGAGAGTTCCAGACGCAAGCTAAACATTATGATTACAAGATGTGCAGGGCCAATGGATTGGGTTTCGTACGGCACGGTTTCATAAACCTTAGGTCACCAGGCTACCACTTGCAAGATGGCATGCACCTGACAGGGGTGGGAATGGATATGCTCCTGCTGAACATTGTGGGGGTGTTAGAGCAAATGGGTTTCTCATAAGCAAGTGGGGAGCACAGGGGAGCAAAGTGGGGAGCTCCCTCCGATTGGGAGACTGTAGGTAGCATGGCGGAAGACAACCTAAAACGATAGGAAAGGAAGAGAAATTGAAAAAAGTAGACTGAAGGCTCGTGCAGTGTCCAAGGGATGTCTCACGGCAGGGAGACTGAGGGAGCAAACAGTGGCCAGTAGCCACGGAGAGAGTAGATGGAAGGCTCCCGCAAGGCCCTTGGCATGCCTCATGGCAGGGGTATCAAAGGAGCAATAGGCAGAACTTAGCCGCAGGCTGGATAGATAAGATGCTCACATGGGGTCCTTGGGATGCCACGAGGCAGGGACCCGTGAAGAGCAGGGAGGGGCCAATTTGGCATTGAAGCCAATCGGGACAACTCTTACGGCCTGGGCAAGTCCGGAAGGACACCCACCAAGTTGGTAGCAAGTTGAAGCCTAACCCATTTGACACCAGCAGCCGTGGTATGGGGGCCCCTTCCAGAAGGTGATCTGTCTGAAAACAGGTAACAACCAGAAATGGACTGAATGAGCCTCGATGGCAGATTATTAAGCGAAGCAGCACAAATGTGTATGACCAGGAGAAACAAAATTTATAATCGTTTAAGTGTTTATTAAACTGCGACCTTTTTTTTGGCACACAGCAAGTTGTTCAGGTGTTTTTAAGGTATAAGGGGAGCAGTTTTAAAATTACTAAGGGAGGGGGAGGCAACTCGCCGCCTGGGAGGGGTTTGAGCATATCTGCCGCTGCCTCACCTCCAAGACGTGCTTCAGCGGGGGGGGGGGGGGGGGGAGGGGGGGAGTGGGGGGGGGGTTATTTATGCATTCTGAACATGTGATACCAAAACCAGTCTGTATCACTAATGAATAATAGAAAAAACCTGAATCATGTATGTGCATTCCATCATGATTGCATGTATTATTCACAGGCGTTTAACATCCACACAGCCTGAAACCTTTTTCCCCCAATTGCTTTGCATTCATGCATCACGGACATCGCGAGGAACACAATCTCGTAGCAGTATCTAGTGAGCCAGACAGCCAGCACCTGCTGTGCTCATGGCCAGACCAGCTTTGAAGAATATTCCTTATCTGCATCACACGTTTAGCCTCATTAATATTTATGAGGCACCAAACAGCGCCTCGATGACGTTCGAAGATACGCGTTTATAAAATATGTTGCAGACCGTGAGCTGCTGATGATCAGCACACATTTCTGAATCTGACCGGCGTTGTGACACCGCAAAGGCAAGATATCACAGGCTTGGTGCACGCATGTGCCCCAGAGAGAGCAGCCCAGATATTTTGTTCACTGACAAAACGCGAGTAAATAGCTTGTCCAGATATTTTTTGTTTGGAAAAAAGAGAAATAGCACACCAATATTGCCACAGATTTAGCCCCTAAGGTGCACCGGAAAATTTGAGAATATCTGTGTTCTAATCTAGACATTTTAGAAGCATCACAAATTAAGCCAGACCTTACTTCTTGTTTATTTTGATATAGTACATTACACAGTATAACATTGTTTATTGGCTACATTATCCTTCAAAGTTGCTTCAACTATACAATTGTATGTCAGGTTTCTATATGCTAGCTTCCTGAGTCTAAAAGAATGAATATATGTGAACCCAAAGGCTTACTTACACCTTTGCATGGGCGCAGATATCAGAATTTCCAGAATTTCGAAACTTCAACACGAGTACCTTTGGAATCCGGTAACAGTTGAAGATTTATAGGTCTACTCATAGAAAAGTTTTGTGGCTTTCCAGTTACATGTATTCAAAGCTAATTCTGAATGTGTAAATTGTACATGTTGAACAACTGTTGATGTGAAAATGCTTTCTCCTTAGTGCAATACAGCATTAATCATTTATGTTTCCACCAGTGAAATAATATACCATAGGAGATAACAATTCCTCTATACTCCCACTCTTTTCGGAATGTTTTCTACCACTTCCTAACCTGGCGATAGATTTACTCCTTCTATTTACAGGAGTATATCCATATTGGCAATGTATCAAAGAGGAATTTGAAAATGTCCACAAACTGAAGACTTTTCCCCCCCTATCTTTCTAGGTTAATCCTGCTCTGGTGCATCCACTCGAACCTCTGGGAGAAGATTTACACATGTGTATCACCTAATTCAGTGGTAATATTACCCATGCGTAAATCTTTTAGAAATACAAGTTCATGTTATGTGAATCACAAAGGTCAATTTGCTTTTCTAAATCAAGCCATTTGTGCATTTAAGTTGAAAATGCATGTACACAAATCGTGTGTGCATCCCTGAGACCTTCTGCGAGTGACATGGGTTCATATTCTAATTTGCTAGCAGCAATGTGCAAGGCTGTGCATGGAAGACAGCAGGGGATCATGATTATCACTTCACGGATCTTTGCTTGGAGCACGAGCTTTCTGCAGATCACTTGCTGCGACTGGCCACAGGACTGGCAGAAGGACGAGATGGCAGCCGGAGGACCGTACCACTTTAGAAATCAGGAGAGGTGCACCTGTGAAACCGAGGTCTTGATTGTACAGCGGATGTCCTTCACACATGTCAGTGTATGGCATTGCAAGGTGCCTGGCTATTGCCTGTATGACACTTGACTTAAGTTAGTTTCGTTGTTTTTCATTTCTCGTTTCAATTGAACACGAAGATTCCTCCTACCTCTATTTAAAGAGTACTGAAAAGAAAATCGCAAGTGTTCAAACAGAATTGTAGATGTCAGCAAAATAGAGAAGTATTAACACAACCAATACTTTTGTTACGGAGAAAAGCCATGTGTATACACTCACACAGATAGAAAGACACACACACCCATATTTGTGGGTGGAAAGACTGCACAGGGTGAGGGGCTGAGGTTCTGTGACAATTGTAAGTGGTGTTTTCGACTCGCACGAATATGGGCGAGTCTAGTATCTATGAACCGCAAATGACGAGTTTAGTAAGTGTGCGCAGTTTCGCTGTGCTAACTTAAACCGTTCGTTTGTTACGTGGGTTTTTCATCTGTACCCACGGGTTCCATCTTAGATACGGCATCCATTTTGTCTCTTGCCCTCAAGTAGCCAGCGAACGGACGCTGTCCGCTTCGTGACCCTGGGACTCCCAAGATATTTGCGGAAGACACATGTTCTTTGAAAGTGTCTTTATGATGAGGGGGTTGCTGCTGTAAGACAGATGATGCCGCTCGAGGCTCATCTTGCCGCACGGACTTATTGTCTCAGCCGTGCATCTCATTAGGCACGTCCCTTTGATGCCTGTATCTCGTGCTTCTCGATACCCCCCCTTTTTACACCCTTTCCGATCTCCCTACTGTCTCCGTCTTCCTCTGCACCTGTCTTCGTTCCTATTTCGATCTACTTTACTGCTGATTGGAATTTGCTAATGGTGGGAAGATGGGTTTTTACAGTTGGGAACCGCCAAATGTTTCCGCACTTATGTTCCGGACCTTGTGTGTTTCAAAGTGACCAAAGCGACCCCTCTGAGAGCGACTTGTGGGAACCAGGTTGTAAACTATTGTGTATCATGTTATCCTATGGGTAAAAACTGTATAAAAGGAGCGATCCACAAATACAATTTGAAGCAGTCTCCCCGAACTACACTCGATGTACTTCCTGTGATTTCTGTGTTCCCTGCAGTAAATAAACCTTGACTCTTTGACGCCGAAGGAAGTGTCCCGTGTCTCTGTGACTTGTACGCCGGAGCAGGTTACCCACGAAGGTTTCAGGTGTTGTGCCCTGGCACCGCTGGGTCCAAAAGAACCCAGTCCTTCAGTTGGCGCCCAACGTGGGGCTTCATCAGTGGTATCGGTCCAAGCCCGACGATCGTGAGGAACTTCGTGTGAAATCTCCGAGGGAAGGTGCACCCCGCTTCATCGATCCTGTTGTCGAAATAAGTGGCCCGAAGACTTTTCCCGCGAAGATTCCCGCCTCCTAACGGCTGCGACGGACTGCTGCCCTGACTGTAGACCTGTTTTGGCGCTTGGCGTAGACCTTGGTATAGCGAGACGATTGACGGGCCTTCCTGAGGACGCCATTGATCTTTGAGTTAAGTATTTGTGGGTCGCTCCCAGAGTTCTTTGTTGTAAACACTTTAGCGAGTGTTTTTGTTGTAGACACTTTAGCGGGTGTCTTTGTTGTACACGCTGTGTGAGTGTTTTTGTCGGTGACACTTTGCTAGCGTACTTTGTTGTTGTTGTATTTGTTTGACGACTGCAGCCGCCAAAGACCGAGGGTTTAGTTCTTTGCTGGGACTTGGTAAATCCCGAAATCCCGTAACCCTTGAAGTTTGTGAAACTCGGCTAGTGTGCAAGATGCCTGGTCGTAGTACTTTGTTCAGTTGCTTTAGACCTTGTGGTGCGGATTCCCTGCTGGAGGACTCGTGTCCGATACCTCCGGTTGGAACTCCTACTTATGATTTATATAGCAAACATGGGCTAGGCCCGATTGCTTTTAACGATTATTGGATAAAATATACAAAGAAAGACGGCGATCTTCGTTGGCCACCTCACGGTAGCTTCGAAGCGTCGATCTTAGATAATTTGGAAATAAAGTTGTTCGAACGCAAATCTAGGCCGGCCATGTTTGATGCCTTTCGGTTCTGGCGCAAAGAAGCCCGACAGAAAGAGATCAGACAAAATAAACGTAGTCTGCGAGATACTGTTGTTACTATAGTGAAGAAAGCTGAGCAGTTTCAGCGTGATAAGGAGGATAAGGATAAGGAAGTGTTTGAGAGATTACAGCGTATGTCCATAGACAAATGCTATCCTGTTTTGCCTACGGAGACGGATAAGAAGGAAGAGGCAGTTGAGGATTCTTTAATGTCTTATCTTATGAAGTCGCCACCTCCGTACGTACAGGGTACCGCAGCTCCTGTGGTCCCTGCCGTACCTGTTCTTCCACCTGTTATTCCTCCACCAGTTCCTCAACCTGCACCCGCTCTTCCGCCTGTTCCTGCTCCTTTGCCTATTTCTATTCCTACTGCTCCTCCGCTTCCACATACTCCTGTTCCCGCTACTGCTCCTGTGTTGTTAACCCCTGTTGCTGCTAATGTCTCTACTCCTTCTCTTGTTAGTCCTGTGTCTTATTCTTCTCCCTCTACTCGTAATCGTAATTCTCCCCTTGCGACAAACTTCTTCCAGTCGCTCGGACCTGTTTTTGGGTCTGCTGGTTCTGATGGTCCTCAGAGACGTAGCCAGCTTCCTGGTAATAGAGAACGTGTTGCGCTATACAATATGGCGATGGGTTGGATGATAAACCCTGTTAGAAATCCACCTCGTGTTGTCCTCGAAACGTTTAATCAATTCAACATACCAACTCAGAGATATGTGTTCGATGAAATGTGCAAGTTTTTACATGATCAGATAGTGGTTAATGCGCCTGACGAGGTGCTGACCGCCCTGTCTGAACTTCGGCTCCAGTTCGCAACTGGACTGATAGTCGACACTAATGTTCGACGTGCTGTTGAGCACTTACTATCTCTTCGTCCCGCTCCTATTCCTCATGCATTGTTCGTTGAGGACATTGAAAAACAAACCGAGTCTGGCCAATATCCTATGCGTGAAGTTCCGCCAGTTTCGATACCAATTGATAATACTGGTGCCCAGCCAGTTCCGGCACATTTCCAGAGAGTGTGGATACACCTCCCATGGAAACGATCGGAAGTGCTTCAGGTGAAACAAACTTTGCCCGATCCTCGCAAAAATCCTGCTGGGTATTACAAGGAATTATCGCAGCTCGTAGACGCTACGATAATGAATCTTGCCGATATCGACATGTTGTTCGGTAATATCGTACCACAACCGGTATGGGCGAAGATTCGTCACCAAGATCACGCAAATGAATTAGGTGGTGATTGGAATGCCATTACAGCGGCAGACGCTGGACAAGTGGCTGCCACTAAACCCGATCAGTTGATTGCTGAACTTCCTCAGCGAATCATTACATTAATGAAAACGCTTATGCCAGCTATGAAGGTAAATTGGGATAAGTTGTCAGCCTGTAAGCAAAAGAAAGATGAGAGTGTCTCGGACTTCTTTACGAGGTTCGAGGAAGCATTCGTTGATCATAGTGGACAGGATATGGGTACTGAGGGTGGACAGAGGTTGTTTGTGGATAAGTTTGTGTCAAACTTATTGCCCGACTTGAGCCATAAATTAAGGAATTCTGAAAGTGCGTGGGCCGTTTCTACCTCAGCTCAGATATTGGCTACGGCACAATATTACGAAAATAGAGAAAAAGAGGAAAATGACCGTGCCGATAAAAAAACGAAGGAGCTAAAAACTAAAGTGTTGTTACAACAAGTATATCCGCCGCGTTCTAATCAGAATGCGCCTCAGCAGAATAGATCGCAGTCGCAATTGAATCGATCGCAGCTGCGTAATGATTCTTCTTTCCAAAGATCTTCATTAGGGTACAACCAATGTGCTTATTGTAGACAGGAGGGACACATTAAATTCAATTGTCCTGCTTTAAATGACCGTAGTGGTGGTAATTCGTCTAGAGGAGGCCGTGGTGGTGCACAGCACGCATCACGTGGTAGAGGTCGTGGTGCTCAGAATGATCGCTCTGACCATTCATCAAATTCTAATAACTGTTTCGATCAACGTGGATCATCGCAAGGACGATCTGCGCAGTACAATGTAGACGATTATTACGTCGATCAGGGAACTGACGATAGTAATTACTAGGACAGCCAAAGACAAGGAAAGGGAGTGGTATCAGTTCCGGTTGATCAGAGAGGGCCTTACGTCGCAGTTGCTACATCGGGCGTCGTTGAGCCTTTTCTGTTGGACACTGGTGCAGCGAAAAGTTCTATCATGCATTCGAAACTCCCTGGCGCACCTTTGTCTGGCTTAACAAATGTTTCCGTTGGATTCTCTGGCGCCCCCGTTAGCAATCCAGTTTCGCGCCCTTTGCCCCTTAAAATTGGGCCTCGTGAGCTCGAAGCTCCATTGATTTTGTCTACTGGTTGTGGCGAAAATCTTTTGGGTCTGGATTTGCTGAAACGCTTGTATGCAACTTTGTATTGTTCTCCTGCGGGTGTAAAGCTTACGTTAGGAGAGAGAGTAGTCTCTCCCATGTACTTGTCTCTCGATAAGCTTCCACCGGACTTGGATTCTCTTCCTGCGTCTTTGTGGGCGACGGGTCCAAATGATGTGGGCCTACTTGATATCTCCCCTTATGTTGTTCAGTTGAAATCTAATGTGCGCTTGCCACGTATTCCCCAATACCGTATCTCCCTTGATGGTGAACGAGCTTTGTTAACGATCATCTATGATTTGATCGAGAAAGATGTCATTGAAGAAACTCGGGGAAACGTGTGCAATAGTCCTGTACTGCCCATTCTTAAACGTACTGATCCTACCAAACCGCCTGTTTATCGTTTTGTTATCGATTTACGGGAGGTAAATAAAATTGTGGTTCCTCAATTCCCTGTTGTGCCTGACATCACGGCGCTACTGACTCTGATTCCAGCTACTGCTTCATGGTTTTCGGTGATTGATTTGAAAAATGCATTTTTCAGCATCCCGATTGCCGAAGAGAGTAGGGACCTTTTCGGTTTCTCTCTTGGTGGACGTAGCTTCCGGTTCAAACGCGCTCCTCAGGGCTACTGTGAAAGTCCATCGATTTACAGTCAAGCTTTGAAGGGTCAACTAGATGCGTTTAGGTTGCCGGTTGGTGCGGCTTTAATCCAATACGTTGACGACTTATTGGTGGCGGCTGATACTCAGGACATCTGCAAAATCGCTACAGTGTCGTTGCTGCAACATCTCTGTGAGTTAAATCACAAGGTGTCACCTTCTAAACTCCAATATTGTTGTCAAGAAGTCACCTACCTAGGTCACTTATTGTCAAAGGAGGGAAGGAGGTTGACCCCGGAGAGAATTGCAGCGATTGCACGCATGGCTGTGCCACAAACCCAAAGAGATGTGCGTGCCTTTTTAGGTATCACGTCGTACTGCAGGCAGTGGATTCCTAATTTTTCATTGCTAGCGAAACCATTGGTGGCTCTTACGTGCAAGGATGTTTCGACTCCTTTACCATGGACGGAAGAATGCCAGAATAGTTTTTCTGAATTACGTGATTCATTGTGTTCGGCTCCTGTGTTAGGTACTCCTGATTACAGTAAACCGTTCACGTTATATGTTCACGAGAGGGAAGGTTGTGCTTTGAGTGTCTTAACGCAACCTTTTGGTGGTAAACAACGTCCATGTGCATATTTTTCCTCGACCTTAGACCCAGTAGCTAGAGCATTGCCGAGTTGTTTGAGAGCAACTGCGGCAGCTGCGGTCTCCATCCGACAATCAGCAGGATTGGTCATGGATAATATGCTTACGGTGATGGTTCCGCATGCAGTCGATACTCTTTTGAATCGTACGAAAACTCAGCACTTGACGAGTGCGAGGTTGTCTGGGTACGAATTGACGCTTTTGGCAAGCCACATTCAGATAAAACGTTGTAATGTCCTAAATCCGGCAACTTTGTTACCAGTTAGTGCAGAGTCAGATGAAGTAGCAGAACATGACTGTTACTTGCGGACAGAGGAGGAAACAAAAGGTCGTGTGGACCTTAAAAACACCCCATTGGAAGACCCGGATGGCACCCTGTATGTGGATGGGTCATGTTTTAAGTTGCCGAATGGTGATGTGACTACTGCTTATGCTGTGGTGACATTGAATACTGTTGTTGAGACTGCGAGATTGAATCAGAATTCTGCCCAAGCTGCAGAGCTGATTGCTCTCACTAGAGCATGTGTATTAGCAAAAGGTAAACGTGTGAATGTGTACACCGATAGTCAGTATGCTTTCGGTGTAGCGCATAGTTTTGGACGGTTGTGGCGAGAGCGTGGTTTCTTGACATCGCATGGCACGAAAATACAGCATGGCCAGCTTGTGAACGATCTTTTGGATGCATTGACTTTGCCTGCTCAAATTGCAATTATTAAGTGTAGTGCGCATCGTAAAGTGATGGAT
The DNA here is from genome assembly GCF_964263255.1 of Lissotriton vulgaris. NCBI lineage: Eukaryota > Metazoa > Chordata > Amphibia > Caudata > Salamandridae > Lissotriton > Lissotriton vulgaris. Next base: position 1,024,305,401 of record NC_141696.1, on the reverse strand, counting down.
GATGTTGGTCGTGGTAATGCGTTTGCAGATGAGATTGCTAAGGAGACTGCTCGGAACCTTAGCACTCGAATGTATGTGACAAGTTCGGTTAGGTGGCCTACAGAATCAAGTATGTGTGAAAATACCATAGAGAGTGTGAAAGCTATTCAGAATGAGGCCACCGACACTGAAAAGATGAAGTGGAAAGAAAGTACGGGAAGGTTGGATGTGAATGGTTGCTGGATTGATTTGTCGGATCAGAAAAGATGGATGTTGCCTGATGCGTATGTACTGGCCGTTGTGCAAATGGCACATGGGTTAGCACATATTAGCGCGAAAGGTATTTGCAAGTTGCTGGCTGATGTGTGGAAGAATGATGGAATTACTAAGTGTGCTGAACGTTTGGTGAAGAATTGTATGGTGTGTATAATGTACAATCCTGGCAAAGGAACCCCAACTCCTCCTGGCAGTTTTGCTCCTCCTTCGTATCCCTTTGAGGTGATCCAATTGGACTTCGTCCATATGGAGAGATGCAATAACCTGAAATACGTTTTGGTTGTGGTTTGCGCATTCTCCCGATGGATTGAGGCCTATCCCCTCAAAGACAATACTGCTTTGTCTACTGCGAAAATCCTACTGAAGGAATACTTTCCTCGGTATGGAATGCCTAGAGTCGTGTGGTCAGATAACGGAAGTGAGTTTGTTGGAAGTGTGATGAAGAGTGTGTGTAAGGGCCTTGGAATCAATCAGAAATTCCATAGCGCCAATCATCCTCAGTCAGCTGGATTGGTTGAAGGGTACAATGGCACCCTTAAACTAAAATTAGCGAAGATTCAAGCTACGACTGGACTTTCGTGGCCTGATGCTTTGCCCCTAGCATTACTGTCAACTAGGGCGACTGTACACTCCCGAATAGGGCTTAGTCCCTATGAAATAGTGTTCGGCCGTCCTGCGAATGTGTGGGGGGTTCCTAGGCCAGGAATGTTCTCTGATCTTGAGTTTCCGATGTTGATCGATTACTTACATGACTTGACTGCTAAACTGAGGTTAATTCATCAACAGGTTTACGACGCCTTGCCGACGCAGACGGAGGGTCCAGGCCACCAGCTCCAGCCCGGGAACTGGGTGGTTACTCGTAACTTCTCACGAAAAAACAATCTGGACCCCCGATTCACCGGACCTTACCAGGTGCTCCTGGCCACGAGGACTGCCGTTCGTCTTGAGGGGCGGAAAAATTGGGTACATGCTACCCATTGTAAGCGAGTCCCTATTCCTTTGCCGGCAGACCCGTGGATAAGGAAAGGCATCGCGTCAACAGAAACAGAAACATTGCCGGCGTTTGTACCTTTTAGCGACGCACAGCTTGTTGGAGAACCCTCAGCGCAGCAGAAAGCCACTGTTGAACATTTGTCGGCAAAAGACTCAAGACCAGATCAACGAACTGATCAGCAGGACGCTGTCTCTTCAACAGATCCTTTGTTCGACGAGCAGACACGTCCAGGGAAACATCGATATTCTTTGCGATCTCACACTAAGGACAAATAAAATTTGCTTGCTTTGCTGAGATTGATAACTGCAATATCCTCGTTTCCCATGATCAATTTTGAACATTCGTATCATTGAAAGTTTTTGTATATATATCAAGCTTCTTCCTTGTATCTTTTTCCTTCCACAGCTGAGAAATATTGTGCTAAATAAATACATATTGTGTATTGAGGGCCGTAGGGCCGCGCGCGTACTTCCTTCTGGACAGTAGGTCTTGACGCTAGGTTAAAGACCGTCGGTTCCTAGGAACTCCTGGGGATTGACTATTGCTGCACAGAACGAAGTGCGTCAAGAAACGTTGCGGACGGTCGTAGGGAAATGGCATTTTCGAAGCTGAATGATTTGGAAGGAGCTCAGGCGTATAGAGTCAAGCTGCAGAAACTTAGTCGTACGAAATGTTTTGTATCCCAATTGTTTGTTTTGTTTTTGACTGCTTCTGCATTTTTGGCGGGTGGGGTATATTACGCTATATCTTACGTTTTCCTTGCTACTCCTACTCCTTACCCTAACCTTACTTCTACTGCTTCTCCTCATTCCTTTCATATGTTACCAGAACACGAACAGGCTAGACGTGTAGAATTCCGCAATAATTCCTTTATCCAGCTCCTCCATCAGCATCAGTTAGTGGTTAACACTACTAATTGTTGGGTGTGTGGGTTGATGCCACATACTACGGGTAAGGGAATTCCATATCTGGTGTTACCGTATAGTTCCCAAGGGTCAGCTCGAGCATTCCAAACAATGTTTCGAAGCGCACTGGGTTCCCACCCCACGCAAGAACAACGTTCCCCCAACTTTGGTCCTACCTCGTATCAGAAGCTGCTATCGATGGCTATAGAGGATATGGAAGATGAGATCCATGATCCTTTTCTTATCCCTAGAGAAGAGGTACAAGCCTATAGGGTCCTAAGTAGAGGGGAATATAGTATGTTCACTAATGAAAAGCAGCTTAAAAGCTCGTCTCCAATATGGGTCGTACCCCACACTGGTAATCTTTGTCTTGTGGGTCGTGGCTCGCAAGCCTCACTTGGAGTAAGTGCTTGCACTGAAAGTTACGTTCTGCCAATGTCCCCGTCCCCTGTGTTTCTGGCTGCCAAGGGTACATACTTTATCTGTCATGATCGTGCATACACATGGTTGCCCGCAGACTTCATGGGCTCATGTTTCGTTGCAAATCTGTTGCCTCCGACGTTTACTGTAGATGCCGATTATCATAAGACTAGAGTTGTACGAGGCGTAATTAGCGAAGAGGATACTGCCGGTCAAGAGGCAGGAGACTTTTTCAAGGGTTTCCTCCCGTTTTGGGGACCTATGGTTAATAGTAGGAACCTAAGACATTTGACTCGAGTGGTAGAATCGACAGCTAATATTACTGCCAGTGCCCTTGGTAATATCACCACAGAACTTCAGGCGGAGAGACTTATGACATTACAAAACCGTATGGTTTTAGATGTTGTCCTAGCAGATCGTGGTGGGGTGTGTAAAGTGATCCATTCGAGCTGTTGCATTTTCATTCCAGATAATGCTCCTACTGTCTATCAAGCCATCTCGAAATTGCATAAGATCTCCGAATCCATACACGTGGATGTAGGGGATTGGACGCTACTTGGTTGGTTTTGGGGCCTGGTGTCGGCTTGGGGTTGGAAGATTCTGACGATCATCGGGGTTGTGGTAGTGTTCCTGTTCACGTGTTGCCTTTGTGTGCAGTGTGGTCCTGCCTTATGTGGCCTCTGTGCTACAACGTGTATGAGACAACCATCTGTTACCAAGGGGACTCGATCGGACAGAGCTATGCTACAACGACATCTTGATGGTCTGATGAATATCGAATATGATTCCGACTAGTGCTTGCCTACATGAGGGCAAAAGGAGCGTCTGAGGTTCTGTGACAATTGTAAGTGGTGTTTTCGACTCGCACGAATATGGGCGAGTCTAGTATCTATGAACCGCAAATGACGAGTTTAGTAAGTGTGCGCAGTTTCGCTGTGCTAACTTAAACCGTTCGTTTGTTACGTGGGTTTTTCATCTGTACCCACGGGTTCCATCTTAGATACGGCATCCATTTTGTCTCTTGCCCTCAAGTAGCCAGCGAACGGACGCTGTCCGCTTCGTGACCCTGGGACTCCCAAGATATTTGCGGAAGACACATGTTCTTTGAAAGTGTCTTTATGATGAGGGGGTTGCTGCTGTAAGACAGATGATGCCGCTCGAGGCTCATCTTGCCGCACGGACTTATTGTCTCAGCCGTGCATCTCATTAGGCACGTCCCTTTGATGCCTGTATCTCGTGCTTCTCGATACCCCCCCTTTTTACACCCTTTCCGATCTCCCTACTGTCTCCGTCTTCCTCTGCACCTGTCTTCGTTCCTATTTCGATCTACTTTACTGCTGATTGGAATTTGCTAATGGTGGGAAGATGGGTTTTTACAGTTGGGAACCGCCAAATGTTTCCGCACTTATGTTCCGGACCTTGTGTGTTTCAAAGTGACCAAAGCGACCCCTCTGAGAGCGACTTGTGGGAACCAGGTTGTAAACTATTGTGTATCATGTTATCCTATGGGTAAAAACTGTATAAAAGGAGCGATCCACAAATACAATTTGAAGCAGTCTCCCCGAACTACACTCGATGTACTTCCTGTGATTTCTGTGTTCCCTGCAGTAAATAAACCTTGACTCTTTGACGCCGAAGGAAGTGTCCCGTGTCTCTGTGACTTGTACGCCGGAGCAGGTTACCCACGAAGGTTTCAGGTGTTGTGCCCTGGCACCGCTGGGTCCAAAAGAACCCAGTCCTTCAGGGCAGGTGGTGAGATAAGGGAATGACAGCAAAGTGGGAAAATACAGAATACATCACCACATTATCCAGAATCCTGATGAGCCTCTGTGTCGATCACCAATTGCCGAAGAGGCGAGGTACGTCGATCACGTGGAGCAGCAGTAAAATGAGTCACATTATCACTATTCTGTTTATTCAAGTCGTCACTAATTAAAATTGAAGGGTACAATAGACCGGATGTATGTCATGACAACGCGGGCTTTACCCCGCGCTGCCATTACAACGCATCCTTTACAACGTAATAGCAACGTTGTAATGGCAGCGCGGGGTAAAACCCACGTTGTCATGGCTGCTTACAACAGGGCATCTAAGAAGTGCATTAAAGAGAGACAATTACTCCGGCCAACACTAAAGTAATAGCTAACCACTAATGTCTGATTCTGCGAATGTGCCATTCTAGAGTAATTTACAAAAAAACCCATTGTAAATAAGAGTACAGTTTTGAAATGAACAATATCACACAAACATTTAGGACCTAATTTACGACGTTTTGGCGTAGGGCAGAGCAGCAAGGCATTACAAAGTACAAGGCAGGGAATACACAGTATTTATCCAATACAATCTGTTCCTGTCCTTATCCCCTGCACTACCCATCCAGCTCTCTCCTCCTCTTCGTGGCCAAAGTCACTGAGAAGATCATCAACGTCCAGCTTTCGAACTTCATCAAAGAGAAGTCCATCCTAGACTCTTTCCAATCCATGTTTTGCAGCAACCACAGCACCAAGACCACCCACCTCATCGCCACAGACGACATCCACATGCTCCTCAACAAAGGCCACACCGCAGACCTCATCTTACAAGACCTCTCCACAGTTTTCAACACTGTCTCCCACCGCACTCTCACCACCAGACTCCACAACACCGGCATGAAGGGAACCTCCCTCAACTGGCTTCGCTCCTTCCTCACCGGCAGAACCCAAATAATCAGACTCTCGCACTTCCTCTCTAAACCCACAGAGATCAACTGCGGAGTACTCCAAGGATCATCGCTCAGTCCCACGCTCTTCAACATCTACATGGACCCACTCGCCACCATCCTCAGACAGCATGGACACAGCATAGTGTCCTATGCCGAATACACCCAGATCATCCTCTCCCTCAACAAGGAACCCAACACCACCAGACTCAGCTTCCAGGAAGGAATTAAAGACTTTACATCCCAGATGAGTAGCACTTGTCTGAAGCTCAACTCGGAGACAACACAAGTCCTTGTCCTCGGGTCCACCCTCTCAGCATGGGACAACACCTGGTGGCCCACTGCCCTCAGCAACCCCCCCACCCTCACAAACTATGCCCGGAACCTCAGCATCATGCTCGACTCCTTCCTCACCATTACCTAGCAGATCAACACTGTTGCCTCCAGCTGCTTTGACACCCTCTGCATCCTTCGCAAGATCTTTAAATGGATCTCCCCGAATCCAGAAAGACCCTCACCTACACACTCATAATATGCAGACTGGGCGACGGAAACGCCCTTGATGCCGGAATAAAAAAAAACCCTGCTAAGCCATCTCCAGACCATCCTGAACACCGCAGCCAGACACATCCTCGACACCCCACAACATGAATACATCACCCGGCACCTGAGAGGCCTCCACTGGCTACCCGTCGAGAAGAGAGTAACCTTCAAGCTACGCACCCATGCCTACAAATCCCTCCACAACACCGGACCCAAATACCTCGATGAAAAAGTCTCCTTCCTTGTACCCAAGAGAAACCTCTGTTGCGCCGACCTTACCGAAATCCCATGCACCCGCATTGCCAGAGCGGGTGGAAGAGCCTTCTCCTACATCGCAGCAAAGACCTGGAAAAAGCTCCCGATCAACATTAGATGCTCCCCCACTCTGCACACCTTCCGGAAGAGCCTCAAGACCTGGCTCTTCAGCTGACTCGGAGTTGCACCTCCCCAGTGCCTTGAGACCCTCATGGGTGAGTAGCGCACTTCACAATTCCCTGATTGATTGATTGATTGATTGATTTCCTAATTTCCTTAAACCTAATGCTGACAAGACGGAGGTCCTGTTTTTTAATCACGCTGTAGTACCCACTTCAGCATTATGGTGGCCAGCTGATTTAGGATTTCCCCTACACCTAAGGATTCAGTTAAGAATCTAGGAGTCAGGTGGGACAGAGACCTGTCCCTCGCTACCCATGTCCAACAGGTATCCGCGGCCTGCTTTGGCAAGATAAAAATCATTAGAAAATGTATTGACTTCTTGCCTGAGTCAGCACGCAAAAGTGTTGTGCATGCCCTAATCAACTCCCATCTTGATTATGCTAACAGTCTCTACATGGGTCTGCCAATTGGACTGATCCGTAGGCTCCAGATGCTACAGAATTCAGCAGCCAGACTGGTCTACAAGGTCCCTCTTTGCAAACATACTTCCCCTTACCTGAGACGGCAGCATTGGCTACCTGCTGCCAAGTGCATCGAATTTAAGATCCTTACATTTGCCTTTTGGGCACTTCAAGGTCGGGGGCCCAACTAATTGAGGAGGAGACTTCGTCCTTACCAGCAGAACAGATCTCTTAGGTCTAACCAAAAACGATACCTTACCACCCCCCGGTTCGCAAAGGCCAGAATGAGGGGAACAACATTCAAGGTGGGGACCTCTAAATGCTGAAATAGCCTACCTCCTCAATTGCTCACATTGCAGTCCGAACAGGAATTTATAAAGGCCTTGAAACCTGGCTCTTTAGTCGCAATGACTAAATTTTTACGGACCACTATCTCCACTTCTGTCCGTACTAGCGCCAGGACACCCCATCTGGGGTAGCTTTGTGCTATACAAATACCTTTATTATTAATATTAGTATTGATTACGCTCGAGCTGTTTTGGCAGCCTAGCACCAATGCAGGCCCCCTTGCACCATGGTGCAAGGATGATTGTGTTTCCGGCAGGAATGTTTTTGTGCAGAGAGGGGCATCCTCCTGCACACAAACAGAGGCCATTTCTTCGTTCTATGAGTGCAAACATGGAAAGAGGAAAAAACAAGGAGAAATAATGTTACTTCTCCACGTTGCACCTCCCCTAGGAAGGCATCAGCGTTTGGTGCATCCCCAGGTTTACATGTGTTTGTATATCTGGGGAAGCATCAAAATTAAATGGTGTTGTGTGGGAACACCTACTGCAATGCCCATAGAATACCTCCCTAGCGCTGATTAAGGCATCACAGCAATTTGCTCTGCCTTTTTTGGTTTGTGCCACTAGAGCATGACAAAATGTGACGCTCCTGCAGCGCAAAAGGCTCATAAAATGAGTGTTTTGCTGCATTCACATCAATGTGTAACCAAAATGCCATGTACTAGACTTGTGGATGATAAAAACAAGCACACTTCAAATTTCTGATTTTTAAACTGAGGGGAGGATAATGTCCCAAAAAACAATTCCCACCATCCCCTTCTTGCCTATTCAGGGATACCAACCTGGACTCCATTCTGACCACCTTCAAGAGTGTGGCACATCAGCATATTATGAACTTCTCTGCATTTTGTTTTTCCCACAGAAATCAATACATTAGGCAAGGAGAGCTAAAGTGAGAGCAAGTGAACTATGTGACAAGCCAGAAGGTTGATACTGGAAATGAGGCTTATAGCTATACTGGTGCTACCAAACCTGCAGCTAGAGATATTGTTGCTGCCCAAATAGGGCTCCTATCATTGAAGGGGTAGTCTAAACATAAATCCTAATCAGGATGTGGTGCATAGCCCACTGTGCAGTCATAGAAGACCACATGAAAGTCAGGTTAAAGAGTCAAGATCAAGTGAGACTGAAGATTTCCTCGAGGCATCAGGGTACAATAATGTTTATTCATGTCATGCATCATAATTTGGAATGACAAGAAAAATATGGGAAAGACAACACTATTTTGATTTTATTTTCCAGGAGGTAAATGATTCAGAGGTTTAATATACTTTCGATGACACTTCTTTTTGATTAGTCTGTAAGTTTGTCTTCTGTGGGCCAAGTAAATATTTGATTTAAATTAATTTATATAAAACCATCCTTAATGTGTCAAATTTCTAAACTAATGTATTCAATGTTTTAAACAAATCATTTGTACCAAATATTCCAAGCTTGCCCTGTACATGTTTACAACATCGCATTTTAGAGTGATTCTGCTCCTTTCTCAAAGTTTTTTCATGATCAAAATACCAAAATGATTTATTAAATATACCTTTTTTGGTAATGGGAATGTACTTCTCCTAATATCAAATACTTTTACCTGGATAGATCCACAAATATTAAATACCTCTAAAACCATCTTTAAAAATAAGCATGTGTCTTATAACTTCGTCCCGTGCAGGGGCGGTTTCTCCATTAGGGCTGTGTGGATGCGCCCATCTGAAAATTCTTACACATTTACATTAAAAAATATTAAATAGATTGATTTATTTAGAGATACAATTGTATCTCTAAATAAATATATGCATTTAAGTCTGAGTTGTCTGTTTCAGGCTGCCTGTCCTGCCTCGCTCTGAAGCAGGAGATAGAAGACAGGCAGTAAATCAACTTTTTTAACATGATGCAGGGCGTAGCATATGGGCGGTTTCTCCATACGGGCTGTGGGACTGCGCCCCTCTGACAATTCCTACACATTTACATAAAAAAATATGAAATAGATCGATTTATTTGGAGATACCATAGTATCTGTGTGCAGTAGCAATGCCGGCTCCCACGAGAGACTGGGAAGTGGCAGGGACTACAGGGGCATTGCGCCTACCCCCACAGCCCCAATGCTGCAGACTCTGTGCCCTATGTGGGCTCCAAGGCACTCAGCATCAAGAGTCTGGGCTCCAGGAGCTGGGATCCCAAGACCAAAATTGGCCCAGGATTGTCCCTCCCCTTGTGTTAATAAAGTGAAGTGATTCATATTCACCTCCTGGTAGTTTTGCCATCTTCTCTCGATGAAGATTCATGCTATCACAGATTTGTGGGTGGAGATGCTTGGGGAACAGTCAAATTGCCAACATTACATGCACAGAATGTCAATCAATCAATCACTGGAGACATTACCTCGTGGTCCTTTACACAGCTGTAGTGTAGAATATGCACTAGACATTTACCCAAAAAGGTACCTCTTACTAATTAACCAGCAGAGATGACTCTAGTCAGGTAGACATTTTCAGCAAAACTGCTGACTTTTCTTGGAAAAAATGAGGTTCTGTTATGGGTCAGATGCTCATTTCACATTAATTAAACTTCAATGGGAAGCACTTACAAATATAAAGACAGCATGTGTCCCAGTTGAAGCTCCACTTCTGTAAAGCACAAATGATCCTACCTTCTTGGGCTTGGGAAGGCAAAGCAAGTGCATTTCCTCTTGTATTCCATGTTGATAACCAATCTGAAATCCTTAATGGAGTTAAATGCATCTTCAATTTATTGGAGCACAATCTGATCGGTGGTGACTGTGATGAGGGGTTTCTTTCTTCAATTGAGACCAGAGTCCATGTTTCTCCTTTTTAATTTTAGTATGCGAATGCCCAAAATCATCTGCCAGGTCAGCCCGTTTGGCCCGCTCCATTCTCCTTAGTAGCATGCAAATGTCTTCCTTCCTTTTCCCGGGTTTAAAGACAGTTTCTTCCCGATTTTGGTGACGTGTTCTTGATGCAGTGGAATTTTTAGGACATCTCCACCAAGCAAAGAAGCACTTACTTCATTTAGTACAATGAAGTACCCCCTGTTAGGTGGGGATTCCGCTCTTTGTAGTCTTGTCCCGTTCACTAGACAAGAATATATTATCACAGATTTGTGGATCAAGACGCTCGAGGAACAATCACATTGCCGAAATTACATGCACACAAGGTCACTGGAGAAATTTCCTTTTGGTCTGTTATGCAGCTATAGTGTAGATTATGTACTAGACATTTACCCAACGAGGTATCACTCACCAATTAGGTAATGCAAAGTACTCCAGTTGAGTAGACATTTTGTTCAAAACTGTGGACTCTTGTTGGATAAAGGGGCAGGTGGGATTCTGGTCTGGCCCATTCACTCACACAACTACTGATACACCCACACAGACACTCAGACATCCACTCACATACCCATACAGCTACTCTCACAGACCATCACAGTCACTCACACACCCATACAGACATTCACAGACTCATGGAGCCATTCACACACATACTCACCAGCCGATATGGCCACTTACTCATTCCCTCACACACCAACAAAACCACTCACACACCTACTCACAAACCCATATAGCCACTCATACACACACTTAGAGGACTTTTCAACTTGTTTTAGTCGTTCTGCACGATTTTACTTTCCAGGGCCCTAGACTCGCCTGGCAAGGTGAGCCATTTAGGGTAAGTTGACCTGCTAGTGTTTCTTGGGTAAAAATTCAAAGTTACACATTTCAGCTTGACTGTGCAGTGGGCACATGCAGCAGGCTCACCAATGGTGCACCAGAGGTAAGCCCATCTGCTCTTGGATTGGCCATGCACAGGAACACTGGTTCCCAAGCTATAATGTACTTGAGGGAAGAGTTGATTCAAATCAACCCCCAAGGCGAAAAAACTGAATGTAATATATTAAACCCAAGAGAGGGAGAGCCAAGTGTTAGCTGTAGTATTTGTAACTAGAGTTGTATGATTAAGATAGCGCCATTCACTGATAGGCAACAACTAAGCGCTAATGATAAAATAAGTTAATTAAGTTGTTTTCTATTAATTTTGATTCCCTCATAAAACATAAATATGAATTCTGTGAATTCTTAGAGGCTCACTGTCCTCAGCTTGTTAATTTGAACAAAACATGGGCAGACGATGCTTTGGATCTAAGCTACACAGCAGCACTCCCTGGCAGTTATACTTGCTTGAGACGTGACGGAGTTGGTAAACATGGCAGCAGTATTGCAATAGTACATGCTAAATTGATTGAAGTAACATGCGGGCCAGCTAGGCTTACGAATACAAACTGACTGACCAGCATGTGTTCCACGGCCTTTTAACAAACAGGCCTCCAGGACCCAAGCCTAAGGTTTTAGAGGCAACAAATAACTTTTTGGAGATGAGCATTCACTTTCCCAATTTTACTATTTTATGTTTAAATTTGTTTTTATGGTTGCATCGAGAAGTATATAAACAGGATTATTCATTGTGTTATGACAGTGCCAAGGCACATCATCATCTAAGTCATTAGCAACCTTTTAATAAACTCCCACACCCCAGAACCCTCCCACCCACAGGTGGCCATCCAGTCTTGAACTATTAGAAAGGTTATATATTGGCGGCTTACCATGTAGAGGAACCTCAAGTGTAATTACTCCGGGGGAGCAGTCAGGCAGAGCAACCTCAAGTATCTGGGGCAGGTTAGCTCTCTGTATTCCTGGGAGAGGAGCACAATAAATGTCTGCCTTACCTCCTGGTATGAGTCCCCTTGTTGTGTAAGTATTAAAGAAAGCCTCTTCATCCCCAAGAGGTGCCAAATCTGATGCAACCAATTCTGCCGGGATGGCACTTTAAGTGTTCCCCAATGGGCTAAAATGAACTGCTGCACTGCTCCCAGTGCCAAAGCTATATGTTGGACCCTCTGGGATGTAAGTGGGTTGGGAAGTCCCAGCACAATGTAAGAGGGAAATCTGTATAGTTGGATATTAAAGTACATGCCCATGTCAGATAAGATCTCATTCCATAACTGCATAAGCTTAGGGCATTCCCACAGATGTGCACCAGCATTCCTGGTTAGTCACAATGTCTCCAGCATCTATCACTACGCGCTGGATTTCCTCTATATAAGTGGGCTGGAGTTAAATACCATTATGTGGCGATTTACATTGCTGCATCTATGCTGGAAGTGTTAGAGGCTGTGTGTCATGCCTAATGGTAAACATCCTGCCAATCACCAGCGAACAGTTGTCTGCCATGTTCCAGTTCCAACCACAGTTGGACAAAGGGATTTTGAGCCAGACTCCTCACCCAACAATATCCCATAATTTGCCCATCTGAGTTCTTGCTGAGATGCCACCTCTCAAATTTTGTCAGGTGATGTTGTGCCACCTCCCTTATCGCCAGCTGCATCAGCAGCCAATGCCTTATGTCTGTGTACTTGTACCATCTCTCTGTGGGATTGCAAACTCAGCACGCAAGGTCTGAAACAGAATGGGACTCTCTGTGTCAAACAAATGGCCTATAGATCGACTTCCCTGCTAAGTGCTTAACAAGCTGCAGTCCAGGCTTGGAGTAAAGTCTCTTTTCCCCACCACCGGAGTGAGGGGGAAGGGAAATGATGTGAGGCCCCTATGAGTCACCACAATATCCAAGACCTTCATGGTGGATGCGGTGATGAAAGACAAGTAAAGATTCACTGGCCAATGAATGAGTGCTGGAAATAGAATCTTCCATAAAGCTGTTCCCGCTAGGACCCTATCTATGAATAACCACACCTTTTCGGTCTCAGGGCGAGACCACTCTACCAAGTATCGGAGCTGCAAAGCCTGGAAATAATGCAATAGGCATGGGACCCCCGGACCACCCTCCACCGGTGGAACCCACTACGTTTGTGTTTTATCAGCGATCACTTACCTACCCACACAGAGCGCTGTTGAATGCCCTGTAGGATCTGAAGCGTCCCTGACAGAGACTGTATAGGGAGTGTCTGGAACATGTATAAGATCTTAGGCTAGATCATCATCTTGAGGGTGACTATCCTTCCCAGCAATTAAGGGGAGTATGGTTGCCACTGAGCCAGGTCTGCTGTCACCCTCCTAATCAGGTCTTGGTAATTAAAAGTTACTACACTGTATATAGTGTGGGCCAGTTGGATACCCAAATAGGAGCTAGATCCTGAAGCCCATTGGATCGAGTGATTTTGGGTTCAGAAATCCCTTGTGGTAAGTGAGACCGTAAGATCTGAGGCCTGTGATTTAGCAAGGTTTATGTGAAATCCTGATGCTGCCCCAAAGAGTAGCAACATCTTCAAGAAGCCCGGCAGTGCCTCCCTAGGATTATTCAGCGAGACAATAACGTGATCAGCATAAAGTGTGATGAGATGCTCCTCACCCCCAATGTGAATTTCAGTTTGTCTTTGAGTGAAAGGCTCCACATAGAGCGTGAAAAGCAAGGGGTAAATGGCATCCATGCCTTGTGCCCTAATGTATAGGAATGTGGGCAAAGCTTCTATCATTGCCCCCGACTTAAGCCTTTGGTACCCCGTAGGCACCAAGTACCCAAGCTCGGACCCATTCACCCAGGCTGAAAGTATACCACCATTTTGGCCGATTAGGGTAAATGAACGCAGTTAAATGCTTTCACTGCATCCATAGAGAACAACATGACCTCGCAGCAGGAACAAGCGGCTTTGCCTATAAGGTGTACAATCCATTTGGTGTTGTCCTCACTGTGTTTATTGGAGATAAACCCCACCTGGTCAGGACCCTTCTACCAAGGCATTAAGGGCATGAGATGGGCTGCCAATACTCCCGTAAACAGCTATGTGTCAACGTTTAAGGGAGAAATTGGTTGATTGGGCCCACACTGTCTCTTGTCCTTACCAGGTTTAGCTAGAACTACTATGTAGGCCACCGTCCCTTAGGGAGAGTGTGTCTGAGCATGTAGTAGAGTTAAACACTCTGGTGAGGTGTGGGGCTATGCACGAGCAGAAGACTTTATAGAAAGCCACCGGAAGACCGTCTGGACCAAGCGACATATGGGGGATCTGCCTCGAAATCGCTGAAATGACCGGCTCTATCCTAATTGGGCTTTCCAATCCCGCTGCCTTCTCATTTGTTAGGCGAGCCATTCTAGACCCTCCCAAATAAGTAGGTATATTAGGGGGGGAAAGATCCTGTGCTGAGTAAAGATCTCTGAAAAAGTCCCAAACCTTGCTGCTACCTGCTCTGCTCGTCTCCCTCAACAAGGGCCCCCTCTTCCGTCGATACGGCATCAACCGCTGTGGTCTAATTTAAGCCATTGCCTTTATTCACTAATAGTCTTCTGCATTTATTCCCTCTACATAGAAAGAGTGTTTGAGACATAGAATTGAGTACTCTGCATTGTCCAGGTCTAACCCAGCTACCTGTTTTCTGGCTGCCTCTAGCTGACGCCACACTCCGGCAGCCCCCATACGATTATGAACATGCCCCAACACTCAACCTGCTGCTATAGATGGGAATACATATACCTTCTCATTATATTGTATGCCTCAGAAATGACAATTAGTTATACCCACTTTCATTGTGTTCCATATCATCAAGACTGGTGTACCCGCTGTATTATTGACCACGAGGTAGTCCCCTATCACCTTCTCTATCTATTTGCCTGACTACTTCTGGCCTATGCAGGAGGTTCTCACACAGCTGCCATGTATGGGAAATGCTCTCACTGCACGGAAGTTAGAGGTCCAGCAGGACAGTGGAGTGATCAGACAGTAAACGTGGCTCTATCTCTACCGAAGGGGTGTCCACCTGCACCTCCTGAGAGCCCAAGAAGTAATCCAATCGGACATATGAGTTGTGTGCATTGGAGTAAAAGTGTGTCCTGCATTAGTAGATGTTTGTTCCCCCAGAAATCCCATAGACCCATCTCCATCAACCACAGGATACCCGCCCTGCGGTCACTGCTCCTACTACCCCCTTCCTCTGGGTTGAACGGCCCAGCTCATTGTGAAACAGCAGATTAATAGCCCCCCAAGCATCACCCATCAGTCTTGTATTGACATCGTGTCTGCTACCACCCTGTGTAAGAACTGTTTAGATCCCTCATTAGGAGCATACACAATCCTATGATCAAGGATTGTGGTCCAAAATAAATGCAATAAACCAGATTTCTGCTATTTTTAACCCTACTTTCCCTCGGAAAGAGCATGAGAAAAGCATCGCTACACCACCCACCTTTCATGCTAGGGAAGAGAAGAACTTTTGGGGAAAGGCCCTGGATTTAAATCTGTGCATGTCACTAGCCTGGGGATAAATCTCCTGCAACAAGCAAATATCAGTTTGAGTATGTTCTAGGTAAGAAACGATAGCCCGCCTCTTAACTGGATTCTTAAGCCCTTTGACATTGAGGGTCAGAACCCTCAAACCATTCAATGAAGATGTCATACGAAGCAGCACTCACTGGGGCAACCCGGTTCTCAGCCCCCAACCACCCCTCCCCTCCACTCAAGGAAATGACCCATCTGACCCATGAATAGAAAACTGTAAAGACTATGAATTTGTGGTGAACACCCCAGAGCAAACACCCCAGAAAGAACTGTGAACAACCAATGTCCCTGGAATGAGGAGAAGACCAAAGAATCCAACCTCAGCCCAGCGGAAAAAGTACAGTAGGGGACTGTGGCCTCTTTTTAAAATCCCACACAGTACCCCCACCATCAGTCGCCCACAACCCCAGCAATGCCCCCCAAAATGAAGCTGCAGCATGCTCAGGTCTTTAGCAACAGAATCCTCTGTGAACTTTTCCAGCAGGGCCTTCCTCTCTGAAGCAATCATAGCGGAGTCCGGCCATGCTCCTTCAAGTCTAGCAGGGGCTCGCCTCCACCTCTGGTGCCTGACAGCTCTGCAACCTCCAGACGTTGATCCCAGTCTTCTCCTGCGCCTCAATCTGCAAGAGCTTGCACGGTGCATTCAGGGAGCTGAATTGATAGAGTTGGTCCTGCCAGCAAAATATGAGCCTGCAGGGGTACCCCCAGGAGTAGGAGACCTTTTTGTCCTTAAGAAAAGCTGTGACAGGGCAGGATTACCGCCACTTTTGGAGGGTTGAGGCTGCTAGATTCTGGAAGAAATGTAGGGGTTGATCATCGAACAGTATGGGCGGCAATTCTCTGGTCACATGGAGGATCCGTTCCTTCAGGGAGAAACTTCTTGCCATGTCTGTCTGGGACCCTGGAGGTCCACTCTTTGGGTCCTGTCCAGGCAACTCGTGCATCCTGGCATATCCCCTAATATCTATGCAAATAGTGTCCCCACATAACCTTCAATATAAACCCCCTCTGCCTTCCATGGGGCCCCCCTGATGTGGATATTATTCCACCTAGAGCAGTTTTCAAGATCCTTGAGCCTGTAAGTCCATTTCCTGATCCGAGAGACAAGTTACTTCCTGCTGCAATTGCTCATTTCACATGGCTTTCCATGGCATCCACTCTTTGTCCAAAGTCCATCACCACCTTATGGACCGCCGGCAATTCACTCATTAGGTCTCTCCTGACTCCTACAAGGTCATCTTGAAATGAGGCAATCTGGGGCTATATATAGGGCATGTGACTTGGGACTCCAGCTCCTCCCCGGGCGGTGAGGCCACGCTACTGGACACCTTCTGGGCCTCACCATCCTGTGTGCACATGGGTTTCGCAAACCTCCCTTTCAAGGAACCCCCCTTCTTAGTACATACAGACGCCATCTGACTTCCCCAAGCAGGGCCCACAGAGAGAAGACAAGAGTACTCTTGGCACTACCTCATCCACAGCCAAATACAGGTAAGTAAACATAAAAATAAAATAAAATACATTTTGTTGTGTACACTGAATCGCCAAATGCGATGCAGTGAGCGCAACAAAATAGTTTTATTTATTTTTATGTTTACTTACCTGTATTTGGCTGTATTCCGTAGTTTACTACCCCCCCATCCTGCCCCTCATCGCCGCATGTCACCACCTGGCAGCATTCCCACCACTGACCGCTACTGTTTGTGTTTACATTCACTCTGGTGAAAAGCTTGAATCTTGGTATACATCTTTCTTGCTTAGTTTGCATGCACTAACCCTGGGCGAAGCACTACGCTACGCTCGCGGAGTTTGCGAAGTTTGCGCAACTTCGCACTACGCGAGCTGCACATAGCACAGTGCGAACACACGTAGTGCAGCGTAGCGTAGTGCAGCATTCATTTTTTGCTTGTTCGCGGTCCTGAACGTCATGTTCGCGACCGCAAGCAAGCAAAATGACATCCCGGCGAGATTCTCAACGCGGGGAGGTAAGGTTTCTCATTGTGAGTGGCTGCGCATGCTCGCGACCGCTCTCAATGAGAAACTACCAGTTCGCGTTGAGAAAGCTGCAGCTCGAGTAATAATCTACTCGAGCAGCAGAAAACTGCAGCTCGCACTGTGCAAGATGCCGTTTTCAATGATTGCACAGTGCCGGATGCTTGTCCGCACTGTCCAATCATTGAAAACACTTCTTGCACAGTGCGAACATGCTACTACGCAGCTCGCGTAGTAGTACGTGATGTTCGCGAAGTGCACTTCGCGTAGCTTCGTTTAGCGCTACTTCGCGAACTACGCCCACCCTTAGTATGCACCAATTTATTTGCGGAATGCGGTATATTCCTGAAAAGCCTAAAAATTGAATTACAGTATAAAAGCATGACTTTTTTTGTACCAAAGAAAAAGTAAGGAATTTAATTGATTTTTGTTACTTTTAGTGGTCCCATATTCAAGGGTCATCCCGAAATGCATTGGGACACATAACACTACTTGGGAAGTGTAATGCTACAATGAATTTGAAATTGAAGATTACATGTGCATATTTACTCACTATACAATAAAAGAAGAACAAAAAAGTGCATGAGAAATGTTGTTGAACTGATGAGTTTTGGAACATTTAGATGCAACATGTTTTTTAAGAAATTAGTGGATGTGATTTAATTTGTATGTCTTTACATCACTTTGGCATATTTTGCTTAAAAACTGTTAAGAATTGTAGAAGGTACGCCAACGATAGGCTTGTGAATAGTGCTCCTTGTAATTTTCTGACATTTTTGTGTCTCAATCGATTGCGACTTTGATACGGTTAGCCGAGTGATTCTCTTGAAGATTGCCAGCTCAGCCTTGGAACTCCTCATGTCATTATTAGAGGACCTAGAACAAATGGTGGCCCTTGGAGACTTTTATTCAAAATATTTTACCCTACCTTGCGGAGTTCCCCAGGGGTCATTGCTCTGTCCTAAACTGTTTAATATTGATAAGGCCCCTTTGGCCAAGTTAGTCCATTCTTTTGGCTTTGCCACAGCAGCATATGCTGATGATACCCTGCTGATGGTATCGATCTCAGGGAATGTGGAGGAGGTTGCTGCTTTGTTCAACTGTTGCATAACAGCCATTGTTAGTTTGTTGCACAGGAATTGCCTAAAGCTAAACTGTCAAAAAACAGAGGTTCTCCTTTTTTGGCAACAATGTCTCTTTCTGGAACCAATCCTGGTGGTCTCAGTTACTTGGTCCTCCTCCCTTACAAGTCCCTAAAGTAAGACATTTTAATGTACTATTTGATGCTGAATAGTCATTTGTGGGGCAGATCAACAAACTGACTTTGACTTGTTTCTGGATTGTAGAAATTTTGAAGAAGGTAGTTCCCTTTATCCCTCCTGACTTGCAAAAACAGTTTGTTATTTTCCTGGTGTTATCTAGGCTTGAATATTGCAATGCCCTCTATTTGAGAATTAAACAAAAACCTCTATACAAGCTTCAGAAGTTGCAAAATACAGATTGTCATTGACTGAAGAAAATTCCCAAATTTAAGTTAGCATCTAATGCATTGACAGAACTTCATTGGCTCTCTGTTAGGAAGAAGAATGTTTTCAAGGTCTTGTGCTTGGCTCATAAAGCACTTTATGGAGTAAAACCAGAGTACCTTAAAAGTAAATTCAGTAGGTACTCCCTTAAAAGGTTATTACTATCAGCCTCATCATGTTAAGGCTTTGCACATGGTAAATTGCACACACAGTCCCTACAATGGCACGCCTGGGGAAGGTTTGAAAGTTTTTTCTGTGCTGCAGGTCCACTAGTAGAATTTAGATTCCATGCCATGGGTTTATGGTATACCACTTTACAAGGGACTTATAAGTAACCTAAATATGCCAATCTGGTATATTCCAATATCACCTGTTTAAGGGAGATGCACTTTAGCACTGGTAGCAGTGGTAAAGTACTCGGAGTCCTAAGGCAAACAAAAAGATACAACAAAAAGTGGAGAAAGCAGGTAAAAAGATGGGGGAGGACCACCCTATGAATAGCAGGTCTAACACAGTGCTTCTTTGAATTATCAGAAGCACATATTCATTCACCATATTTAACCAAAGTTGTGGAGACAACCTGTGATGTACAGTTTGAACAAAATTTAGACGACACAGCTTTTCACAGATTACATTTTTAAATGAGATGGGTTTAGTTTAAGGAATTGGAATGCAAACAAATCTTTCAAATTCCGTGACTGTTGAAACTGCATTAGAGTAATGGACACATTACTGTTCACAATAGTAGCTTACACCAAAAAACTCTACATGAGGCACAGTCTCATTAACAATGATTTGGAGAACAGCCAGACAGAAGTCGTGAGCATCTTGTTGTTGATTAATGGAAAAGCAAATAGTACCTATGCAAACATCTACAATATCTCTAATACCACTTGTAGAGAGGCACATATGTTTCTGAAACTGATGTAGAGAATGCAGATTA
The DNA here is from genome assembly GCF_964263255.1 of Lissotriton vulgaris. NCBI lineage: Eukaryota > Metazoa > Chordata > Amphibia > Caudata > Salamandridae > Lissotriton > Lissotriton vulgaris. Next base: position 1,024,285,647 of record NC_141696.1, on the reverse strand, counting down.
GTTATGCTTTTTGAAAACAAGTTATGGCAGTTTTGTTTGAGTACTTCTTTCACTCAAGATAAGTAGAGAAGGCAATTATAATAACATTACTAAGTTAATCGAATTGTCATTAGTGAAGTCAAATACTGTTATTTCCAGGTCGTTTTGTTTCTGCTTTTTCTTAGAGATGCTTGATCACCTGTGGCTCATTTATGTTGAAATTCTATTTTCTTTTTTAATAGATTTTCTTTTTGGATAGCGTTAGATTTGAGGGTCTCTAGTTGGCAATAGTAGGTACTTGTGACAAATAGGGACCCTTGTGTCTAGTCAGGGTACGGGGGTACACTCCTAAAATAACCCCCGCTCACCCCCTTGGTAGCTCGGCACGAGGAGACAGGCTTATCTCAGAGGCAGTGTGTAAAGCATTTGTGAACACACTACAGATGGACACCACACAGTTGTATATTAAAAATAAGTATTCTTTATATAGATTTAACACAAGACCACAAATGACAAAAATCCACAGTACTGTACTTAAAATTGGTAGGATTAGCTTAGTTCTCTTTAGATCTTAAAATGTGTACTTTGAGGCAATGTAACTTAAGATGCGACATGCAGCAAAAGTGTTGCAAGGATAGTGATGTGTTGATTCCGTACTGCGTTTCCGGGGCGATGCAGCGAGCAACTCCGCGATGCGATGACATTTTGGTTCAAAGAATTAAAGACGCTGTTTTCTTCTTGATGCAGCACACTTCTCCTATGTTGCGAGAAGTCTCAACTTGATGCATCAGCTGCAGCAGCGTCACCCTTGTTCCGTGACACAATGACAGCGGCTTTGGCAGCGACACTCTTCTCCAATGATGCAAGACACTTCCGCTTGATGCACAGCTGCAGCGGTGACTGCATTGTTCCGTAATGAGACGACAGCGGCTCCGGCGGCGGCACGCTTCTCCGTGGAGCTACTCCAGACCCTCCTGGTAGGTCGCTCACCCTCCACGCAGCTCCGCCTATGTGCCCCTGCTACCGCTGCCGAGATCCCCTGGTAAGTGTGCTCAGCCTCCATCTTCTGTGCCACTTGTTTTCCCCCTGCTAGTGCCCCATTTTTGTTTTCTGTACCACTCGTTTCTGCCCTCATTGTGGCCCGTTTTTCTGCTCTGTGCCACTCGTTTTCCCCCTCTCTGTGCCCCATTTTGCTTCTGTGCCGCTAGCTCCCCGCCCCCCTGCGCACTCGTCGCTCCCGCCTCCCAGCTGCTCCTCCCCATATATGGCGGATGCTGCGTGGTGAGGTGAGCGACCCCTGACCCTCCTGGTAGGTCGCTCCCCCTCCACGCAGCTCTGCCTGTGTGCCCCTGCTACCGCTGCCAAGATCCCCTGGTAAGTGTGCTCAGCCTCCATCTTCTGTGCCACCTGTCTTCCCCCTACTTGTGCCCCATTTTCTTTTGTTTTCCATACCACTCGTTCTGCCCTCATTGTGACCCGTTTTTCTGTTCTGTGCCACTCGTTTTCCCCCTCCTAGTGCCCCATTTTTGTTTTCTGCACCACTCGTTTCTGCCTTCATTGAGACCCGTTTTTCTGTTCTGTGCCACACATTTTCCCTCTCTCTGTGCCCCATTTTGCTTCTGTGCCATTAGCTCCCCACCCAGCTTCTCCTTCCTCCCATCTCCCCATATATGCCAGATGCTGCGCGGTGAGGTGAGCGACCCCTGACCCTCCTGGTAGGTCGCTCCCCCTTCACGCAGCTCCGCCTGTGTGCCCCTACTACTGCTGCCGAGATCCCCTGGTAAGTGTGCTCAGCCTCCATCTTCCGTGCCACTCATCTTCCCCCTCCTTGTGCCCCATTTTTGTTTTCTGTATCACTAGTTCTGCCCTCATTGTGACCCGTTTTTCTGTTCTGTGCCACTAGTTTTCCCCCTCTTAGTGCCCCATTTTTGTTTTCTGTACCACTCGTTTCTGCCCTCATTGTGACCCGTTTTTCTGCTCTGTGCCACTCGTTTTCCCCCTCCTAGTGCTCCATTTTTGTTTTCTGTACCACTCGTTTCTGCCCTCATTGTAACCCGTTTTTCTGCTCTGTGCCACTCGTTTCCCCCCTCCTAGTGCCCCATTTTTGTTTTCTGTACCACTCGTTTCTGCGGTCATTGTGACCCTTTTTCTGTTCTGTGCCACTCGTTTTCCCCCTCTCTGTGCCCCATTAAGCTTCTATGCCACTAGCTCCCCGCTCCCCTGCGCACTCGCCGCTCCCGCCTCCCTCCTCCCAGCTGCTCCTCCCACCCACCTCCCCATATATGCCGGATGCTGCGCAGCCGTGCTGCTGGCGAGCCGAAGGAGCGCCTAGGCCAAGCCCGCCTGAGCCCATCTGAGCCTGCACCGCGCCCAGCACCAGAAAACCTGGCCCCCACGATCGCCACAACGCCAGACTCCGATATGACGTCAGAATCCTTCACGCACTCAACGTCGGCCGACACCACAGCTGCTTCCAGGCCACCCTGAAACGCACCCACCGACCTTTCTCATGCCGTATCTGCAGCTTCACCTGCGACAGAGCCACCAAACCTCCAAGGACTGGACCCAAACACCTCCGCTGCATACTCCTCAACACCCGCTCTGCACACAAACAAGCCGTTGAGCTCTGGGATCAGCTCGACATCTCCGCCACAGATGTGGCCTTCCTGACCGAGACCTGGTGGAACAACTCCTCGGCAGCCGACATCGCCTTAGCCATCCCGGATGGCTACAAGATCACCCCCAGGGATCGCGCCAACAAAATCGGAGGAGGTATAGCCATCGTCCACAAGTCCACCCTCAAGGTCCCCACCCACACGGACAACACCCTCAACACCGCCGAACACCTGCACTTCCGGATCCACACCGACCCCAACACCACCCTCAGGGAAACACTCTTTTACAGACCTCCCCGGACCCCAGTCCCAGTTCAGCGACTCCATCGCCGACCTCACCAGCATCCACGCACTCGCCTCCACGGACTACATCCTGCTCCGGGACCTAAACTTCCACCTCGAGAACAACAACAATGCCAACTCTACCACCCTGATAGACAACCTCGCCAACCTCGGCCTCAGAAAACTCATCACCGCACCCACCCATGCCGCCGGCCACATGCTGGACCCCATCTTCTCCACAAGCACCCACGTCACCTTTAACTACACCACCGAACTCCACTGGACTGACCACCGCTGCATCCATTTCACCTTCAAGAAACCAACCACGCACTACCGCACCCAACAGCTGCCTCGCCGATGCTGGAGCAAAGTCACCGAAGACCAGCTAATCACCACCCTTGCCCAGAACCCACCCACAGACCCAATCGACCCAGACGCCGCAGCCCGCAACCTCAGACAGTGGATCAACGACTGCGCCAACACCCTCGCCCCGCTCAAGAAACCATCTAACAGCCACGCCAGCAAGAGAGCCACCTGGTTAACCGACGAGCTCCAGACCTCCAAAAGAGCATGCCGAAACTGAAGAAGAAATGGCTCCACGAACGCACACCGGACAACCATGCAGCCCACAAGGATGCCACCCACAGACATCACCACCTCATCAGATTAGCCAAGAGATCCTCCATCAAGGACCACCTGGATAACAGTGCACACGACAGCAAAGAACTCTTCAGCATCGTAAAGGAACTCTCCAACCCAAGCGCTAACGCCATCGACATCCCGCCCTCACAAGAACTGTGTGACTCACTAGCCATCTTCTTCCACAGCAAGATCACTGACATCCACGACAGCTTCATCACCTCAACCGCCCAGAATACGCCAGACTTCACCTCCCCTGCGAACACCACCAGTACCACCCGTCTGACCACCTGGTCCAATGTCAACGACGACGAGACACGCAAAGTCATGAACTCCATCCACTCAGGATCTCCGTCAGACCCGGGCCCACACCACGTATTCAAAAAAGCAGACACAGCCATCACACCCCAACTACGGAAGATCATCAACATCACCTTCCAAACAGCGCCATTCCTGGAAACCTGGAAACACGCCTAAATCAACGCCCTCCTGAAGAAGCCCAAGGCAGACCCCAGGACCTTAAGTACTTCCGGCCCATCTCCCTGCTCCTGTTCTCGGTGAAGGTCATCGAGAAATTTGTCAATATGCAATTGGCCCGCCACCTCGAAGACCACAACATCCTGGACCCATCCCAGTCAGACGAAACCACAGCACCGAGACAGCCCTCATCGCTGCCACAGACGACATCAGGCGCCAACTAGACAACGGCGAAACCTCAGCTCTCATCCTCCTGGACCTATCAGCCACCTTCGACACGGTCTGCCATCGCACTCTAAAGACACGCCTTCAAGAAGCCGGAATCCAAGAGAAGTCCCTTGACTAGACCACATCCTTCCTCTCCGGCAGAACCCAAAGCATCCGCCTCCACCCTTCCGATCTGAAGCCACCAATATCAGCGTCCCCCAGGGCTCATCCCTCAGCCCGACGCTGTAAAACGTCTACATGGCCTCCCCTCGCACAAGTGGCCCCCTATCACGACATCAACATCATCTCCTACACCGAGGACAGCAAGCTCATCCTCTCCCTCACCAAGGACCCACACACCACCAGGACCAACCTCCATCAGGGAATGAAGGCCATCGCTGACTGTGTGAGGAGCAGCCATCTGAAGCTGAACTGGGACAAGACGGAGGTCCTCATCCACGGACCCACCCCCTCAGACTGGGACAACTCCTGGTGGCCGACCACACTGGGAACAGCACCAACACCCACTGACCATGCACACAACCTAGGATTCATCCTCGACTCCTCCCTCTCAATGTCAAAGAAGGTCAACGCCATCTCCTCCTCCTGCTACAACACTCTCTGCATGCTCTGAAGGATCTACAAGTAGATATCAACCAAAACAAGAAGAACGGAGACACAGGCCCTCATCAGCAGCAGACTGGACTACGGCAACGCACCCTATGCAGGAATCCCAGCCAAACACCTACTACGACTATGACGCATCCAAAACGCCTCCGCCTGACTGATCGTCAACATCCCCACCGCAGCCACATCACCCCCACCTGAGAGACCTACTCTCGCTCCCCGTTGTCAAGAGTATCACCTTCAAGCTCCTCACCCACGCACACAAAGCACTCCACAACGCTGGACCAGCCTACCTGAACTGCAGACTCAGCATCTGCACCCCCACCCGCCAGCTCCGCTCCGCCAGCCTCGCCCTCGTTGCTGTCCCCCGCATCCAACGAACGACCCCCGGCGGCAGATGCTTCTCCTACCTAGCCGCCAAGACCTGGAACACCTTCCCTACCCACCTACGCAGACCCAAGACATACTCACCTTCAGTAGACTCTTCAAGACCTGGCTCTTCGAATAGTAGCGGCACTCCCCTCCCCTCAGTGCCTTGAGACCCTCACGGGTAAGTAGCGCGCTTTACAAATACTCTGATTGATTGATTGATTGATTGACAGCTGCAGTGGTGACTGCCTTGTTCCGTGATGCGACAACAGTGGCTCCGACGGCAGCACGCTTCTCCGTGGATGAGAGGCGCTTCTCTTCCTGCAGTGCAATGCGACAGCTACAGCAGCGACATCCACGATGCGAAGGCAGCGGCTGCGATGACGACACACTTCTTCTTCATTGCGAGACGCTTCTCTTTATGCAGTGCAATGCGACAGCTACAGCGGCAACATCCACAATGAGACGGCAGCGGCTGTGATGGCGACATGCTTCTTCTTCGTTGAGAGACGCTTTTCTTGATGCGGTGCAATGTGACAGCTACAGCGGCAACATCCACAATGTGACTGCAGAGGCTGAGACAAGCTTCTTCATTGTGAGACGCTTCCAGCTCCTTGTGACATGCCTCAGAAGGCCCAAAACAGCAGCAGGCACTTCCAAAGAAATCCTGGGGAACTGGGGGTTGAAGTCTGTTGTCCATGAGAATTCAGCAGGAGGCAAGCTCTTCTCTCAATCCCTTGGATATCCTTTACAAGTTGAATAAAGAACACAACGTTCCTTTCTCCTTTCTTTGGCAGTCAGGCAACTACTGCAGGCCAATCCCCCAAGCAGCACTTCAGCTTAGGGATAGTCTCTCCTCAGTCTCTCTGGTTCCAATGCTCAGCAAAGGTTTATTCTTGTTGTCCAAAGGGGATCTAAATTCTTGGGATCTGGGTTCCAACACTTGCACCACAAAATCCTTTGTTCTCTAAGGGCAGAGAGGCCTTTGCCTAGTCCAAACCAGTTCTGGTCAGTTGTGTAGCACTCTGTTGACATGACTCCTTCTTTCCTTTCACAGTGCAGGGCAGAAACATCAGACGCCCCACAGGAGGTGGAGCCAGCATTGCAGAGGAAAGGCACAGCCCTGGAGCACTCTGTTGACATGACTCCTTCTCTCCATTCACAGTGCAGGGCAGAGACATCAGGCGCACCACAGGAGGTGGAGCCAGCATTGTGGAGGGAAGGCACAGCTCTATTCAGGTCCCAGTTGCAACTGCTCCCTCCCATCTAGATGCAGATCTCTCTATTCACCACTAGGCTTACTCACCCTGTCTCCTGGAATCCCCCAGCCCCTGTCACTCAGACTCCAGACAAGGAATACAAAACCTAGCAGAGGCAGGCTTGGATAGTTAGACAAGAAAATATTTACTTTCTAAAAGTGGTATTTTCAAACACAGCATGTTAAAACCAACTTCACTAAAATATGTATTTTATCATTCTGAGTTTAGGCATAATAAACTTGAATTTCTACCATGTTCTATGATCCAGTTAGGATTATAACATGTAATAATCAAACTGCCCAATCTGGCCTATGGAGAATAGGTAGCCTTGCAATAGTGAAAAACAAAAAGGGCTGTAATTCACTATTAGGACATGCCACACACACACCCTGCCCTTGGGCCTACCATAGGGGTGTCTGATATGAAAAAAGGGAAGGTTTAGGGACTGGCAAGTGAGTGCACTTGCACAGTCACCATGGCACAACCAGACTGCACACAGGCTCTGCAATGGCAGACCTGAGACACATTTTACAAGGCTGCTTCTGTGGGTGGCACAACCAGTGCTGCAAGTCCACCGGCAGCATTTGTATTTACAAGCCCTGGGCACATTCAGTGCACTGTACTTTGGTCTGACAAGTAAACCAAACAGCCAATCATGGAGTCACTAATCCATGCATCAAGTTACAATAGGGAGAACATATGCACTTTAGCACTGATCAGCAGTGTTAAAGTGCCCAGAGTCATAAAATAGCCAACAACAGGTCAGAAAAAATAGAGGCGGAAGGCAAAAAGTTCAGGGATGACCCTGCAAAAAGGGCCAAGTGCAACAGATAGATTTTAAATTTTGGCACAACTGGATATTCTGAAAGAAAAGGAGTATATGTTATTCGTAAATTACAGTATTCTCCGACACATGCCCTCTTTGAGAACACTAAAGACATTTTTTACTAAATAGTAATCTAAGCTTAGTCCCTGAGATTTGTGGATGTTAACTGCACAAACTAAATAAAGAAGAAATTGTTCTCTGCGACAATAGTGACGTTTTTGTTAAGTAATTACCTTGATGATCCTCAGCTAATTCTTCTAGGTTCCTTTATATGTTCAAATTTAACAATAATAAATTAAGTATCGCCATTGGTTTGATAGTTAACAAAATGTACTACATGTCCTGTTGCTACATTCACAAGTCCTTGTTCTAAATTTCTGCACCAAATTACGCAACATTTTTTTTTAGATATACGTCTCTTTCCAATCCTGCAGTACACTAGACAGATTTTTCCATTTTTAAGACATTTGTAGATAAGGCTTTACTCATAGAACTGTGTACTCCATTACTTTCAGATATTTTTTAACAGGGTAGATATATAATGTCTTCCTTTTCCAGATATAGCATTTCCATAATTAAGTCAGAGCATTCTTTGAGGGTTTGCATCAAACAAACTACCAGTAGTGTCTTTGAAAGAAAATAATGCATTATTACCTATACTTCCCAGGAAATTGTAAGTCTTCTTTTGTAAATGAGTCTTGAAAATGCGCTCACCTTTTACAGTAGTAAGTTGCAGCAGATCTTCAAAAACAATTACATGTTTCCCCCCGAACAGAATGTCATAAGATGGCTTTAGTATGTCTGTCATCCGTAAGTGAGCAAAAGCCATCACCAAGGTCCTGATTCCGATCTCACTAGGAAAGCCCTCTGTACGACTTGGATCCAGGGTCTTTCCTATCGATTCGCACTGTGATAGTCTGACCGAACTAGTGCAATGCATCTGTATACTGACGGACTCAGTTCAGTCGAGCTCCAATTGAACTCTATGGGAGCCTGTATATCAAAACGCGACACAGGATCCCATAGCAAAAAGGGGTGGGTGGGGAAAAGAGTACACCCTGTGGCGGGCATCCCATGGTGCCCACCTCATTTAGATGTGAGTCCCTTGCTCACTTTGGGCCTGATTCACAGAATGAACTTACTACTTTTGGCATTCACAGAATGCACTTACTACTTTTGGTATTCACAGAATGAACTTACTCATTTCGGTATTCACAGAAGTTAGGACTACTAACTTTAGGACTCCTAAATGCCTTCTGTGAATACCGAAAGTCTTAAAATTAGGATTTTTCTCAATTTAGAAGTAGTAAAGTTAGGACTCCTAACTTTAGGATGCCTAAATGCCTTCTGTGAATGCCGAAAGTCTTAAAATTAGGATTTTTCTCTATTTAGTAGTAGTAAAGTTAGGACTACTAACTTTACTACTACTAAATTGAGAAAAATCGTAATTTTAAGACTTTCGGTGTTCACAGAAGGCATTTAGACATCCTAAAGTTAGTAGTCCTAACTTTACTACTACTAAATTGAGAAAAATCGTAATTTTAAGACTTTCGGTATTCACAGAAGGCATTTAGGCGTCCTAAAGTTAGTAGTCCTAACTTTACTACTACTAAATAGAGAAAAATCCTAATTGTAAGACTTTCGGTATTCACAGAAGGCATTTAGGCATCCTAAAGTTAGGAGTCCTAACTTTACTACTACTAAATAGAGCAAAATCCTAATTTTAAGACTTTCGGTATTCACAGAAGGCATTTAGGAGTCCTAAAGTTAGTAGTCCTAACTTCTGTGAATACCAAAATGAGTAAGTTCATTCTGTGAATACCAAAAGTAGTAAGTGCATTCTGTGAATGCCAAAAGTAGTAAGTTCATTCTGTGAATCTGGCCCTGAGCCACTGGATTCAAGCAAGCCGGGCTGAAGACGGCTGGAATGCCAGAAACCGGTCCTCGGAAGCTTGTTTCCTGTCCAGGGAAGACATGGCTTGGCAGTTCGGGCTGGACTGTTCCCATGAGGCACAGGGTCAGACTGATTTGCATATAGCCATGTCTGAACTGGGGTGGCAGATTGGGCTAAAGAACGGTGATGGATTAAACCCAGATCTTTTGACTGGGTGTGAGTGTTTGATTGATTCAGATGCTCCCTCCATCACCACCCCCTTTTGTACCACCTCATTTTGCATGCTTGGATCAGGGAGACCCATGGGCACCCCTGTGACCGATTCTGATGGCCCCCGGTAAAGGGGGGTCTGCTATGGCCCCCTGAAGTCCAATTCCCACAGCTGTTTCGTCTCTCTGAGATCGAGTCGATACAGCTCTCCGAATCATGAATTGTACTTGCTTGTTCGGAATCCGGCTCCATTGTGCGGCACGATTCGGCTGCGAACGAGTTGAACGGGCAGGATCTGGTTTGGAAATTATTCAGTTGATGTGGAGGAGATCTTCACATCGTACTTGGTCATTCGGAAAGGGGACAATTCAGTTGGAAGCATAGGCTCCAAATCGGATTCACATGTTCCGGAAACTGTCTGGAGGCCTTCCTAACGACATCGGAATCAGCCCCTAAATTGTAGAGCATGCTAACCTAATCTATATCCAAAACGTTTAATTTCTTTAAGAACTCTACGGAGATCCTGGCAAGTATTACTGTTTAATTTTAAATATTCTTGTTTGTTATCACGTTCCACTGGTAGTAGTAGTAGACAATGTAATGTAATTCCTTTTATACTATGTGCTGCTAATCCAGTAGAAGCTGTAACAAAACATGATATATTAGAATTAGTAACTTTATGTACATAAGCAGTTATAACTTTCAAAAGGAACTTTTTGCCAGTACAAGTCTGCCCTGAAATATATTCAATGAAGGCTTATAAGTTCATAACTTACACACTCATGAATTTATTTGCATATTTTAAGTTATTCATTACTCAAATGTGATATGAGGTATTCTAGATTTTTGGCATCCTTCATATCTTCGCCCATAGCATTTTCTACCTCAACTATACTAGCAGAAGCTTCATTACCAATATTTGGTTCTCCAAGCGGGTCTGCAGGAGTGGTAGTTTAAGGGTTATTATGTGTTGCTGTACTGCATAATAGTTCCGATTAAATACTATTTTGTTCTGTGATTTCTTGTCCCGGCATTTGTAGGTAAATCTGAAATTTGGGAATTGTAAAGTAATTTTTAAAAGCATTAAAAGCTTCTTCATAGGATGAACATCTTCCAAATAATTCTTTCTTTTTTATCCATGGTTACACAGCTATAGAAGTAACAAAAATAACCAAATCTTTTTACCATAATTTTCACTAGTACGTTTTCAGTGATTAATTAGTGTAGGTTTGGAAGGACGTATCAAGCAGCTATTTGTTCCTGCAAGTTGAAATTTCCATCCATTCACATCCTAAGGTACATTATTGCGCTAAGTATAGAATTGAGCTACTTCATAAAGCAATAAATATCCCAACAAAAAACTTCTGTTAGAGTAGTAAGTGTCCCACAGAATATTTTTTATGAATTTTCGGGTGCCTGGTGTAAAATGAGCAAGATATTCAATTACGGATAAACTCGTTTCATGTGGCAATGATATTCTTAAACTAAGCCACTTAATGGACTGCGATTTAGCGTATAAACTTGAAGAACCTAAACGGTCACACGCCTCCTAGCTACTCACCTCTGAGTGCGATAGCATTTGAAGGCTTAATTGATATAGCCATTTACTTAAAGATTTCTCTGCAAGTATCTCTACCTATACTTATACATGTCAGTTTTTTCTGCCTTAAGATTATATGAAGTAACATAGTGTGCTACCGTTGTAGAATTATCAGCAACAAATTCATGTTAACATCTCACATATGTAGTATTAAAGGTTGTGGTCATTGATCTGCTGTGAAGGGTGGTCTCTAGTTAAATTAATTTTAAGGTGACTTTCCTCTGACGACAAGCCATAAGACAAAACAAAAGACATAAGAGTGTTCACTCTTCCTTTATTTAGAATTGGTCTTGAAAAATCCAAAACAACATTTGCTGCAATGTTTTCATTTGTTTTTAAATATACGTAAGTACTCCTTTCCACATTTATGACTCTGAAATTTCACAACGTGTTCAAACATTTTTGCATTATTTTCTTTATAGGAGTTTCACAAGTGATATATAAATGATACATTGTTCAATAAAATTATGAGCAGATTAATTGAAGTCAAGGCATTATTAATCCACACCAGCATATGAACATGAGGTACACCGCTTGCTTAGTACTCTTTTCTCCAAAAGTATTCAGCGACCTCTCCAAGATGATTTTTTTCGTTTACTAAGTATTTAAGTATAGAATTTGTGATTTAAAAATCTTGAAACATTTGCAGGACCCAAAGAACATAATTCACAAGTTGTCTTGAAGGCAACATCTGTAAAGTTATTGTCTGTTTGAAAATAGAAAACTCTATAAGTCATCCTATAGGTATTAAGCACAACTTAAAGTTAGGAACCAAGTTGGTGGTCGCAAATTCCTAAACATACATCGCAGTTCTCCATGTCTATGGAATCAACATTCTTCATACCTTGCTGACATGTCGTAGTGTTAAATAAGTTGTAGTCAAGGTGTTGTCTTTGGATTCCACCTTATGTAGAAAATCTTTAACTCAACAGCATAAGACATGGTGGATTGTTCACTTTCATTTAATAGAGTGAAGATGTAATGAATTTTTAGCCGAAAAAGTGGGTTTTCTGACGTAGTCTTGTGGAACGGTATTCAGAAGCAGAAATTTGAACTGAATGATCATCATATCACATGGATAACATCCTGCTTCCAAAGTTTTTCCAGATATAAACTGATATAAACTAGCTATCCTGTAGATTCTTTAATTTGATACAGTTTGAATACATCACCCATCATACCATCATACCTCTATATTGCAGTGAGTATTATTTATATATTTTTTCAAACTGCCCAATTTGGTTTTCACGAGTGAATGGCAGCTCAGCAGTGGAAATCCAGCCAGGAAGCACCATATTTAGAAGTGGGCATCATTTTGTATAAGGTATGGAATGGCATCTTGTATTTTTTAATACTTATGAATTATTGCCAATTTTATTTGTCTTTTATTGTAACTCCATAAACTAATACCCCTAAAGTTTGCTCCAATTTGCACTGTACTCGAAGAGTTTCAATGTTTTCTTTACAATCTAATGGAGGAAAAACAACTTTTCCTCCTAAGGCATGAGCTAATTGATGTGCAGGATATTTTTCAGATTTAGCCTGCATTCTAATAATAGTTTGAAATTGATGTAGAGTTTGAATCAATATACTTTTGAATAAATATAGATTTCTCAATTGTGGAGGCATAGGAAGATTCAAATCGTTATGAATTGCACTTAAAGGCATAAAGATATGTTTCTGTTTTCCAAGGTAATAATAACATATGATTTGATCTTCACAAACATCATAAATGATTTCCCTAATGAGATATATAGCAAGTCTTCTTTTTCCAGTTTTTTAAATCAAATTAATGATTTTTGTTAGTGTAGCTCAATGTGTTTTTTTATTTATTGGGTATTTCAGAAATAATTTCTTGGAATTACACTATATCCAGTTCATCATTTTATAAGTCCATAATTGTATTATCAGTTGGATTTTGGGAGTATACAATATCTCGACACCCAAATGTTTCAGATCTACAGCCAAAGAATTGTGATTCTATTTACCATGTCATAGAGAGGACCTTTTGTGGATTTAGGTGTAGTAGACCATTAATAATCTGCTCCATTTGTATTGTTCGTCCTATAATAAAGTATAAAGTGCCTACACTTGAATGATGAGTGGAAAGCATTTTGATGTGAGGAAATTTGAATTGCACCTGTTATTTTGAAAACAACCTGAAGAAGGAGAGACACACCATGGTACTCGGGCGGTCCTCATGATATGTTACAACTGTATTGCTTTTGAAAACTGTGCCTTGTCCATTGCTGCTATAATTACTGCTAAATCGCTTTGCACTGAGGTAAAAATTGGTTTTAAAGATACTAATTCATTTGATTTCACTAACGTTCTTTTGTATGTGAATATAGTTGCCTTTATATGTACTAAAGTCTTTTTTTTTAAACCAAAGAAAGTAGTCACTCTCATTCCTGCACTGGGCAAGGGAAATTATGGGGAGGGTTTTGTTTGGGCTCACCTGCTCTTGTGATTTGCAGCAAATCCACGTTAGAGTACTTCCGCATTCTTCAATGCGGTCTAGTGCTGGGAGGAAGTTTCAGCTGCTGCTCAGCAGAGCTGATTGGTTGGTGGGCGGAAGGGGGCAGCTTAACTGGGACGCTGGAGCGGACGCACAGGTGAACCCGTCTGCGCCCATCCGGGTCCGGCCGGGGCCAGGGGCCAGAACCCCTGGTCCGACTAAACAATATTCTGCATGGAAACTGTTGTCCCTTGACACGGGTAACTATGGGCTGAACTCTATTGTTACTGCCAAACTGAGTTCGGAAAACCTCTTGAGACATACCAGGACAGACACCGACACGATCCCAGGGCTAATCCCTCAATCCATTATCACGCCAGGAAAACATCCTAGTTAAAACTAGCTGTTTTGAACACAAGATCTCTTCAAAAACACAATTTAGAGATCTTTGCGCTCCTCCAGGAGGGGGATATTGACATACTGGCACTCACAGAAACCTGAATGGGGGACACATCAGCCCCCAACATTATCGCTGCACTACCTGGGAATTTTGATGTCTTCTGGCACAACAGGCAAGATAACAGAAGAGGAGGGGGAGTGGCGACTCTTTTAACACCAGGCTAAGGGCCACCAAGATAATAGCAGAAAGTATGGATAACACAGATATCCTGGGAGTTAAAATTACCTCCAAATCCTCCTGCCTCCTCCTCCTGACAGTTTACCGCCCCCGGATGCAACCCCTGGTTTTAATGACCATTTTGCTGAGGCCATGCCTGACCTTGGCACACGATACCAAAGACTTATGGTGGTTGGAGATTTTAATTTCCATTGGGAGAAGGAACCACGGGAGCTGCAGGCAAAGCAGGTTGACACGGTAATGTTTAATCTGGGGCTTCATCAAGTGGTGAATCGCCCTACCTACACCAAAGGGCACACCCTAGATTTAGTCTGGTCATCTAACCATCTTGACAGGCTAATAAATATTCAACCATGTGCCTGGTCTGACCATTCACTAATCTGCTGCTGGGTCCCGTTGGATAGTTCTCCTGCACAACACCCGCCTGAGTGGAGGAGAATACGGAGCTGGCACAAAATTCCGGCAGACAATCTAGTGGATACACTACAGAAGCTATCCGCATCCAAATTTGAGGAGGGCAACATTGACATAGAAAGTCAAACCCTTAGTAATACTTTGCAATCGACTATCGATCAATTAGCACCGGAATGTAGAGAAAGAACGAGACTTAAAAGTAAGGTGGCCCCCTGGTTCAATGAGGCACTGAGGGAAAGTAAACAGAGCCTTCGCAAAGCCGAGAAACGGTGGCGGAACGCCTATGACCCCACAGAGCTTACTACCTACAAAGCTATACTAACTTCCCACAAAATTACTACCAGGAAAGCTGAGTACTATGAGGCACGTATAATAGATGCTCCAAACAAACAAAAGGAAACTTTCAAGTACCTAAATGAATTCAGCAAAAAGTCTGACGTAAAATCTGCAGCAGCATTCTCCGACTGTAATGCACTACAGACTTTGTTTCTTCAGAAAGTAACAGACATTCTCCTGGAGATTGATAAAACCCCCATCACCTGGAGCTCTGTGGAGCTGTCTACACCCCGCTCCCCTCTGGCCAGCTCCTCACTATTTTCCCTCCTCTAGACCCAGAATCTCTGACGGCCCTGATAAACAGAACCAAATCAGTCTCCCCGGCTGACCCGTGCCCGCCAAGGATCTTCCGGATGGCCCTTCCGGCCCTGAATTGTCAGATCCTCAACCTCTTGAATAACTCCCTGGCAACTGGTCAAGTCCCCTCCAACTTGAAGGAGGCTAGAGTTACCCCTCTACTAAAGAAACCGGGAGCGGATAAGACCGAGCTCAAAAATTATAGACCTATCTCCTAGCGCCCTTTCCTGGCGAAGGTTCTGGAGCAACATGTCCTGAAGACAACCTCAGCATTCCTGGAGACACACAAGCTACTCCAACCTTGCCAGGCTGGGTTCAGAGCTCACCATAGTACGGAGCTAGTCATGCTATCTGTACTCGACGATCTCAGGAGAAAGGCCGATAACAAAGAGTTGAGCGCCCTGATTCTTTTAGATCTTTCTGCGGCGTTTGATACGGTCAGCCACACGACACTACTGACCCGGCTGATGGACATGGGCTTTTGGGGGCACGCTACAATTAGATAGAATCGTTTCTCTCAGGACGCTCGCAGAGGGTCCAACTTGGTGATCAGGTATCAGAAAAGAGCAACATCTCATGCGGGGTCCCTCAGGGCTCCGCACTATCCCCGCTTTCCTTCAACATATACCTTCAGCCCTTGATGGCCGCGCTAACCAATATGGAATGCCGGGTTTTCAATTACGCGGATGACACTCAGCTCATCTGAGGATCGATAACTCGATCTGTGACCAAGAGTTAGCCCAGAGTATCCTCAGGTTTACAATAAACTGGATGTCTGCAAACTCCCTAAAAAATTAATCCGGATAAAACTGAAGTCCTAGCCATTCCGGGAAAAAACAACCCATGGAGCAGCCTGTCCTGGCCCCAAGATCTAGGGGCCTCTCCTAGCCCATCACCAGTTGTAAAAAGTTTAGGAATCAAGATTGATTCCGTACTCTCTATGACTAACCAAGTCAATTCAGTGGTGGGCACATGTACTGGTCTTCTAAGACAGCTGAGGAAACTGGTTCCCCTGCTCTCAGTTTCAACTCTGAAAACTATTGTATCAGCAACTTTCATCTCGCGACTCAACTATGGCAAAATGCTTTATGTCGGGCTCCCCCAGAAACTTACAAACAATCTACAGGTGGTACAGAATGACTCAGCTAGGCTGATCTTTAGGTTGCCCAGAAGAACTCACGCCACCCCCCTGCTGCGCAAATTGCACTGGCTGCCTGTCAAGCAAAGAGCGAAAATGAAGGGACTCTGCATTGCCCATAAAGCTCTTTTAGGACACGCCCCAGGGTACATAACGAAATGCCTAATCAAATACTTGCCAGGGCAGGCGCTTTGCTCAGCAGAAGCTGCCCAGCTGGTATGCCCGCAGGGTAACTTTGCTTCCAAAGGAGGGCGAGCTTTCTTGGTCCTTCTGCCACAACACTGGAACCAATACCCTCAGTAAAGAACCTGGTCTGTTTTGCTTCCGGAAACAGCTACAAACCCTCCTTTTTAGGGAAGTATCAGATACGACCTAACACTTCTCAGTATCATGGAGACCTCCCCGCCCGGAAGCTGTTTCTTCTCTTACAAAGCTCTAAGAGACCAGTCAGTGTACATGCGCTATTCAAGAATACAATAACAATAACAATAACAATGCCCTTGTAGGTTTGTAAAATTTGTAAATGGACAAGTGACAATTTTTGCAAGGTATGTATTTTGCCTTGGAGATGTGATGTTTTAAATGTAGTCAGAAACCACCTTAGTTTTTTTAATGTATTTATTTACAATATTGTACATAGAAACACAATTCCATTCGTACACAGAATGTTTAGTAATTTTGTCCTGAAAATGCTCCTCCTCCAAAGTTTAACAATTTATTCTAAGCCTACCACACAGCCAAGTGACACTTCATTGCAACTTTCTTCCTCAGTCATAGATAGGACCCAACTAATGTATGGATGGTAAATCTCTCGAAGAAGGAATGGTTCTGTACTTGAGGTGTGTCTCCATCAGCTTCCAGAATTCTTGTAAAAGCTTAGTGTATTTTAACCTTTGTTCCCTAACTTATGTATTTTATGTTTTCCAACTAACCGCATCAGACTTTTCATCCAATTCATTGTTTTTTTTTTCTTTTTTGTCCTCATTAGCCGCTTTATCGTTCCAAGAAATAACCAACCACCAAAGAAGTCCTTGAAAGGCAGGTATCTAGAAAATAGTTCCATTCTTCTCAGGAACAAACCAAATATCTTGGCGGGAGGTACCTTCTGGACGATCTTACTCCGTCGGCCCATTTTCGTCATGGCATGGTGGAGCATCCCGTTGGACCTGGAGTACTGGGCCTAATCACCGGACCCGGAGGAAAAAAAACCCCGGGGTCTCTGATAGTTTTTATCTCCACTTAAGTAGCAAATTCCAAAAGGCTAAACTGCGGGGACTACAAGACCTTGCCATGTCTACTTTTGATATTTCATAAAGTGATGTCAACCACTCTGCATGAGTTGGGGGTGGTGGCATTGACCCAGTTTTTACAAATTTGTCTTCTTGCTACCAAAATAGCATAAAACAGAAATGACCTCTCTAACCCCCCAATGTTATCACTTAGTCCAAAAATAACTAAGGACCAAGAAAAAGGAATCGAGATTTTGAGGATTGATTCTAGAGAAGCCTTAACTTCCTGCCAGAAGCTACTAATGTTGGGACATTACCAGAACATGTGGACATCTGAGGCTGCTAGGAGGAGACATTTATTACAGCACTTCCCTGGTTGGAATTTAGAAAGTCTTTGGGGAGAGAAGTATGCGCGATACAAAGTAAATAGATGGTTGCGCCTCAGCCAGGCAGGTTTGATGACTTTGTACAGGAGACTAAAAGATCTCGTCCATAACTCCTCCGCCTGTACTTCTCCATTCCCACCCCACAGTTAAGCCGGGAGGCTGAGGTCTCCATCCGCTTCCTCCATAATGTTCCAATAAAAAAAAGCAACTTCCTTACCACCCCTTACTTTCTCTACTAAATTTTTCTCTAAAGAACTATATCCCCTGAGTTTAACCTTTTTCTTTATCTGTTCTCGAAACCAGCTTGACAATTGTATATATATAAACCAGGATAAAGGTGGGCCGACCCTCTCAGAGAAAGCATCCCATTCTACTAAAATCCCTCCTGCCACCAGCTCTTACCATCTTCATACCCCTGCCTCCAATAGCACAGATGTAAAGCTATCAACAAGGTGTAGAGAGAGCCCCGGAAGATCCCAAATAGGAGCGAAATTAGAAAAGTATGCCAGCCCAACCCTAGCTTTAATTTGAGTCCATTCTTTTACAAGCAAATATAAGATCTTTAACCTCACTCTTTTGAAAATATCTCTGGTGCCCGAATTTAAACAAAAAAACATCAAGCGGGAGATTAGAGCCAGATAACATTGCCTTAAAAATGCATTCGTTTGAATTGTCTTCGGGGGTCTTTAATAACATCCTAGAGTGGGACAGGTGAAAAGCCCAATCATAATATTCCAGGTCTGGCAGTGCAAGGCCCCCCTTCTCCCTCCTTCTTCTTACCTTTTTCCAACTTCAAGAAACTGCCTTTTAACTTACAACAGTTTCCACCTGAGACACCTAAAACAAAATCTCCTGTTTGGACAGTTCCTACGGTTGAGACGAAACTGTTCTAGCAAACTGGATTACCATTTACAAGCAGAAGAATTGAGCAAAAAACTGAAACAACAAGATTACCCAAAGAAAGTAATAAAGGATGCCAACAAAAGGGCAAGCAACAACAACAGAGATGCCCCTTTGGAACCCAAAGTCAAGAACCCCTCAGCAAATGAAAGACCCATTTGCATTACAACTTTTGATAGATAGTTAAAAAACATTGGTCCATACTGAACAGCGGCAATCTCAACATCCCAACACCAATGTTCAGTCATCTTAGAGGGATGAATCTAAAAAACTACTTGGTCCATACACGACCAAAGCCATCTGAAAGCACCAACAGCCTTCACCCACTACCAAACGGTCACTACCCGTGCAATAATTGCAGTGTTTGTCATCTGACGTCAGTTACAAAATCTGTAACTTTTAACAACAATACGACATGGCAACTCAAGAATTTTTCCAATTGCAATACAAGTGGAGTAGTCTACCTGATCACCTGCACCTGCAATCTGCACTATGTGGGCATGACCTCGAGGAAAGTTAGCACTCGAATTGTGGAGCACAGGAGTAATATTCGGTGCAAAAGGTCCACCACACGCATGACCAATCATTTTATTGAAAAAAATCACACACCAAATGATCTGAAATGGGTGGTGTTGGAGTGCGTAAAGAATAAAGAGAACTTAGAAAGAACCCTACATGAACGTGAACAACGTTGGGTATTCAAGCTCCAAACAGATGTACGTGGGTTAAACGATGATATACCCTGGGGTGCATTCTACCATTAAGACATAAAACCTGAAACACAAAATGTACCTACAAAGTCGCTTGAACTATTCAGAATTATACTCCCATCAGAACACATAGGACCAGATAAGTCCTCAGATATATGAACTGGTTTAAGAAGAAAACCTGGTAATACAACCATGATCACCATCTGAATACAGCCTTGAAATAACTTTCTCTGTATAATCAGCCTAACATCTGCATATCTCGAGATATGTTGTAAAGTTCCAATCCCATACGATTTCTTCACTTGTGAATTAAAAAACGAGGAACAATAGAAAAACATCTGCGTTTCTCGAGATGTGATAAAAAAGCCCCAATTCATTACAATTTCTTCACTTCTGAATTAAAAATCATGAGACAGTAAAAAAAGACTTCCCCGTAGTGACAATTTGCATCCTCCCAAAATGGCCGCTGGAACTGAGCAGTCTAGTCTCTTTCCGGTGAGAAACCCGGAAGCGAAAGGAAACATAAGCGATCCCCGCAGAACGCACTCTAAGAAGCGGTCCGGGGGGAAGCAGCTATGTAATACCGTGCGGCGTTGCTGAATAGGAAGTAAGTGAACCACCCCATTTCTCCTATCAGAGATGAGAGAGCAAAGGCTCTAAAAAACCTGCCCGCTCGCATAACCTTCAGTTTTTTCTGAAAAACTAACCGCGCTTTATCAATCCCGTAATTGCGGCATTGCTTCCACCGAGGCGACACCGCCCCTCTCCGAGACCATGAAGTGCTATTAAGCACCCACAAATGTAAATATTGCGATTCTACTTTGATTTATGTGTTAAATGTAGTGTGTGTTCACCGTCTTTGTCACAGTTAGTCACTTCTGAGTGTTTGTACAGGTAATTCACGTCACAATCACTTTGCGTGTTTTTATTCAGCAGACACTGGACCTGAGAGCTTGCATGCACCAGTATTGGGCAAATTGCACCATATAGAGTATGCATATATATAAGTATATGTATCGAAAACGTGCATCATGAAGGAGTTACATGTCCCCGATCTCCCAGAGAAAGGGGCAAGGTGTTTGTAAACTTTGTTTATTCATTTCCTTACAGGTTCTTCATTGAGCAATACATACGTCAGTAAGTTACCGCGTATGTACTTTGAACCACGCATGTGTTTAAATTGAGCAGCGTTCACCATTGTAAATACTTTCTTTACATTAATCAATCCTCAACCTTAATTTAGTTTTCTTGGAGTGGCATATACAGGGCTGGTCCCTCTATGGTCCTGAAGAAACGCTAAGGGTAGTGTGAAACATGTTGACCATATACTGAACCTACCTCCATAGTTGGTCAGTCCACAGTATAAACCCCATTTTTAATATACCAACCTAGGAGCAAAATAAATTATTGAGGCCCACTAACACAGTATTTTTAATTCACTTACTCACCCACTCCACCTCACTACACTTTTTTGCACCACACATAGTCCTTCACAACTATAGTGCTCCTACGTAGTTCGCAAGTCGTAGCACGCCCCTTTTCGTAGAGAACTGGGATGGCCCCAATGATGAAGCATGTCACCGTGAGGAAACTCCGGTGAGTGAGGGGACTCAAGAAAGACATTTTTTCTTTCTGTTTTCGGCTACACTTAATATTATTTTGTGGTTAGCCACTACACAAGACAGGTCTCCAAACCCAGATTCTTGGCTTATTTTTTCATATTTAGGAAGGATAGTCATTTTCACTAAACTCGTTCTCCCATAAATAGTAAGAGGGAGAAAGGACCATGCTTTCATCAGTGCCTTAGATTCGCGGGAAATCCGATCTACATTAATTTGGGCCAAAATACATATGTCGTTTGTAATTCTGACTCCCAGATATCAGATAGAGGGTGTTACCGGGAGATGAAGGTTTGCAATATTCCAAGCCATGAGATCGGTTTTCCCGGCATTGACTTCATAACCCGAGAACTTCCCGAACTCCTCAGCCCTCTTTATAACCCTGGGAAAAGCCTGGTTGGGATGGGTTGTATATATGAGAATATCATCCGCATACAACCCGACCTTTTTCTCCCAGCCATAAAAGGAGAAAGGCGGAATGTTATGAGAATCCCTAAGGGTCTGAACAAAGGGTTCAACATAAAGATTAAACAGGAGGGGGGAAAGCAGACACCCCTGTCTTGTCCCCCTACGAATTTGAAACGTTTCTGTGCGGGTGCCATTAATCAAGAGGCTAGCCCTCGGATTACTGTATAACAGGCTGATTACTCGACAAAATTTGGGACCAAATTGGAATTTCTTCATTACTGCATCTAGATAGGGCCAATCGACCCTATCAAATGCCTTTGTGGCGTCAAGTGTCATGATCGCAAGAGGCAGGGCAAAAGTTGAAGCAATATCTATTGCCCCGACCAAATCGTAGGTCAAATCGGCCAACTGGCGTCCCCGAATGAAGCCCTTTTGGTCCTGGTGGATGATCGTACCGATCTCGCGCCCCAAACGTGCCGGCAAAATTGCAGCAAAGATCCTATAATCATTCTTTAGGAGCGAGATCGGGTGATAAGACCCACACTCAGCTGGATCCTTTCCTGATTTTGCAACTACGGCAATATTTGCCTCACCCCATGACCTAGGCAGTGCCTCTCCGCTGATTAATATGTTGTTAAACAAGTCGGTCAAGACTGAGATGATAGTCGAGTCCAAAACCCGATACAGTTCACCGGGTATGCTATCAGGCCCTGTGGCCTTACCCTGCTTCAGCTGTTTGATAGCTCTTGTGACTTCTGCCTCTGTTATTTCTTTGTCTAGATGCTCGCTCTGTTGCTTAGTTAATTTTGGAAGGCTCACCCTCTCCAACCACATATCTCTCACCTCAGCATTGACTCTGATTCCTTCCGTATATATATTCTGAAAGAAGGCCCGAAAGGCATCCCCTATTTCCAAATCTGAGTTCCTATTGTTGGCTTCGCCCTCTACCCTCACTTCTTTAATGTAGTTTCTGGCTTGCTCTGCTTTGATTTTCCAGACAAGCAATTTGCCCGCAGCCTCACCATATTCGAAGTGGGAAAGCTTGCTAGCCTGCCACCTTTTATTCACTCTGTCCTGCAATATAGCATCTAATTTATTTTTTAACACAGACCTTCTTTCTGAATTCGCCGGGGATATGGGGTCGGCCGAATCTATGAGCGCCAGGTCTCTCTCTATATTTGATAACTCCTCTCTATATTTCCTATTTCTATAAGAGGCGCGGTGGGTGATGCACCCCCTTAGATAGGCCTTCCAAGTCTCCCACACGGACACCAGGGGGGCAGAATTTAAATTGCGCTTCAGAAAAGCAGTGGACTCAGATATAAGAAATTCCCTCTCCTCTTCTTCCAGTAGAATGGTGCGATCAAAGGACCACGAGGTATGAGTAACATTTTGGCCTAATAATAATGAAAAGAAAATAGCCGAGTGATCAGACAAGTGAGGGGGAAGGTAGACCAAGCTTTTTATGGAATCTTTGAGGGTAAAGCTGAATAGAGCATAGTCAATGCGAGATTTGTGCTTGTATTTGTAATTATGAAACGAAACCCCCAAGATATTACCTGCTCTCTCGCGCCAAAAATCCACCAGCCCCAAGTTCAACATACAAGTCAAAAGGGTAGCCCTCACTTTGCTGTGTGGTACTGCTCTAGAGCTGGGGGATTTATCCAGTTTCGGGTCAAGGACCAGGTTGAAGTCTTCCATCCATATCACGGATTTCTGAGTCGTGATCAAATGGTTCTGTATTGTATCAAGGTGGGAAGGGTCATCTTGGTTGGGGCCATAGTACCCAACCAGAGTGAACCCCCTACCATCGAGCTGGACGTTGGCTATTAACCATCTACCGCTCGGATCCACCCTGTAGTCCGCAATCTGAGCTTTGGCTTCTTTTTTAAAAATAATGACTATCCTGCGAATGTTAGCATTATGGTCCGTGCTGAGAAATGTGTCCACCCATTTCAATTTCTTCATTATATCAATGACCTCTTGCCCTAGTAAGTGTGTCTCCTGGATTATTATGACCTGCGTGGGGGAGTCCCTAATATATTGCATAATTTTATGTCTCCTTCCCTTCACGCGCAGGCCATTAACATTCCAGCATAAAAACATAATCTCCCTCATTTATCTTTACCGGCCATCCTCCCATCTCCCGGCCTACCTACCCCTGGGAATCCTGTACTTCTCCCTACAGTCTCCTGCCTAACCTGGGTTATATTGTCAAACTGGTGATTAGAATGGTGCTTGGAAACTGCGTAATGCAAAAAAAACAAAAGCTGCGTATAAGGACTTTTTAATGCTTTCTCCCACCCCCCACGCCCCCCCCTCCCCCTGGAAAACCCCCCCAACTTACACTGGCTAGATGTCTTGCCAGTTTGCCATCTCCGACATACCCCCAACCCTGCCCCTATCCATCTTAGAGGGTCAATATTGGCCAGCTAGTGAATAGGAATCAAATATATATAGGTGGTGTGCAGAAGATACCAAAAAAATGTGGAGAGGAGGAAAAGAGTGGAGAAGACCATTAATCCAGATATGCAGAAAGTTTGTTCCTATAGAATCATTTTAATGTTTGATCCCCTCTTTAGTTATGTAATAAGTACCTACTATTCCTTTATTTTATATTGTCTTCACTTCTCTTTCTTACTGCTATTATTCCACACTTTTACCCTTTAATTCTTCTCCTTCACCCCATTTTCTTTTTTTTTTTATTTCCCTTTTTTTTCTTCTTTTTTTCCCTATTAGTGCCCTCCTTTTTAAATTGTTTTTTTTTTTTTTTTTTAGTGATAACCCCTTTCCCTTTTTTTTGGTACTCTTTACTGAGCTCCTTTGAGCACCTTATTTCATATATTTCAGTGCATCCAGTACTCCTACCCCTTAGACCTGCTATCTGTTGCATGGACTGTTATATAGACTAATATATAAGCCTAAGTACACGGCCAATGGGGAGGTGGAAAAGTGTCCGAGTCGACGTAGAAGCAAAGATCACACCATGGAAAAAGAGGGACGCTAGGGACCCCTTTGTGCAAACTCGCTGATAGAAACTAGCAGTTCATCTGCTTCTAGAGGAGTCTTGATGTTATGCATTTTATTGTTAAACATTATTTTCAGAAAAGCGGGGAGCCTCATCTGCACTGTGGCCCCCAAGGCCCTGAACTTCTCCATTCTCTGCCCAAGCTCCCACTTCCTTTCTAATGTGGTTTTTGACTGATCTGATCTAACTTCGAAGGAGAAGTCTGGGGCCTTCAATGTCTTAGCTTTGAGTGCAAGATTCAGAATCTTCTCCTTTGTTGCATATGTTAGGAAGTTCACAAGGATTTTTCTGGGCTTTGTCCTCCCTGGATTCAGACGGAAAGGGTCCCGGTGTATCCTTTTTTATATCCAGGTCTAACTCTGCTGCTGACTCATCTAAATTGAGGGCATCTCTTTGAAGGGAAACAACATATTATTTGATTTCACTTCCCTTCTGGGATCTTTTTAAAAGCCTGAGGTTGTTCCTCCTAGAATAATTTTCCAAGGACTCAACCCTGTCTTTCACCGCTTCCCCTTTTCTCCGTAATGTCTGGATTTTGACTTCCGCGTGCTCTAGCTTAGCCTTGAGCTCTCCTACTGCGCCTTCCAGGCTCCCCGTCCTCTCAGAGAGGCCATCCACTTTCGTCTCTAGAGTTTCACACATTGCCCGGATATCAGATTGATTTTGTCTTGATTCCGCAAAGCCACTTTTAATTTCACTCCTCATAGCTATTAGCATATCCTGGAGGGAACCCTCACTGCTACCCCTAGAAAAAAACTCCACGCGCTGGTGTCGTTTGCCTCACCTCTGGAATCAGGCCACACCAAAACAACCGAATCAGAGTCCATTAGCACCGCTGTGATTGTTGTTTGTCCAGGTGTTCCTGCAGCCATCATATCTAACTGCCCCAATACTTCTTCTGCTGTCCGAATATCACTGCTACAAAAGGCGTTGGGGGCGGCGATAGGGGCGCTTATCCTCTTACTATGTACAGTTTGTCCGACCATTGGACCCTGCGATTCTTGAGCTATATTCAGGACTTGAGGCAGGACCTTAAAATAAGACCTTAGAGAGGGGGTTACTTGGGCAGCCCTTTTAACTGTATTTTTAGATTTGGATTTCTTTAATGACTGCTTTGGCAGCTGCTCACTTGGGGTGATGTTATGCCCGGACCCCTCAACTCCTGGGTTGACAACCCGAGATACAGATTTTACTGCTTCCCCTGCCTCACCTAAGATATCGTCTCCTGGTGCCAACACTGAATCCAGCTCAGGCTCAGGTCCAGGCACCGGCTCAGACTCAGGCTCTCCCCCCAGCTTGCGCTCAGTTTCACTGACAGAGTCCCTAATAGAGTATTTGTCAGTCAACAGGCTTTTCCCCTGCTTCCTGCGCTTGCCCCTTTGCTTCCCCAGAGCTCTGCTGGAGACCTCTCTTTTCCCTCGGGGTTCCCCCCTTTCTCTGGAACCTTCCTGCTCCTCTGAACCAGCACAGTGGTCTTAATTAAGTGTATCTTGCTCCTGATTTCCCTCAACTTTGGGGCAATATCAGGACAGGAACTGGGTTTAGCTGGTACGTCCTGGGCAGAGCTTACTGCAGTGTCGGGCTCTGTACCGTTATCGTTATTGATATCCAGCCCAGCCCCACGACAACCTGGTACTACTGATTCCCGTGCAACCCCCTTACCGCACCCCTTGAACGCTCCTCCGCCTATGAGAAGTCCATGGACCGCCGCCCTACGGCTCCTCTGCAGCTCCACGGCTGCCTCCAGCAAACGGAACGGCACGGGGGCGGGACAAGTGCCAAACACATGGGCTGCTCCGGCAATGATG
This sequence comes from Lissotriton vulgaris, assembly GCF_964263255.1. Taxonomy (NCBI): domain Eukaryota; kingdom Metazoa; phylum Chordata; class Amphibia; order Caudata; family Salamandridae; genus Lissotriton; species Lissotriton vulgaris. The sequence continues at coordinate 1,024,259,295 of NC_141696.1, read as the reverse complement.
CGCCGCAGTCCGGCGCCAGGAACGCCGAAGGCAGACTCAGCCGAAACTTAGCCGGGAAAACTGGGGGGGCCCGGAGAGCACCTCCAAGTGCTGACTTCGCCCGCAGGATACCGCGCCTCACCACCTCTGCTCCACGAGCCGACCAAGTATCAGTTCAGAACATTAAGGGCGCCGGGTCGGGAGTATTGTCGGGACGTGCGTGCCGCTCTAACTGGCGGCCGCCATGTTTTCCTATTCATTGTTAATAAACAATTTTCTCAAATTGTTTCTGTCTGAAGTCTGTCACATTTTATTTTATTTCAGTTGTCATTTTTTAAGCAAATTAGCAAATTCCCGTATTTTTTAACTTCTTACCTATAATATTTCTTATGGTCTTGCTTTTTGTCCGCCTATACAATGAAATTAAATTCTCCTTTTGCTGTTTTTACTTGTCCTGGGCAGACATATTAGCTGTCTTACATAACTTCTTCACATTGATGAGGTTCTTAGGAGCAGATCATGGCTCATCAGCATGCAAAGATTTTGTAAGAAGCTTACCAGTTTTACGTTTCGTATGTCCACTTTCTCCTTTTGTAAGTGTGGTTAGGTAGTCTCAGATCAGTTTGGAGTATAGTTTTATAAGATTTTTTTAAGGTAATGTTTTGAAAGCATCATGCTAAATGTAGATAAACCTGTATAAAGAAATGAAACATAAGGAAACATAATTATTACTAATCAATATAGTAACGTATAAATTACAGAATACATGGACAGGTAAATGTTTGTGTACTTTAAATCAGCAGCATACAGTTGTATTTATCTTCAATAGTAGAAAATGTTCAAAGTTGAAGTTGCCGACTGGTTTGCAATAAATAGCTGTATGTACCAACTTCTGTTGTACTACAGAAAACATCACACTATCAGTGGTGGTAGGATACATCTAGCAGTATTAGGCTAGCTTTGTAAACTCAGGTGAGGCATACTGAGGAGAAATGTACTTATTTCTCCTTATTACTTCCTCTTTCTATGTGTGCAGCTCTCAGAGTTGTTTTTTTGCAGGAGAGGGTCCCTTCCTGCTAAAAAACAATCCTGCATGCAACGCAGGCACCCTTGCACCATGGTGCAAGGCTGCTTGCATTGGCGCTAGGCTGCCAAAAGGGTGCCAGTGCTGGGGAAAAGGCAGCAACGTACCATAATGCCTTAAATATGGTACATTCCTGCCTTTTCCCTGTCACGCAGTGCAGTGAAGAAAGGTGACTTGCTGTACTACACTGCATAAATAGTCCCAAGATGCTGTCTTCAACCAATCATATAATCCCTTGTCATCGATATGTACTGAGGTACAAACACAGTACTACCATGACAACAAATATCACTGAGTTGTTGTGCCTAATAACTTACAAATCACTGCAGAAATGTAGTTACCATGTGAAAAATAATCACCTACATAATATAGTGAGCGTTTCTGTGTAATTTAAATAGAAATCCAACTGACCATTTTTGCCCTACGTGAAGTACAAAGGTCTATGCAAAATGTATTGGAATGCACCTCCTTGACCAAATGCTGCCAAACATTCAATCCTTCATCAATATAATGGGTGCAGTATGCTTGAAAGATGCATTAGGGCATGTGTTCTAGCCACTTAAGTTTTAAAACATAATATCCCTGTGGATTTATAGAAGAATAAAAGTATGGTAGGTATCTGTTTGTTTGTACTAGAAATGGTGCAAAGAACACTGACATGAGTTAGTGTTTATTCTTGAAAAGCCTTACTTCAAACAGAAAAGGTTAATAGCAACTTTAAGTATTTGTTAAGTACAGTCACATATTAGGACATACAACTTAATTTACTTAGCATTGTTAATCTATGAAGCTATTCGTAATTTTGTGGTATCAGAAAAAAGACTGGGGCATATTACCAAGCAATAGCGATAATTATCGCTATTGCTTGGTTAGAGACAAAAATTTACCGCTGAGCTGCTGCGATTTTTACCGCAAATAAACCTTGGTATTACCAAGGTTTATCGCAAATGCGATAAAAATCGCCGCAATGCATGAATATCGCTGAAAAGTCAGCGATATTCATGCATTAGCGAGCTAATGCTCTTAGCCATGTTATCCACCTCCCATTGGATAACATGGCTAAGAACTGCTCAGGGCGGGTGTTAGCTTTTGGAGATATTCGTGCTTAGCGCGAATATCTCCAAAAGTTGGTAAAAGGAGATAGCGATGTTAGCGACTGTTTTCAGTCGCTAACATCTTGGCACGCCCACTTTGCATGTCATTAGTGATAAATATCACTGACATGCAAAGTGGGGCCCAAGATGGTCGCTATCTCCTACTAGCTGTCGCTAACTGGTGTTAGCGACAGCTAGGTAATAGGGAGATAATTTTATCTCCGCTTTCTTGGCTTTTAAAGCCAAAAAAGTGGAGATAAACCCCCTTGATAATATGCCCCACTGTTTCTATTACTAAGTGGCAAGCACGTCTAATTGTTTATCATCCAAGTTACTCCCAGTAGAAAACTCCAGACCTTTCTCAAGTAGTTCAAAACCATCTGTTCATTTTAAATTGAGTAAAATACGCAGCTGAGACGTTGCCTGGAGGAGAGTCGAGAGGACTACAACTCCCATCACCTCCCAGTAGCTGCTTTCTGATTCCTGGAATCGCGCATAAAAGCATGTTGCAGCCCTGCGGCGCGGGACGCAAAGCCTAGGCCAAGGGGGTGGGGGTGGCCGTCCACATCAGTCAGAGTCCGAAGGAGACTGGGCTGGGCCCCCCCTTTGACAAGTGCCACAGAACACATTTTAGTCTTGGGTATTACCACTGCCTTTGAGGATTCCTCTGGGAACTGAAAGATGGGCAAGAGGAAAACAGGCACTGACCAAACAAGAGGGGAAATAGTCAACACTTTGGATTCTTTCTTATGAAGAGCAGCAAATGTTTTGTCACAGGAGACAGAGCTCACTGAACATCCACTCTCTTTAGAGGGCGGGGATAGGAGCACTGAATTGTTGAACTATCTGTAGGGCCTGAGAAAGCGCACTCTCCTATTCCCAGAAGCTGCCCATCTGTGACTCAATTTGAATCGGCCCCCTTGCCTTTACCTATCTTAATTATTCAGCCTGCAGCTAAAAGGAAGAGAGTTGGGAGAAACCTCAGGCAAAAGCCCATCAAGGTCACAAGGGGAGACGTTAAATTGAATGAATCGCTGAAGCTCTTGAAGGAAACCTGCCCGGATACCTGCTTGCGTCATTGAAAGACGAAGCAGTCTGGCAAAAACTAGAGAAGATGATGGCCAGTTTACTGCAGCCTATACTGCATAAACAAACTAAAATCGAAGAGTGGTCATTTATCCGGAAAAATACGGGGCGATCTAGGGCTAGGGCCAGTAGGCCCCCTGACAAGAGGGGGAGACCAGCAAAACCAAAGGAACACTGAGCAAGGAGTCTGTTATATGCTCATTGTGATATTTAATGCTACCCAGCCTAGCTGTCTCCTAGCTGATCAGCCAGAGTGAGAGATGTTAACGGAATATCGGTGTGACTGTGATGAAGGGACTGCCTGGGTGCCATTGTGGATGAGTGGTGACTGTTGGAGATGGGCTAAGCAGCAGGAGGGCGGCTCCTGGTAGGGCTGGAGTAAGTGCTGGCAACTGGAGTAAATATTGATGTTACCTGGAACCAATAAAGAAGTCTACTAAACTCTTCCTGTCAACCTGTGTGTAAGGACACAACATATTTTGGCGACAACCGGACCTGGACTCAAGCCTTATTAAGGATTTTAAACCTGTATACAACTGGACAAGGAACCAAGAGTAACTACAGAAACCAAGGGAAACTACAATACACTAGAGCAACTACAAGAAGCAAGTTTGGAGCTACAGAGGCTAGCCAGCCCCACCAGTGTCCTTGTCAACGGACAGCCCCAACCACCATTGCTCAGCCTGGACATGCTCCATTAAATGAACATTAAGGCATCTGATACTTGTGCGTAAGTGGTGTAAGGAACGCTACTGCCACATGTGGGTGATCCAGCCACATCTTTTTGCTGAGGTCTTAAAAGTGTGTATGGTTTGAAGATCAAGGCAGTTTAAGTTCACTAAATTCATCTTTACGTTTTCTACACAAGTGCACATTTAGTGTTTGGGCGTGTGCACTCGATCAACATGTTTTGATACACTGCGATGAGTGAGTGCACAGAACGGTTATTTAACAGTGTATCACTCTGTCTAAGGCAAGTTGGATTTGGCCTCTGCGAGGAGTCCACAGGGTCACACAGGACCGAAGTCGCTTTGCTCATTTGGTGCTTTGCAGGATCATGGAGTGCACAAGCACTGGGTTTGAGAAGTGTCCCAATTGTTACTTATTTACATTGGAGATGGTTTACCCTTCACATTGTCTGGGACAGCGTGCAATCTAATGATCAATTTTATTGCTACAAGCGTTAATGGTACAGTATGCTTAACTCTGTAGTCAAGATCTTCTTCACAGTGCCTTTTGATAATTCTGTTTATGAAAAGCACATCACGCATTACTATGGAGCTGTTTTTTGTGTCATGTTGTCTGGTTGGCCTTCGCTCTTGTGGACGTCAGAATGCTACTGTAATGGCCAATGGACTTGTATGGAGTTTATTTATTTTTTGTGTGAAATAATTGTGTGCTTCATGAAAATTAGTGTCTCAAGTTTGGTCTTTTAATCGCTATCCAGTGGTTTGAAAGTGTAAAATATGCATGAGAAACTCACCGTTGTTGGATTCGCGTGTGGCTCCTCACGGGTTTTCTGTGATGTCTCTGGCTCTTCGCAGATTTGAGCTGCTGAGAGACGTCTTCATGCAGCCACACTCCTAGAGCCACCCGCGCACCTAACTTATGCATGCCGCCATTTTGGATTTCTTAGTAAGAATGCAAGCAGCTGGGTTTAGTTTTGTTTTGACTTCCCACTGCTGCACCCCCATCCACGAGCCGCATTCTATTGTCACTTTGGTACTCATCATAGATCGCTACTACAGCTGGCATGCACGCTATCGAGGGGCACGAAAATATTTACTTCCAGAGATGTTTGGTGCCGGTGACTTGGTATGTTTCTTGTCTTCAAATTCACGGATGAACAGTTATGTGCAGCTTTGTGTATGTACAAAAACTGTCTTTGTTAGCTCATTTGTGTGACATCGCTCACAGGATGACTTTTTGCTTCTCGTTTGTTCTTCATCTCTTCACATCGCGGGATTCATTTGGACAGATGCACCTCATGTTTGCTCTCCTTGAATAATGGGTCAATTTGGTTTAGTACCAGTGTCTGGGGGTATCTTTCACATTTGAGTTTCCTATCGTACTAGACAAATTAGTTTCTTAAATCTGAGGCATACGTCGTGTTCTGAAGAGATTACATCTGTGGTGTGCAGTTTAATAGTGCATAACTGGGACTTTTGGTGGTCATAGTTACTACTGGCATGGGTTTTCGTGTGATGCCTTAGTTTTACATGTGTCTACTTTGTTTTACATGTTTCTTGAGGAGGGCACTTTACGAGTGTGTGCCCAGATTCTTTCTTCTCGGGTGAGAGGTCGTTCACCGGCGTAGGTTATAGTTTAAAGATGTACTAAATTTAGAGATGTTTTTGCAAGACTTATGGAAGACATGTTTGTGTTTCATAATGCCACACTTTACACTTCCCTACAGATGGGTGGCCTATGTATTGTATTGGGTGGCAGTCAGTTTTCTCCCTTATATGAGGGAGGGGTTTGGGTTTTAGTCCTATTTCTACATTTTACATTTAGTGACCTCTACATGGGGTAGGCGTATCGGTTGGTTCCCATATACACGTGTTTATGATGTTAACTCTTACACAGGGTTGGCTTCTGGGTGTTAGCCCCATTTACATGTTTTTCGGTACATCCCTACATAGGGTGTGTGTTTATGGGTGTTAGCCCCATTTTTACTTTGTGTGCATGTCGTCTTGCGCTGTATGTTTGGTCTGCTCATTGGGTCTGATGTGTTTGTAAGTCGCTTTTCGCTGCATGTTTTGTCATGTTGTGTGTAAGTTGCCCAACGCCTCAAGTTTTGTGTCTTGTATGTAAGTCGCCCTGCACCTCACGTGTTGTTCTGTGTAAGTCACCCTGCGCTTCAGGTGTTGTTGTGTGTAAGTCGCCCTGCGCCTCACTGTGTGTTCCCTCTGTGTTGTTCACCTTGTGGTACACGCAGGGCCGGACTGAGAACCAAAACCGGCCCTGGCAAAGTGCTCGGCCAGCCCCCTGGGGGTGCGACCGAGCTCTTTGCCGGGCCGGTTTTCGGACGATTTTGTTACAGGGCCGATTTTGCAGCTATGCTGCAAAAACGGCCCTGTAATAAAAACGGCCCCCAGGGCCAAAACCGGCCCCCACCCTTGCGGCGCACCGGGGGATTGCCCGGTGCCCGCAATGGCCAGTCCGGGCCTGGGTACACGTGTATTTGTTTGTGCTGGTTTCACTCTTGCTGCCTGTTGTTGGCCTTGGGTGTTTGTCCTCTAAATTTTGAATTTGTTTATTGTGAAGGATGGGGATATTGCTTGCTTTTTATTTGTATTACTTGTCAATATTTTTTCTTCCTTCAGATTACGCAGTGTTCCTACTCTTGTGAAGTGTTATTTAGTTTTGCTTCCCTCAGTTTGAACCTTTTCTTTGTCTGTATATATTCTGGTATTGTTTATAGTTAATCCCATGTTTTCCCATGCTTTCATTTTTCAGTTAATAGGAAGGGGTTAATGGTATATCCTAAGTGTGATATTTAATGCTACCAAGCCTAGCTGTCTCCTAGCTGCTCAGCTAGATTGAGAGACGGTAACAGAATGTTGGTGGGACTGTGATTAATGGAATGCCTGGGTGCCTGTGTGGATGAGTGGTGACAGTTGGAGATGGGCTGAGCAGCAGCAAGGCTGCTCCTGATGTGGCTGGAGTATGGGCTGGAGTAAGGGCTGGCAACTGGATTAAAGATTGATGTTATGTGGAACCTGGAACAAATAAAGAAGTCTACTACACTCTAACTGGCTACCTGTGTCTACCTGTGTAAGGGCACAACAGAGTCCTAGAGGCATACCCCGATCATCAGTCCGAGCGCAAGGATAAGCGCGGAGACACACTCCAAAACAAGATCAGCTGGTGTTATGAATCGGAATTGCAGCTTAAATCGCAACTGTTCCTCCCCAGTGGCACGAATAGGGGTCATAAGGCAGAGTGGGGAAGGGCCCTGGGTGTTGGAGGGGCACCTCGAAACAGATCCAGGTGGTCCACTCCCATGTGAAGAAAGGCAAATCGCCCAGAGACATCTGTCCTTGGATCTACCTCCAGCAACGTCTCCACTTGTATTGGTCCTCGTAAATTCCCCAGTTTAAAGAGAGGGCCAAAGGGAATTGACAAGACAGCTGATGGACAAATCCCTTCATTGGCTCACTAGCCAACTTGGGTATCGTGATAGAAGCCCTGAAGACTTGTCTAATCACATTATCATGGCAAGGAGAATTAGGTGGGTGGGCCCCGGGTGGGTGGGCTCCGGGGGGTGGGCCCCTCACATAAAGTGTATCCCGGTGATTATGTTGTAACAAGTTTTAACAACAAAGCAGTACCTAGGCTTCTGTTGGCCCAGTTGAGTAAATTGCAACCACTTCGGTCACAGATTTTTGCCTCTTGCCTGCAGTTCTTCTATAGACATACAACATCCTATATGAAACCCTTAGCTATAGTTCTAACTGCAAGATCTTTTGTCAACCGACAATCAATAAAACTTGGCAAACGAGGCCCAATTAGGTGGAGTAACTGTGAGAAATAGATTTGCCCAGCTTACAGATCTTGAAGCGTGTGATTGACTACCCACTTCAGGTTTAAATAAAACTACACAGGGGAATCACTGATGGATCCCCTGTCACTCAAACACGAAAGAGGTAATTTATTTTTATTTTATTTTGATAGTTTTATATAGCGCAAACAAGATCTTTGCAGATATCAGAGCGCTTTACAAGGAGGAGATGAAGTAATAGAATGTAGATAGTTGAGGTAGTTAGGTACAAGGTGCATAGTTACATAGGTAGGTCAAAAAACAGGAGGTAGATCATAGGTGAGGTAGTGTCAGTACAAGGTGCATAGTCAAACCGTTGCGCCAATAATATAAAAGTACAAAAGTAAGCATATACTTATTTAAGCGTGCTGCACGTGTTTTTGGAGATAACATAAAGGTGGGCATAGTTGAGGTAGATGCGTGCAGGATGTATAGTCACACAGGTGCATCAGTAGTACAAAAGTAGGGATGGTTGAGGTGGTGTAGGTACAGTGTGCAAGTCACTAATACATCAAAATACAAAACACTAATACGTCAGTAATACATCAAAATACAAAGAGGGAACATATACAATCAAAATAAGTCATAATACCAGTAGTACAAGTAGTACAAAGAGGGAACATATACAATCAAATAAGTCATAATACAAGTAGTACAAGTAGACCAAGGGGTCAGGCAGGTATTACGGAGCGGATTCATGAGAGCTACAGGATAATAGATCATGTGTACTTAGCCATGAGGATCGCTTTTACTTCTTTCTTAAACAGTTTGTTGGAGGAGATGAGCCTGGTTTCAGGAGGGAGTGAGTTCCAGATCCTGGGTGCCATTCCTGAAAAGGAGCGTTTATAGGTTTTTTCCTTCCTGAATCTTCGAGGTTTCAGCAGAAGATTGTTTGTACTTCTAGTAGTTCTAGAGCCACCCGAGATTGTCAGCTTTTGAGTGAGGTAGCTGGGCGAGTTGTGGTGTACAGCCTTGTGAGTCATGCAGGGGATTTTCAGATGTATTCTGGCTTCAAAAGGCAGCCAGTTCAGGGATTTAAAGTCAGGGGAAATATGCGAGTGTTTTTTTGAGCCAGTGATGAGTCTCGCTGCAGCGGTAAGGGACGCTCTAAGGGGTGCCGTTGTTGTTAGGGGGAGCCCGCAGAGGGCGGTGCTTCCGTATTCTATGTGCGGGATGACTATAGATTGTACTGCAGTTTGGAAGTCTTTGGCTGGAAGGAAGGCTTTAAGTTTCCTCAAGGTATTGATTTGGAAGTTCGCTCCTTTGGTTGCCTTGCTGATGTGCTGCTGCATGTTGAGATTGGCGTCAAGTGTTATGCCTAAGGATTTTGCTGAGTCTACGACGATAGGTTGTACATTTAAAGCTGTTAACTGCTTAAGCCATGTTTGAGCCGTGGAGATTTTTGCGGGAGGTGAGATCAGGAGGAACTCAGTCTTCAGGGCATTGAGTTTGAGGTGATTCTCTGCAAGCCAGGATTGGGTGTTTCTGATCGTGGTGTTCAGAAGCATGATGTCCTTGGGGGATTGTATTTTGAGATAGAGTTGGGTGTCGTCGGCATACATGTGAAAGTGAACATTGGATGTCTGTAGCAAAGTAGTGAGAGGTTCCATAACTAGGTTGAACAGTGTAGGGGAGAGGGAGGATCCTTGTGGGACGCCTAGTGATACAGGTACCGGAGAGGACATCAGGTTGTTGCTTTTGAATCTTTGTGAGCGGTTGTGTAGAAAGGAGGTGAACCACTTGAGAACAGTCCCTGATATGCCCATTCTTGTGTTTAACAGTTCGAGTAAGTTCTCATGTTTAACTGTGTCGAATGCTGAGGAGAGATCCAGAAGGATGAGGAGGCAGGTTTCGTTTTGGTCTAGGATTTGGAGGGCGTCGTCCACTATGTGCGTCATGGCTGTTTCGGTACTGTGCCCTGCACGGAAGCCTGATTGATGAGCGTTGAGGAGATCAAACTTGTCTATGTGTTTAGTCAGTTGTAGCTGTACGCATTTTTCCAGCAGTTTGGCGAGGGTGGGAATATTTGTAATAGGGCGGTAGTTGTTTAGATCAGTGGGGTCTGCTGTTGGTTTTTTTAGTAGAGGTGTGACTTGTCCGACTTTGAGGGCATCAGGGATGGATCCTTGTTGAAGAGAGCTATTGATGATTTTAGTCCAGAGTGGGAGGAGCAAAGGGGTAAAGTCTTTTACAGCGTTTGCAGGAAGGGGGTCAGTTAGGTGATTGGATGGTTTCAGGGTGCTGAGCAAACTGTCAATTTCTTCTTCGGAGTAGGTGCCAAAGGATGACCATGTAGCGTTGTTCTTTGGTTCAGGCGCTGCTGTGAGTTGGGGGTTGGAGTAAAGGATTGCGTCATTGAGGAGATCGCTTCTTATGTTGTCGCTTTTTTGGTTAAAGAAAGCAGAGAATTCTTCACAGGAAGGTGTAATGCCCATGGTGCTGATTGTCTGGGGTTGTTCTTTGGATTGTGTTCTGATTAACTCAAACAATTTCCTTGGGCGGTTTTTTGCTTGGGCGAGCTGGAGGCTGAAGAAATCTCTTTTTGGGCGTTTTATTTTCCTGAAGTAGGCGTTTCTCTGCTTCTTCAGGCTTTTTAGGTGCAGTGCAGAGGGGTCTGACCTCCAAGTGCGCTCTGCCATACGCATGGCCCGTCTATCCTCATTGAGGCTCCCGTCATACCATGGGTTGGAGATCTTGGACGAGACTCTTTTCAGTTGCATGGGTGCAGCCTCATTGATTATTGTGGACATAGCATTTAGATAGTGGTCAGTCAGGAGTTGAACGTCTGTAGCGCCGGACGGGGGAAGTAGTAGATTGCAGCTGTTAGGCGGTAAGGAGTTTGGGTTGAGTTTCTTCATGTCCCTTTTCCAGACTTTGGGCTTAGAGGGTTGCAATGGGTTAAGTTTAATTTTTTCATTGATAAGGAAGGAGACAATATGATGATCTGACCAGTCACAAGGTTGAATTGACTCCAGTTGAATAGCGTCCTCTTTGGCGATGATAAGGTCGAGGATAGAACTTTCTCATGAGTCGGGCTATTGCATATTTGGGTGAGATCAAGGGCGTTGAGGAATCTTTTGAGGCTATTTACCACTGTGTCACTGCTGTTGTTCCAATGGAGATTGTAGTCGCCAAGGAAAACTTGGGTGTTTTGCCGTCCTGAATTGGTTGTTATTGTGTCCATGAGTTGTTGGCAGAAGGAGAGCTTGTCTCCAGGTGGGTGGTATATGATGTGAAGTGAGCAGACCGGTTTGCTTTCGCTGATGACATCAAGGCAGAGGTATTCACAGGAAGTAAGAGAAGGGGCGGACGCTTTAGTAACTGAGAGATTGCTTCTGTAGATACAGGCAATTCCACCGCCTGTCTTTATGGGCCTGTCAAGTCTAATTATACAGTAGTTGGGGGGGACTAGTATATCCAAGATAGGTGTAGAAGAATCTGACAACCATGTTTCAGTCAGAATGGCCAGATCCGGTTCCTGAGACATGATGAGCTCGGCGACCCCCGCGGAATGTTTTTGGGCCGATCTGCAGTTGAGAAGTAAGCATTTGAGGCTAGGGGCGCAGAGGGTGGAGGAAGGTTCTATAGTGATGGGCACATTAGTGAGGTTGTTAGGGACGGCGCCTCTGTTATCCTTTTGGTGCCTGAGGGGGTTAGAGATAATCGTTGGGATGGGCAGGTGGTTGGTGGCTAGGCGATTTTGGGGAGCCGGGGCGTAAGATTGGAGAAGGGCGTGTGTCTCATGGTCTGTGATCGTATTGGCAGTCCGTCTGGGGCGGTTGGTGGTATTGCGAGAGGGGATAGAGGTCCAGTGTGGGGGGAGTTGTGTGATAAGGCGAGTAGGCGGTGAGGAGGAAGCGTTGTTAGGTGTAGAGGGAGTATTGCGATTGGTGGTAATGCGATTGTGATTGGTATTGTGGTTGTTGGAATTGCGAGAGGGGATAGAAGTCCGGTGTGGGGCGTGTTGTGTGGTAAGGCGAGTAGGAGGCGGGGGGAGAGTGTTATTAGGTGTAGAGGTGGTGGTGGTAGAGGGGTGTCTGGGGTGTGTAATATCTTCATACCTCGAAGTGAGGCCTATATATCTGGTGTGAAACTAGCTTCATGGAATCTGGCAGGTAAAGGTACAAAATGGAACACTCCCCTATGGTTAGCACTGTGGCAAAATCAGGATATTGTATGCTTTCAGGAGACTTGGTCCACAGAAAACATTCATATATATATGGGTTCCGCTCCTATCAAATAAATGCAGTCCCATCTCACACAGGGAGGGCAAGATGAGGGCTGTTAATTCTAATAGCGAATACCCTGTCTATTAAAAATAAAAAACTTGTGTTGTGAGATTACAATTTCACTTTTTATTGGTAGAGGGGGATAGTGAACAGGATTGGTTACAAATAAATTATTATAATAACAATTAGGGAGACCCACAATAAGTGGTGGGTTCCGTAGTTAATGAACTAGGAAAACTTTTAAGAGCAAAGGGGAAGAAACTCATTATTATAGTCTGGATGGGCGCTTTTAACGCACAGCCATGTAAGTATAAACTGAATAAAATCTGTGCTCTGGAAGATACACAGGGTAAGCCAATTCCGCACTGTACACACCAAGAGTATGGAAATAGCTTAAATAGACTGCTCTATGCAAGAGATCTGGAAATTGTTAATGGGGTGGATACAAGAAATGGTGAACTTCACAAGACTTTCATTAGAAAGGACTTTGAGTCTACTATCGAACATATAATAGTGTCAGGCTCCATTCGGGGAAGGATTGCCCAAACAGACACCCAATTTACAGCTTTTAGTGACCACGATATAGTTTTTACCATACTAAAGTAGAAGCAGAAAGGAAAAAGCTAGTAAAGAAAATGTAGAAACCTATCCTGGCTAGGAAAAATGGCTACAAGCTAAAATGGGCAAAAATAGATAAGACAAAACTGGTTCCGCAATTCATAGATGAGAACATGCAGCTGGTTTTGAAATGCCTTGAATCTGAGGTAATACTTATTTATTGCCTTCTTATATTGAGACTTTACTCAAGAAAGAAAAAGTGCCTTTGAATTGTCCGAAAGCCATATAAAAATGCTAGTGAAACAGTGGTTCGCTTAGCCAGCTCTAAAGCTTTAAGAAATTTGCATAGCACTTTAAAAGAACAACCTAGAGATAGGACCCAGATTAAGCTGCTTCACAAGACATATGCGATGTCAAGCAAGGATAAGGAAAGGGCCCTAAGAGAAGAAGCATGGGGAAACTTAGAGATGGCAGCAGACTCTAAGAATTGCATAGATTTCTGGAAGGTGATTAATGCTCCCCATTTTATAAGAAGTAGTAATCCTCCGCTAGACTCTAATGTTAGTGAAGATCAATGGGTGGCCCATTCTGAACAGATTTTTGATTCAAACAACATCTCCGGGATTGACGGCTCAAGTGCAGAGCGACCATCGATTGAGCTCTTGACTTTTTCAGTACAGAAGGTTAGCAGGGGATTGGGAAAGTGTACTAGTGGAAAGGCACTGGGCCCCAATGGTGTGCCTATTGATTCTTTCCTTGAGCACCAAGATTTATGGGCCAAGTTATTAACTAATCTTTTTAATGAAATTGTTAAATCTATTCTATTAGTTTCATGGAAAACTAGTATTATTGTTCCTATATACAAAAAGGGCGACAAACAAAAGCCTCAAAATTACAGACCCATCTCATTGCTGGACACTACAGCAAAGTTAATGGGGCGCCTACTCCTAAACTGGCTGGAAGAGTGGGCAAAGGAGAAGAAGATTGTGATGCAGGCGCAATACGTTTTCCAGGGCGGTAGAGGCACTATAAACCAGTGCCTCAATTTAACCATGATAGTTGATAAATATACGAGAGCTAAAACGTTCTAGGCTTTCATGGATTTAATCGCAGCATTTGATTGTGTGATCCACTCCTGACTTTGGAATATAATGGAGGAGATGGGTTGGATCTTGAAATAACTAGCTTCATTTAGCAACTTATTCTAACGCTAGAGTCAGTGCCAGATATGGGAAAGATGGGGAGTGTCCTTGCTCATTTAAGATCTTAAGGGTTGTTAGGCTCAGGTGCATGCTCGCTCCATTTTTATTATCTTTATACACCAATGGTGTTGAAGCAGCACTTATTGGAGCAACACCCAACGTCCCTGTCTTTGAGTCCTTAACCGTACTGATACTAGCATATGCCGATGATGCGGAATAAGTCACTCGAACAGGGTGGCCCTTCAACGACTAATAATACTTATGCCTCTTTATGGCCTCACTGGGTCTAAGGGTAAACAAAGATAAGTCATTTGTCATTATAGTAGGGATGCCTGTGGTAAAGAGAGTGCAACATTTTGATATGGGCTCAAGGAGACTAGAGGTGGTTGACTCCTTTTCGTACTTAGGGGTTCACTTTGATAAAAAAGAGACTTGGGTAAACATGGTGAATAATGGAGCCCTGTTGATGGAGAGGAGTCTTGAAGCTTTACTAATTGGTTGGGTTCAAAACCCCTTACCACCATAAAGAAGGTATACCCAGCAAAGACACTCTCAGCAGCAATATGTGGGTCAGGTATAGGGGGTACGGTTCCGGTAACCCAATTTCAAATTTTGGAGGATAGATTTTATAAGAAAGTATTATCCCTCCCCAGCTCATGCTCAAACTACATTTGCCATCTTAAATCAGGATTGCCTTACATAATAGATACTATCAAGATTGCCCCACTACTCTTGTGGCATTCCATATGGCGCAGGGTTACAGTAAATCTAACCCAGATTATAATTAAAAATTGCCTAGCTACGGAAAATACATAGGAAATTCCCTGGCTTCAGTATGTGAGGTTAAATCTGGCTACTCTAGGTCTGGAGAAATTGTTTATCACCCCCCAGTATGCGTAAAACAATTTTGAAGCAAAACCTGAAGGTGATTTTCTTTTCAATGGTGGCCTATGAGCGCCAGAAAGAAAATTGTACAAAGAAATCAGTGATGTTGTCCCTCCAGTTACCACTGATAATAGAGGGGCATTACTTTTATTTACAGAGTATACTAAATGGGCGCTATAGATATATCTTGTTGAGATTTCTACTGAACTTGATCGCGCTGATGCTGGGTTTCCCTGTGAAGAGGTATAGAAGTACTGACCTGTTGCCTTGCCCCTATGACGGGGGATCGGAGCAGCCCGACCTTCATATAGTCTTTTTTTGTGGTCACTATGAGAAGTAATGAGCTGGATTTATACTCTCAATTGTAAAGAAAGTTAAAATTAGGCAATGGCGCCCGCTACACTGTAGTTAAAGAAACTTCATGATTCATTAATTTGCTTTGCGATAGCCTCCTTTTTATTAGCATGTCTAAGAAGAAGGAATAATTATGTCCTTACTGCACTTGAAAAATGCTAAGGCCGTTTCCTTAGTCCTAAATCTGTATTTGTCAGATTGACTAATTGATGTTGGTGCTTCTCCACTTTTGTAATCAATTTATATCTCCTTACATCTTTTTATAGCTCATTTATTTATTGATTAGTTTTAATGGGCCTTAGGGACTTGAGATGAAGTTGTGTCTCTTATTTGCCCTATTAACTTCCAAGATGTATTTGATTGTAATTTGTGTCCTTTTATTATGGCTTCTGTATGTATCTCAAACTTTTGTACTTTTCTGATCTGTTGTTTTTAACGGATCAAATAACTCTGCGCTCCGTGTAGAGTGCAGTGTTCCGAAATACTCAGCATAGTGGCACAGAGGGGAGTTTTTCCACTCTCTGCTTCCCTAAAGTTAAGTTGGTGAGTAAGGAAAATCCAACATTGGACCACCTCAGGGGGCTGTCTCTCAATGCGAGTGGTCGCGTAAGGGCACTATTGCTCACATTGAGAAAACTGCTGCTGGTGTTGAGGAAGCTGCCACTCGAGTAGAACATCTACTTGAGTGCCAGAAAGAAGCTGCACCCTCTTGTGCTGAACGTGGTGGAGCCCAGCACTAAAAATAAATGAGAGCAGAGCAACTTACCTCACTCCGCTGCTTGCAAACCTCCACGGAGCACAGCAAACTTTTTTTGTCATTTTGCTGAGTAACTCCACGAACTCCCCTGGCATACCTCTGAACGCTATTTGCTTCTAAGCACTAATTTTACTTTTAATCTTTATAAAATAATATCTCGAGTTCCTTACATTGGATTTTAGGTTTTTTTTGGTGTCCTTTTACTCATGAAAAATATTTTTCATATTGATTTAAATTGGTGTTGGATTCTTATTGTATGTTGTGTCTAACTTATTTACTTTAATAGTGGTTTTAAATGCTTTAAACACCTATCTCCAGACTGAACTATTGTAACAGCCTCTATGCAGGTGCCAATAAATCGGTTCTACATAAGCTTCAAATGGTCCAGCATGCAGCAGCACATTTAGTGCTGAATTGGCCTAGGAGGTCATCTGCATCAGCGGCCCTAGAAACACTTCACTGGCTGCCAATCTATAAACACGTCCTGTTCAAGGTCTTCATTATTACTTTTCGGGCATTCCTATCTTCGAACTAGATTTATGCCCTACACTCCCTTTCAGAATCTAAGATCGTCAAATGCGAGCCTGTTGAAAATACCACCCTTTAGATTAGCCTTGAATGGAGGAAAATCACTCACAGTGATAGGCTCCAAGGCGTTGAACAAACTTCCTATTCAGCTTCGCCAGATCAGATCTGAGACCTTCTTTAGGAAAGCTCTAAAAACATGGATGTTCTCTGCATCGGATGCTCTTTGCAAAACTCTGATATGATGTCTCCCTCTTACTGCCAGCAGTTAACCAGCTATGCCTCCTTTTCTGGGTTCCGTGCAGCACCAGGATGCTCTTCAGAGTGACAGTTGCGCTATATATATAGCCTATTACATTACATTACGTAACATTACATCTCCTCTGTTAATTCTGGCTGCTCACAGCCAGTTATCAAGGGTGAGCAAGGGAATAATTGATTGAGAACTTGACTGGGACATAAAGTGTGGCTTTTATTACTAATGGTAGGTATCTACATACACCTAATAATAAACCACATTCCAGCGTTTGTAGATCAGCAGTGAGGATAGTACCTGTGTTTAAACCACACCATATAGTATTTAAGCGAAGATCTTTAAAAATCCATTAAATTGACTTAGAGGAAAATTGATTTTCCTAGATTGCTCTACTGTATCATTTGTGAAAAATATTTTTTGTGACCATACATTAGGGATACCATGGAGCTTGATTTGGCTCGCCTAGCTCACCTAACAGGGAATGAAAGGGAGGGGGAAGATGCTCCCTCCAACAACCTCCTTGAGGAGGATGATGAAAACCTATCCATAAATTTTAGTACGTGGTTCAGGCTTTCAGCTAGTGGAGGGAGGGGCACCTCCTCCAGAGAGGAACTGGAGCTGTATCTTGCAGAAAGACAGCTTCAGGCTCAACAAGCTTCCATAGCTACAGAGAAGGAGAAGCGGGACCTAGCTAAAAAGAAGTGGGCAAGAGAGGAAGAGAAAAGAAATGGTGGCAGTGAAAATGAAGAAGATAGTAAGATGTCCACGGGTGTTGGGTTTTATCACAGACTTCCCAAGGGGATAGTTTCCAAGTATGTAGAGGTGATGACATTGACAAATGCATGTGAAAGGGCCCTTAAGATGAAAAGTGTATGCTCCAAATACTTGTGTTCATTCTTTTGGGAGTTGATCCAAGTAGCTGGGAGGGATATGTTCCTGACCCTAGAGGGGGATGAGGCAGAATCCTACTCCCACATGAAAAATGTCAAGTCAGGAACTTTGATCTCACCCCAGGGCATTACAGTGGGAAGTTCAGCCACCCCCAGAAAGTAAATGCACAGTTCTGGGTGGAATTTGTAGACATCTCAGTGACGGCACTACCAGCCTGAATTCAAGGTAGCCAGTTGAGTACTTATGAGGAGCTGGACAAGTTATTCCTTAAAGAGCACATCCCGAATCATTGTGTACAAGAGAATGTAACCCAGTATCTAGTAGATTCTTAGCTGTCTGGTCCCAGGGAACTGGGAAGACAGCTGATGAGTGGGTGAGAATCTGGGTTTTCAATCAGCACCAGGGAAAGACTCAAAGAAGGACGGGTTAGGCCCACAAAAGCCAAAGGAGGGAGATGGCAAGTCAATCACAGAGACTCCTTCAGTACCCCAAACTCTAAAAAGGAGGGGAGTCAATCCTACCCCCACTCTTATAAACAGAGGCAGGGGATCCAGACTAAAATTATACTTATACAATAGGGTGTGCTTTGACTGTCAGCAGTCAGGGCACTTTACAGTTGACATTGCCTGGTCTAACATGATGGTTAGCACTAGGCTGTCCAGTGTAGCCACAGAGGAAGACCCTACAGAAGAGGAGGCCCTCGTAGCATTGTGTTGGTTGACAGGTCCAGGTGGTAAGCTGGTGATCCCTGGTTTGTGGGAGTAGGCACTTGCACTCCATTCATGTGAGTGGGATCCCTGCCATTGACCTGAGATACAAATGTGACTCTCACACCCCATTGAGTAACAGGTTGGTGTCCCGGACCTGTATGTACCAGGAGAGGCAAAAAGAGTCAGGGTAGACACAGGGGAGGTCACAATCAAACCTGTAGCCTTAATCCCCCTAGAGAGAGAAGGCCCCTTTGACTGGTATAAGGTGGTAGTCTGTTCTGACCTCCCCTTAGATTGTATCCTGGCCAATGACCTCCCAGAGAATGGACTGATTCCAAATGGGGTGGTCGCCCAGGGTGCCCAAAAACCAAAAGATCCTGGGGAGCCAGTCTCTATAGCTAGGAGTCTGTGGACCTAAAAGAAAGGGAAAAAGAAGAGGAAAGGTAAGCTACTCTTAAAGAGAGATGATTTGAGCCAGGGGTTCTCTGTCCCAGTAAGAGAGAAACACAGAGATGGCACTTGTGAGGGGTCACAGGATCCTAAAGAATTCCTTGGCAGTCAGGCAGCTGTCAAACAGCAGGGTGCTGCCCCAGCAATGACACAAGGGAAAGTGGAAGAAGGGTGTCTACCACAGGATGTAATAGTCCCCCTGATCTGAACAGTAGAAGAGGTTCCAGGAACCCACCGTTGCCTCTAAAGCAGCTAAGCCAACTGTCAGTGAAGAGCTTAGGGTGTGGTTCAAGATTCTGACAGCTGTCAATAGCCTCTATTGGGTTCTGGCCTTCATAGCACTGCTGTTACTGGCATGGTAAGCAGACCCTATGTCCAAAAGTTAGTTGGTCCATCTGACCCTGTTGGTCATGGTGGTGTTGCATAAGTGTTGGGTAATTTCTGTTAGTAAACTAGGTGTTGCCCTTGCAAAGTTAGGGATAGTGGAGATGGGCCTCTCGATAACCAAACTAAAAAGAGAGGAAATAAATGAAACAGCTGTGATGAAGCTTCATTTTAAAATGGGTCCTGTTACTGTAGAAATGGGTCGGTTTCCAAGAGGTTCTGAATGGAGCAGGAAGATGTAAGACAGAGTAGGCCCTGCAATTCTGCAACCTAGTTATTTTTCTGTCTTCCTCACCTGAAAGACCAGGTAATCTCTTCCAGATTTGGGCTGAGTCTCCTTGGCTTTTTGGCAGGGAGATGGTTGTGTGAAAAACTAGGGCTTTTTTGTAGTGTCCTCCCACTGTTTGCCCCCATTTTGGCTACTGAGTTCTGGTTTTCTGACTCTGATTGTGCCTTGGGCTCTGTTAACCAGACACAGGACCAGTGCTCCAGATTTAAAGTACATGGTAATTAGGTATAATCACAATTGGTACTGACAACCTGCCTGTAAGTCCCAGCAGATGGCAAGGTATGTAGGTTTAGAGACCCAGTAGATTTAATACATTTACGTGTGCACTGCTGTGATTTCTGCTGTCACTTTAAAGGCAGCCCTGCTTTACAGACTACTTTAAAAAAAATAGATGCAAATTTGAATAGTGAGGTACAAACTCCCAATTTCATTTTCTCCATTGTAGCACTTTAACTTCATAGTTTAAAATTGGACTACTTTAATAAAGTAATAGTATCAACAGTAGCAAGCTAAAAATATACTTTAAAGTACTAAAATGATAGAATAAATCCAACAACTTGCCAAGGTTTGATCTATTATAACTATCACAAAAAAATATAGAGAACGTGATTTTCTAATTAACCAAAATCCAGCCCTCCAGCAGCCTCTCCTGATTGGCCAGCATTTGAAAGGTACACCCAAACTGCTCTGATGAGGTGTGAAGTGGCCTGCATAGAGATAAAGCACATCTGGTGGGAGGCGATCTGCAGAGCAAAAGGCAGGATGAGAGTGGAGTAGCCAAATTGGTCTACAAAGAAGGAATGACAGCTAGGGGAGTACACAGGATCAATCCTACATCCTGCAACCCCAGCCAGACAAAAGCTCC
The DNA here is from genome assembly GCF_964263255.1 of Lissotriton vulgaris. Lineage (NCBI taxonomy): Eukaryota > Metazoa > Chordata > Amphibia > Caudata > Salamandridae > Lissotriton > Lissotriton vulgaris. The sequence continues at coordinate 1,024,239,154 of NC_141696.1, read as the reverse complement.
AGTAACTGAATTATCAGAGGGGCTGAAGGGGAGTTTTAGGGAAACTTAGCCACAACAGTGGGTTGGCTTAGGTAGATTTTTCCCTCAGGAGAGAGCTTTTCCATTTTGGATTTGAAAAGAATTGCGCTTTCTGGGACAAGAATATGCCAAACTTTGGATGAGGTTGTCATACCTGAAGGTGGCACCTTTCACCCCATTGGTCAGGGTTGCCCCCCTGCTTGTCGCTCAAGGAGCATGGATAAATATGGGAGACCTGCACTGTACTTCAGATCTATGCCTTGAAACTAGAAGAATAAGAAGAAGGACTGCCCTGCTGGTCCCTCGGACTGCACAATAGAGCACATCACCTGCTGCACTCACAAGGTTTCACTACAAAACAAGATTACCTGTCTTAAAGGATAAGGAGAATTTGACATCTGTGCCTTCCAAGAAACCTGGTCCATAGAGCCACTCCACCAATTCGGCTACATAAAATACTACATCCCAGCCACCCAGGGAGTTAGGGCTCATCCATTGGGGGGGCCTTACACTCTGGGTAAGAAAAGACATAGACCTTAAGATCTGGGCATTACCTACAGAGAGTAGTGATATACTTGCAATTAGGCTGGCGTGTGGCTCACCTGGAACAATTCTCATCGTAAATGTATACGCCACAGGTTTTAGCGGGGGCGGGAGGTCCAAAACTATCAACAGCTTAGGCAGGTTCTTAGACACCCTCCCAGGGAAAGTTGCAGCCGTCGTAGTTGGTGATCTAAACACGTCGTTCGAACCTCCCGATAGTGGGGATAACGACCTAGCGAGGGAGGAGGATGAGCACTGGGGAGTCCCACTCCTGGAATTACCACATCACCATTATTGGACTGAGGCTGCCACTCAATTAAAAGCTCTTTGTTTAGAACATTGTTTAAGGGCCGCCAACGGTTGATCCATCTCCACAGACAAGTGTCAATGACTTTCAATAATGGTTACCACACTAGTCGTATGGACTACCTCTTAGTTAGCTTGAATCTATGGCTCACCCTTGGGAACATGGCTGTGCAGGCACGCATGGGGAATGACCACAAACCACTCTGCTCAAGGTTCATATTCAGGGACATACGGACACTTGTACAACCTGACATCCTACCAACCACCAGTGATCTTCAACTCTTAAATAATATGCGCCGAGTCGAATGGCCCATGATTCTAGAATGCCCAGAAACATTATCCTGCATAACTAGTGAGTTGGAAAGCACAGTAAGATCGATGGAGACATATCTCCCTTACCCCGAACCGGTCAAAGAATTCACGCAGATGCACAACTCACTGTTTTCAAAAATACGCAGTTACTTCCAAAAACCGAGCAAGACTTAGGAATAGTATTATTTACTATCCTTACTCCAGTTTGTGCAAAACAGGGAAGGTGTTGGATGCTAAATCCAACACCAGCGCCCCCCCTGCAGCAAGTTGTTAAAATAACTTGCGATGTAATGGTACGTGTGGTAACAGCGCAGTCGTTGTAACAACCACTTTATAAAGGAACAACTCCCAGAGGTTCTGGGATGTGGTTAAATGGGGTAGGGGAATAGTAGCACAGTCCCTGGAAACCCACGTTGACCCTTATGTGTCTGTTAGCCACTTTGCCACTCAATACGCTTGTGAAGAAACAGAGGATAGTCTACCATTTCCAACCCACCAATACCCTGTTGACAAGGTATTTGATGAGGCAGATGTTAGTTGTGCACTCGGAGCACTTACAGGAGCTATAGCCTCTGGGATAGACTGTGTTCCTGACAATATTTTTCTGTATGATAGATCGAAATGGGCCATCTATATACTATTACTTGCTAATCCTATAGCCCAAGGAGCTCCTATCAAGGACACTTGGCAGGGCAGAGATAATCCCCATATATAAAAAACAGATGAATCCTTGCCTGGTAACTACAGGCCAATAAGCCTCATCGATTTGATACAAAAAGTGGTGGCCCGTCTTGTTCTGGCCACCTTTCAGAACTGGATACATAAAAATTCTATTCTTACCCCGCTCCAGGCAGGTTTCAGGGCCCATATTAGCACAATTGACCAGGTCTTTTGCTTGGTCCTTATATGTTGGTGGACAATAGTTCTCTGCAAGGGCAGCATTTATGCTGCCTTTGTCGATCTTAAATCTGCTTTTGACCTGGTCTCACAGAACACATTTTGGGAGGATTTGTCGATGCCACTTGACTTACTTTCCTTGATTGCCTGCCTTTACAAGGGAAATTACGCACAAATACATAGGTGGGCCCTGGGAAATTATACAAATCCTTTCCCAGTACGAAAGGGCATCCTTCGAGGATGTGTGCTGGCTCCCACATTGTTCTCCCTTTTCATAAATGGAGTCACAAACTTCCTTGCTCCCATCCACTCTGACTCACCTGTCCTAGCTGGAATAAAGATCCCCATTCTAATGTTTGCGGATGACACGCTGATAATCTCTAAAACCTCGAGTGGATTACAGCGTGCACTCCAACTTTGTGAAGAGTTCGGTCTCCTGCGAAGTTTAAAGATTAATGACGCTAAGACAAAATTCATGGCCTTCAATCAGCATAGATCCTTTAAAGGGAAAATGACAATGGATAGGCTTTCCCTGGAGCAGGTTGATGCTCTTGTTTATCTGGGCATTAAACTCAAGAAGGACACGAGGTGTTAGCCACATAATGAAGTCATGGCACGGCAACCTGAGAAATTAATTTAAAACCTCCCCGACAAAGCTCATCAGCTAAGTAGTTCAAGTTTACAATAGTAACTTGGTGAGCTCAGTCCATTACGTGGCTGAGCTGTGGGGCCTAGAGAACATGTCCCAGTTAACAATTGCTGAGAACAAGTACTTGCGAGTGATAACCAGTCTCCCACAGAGTACACCCACCCTCCCCCTAAGGTATGATCTAGGCCGGAAAGCCTTGATGGATCTTGCCGGGTTACAGCCAATCCTATACTGGCGCAAAATATGGTGCACATCAGAACTTGCTGCATATGCAGCGGGCCTAATGGATATTATGAACTTAGATCAATTCCATAAAATCAGCGGGTTACTAGACTTGAGAAGTCTTTTCAATAAAATGGGCTTATCATACCTGTGGGATTCCCCTTCTACCGCGATCTTTCAGTTAAAAGACAGTCTCAAAGAAACTTACTGGGAAATAGTTGCACATGAAGAGATTAAACGCCATGACTCCACTTCACTTTCGGGGTCCATTTTACAGATACAACCACACCCGAGCCTCAAGCCTTACTGGGATACCATTACAAAGCCTTTGCACTAAAAACTTTATTCCCAACTTCGATCAGGATCCTTGCCCCTGAAGTGCTTTACACCCAAATGGTCCTCCACCGGGAATAACAATTGCCACACCTGTCAAACATGTAGAAATATATTCACATGTGCTGTTTGTCTGCCCTGCCTGCACTGGCCTGGCAAAGTTTGATTGGCGCAACCATGTAAGAATATGGGTACTAGATCGTGCAGCACAGCTCTGGATATTCTCTGCTCTGATCCATCACCTAGGTATTCAATCTAGGTGGCAAAAGTCTTGAGATGGATATGGCATATCTGATCCCAGCAATTCATTACTGAAAAATGATAATATTTTTTTTAAATCATGTAGGTGCACGAGGGCTTGATGAGGTCTGTGGGGTCCAATATATGTATATGAGAATGTCTGAATTTTATGAATTTTATGTTTTTATCTTGTCATGGTATGTAATGAACTATATAGTGAATACTTTGACAGTCCTTTTGCCATTTTTCACAAACATTAAAATCCAGATTGTAACCTTTGTATTGTTTGTTAATCTTTTATGTGCAATGCTTTTATGACTTGTATAGCCGAAAAAAGCTCCTTTGACTAAGACTATTACCATGATAAGGCAAGGACTTCCTTGTCAGCAACAGGTAGAAAAGTTCTGAAAGGGCTACGTGCAACATCAACAATATGGACAACCCCAGCTTTGATTAACCTGGTGCATCATGGGAATTGTTGTCCAAGACCCCAAGAGGCAAACCCGAGCTTCTGAACCCTTGCTGGTACTGTGGATCACTTCCCTGTGTTAAGAAGCACTTCTGGAATTATGTGTGAAAGGGTTACTTCACTGGCGGCCTGGAATTTTGACTTTGTCCTGGTCAACAATGACTATTTTGAATCCTTAAAGCACTGTTTGCTTCTAAGATCTAGTTTTACTTTTAATCTTTAAAACGTAATTTCTCTGGCTCCCCGCATTAAATTTTGTTTGCGTTGGTGTCATTTTACTCATACAAATATTTCCTATGTTGCTAAATTAGTTGGAATGTTATTGTGGGTTGAGTCTGACTTATTTACTGTATTGGTGTTTTCAAATGCTTTACACACCTGCTTTACACACCTGTCTCCTAAGTTAAGCATGCCTGATCGCAGCCAGCCACCAAGGTGTGAGCAAGGGAATATTTTATTGAGACCATAACTGGGTGTGAGTGTGGTTTTGTTGCTTTTGGTAGGAACCTACATAAACCTTCTAATAAACCACATTCTAACTTCTCTGTCCAGCTCTGATTCTTCAGAAAGAGATGGAGGTAAATGACGGCATGACTGAAAAAACTATAATAATGCTTGTCCCCATGAACTTGGGTGTTAAAGAAAAAAGTAAAGCCAATAAAAGAAAACATCTTTTTGGACCTATTTGGTGTCCAAGATATGTTTGACCTCTTGCACTTCCTCAAGGCTGGTCAGCATGGCATTGCTCAGGATAACCTGCTAATGCTGTTGCCTGTAATGAAACATAAAATAGATGCTTTGTAAGGCATTTTTTTCATTTTTAGTTATTGCTAAGAGTGATGCCTGCAGTTGGTAATTATTTGAAGACATATCACAAAAGCGGTTTCTGAAATAATCAATGGCATAAACTTTTAGAGATGGTAAATATGCCACGCACTCCAGTGCTACGTAAGGAGAATGCTAAGTTGATTTCCGTAAACCTTGAGATATACCCTGATCAAGTTATACCAGACCATAACACTCATGTCATACGTCCTTCATTGATGGGTAATAATCAGTCTTGAATATAGCCACAAAAAGTACTGTTTAGTAAACTGTTGTTTTTGTTGTATTAACATCAGCCCTGCTAATTTACTGCCATGTCCAAAGACTTGCCGAATGCCTGAAGTCTTCATTTGAAAGGTGCAGGCCAAGAACAATTTAGGATAGTCCATGTACAATGGCTTGTAAAGCAGATTCCAATCTTAGCCAGATTAATTATTCTGTGATATTAGGCCCACAGAAATCAGCTCTTCTACTTTTGAGTGTTCTGTTATTGCATTTTCACTTGTTGGTAGAAAGATAAAAGGTGATATCACAAGGTGCACCTGTTAATGTTCATAAGCATAGCGTGGCATCTGTCTGGGTATCATTCGTGCCAGGATAATATGCAAAGGGAAATTATTATCCAAAAGAGAAACAACAGTGACCACCTCCATTGTCATGCACTGAGATCAGAAAAACAATGTAGGTTAGAGTCATCAATCACTATGATCTCTTTGTGTCAGGGTCCCAGCAACTACTTTTTTTATTGTTTTTTATTAGAACAGGAAAACAAACAAACACAACAATCATACATAATACAAGTTATTACAGAGTAAATAACAAGGAACACTAATAGCATTTATTCAATTGATAACATCCCCAGATTCCGTGGGAAAAAAAACCTATTTTTCAGTGGCCTATAGTAACCAATGATCCGTGCTTATGCTTACTTCTCAGTAGTTCCCCACACATACATATAAACATGTGTGATTATTCCTGTATAATCCCATGGTTACGCTCTACAATAGCTACATCAAATTAGCATGTAATGTATTTACAATACATATACGATTAACATCAAAAAGAGATTTAACAATTAGAAAATGATTATCCCAGCCAGGCATTTAGATCAGAGCCAATAAAAAAAAGTGTAGTGTACAATGTGCTGATATCCTACCAAATAAAGAAGTTTAAAAGCTTATTCAAAGTGTGTTGTGCTGATAGCAGCGCTATTTTACAATGAAGTGCTACATTTAAATGATATACCAATCCATATTGGGAGTCATTGAAGGTGCAGATATGATAGCCAGCATCGGATGATAAAATAAAATGCAAAAATGAGCCTCGAAAGATCACCGCCCCCCTATAATCTCCTTTCCTCCGTGTCACAATAGGGAGACAAATTCTGCCATATAGCTCTAACTCTTACAGTAGCTTCTACCCATTTAGCATAGACCTCCTCGAATCTAAGTGTCCTGCGCATTTTGTTAAGCCGATGATCAATGCTAGGTAGCTTATTCAACCTCCAATTTTGCAGGACGAGAGACCTAGCGACTGCTTTAGAGATTAATATAAAATACTGTTGATATTTTGTTATCCATTTCACCTCCCCCGATGAACCAAATAAAACCAGCATGGATGATGGATTGATTATCACGGACATACAAAGAGAGATCCTGGTAAAAACATCTTCCCAGAATTGCTGTAGTTTGATACAATCAGAAAATATGTGCACCCATCCTCCATCTCCCTGTTTATTTCATCTAAAACATTGATTCGAGTTAGTTGAATACATCTTGTGCAATTTCAGAGGGGTGTAATATGCCAACCACCTAGATATAAAATTCATTCACTTAAAATTTGCGCCTCTGAGTGCTCTATTCGCTAGCTCACTTAACTGTTGCCATTCTTTCATAATAAATTTAAACCCCGTTTCCACATACATTATTTTTAGTTCTTTTGTCAAAATCTCTTCGGTATGAGCCTTTTGATGTAGTAAGCGATACCAGCACCCTACCTCCACCATTTTATTGTTGCCTCACCCATCATAATATAATTATTTTTAAGAAAATTACCTAGCTGAAGGGAGGGCTGTGATCAGTATACGGGATTGCAATCAGACCGTTTTCCAAGTGATTAGAGTTTTGTGGTTATAAACATCCCCTAGCTGATCATAGCCTAGTTCTTGCCATGCTCGGTAAAGTCCCCTGGGCAAAATAAGACCTCCGACTGCACAGTCTTGGATGGGGGTATAGGCATGAAATGCGGGAATATCTTGTAATTTAAAAAAAGCTTGGTTCTTTCTGCTAGTGGCAGTACCACCTTATATCTGGTCTTCTTAGGAAGTTTCGCTAATCGTAAAAAAATGGGAAGTTTAATAAAATTTTCCCTCAGCATTTTTATTAACAAGAAAATAACAAAAACTTAATTTTCCTCGCCTAATTGTGAAAGTAAATTCGTCAAAGAGGCCTGGTACCAAGTTGAGAAATGTGGGAGTGCTAACCCTCCTGACTCTAAGTCCAATTGTAGTGTTGTTAACTTCACCCGGGATGTTTATTATTCCACACAAATTTCCGAATCATTTGATCTAGCTCTATAAACTAAGGGCTCGGAATTTTCAAGGGGAGATTCGTAAAAAGAACCAAAAACATTGGGAGCACTGACATTTTAAACATAGTAATCTGTCCCTATTTTGATATGTGAAGTAGAGACCATTTATCTAATAGTTCTTTTAAACTTTTGTAGGCATGCTATTATAATTCGAATAAATATTTGCCCAAAATCATTTGTAACAAATATCCCCAGATACCTGACTGGATGCGATGGCCTTAATTGGATGGAAGCGGGAATATCGGATGGCCCAAATTAAATGTAAGAATTTGGGTTTTTGCTTGATTCACTTTATATCCCTCAATCTGTGTAATTTTTTTGATTTCATCAAATGCATTCTGTACATTAGACCCCTCAGCTTTAAGATATAAAATAATATCATCCGCATATAGCTTAATTTTTTCCATCCCATCTATAGGGAGCAAAATCATTAAACCATCTCGAATTTTCACAGCTAGGAGTTCAATACGTAAAGAAAATAAAAGGGGAGATAACGGACAGCCTTGCCGTGTGCCTCTTTTAATATTTACCTTGCCGGCTTCTGGACTATTAATAATAATTTTGGCTTCCACATGACTATATAGCTCTTTTAGCATTTGTAATAATTGTGGGGGAAAGCCAAACTTACCCAAAATAAAAAAACAAAGTACTGCAATCTACTATATTAAAATCCTTCTCGGCATCCATCATCATAATAACCGCGTTAATCTTATTAGTGGAAAAATAATCAATTGCTTGCATTAGGAAATACGTGTTTCATGCCATTAACCGTCCGGAAATAAAACCATTTTGGTCCTCATGAATCACCTGTTGTGCACATGGAGCGACCCTTCCCGCGCAGATTTTCGTAACCATTTTATAGTCCGTGTTTAACAAACTAATGGGACGATAGGAGTAAGGGTCACTGGGATCTTTATCCTTTTTAAGAAAAATTACTAGAGCTGATTCTTTAAAGCTTTTTGGGATGTGCACCCCGTCTTTAACTTGATTAAATGGTTTCACTAGAAAGGGAAGTAATTCTTCTTGAAATAACTTGTACATTTCTGCCGGGAACCCGTCCACTCCACTAGCCTTAGCATTAGGCATACTTTTTAAAACTAATCGAGTTTCTGAGATTCCTATTGGGCTGCTCAATGTTACAGTAAGCTGCTGACATAATTGTGGTAGCTCCAATGTTTCCAAATACGCTGTCAATTCTGCCTCATCCACCTCCTGTGTTTCCGCATATATTCGATCAAAATGTGAGGAAAACATCTCAGTAATTGCCTGCTTATTATCTTCTAGCAGGCCAGTAGATGTTTTTTTATTTGACTGATTGAGCTGCTTTCTGATTTTTAGAGGACCATGCCAACAATCTACCAATCTGCAGGCTTTCCTCATAAAGCTTTTGTTGGTAGGCCCTACTTCCTGCAATCTCCTCTAACAAAAAAAAATCCTTCAGCTGCTTCTTGGCTTTAGCTAGTTCTTTCTTATAGTTTCTTTTGATAAGCTCTGAAGTATTTGTTAGGGTTACATTTTGTGTTTCCTTCTCAGCGGCAGTCTGGAGTTCCAGAATCTTAGATTCACGTACATTCCTAGTTCTTGCCTTATAAGATATGATCTGGCCTCTAAAAGTAGCTTTAACTGCCTCCCAAACTATACACATTGGGGCAGTATTTTCATTAAGCTGGAAAAATTGCTTGATAAACTCTCTAGTTTCTTCCACCCAAGAGGCATCTTGTAGAAGAGATTTGTCAAACTGCCACCTTGACCTTTTTTTGGGAGTAATACCCAGCCTTAAAGTAAACAAAACTAGGGGGTGTTCAGAAAACCTTATTTGATGTATCTAATGCCAGACTCTGAGTAAAGTTAAAATCACTACCCAGAATTAGTATACCTTCCATCTCTAGTGCTAATTGATAAATGTGCTCAAGTGCTGTGGTATCATCGTCTATAGGGCTGCAATAATTCACCAGATTCATCACTGTTTCCTCGAGCCTTACTTTTAACCAGAGCCATCTGCCTTTTACATCTCGCCGTACCTCCTTGATCTGCCAATCCATTGTGCTGGATGGTAAAATACCTACCCTCTAACCACTATGGCCCAGATGTAGGTACATCTGATTTACCGACTCTAGAATACCGAATTTTACTGATTCGGTATTCTAGATTCAGTAAATCAGATGTAGGTAAAAATTCGGTAATTTTTACCGAATCTGTATGATTCGGTAATTACCGAATCTGTATTTACCGATTCGGTAATTGCCATTGATTCCTATGGGCCCACGGGCCCATAGGAATCAATGTCAATTACCGAATCGGTAAATACTGATTCCATAAAATTACCGATTTTGCAAGGGTGACAGGGTGTCACTTTGGCACCCTGTTGCACCTCTGATTTTACCTTGTGTGCCATGTGACACACATACATGCCTTAGGGCATGTCTGTGTGCCACAAGGCACAGGTGTACATGTACAAATGTGCATGTACACTGGAATTAGTTATTTACCATGTAATAGTATTACATGGTAAATAACAAATTGGTAATGGCATGTGGCACTATTTTCAGTGCCACCTACATCTGTATTTACCGATTCGGTAGATTTACCGATTCAGTATTTTACAGAATTGGTAAATTTACCGAATCAGTAAATATACTGATTCTGTAAATTAAGCCGACCTGCATGTCAGATCCCAAATACCAGTCGGTAACGGCCGTAATCGTCCGTTACCGACCGGTAATTGGCGACCTACATCGGGCTCTAAATTAGCAGATGAAAAATACACCTGTGCATATTTCTGGGGAAGAGATATGTTAGGGGTATTGGATCTGAAGTGAGTTTCTGGTAAGAATGTAACTTCGGGAGAGAGGGAGGTTAGCCAATTCAGGAACTCAGAACCTTTACGCAGGTTCAATAACCCATTAACATTGCATGTAAGTATTTTTATATTCTGCATCCTTATCTCAATCCTGATCGGCCTCCCTGAGCCTTATCCCTTCCTATATATTTCTCTGCTATTCCTAAGCCTATATTTTACATCATGGTCCCTCCAAATGGGTCTCTGCAATTTCCTACTTGCCTGGAAACAATTCCTGTGAACCTTACATTTATCCTGTTCATTTTTCCCCTTCCTAGCCCTACCCACTCACCATTCCCTCCACCGTAGAACTCTGCAGATAGAGAATAGCCCCTCAGTGACCCGACCCCTCCCATAATGTTAATGAAAAAACATGCTTTCTTATTTACCCCTTCTTCCCCCCTGCCGCTCCTCTCCTCCCCATACAAAAAAAAACAATAGGGACCAAAACTTAATTCTCTATTTTCACACAGTAATTTTTTGAAGAAGCTCCTGTGCTTCATGGAGGCTTGTCAAAATATGGAACTTTCCTTGCACCAATACACGTAATTTAGATTGCTAGGATATAGAAGCCTGGGCCCCCTGATCCTTGAACAGATATAGTAGTTTGACAAATTCTTTCCGACGGCAGGTCGCTGCTGCAGACATATTGGAAAAGATGCGACAACTACGGACTTCACAAGTTGAGATCTGCTTCTTTTGAATAGCCTGAGTCAATAATTTTTCTTTAATGTGAAAGGTGGCATAGTTAACATGGATTGTTCTGGGTAGCTTTGAATTCGGAAATGGTTGAGCTGGGATCCTATGTGCTCTCATGATGGTAAGTTCTACGGTAAACCCGGCAGCACATAATGTTTGATAAAAGACTCAACCCAATGGACCCAATAGACCTCTCACAGCCTTCAGGGACCCCGGCCAATCACACATTGGAATGTCTGGAATGATTTTCTAATTCTCCAAGCGTACTTTCCAAAAAATTGTTTTGTTTCCTATCCGAAGTTGCCTGATGTTGCATCTCAGTCATCTGATCCTCAAACGCGATATTCTGCACTCAGCCTCTTGTAGTCTTACCGGGTAGCTAGCAACTGCTTCTTCAATTTTTGACAGGCGAAGTTGAAAGGCCGTTATCTCATTCAATTGTATTGCTTTCATCTCACGTATCTCATCCAAGATGAGGTTCAGCATAGATTTAATGTCACATTGAAAACTGGCTCCGGTGTCTGAATGTGGGACTGCAGCGGACTCCTCTGAAGTGGATTGTGCCCCGTCTTGGTTTACTGCTGCGGTCATAGTGTCTACCAAGAATGCTAATGTCTGTCCATTTCTCGCCTGCCTCAAATCCCCCTTTGATTGATCCAGGGGTCTAGGAGGTAGAGTCATAGGAGAAGAAGTAGATGTTTGAATGCCCAGTGCACCATCTGCTTGGGTTTTCCCCGGGGGCTTTTGTTCCACTCATAGAGGCTGTGTAGGCTGCAGAGGTGGTTAAGGAATTTTGGGTTTCATAAATAATGGATATTCCCTTATTTTAATTTGGGATGTTTCAGTGGAATCTTCTCCTGCAACTTCTTGATTTATGCACTTTTCAGAATTCCCAGGGTTTACTGCTGCATGGCTATCTCCCTGAATAGTTGCCCCACCAGATGCCCCCACGACAGCCAAGCCTGATTGAGCCAGAGGTATTTCCTCAGTTATAAAATCTTCATTTGTCTTTTCAAGAGAAAAAGTTTCAGAAATTCCCAGGGCTTAATCCTCACTAATGTCCTTTCCAAGATTTACCAGATCGTCCTCTGAACTTAGTGGGCTTGATACAGTAGACAAGCCTTGACAAGCTTTCTGTAAACGTTCCGCTCTTATTGCTGCTGGAGCTATCTTCGCTTGGGTTGAACGAGTCTTTGATTTAAGTTCCCCACTTGTATCAACATGGGCTAGTACATTAGTGAGTTTTTGATGCTTCCCCATCTTGGCAGAACACCTGTCCAGAGCACACAATTCGGCCTATCACAAGGAGGTCGCCTTAGCAAAACAACTTCTCATGACCGTCCCTCAAAAAGACCAACACCAATCAGGACAAGATTGTTCTGCAGCACTGTTCTAGGGTGGTTCAATCCATCCCTTATTATTATTTAAAAAAACTGCTGGTTTCCTCCAGTTATTCGTATGCCCTTCTATCCTTAGGCACTCATCATTCCCTCATCAGTCTCTAATGGCTTTGTTTTGCAGTAAGAAGTTTCGGTTGATCAAATGGGAGAAGAGAAACAGCCAAGAGAAGGAAGAAAAAAAGAAAAGGAAAAAAAGGAAGAAATGAAGACTTTACTCACCCGCTGCTCCCCATAGCACTGCAAACCTTGCTCCAGACACAACACCGAACTCCAGGCCTTTATGTTCTTCAGAAAGGCTGTCCACAGGCCAAACAGCTGTGCGCCCCAGCAGGGTCTCATCCCCGCAGAGCGTCCACCGGTGAACCTATAGAGGCTTCCTCAACGGCTGACCGGGCTCGCAGGACTACTGCGTCCCAGCGACTCAGCCAGTCTCCCGGCATTTCCCAGGCATGCAGGAGAAATGGAAGAGCAAAGTGTCCACCATGAACCACGATGTCCCAGCAAGGAGCCGCGAGCAAAAATCCTCCAAGAATCCAGGTGGCTGGCCTTGTACGGAGCAGCTAGGTACAAGCAGGCTCCATTACAGGGGGAGGGGCCAGAGTCACCTGCAGCTACAGACTGGCGGGATTCGCTGTAGCTCGCATTCTCTCCCTGCAACTACTGACATAATTCTAATAGGATGGAGCTCCTTCTCTGTTAGGGTGTTTTGAGACTCAGTGGGATCCAATTTATGACAGTGATATTCAACCAGATGAATATTACTAGTGGCTTATGTCATGGAGACAGCTGTACCCAAATCGTTATTGATAAGTATCAGATTCTAATACTAATGGTAATTTTAGGTCAGGACTTAAACTTTTTAGGGCCAAAGAGAAGATTTCCTTTAGGTACTTAAAATTCATTATCTCCTTGTGCTTTCCGTATGAATCCAAGGGTCAGATATATCAAGCCTTTTTGTGTTCGCTAACGGGCAGATTTGCAGAATCTGCCCCTTTGCGAACGCAAAAATTGCTATACCTATGTAGCAAACCTAAGTTTCTGATTCGGTAACCTGTTAATCGCAAAATGGGTTTGCGATTCTGTATTAGGAAGGGGCGTCCCTTCCTAATACGGAATTGCTTTGGAATGTGTGAATGTTTTGTGACCGCACTTGCGGTTGCAAAACATTCGCATTTCACCACCTAGTATTTCACCACTTCAAGTAGGTGGTAACCCATTAGCAAATAGGGAGCTCCTTTGTGAATGTTTATAAAACTATTTTTGGGAGCAGGCAGTGGGGCCATGGACCAGTGCCTGCTCTTAAAAAATGAAAAGAAAACTTTTAATTTTTCGTTTTGTAAAGCATCTTGTTTTCCTTTAATGCAAACGGGCTGCTTACAAAAAAAATTGCTTTACTTAAAATAAATCACTGCCATGGTGGTCTGTTGATCTCAGCAGGCCACCATCCCTGTTATTTTTGTGAATCCTAGGGGGTGGCAAATTGCCAACTACCTCATTAATATGAATGGAATTGCAAATGATGTACTATACACCTTCATAAATTGCATTTTGCGATTCCCTAATTGCGAATTCTTGTGATTTGCAATTAGGGAATCGCAAAATACTATCTTGATACATTTGTCTCCAGTCCAAATCCCTTTTTAGTCAATCTGTATAAGAGAGTATAATTTGGGGAAACATCCCAATAAAGCAATTCTCAACAAAGAAATGTGCTGTTTCTGTGTTTTTCCTTTTCTTGCTCTCTGGAAATGTCTGATGAGTTAAAATAAGTGTTGGCTCCCAAAAATGAGTGCCCATGGATCCATCGTCAACCACCACCTCAAATTAAACACTGCACATGGTCATCGCACATGCTTGTACCAACATAGCCAATCATTTCCAGCAGCCATCCCTTAAGAAATAACTGAAGGAGTGTGAGTAGTGCAACTTCACACAGACAACTGATGGGTGGATGACACCCCGTATTTTATTAAATAATGCTGCAATGTTATCTGCAAATTGTCAGAATTTAGGTTTTTTTTTTTTTTAAACCATCACTAAGTAGATAAATGTTTACCATAATTGTTTATCATCAGCATATCCTAAAAGTATGGACACTAAAACCCTGATCTCATCCATAAAATTGATTAAGATAAAACGACAATAATATCATCAAATGTGGGAAAAACTGTGAACATTAGAAAATAGTTTATCTATCCCATAAAATAGCTATAAATTGCGCAGGCAGTAATGTTCCCAAGAGAGAAATGAGGACGGTGTTGATGCTTTAAGAATTTATCAGCACATCATGAACATATTATGGTTAAGTTTCCAACAAATAAAATAAAATCTCTTCACAGTTTAAACTTTGTTGTGTCTCAGCAGATAACATGATGATGATGCACAGTACCGTTTACTTCAATCTTAATCTTTGTTTCCTCCACATAGATAAAATCATTTTGAATGAAAATATCTTATTAGTCTTCAAACACAATTTTGGCATTTTCTAATGTGCTGTTTAAATAGACCAGGGGCAATAAGGCAGAGTGCTCCCCAGGGATGCAATTGGCGTCTTTGCCCGTTTCTTGAACACGTGGGGTACTTTGGTATGATAGAAGGGGTTGCAGATGCTGATGGGGGTCCCTTCTAGCACTCTAACATGGAACGCACTGGCAGACATTTGCCATATAGTGATCGCATGTGGTTGTGTGCCCTCATGAAAATGATGAAACACTTTGCCTTTGCCCCCATATTTGATAACAAATGTGAGCACATAAATGTGGCACACAGTCATTGCACCATGCACTGGCACATTTAGTGAGGGGGATATCGGGGTCAGAGCGACAGCCCAGCCATCTGCATGCAGCAGTGCTTAGTTTGTGCTGGTGTTTGCCGGTGCTCTGCTACGGCACCTATTAAAAACCCTGGTACGGGTTTATAAGATTCCACCCCATGGTGGTGCTGGTTGTGTATGTTTAAGCAACATTAATTTGCAGAGCCTTCAGTTTAAAAGGAAATGTGGGTTTTGCTACTTGCAGTGCATCCGTATAAAATAACTTGGGGCCTGCCACTTAAGTTTTTACAAATTAGGGAGTGGCATGAAGGCGGGTGCAGTAATGCACTGCACTCGCTTGCAGAGGGGTTCCCAACTCCTCTTCAAAATGACCCTGCTCCAACTCCAGTGAAAGACGAAGCTGTAGTTTCGAACCTTAGTCCTATCTTCCTCTAATGCACTCTACTTAGGGGCTGATTGCAATCCCATTCAGAAAGCCTTCTGACCAAATCGGTTCCAGAATGCTTTCCGGATGACTCAGATGAGGGAGTCCGACTGAGCGATTTGGATGCATTCGGATACATCCGGATATGATTCCGTCAGACCCCCATTGACTTCAATGGGAGCCTGTTTTTTGAACGAGAACACAGGCTCCCATTGAAGAAAGGGGCGGCTGGGGGAAATCGTGCACCCTGTGGCATGCACCCCTTGCTGCCTGCCACACTGTGCATGGTAGGAAAGGGGGGTCTCTTGAGTGCCCCCATGGGACCGGTTTGGAAGAACCCCTGCTACAGGCTCGCAAAGACTGATTCTGACAGCCAGTTCATTCCAGGCAAACCTAATTGGAACGGCTGTTCAAATCTGTCATCGTAATAGCTTGCTCAGAAACTGTGTCCATAGAGCCGTACGAATCGTGTCTGAAATTCTCAACCTGTATGAATGCCTTTCTGAACTGATTCCGACAGCCCAATTGTTTTTCCACAAAAGGGAGGTGGTGATGGACGGAGCATCTGAACCAATCAAACACTCCCACCCAGTCAACAGGCATGGCTTGGCAGTTCGGGCTGGACTGTACCCATGAGGCACAGGGTCAGACTGATTTGCATATGGCCATGTCTGAACTGGGGTGGCAGAGTGGGCTAAAGAACAGTGATGGATTAAACCCAGATCTGTTGACTGGGTGTGAGTGTTTGATTGGTTGAGATGCTCCGTCCATCACCACCCATTTTTATACCGCTTTGTCCGCCATAAGTTGGCAGGGTATGCTCAGACGTGAGTCCCTTGCTCACTTTGCCACTGGATTCAAGGAAGCCTGGCTGAAAATGGCTGGAATGCCTGAAACCGGTCCTAGGAAGCTTATTTCCAGTCCAGGGAAGGCATGGCTTGGCAGTTCGGGCTGGACTGTTCCCATGAGGCACAGGATCAGACTGATTTGCATATGGCCATGTCTGAACTGGGGTGGCAGAGTGGGCTAAAGAACGGTTATGGATTAAACCGAGATCTGTTGACTGGGTGTGATTGTTTGATTGGTTCAGATGCTCCGTCTATCACCACCCCTTTTTGTACCGCTTTGTCCGCCATAAGTTGGCAGGGTATGCTCAGACGTGAGTCTCTTGCCCACTTTGCCACTGAATTCAAGCAAGCCTGGCTGAAGACGGCTGGAATGCCAGAAACCGGTCCTAGGAAGCTTGTTTCTGGTCCAGGGAAGGCATGGCTTGGCAGTTCGGGCTGGACTGTTCCCATGAGGCAAAGGGTCAGGCTGATTTGCATATGGCCATGTCTGAACTGGGGTGGCGGAGTGGGCTAAAGAACGGTGATGGATTAAACCCAGATCTGTTGACTGGGTGTGAGTGTTTGATTGGTTCAGATGCTCCATCCATCACCACCCCTTTTTGTTCTGCTTTGTCCGCCATAAGTTGGCAGGGCATGCTAAGACGTGAGTCCCTTGCTCACTTTGCCACTAGATTCAAGGAAGCCTGGCTGAAGACGGCTGGAATGCCAGAAACCGGTCCTAGGAAGCTTGTTTCCGGTCCAGGGAAGGCATGGCTTGGCAGTTCGGGCTGGACTGTTCCCATAAGGCACAGGATCAGACTGATTTGCATATGGCCATGTCTGAACTGGGGTGGCAGAGTGGGCTAAAGAACGGTGATGGATGAAACCCAGATCTGTTGACTGGGTGTGAGTGTTTGATTGGTTCAGATGCTCCGTCCATCACCACCCACCATACCACTAATGTTTTTCCAGGCATTGTAATCAGTTGTTTGGAACTGGGAACGATTTGGTTGACAACAAGGGTTTAGAATCGGATTAGGCAAGCCCGAATCTGATTCAGAACCCTTCCGAACAGGATCGTAATAGGCCTCCTAGTGTAGGCATTGTCAGAGCTCATGCCTGCACTAAGGAGAGAACATATGATGTGTAACGTGGTTCATAGCACCAGCCTCTGCCTGGCACATTTGGTTAAGGGAGTGCCACCGGGTAAACAAAGTCCTTGTACCAAATAGATAATTCGAGCACAGATCTGTTTAGAAAGACACTGTTTTCTGATTGTATTATCCCCATATAGCAAGCTACAAGGGTACTTCCATATATACAGAGAATGCATACTCCTACAAATTAAAAATGATTTGAATGTATAGGCTTTTATGGTTAGAAAATATAATTAACGTTTGTTGGTGGCAGGTTTACATAGATTGCAAACAACACACTGACGACAACCAGAGCTTTAGAACCAGTGGCCATTATTCTTTTTAGATGGCATGTACAAGGTTCTAGTAAGTTTGTCCTCTAGATTTTCAGCTCTGTGAAAAGAAGTACTTAGGTGGAAATAACTTCAGGCCAGATTCACAAAAGTAATCTGAGACAAAATCCTAATTTTACGACTTTCGGTATTCACAGAAGGCATTTAGGGAGTACTAAAGATAGGATTCCTAACTTTACTACTCCAAAACTGGGAAAAATCCTAACTTTACGACTTTCAGTATTTACAGATGGCGTTTAGGAGTACTAAAGTTAGGATTCCTAACTTTACTACTCCTAAGTGCCTTTCGTGAATACGTCAGATCACAAAACATGCGATAAGGCGCATTAGCAGCAGGAAAGTAACACCTGCTCTGACCTGGTGCAAAGTCGGATGACAGCCTGCACCACAAAAGGGCGCCCCAGCCCAGAGCCACACCTGAAGAACAACAGATGCAATGGAGCCACTGAACATGCAGCGCGGACACCCAAGAGGGCTACAACACCCACCACCACCCCCCGCAGGACCCCGTCACCCCCTCCCCCCCAGGCCCCACCCCGGGCACACCCCACCACCACCACACCAGGACACTGCACATCAACAGACAGCCTGAAAACATGAAAAAAGCACCCGCCTGATGTTGCACAATTGCAGCAATCAACACACAAGTGAGTACAGAAATCCTGAGTCATTCATGCACCATTGAAAGACCAAACAAAATATCACATACTAATTTGTCCCCAAACAACTATTGTGAAGAGTCATGGTGGGGCATCCCTGGACAATCTGTTAGTCACAGCCTGCAAGATAATATCCAAGATAAGAAGGTGTGTCAGGCACTCATCAAAGGACAGAGAATAGAGAGAAAGAGAGAGAGAGAGAACAAAAGAGAGAGAAATAGAGAGACTGAACAAGGAGCTCAATGCCAATCGGGCCCTTGGCTCATGCAAACATGCCAACAGCTGCGTGTGTCTTGAAATTCATGCACCCCAAATCACAGGCCTGGCATCAAAGTCAGCGTGAAGGCCACATCACATCTCAAAATGCAAGCAGTAGTCAGACTAAAATTAGGTATGAAAGCTCCTTTGTCTCCACACACAAGACAGAAGGCCAGTCTACCCTCCGACCTTGGTCCTGAATGCGGCTGGCACACCCTGTGTGAGATACCAAATTAGCCTCCGACGACTACCACACCACAAACTGCGCTAATGAAAAACCAACGTGCCCACACATACTTGTCCATGCACGACCTACACCTGCAAGGGATGCCCTTGACATATTGGTCAAAACCTACCCAAACATCCAAATGTTGCACACACATACAACTCATTGCCCTGAGCTGCGGCATATCGTCCACAGAACTGCCGTCGGTCTGAGGAGTGCCGGTGCTATGAGAGCAACAAACGCTATGGCATGGATTCCCGGACACATGCACAATTCCTGTTACATGGAACTGTACCATGCACAAATGCTGCATCTGTTGGGATCTGTGCCAATGGCAGTGCTGCGAATCAGTTATTGTCTGAATTCCCGTCTTGCCTACGTCATCTGCATCCAGCCCTGGTTCCACTGTTCATCATGCACATTTGAGTGCCCCATGGATGTCTGCCTATCCAACACAACGGTAGCTAAATTGGATTATGACATGACAGTGCACACCCGGGAAACATCCTTTACGACGCAACTTTTACAAAACAGTGCCTTTACAACGCGGTATTTACAACGACAACCATTACAATGCATTGGGCTGGGGGGCGCTCTAGGATAGGGAATACGTTTAATTTACTATCCAACACCTTCCCTAGTGTCCACGGGGACTGGAGTTGGAATAGTAATTTAAACTATTCACTATCCAGCACCCCAAAGCACTATGCGTTGTAAAGGTTTTCGTTGTAAATACCGCGTTGTAAAGGCATGCGTGGTAAAAGTAAGCGTTGTAACGTCATACATCCGCCCACCCTATTCGCCCACGAACAGGTGTGTCACTGGGATAGTCATGCCTGGGATGCACTGATCTTTGGCGTATGTGCTGGCAGTTGTTCATGGGATATTGCACAACTCCTCGTGTGCAGTGACCACATCGAGGCGCTACACTATTGGGCTGTGTTGCAGATTGGGGAAACGGTGTGGACAGAGCACACCTGCCCAGACCAGTTAATGGATAGGGTCACCCTGGTGTTCCTTGAACCCAACAACAACGCACTATTGGAACACATTGCCCATGAAGCTGCGCTGACATTCATGGACTAGTAACAACGTTCCTGCAGCCACATCAGATTGTCACCCACAGCACAGGTCCCAACAACTTGTTGCATCGTGGGGACTGCTCACATATACTACCACAACATTTGACATGTCTGCCTTCATCTGAACTCTGAATGCATGTACGTGGATCTACGTGTGTGTACACACCTGTGCAAGGTGAGGCACTTCCATGGTCGGAGCAGCACAGCATCGTTTGGCAATGTTCCCAAATCTGACATACTGCTCGGGGGGAGTATACACATGGCAATGTTGCACGACATGTGACATTGTCGGACCCTTCCACCTGATCACTGTCAGCAGAGCAGACAGTCAGCGCAGTCCGGTGGCACAGCATTATGCAGACCCCATGGGCTGTGAGTGGTGACCCTCGCATGGGGCAATAGGCAGTCGCCAAACATCACATGATTCGTCCAGTAAGGCAAGGTGGGCTGAGACCGTTGCCATCCTAATGATTGTGTAAATGTCTTGCACCTCAACATGTTCCCATGCTGTGTGTAAGTGTCTCAAGGATGTCCCTGCATGTTGTGGCACTTGCTTTTTCCGTACTGACACGCACGTGCCAATAAAGTTTACCCAACTTCACTACTGTCCAACTGTGATGAGTGTTGATTATATGTACGAATCATGTGCCACAATGAGCATCGTCCCTACACAGGGAGGGACTGAGTGACGCATGTACAATGGGGATGGGTACCTTTTGACTGCTCTACCTCTGTGAGCCAAACACTGTGTTTGGGATAGTTGCTGGCAGGCCTGTGCACTTATGAGTCTCCAGCAATGTGAGTATGGTGTCCAACCTCTGACCATGTGGAGCAATGCTATGAATCAAAACAGAATGTGTCCACACAGATGTGTGTGAGTAGGGTTGCGAAGTGAACTTCTGGTGTCACATGTGATGTAGGACACCACTTCTGACCTGATACTGATTTGGTCATTCCTACACACAGCCCTATTCCATACATGGACATGTGCCTACGTTGGAGGGTTGAGAGATTGTTGTTAATATGCAACAAGGCCACATCTAGTACTCACCTTCACAAACATCCAACTGGCCATGTGGCTTAGGGTTCAACATGTGCATTGATGTCATTTACAAGGGTGTACCTTCTTGTGTAATCATTGTCCATACATACATCCATACTTTCATACTTGAGTGAACATAGTCATGACATATCTGTGTGATTTTTAATTTTTTATTCACATTCTGGTGAATTCCAGAGCTGAGGCTGTACATGGCAATGCTAAGCCCACATTACATGGGAGCCCAGTGGTGGGCCAACCACAGTCCTCTGGGAAATGGAAAGTGATTTGGGAGAGGGAGAGTGCAGTCCACAGCAGGATTGCTGTGTTATTGTCAACCAGTGAAGATATGCCAGTCCATGTTGGGGTCCAGGTGTATGTCGCAGAATGTTCCCGGGTCAGTGGAAGGTGTTGTCCCAGGGCATGATGCATAGGGCAGAACCAGGCAGGGACAGGTCATATGGTGGTGATGGATGCTACTGTCTCCTTCCTCACATAGTAATTACCATCCACTTCTTAGTCATCTGATACTTCCTCAGTGTCCGGTGTGTCTGGTCGTTATGGCAGGGTAATGGCTGCATCACTGGGTGATGAAAGGTAAAAGGAGCCTTCAAGGGATTTAATTTAAAATGAACTTTTGTTAATAAAAGATTAATATGGGAGTTAGTCCTAACGGAACAAACACCAAAGTGCCATTAGACAACATCAAGCAATGCAATATCTTGGCATAAATAACATGAGAGGACCTAGTAGTATGAAAATATATGTTTGTTCCGTTAGGACTAACTCCCTGATTAATCTTTTATTAACAAAAGTTTGTTTCAAATTAAATCCCTTGAAGGCTCCTTTTACCTTTCATTGTACTGCCCTAGCCTCCAAGGGTATATTGGGATTCCCAAACTTCTGACTGCATCACTGGGTGCCACTGACACATCAGGGTGTGATGGTTATATGGCTGCATCACTGTGTGCCACTGACACATCGGGGGTCGGACAGGTGAGTAGCGCAGTTCCCGCTGCAGTCATCTGGGACTGGCTCAGTGGCAGCAATGGCAGGATGATGAACTGCTAAGGGGAGATGCATGTTAACAGAGGTTCCCATGTATGTTGTCACTTTGCAGATGTTTACATGCAGACTGTATGACAATGCACATTGTGACTGTTTTGGTGGAGCTGGCTACTTGATGGCAGACAGTTGGTTTTTCGAGTACATGATGGATGTGTGGTAGTACCCTTATATTGTCATCACACGGTGTCAGGCAATGCCATATGTGAGTGGCCAGTTACTACGCACAAGCAGAACCTGTTGTGTTCTCTGTCCTGTGGTGTAGGTGTTTCACTTTGTCCCACATTGCCATCATTGGTGATGTTCTGTGGTTGCTATGTGTGTGTGCTGCATTGTGGGGGAGTCGACCCTGCGGCTCTGATTTCGTGGACCCTTGTCCCTTTGAGGTGGTGTGCCTTTGAATTGTGTGCTTTTTGGGGGCTTACATGTTTGCAACTGAGGTCATTTGTGCCTTTGGACAGATTTTGTGGCCTTGTGCAATGTTAGTCTGCTGCATGTATTGGACAGCATGTTATGTGGGTGCACGTTGATATGCCAGAGTGTGACCTGCTCCTTTACGGATGTGATCCACACTGGGCTACCTCCATGTTGATTCGTGCACCATGTCATGTATTTTGGCTGCTGCCATGCTATCGGTCAGGCAGAGTCACTAGGTTAGTCAGTGTGGCTCACACAGCTGCTGCTTTTCTGGATTCATCACATGTGCTTGGATTTGTAGTGTTGGTGGTTATTCAGAGGGGTGCCATATGTGCACATGGTGAACGGGAGCCTACTTGGTGTTTGTATGTGTGTTGCAGTGTGCCATGAGTATCAGGGGCATGTTCCACTGTCATTGTGCATGTGCGTGTGCTACACATGACTACGCAGCTGTTTGGTGTTTGGTGCTTGGTGACTGGAAGCTGCTTTGTTGGTTGGGATTGCGAGGACCAGCAGCCCATTTTTATCGTCAGCTGTGTCCTCTTCCCTGCTGCCCACGCCCACGCCCACCGCTTGCCCTGTGAAAACTGCTCGCGGCCCCCGCTTCGCGGGAGCCGCTCGCAGCAGTTTGGTGCTTGGTGACTGGAAGCTGTTTTGTTGGTTGGGACTGCGAGGACCAGCAGCCCATTTTTATCGTCAGCTGTGTCCGCTTCCCAGCTGCACATGCCCACAGTTGGCCCTGTGAAAACTGCTCGCAGCCCCCGCTTCCCGGGAGCCGCTTGCAGCGTTTTGGTGTTTGGTGCTTGGTGACTGGAAGCTGCTTTGTAGGTTGGAACTGCGAGGACCAGCAGCCCATTTTTATCATCAGCTGTGTCCTCTTCCCTGCTGCACACGCCCACCGCTTGCACTGTGAAAACTGCTCACAGCCCCCGCTTCGCAGGAGCCGCTTGCAGTGGTTTGGTGTTTGGTGCTTGGTGACTGGAAGCTGCTTTGTTGGTTGGGACTGCGAGAACCAGCAGCCCATTTTTATCGTCAGCTGTGTCCGCTTTCCTGTGTCACTAGCTTAGTCAGTGTGGCTCATGGTGAACGGGGGCCTACTTGGTGTTTGTATGTGTGCTGCAGTGTGCCATGAGTATCAGGGGCATGTTCCACTGTCATTGTGCATGTGCCTGTGCTACACATGACTACGCAGCGGTTTGGTGTTTGGTGCTTGGTGACTGGAAGCTGCTTTGTTGGTTGGGACTGCGAGGACCAGCAGCCCATTTTTATCGTCAGCTGTGTCCTCTTCCCTGCTGCCCACGTCCACCGCTTGCCCTGTGAAAACTGTGAAAACTGCTCGTGGCCCCCGCTTCGCGGGAGCCACTCGCAGAGGTTTGGTGCTTGGTGACTGGAAGCTGCTTTGTTGGTTGGGACTGCGAGGACCAGCAGCCCATTTTTATTGTCAGCTGTGTCCGCTTCCCAGCTGCACATGCCCACAGTTGGCCCTGTGAAAACTGCTCGCGGCCCCCGCTTCGCGGGAGCCGCTTGCAGCGGTTTGGTGTTTGGTGCTTGGTGACTGGAAGCTGCGTTGTAGGTTGGGACTGCGAGGACCAGCAGCCCATTTTTATCATCAGCTGTGTCCTCTTCCCTGCTGCACACGCCCACCGCTTGCACTGTGAAAACTGCTCACAGCCCCCGCTTCGCAGGAGCCGCTCGCAGTGGTTTGGTGCTTGGTGACTGGAAGCTGCTTTGTTGGTTTGGACTGCGAGGACCAGCAGCCCATTTTTATCGTCAGCTGTGTCCTCTTCCCTGCTGCACACGTCCACCGCTTGCCCTGTGAAAACTGCTCGAGGCCCCCGCTTTGCGGGAGCCGCTCGCAGAGGTTTGGTGTTTGGTGCTTGGTGACTGGAAGCTGCTTTGTTAGTTGGGACTCCGAGGACCAGCAGCCCATTTTTATCGTCAGCTGTGTCCTCTTCCCTGCTGCACATGCCCACCGCTTGCCCTGTGAAAACTGCTCGCAGCCCCCGCTGTGCGGGATCCGCTCGCAGCGGTTTGGTGTTTGGTGACTGGAAGCTGCTTTGTTGGTTGGGACTACGAGGACCAGCAGCCCATTTTTATCGTCAGCTATGTCCTCTTTCCTGCTGCACACGCCCACCGCTTGCCCTGTGAAAACTGCTCGAGGCCCCCGCTTTGCAGGAGCCGCTCGCAGAGGTTTGGTGTTTGGTGCTTGGTGACTGGAAGCTGCTTTGTTGGTTGGGACTCCGAGGACCAGCAGCCCATTTTTATCGTCAGCTGTGTCCTCTTCCCTGCTGCACATGCCCACCGCTTGCCCTGTGAAAACTGCTCGAGGCCCCCGCTCCGCGGGGGCCGCTCGCAGCGGTTTGGTGTTTGGTGCTTGGTGACTGGAAGCTGCTTTGTTGGTTGGGACTGCGAGGACCAGCAGCCCATTTTTATCGTCAGCTGTGTCCGCTTCCCAGCTGCACATGGCCACGGTTGGCCCTGTGAAAACTGCTCACGGCCCCCGCTTCACGGGAGCTGCTCGCAGCAGTTTGGTGTTTGGTGCTTGGTGACTGGAAGCTGCTTTGTTGGTTGGGACTGCGAGGACCAGCAGCCCATTTTTATCATCAGCTGTGTCTTCTTCCCTGCTGCACACGCCCACCGCTTGCCCTGTGAAAATTGGCATATCATAACCAAGGAGAATGGCGGGACGGGAGACCAGGAGTAAAGCAGCAACCTCAGGTGGCTATGTTGCAGGTACATTGGATAATTTTATTATCAGAGCCAGCTCTCTTTTATCTTATGAAATAACCATTATGGAGTGGCGACTCTCCCAGGATATTGCCTTGGCCAAGAGATCTTCGCTGGTGGGCATAGCGGATGCCAGAACACCTGAGAGAGGTCAAGACTTGCTTATTAACGAACCTAATGAGCGTGGTGATAATTTAATATCTACTGAGTCTCCAACCTCTAGGGGCAGTCTTATTCTATGTAAAGACTCTACTCAACCAGCTGTACCTCAGATTAATTTGCTGTCGAACACAATTGATAATCCGCCACTTGATAGCCCTGTTAAGTCAAATACCCGGCAGTTACGGGGGGAATAGGGAGGGGGCTGTTCCAAAAAGGAAACGAGTGGTTCAAACACTGGGTGGGAGGAAGGCCAAACTTGCTAAACATTCCGGCCACTCTGATTCCAGGGGCACGGGGAAGGTCAATGAGGTCCCGTGGTTATCACTGAATCTCCCACCACAGTAGTAATAGGTTTGCCTGCATTAATTACGGGTAATTCAAATATTAGTACCACAACACCGGCTGGGGACGGCACATTGATTGCAAATATGGGGGCCTTTGTGAAGTCCCTGCTCAACCCCCTAGAAGCTAGACTTGCGCAGATTGAATTAAAGCTGTCAAATATAGAAAGAGTTTCAGAGGCTGCCATGGGCCTGCTGAAAAAGGATGGGATTTTGCAGGCGGGCGGAGATGCGGACATTAATCAGCTAAAACCCGTCTTTTACTAACCTTACATCCTATAGTGCAGTGTACCCCTGATAGGAATCCTCTTCCTCCTCCCCCTACTAGGGCCCCAGTTCTGGTCAAAAAGTCTAACCTATACCCCGGGCAAAACGCAGTAGAGGGCTGCATCCAAAGAAAGAAAATAATATTTAATCTCCCTCCTGATGCTAGTCCTCTTGTAGTTGTTTTGGCGGGAGTCCCCGAGTTAGACCCATCGGCCAGAGAATCATTTGAGTCACTTAAGAACAAAGTGGCCAGCTGTCTTAATAAAAATAGACCCCTCCCTGCTCAAGTTTCCAGCGAGATTCTGATGGTTAGAAGGGTGTCATGGGTGGGCGACACCACTAAAAACATCAGTGGTGACTGTGTACTCGTCAACTTCAGGGACCCAAGGACTGTTTCCCACATATGTGACTGGCCATATTGTGATTCTGAGACCACTATCCAGTCCCTTCCACTTTCCTTCTTCTACCCTCCTGGCCTCCCGTGTACTAACTCTGGGACCTGGGAGCGCTGGGTGAGAGTGGAGGCTAGAGGGGGGAGTAGGGGAACTAAGGACAGGACTGATAATATCAATTCTGCTAGTCAATTCTTGAACTACAATCGATTCAGCTGCTTGGACTCGGTCGATTGACTATGGCCCAGGCAGGCTGGGGCAAGTGAAACAAGGGGTAGGGAGGGTTGTAACAACATCCGACAAAGCCCAGTAGCAGTACCATATGCAGTCATTTGGCTAGGATTGAAGGTAGCAACCAGGTAGAGAGTAACCACTTAAGCCCATTGGTATGCCCTTCTCACGGTCCGACTGACCACCCTAATCCGGGTGGCGGCTCAAACACATTGCCTATTCCTTTGGGAATCCCGGATACTCCGAGATTCAAAGATAAAGGAGTTAGGCTCTCCACTGGGGGAATCATGGCTAGTGCTAAACCAGGCTCTCTGCTCATACTGTCATGGAACCTGGCAGGTCTGTGCAATAAAATGCCCTGTCCAGAGTGGGGTTCATTCATAGACCAGAATGACGTGTGTCTTTTCCAGGAAACTTGGGCCAGAGAGGCGCAAACACGCATTGGTTTTGCCTCATTCAATGTACCGGCAGGTGGGGGGAAAAGGGACGGCTGTCGGGTGGCTTCACCATCTGGGTGGGATGCCATTTGGGATGTATGGCCAAGCCTCTGAATACACTATCAGAGGATGTCCAATGTGTGTTTCATGAATGGCCAAATGCTGTCAAGCTTGCACTGGTCAATGTGTATTCCAGACCTGTGAATATAACAAGTGAATCGAGAACCATTGAGGAATTGTCCTTATTCTTAAATACCATCCCCTCAGGTACCTCGTTTATAGTAGGGGGTGATCTGAATTGCCACTTTGAGCCATTACCAAGCTTGATGGATGGTGCAGTTCTAGAAGAGGATGATTATTGGGCAATTCCACCAATAGTGGCCCCCTCACCCAGGTCATGGACACCCTTGGCTGTTCAAATTATGGCATTAACACTCAGCCATTCAATTAGGGCCTGCAATGGACGGGTACAATCTGATATCCCCCCCAAAATGTACATTCAACAAGCCAGGACAGGAATCGCGGTTGGACTATATATTAGTTGAAACTTGCTCATGGTCTAAGGTTATTGACTTTAGGGTTATACCAAGAGTTGAGAGCGATCATAATGCACTAAACTTGGGAATGTCTTACCATGGCATTTCCAAAGATAATTATGATGGCAGTGATGATTGTGACACGAGGATGACCCTAGCCAATAACAGACGTCGAGTCAGATGGGATGAATTAGTAGCACACCCTGAGGACGCTGCCAAGCTGTAAGCCAGTATCGTCCCTGTACTTGAAGAGGTTAGTGCTCTATCTATGCAACTCCATTCCCCTGATTTGCATCAAACGCTTTGGGCCCTACACAGGGAACTAACCAGTAATCTGGCAGAGGTGTTTCACCCCCGTGTGACAAAGCGGATGACATGGGGTAATAAAGCCTCATGGTTTAATGCCGCCTGTAGAAAGCCGAAGGCTGACTTAGTTTTGTCCGTGAAGCAAAACACTAGTAAATCATTAATACAAGGCAGGAGAACCGAATATAAGCGCTTAATGCGTTATGCTAAAGTGGAATGGGACCATGAACTGGTAGAATTTAACTGCTGCACTTGCAACCAAAGTCTCCCGTAAATATTGACAAAATTGTGAACACAGGGTCTGCTGAGCCATCATCGGCTGTTGAAGCAAATATAGCCGCCAATGTGTGGGAGGATCACTTTCGTGCCCTGTATGTAGTGGATGATGTTGAACTAGTTGGGGACCCAGGAGAGATGCTCCCAAATTGTACCCCACAATTTGACGGGGACGACTTTACTAAGGAGTAGGTCTGTGCTGCAATATCTAAACTGGCAGCTGGGAAAGCCCCAGGGTTGGATAAACTCCCGGGCGACCTTTTCAAGCATGAACGCATGGTATGGGCCCCATATTTATTAGTCATCTTTAATGCAGTACTGAGGGGCATGGCGGTACCCTGTACTTGGCTGGGCGCAGAGATTGTCCCTATTTTTAAAAAAGGGATCTCCTCTGCCACCAGCCAACTACAGGCCTATCAGTCTCATGATTGTGCCACAAAAAGCTCTTAGAGAGGCTGATATTGGATCGCCTCCAGGACTGGATCGATGAACATGCAGTTCTGAGTCCCTACCAGGCAGGGTTTAGAAAAAAAATATCCACAAAGGATCAGATTTTCCGTCTGACTCTATTGTTTTGGAAAACTGTCAAGATTGAGGGGGGAAGTCTTTACACAGTCTTTGTGTATTTACGTGCAGCCTTTGATCTGGTACCCCGAGGGAAACTCTGGTCTGTGCTCTTAGAGTTGGGTATCCCACCCCAACTCTTGAACATACTAATGAGGCTCCATGAGGAGAATTTCGCACGGGTGAGATATGGGAAGAACGGTCTGTTGTCATCAAGATTCCCCGTTGAAAGAGGGGTGAGACAGGGGTGCGTTTTAGCACCTACCCTGTTTTGCCTCTACGTCAACGGCGTGATCACTCACTTGAATGGGATATTCAGTGATGCCCCAAAGCTTGCAGGAAGTAGGGTGCCTGCAATCATGTTTGCAGATGACACTTTGTTGCAACCTGGGCTTCATCCTGGACTCCTCCCTCTCCATGACCAGGCAAGTCAACAACGTCTCCTCGGCGTGCTTCAACACCCTACGCATGCTACGGAAGATCTTCTGGTGGATCCCCACCGAGACAAGGAAGACCGTCACCCAGGCCCTCGTCACCAGCCGACTGGACTACGGCAACGCCCTCTACACCGGTACCACCGCCAAGCTCCAGAAGAGACTCCAGCGGATCCAGAACGCCTCAGCCAGACTCATCCTCGACATCCCACGAACCAGCCACATCTCCGGACATCTGAGAGACCTTCACTGGCTCCCCGTCAACAAAAGAATCACCTTCCGCCTCCTCACCCACGCACACAAAGCCCTACACGACCAAGGCCCGAGCTACCTCAACAGCCGAGTCAACTTCTACGCTCCCAAACGCCACCTCCGATCAGCCAACCACGCCCTCGCCGCCGTCCCCCGCATCCGAAGAGCAACTACAGGAGGAAGGTCCTTCTCCTACCTGGCCGCCAAGACCTGGAACTCCCTTCCGACCGACCTGCGCCTGACCCAAGACCACCTATCCTTCAGGAAGAAGCTGAAGACCTGGCTGTTCGAGCAGTAGCGGCACCCCCCCCCCCCCCCCCCCCAGCGCCTTGAGACCCTACGGGTATGTAGCGCGCTTTACAAATGTCATTGATTGATTGATTGATTGGTCTAAATCCCCCATGGGGATACAAAGTGTGTTGGATGGTTTTGGGGCATTTTGTGTGGATCGGGGCCTAGAGATAAATGCCCTTAAAACTAAATTCATGATTTTTCATCCCCATGCAACTACACGCCCAAACCCTAGCATAGGTTCCACTAGCCTGGAAAGGGTTCAGACTTTTGAATACTTGGGGGTGACAATAAATGAAAGCATGACTTAGGCCCCCCATCAAATTAAATCCCAACTCAAACTGGCCCAATTAGTTGGGGTATCTTTAAGCTCTCCAACACATCCACCATCAAACCGATTGGCCCACCAATTGAGATATACAAAATGCAGGTGAGGGGGGCAGTCACCTATGGCGGCGAACTCTGGGGCTACTCGTGTAGACCAGAGATTGTTGCCACAGAAAATACATTTCTAAGACAGCTCTTATCCCTCCCCTCCAGCACTCCTCTCTTAGCAATGAGGAACGATATGGGCCTCACACCAATAGACGAGGACCTGGGACTTAAACCGCTAACATTTTGGCGGAGACTCTGGAGTACACCGGAGCTCTCTAACTATAGGCAGGAACTCCCAGAAATCTTAAGCTTACCGAACGTTGGGAAAATTCCATGGCTTAGGTATATAAAAAATGAATGTGGGAAGCTGGGAGTTCCACTATTATGGTCTGAGCCGGAGACAGCCTGCAATATGGTCTCATCTCACGTAAGCTCCTATCAAGATTATATACAAATAACTGCCTCTATAGACAAGCTACAAATCGGCACCCTAACTGATTCATTTTTAAAAGTTAAAGATTTTTATCATTTTGAATCTGTCCTGGATGATATTTTTCTTATTTTATGTAGAAAATTATATCTACAATGGAGATATGGCACTTTACCAATCAGAGCCTTTACCAGCAAATGGTGCCTCTCCTCGTCAAAAAACTGCCCTGGTTCTAATTGTGATCTGGAAAATGACCTGCATATTCAGTTTTTTTGCCCAGTGTACCAGAAGCCAAGAAGGTATTGGCTTATACCTCTTTGCAAAAATCTGGGATTTACTCATTGTATGCAGGCTTACAGAATTCTTAAAACAGATTTAACCAGTCCGTTTGTTTTTGCAGTAGCAAGATTTTGACAGCAATGTGGCATGAACGCAGGTTTTTGATTAATACTGTTTAAATCCATTTGCACAGGCACTTTACAATTGACCTCTACATAAGATTTGATGGATGTAAAGTAATTACTAGGGTTACCAACTATGATGGAACTCTTTCACTGTTACAAATTTGCGCGTCTTAATTGATATAATCTATCAACCTTGTATATTGTATTTTTAATGAATGTTTTGACATCTTTTATGGTAAAAAATGTGCTGAAATAAAGATTTATGAGATTGTGCATGTGTGCCATTGTGTCCATCTCCCCCGTCCCCCCAGTCCCTGGTCATCACTCACCCTGTTGCTGTTGGGTCAGGTCATAAATTGCTGTGTCCAGGCCCCCGACTCCTGCCACCTTCTTCGCACTGGTGACTGTGGCCACCATTTCCTCCTGCTCATCCAGCTCCTCCTGTGGTGCAGGACTCCCACCTCCAGTCACTGTTGCTGCCTTCCCGTTGGCGGCAGGTTTGTGTTTGTTCCGCCTTTGCACATCATGCCAGCGCCTCTTGACCTCCTCTGTTGAACTCCTCGCCACTCCGACTGCATTGACGTTGGTGACGATGGTCTGCCATATTTCTGTTTCGGTTGCCAGTGTTGCAGTGGAGGTGACGAACAGTTGTTGATAGTGTTCTATCACCTCTGTGATAATGATCCAGTCTTCCTGCGGACTGAACATAGTCTTCCTCTTCCTCTTCTCCTTGCCTTTCGCCGAACACGGGGTTCCACGCTGGTCCTCCGTGAGGCTTGTAGGGTTCGGCTTGTCCTTTGCACTTGGTCCGGGTGCATCCAGGGTGCTACGCAGTTTGCATAGCTATTGGCGTGGTTTTTTGTATTGGCTTTTATAGTGTGTTTTCCCACATGACGCGTGGGTATTGCAGGGCTGTCACTGGTTTTCGATGATTTTGGTATTGCGCTTTGGGGCATTGCAATGTTTTTGGCGTTCGTGTTTCACATTTTTTGTTAGTCGCGCTAAATTTTGCGCGGTCATTTGGCGCATTATAATGCTACTATCGCATGGTGCGCCAGGTTGGGAATTAGATGTTAAGACAGTGTTATTTTCTCGCAATAGACTGCAATATGCACAGTTGCGTTAAGCTAAATTTGCGATAGTTATCACACGTTCTTGAGAACATGCCCCTGTATGTAGTACTGCACACAACCCATGATAGGAATTTTCCCTTTCGGAAAGGATGATATGACGCAGAATGACAGCCCTTCATGTGACACTATTTCAGCAAGTCTACATCCTCCAGCAGCCTTAAAAATTTACTTTTTGTACACTGCGAAGAGACTTACGAAAAATATTCCAAGAAGTACATGTATTCATTTAGTGTACAAAGTATCTTGAAAATGCTGCATTACAGAATTGGGTTTCATTCAAGATGTAATAAGACAACACCTTGTGATTTCAGTGTCCTACATATGGTTAGTACGAGCTATATGAATGACAGAATAGAATACAGTAAAATGATCGTGTTAGATGTCACCTTAGGACGTGGAGACTTTCAGCTTCATGATACAAATCTTGCCAGCAAACCTTCATTAAAATACATACACCTTCGGGTTCAAAGCATGCACACTACTGAACTACTAACTAGATTTGATTCATTCTCCAAAAAATATTCTTGGGCTCTGGCCAAAAGTGCACTTAGTTCCTTACGAACACTTACAAGGATAGCATCTGGCCTGTGGCCTTCATTTATTTTAATGACCTTAAGAAGTTTCCTTTCTTGCTCACCAAAAAGAAAAATCTAATTTGGAACGTCTGTCCCTCTCACCTCTGTAAATACTTTCTCAAATGTTGAAGGACATTCACCTGCTAATACAGATAAAAATATTCCATACAGAATATCTCCTTTCCATGTCTCCTGTTATGGCTCAAAATCCCCCTTGTCTAAAACTTGGAATATTCTTTGCTGTTCTTAAATTGTATTTCCTCGCTGCACTATTCTATAAATGTTATTACGTTTCTGTTGCCTCTAAAATTTATAAAAATGGGTAATACTCCCCTCCTTGCCGCTAACCTTTTTAGTTCAAAACATTTGTGATGATATAGAGTAGTTTTCATAGTTTCTGGAATAGTTTGTCTACTTAGATTCCGAGTTTTTATTGATTATTTCAAAATCTAGATTATATAAATGCACCGACTTCTTTCCCAAATCTTGAACAGCAGCTTATTAAATGTTATGGCTTACAGTTCCCTGTGTTAAATAACAGGTTTTCACTAACACAACTAAACAATATATGCTTGTGTGTAGTTGACATTGTTTAACGAAAGCGTTTTTTCTTGAATAAAAATGTCTGCAAATTACTTAGTTGCATAAAGGGCATACGTTCAAATGAGATTGTGCAAAATGTCTTTAGAAAATAACGTATATTTTTTCATCAGTACTCTTGGCCACTGCAACGTACACACTATTTGATCTGTAAGGATCTGCTGTCTTCCCTGGGATTTGGCATTAACGGCCTTAAAACCCTCAAAACATTTTCAGTATTATACCTTACATATAATGCCTAGTGTGGAGAATATAGTTGTCTTTCAAATCTAAGATACAGCCTTCAGTTTGATATATTTCTCCTCTGCCAGTTTAGACATCTTTATTGATATATCAGATACTAGAAGATTTAGAAAGTTTTTTAGGTATTCGACACTAAGGCCCATATATACTAATAATATGCATTGTGGTTGCACTTGTTTGGTGCAGAATCGATGCAAAACATTAGTTGGTGTTTGCTAAGTCATGCAAGGGCCGCCCTGTGTGTCTTGGTAAAGAAAATGGAACCAATGCAGCAGCCCCTTTCCCTGCATTTTGTTACACTGCATCTGGAAGACTTTCAACGGGTGGAGCATGGACATCCCCATGCATCCAGCCATGGATTTTGATGCATTCCTGGATTTACTAAAGCTAGTAAACCTGGGAATGAGTCAAAATGCCATGTCTTCCCCAATGAGGTGTAACAAGGACAAATATCTTTATTTCTCCTTGTTACTTCCTCTTTCTACTTGTGATTATCTTTGCATCACACATAGAAAGAGAAAAATGCTTGATAAGATTGTTCCTGCACAAAAACAATCCTGCCAATAATGCAGGCACACTTGGAGCATTGTGCAAGAGTACCTGCATTGGCACTAGGCAGCCACAAGTGCACCATCGCTAGGAGAGAGCTGAGGAGTGCCACACGGTGCTTTGCAGCTTTTTACCATTCACACAACTTACAGCAACCACTTTGGTTCCTCTCATGCGTTGTGTGAACTTCTTTTAAAATAGGCCCCTACGTCTGTGGCTTTCAGTGTTGTTTGGGATCAAACTATTTACTCATTTTTTTTTCTGTAGGGATTTTTTGATGAGTGTAACAACCAAACATTTACAAGGCCCACCACATTTTTAGATTCCTCTCTTGTGTAATTACCAATGCAAGAATATTGGTACTAAATTTTCATTAATGACTTGGTTGAGTAGAGCTTCAGTTTGACTGAGTGGGTACTCCATCGCCTTTGCGAAGGAGCAACGTTTCTGCCAAACACTAACTCAGTCTTCAGAGAGCAAAACCGTAGAACCTTATTCTTCACCATGGTTTTTACATTAACCCATTGTCTCCATCTAACTTTGAGGATATCTATATCTCGATTTAATATAGACTTGCTGCATAATAATGCCTAATTTATCAATGTAGCCACTCAGTATTGCCTTTACATGCCCTCTTAAGCAGTAACACAGAACACAAGCACACAGATTCCAATATCAAAGTGTTCCCTAGTTTTTAGGTCCAATTTTGTGGTTTAAATCTATTTACCGAAATTTTGAAAGACCTTTACAAAACACTAATGCAAGTTTAGTCATCCTGCCATTAAACAGTGCTACAACCCCAACTCTAAACGGCAAGCTAAGTTCCACCTTTTACAGCATATTACAGATTGTCCTCTATGGAATTGGGAATTGCAGTTAAAATTAGAGCTTCCAAACTAATTTCTGAATATATTCACACATTCCTTCTGGTTTCCACTGACATATTATGCTAGATTTTACCTGTTAAATGTACTCTAGTTAGCTATGAATAGTGGACATAGGTATGCTTGGACACAACTATGATTCAGTGTGGCTGAAGGTTTCTACTTTTGAGAGCAGAAAGTTATGGAGTAAACTGGATGCATATTTACAACTGGTGAGATTGCCATGATTGGTGATACGCTAACATTGCAGAAGCATGTCTATGTCGTCAAGGTGATTCCTATTTGAGAATGATAGGCGAGTGAAGTTGTGAAGCAGCTCTGCAGTCAGTGTTCGGTGGCCTCGGTTTCTACTGTAATCCCTTTCCTGTCCTCTCTTATCTTGCTCTCTTTTATCTTGGACTTGTTCCACCTTGCTACTTTCTGTGTGTAATTATGGTACTGCTACAAATAAAAATGATTGGCTAGCAGTTATGCTTAGAAATAATATATTAAGAGGTGTGGAGCAGTGGCTAGGATGACTGACTCCGAATCCCGGGGGCTCGCGGTTTGATTAACGCTGGCAGATCAGCCAAGCACCATGTGATTCTGGGTAATAGCTCTCTTAATCTTTGCGACAGCCCCCAGCGCCTTGACACCTTGGGGTAATTGTTCGCACTTTACATTTACTTTGTTAATGTTGCACCTCCTAAGCTCTGGTGAATCCCATCTTCATGTACACCACATTGTTGAAGTAAAGTATGACTCTCTAACATATATCTCTACACTTTAAAAGCTCACATTAAAGGAAGATGCACTTAAAAAATAAATACCGATTCAGGTAGAAATTCAAAATACACCTGTGGCATGGAAAATACAATGTCACTTAAGGACTGCACCAATACTGTGCCATCTGCTAATGTGACCAGGGAAACATGACTACAGGCCTAACACTGTACTCTGGTAACTGCAGTTTAAATCTGTAGTATAACCTATCAAAATACGGGATAAACCCTTTCTTTTAAATATTAATGTCACCCATATATGGGCCTTGCAGCCCACAAGGCAGGGGGCATGTTATTTAAAAGCAGGACATGTAAAAATGTCAAGGTATTGTGTCCTTACATTGGCTTTTTCACTTGTAGATGAGCAGGTTTGCCAGTATTGAAACAGGGGATGAAGGATTAAGAATTAATTCTGCTACTTCTGAAAGGAGACCTGATAGAAATATGACGAAATCACTATTTTTAAAATCTATTATAAGCCCACCATAATGGTGATGTTTGATCTTTAATAAGTATTAAGGAAAGTAACTTTTAAAAAGTTTCCTATTCCTTGTCTGAAATTCATGGAGGCTAATTTACATTAGCTCTCCAGCAGTAGCACAGTAATTGCTCAGTCCAATGACGTGTGCAAACCGCTCCCAAGACAGAGATCTCCCAAGACAGCGATAATAACTTGGATGTGGGGCGGTGTTTTCCTCTTCCCCTGGCAGGACAACCAGTTGCAGTGTCCTAGGAACTAAATTTACTACAATAGGGCCTTCTCTATCACAAACAAATGTTATCTGGCACCTAAAAAGGCCCAGGCATTTTTGATAAATGCAGAATTGTTTGCAGTAGTGCAAAAAAAAAATGGTGCAAAAGTGGGTAGAGTTACCCTAGGAATGTTTTACTCCATTGGTTTGGGAGAAGTCAGTCATCACACCCACACACTAGAAAGTAACAGGCATAAATGTGGCATCCAAAAACAGAGCAGGAGCCCTACGCCTTTTATCCTAGCACCCAGTAGTTCTACAGGGTTACAAAACCCGCAAAATGCCTCTTTCCTGGAGTTCCCATCTGCCCAGTACCAAATGGACCTGATCTCAACTGCTGGTAGCATTTAGTGAGTTGTGATCCCCAAGTGCTGTTCATGCGGCCCTGGGACACTTGGCTGTGCATAACTGGACATCTCCTACCACCCCTGAAATCAGGGACTTAAACATGTTTTGGACCAAGTTGCAACCTTGCTGATCTGAGAAAACATGTTGATGAGAAAATATGCCCTCTCGTTGAACATAGTGTCATTTATAGAGCCAGCCTTGCCCTGCTGAAGGATTCAAAGCTCCAAAAAAGAGACTAATACCCAAATTTAGAGTTCAGAATAACTGTTCTCCAAATTTAGAATTGTTTGATGGACCCCATGGACATCTCTGTTCATTGACAGGAACCACTGTCAAGTCTGAACCAACGTGGGGTTGACCTACAGAGACATTTAGAAACTCATAACAACTATTGTAATTTCAACAAAATGATGATAAACCTTGAAAAAACAAATACAGCAATATTTGGGAGAAAAATAAACAAGAGGTGAAGTACTTGTAGAAAAGGTAAAGAGCAATAAATATTGGTTCCTGCGCGTTTGGCTAGGAGACAGTAGGGGACATCTGCTACATCTAATTTATCAACTATCTAAACAACATTTACAGCGGAATCTCATGATCCATATTTCAGCTGCCACAAAATACATCTCCAGAAAATATTTGCTTTAACCTCTTAGGTGCTGCGCCTATTCCAACGGCCGACGGCACCACTACCTCAGGAGTGCTGCCGTCGGCCGTTGGACGTTCGAACCTCACCTGCGCAATGGAACGTTCAGCACTGGAGCTGGACGTTCCATAGCTGCTAAGAGGCTAATTTAACAGAACAACTTCCGGTGCAAAATGTTGCCTTCCTTAAATACATACGTACATTAAATGTGAACCAAATCTCTACATTGTAGCATCTTATCTTGGATGATATGAACATTACAAAGACCAATGCTTGGTCGAAACAGTTCAATGCCAGTCTGTAACGTGAAGGTACTAAAGGTTAAGTGTCACATGCTCTCTTTGAGAAGCTGCATAATAAAATGACAACAAATATTTATTTTGCTTTTGAACAAACAAAACGTCAGTAATTGAAGTAGCATTTGGCTTATTATAAATTGCTACAAAAGCTGTCATGCTCAGTTATATTTAGCAGAACCCAAAAAAGCATTCTATTAACAGTTTTGCCTAGTTTGGTTTCCGTCACTTGACTTTCTA
Organism: Lissotriton vulgaris; assembly: GCF_964263255.1. Classification (NCBI taxonomy): domain Eukaryota; kingdom Metazoa; phylum Chordata; class Amphibia; order Caudata; family Salamandridae; genus Lissotriton; species Lissotriton vulgaris. The sequence goes on along the minus strand of NC_141696.1, from coordinate 1,024,201,102 downwards.
CCAAAACAGATTGAGGCACCTGTCACCCATACTTGCCATCTGAATTCCTACCATTCAGAATCTTTCGGTCATGGTTTATGTACCTGTCTATGATTAATCTTACAGCGCAGACTCCTTATTCGTAATATGTTTATTCTGTAATGCATTTGTTCCTGGTCACCAGCTATTTCATTTTGTTTATGAGGTGAGCAGCCACAGCCAGTAGCCAGATGTCCTAAATACTTGGATATCAAACACAGGCTATTAGCGAGTAAATGAAGATTACATTTCCCTTCATAAAATGTGGCTCAGGCCACCAATACAACTTGATGCTTTGCTTTCCTTAACTATCCTTTCTGTGGAAGGCTTGAGTCAATACCACATTGCAGACTTTTTTTATCTTCTTCAAACAATCTGATTATTGATTTGTCCTAGTCTGTAACTGTCCGTGGTCCTGAGGGCTTATCCCTGGGAGCTAAACCTCAGTGATGGATTGCAATGTGTTGTGGCAATACTCCCTTCACATCATCTAAGGCAGTTGAATAGTCTGAAAAGTAGACACAAAAGCCTCACTCTGACAACATGGACATAAGGGCAATAAATTCCTCACCGCTTGCAGAGTACACAGAGTTTTGGCCACTCTGCATTACGCGTGTAATGGGGAGTTCCAGCCAAACACAGGCAACTGCTGTGTAATGTAGTTCTTTCTAATGTGCAGGTCACCAACAGTAATTTGGTGAGTGTGAGTGAGAATTGGTGTCCCCTAGAGTGATTTTCAGGCACTAGGAGGGCACCTGCCAAGATTTTCTCAGCCCTGGCAGTCGCAAGTGGTCACAGCCATTCACGGTGAGAAAGTTGCCGCTCAAAAATCTACTTAAGTGGCAGCAATGAAGCAGCACCCTCTGGCTGACAATGCGGTGTTATTAGCACTGATTTTGCTCTGCAGAACAAGGTCCTGGTGTGAAAAATCAGCATGAGCAGCGCAACGTGCTGATTTCGGCCCATTCGCGGTATTCCCTGGAATCTAGCACAGTTTTCATGTAACTCCACAGAGGTCTACCCACCCCTAAATAATGTGGCCATATTGAGATCACCAAAATATTTTCAAAATTACTGCTCCTTGTTTCGAAAAATAGGGGCAAGTTCTTTTCACTGATCATTTTTCAATATCTTCAAGAATGAGTGGTGCTAAAATGTTAGCAAGAAATACAAGGAAGGCAATCAACTGGTAATTTATAGGATTCCCCAGATCTCCTTTCTGATGAATTAGAAGTAAAATGGAACTCTCTCTAGAATCTGGAAATATTGTGTCTCAGAAGCTGCAGAGAACAGAGGAACTGATCATCGTGTCTAATAATAATTGTGAGTTTTGAAAATTGCTAATGATAGGCCATTCACAACGGGAGGGCCATCTGATCTACACTTATATCACCTTTGTAACTCTTTTTTCTTATCAAATGGGCTACATGTTATGTTATGTTATATTATGTTATGCTGTGCTATACTATGTTCTGTTTTGTTATGTTATGCTATGTTATGTTATGTGTATTTGTATTGCATGTTAATGACCCATCAGGGTATCCAGGTGCTTTGCCAGTATGTTATATGGCTTATAATATTCCAAGTAAAACTGTGTATTTGTGGGACAGCACAGTAGATGCAACATTGCTGTTCCAAGCAACTACAGGACATGTTTCCCCAGGCACCCAACACATCAGGTTCATAGAGCAAACATGTACCAGTCCATCCCCCTCAGTGTTCACCAAGGGAAGAAAAGCCAGCGCTGAGCACACAGGTGATGAGCCAAGATTCAGATCACAAGGAACCAAAGCATCCCAGGAAGGCTCATATTACGCATTTAAAAGCAATGGCAAGCACAAATCACAACAGTACAAATGAGCATTTACAGGACCCACAAGCAGCTTTATGTCTGGAGATTGAACCAGTTGCATTCACAAGCATATTTCCAGGGCATACTTGAAAGTGCACAGCAGACAGCGGAAAAGGGGCTGCACACAGCTTGGCTAGAAAGGTTGAAAGAACAAGAACCACTGGTCATTTAGTTCCTGAGGTATAGGTGCACCAAAGCACTGTATCATGAGATCACAAAACAGGGAGCATGTGTGGTAGTGCTATCTCCATTTGGCCTTGTGATGGGACATCCATTGTGGAGAAAAAGAATAATAGTTCAGCCCTGACAACTAGGAACAAGACGAGTGGTAAGCCTCCACAAATGCTCCCAAGCATGGAGTATATAAATGATGGAATAAAGACCATCTGGAAGGTGCTCACCATCTCAGAGCCAATTGCTTTCAAAAAGTGCACTACCTAATCCCACAGTAGTAGACATGCTAAAAATGTGGTTCACAAGTTCCATGAAATGGTGTGGGAAATTAGTGTAGAGCAGCGACTGTAACCTCCAAAGAGGACCTTGCAACTTGAAGATCATATATCTCCCTTACAGATGATAAGGCAGCATCCTTCTGGAACAACAAGGCTTACAGTCTGCTTAAAGCATCTAAGTGCACTTTCAAAAGCTCTATCGAAGGCCAAAGTGTCGCATCTCTAGCTGTGCAGGCAGCTGGAAACAGTACCTATGTACAACATGTCATGAATGCAGAAACTGTGACTCGATAGGCAATTACCAGTCCCATCCCAGAGCAGCCTTGATTATTCAGCATCAAGTAACTCCCATTAGAGAGTAATCTGAAAGCTGTGTAGTCTTCCTATCAGGGTTGAGTGAGAGACCATGTCAAGCGCAGCAGAGAGGTCAAGTAGTGTAAAGGCTGCTACATCTCCATGGTTGAGGATCAGATTGAAGTCATTAGTTGCTGCGATATGGGAATCTCAGGGATATGGTTGGGTCTGTAACATGATTGTGGTGTGTCTAAGAGCTGCTGTGCATTGCGGAAGTGGGAGAGTTCCTTTTTTTGGTCTTTTCAATGCCCTTGGACGGGTAGGGTAAAAGAAAGATGGGATAGTTATTTTCTAGTTGTGTGGCATTGTGTGGCATATTTTGTTGAGTCCAATCTGATCTTCTCACACTAATTGATGATATTTTACATATAATTGTGTTTAAGGTATTATCTATATATAGGCTTTCAATATAGGCAATCTATATGGATTAATGCTATTTGGTAAGCTTTCTGTGGATCCTCTATCTATTCTATTAACAAAGGTTCAAAATTGTCTTTTGTCCTTCATGGCAAAAATTATTATTTTTGTCCACTGGGCCTTATTATACTCTCTTTTAGCTTCCCATAAAGTGTGGTTGTAGATCTTTTAACTTCACTGATTTTAAGAAGGAAGTGTTCTTAGATTGAACCTTGCATCAGGCACCTTAAGTCTAGTTCCTATTACACATAACTGTGTCTGGTGAGGGGAGATAGATTTTATTTAAGTCCTCCGGAAAAAGAGGTCCAAAGTAGATTTTTAAGAACCCTAGTGCAAGATATAGTTCACTGAGATAACTAAAACTTGTGTTCCCACCAAGAATAGCCTTTGGCCTTTTGTTGCATTGGGTTGGCCACAGGACCTGGGGTTATGCTCTGCAACCAACCCCGGTGGACAGCCAACCCCCCTCAAGTTCAGCTAGTGCCCCAATAATGACCAACCCCCCATGGTCCTATGACTCCTAACCCTTCCTGTACCTCCTTCGACACCGCCACCTTCCCGGAGAGTTGGAAACACGCCGAACTCAGCGCTCTACTCAAGAAACCTACAGCGGACCCCACCGAACTCAAGAACTACCGCCCCATCTCGCTCCTCCCGTTTCCAGCCAAAGTCATCGAGAAGACCGTCAACAAACAGCTGGCCGCCTTCCTCGAGATGAATGGATCCCTCGACCCCTCACAGTCTGGCTTCCGAGCCAACCACAGCACCGAGACCGCCCTCATCGCTGCCACCGACAACATCCGAGCCCTGATGGACAACGGAGAAACAGCGGCCCTCATCCTCCTAGACCTCTCCGCGGCATTCGACACTGTCTGCCACCGCACCCTAGTGCAGCGCCTCAGCAACGTCGGAATCCAGGAGAAGGCACTGGAATGGATCATCTCCTTCCTCGACGGAAGAACACAGAGAGTCCGCCTACCACCGTACAAGTCAGAGGCCACCGAAGTCATCTGCGGCGTCCCTCAAGGATCCTCGCTGAGCCCCACCCTCTTCAACATCTACATGAGCCCCCTCGCGGCCATCGCACGCCAACACAACCTCAACATAATCTCCTATGCCGACGACACCCAGCTGATCCTCTCCCTGACCAACGACCCCGCCGCCGCCAGAGCCAACCTGCACGAAGGGATGAAAGATGTAGCCGAGTGGATGACAACCAGCCGCCTGAAACTGAACTCAGACAAGACGGAGGTCCTCATCCTGGGCTCCTCGCCCTCCGCCTGGGACGACTCCTGGTGGCCCCCCGCCCTGGGCACCGCACCCAAACCGACGGACCACGCACGCAACCTGGGCTTCATCCTGGACTCCTCCCTCTCCATGACCAGACAAGTCAATGCCGTCTCCTCGTCGTGCTTCAACATCCTGCGCATGCTACGGAAGATCTTCTGGTGGATCCCCACCGAGACCAGGAAGACTGTCACCCAGGCCCTCGTCACCAGCCGACTGGACTACGGCAACGCCCTCTACGCCGGAACCACCGCCAAGCTCCAGAAGAGACTCCAGCGGATCCAGAACGCCTCAGCCAGACTCATCCTCGACATCCCACGAAACAGCCACATCTCCGGACATCTGAGAGACTTGCATTGGCTCCCCGTCAACAAAAGAATCACCTTCCGTCTCCTCACCCACGCACACAAAGCCCTACACGATCAAGGCCCGAGCTACCTCAACAACCGAATCAACTTCTACGCTCCCAAACGCCACCTCCGTTCAGCCAGCCACGCCCTCGCCGCCGTCCCCCGCATCCGAAGAGCGACAACAGGAGGAAGGTCCTTCTCCTACCTGGCCGCCAAGACCTGGAACTCCCTCCCGACCGACCTGCGCCTGACCCAAGACCACCTCTCCTTCAGGAAGAAGCTCAAGACTTGGCTGTTCGAGCAGTAACGGCACCCTCCAAGCGCCTTGAGACCCTACGGGTAAGTAGTGCGCTCTATAAATGTCTTGATTGATTGATTGATTGATCCATCCCTCATTTATTTCACAATACTGCCGTCTTCCTCTGGACTTAAAGAGAGGGCCGTGCTTGGTACCATGGTAGTATGAGTCCCGCGGCAAAACAATAAATAATTTGGCCCTCGTTTTGGTCCCTACAATAGACAGAGGGTCAAGTTAACCCTAAATTGCCCCCATATACCTTTTTCAATTTCAGGCCATGGGAACAGAGTCCATGTCCCGTACTGATAGCCACAACACCTCGGTTGTGTTTTGGCCAGCCAATCACATTCCACAGACTGATGGGTAAAAGCATCCTTGCCCAATCACATCACTCTATTGTTTTGGGAATTACATCCATTCACAAATAGCATGCTTTACGATTACATATCTGTCTATTCTGTTCAGTTATTTATTTGAAAGCTTACGATATAAAATTCTATTTTAATCTCCAAACAGCAAACAGTCCCCACATTGCTCTTGGAAATGCCCAAAAAAGCTGAGGCCCGATCGTCAGGGCAAGAGTATTCCTGTAAACATCAATTTCATAATCTTCCATAAGAATTTGAGATATTTGTTGAGCTGGATCTGAAGACTGCGCAAGTAATAGTTCCACAGTTTCTCTTTACTGGGAACAAAACACCCCATTTTAGTGCTTGACTGTCTCAAGATAGCGAAACAGAGCAGTCCAAAGCCTACTAAGGGAAGATGGTGTGGGCTATTAATCACTGTTTTCTAGCAGGGAATAATAGTCTATAAATTATTGTCCAGTTGTGCTTTTTCATTGAAAATGGGAAAGTACATTTATTACACACACACACACACACTACTAAATATTATGCATTAATTTACAAATATATACATTAGGCAGATTGAAATTCATTTAGTGTCATTCTACAGTCACAATTTGACCCCTACTGAGTCATGTGTCCGAAAATCACAGTACCCACTCTCCATTTACCAGATCGAACTTCACAATATTGGGGTGTAGCACTTTAAATAAAGCAGTCCTTTGACTTTATCAAGGGTCGTCACATCAATAACATACAGTAAGCATTTTGGCTCTGTGACAGGTCACCAAATTAATATTTAGGTCAAGTCTACTGGCTTTGTCAAGGTCATCATAACAATAATATAAATCAAGCTATAGGCTTTATCCAGGAGTCACAACATCAAAATATCAATAATGTATATGTTAAACAATCATCAACCATATTTCAAATCATTGCAATATTTATCAGTATCACTGTTAGCACTATATTGTAAATAAAGCATTGAAAGGCCTCAAAGCATGTGTCTGAGCCGTTCTTGAACACCTTTATGCCATAATAGATGTAGGCATAGAACCAACAAGTGGAGGGCCTCTGCATTCTATGCTGTAGAACAAAAGTTCCAGTCCTAGGAATGCTTAAAGTAATGTAAAACTCTTCTGGGGCCACATATGGAATGACACAGGAGACTTATGAGAACTTTTAAAAACTTTTCTCAGGGGGCTAGTGCAACTCTATGCAGCCCCCACAGTACTTAAACTTCATGTTGGTGCTTCCCCTGTCCACTGGTTCCTCCACAAGCAGAGAAAAACATGTGAAAATAACCCTAGCAAGGCATCATGGGGCGCTCCCTTCATGGAGCTGTGAACATTATAATAGCGGCTCTCCCACTGTTTTCGATAGGGCCAGATCTTTATGTTTCACTGTCTTGGAGGGTTCACAATCCCACCCGAGACACCCTGATGTGCTTACTGTTGGTGCAGCATGGGTATCCCACATCTGTGCTGCCTGCACACTGGAACTGAGTTTGCCAGCATTGGGAGCCTTCAACTGCAATCATGCAGACAGAGTTTCTGATATGCAAAATGGGCATGGGGATTGGTGTTGAGCCCACTGTCACTGAGTGGTGCAGAGTAGTGGTTTCCCATTCACCTCTTGTCTGAGCCTACGGTTGTGGACCTGGACCGCACCTTTTATTTGCATCGGCCCCCAGTGCATGGTGTAAGTGGGAGAGGAGGCAACATGCATGGGGTCTCCCGTTGTGTATTCCATAACTGCATTCTGTACCAACCCCCTGTGCACTGGCCCACCCAAGGCATTTTAGCAGGGGCTGTTATGATGTGCCATGTGCTTTATTTCTCACAAAAGGTCAAAGATCAAACTTTTTACATCTGAATAACTCGGGACTTGATGAACCAATTTCAATGATCCTGTGCTCATTTTACTCTTAGTGGTGAACTCTGGCAACCAGGATTAGTTTCAGAAGGCCTACTTGGCTCAAAAGGGACACATTCTGGGGCATGCTGGTTTTACTGTTGTTTTAGACAAGATCAAGAGCTGCTTATCACTTACATTATAACACAGTCACTGATTTATTATCAGTCAATATTTAGAGTTTGTTATGAGTTTAAGGATTTTATCAATCAAATATTTTAGTAGTTCATCTTTATTGCAAGTAACAGGCTAATTTGCATTAATCTCAATCATCAATATATGACAAAAATAAAAAATCAATATTAGTGAATCAAATATTGTAATAAATGCATTAAACGCGTTCCATAAAGGAAAGAATCCCTATTCTAAAAATGTGGATGAATTGGGGCAGTCAGAACTCATAAAGAGTTCTAATTCAAGAGAGTGAAAGAAATACGCATCAAAGGTGAGGTATATCACTCAAAATCTCAATAAAAATTGAACTTACCATAAAAAGTGGTTCAAGAAACTCAGTAGTTGCACCATCTCCAACTATAAAGCCATGCCTATCATGGAACATATACATTTCCAGCTCCACCACAACAACAACACCACCATCAGAGGCACCCTTGCATACAGACTGCGAGGACCATGAACCAACCTTAGCAAAGTCATTGCTGAATTAATTTGCCCACTCGCCATTGAATCCGAACTCTATGTCTTTCTGGGAGACCTCAAGTTCCAACTGGATGATGGACCCGACACCAGCTCCATAGACCTCCTGAAGAATTGGACAACATCAGACTCAAGCAGCTAATCACAGACTGCACATACAGAGCAGGACATGTACTTGACCCTATCTTCACGGAGAGCAACAGAATCAGATACAGCCACTCCTCTGAACTCACCTGGTTGGACCACTCCATTGTGTTCTTCACAATTGCCATGACCCACCTCCACCCCTCCCAAATGACAATGTGCCATCTTCCACAGCTGGTCCAAGGTCACCCAGCAACATTGGTGCGACACCCGTGGATCCACAAAGTCCAAAGACTCCACCAACCTGGACTTGGCTGTCCATAATTTCAATGACTGGATCACTAACGCCACTGACCAAGTCGCCCCCACCAAACCAGCCAGACCCTAAAAACAAGCCTGGTGGTACACCCAGGAACCACGGACATCAAAACATAGATGCAAAGAACTTAAAATATTAGAGGACACAAGCAAGAACCATGCAGATAGAGCCACCTTCAAAACAGCAATCAACGATTACCACCGACAGAGAAAAGCTGCGAAAAAGGAGGCCCTCTCCTGCAGAATCAAAACCAGCTCGAACTAAGCCAAAATAACTCCTCCCCATCATTAGAGAGTACCCAGTATCACAGGAGCTCTGCAACGCCCTCTATGACCATTTCCATCACAAATTAGCAACCATCTATAAAAACATTGACCCCAACCCACCAGCTTTCTCAGCCATCAGTCGACCGCCACCACCGACCACTAACTCACAGAATGGAAACAACTCAGCACATCTGACAAAACCAATCTAATTTACACAATCCACTCAGGAGCACCCACAGACTCCTGCCCCTATCATCTCTTCAACATTGGCAGAGACGAGATAAACAGCCAGCTCACCACCATCATCAATGCCTCATTAACCATGGCCACATTCCCATGCACCTGGAAACACACCGAGGTCAGACCACTCCCTAAGAAACCCTCAGCAGACTCCAGAGAGCTCTAGAACTACCAACCCATCCAGATGCTCCCCTTCCGCACCAAAGTCCTGGAGAAGGCCATCAACTTCCAACTCACTGAACACCTGGAGAGCAAAAACCTCCTTGACCCTTTACAGTCTGGCTTCAGAAACAACCACAGCACTAAGACAGCCCTGATCACAATAACGGCCAACATGCCCACCCTAATGGACTGAGGAGAATCAGCCACCCTGAACCTGCTTAACCTCTCCGCAACCTTCGACACAGTCTCTTACTACATTCTCATCAATTGCCTACTACCGATCGGCATCACAGACGATGCTCTCAAATGGATGGCATCCTTCCTCGCAGGATGTACCCAGAAAGGCTGACTCTCTCCTTTCACATCATAGACCAAACACAACATTTGCTGCATACCACAAGGTTCATCTATCAGCGATTCCCTCTTTAACATCTACATCACACTACTCGCAAACATTGTCATATCTCACCACATCAACATCATCTCCTCTGCCGACAACACCCACCTCATCCTATTGCTCTCAGCCGATCACCCCTCAGCAAAAACCAACTTCTACAGCTGTATGAAGAAGATCTCAGCTTGATGAGGGACAGCTACTTTAAGCTCAACATAGACAAGACAGAAGTCCTCATCTTCGGCAAGTACACCACCCTATGGAATGACTCCTGGTGGCCATCGGAACTCAGACCCACCCCACTCCAAACTACCACAACCGCAACCTCGGAATCATCTTCAACAACAAACTATCCAAGAAACGCCAAGTCAACGCTGTCTCCTCCGCCTGCTTCCACTCGCTCAGTATGGTCCGCAAGATCTTCATGTGGCTCCCATCAACACCAGGAAAACTATAACACAGGCCCCATCACCAGCCAACTGGACTTCAGCAGTGTACTCTAGGCCGGCACCACCACCAAGCTCATGCACAAACTACAGTTGATCCAGAACGAGACTGTAAAACTGGACCCCAGCCTGTCTAAAATAACCCACATTACTCAGCACCTGAAGGAACTCCACTGGCTCCCTTTCCAGAAGAGATGCCTGTTTGAGCTCCTAACCCATGTTTTCAAAGCCCTCCCTAACCAAGGACATGTCTGCATGAACCACCGCCTACATTTTCACCAGCCACATAGGAACCTATGCTCAGCACACTTGCAGCCATACCGGAGGGCGCTTTTTCTCCAACCTCACCACCAAAACATGTAGCACCCTACCCCTCTACCTCCAAACTGCACCAATGCTGACCGAGTTCAGGAAGGGACTCTATACCTGGATGTTGTAACTGAGACCAGCAGCAAGCCCCTGGAGACCCTCGAGGGTGACAAGCAGTGTTCTACAAATACTACCTAATTGATTGAGTTGAGACACAGGGCAATGTGTCATAAGAGTCTGAGTCTGGAAATAGTATGGAGTGTTAACCTACTCTAGAAACCCACACGAATATAGAAAACACACTTTATCATTATTTTCATTTGCAGTTTTCTTCCTTGTTCAGCCAGCCAATCAACTTGAGCTTGGGAAAAGGATCACCCCTCGCCTTCTAATAGAAAACACAGTAACTCTACATAGCAGATTTCAATGTCACTTTGTTCTTATCATCTAGCGGTTACATCTAGTCTATTTAAGTTATGTTTCTCATTCAACACTACTTTCTCATGAGGGAATCTTCATCTCTAAGTACTAAGCATTTTCCTAAACTGCTGAAAGCGTCCCCAGTCTGCACTCACTCAATAAAGTTTTATAAATTCAAACCGTAGTCCAAAAGTGATTTAAGTCATTGATTTATGTTTCTTATTAAATAATCTCTTTTATATTCAATGTTGGTAATGTTATAGTAACACAACAACTTTTGAATGATCTCTTTGTAATCCTTTAAGTGATGAGCCCAGTGTGTTTTAGGTGGAGCCCTTCATCAGGGACTTATTCCTACGAGTAAACCGGATGTTTATAATGTGATCTCCGATCTTTATCTCTACCATTCTAAATTTCAAACTTATTTTTTTGTGTAGCAGCGATGATCGTATAAGTAGAAACATTTGCAGGATTAGATGAAAACGTTTATGCAACTATTGATTATTATGAAAAAACATTTTAATGGAAATGACAGGAAATAAACGTGTCATGCACTCTTAGCATTTTGCTGGTCAAGACAGCTTGTCAGGCAATTGTTGCTTCAGATACTGAGGTGTAGTATGAGTAACAATGGTTGCCTAGTGCAATTTTTGCCATTAAATGCGTTACAAATTCATTTAAGAAAACATGTTAATTTAATCAAATTAGTATAACTGTGTTATTTTGTGGATATTATTAAAACCCTATCCCAGTATGCATGGCTGTCCCAGACATGGAAAATACTGATGGGAATAATGTTTGAAGGACCTCCCAAGGTAGGGTTGCCCTCAAAACCATTGTTACTCGGAGATGGGCTAGATGGGGGATCATTCCCTACAGCAGAGCTGGAATGTCGCACTGCCATCAGGAGCATGACCTTTTACCTTCACCCACCTATCAATGATGTGAGGAATTAACAGTTGGGTAAATGGAGTAGCCACCAATTTCTTAGAGACACTCTGTTATTGCCCATCCTTAAATTAAACATCTAACACGGCTGCTTACATTGAGGTATTTCCATTGGCACCCCAGAAATAAAGTTATAACATTTTCTCTTTGAACACTAATGAGAATTACACAAATTGCTGGTCAATTTTCATTATGCTTTCTTTTCAATGAATGGGACCCATGATGGTATATTGGTGTGGTCATAGAAAGAGGCTTATGTCAACTGCCTTTAACAGAACCTTACATTGAATCTTAACCCTGACTGTTCCACAACTCCAGAAGGTGAAATGCAAGTACACAAGGACATTACAAAGAAAAGTCAAGAAAATATGAGAAAGAAAATTAAGAACACAATTTAAAAAACCACACCATATCATCTTTTTCCTACAAAAATTAAAAGGATTTTTTTTTTTTGTCCTCATTCCCGCCCTTGGTATCTAAGTAGTAGTGCGTAGAGATAAGCTTACTGTCACAGTTAAACTGGTATGGGCATTAGATGTTACGAGGTGGTTCGCCCATCAGTACTTCAATATGCTCCCACAACACCACATCAAGATAACCGTCAGGGTAGTATGCAGCAGTCAAATACCCAATCCTGTATCGAACCGCCCTATTGGGTATACAAACATGAAAGAAAAAGATAGCCAAACAGCGTAATCATTGGACTTCGGGGAAAAAAAAAACCCTGTCTACATGCTCAATTATGGCCAGTGTAGTAAAGACCAAAAGTTTCTTTTATCTGGATTGCCCGATCTTTGTAGGTCCATTTTTGATGTTTGTAGCACAGACGTATGCCAGTCCTGCAGGGAAGGGGGTAGCGGGTCTTTCCACTTCTTACAGATTTCCCGTCTGGCCAACAAGATTCCAAAGAAGAGTAAGTTCTTTGCTGAGCCCTGGAATTCTGATGCAACCCCAAAAATTATAAGAGCGGGACATGGCCGGACTTGGGAACCTAATGCAGACCGCGTCCCAAAACGAAAGTAACAAAGGGCAATCCTAAAACATGTGTAGACCTGAAGCCGCTCCCAGACCACATTTGGGGCATGCCACCACTAGACTATTTGAAAACTTCGAGAGTCTCTCGGGCGAGTAGTATTCCCTATGTAGGGTAAAAAGATGGTTTCGACGTAGCCACAATGGTTTTACTATATTCCACAAGATCTTAAAGGACTCAAACCATAGATTCTCCACATTTTGATTCGTAATGTGTGCGGCCCACAATGTGTCGGGCAGATGAAACTCACCATCAACCTCCTCCAGTATTAAGTTGTACCAGAATGAAACCTCTTTCTTTGTTGGAGGCTTGTCAATTGAGAGGGAGACCATATTGCTATTACCCCCTAACTGAAATCGGCCCTTAGCAGGAACTTGTGAGAGTGCCCAACTACGTATTTGGAGGTATTTAAACTTGGAGAGCCCTGGCCCTATCCTAGAGAGTAACACCTCCCATGGGAGTAAGCTACCCTCCACAAAGAGATCCCCCCACTCCTCGTATCCTGCCTCTCTAAGAGGTGCTGCAAGACCATCCAGAAGCCAGCTCGGGGACCCAGGTGAATTCCAGAGTGGAGATCTACCAGAGAAATAATCAAGTTTTATGGAGCGCCTAAGTTTCAACCATGTTTTAGATATATCTCGCAATATCTTCAATTTTATTTTCTTAAAAAACTTGGGGTCGCCAAACTTAAACAAAAATGCATGTTCAGCTATTTTTTCCCCTCTAAGCAGTGCTGCAAACATATACCCACAGGTGGAGTTAATGGGTGATTTTAGCAACATCCTAGCATGCGAGAATTGAAAGGCCCATGCATAGAGCTGGATATCAGGGGCCGCAAAACCACCCTTTTCCCTACGGCGCCTTAGTTTCTTTCAAGATATTCTAGGGATGTGATCATTCCAAATAAAAGAACTTATATCACTTCATAGAGGGTTCAAAAAAAAGAGGGATGGTATTAAACAAAAAGGTAACTTTAGGAAGAATAGTCATTTTAATCAGGTTGGCTCTACCCAATAGCGACAAAGGAAGCGAAGACCATGATTTCATCAATCTACGGCTCTCTTTAGCAATAAGCGAAAAATTTGATGGAACTATTTCGTTTATATTGTTATATATATTTAGGCCCAGGTAACGTAAAACAGGACTCAGCTGAGCCCCTACCACAGGCTCAGGGTCGTTCCAAACCATGATGTCAGTCTTCGAGGCATTGATTTCATACCCAGACACGTTACCGTACTCCTGGGCCAAAGCAATTATAGCTGGAAAAGCCGAGCAGAGTTCGGAAGTGAAAACAAGGACATCATCTGCATACAGGGATACCTTCTTCTCCCATCCCTCAAAAGTAAATGGCTTGATGTTGCAGTCGTCCCGTAGCCGCTGAGCAAATGGCTCAATATATAGATCAAATAGGAGGGGAGAAAGAGGGCAGCCCTGACGGGTGGCCCTCGTGCTGTTAAATGGGTTAGTTAATTCCCCATTGACTAACAAAGAGGCAGATGGATTTTGATACAAAAGTCTCACTGCACGTCTAAATTTTTCGCCGATGTTAAATTTTCCCAAGACTTCCGATAGGTATATCCAGTTGACCCTATCGAAAGCCTTAGTGGCGTCTAGGGTGAGAACAGCCAGTGGAAGAGATTTTACAGAAGCCATATCAATTGCTCCTATGAGATCATAGGTCAATTCATAAAGCTGGCGTCCCTTTACAAACCCCTTTTGATCTGAGTGCAAGATACCTGGAGCAACTGCCCACAACCTATTTGCTAATGCTGACGCAAAGATCTTATAATCAGAGTTCAGAATAGAAATTGGTCTATATGACCCACTACAAGTTGCCGGTTTTCCCGGTTTTAATATTAATTTTATTGAAGCATTATTCCAAGAAATGGGAGGGAGCATTCCATCTTGGAGGATATTATTAAACAGCTCGGTCAGGAAAGGGAGGTTTGTTGAATTCAGAGACTTATAAATTTCTGATGGCAAGCCATCGGGGCCAGATGTCCTTCCCTTTTTACTATTAATATTTGCTAATCTAACTTCTTCCTGGGAGATTGGATCATCCAAAACAGCACATTGTTCTAATGAGAGTACGGGAAGAGAGACTCCCGTCAACCAATCCGCAACTTGTTCAATTTCAATATTTTTGTCCTCACGGTAAATTTCACTAAAAAATTCCCGGAGAATCTCCCTGATTTCTTCATCCGTAGAGTATGTTACACCATTGGAAATAATTGAATAGATGTTATTCCTGACCTGCTCCGTCTTTGTTTTCCAGGCTAGCAACTTTCCAGCCCCCTCACTATACTCAAAATGAGCCAATTTGCTCGCCTCCCATCTCCCTTGAACACGAGCATTCAAAACTGAGCCCAATTCCCCCTTTAGAGTAGCTACGTTATTTAGCCATTCCTGTACTTTGGTCATAGGGGCCTCCGGGTGCATAGCTATTTCTATCTGTAATTTGGTCATATCCATTTCTAAGGAAGTCACAGCTTCTCTATAGGTTTTATTCTTATAAGCGGCTTTATTTGTTATTGGGCCCCTTAAAAAGGCCTTTAATGAATCCCATACACTGCCGGGAGAGGCTGTTCCAACATTATCCTCCAAGTAATGCTGCACCTCCACATTGAGGGCATTGTTAACATCCAACGCGGAGAGCAATGAACGATCAAATGACCAGTTTCTCATACGACTCTTAGGGAACCCCTCCAGTTCTAAATAGATAGCCGCGTGGTCTGATAAATGAAAAGGAAGATGAGAGACCGATGTCACCAAATTAACCAAAGATTGACTAATCAAAATAAAATCAATTCTTGACCGGTGGTGGTATCTATAATTAAGAAAAGTAACACCTCGTTGTTGTCCATGCAAAGATCTTCAGATGTCATTGTACCCTAGTTGCTTCATAGTATTCTGCAGAAAAGACCTGGTTTTGGATAAAGGCCTGGCACGGTTAGAAGGGGACTTATCCAATATGGGATCTAAGACTATATTAAAATCTCCTGCAAGATTAACCGGCTCAGGGAATGAATACAGGTGGGAAAAAAGGGTCTTCAAAACTGACGGGTCGTCCTGATTTGGACCATAGTATCCTATAATAGTGATTGGGGACCCTGCTATGATCACTGATGCAATTACCCATCTTCCGCCGGGATCAACCAGTTTATAAACCAACCTAACTTTTACTGATTTTTTAAAGATTATTGCCACACCTCTAATATGCGTGGATTGCGACGTCATTATACATAGATCAATCCACCTATTCTTTTTAGCCAACAGGACCATTTCGGGTTCATCCAGATGAGTTTCCTGGAGTACTATAATCTGTGCATCAGCATCTCGAAGGTACTGCATAATGTTATCTTTTCTGGGACTGATACGCAATCCGTTAGTATTCCAGGATAGGATAGCTAGTTTACTCATTATAACGAAAAAACCACACTAAGCCTTTTACCATCAAAAGCAATGCAATAGTATCTATAACGAGACAACAGGGTTAATTTGTTACGTACCACCAAGGTAAGAAAAAAACAATCGTATAGTCTTCATACAGCACTCACAAGCTCAAAACTAGAATAGAGCGGAAATGAGTAAGTTTTTTACATTTTTCCCTTGACACCCCCCCTGTGCCCCAAACCCCCCCACCCCTCCAGGGGAACCCTTGCTCTATCTATCTGGAAAAACCAGAAGGTAGCACCCCGAACTGGGTCCCGCCCTTCCCGTGAATATGTAAAACCAAGACATTATACCTAAGCTATCTAAACTATATGCCTTACAGCTATACTGAAAATGATATTTTATGTACCACACTTACTTTATTTTTTTATTTTATTTTTATTTATTTATTATTTTTTATGTGTTTTTATATATGTTTTTATATATGTGCTTAAGTGTTTTTTTTTCAAGTTTTAAACTAACATCATCTTCAGGACCCTGTCAGATCACTAAAAAAAAATTGCAGAAAAAAATTTACTGTCTGGAATCAGCAGCCATACTAACTAACTAACTGGCCCTTTTTAACCTGATGCTCCTCTGTCCTTGCCCATAGTTAGTAATAGCTCATCCGCAGCCTGAACCGACCTTATGTTATGCATGCTGTTTTTATACATTACTCTCAGAGTCGCGGGGAAAATTAATTGAGCAACCGCCCCGTGGTTTCTAAAGGCCTCAAGCCTCCTCCTAAACTCCCACTGCTTGTCAAGTGTAACCCTTGACAGGTCAGATCGAATCTGAAAATTAATTCCCTTACCACTCACAGATTTCTGCTTTAGGGCCAAATTGAGAATGGTCTCCTTAAGTGAGTAGGTGTGGAAACTGACCAATATTTTTCGTGGTTTAGTCCTTTGGGGGTTCTTCTTGAAAGGCTCTCTATGGATACGTTGAATGTCTAATGCTAATTCTTCAACAGACTGATCCAAACGTAGCGCATCTTTCAGCAATGAGATGACATATTGTTTAATATCTGAGCCTTCCTTGTCCTCCGGAATATTTAAAATGCGAAGAATATTTCGTCGGGCATTATTCTCGAGAGTCTCCATCCTCTCTGCCATAGCTAGATCTTCTTTCCTAAGTGTTGTGATGTCCACTTTTGCTTGCTCCAAATGTATTGACAGACCTGTTACCCTAGCCTCTATTGATTCTGTTCTTAAGGTAAGATCACTTAGGTTCTTGTCCAGAGACTCACAGAAACATCTAATATCAGCCTGATTGGCAGCAGAGGTCTCAAATCCTTTTTTTATATCAGCAGATATAGTAGCGAACATGCCCTGTATGGAAGTCTGGAGGGAAGCGGTCATAGATGCATTATCACAATTAACTGAGAGAGCACTATCGCTACAAGAAGGAGTCAGTGCACTGCCTTGTGTGCCGTCTTGTGCGCTACACCCTTGGGTTTGAACAACTGAGGGACCTGCGACCAAAAATGAAGGAGCCAACAAAAGTGGCGGGCCAATGGTGAGGCCAAAACCAAGGCTAGGGGTGGAGGATGACCGGATGTGCCAGAGGTACCCAAAGAATTTAACACAGGGACAAAAATCTCAGGATCTTCAGTGGGGGTAAGAGTGTCTACTTGCTCCAACTCTCTACCTCCATTTAGGTCTTCTTCAGCATCAGCTACCATGTTGGCTTCTAGAATATCTGTCGCCATGGCAATTAAGTTATTATTACGCGTTACTCCAATATTCACTGCCACTTCAGGGCCCTCAGCCTCTAAAAGAGTCCCTACTGAGCAGGACAGAGAAGAAGGTTTATCTGGTAGAAACAGGACTTGAGGAATTGCCTTGAAATATGACCTAAGTGATGGGGTTATCCTAGAGTCTGCACGGGAGGGGCTAGTAGATTTACGTTTAAAGCTCAACTCTTCAGGCCCTTTAATTGTTTTACACGTATATGCACGCTTAGCCTTAACCTGTCCTGTTAAATAGGAGGAAAGTTTCTTTTATGTGCTATCTGCATTACCAGCCCCAGCCCCAGCAGAGACTACACGTTTTACCACCTCTAAACCTGAGGCAGGAGTTGGAATGAAGCAGCTAGACGGGGAGGGTATGATTTTTGTAATATTTGGGGTTTGTATTTCCTTATTGTTCTTTTTCCCTTTTTTTAAATCACTTTTTGTCCCTTTTTGTTTGCCTTTTCTCAAATGGGGCAACCCCCCTGCATCCGGCCTAAGTAACGGATTAATGTTAATGACATTTCTTTACTAAATACCTAACACAAATGATAATCATTGACATTAGAAGGAAATTAACAGCTTGGCTACCCATCTACCTAGGCAAATCAGAAACAGATTTGATCTGGAGAGAAGAACTTGAACTGTTTTGGACATTCACTAGAGAATCTTAACTCTCAGGAAAAATTTGACTAACCCTTGAGAGACCTGATGAAGGAACATGCCGTTGTACCGAATTAAGACTTTATGAATAAGATGAAGCAAACCTGTGTCTTTAACAAGCCAGAACCAGATAACAATATTTCAACTGGATCTGCAAAGAAACCTTGTGCATGGGCTGACTCTCCATGACCAACAGAGGCACTACTACATCTAGTCTCAGACATTTTATTGCCTCAAGTATTAGTTTCCATTCATTAAAGTAAAATGTGCTGATTCGCAATAGGCGGTAATAGTTATCCATGAAGGCCATAACAAGGCTATAAACCAGGCTTTCTTTAACTAGACCTGAAGTTAATATTGCTGAAATATGCACAACGTGATTTAGGAGCTTGACCTCAAAACAACATGATTAGAAATGTTGTCATAACAGCAGAATATTCCAGTTTAACAAATGCATTACATGATAAGCAACATTTTATTCTTGAATGTCATGAACTTTTTTTCCTATGTCTCATATGACAATGTATCATATAACATTTGAATAGAATAACTTGTGCACTTTAAACAGTAATGTTTGATTTTGTATTAGGAAGACTGCATTACTTAACAGAGCCCTTATCTTTTAGTTAGTAGTTCATTGTTCTCAGTGAAACAGGTTGATATGTAGAAGGTTGATTGGTGCTAAGGCCAATGGGAACCAAGCCTGTTTCCAGAATCTAACTTTGCGGGACTGTATACAGCTAACCATGTGATAGAAAGTATAAGCTGCATTTATTTTCCAGGAGAACGGCAGAGCTGCTGTACCTGCTTACTGAAGAACCCAGATACCTTGTTGGTCCACGAAGAAAGGAGCTTGTTACATTGTTTACAGCATATTTTCTTAACTTTTATATTAGTGTGTGTTCCTAGGTAGAGTCATTCTTTCTTTGCGGCTTAGCCACTCATTTATTGTGGATTCCTTACAGGATTGCCTCAGACCCAGACCCTTGATGCTGGTCCTGGACTGCTTCTATTGTTTTTTCTCTCTGCCTAATATTGCTATATGTTTTGACAGTTTGCTACTTCAACTGTATGCTGACCTAATTAAATTTATTGAGATTAGGCTGAGTCTTATGAAGTACGTTTTATAAGGAGTTCTGATACTTTATTGTGGTTTTGAGGCTTTATGCTTATTTGATTTCACTCTTTCCCATGAATTAGAACTCTTTGTGGTTTCTTGAAATGTTAAGTCCTGATCCTGTTTTATAGAATAGGGAAACTATTCCTTTATGAAATGTACTTAATGCAATATATTTTGATGATTTATTCTAACCATAATTCTTGATGAGATTTCTGTAAACGTATTTGATTTATGGACTAACTGAAATAAAGGTTTGAGAATACAACTCTCCTCATTGACTGAACTTAAAACTGTTTGTAATAACTCATTGTGCCCCTTGACACCTGAAACAAAATTCACAGGACCATTGAGAGGAAGAAGAATGATTTAGGGCTGATTAATGGTAATATTATAAGAGACAGAGACAAAAGAGGATTTTAGTACCCAATCACAAGCTAATCAGTACATGTAAGTATGTTATCCTGTTTATGATTGCTAATGATTTTCACCTGTTCTTCAGTCATACGCAACATTTTCTTTCTGTTCCACCAAACTTTACAGGATAAGAAAACAGCAAACTGGGATAGCCTAATGACTTTAATCGTTTTATAAAATGACTCTCCTTTCACAATTATTTTATCAAATCCCATTCCCCCACATGAATTTTAACCATTGTTACTCCTTTCTTCCTATAAAAACACGCCTTAGAAGCTAACTGTTTGAATCTGACCTTCTGGTAACTCATTGTACGCTGGTCCACTATCGACACACTCTAGCCTAGCACTTCATAACCAACTTGGAAATTTTCTTGATCTTAGGTTACTGCCCCCTAACAATCTGAAAGTTGAGAGCCAGTTGGTGCTATGCAGTGTTACTATATAGCTCTAGACGTTCTGTTTCAAATAATCTTAAACTACAAGACCACAGACTAAAGCAGTTCATACTCCCTCTTTTTTGAAGCAGTTAGCATTTACTGAAAGACCACAAGAAGAATGACTATACACTGGTACCTGTACATGTTTTATGGCACGCACAAGGAAAACCTTCTACATGTGTTCAGAAAACTAGTGCCATTGTAAGTGACAATTGTTTTAGGCAAGCTGTCACTAGAAAAGACAGATTACATTTTTTTTTGTAGTTTAAACAAATGAGCAATAAATCAATTTGGAATAATAGTCTTTCACAACAATCATGAATTTCAACGTTGTCAGTAAAAGGGTAAATCGAAGGGCAAAATCAAAGGCAATTTTACCCTTAATCCTCCAGGAAGTGGTACTGGATGAAGAGGTTCTCTGACGTCTTCCAATGTTCATCCAACTGTAAACATTCAGGGCAACTGTTGATCCACTTTTTCACCTGGCCATCCAAAGAAGGCCAACAATAATACTTGTAGTTTTTTTTTACAAATGGGAGTTACCATATAATGCCCTTTGTGTCCTTTTTTTAATTAAGATTTTGGGCGTGCACTACCTCTGCTTTTCCAAACTTTTATGACGTGCCCGTGCTGCCTAGAAATCACTCCCCGCCTGGAGTGTAGTCATTAAATCTGGTAGGTAGCAGTCCTATCAGATGTAGGGCTGTCTCCCAGGGCACTGGGTATGTGCTGTGATATCCAGCTTATGTTTCAATAAATCAAATTATGTTCAATGTTTGCTGCGAAATTTCATTTATTCATTCGATATCTTCTTTTTAAATGTTCAAATCGCATTAGCTTTTCTTGTATATCATCCTGACAAAGCTTTCTTGTTTTGCATCACAAATACATTCTTCTTTCCAATGCATTTCGGTGACATTTTCGCCTTCATCAGGGAAATATTCTAAAATATAAACATACCGTTTATGCCACTTAATATAAAGCAGTGTCCATGGCTCACTTTTATTACATTCTATACTTTCTGGTTATATACTGCGCTGTAAGGCCTAGCTTCATTTGTTCATTGCTATGCTCTTGATTGCTAGTAAGTGGACTCCACACCTTGCCTTTATCTATCCTTACATATGGCTATGTTTCCTGATGTCCAACTACGTTATGGCCATTAATACCGGTAACTGTCGATCTATAGCTGCACCCATATTTAATCTACGCGCCGTGCCTTGTACTTTCTTTACGTGTGGCTCATTATAGGATATCACTACGTCGGTGTTTCTTAATTGTTCATCTACACGTGGTGCCATATGCTATTATTACGTGTAACTTGTTACAGGGATCATGTGTAAACGGTTACCGTATAAAATAACTGCCATATTTCCCTTCCACCTTTTGTTTAAAACGCTGTAATGCGGTCTTATTGGTGCGAGTTTCTTTAGCGCTTCTATGTTTATTAGCTCACCTTTGCTGCACGCGTTGTCTCTGAACGCTCCTCTCTGTCGATCCGATGCGGCGTTCGTAAAATGTAAACTTCCCACGGCTATTTCCGCTTCTACTCTATGTTACGTGACTACGCGCACATGCGCTGATTGTAAACGAGGGATCTGAACTTTTTTGTACGCTGTGCGAGCTTTATTGATGTATAGCGCGTTGTGAACAACCTAAGGTGGCTACTTTTTCAGGCTATCAGCTTATGTTGTATACCATTAGTTACACTGCTCCTGTACTATAAATACATTAAATTAGATCAATTCTATATGGCTGCTTTTTCAGGCTATGGACTGATGTTTATATACCTTTGGCTACACGACTCCTATGAGATAAATACGTTGAGCTACATCATTTCTATATGGAAATAGGTATTTCAAGATGAATCACATATCTCTGTCCATATGTTACATGTATTACAAATAACAAGTAAATTCAACCCTTTCATTTAAACCATTCGGCTTAAGCTAATTTAAATAATAGATCCAGTGGTTTTCTCTCTTTAATACATTTTTCTTATTGTCCATTCCTTCTTTTTTCAGAACTTCCTCCAAGATGCAGGCTCTTAATTGGCTTATGTGATGTTTGGCGTCATGAAAATAAACTGCTACAGTTGATTTCAAGGCCTTTGTTCGTATGTTGCTCTTATGTTCGTTTAGTTGTATTTTCAATTTTCTCTCTGTATGTTCAACATATACTGAGCCACACGGGCACTTCAACATGTAAACTATATTTGTTGTGTCACATGTTGCGTTGACTTTTAAATTGATGTTATGACCTTTCATGGGGTGTGTAATCTGGTTACCTCTAATGATATTGTTGCAATTATTGCAATTTAGACACGGTGTGTTGCCCCGATATGTGGACTTTGCGGTGACTTCCTTTGGTTGCTTTAAGAGTTCACCTACGTTTTTGGCTCTGGTATAAGCGAACAAAGGTTCAGTAGTGAATATGCCCTTGAATTCCAGTTCCAATTTTAGTATAGGCTAATGTTTTTTGATGATTGACTTGAATTGGGTGCTCATGTTGGAATATTTGCTAACACATGTTATTCGTTGTTCCGTTTGATGAGTTCTGACACTCAATAATTCTTCTCGAGTTTTAGTGTTGGTCCTGTTTAGTGCCTGCTCCATGATATTGTCTGGGTATCCTCTCTCATGAAACCGTCATTCCATACTTGTCATTTGATGATGTTGTTGATCTGGTTCCGAGACTACTCTTTCCACCCTAAGAAATTGAGAGTAGGGGCGGTATCTCTTCAACGATGGAGGATGATAACTTTCATATCTTAAAAGATTATTCCTATCAGTTTGTTTTCTGTAGAGGTTAGTTGCAAATTCCTCGTTGGTTTTGGTGATCTCTACATCCAGGAATTAATACTGTCATCCTTACTTTGCCAAGTAAATTGGATCCTGTCGTCTTTTGTGTTTAACATTTCCGCTTCATCTAATAGAGATTCTTTGGTGCCACTCCAATTTTCGAACATATCATCAATGAATCGAATGTACATCTCTGACTGTCTTTTACATGTGTCATTTTCATATATATGTTCCTCTTCAAATGCTGTCATATAGAGATTCGCGTATGCAGGTGCGGTGCAATTTCCCATGGAAGTTCCACTTTTTTGTATAAACCATCTATTGTCATAGGTAAAATAGCTGTGCATCAATGTGAACTCCATGAGTTCCATCAAGAACACTTGCAACTCTTCTGTATAGTCGTTTCGTAACAGAGCTTTTTCAACGCTTCTAAGCCTTGCCTGTGTGGAATTGACGTGTAAAGTGCTTTTACATCTAAGGATGATCAGTGTTATCAGATGATCTTTCTTTCTCTTAAGTGACTTTAATTTGTTGAGAAAGTCTGTGGTGTCTTTTATATGTGACTTGGTTTTGATGACCAAAGGCTGTAAATATCTGTCCACGAATTTCCCGACTGGTTTATGTAGACTTGAATGATAATATGATTTATTTAAAATTTCCAGCGCTCCCACTTTGTCTGCTTTCAGGCAGATAATTCTTTCATTGCTTGCTATGGACTTGAGTACTCCGAATTCTTTGCTGGTCATGTTTGTTAATTTGCATTTCTTTCTTGTGTATAATTGATTTATATCTTTTTTGCACAACTGCTCAAAGAGGTCGATTATTTTGTGGCTAACCGGTGGCATGTAGGTGCTGGATGTTTTCAAGCCTTTTAGTTGGTCGATTTCTTCTCTTTGGGTTTCTGCAATTACATTATCAAAAAAGTGTCTCAATCTTATTTTTCTGGTCAATTTGAAGAGGCTGGCCTCAAGTTCCAATGTGTTGGTATGTGCCGTTGGCACATATGATGTTCCTTTCTGTAAAATATTAATCTGTTGTGGACTAAACTCACAATCTGATATATTAAATACTAGGTTGATTTGATCGTCTAGGTTTGGCGTTTCTTGGTTTTGTCCTTCTTTGCGGTCACATTTCTGGTCTGTGGTTGTCCCCTCTCTTTTTCTTTTGCCAAGTCCCCTCCGGGGTCTTCGTTTTCTCCGTGGCCTCTCTCTAAAAAAGGCCCTGTGGTAGATGTACTTGCTATTTCCTGTGTGGTGGCTACTTTCTGTGGGTGAATTCTATCCTGGGGTGTTTTTTCACTGTCCGTGGATGACGTATCAGTCTGTGATGTATATGTTTTGGTCTGTCTTCTTCTCGCGTATATTTCGGCCCAGGTATACACTTCTTCCAGTTTATAATCTAGCGTATCTCTCCTATACTTTCTGAGTTTTCTTTGGTTTACCTCTTGCGTGTGTTAAAGCAGTTGATTATTGATGTCTTCCATTATTTTAGTGAGTTCCTCTGGTGTAACCATTTTATCCAGCTCCTGTGTAGTTTTGTCTATGTCCGTCTTCAATTCTTCAAGTATTTTAGATAATTCCTCTATTATTATATACAGGTGGAATAAAAAACTCACACATTAAGTAGCCACATATCTTCTGATTATTGAAAAATGTTAACATTGACAGCCCAAATGTAATTCTTAAATTGTTCAACTGCCCAGGAACCGGCAAGCACTTCATGCTTTATAGTACTATAGTTAGTTTCTGCTTACCTTAGAACATGTGAAGCAAAAGCAGAGGTTTTCTCATGATGATCCACCAACTGATTTAAATCGGCATTCAAACTACGAATACTAGCATCCACCATGATGATGCATTTTTTATCAGCCACAAACGATCTAAGAGCTGGTGCCTCAACTATCATCTTCTTGAGCTTCTTGAAAGCCTCTTCAAACTCTTCCAACAGACAAATTCGAAACCCTTTTTAAATAAGAGCATATTCATGGAAAAAAGTAGCATAGTACTCACTTAATCATAAAAACTCCTCAAAGCATCCTTCCCAACTGGTGGCATTGCAGCGACAATTGCCTATAAAAGACTAAATTTTGGCTTAAGGTGAAAACGTAATGCCAGTTCTCCTCACATACCTGAACCTAGGTGATACATTATTTTTGGAAAACCACTTGCCACTAAAAGCTAACCCAAAGAGCAAATCCATGTACTTGAATGCACCAATGGCATCACAAAAGTTGTCAACTCCTGAGACTTCAATGATAGAGAAACTAAGAGGTATACTGAATAGAATCCATTGTTGAAAATAGTTTCTAATAGGGGCTAGCGTATCTTAAATCTATGGTAATGGATTACAATCAACCAATGTGTTGTTCAGAGTGCGTAAATCAGTCACAATCAAATTTCTTACTTGCAATTACAACAGGCAAAATCCTTTCAGAGGAACCAGTTGGATGAATTATCCCTTCAGAACAAAGGTTATCAAGATAAAACGCTCTCTCTTTTCTGACACTCAAATGAACTGGTCTAACTTCATGAATAACTGGAGTTGCCTTTTTCTTGAGTCAAAATGGCATTCAAACCCTATGACCTTATCCTCGTGATCAGCAAAATTCTGTGGAAATATTGAGGATCCTAGCCTCTCCACAGCTCTCATTCCTAATGCTGAATTCCACATTTGAAGTAAGCATATCCCAAGCACAATGGGATATGTATATATATATTTCTTCCCTGTGTTGCTACATACATAAATAGCAATACAGGGAAGAAATATCAAGGGAAAGCAGTACTTGGCCAAGTTGGGTGCTTTATTAAATCCCAGAGCTGGTAACCCCATTGTTCTAGGGATATGCCTAATTCGAATGTGGAATGCAGCATTAGTAGTGAGAGCTGTGGATGGAGTAACATTTTCTTTCGCAGGCTTTCCAGTGAACTGTTGAAGAACCCTAACATATGATTTTCACATTCTTTTGGATTCATGGCAGTCTTGGTCAAAACAAAATCATTGTCCCAGTGTTCTTAGAATATGTTGCCAGAGTGTATGGTGATTGGTGAACTAGAAGCACCAGCACTTGTAAACTTACCTCAATCAAACTCACTTTTGAAAAAAAAACTTTATCTCTCCTTTCCACTGACTAACAACTGATTTCACTGCCAAAACTACATTATCAAGTTTCATACAGCACGTCTTGCTCTCTCTCAACCGTCTCCAAAGTCAATTGGAATTTTAACGCTTTTGCACACAACTGAAATTGACCATCATTTCTGCATACAATTCAGCTTTTTCCATGAGCAGTACAAAACATCCTGTTACCATTAAATTTCTCCTAAATTTCTAATTTTACTAGACTTAGGTTTCTCCCAGTGAACGCACACAAAAGTCTATTGCCAACTATGTGTCTAAATTAGAGCTGTCAAACTTAGCCAATAAAGATGTTGATAGAAACTGCTTGAAGCTGTTGGCAACATCAATTATCTCCAAGTGTTTAGGGTTCCTACAAATCAATAAGCATTTGGGTATGTGTTTAGAAAAGCAGTTAAAACTGGTCAACAACATTAATATCAATGTTATTTTGAAAACTGTGAGTAGAAGTAAAACTCACAAAGTTGTAGTATATCCCTCTATCCTTTTGCTGCTGCTTTGTTTTCTTTTAAAGAAAGCATAAACACTAGGTGCATATTACTACGGTTCCTGCAAGCATGCTAATGTCTCCTTGCACTCTACCCAAATTGGCCTGATGGCGCAACTTCTTCAGCCACATTGTAAAAAACGTGTAGCCCTGCTTAGCCAAAATGGTTAAACAGCAAAGCATCTTATTACCACAACATAATTCTCAAAAATCCTTATCTATTGTCCCCATTTAATAGGATGTTTTCATAGATATTGTAGGAAGGCAGGAGGCTTGATTGAAATTAAGCCAGTCCACAAATTGGATTATGTAACATAATTTATGTTGCACAACCGTACCCACTAAATACCTTGAAGAAGTTACACTGTTAAAAGTACTAATACCACCAAATCTTGTAAATCCAAATATTGAAAAATCAGCTTAAAATAACTATTGGCACATGGGATGTTCCAAGTGATTTAACAAAGAATGTTTTCACCAACTTCTTATATATTATTAATTTTTTCCTTGCTACAATGTTGCCAAACTTTTCTAACTGTGGTAACAAAAGTAAAAGTCAGCTCAAAACTGACTACTTTGTTGTTCGATAATCCCTGTGCCTGAACTGGGATGGGATTCACTTCACTAGCTATACTTCACTGACAATAGGATCAGTCCCAAAATGTGGCTGCCAACAGTCTGACATCATACATACATACAGAGAATTGGATTGTGAGGCACTTTATGCTAAGTACACATGACAGGTGAAGCACAGGGCTTCACTCAGGTGCAAGCCTTCAAAGAGGCTCCATTGCCAGCGCACTGTAATTCTCATTAGGCCTCTAATACTGATACCATTATCCATAAGAGCAATAACCTCTTGCGAAGTCCAAATGGATCCAGCTCCACTCCTCCATGCCCAATCCCAGTATTGGACGGCAAAAACAGTATTTTAGGAGTGTTGAAAATTCTCTGGCGAAAAGGAGGCTCAGAATTACAGGGTGGTGGTACATGAATGGTCATGAATGCAGATTCAGTGGGTCCAACAGTACATATGTCTTTGTTGCCAATATGTAATGTGCTGTGTAGTTCCGTAGTTTGAGGGTCTGTGGTTCGGTGTTCTGAACCCGTTCAATAAAGGTCGTCGGAAATAGACGATTTTGGTGTTGGCGGACCGCAAATCACAAGTGCGGCATGTACGAGTGTTTTCGCATCAACTGATCGATGAGAACACTACGTATTTAGGGATTTCGTTTGAACCCTCGGGTTCCATTTTGTGTGCGACAGCCATTTTGTGTGGTTGCCCTCACATAGGCCGATGACTATGGCCGAGCGAGTCTTTTGGGACACGTACACTTTAGCTGACTTCTGAATGACCTGGCCGAACTGACTCCCTTGCCCGAGGCTGACCTCGCTGAGCCAGTTCCTTGTTCTGCAGCTGGTCAGATAGAGATCAAAGAGCAGGACGTGCCGAAGTTTACAGTACACTGCACCCACCTTTCTATCTTGCTTCCAATCTGTTTGTGCTCCTTCCTTTATGACATAATCACTGACTTAGGTTGAGATTTTATGATGGGTTTGTCCGGCCTGATCGAACAGGAAAATTGGAATGTGCTTGGTCATCTCTGGTGGGCTGGACAATGGAAGTGGGATTGTCGTCATGCGATATGTTTGAAATGTCACTTGCTCATTGGTCAGTTTGTATGTAATCGATGCTAACTTGGAATGTTTGCCTGAAGCACAATTTTTGGCATAAAAGAGCATGCTCCGCTCAATGAATTTGTCCAGTCTCTAGCGAACCACCCGTGTTGTGCTTCGTAGATCTCTGTTCCTGGTTGCAGCCAATAAACCTTGATCTTTGACGTCATCAAGAAGTATCCCGCGTCTCTGTGTTCTAAGACAGGTGAACTCGAAGACATCGGGCGTTTTCCCGTGGTGCCGCTGGGTTCTAAAATAACCCGGTTCTTCAGTTGGCGCCCATTGTGGGGCGACTTCAGCGGTACCGGTCCAAGCCTGAAGATCGTGAGGAGCTTCGTGTGGAAATTCTGGAGGAAGGCCTGCCACTTCATCGATCCATGTATGTTGTCGTGGTCCGAAAGTCTTTGCTGCGAGGTTCCCCGCCTTCCGACGGCTACGAAGGACTGCTGCCCTGACTGTCGCCCTGTCTTGGAGCCATAGACGTTTGTAGAGAGTGACGATAGACAGGTCTTCTGGTGACGCCATCGACATTTCAGTTAAGTATAAGTGGAGCGTCTCCCAGTCCTTAGTTCTCTTTGGTATCCCTTCGTGGATCGCTTTGATTTGGTACCTGCAGGCCCCAAAGCCGAGGGACTCGTGTATTCACAAGACTATCGTTTTGAGATTTCCCTTGAAGTTTGAAGCTAGACTAGTGAGCGAAGATGCCTGGTCTTAGCAGACTTGGAAAGATATTTGGTTGTGGTTGTTCTAAGGATTCCCGGTTAGAGGATTCGTGTCCTGTTCCTCCAATTGGAACTCCTACATATGAACTTCACGTGAAGCATGGTGTGGGCCCCATTGGTTATAATGACGTCTGGGAGAATATACGAAGAAAGACCGCGTCCTACAGTGGCCCCGTTACGGTAGCTTTGAAACGGAGATTCTAGATAATCTCGAAGTGAAACTGTTCAAGAAGAAAGCCCGGCCGGCAATGTTTGGCTCTTTCCGCATATGGCGCAAAGAAGCCAAACAGAAAGTAATTAAATTAGCGAAGAAGAATAAACGAGAACGAGGTTTGTCAATGGTGCAAGCTGCTATAGCGTTTAGGGATAATGAGGAAGAGCAAGAGAGCGAACAGATGCTTAGGGTTAGGAAGTTAGCGGTAGATAAGTGCTACCCAGTTTTGCCGCTTAACGAACAGGAAGCAAAGAAAGATCTTGCGAAAGATCCTTTAATGTCGCATCTATTGAGTTCGCCTCCTCCTTATGCACAGAATGCTACGGCACCACCGCCACCAGTTGTAGTTGCGCAACACCCGGTTGTTGTGCTGCCTGCAATTCTTCCTCAGCCAGCTCCTCTGCCACTGGCTACTATTCCTTTGGCGCAGCATCCTCAGGGGCTGCCAACTTTGCCTCCTTCTTCGTCTGCTACTCCTACGCCTATCTATAATTCTCCTTCTGTTCCGACTTTGGATTCTTCTACTATTGTTCCGTCTTCTCTTATTCTCTCACCTTCTCCTTCTGCTAGACAAAGAATGACTGCTGCAGTTTCTGGTTTCTTTTCTCCTTTGTTGGGACAATTGGGTATGTCCCCTGCTATTGAGCGTAGACAATCACGTAGTCAGTTGCCCGATGCAGATGAACGCAGAAGGTGTTATAGATGTTTTCCTTCAATGGGAAGCACCAAAGCAACGGTACGTCTTTGAGATGATGTGTGTGTTCCTCCATGAACAATGGGTTGAAGAAGTAGGTAAAGCTCCTAATGAGTTGTACTGAATACGTTCAGAATTTGCGAAATGGACCGTTGTGAGTCCTCAGGATGTTGAGAGAGCAGTTGCGACCATATTGTCATTTCGTAGTGACACTCCTTCTGAGCGACTGTTTGCGCCTGATTCGTCAGTTAGGAGAGCAGCGCGTCAATATCCGATGCATGAGGTTCCTCCAGTTTGGAGACCTGCTGATCCTAATGCTGCTCCGCCTGTTGTTGCACATTTACAGCATGTCTGGGTACATGTTGCTTGGAAGCGTGTTGAAGTTTTGGCTATTAAGCAGTCTTTGCCTGATCCGCGCAAGAACCCAGCAGGGTATTATAAAGAGCTCACTCAGACTGTGGGTTCGTGTATCATGAATCTGGCAGACATCGACATGTTGTTTGGCAATGTTGTTCCACAGCCTATTTGGAGTAAGATTCGTCACACGGATCATGCACAGGAATTAGGTGATACATGGGCACACCTTAGAGATGCTGACAACAGACAAGTAGGGGGCGCTAAGCCAGAGGATTTGATTACTGAACTCCCTGGTAGAATTATTACCTATATGAAGACTTTGATGCCCAAATTGCGTGTCAATTGGGACAAGTTATCTGTGTGTAAGCAGAAGAAAGATGAAACGGTGTCTGACTTTTTCACGCGGTTCGAAGAGACCTTCGTAGATCATAGTGGTCAGGATATGGCTACTGAAGGTGGTCAGAGATTGTTCGTCGATAAATTTGTTCATAATCTGCTTCCCGAATTGTGCAATAGGTTAAAGGATTCTGAGAGTGCTTGGGCTGTTTCTACGTCAGCGCAGATTTTGGCTACGGCCCAGTACTATGAAAATAGGCACAAAGATGAGGTAGAGAAAGCGGATAAGAAGACTAAGGAATTGAAGACTAAGGTTCTTCTACAGCAAGCTTATCCACCCCGTACTAATAATCAACGCGATTATCAGCAGAATCAGCAATATTCGAGAAACTCGCAAAGAAATGAGTCTTCTCAACAACGTTTTCCGTATGGACCTAATCAGTGTGCGTATTGCAAAGAAGAGGGCCATTTCAAGAGTAGTTGTCCGGTTTTGTTACAGCGCACAAACGGTGCTTCTGGTGTGAGAGGTCAAGGTGCTCAACAAACACCTAGAGGTTGAGGTCACGAACTGAATGTGCGTTCTTTGCCACCACAGAATTCTATGAATAGCTTTAAACAGCAGAATGGTGCGTCTGGGAGGACAGCACAGTACTACACGGACGATTACTACGTCAAAGGTGAGGAAGTGAATGGTAATGATTGCTAGGACAGCCATAGACGAAGAGAGGGAGTTGTTTCAGTTCCAGTAGATCAGAGTGGACCTTATGTTGAAGTGATTGCATCAGGTGTGTCAGAGCCTTTTCTGTTAGATACTGGCGCTACAAAGAGTTCTATTATGCACTCTAAACTCCCTGGCGCACCTTTGTCTGGCTTAAAGAATGTTTCTGTAGGTTTTTCTGGCGCCCCGGTTACGAATCCAATTTCTACTCCGTTGTCTCTTTCTGTTGGGCCTAGTGAATTTGAAGCACCCCTCATTTTGACTACAGGTTGTGGTGAGAACTTGTTGGGATTGGACTTGTTAAAGAGATTGTATGCGACGTTGTATTGTTCCCCGTCAGGAGTACAACTTACATTGGGTAAGAGAGTGATATCTCCGATGTACTTGTCCAAAGATAGACTTTCACCTGAATTGTCTTCCCTCCCTGATTCTCTGTGGGCTACTGGTCCTAACGATGTGGGTCTCCTAGAGATTCCGCTCAATGTTGTGACATTGATAGAGATGCTACGTTACCGCGCATTCCACAGTAAAGTATTTCTAGTGACGGTGAGCGAGCACTTTTAGCAATCATTTATGATCTGATCGACAAGGGTGTGATTGAGGAAACAAGAGGTAATGTGTGCAATAGTTCCGTTTTGCTGGTTCTGAAGAGGACTGATTCTTCACAGCCTCCTGTATATAGGTTTGTGATCGAAGTGAACACGATTGTTGTTCCGCAATTTCCTGTTGTGCCTGATATCACAGCCTTGTTGACTCTGATCTCGGCTACAGCCACATGGTTTTCGGTGATTGACTTGAAGAATGCTTTCTTCAGCATCCCGATTGCCGTGGAAAGTAGAGATATTTTTGGCTTCTCTTTAGGAGGACGAAGTTCTCGCTTTAAGCGCGCTCCTCAAGGCTATTGCGAGAGTCCATCGATCTATAGTCAGGCTTTGAAGACGCAACTTGATTTGCTTGTTTTACCCGATGGTGCCGCTCTTGTCCAGTACGTCGACGATCTGTTAGTTGCTGCTGACAATGAAGAGATTTGTAAAGAGGCTACTTTGTCGTTGTTGCGCCATTTGTCTGTTTTTCATCACAAAGTTTCTCTCTCCAAGTTGCAATATTGTCGACAAGAAGTAACCTACCTAGGTCACCTCTTATCGAAGGAGGGAAGGAAATTGACCCCAGAAAGAATTCAAGCTATTTTTAAAATGAGTGTGCCTACTACACAGAGAGAAGTACGTGCTTTCTTAGGTATTACATCGTATTGTAGACAGTGGATTCTGAATTTTTCTTTGCTAGCGAAGCCTTTGATAGCTCTTACTGTTAAGAATACTCCAAATCCTATTCCTTGGACTGACAAATGTCAGAAAAGCTTTTCAGAACTACGCGATGCGTTGTGTTCGGCTCCTGTGTTGGGTACCCCCGACTACAGTAAGCCTTTCACATTGTATGTCCACGAGAGAGAGGGATGTGCTTTGTCAGTTTTGACTCAACAATTTGGCGATACGCAGCGTCCATGTGCGTATTTTTTGTCGACTTTAGATCCGGTAGCTAGAGCGTTACCGAGTTGTTTGAGAGCTACAGCAGCAGCGGCCGTTTCGATTCGACAGTCTGCTGGTTTAGTTATGAACAATACATTAATTGTAATGGTTCCACATGCAGTGGATACCTTGTTGAATTGTTCCAAGACACAGCACTTAACTAGTGCTCGGTTGTCGGGTTACGAATTGACCTTGTTAGCGAGTCACATACATATAAAGAGATGCAACACGTTGAATCCAGCCATGTTGCTGCCGATTTCAGTTGAGACAGATAATATTGAAGAACAGCATGATTGTTTCCTTAGAACTGAGGAAGAAACGAAAGGGAGGATAGACCTTAGGGATACTCCTCTTTCAGAGTGTGATGGTACTTTGTGGGTTGATGGTTCATGCTTCAAGCTTCCGAATGGTGATACGACTGCGGCATATGCTGTTATGACTTTGCATACGATTGTTGAAGCTGCACGTATCCCACATAATTCAGAGCAAGCAGCAGAGTTGAACGCATTGACAAGAGCGTGTGTGTTGGCGAAAGGAAAATGAGTGAATGTGTATACTGACAGCCAATATGCGTTTGGTGTGGCTCATAGTTTTGGACGTTTGTGGCGTGAACGTGGGTTTTTGACTTAGCATGGAACCAAGATCCAGCATGGTCAATTGGTGAATGAACTTCTTGAATCTCTTACCTTGACATTGCAAATAGAGATTGTAAAATGCAGTGCCCATAAGAAAGTTACTGATGATGTTGGTCGTGGTAATGCGTTTGCGGACGAAGTTGCGAAAGAAACTGCGAGAAATGTGATGAGCCGAATGTATGTTGCGGGTCCAGCGAGATGGGTTCCAGATGGAAGTATGTGTGAAGATACGATTGAGAGTGTGAAATCCATCCAAGCTGAAGCTACAAAGAAAGAGTTGAATGAATGGAGAGAAAGCAAGGGTAGATTGGATTCGAATGGTTGTTGGATTGATTTGTCTGAACATCAGAGATGGTTGTTGCCTGATGCGTATGTGCTTCCAGTTGTTACAATGGCTCATGGATTGGCACATATTAGCGTGAAAGGGCTTTGCAAGTTGTTGGCTCCAGTATGGCAGAATGCTGGAATTCCTAAGTGTGCAGAGAATCTGGTTAAGAACTGTATGGTGTGTTTGATGTACAATCCTGGAGAGGGAATTCCAACTCCAGCTGGTCATTTTGCTCCTCCAACGTACCCGTTCGAGGCTTTGCAGCTAGATTTCATCCACATGGAGAGGTGCAACAACCTAAAGTATGTTTTGGTGGTTGTTTGCTCTTTTTCTAGAAGGGTAGAAGCTTACCCTTTGAAGGACAATACTGCCTTGTCCACAGTGAAAGCCCTTATCAAAGAGTTTTTCCCTAGGTTTGGATTGCCGAGAATTATCTGGAGTGACAATGGGAGTAATTTTTGTGGGTCAAGTGATGAAGAGAGTATGTGAGGGATTAGGTATCCGGCAGAAGTTCCACGCTGCAAATCACCCCCAATCAGCTGGTTTAGTCGAGTGCTATAATGGCACTTTGAAATTAAAGTTGGCCAAAATCCAAGCGAGCTCTGGTTTACAATGCCCAGATGCTTTGCCTTTAGCCCTTCTGTCCACGAGAATGACTGTGCATTAGCGAATGGGTTTGAGTCCATATGAGGTTGTGTTTGGCCGCCCGGCTAACATTTGGGGCGTGCCAAGACCAACAAAGTTCAGTGATCTTGAATACCCTGTGTTACTTGATTACTTGCACGAACTGACGGCTAAACTGCATGTCTTACATCAACAGGTTCACGATAGTCTGCCACAGGCTTCTGAAGATCCAGGTCACGCCATTGAACCCGGTGCTGGATATTCGTGAAGAACTTTCAGCGGAGCAAGAACGAGCAGCCCCGCTGGACAGGACCATACCTGGTTCTACTATCTACACGTTCTGCAGTTCGAGTGCAAGGCAAGAAAAACTGGATCCACGGCGTACACTGCAAACGGGCCCCGTTGCCCTTACTGTACGACTGGTGGGTCCAGAAGGGACTTCCAGACTCTGGGACTGAGACTGTGCCACGATTTTTACCATTCAGCGATGCCCGTTTGATTGGAACAAACTCCGAGCAAGAAAGTGACGATCTTTTGCAAGAAGCTGTGCCTCCTTTGAATCGATTGAACACTACTGAGCCTGAACTCCTATTCAAGGAACAGACATTGCCTGGGAAAGATCGTTATAATTTGCGACCAAGAGTCGTGGGACTAATAAAATAAATGAAGTTTTTATGATTTTTCTGTTTACAGGTTAACTCTCCTCTGAGGATCTACTTATTTTTGTTTTTCGAACCGCCATCCGAGTTCAGCTGTAGGGTCGCGGTAGACAAGTCTTTGGAGTGCAAGCCTGAGATACTAGGTCGAAGGTTCCGGTTGGCCTAAGGGAGTTGCCCTGGGTTGACAGAGGCATTCCTTAGCATAGAACACCCTACCACCGCAAGCAGCATATTTAGTGAGGATGGATTTCTTCGAGTTGGAGAGACCTGTAGAGACAAAGAGTTTTAAAAGCAAGATACACAAACTGATCATCCGAAAAAGATTTTTAATATTGTGCTTATTTATGCTATTGAGTTTAATGATATTTTGAATTGGTTATGTGACATTCTCTTTTAAAGTGACGTTTATTCCCACTGTGCAACGTACACCTCCACCTACTATTTCTTCTCATTCTTTTTACCCTTTGCCTGAACATGAAATAGTCAGAAGAATGGAATTTGCCAATAATCCCGTTATTCAATTTTTGCACCAACACCAGTTAGTTATGAACACGACAAATTGTTGGATTTGTGGTCTAATGCCCCATACGACCGATAAAGGTATTCCGTACTTGGTTTTGCCTTTCAGCCTTAATGGTTCTATTTGGGCATACAGAACGATGTTCATCTATGCCCATAGTGTCTATCCCCTACGTTCACCGAAAGACAATCTGAAGAATAGTGCTGTAGCTAGAGGCATAGTCGATATGATTAAAGGGACTAATGCAGTTGAGACTATTCCGAAGGATGAGAAAGAACCATATAGTGGTTGGGACGTTACTGGATATGGAGTTAGTTTGAGTGTTAACCAGCAAGCGAAAAGTTCCCCACCGATTTGGATAGTGCCCCATCAGGGTCGCTATTGGCTGCAGGGTAATGGCAAGAATCCGAAAGCTCAGTTAGGGAAGAGTGTCTGCACTGAGACCTATGTATTTACGTCTCAGACTTCCCCAGCATTTCTAGCCGCTAAGGGTACTTATTTTGTTTGTCATGAAAAAGCGTATACATGGTTGCCCCCTGACTTTTCGGGCACATGTTTTGTTTCCTTCCTGTTGCCTCCCACTTTTACAGCTGCGGCAGATTACCATAAGTCGAGAGTTGCTAGAGGTGTCTTCAGTCAGGAAGATAGCGCAGGGCAAGAGTTGGGAGATTTCTTTACAGGTTTTCCGCCGTTCTGGGGACCGATGGCTAACAGCAGGAATATTCGCCAGTTGAGGAGAGTGGTTGAGTCCACCATAGTCGAAACTGCAGGTGCCCTTAGTAACTTGACTGCTGAGCTCCAGTCGGATAGACTTATGACACTTCAGAAAAGAGTTGCTCTTCACGTCATACTTGCAGACCGAGGTGGAGTATGCAAACTGATTCAATCGAGCTGCTGCGTTTTCATTCCAGACAACGCTCCGTCAGTCTTTCAGGCCATTTCCAGATTACATAAGATCTCCGATTCTGTCCATATAGACAAATGAGATTGGTCGTTGATGGGATGGTTTTGGCGATTGATATCCACTTGGGGATGGAAGATTCTGATGGTCATTGGGATGGTTTTAGCTATCCTTTTCCTGTTCTGTCTCTGTGTACAGTGTGCCCCTGCAATATGTGGCCTTTGTGCTACTTCGTGTGCAAGGAGACCAGTCCAGAGAGAGGTACTAAGTACTAGGATGATGCTACAGCAACATCTTGATGATCTGATGAATATAGACCTAGATTCAGATTGATATGGGTTTGGGTTTATTGCCTATGTAAGGGCAAAAGGAGGGTCTGTAGTTCCGTAGTTTGAGGGTCTGTGGTTCGGTGTTCCGAACCCGTTCAATAAATGTCGTCGGAAATAGACGATTTTGGTGTTGGCGGACCACAAATCACAAGTGCGGCATGCACGAGTGTTTTCGCGTCAACCGATCAATGAGAACACTACGTATTTAGGAATTTCGTTTGAACCCTCGGGTTCCATTTTGTGTGCGGCAGACATTTTGTGTGGTTGCCCTCACATAGGCCGATGACTATGGCGGAGCGAGTCTTTTGGGACACGTACACTTTAGCTGACTTCTGAATGACCTGGCCGAACGGACTCCCTTGCCCGAGGCTGACCTTGCTGAGCCAGTTCCTTGTTCTGCAGCTGGTCAGATAGAGATCAAAGAGCAGGACGTGCCGAAGTTTATAGTACACTGCACCCACCTTTCTATCTTGCTTCCAATCTGTTTCTGCTCCTTCCTTTACGACATAATCACTGACTTAGGTTGAGATTTTATGATGGGTTTGTCCGGCCTGATAGAACAGGAAAATTGGAATGTGCTTGGTCATCTCTGGTGGGCTGGACAACGGAAAGTGGGATTGTCGTCATGCGATATGTTTGAAATGTCACTTGCTCATTGGTCAGTTTGTATGTAATCGATGCTAACTTGGAATGTTTGCCTGAAGCACAATTTTTGGCATAAAAGAGCATGCTCCGCTCAATGAATTTGTGCAGTCTCTAGCGAACCACCCGTGTTGTGCTTCGTAGATCTCTGTTCCTGGTTGCAGCCAATAAACCCTGATCTTTGACGTCATCAAGAAGTATCCCGCGTCTCTGTGTTCTAAGACAGGTGAACTCGAAGACATCGGGCGTTTTCCCCCGGCGCCGCTGGGTTCTAAAATAACCCGGTTCTTCAGCTGAGGTTCACACCAAATGCTGGTAAGTTTTCAAAATGCTTTAGTTCCAATTAAAAATTTCCCACAATAGGACAGCAGTATGGTCAAAGCAAGCAGCTTTCCTCGACTGCTATTAACAGAACTACATGTTAGAAATTGGGTTTCTAGTTGGCTAGGGTATGCATATAAGCCATCAGAAACCACAACTCTAGTCATGGTAAGGGAGTTAAACCCCCTAGATAACCCTTGCTCAACCCCTCGGCAGCTTTGACATACTAGGCACACCACAAAAAGAGACTCAACAAGGTTATATAAAAATATCCTTTGTTTTATATACCAAACACGTTAAATCAAAATCACATAAATCACTGTGCAAACTAGGCCATTGTCATCGTCATAACATAGATCATAAATTACTTTACCACTTGCACTTGCCATAATATCACAAGTAGTGCACTAAAGTAAATACTCATAAATTGCACAGGTCATAACACAATATCATTACTGTACATATCAAGGTATAGTGCCACCTTACACCCTCATTGCTCACCTAATGCAGTTTAAAAAAATAGCAGTACTTGATATTCTGCCCATGCAGGGCAAAAACGCCATGCATAAACACATTAGGGCATGAGGTGCAGCAGGTTAACTAGATTAGGGACAGAATCCATAATTTACCAGAGTATCACCATAATCACAAGAATTATAGGTGAATCACACCTATCTTGCCAACGCGGCAAGTGTCACAATGATAGCAGTGCTACCATGCCTAAAAAATCCTTTCAGGACACCAGTTTTCATAAAACGTGTCCTTGGGCTGCTCCTGCTGCCAGGAAACACTCTACCAATTTCCGCAGAGGAGGCCGCTGGCCCAAATTACATAGGTTACACGGGGAAATAGAATCTCCAGGAGTTCTTCCCCTCAGGGCCAGAACCTTGCCAGCCGCTCATGAGCACACCGTCCAGGTGTGCTCACGCTGATTGGCATGAAGGGGCTGCAGGTTCGTACCTGAGTCAGCCCTGCGTTGAAACTGCAGACAATCCAAGGCTCCCATTTGGGTCTGTAGCCAGAAAGGGGGTGGACCACCACCAGCCACGGCTTGCAGTGGGAGTACCTGCAGGGCGGTGACGTGGGGAGCGGGAGGAACAGGGTGGGGGTAGTAATGTATGGATTACGGAGTTTTACAGGTAAGTAAATATTTAAATAAATAAAACGAATTTCGTTGCGCACACTGCATCGCATTTGGGGATGCAGTGCATTCAACAAAATTTGTTTCATTTAATTAAATGTTTACTTACCTGGGAAGCTCCGTAATCCATACATTACTACCCCCCACTATGCCCCTCCCCGTCCCCACGTCACCGCCCTGCCGGTACTCCCACTGCCGGCCGCGGCTGATAACCACCACCTAGTTGGGAGCCCTCAGCAGGTTTCTGCGGTAAAAGACGTGCGGTTCTCTACGTCTCGCTGCTTTTTGGCCTTGTGTCATACATTTTTCTTACACACTTTCACTTTTAGGCAAAATAAATGATTAAGGATGCTTCCTAAAGCACTCCACATGCTCTTCCAAAATAACCAGGGGGAAGAATAATGCATTCCTCCTGCTCCCGACAGGGGCAGCAACTACAGGCATTCAGCCCCACATACATCAGGGGCAGTGCTCCTCACACAGTGCTGCAGCTTTTCCTTCCAGGCAGGTTACCTGATTTGAAATCTTTTATTTCCCTGAGACTTCAAACAGGAGGCAAGCACACACAAGCCCTTGGAGATTCTTCACAAGCAGGATACCACAGCACGGCAAAAAGAGTCAATTCATTTCCTCCACCATAGATAGAAGTAGCAACTGCAGGCCAACCCACCCTCCACTCACAATAGGCAGCGCTCCTCACATAGACCTTCCGGTCTTCTTCTTGGCAGTGACCTCTTGTTTCTTGAAGCAATCTAGAGTCCTGGGGTTTTAAGTGTAATACTTATACCCCAAATTGTCATTGCTCTCTTTGCTGTCAGATTCAGAAAAGGGGGTGGTGATGAACAGAGTGTCTGAATTAAGCAGACCACTCTTACCCAGTCCAAAGATCAGGGCTTGATCCATCACCGTTGTTTAGCTCACTGCACCATCCCAGCTCAGAACTTGGCTATATGCAAATTAGTCTGACCCTGGCCCAGTGCATCATGGGAACAGGGCAGACCAAACTACCAAGCCAATTCTTATACTGGGAAGGAAACAAGCTACCGGGGACCGGTTTCTGGCATTTCAGCCGTCTTTGGCCCGGCTTGCTTGAATCCTGATGGTGCAATGAGCTAGGGACTCACATCTGAGTATACCCTTCCACGCTTATGGTGGACAAAAATGATTCAGAAAAGGGGGTGGTGATGAACAGAGTGTCTGAATTAAGCAGACCACTCTTACCCAGTCCAAAGATCAGGGCTTGATCCATCACCGTTTTTTAGCTCACTGCACCATCCCAGCTCAGAACTTGGCTATATGCAAATTAGTCTGACCCTGGCCCAGTGCATCATGGGAACAGGGCAGACCAAACTACCAAGCCAATTCTTATACTGGGAAGGAAACAAGCTACCGGGGACCGGTTTCTGGCATTTCAGCCGTCTTCGGCCCGGCTTGCTTGAATCCTGATGGTGCAATGAGCTAGGGACTCACATCTGAGTATACCCTTCCACGCTTATGGTGGACAAAAATGATTCAGAAAAGGGGGTGGTGATGAACAGAGTGTCTGAATTAAGCAGACCACTCTTACCCAGTCCAAAGATCAGGGCTTGATCCATCACCGTTTTTTAGCTCACTGCACCATCCCAGCTCAGAACTTGGCTATATGCAAATTAGTCTGACCCTGGCCCAGTGCATCATGGGAACAGGGCAGACCAAACTACCAAGCCGATTCTTATACTGGGAAGGAAACAAGCTACATGGGACCGGTTTCTGGCATTTCAGCCGTCTTCGGCCCGGCTTGCTTGAATCCTGATGGTGCAATGAGCTAGGGACTCACATCTGAGTATACCCTTCCACGCTTATGGTGGACAAAAATGATTCAGAAAAGGGGGTGGTGATGAACAGAGTGTCTGAATTAAGCAGACCACTCTTACCCAGTCCAAAGATCAGGGCTTGATCCATCACCGTTTTTTAGCTCACTGCACCATCCCAGCTCAGAACGTGGCTATATGCAAATGAGTCTGACCCTGGCCCAGTGCATCATGGGAACAGGGCAGACCAAACTACCAAGCCAATTCTTATACTGGGAAGGAAACAAGCTACCGGGGACCGGTTTCTGGCATTTCAGCCGTCTTCGGCCCGGCTTGCTTGAATCCTGATGGTGCAATGAGCTAGGGACTCACATCTGAGTATACCCTTCCACGCTTATGGTGGACAAAAATGATTCAGAAAAGGGGGTGGTGATGAACAGAGTGTCTGAATTAAGCAGACCACTCTTACCCAGTCCAAAGATCAGGGCTTGATCCATCACCGTTTTTTAGCTCACTGCACCATCCCAGCTCAGAACTTGGCTATATGCAAATTAGTCTGACCCTGGCCCAGTGCATCATGGGAACAGGGCAGACCAAACTACCAAGCCAATTCTTATACTGGGAAGGAAACAAGCTACCGGGGACCGGTTTCTGGCATTTCAGCCGTCTTCGGCCCGGCTTGCTTGAATCCTGATGGTGCAATGAGCTAGGGACTCACATCTGAGTATACCCTTCCACGCTTATGGTGGACAAAAATGATTCAGAAAAGGGGGTGGTGATGAACAGAGTGTCTGAATTAAGCAGACCACTCTTACCCAGTCCAAAGATCAGGGCTTGATCCATCACCGTTTTTTAGCTCACTGCACCATCCCAGCTCAGAACTTGGCTATATGCAAATTAGTCTGACCCTGACCCAAGATGGCATTGATGGTGTGTCATTGTTCGGGGGCGATAGCGGCGGCAGCTCTGTGGAAAATGTGTGGGGGCAGGGGTCCATTGGTGCTCCTGAGTGGATGGTTTTCATGGTCGATGTGGTTAGGTTACTGGGGTCCAGGAGGAGATGGTGGGCTGTCAGGCATTGCTGGAGGAAGGAGTAGTTTCAGAGTCAGGTGTCTGGTCGGTGAAGTTGTCATAGGGGCCCTCGATCTTCAGGTGGAAATAGGATCCAAACTTGTTGCAGAGGTCCTGTGAGGGGCTGATGTCCATGGTTTCGCTAGGGGGTTTGGTGAATTTATGGATGATGCTGAAGAGTTCCTTGGAGTTGCTGGTGTTGGCGTGGATCTGAATGAAGGTCCTTTTGGTGGATTTCATGCATTGGTGGTGGTCTGTCACGGCGTTCTTGTAGGAGGTGCGGTCTTCCGAGGATTTCCTGTTTCTCCAGCTCATCTCGAGATGTCTGCAGGTGCGTCTGGATTCTTGGAGGTCAGCAGTGAACCAGGTGGCCTTCCTGGGGTGTTGTCTGTTAGTGTTACGTATGGGAGCGAGCCTGTCTGCACAGTTGGAGATCCATCTGTGGAGTTCTTTGGCTGCGAGTTTGCCGTTGGTAGAGGTGGTGGGGCATTGCGATGGAGAGTGGAGTTGAGCTGCTCCTCTGTGATTTTCCTCCAGTTTCTTCATGGTTGGCGGGTGTGCAGGTTTTTGTGACGTGGATTTGTCTACGTGGAAGTGTACGCAGTGGTGGTCCATCCATGGGGGTTGCGTTGGTATGGCTGAAGTGGATGTTTTTACCTCCTGCGAAGATGGGGTTGAGGGTGTGCCTGGGTGGGGGTGGTGACGAGTTGTTTCAGTCCGAGGTTGGCAAGGTTATCCAGGAGGGTGGCTGAGTTGGGGTCGCTGAGTTGGGGTCGCTGAGGTTGTTGAGGTGGAAGTTGAGGTCTCCGATGAGCATGTAGTCCCTGGAGGCGATGGTGTGGGGTGGGATGAGGTCAGCGATGGTTTGTGGTGAACAGGTCCGGGAGGTCTGTAGGTGAGGGTGCCTCATAAGGTCTTTCAGGGGCTGGGCTGGATCTCGAAATGGAGGTGTTCAGTGGTGGGCGGGCTGTGGTTCGAACTTGATTTTGTGAGTCGGAGGTAGCTCTTGTGTGCAAAGACAATTCCTTCGCCTTGGTGGTTGGGACGGTCCTTCCTCTGGT
The DNA here is from genome assembly GCF_964263255.1 of Lissotriton vulgaris. NCBI lineage: Eukaryota > Metazoa > Chordata > Amphibia > Caudata > Salamandridae > Lissotriton > Lissotriton vulgaris. The sequence goes on along the minus strand of NC_141696.1, from coordinate 1,024,158,049 downwards.
TCTTGTGTCCGTCCGGGTTGGCAGTGGCTATTTAGGGGCGGAGGTGGATTTGGTCCAAGTTTCTTTGAAGAAGGCGACGTATGGCGAGAGGGTGTTTAGGAGGTCCCAGATCTCTACAGTGTGTCTGTGCAGGGAGCGCATGTTGAGAAGGATGCACCCTAGGACTTCGGAGGTGTTGGGTTCGGTGTGTGGGTTGTGGCTGTGGCGGTGCAGACAGTGGTGAAGGTCTGACAGCAGTGACGGCAGGAGAATGGGAAACATCATTTACAACAAACGTGTTACAATGCGTGTCCTTTCAACAAATGTTTTACAACGCAAAATCTATTATAATGCATGTCATTACATCACATATTCCATTACAACGCATTCCATAAAGTAACGCCCCAGCGGAGTTAACATAATAATTGTATTGTGATGGATTATGAGTTGTAATGACATGCGTTGTAACAAAATGCATTGTAATGGATTTTGCGATGTAAAAAATGTGTTGTAATGGCACGCGTTGAAACGCATGTGTTGTAAAGTGTCAAATTTCAGGAGAATAGGCCATGAGTGGTTCTCGGCATGGACAGCGGTCAGTTGTTTTTCCTTCCAGGGTTGAGGGCAAGGAGGGCAGCTGAGTCGTAGCGGAGGGTGGTCGGAGATCCAGGGTCCCTGGCGCTGGTCGTGGTTGGGTCGCGGAGAGGTGCAGACCTGCTTGCCTTTGGCAAGCCTTCAGCGCGCCAGCTGTGCGCCCGCTGCTGCTGTGCGGCCGCACTGCATCCACCATTAAATAGCGAAGGGGGAGGGAAGCGCAAATGGGCGGCACTCGTCGGCAGGGGGGAGGGGCCATGGGGGGGATCAGCGGCAGGAAAAAGGTAGGCAAAAATCTGAAAACCAAAATACAATGTCAACAGGTAGACATAACGACAAAAGGGCAAAACATTGCACAATTACAGGCACAATAAAGCAAAATTACAGGCACAATTACATGCACAATGATGCAGGAAGCAAGCAGGGAACAACACACAGGAGGGCCTCGAACACCTACCAGGAGGAGGTGTCAGGGCAGGGGCAGGCGAAGCACAGTGGATCTGATGACGGAGAGCAGGACTCTGGCTTGGAGGTCAGAGGTCTGGCTCCTAGAATCTCAGCCCAGAATCATTTAGCCAACGAAAATAGGGTCAGTCAGACTCACCGCTACAGACACTTTACCGTACCTGGTTTTCACCCCTTTCTTTCCTGTCTCTTTCTGTATATCACCCTATGCCTTCTTTTTTTTCTTCTCTTTTCACACAAGCCACGTAGAGGGGTTTAGCTAGGCATATACCCATATACCTGTAATGACTGTAACACAGGCAAAGTTTAGCTAACCCTGCGACAGTAATGCTGATGTATCTGTTAATTAAAGTCAATAAAATACTTTGAAATTTAAAAAAAGAAAGAAAAATCGGAGGCAAAAGGCAAAAGGTTTGGGGATGACCCTGCGGAAAGGGTCAGTTCTACAAGAATCTAACATTAAAACTTAACTTCGACTATTACAGATCGGTTGTGTGATGGACCCACACATGCGTTTACCATGCATGCTGGTTCCACTCAATCTGTACAACTTAAGTCTTAACTACAAATATGCCTTTACCACGAATACCTTTACAATGATGTACGCATTGTCAAAGAATGTATGGTAAACACATTTCTGTGGTTACGGCTTGACACCCCAACTCCTGCCCCCACCCTGAGTCCTAAAACTATCCTCCTCCCTCCTGAAAACCTCCCCCCTCCCCTGAGCCCTTAAAATGTCCTTGCCTCCAGTCCTAAATACTACCATGCCCTACCCTAAGCCCTAAAAATTACCTCGACCTCCCCCTGAGCCCTAAAAACGACCCTACCCTCCCCTAATCCCTAAAAACTACCACAAACTCCCCATCCCTGAAATGTACCCGAACAGCCCACCCCTTAAACTACCCCAACCCCCCACCCCTGAAAAATAACACAAAACTTCCACCACCCCTGAAAAGTACCACAAACCTTCCCGACCACCCTTGAAAACTACTCCAAACCCCCACCACCCCTGAAAACTACCCCTCACCCCTAAAAACTACCTCCAACCCCCCCTAAAAACTAGCACAAACCACCACAATCCTTGAAAACTACCCCAGACCCGGGCCCAGCCCCCCTTACCTGTACATGTCCGCTTCCCATCCCGATACTTCTCTTTCAAGTCCCCGTCCATTCCGAACACTAGTGCGCATTTGCCTTAACCACGTATATGCGTGGTTAAGGCAACTTCATTGTTCGCGCAAGGGTGGTTAAGCTTGCGGGCTTCTAGAACTCGTGGCTCTGGCCACGTAATTCCAGATGCTTCCCTTCCAGACATATGTGGGAAGGGTATGCCCAGATGTGGATCCCGTGCTCACTAGGCTACTGGAGTCAAGCTATCCTGGCTGATGACGGCTGATAGCCAGAAACCAGCCCTAGGATGCTTGATTCCGGTCCAGGTAAAATATGGCTTGGCAATTCGGGCTGGACTGTTCCCATGAGGCACAGGGTCAAGACTGATTTGCATACGGCCATGTCTGAACTGGGGTGGCTTGGTGAGCAAAATAACGATGGATTAAACCCAGATCTGTGACTGGGGGTGAATGTTTTGCCATAGTGCACCATTCCGTCCATCAATCTTGTGTGTGTTGCTTCCCTTCCAGACCATGACGTGCTAAAAGTGAGGAAAGTAGAAACAAAGCTAAGAACACGTGAAAGAAAGTTAAGAACACAATAGAACATAGCACACTACATTACTATCAATGACGTGGGGATCTAACAATTGAGCAAATGGGATATCCATCAATTTCTAATGGATACACTGTTATTACCTAACCTTAAATGAAGCTGTTAGTCTGACAGCTTATAGTAAACTATTTCTGTTGTGAGCCTACGAAAACCTTTACAACCTGTTCTCTTTGAACACCTCCCATAGATATTTGAACATCTGATCTCCTTAATGGATTGGCTGCCAGAGACATATTTGCAATTCATTTTTTTCTACCGATCAGTGCTATATGCGTTTATCTCTGTCTCGCTCTCTCTACCCTTGAAGGAGGCCACCGTACAAAAAAAATATATTTATTTTTTACTTTCAAGTAAAAGTAAATATACCACTGTTGTATTGTATCCCATTGTTCCTCGTTAGAAGACTGGACATGTGAGCCCTACCAGGGTCTAGTGTTTAGCATGCAAATTATTGTCAACTCACAGTACTGGAAACACTAGTCTAGCCAGCTAGATAATGTTAGATGCGTTCCGTTGACGTCTTTCCAGACTTTCAGGTCCCAAGGTAGAATTACTGTCAGGCAACTCAGCCTTTCATACTATGCTAATATATTCAGCATCATTTAGGGGAATATTACCAAGCAATAGCGATAATTATCGCTATTGCTTGGTTAGAGACAAAAATTTACCGCTGAGCTGCGGCAATTTTTATCGCAGATAAACCTTGGTATTACCAAGGTTTATCGCAAATGCGATAAAAATCGGCGGCAATGCATGAATATCGCTAAAAAGTCAGCGATATTCATGCATTACCGAGCTAATGCTCTTAGCCATGTTATCCACCTCCCATTGGATAACATGGCTAAGAACTGCTCAGGGCAGGTGTTAGCTTTTGGAGATATTCGCGCATAGCGCAAATATCTCCAAAAGTTGGTAATAGGAGATAGCGATGTTAGCAACTGTTTCCAGTCGCTAACATCTTGGCATGCCCACTTTGCATGTCATTAGTGATAAATATCACTGACATGCAAAGTGGGGCCCAAGATGGTCGCTATCTCCTACTAGCTGTCGCTAACTGGTGTTAGCGACAGCTAGGTAATAGGGAGATAATTTTATCTCCGCTTTCTTAGCTTTTAAAGCCAAAAAAGCAGAGATAAACCCCCTTGATATTAATTCGGTAATTGAGACACTTTCTATTTACAGTGTTTAGAGATGCAAACATTTTAATGTGAAGCAATGTATAACAAGCAAGTCACCAATCGTAAAAAGAAAAGGGTGGTATTTCAGTTTCTACAGAAATTGAGCGCCATTTCTACAAGGATTTGGTCAACTCTCTCATAGTGCCTCTGATGTTAACCTTTAACCCTGGGATATGAAGCAGGAGCAATTGCAAGCGAATGAATCTGTAGATCTGCGTTTGCATTTAGAAAGCTGACTCGTCCCATTATCTCACTGATGTAAATGTGTGTGTGTGTGTGTGTGTGTGTGAACCCTTAATAACGCCGTCAAAAAGGACTCTCATACATGACACATTCTGCTATCTCTGAATATTTATGAGCTGAATGGTCTGTTCTGAACCCTGCGTGTTGAGCTTTGCCAAGTTCTGCCTCCTTCAGCATGTGCTGAAAACGCACCAGCTGTCTTCAGCACAAGACCGCGTTGAGGCTAACTAATTATAGTATATTTGTGGCTTTTTAAGAATAAACACAGAAGACGATTCTTATGCACAGTCTCATTTGTTAATGATAAGAAAACATAACTGTTAGTTGCAACTTGCCTTTGGTGCTTAGCTTCTTCAATGTAACGCATTAATCTACAATAACCTTGACGATTCAAAACCAAAGTATGTAGTAAAACATCATTTTATGTCCAGTAAATCTGGAAGCACGTTAAGAAGCGATTTATTTCATTTGAATGCTAAAATTAACAGGAGGAAAATTGCTTAATTAAATATAATACTCTCTAAATGGTTAATAGCCGAGGCAGGAAAAACGATACTGTAGCTTAAACCGGATCAAAGCCTTTTAAGTTATCTAACTCCTTAGACACATATACATAGATAAGTGCATATAACTGTGTCTGCAGTCGTAACTCAGAGCTCCTCGGGGCCTGTGATAATAAATGTAAAAGTCAATAAGTCAGCTATTCTTGGATCACTCTATATTTAAATGTTTCATACATAATAGCTTATTTCATCTCCTTTATTTCGCTGATTTTATAGCAGCAGTGTTCTGAGGCCAGTCTGACATGGTTACTGTTGCTTACTGCCACAAATAAGAGAGATCTTTTTATTTAAATCAAAATAATTGAGCCGGGCATCTGACAGTCGAGATTTTTCCTTGGCAAACTGATGTGTGCAGCGGCTTTACAGGTGGAACAGAAAGATAGCACTACCTGTAGAAGCTCGTGTATGTAGAAGGAGAAATCAGGTACTAAATCAGCTAATGATGTGTCTTCTTTTTAATAGAATCTAATTCATTTGCTAAATGAAACTAAAAGTATCATGGTCTGTGACTGCCGGCCACCCCCTACCCCCCCCCCGCCCCCCCTTAACGTGCATACTACAGTTACACATTCAGATCAACAACAGAATTCTTTGGAAGGCAGGGGGTCTCGAGCTCGAGACCCCCCGGCCGTATTTATTAAAAATATGAAACAAAATTAAAAATGTAATAAAATAACATTATTTACATAATTATTAAATGCAAAATTCAGACATTAGATTTACATCCAGTTTAGACAGGTATGGTGGGCTAACCTTAACAAATGTCTAATACAGCGTGGTTCCTAACCGAATCTAACATCCTGATATCAATTTGCATTTTAATAATTTCTGGTCCTACGGCAAGGTCGCTAACCGGTGTCAGATCCTTTTACCCAGCTGCGCTCTCACGTCCGAGATGCGCATGCGTGACAAGGGCCCGTTTACCCTCGTGCGCTCTGTGAACTCCATTTAACCATAACAGGAGGGCCCTTACACTTGCGCCCTTAGCGTCATAGTGCATAGTGTATGTGTGGGGTTGCTACCAGCCTGAGGAAAGCGTTGACTTCCCTCCCCCGCACCCAAGCAAGCGGATATCCTGCCCCTGAAGTTCTGGGAGAGACCAATGGCCCCTCCCCCTGGGCGACCCCTTTCGTGAATGGGGCCGCCCCCACCTAAGGACCTTAAATTGCTGCTCAACGATTATGACCTTACGGCCAGACCCACATAATAAATACGACAGTACTAATCTAAGAGGGAAAAAAGGCCTAAGGAAAAAGAGTTAATGCAACAGCAAAACACACCCAGAAAACATTTACATATTAACATTGCCTGTAAACGGGGAAAAAGAGCCTAAGGAAGAAAAACATTTATTCTCCTGACATTGCATAGCATTACACCGTATACCTACCAGTGTCCTCACCAGAATTCTGCTACAAGGAGATGGAGGGTGGGGAAAATTAAAGGCCCCACAGCGGGGCGAGGAGCGAGCCTGGGGAGCGCGGGCACAAAAAGGCTGCTTCCCGCGCTCCCCAGGCTCTTAAACCCCCCTAAGCCGCGATCCCGCCCCCTTGCCTCGGAAGCGCAAAACTGCTTCCGGGTCAACCGGCGGGAGGCGCAGCCAACCAGCACTGGTGGAAGGGGGGGGGCCGGGCCCAGCCATGTGTGCGTGGGGGCCGAGTGGCCGCCCCTTTTCTCATGGTCTGTGACTGCCGGCCACCCCCCCCTTTAACGTGCATACTACAGTTACACATTCAGATCAACAACAGAATTCTTTGGAAGGCAGGGGGTCTCGAGCTCGAGACCCCCTGGCCGCATTTATTAAAAATATGAAACAAAATTAAAAATGTAATAAAATAACATTATTTACATAATTATTAAATGCAAAATTCAGACATTAGATTTACATCCAGTTTAGACAGGTATGGTGGGCTAACCTTAACAAATGTCTAATACAGCGTGGTTCCTAACTGAATCTAACATCCTGATATCAATTTGCATTTTAATAATTTCTGGTCCTACGGCAAGGTCGCTAACCGGTGTCAGATCCTTTTACCCAGCTACGCTCTCACGTCCGAGATGCGCATGCGCAACAAGGGCCCGTTTACCCTCGTGCGCTCCGTGAACTCCATTTAACCATAACAGGAGGGCCCTTACACTCGCGCCCTCAGCGTCATAGTGCATAGTGTATGTGTGGGGTGGCTACCAGCCTGAGGAAAGCGTTGACTCCCCTCCCCCGCACCCAAGCAAGCGGATATCCTGCCCCTGAAGTTCTGGGAGAGACCAATGGCCCCTCCCCCTGGGCGACCCCTTTCGTGAATGGGGCCGCCCCCACCTAAGGACCTTAAATTGCTGCTCACCGATTATGACCTTACCGCCACAGGCCAGCATAGTTGACCGACTATCTGGCCCCTCCCAGCAGCCTACACTGAAAGGTCATATCTCCCTAATAAAAACCCTCTACCCCTCTAGTTGTTCCTTATCAATAGGGCATTCCCTGACTCTGTGAAATGGGCCCCATCCTGCAAGAAGAAACCACCCCTCCCACTATGGCCAACTATTCTTTGTCAGAAGCTCACTGCCTGTCCCCTTAAGTGAACCTCACCCTGCCAATCGAAATTGTCCCTCTCAGATGCACCCATGAGGAATATACTGCAGTTGATGTGTTTGACATAATTTCTCAATCCAAGTGTTGATCCTCTTTACAGAGTGATGCAGCGCACTAACAGAGTCCACCCCCCTCTACTGCTGCCTTGGAAACAACTTTGATCCCCCTTTGGTGCCTTCTGAATTTATTTTTTCTAAGCTGTTTACTACTGAGATTATCCCTTCCACTAGGACCCCCCTGCCCAGTTCAACCCAATCGTTCTACCCGCATGTCAGATAATGACTGCGGGTGGTGGGGTGAGCCTATCGAGTACCTCACCCTCCCCACTCTGGGTGGACAGACCCCATCTATGGGTCCCTTTAGTTGCTGTGACCGGGGGTATCCTGTTCAAGTTGCAGGGTCTAAAGCTGGGGCTGGCCTACTCATAGGCACCTAACACCCCCCTCTTGGTGCTGCTACCTGGCCTCCTTCATCCGCATCATGGTGCACCAGACCTTATACTTCCCCCGCTAGTTTCTGTTGATGCAACACTGTCATTGTTAGGCTACGCCCTAAGCCAGCCTACCTTCTTATCATGGAGCCTCCTAACCCCTCGCAGTGTTATTTATGAAGAAAGGGGGCCTTGCGCCCAGGGCCCCCCGCTAGCCGTATCCATTTCCCAACGCGGGTGATGTTACGCCCCCTCCATGATTTGTGTTCCTGGTCAAACTGCGACGGCATACACCTGCCGTGCAGTGCCCTGACCCTGGCAACCCAAAATGAGTGACCCTTACACACATTGCAAGTATGATACATGGGCAGCACCTTTACCCGCCGGCACCGCTTTAACCGTTGAAATGGCCGCTCATCACACTTGATGCTTTTCTTTGACACTCCTGATCCAGGTGTAACGATCCTCTTGGCTGTCCGCCTCTTGCAGCTGTGGTGTGGAGCCCTTCCCAGGTATCAACCATGGGTCCGGTCAGACATAAAATGAAAACAAACACAGACGATTAGCGCTTCCGGCTTACAGGTGGAAGATACAGCACACATGCACGTACTATGTTGTTGCCGCACGCTAAGCCTTAACTAAGGTCTGCCCCCGGAAGCATTTCCATCCAACCTGCAACCGCCAAAGTGTCGCATAGCATCCCTCTTGTGCCACCTACGGAACATTTACATTAGGGCTACCATAAGGGTGCCAGGTAGTATGATCTTTATGAAAGCCTAGACCTGTACTGAATGCAATTGCCCATCCATGCCTACTTTAGGACAATACACAGTGTGAAATTCCATGCAATGTGCTGTATTGTTAGGTAAGGTTTCTGGTTTCCTAGCGAAAGCTGCCCTTGATGCATCTGCATTCATCGTCCTCAGCTGCTATAATTTAGCTGGGATTAACCCCAGATGCCTTTCCCTCATTACTCGCCGCTGCGAGTGGTCAGCATAGCATCAGTTTGTGACACATGTAGCGCATTCAACTCAATGCAACCGTGGGGTGCCTATTAGTATAACCTTGCCTGAGAATAAGCCTGCGGGGTAGCGCGAGTGCCATAGCCCCCCTGTGTCGGAATATCAGCACCCCAATAAAGAGGGAATTAGCGTGGAGAAGTTCCCACGCTTGTTGTAACTAGCAGCTCAGTTGATGCCATTGATAGGAGTTCTAAAAGAGATGAACTTGTGAGATCAAAAGCTTTTCCTTCGGTAGGTCCCCATGTGTCAGTATTGTGCTACTTTACTGTGTGTTAAATAAGTTTACTGACTGTAATTATTTGCCTCTAGCCTCATAAAGAGACTAACGGGATGTGCTCAGAACAAACACATATATGTTATATACTCCTGACTTTCATTCACTCATTCATGAGATTATAGACTGGTAAAACAAACTGCTTTACATTCCTCCGAGACTTAGCCTGAAGGCTTCCCTCCACAGCTACCACTAGGATAGCTTTCTAATAAAGTTGTAATCTAATACCACTGAATAACTCACGGTGGAAACATAAAATTGAGGTAACCCATAAGAAGAAACCTTTCATTTTGGCCTTTCGCCAGCGGCATCATTGAAAATTCACAGATTTCCCCAATCAGTGCTGCTTGTAATTCCCTGGAATGATTGCGAACCGCAGAATACAGTCATTCACAGTAAGGACTGAAATAGATCCTGCAGAGCCCAGGCTTCTGGGAGCATCAATGGTCGATGCCACCAGTATATCCAGTATGAGGACAACGCTACCCTACTTCCACTGTTACCGGTGAAAAACTGAAAATGTCACCTAACCTGAAAAATGCTTTCCTCTTGAAAAAAGTATCAATGCAAGACACAAATTTGTAGCATTGTTGGTCTAGAAAGGCAACCCGAAGGAATTGGCTTGCAATACCCCAATGCCCAACTCTGATGAAGCAGGACCTGCTGCTCTTTAAAGGAAGATCTGATCTATACCAGTTAGCGGTCGCGTATGGAACGTAATTCACTGGTGTAGGCATCCCGTATAGGCGTATAATAACCGGCAGTGCCTTGCTTCATACTTCTATCTAATAATCTTAGTGGCCCACTGTGGTATTCTCACTATGTTGTTGAGACAAGAGTCCTTTAGACACTACTGGTTCCCCAAATTGAATTGATTTCTAGGCCCCCCATGGTATTATTTGCCTTCAAAATGAAATATTCAAATCCCTTTGTTTGGCTTTCTGCCCTGAGTTGCAACAGAACGTGGTTGACGTCTGTGCTTAGCACAGTTGCCGCGCAACCTGGGAAACTGGCTTGCACACTATCAAGCCCTACACTTAAATACCTGTTTGCTCGCAAGGAAGACCCCAGAAAGAGGGCATTAGCATATAGGAGTTACCATCATTGTTTTAACTATCAACTCAGTAAATAAAAATGATAATCATTCTAAAGTGTTTACACTTAAACTTATAATTGTGAAATAAAAACATTCAACCCAGAAACAACCCTTCAAGTTCGCGCTATAGAAAACTCTAAAAATAAAATAAATAAAATAAATAAATAAACCCCATGAGAGATTCTTGTGGCCCATTTACAACCCTCACATATAAAACAGGCAATAAAAAGAGGGGAGGGGGGTGCCCATTGTTGTGAAGCAATTACTCAAGTGATTCCATCGCTCCGTCCTGAACATAGATACACGTTACTCGAAAAGGCATTCATGGCCCCCATGAACTACCACTGTACGATCTATTCTGCCCCACAAAAAGAAGTTCAGAAGAGCCAGAAATATGACATATGCATCCACTGCCTCTAATGCCCGGAGTACTGACTCGCCTGCATAACGCTCACTTGTTCCCCCTTGCTCTGAAATTGTTACCAAGTGATTCAACCCTTTCTTCTCTAGACCTGCCTTAGTACAGTACAGATCCAAAACTGTGGTCTAGCTACCCACTTGTAGTTTTTCTGTCATTACGCCAATTATTACTATTACAAGTATCATACCTGTAAGTCTGGACTATTGGCTTTTGTCAGTGCCTGTTTGTTGCCTAAGATAAGTACTTAGCAACCATGGTTTGTCTAAAATTTTGAAGAGCTTACATATGAAACCCTGGGGACGCCATGACAAGTAAAGGACCAAAACTGTGGTCTAGCCTAATGTGCCGCCCACTTGTAATCTTTCCAACATTACCCCAAGTTATATATACAAGTAGCATACCTGGACTATTGGCTTTGTCATTGGCTGTTTGTTGCCTAAGATAAGTAATTAGCAACCATGATTTGTATATAACACTTTGAAAAATAAATAAATAAATAAATCTGCCCATCGTTTCCTTATCAGACTTCCGTCAACTTGCTCACTCCCCTCGTTTTACACTTTGCTGGGAAGTATCCCATTTCGCACTGTTAGAGTGCATTTTAATTAAGCAAAAGAAGCATTTTAATTGAAGCAAAAGAGGAGTGTATATTTAACTAGTGAGCGGAAACATGCCGCCCCGCTTTTCTCACTGACTTGCCTCATATATCCCACAGCACCTGCATTTTTTGGCGGCTAACACACAGAGGGGTGCCATCAGATCACGCGCCTGAGAAAATGATTCTTTTTGTGTCCTGCGCTCTCCTCCCATCATGAATGTTCAATACGATATTCTCCATTTTAATAAATGGCCTGGTTATACATTGCATTCGGAACAAGCAGTTCAGTTGTGCATTGCAAGATGGCGCTTCCGTAGTACGGCACCGCCAGTATTCTGGTCAGTGCGATACTCCAGCCGAGAGGCAACCTTAAAGCGTAATAAAGACCTGCCCTCTGACTTCTCCCATATATAGATACAGCCCATAATGAGGTAAAAGCTAAAGGGAATCAAAGCGTTCTGCCCAGATCCAGTAAATGGGAACAATAGTCTTAGTACCACCACAGATTAGTTAGAGACCAGCATAGGAAGCCACCTGTATTTGAGCGCTACAAAATACCAGATGACCCCCAACTCACGGCCTCGACGAGACCTGCTGACAGTGCTTAAAATTGAATTCTTTCTTCGATCATGAGCGCAGATTATGTTACACGCTAACAACTTCCTATTAAAAGATTCGTCCAGATCACAGAATGTGGATGCGACACCGAGGCTCGAACCTTGGTCGCTAGCGCAAAGGTCGGCAATCCAGCAGTCAGATCACACCCGCTCACTCCAAAAGCCTCACACAAAATAGCAACTGAGAGGACACTGGAGCCTGGTGCTATTAAATCGCTGCCCACCGCCGGCAAGGCTAATGCTGCGATGTCTGTCGCCTGTTTGCCTCGTTTTAATACAAGTTGCACCTGTTCTTTAGCCAGGATCACAAAGCAGCCAATAACACAGTGAGCGTTCTTTTCCAACCACTCACACAGTTTCCCACAGAGCTTCTCCCTCGCTCCATCAAACAGCACACACAAGCCACAACTGCCCTGGTCACCAGGAAAAAATTGCCCCCCACTTGTTGTTCGGCCCTCTGGCTGAGCATACATTCACCTTATATTGGTCTGCGCGCTTCGTGAGCTTTTCAACGTCATCCCGCTGTTCCAGCGTCCGTTGCTACTTAGCAATACACCGTAGGGGGTCCCCGGGCAGTATGAATAAGGGGCTTACTTTTACTCCACTGCACGCCGATTGGCACATGGTTCCCCGCACTCGCTCACACAATTTCACCCCTGGACCTCGAGCTCCATGCAAAAGCGGACGCACCTTACACAGCAACGCCATGCTGAAGTCCATGCTCGCTGCCCAGCACATGAAGACTTCCTGCTCCCCACGCTCTTCTACCGCTGCACGCCACGATCCGCTTTGCCACTCCTTCCGCTTCTAAAAAAAGGATTTCCAGGATTCGAGTCCGCGACTCTTGGCCCTGCGGCGCCCCCCGCCACATCCACTCGACCAAGGCAAGGCACGGCGACGATCAGCTGTCCTGCCTTTCGCAATCCCGACGACCTGCAAGGTGAAAAAACAGAAAATTAAAGGCCCCACAGGGGGGCGATGAGCGAGCCTGGGGAGCGCAGGCACAAAGAGGCCACTTCCCGCGCTCCCCAGGCTCTTAAACCCCCTCTAAGCCGCGATCCCGCCCCCTTGCCTCGGAAGCGCAAAACTGCTTCCGGGTCAACCGGCGGGACGCGCAGCCAACCAGCACTGGTGGAAGGGGGGGGGCCGGGCCCAGCCATGTGTGCGTGGGGGCCGAGTGGCCCCCCTTTTCTAATGCTGTGCATGTAAGAATTATTTCCCTTGTAATGTTATGTTATGTTACTGTATTTTATAGAGTGTCCTTTCACCAGACGGTCTCTTGGTGCTAATCCTAATGCCTGCTTCATCATTATTTCAAACCTATTATATTTTGTCTGAAGGTAAATAATGTTACTTTAAATAAGCAAAAGAATTTGGTTACAGAGTATTTGAGTGTTTTATTTGTTAAATCAATTTGTTTCAGATATTCTCCTGGATTTAGTGTGGCCCACATTTTTCGTGTCATGTGCTAACGTGTTTGCTACGGATTGAGAACACAGGTTGATGTTGTAAAATATCTGGGTGTATGGGAGGGAGCATGGGTTTACCTTTGCTAGAATTTGGGTTTGTGTTTGACTGGAGTGTCAAGCAGCAACCACAATCCTTGTCAGGGTGGGGCACACGCCAAACCTAAAATTAACCTGTGCTCAACCCTCTGGTCGCTTGGCACAGAGCAGTCAGGCTTACCTTAGAGGCAATTTGTAAAGTATGTGTGCAACACTTCAAACAGTCATTAAGTGAAAACACAACACAAAAAGCATTTCACACCAAGTTAGAAAAATAGGATAATAAAATATAATACATAAAAGAAGAACAAAACCAAAGAAATCCAGTCAATAGAACCTGGGAAGTGAATTTTCTAAAGAATGTAGTGAAAATAGCACTGAAAAAGCACAAATCACCAACTCAAGATATCTGGCCTCTCTGGACCGAGTCAGAGTCACACTTTCTGGCTGACCGGGATGTATTGCAGGTCGGATACCGTCACTAGGCCTGGTGAAGTTAACCTTCTCAAGGCCGTTCCAAGAATCTGTTCACATTGAAGGGGGACGCAAGGAGCAGGGAGAGCGTTGTGGTAGGCTGTTTGCAAAGTGTGAAGTGCCGTACGGAATTGTGGGCGGATGTTGATGGGTCCTCACGCTGATTTGCAGTGCAAGCGACAAGGTCTCTGTGTGAGCAGGCCCAGAAGCTAGATTTCATGCCCTTGAGCCACACCAAGGTTGTAGGCCATGAAAGGCACTACCTAGGGTTCAGGAACTCAGTGCAGACAGGTCATGGGAGTGGTGCTGGATGTTGGGGAACCTTTTATGTCCCAGAGGCTCCATCAGGAGGCCAGCAGACTAGCCCTTGGAATGAGTCTGGAGTCCTGGGTTCAAGTTGAAGTTGCAGGTCCAGGTCTTCACCCCAGGAAAGAGGGCAGCAGCTTGTCACAGCTGGGCAGCAGTTCCTTAAGAGCAGCATTGATCCATCAATCAATCAGGTGTTTGTTATGCGCGACTATTCACCTGTAAGGGTCTCAAGGCACTGGGGGGTTGGGGGGGGGGGGAGTCGCAGGTTCAAGTCCATCAAGGAAGGGATCAGTCGAAGAGCCAGGTTTTGAGGTTTCTTGCGAAGATGGGGCGCAATGTTATCTGTCTGAGGTGGAGCGGAAGGTCGTTCCAGGCTCTGGCTGCTCGGAAGGAGAAGAAGCGGCCACCCGATCTGGTCTTTCTGGTGTGGGGGACCACGGCGAAGGAGAGCTGGGCTGATCGTAGGGTCATTTGGGGTGCGGGGAATTAGAGTCGGCTGTTCAGGTTTGCTGGTCCGGTGTCGTGCAGAGTGGCAGTTATTGAGGAGCACAACAGTATTTCTTCTTGGTACAGTATTCAAAGGGCCAGAAGTGTACTTTAGAGTTGGTGTCTGAGGTCCTATATTTATATCCTGCTGCCCTGGTTCTGGAAGGTGGGATACACTTCCAGACAGTGGCTTTAAAGTGCATAGGACTCCCTGCCTCACCTGCCCTGGTTCCAAGCTGGCTGAAGTGACAATTCAGGGTTATTAGGCCCTTTGTGTGAAGGTAGAGCACAGGCTATTTAGTTGTAAATGGGACTGAGCTCAACTCCACCCTCCCCTTCCTGCCAGCAGTTGGTCCATTCAGGTATACCTAATCCCTCTATTGTGTGACTTTCTGGGAGGAATTTGCAAAGTCTGTCAGTTACACTTAGTCATGTGACCCAAAACAGGTTACAGTCACAAAAGGGCAGGAAAATGGCAAGTTTCTAAAATCATTACAATTTCATATACACCAAATATGATACAGTCACCAGCTTCCAATTAGAAATATACAGCCTATTAAATGTAGTAAGGAGTCCCCAGTTTTATCCTATTGAAGGGATTGGCCTCAAAGTTGTGAAAAACGGATTCGGGAGCTTTCCACTACCAGGATGTGTGAAACGTAAAAGTATTCGCCAAACCTTTTAATTACTCAGCACCCTAACCTTTGGGCCCACCTAGGGCCTACCTTAGGGGTGACGTATCTGTTATAAAAGGGTAGTTTAAGTCTTGGCAAGGGTATTCCTTTACCAATTCGATATGGCAGTTTAAAACTGCATTCAGGCTACAGTGGCAGGCCTGGCACATGTTTTAAGGTGCTACTTAAGTCAGTGGCACAATAAGAGCTGCTAGCCCACTGGTATCATTTAGTTTACAGATCCTGTGTATATGGTATACCACTCTACAAGGGACTTACAAGTAAACTAAATATGCCAATTTGGTGTAAGCCAATCAAACCATGTTTTAGGGAGAGAGCATAAGCACTGTAGCACTGGTTAGCAGTGATAAAGTGCACAGACGCCTAAGGCCAACAAAAGTGAATTCAGCAAAAACTGGAGGGAAAAAGGCAAAATGTTTGGGGGTGACCATACAGAGATGGCCAGGTCCAACAGCCCTCTACAAAAAATGCTCTCAAGTGCTTGATATTTCTATAATGTGTGTTCTTATAAAGTGTATTTCTGTCAGACGGCAAATGGCAACTCAAAACTAAGCGAAATGCATGAACCACACAGTGCACACTGTCAGAAATGGGGTTAATAATTTGGCAGGTAGACAATGCATAATTTGAGCAGGGATCCCACCAGCACTTATTTGCAGGGACCTAGACTTTCTGTTTAATTTTCAGACTTTGGCTCACAACAACAAAGAGAAATGCAGAAAAAACTAAGAAGGAAGAAGAGAAAAAAGGAAAGTAGTTGCAAAGGGAGAAAGAAGTGTTGAAAAAAGAGCCCGCAAGAGTACGTTAAAGGGTCTGAGAGTGTGGGAAGGTGGATGAAAGAGGCTAAAAACTTTAGGTACTGTCACTTATTGTTTTACAAATGGAGCACTACAGGGGGTGCCCCTTCCATCTCAATAAAACCACTGTGATTTGGTTAACACACAATTCTGAGAGAATCAGGGGGCATATTATCAAGAAAGGGCGTTACATTATCGCCACTTTTATCGGCAGGAAACTGCTGATAAAGCGGCGATAATGGGCTTGATAATATGCTCTATGGAATTCCAATCGAAGCCCATGTTACATGTCTTCACATCTAACATGGGCTTCGATTGGAATTCATAAAGCATATTATCAAGCCCATTATCGCCGCTTTATTGGCAGTTTCCTGCCGATAAAAGTGGCGATAATGTAAGGCCCTTTCTTGATAATATGCCCCCTTAGCTCAGTCTCTGGTAACATGGCACACACGGCAGGCAATCTCCAGAAAACTGCATGCTAACATCAACTGGTAGAAACATTTTAAAGTAAAGAACATAAGACTATAGGAAAAACAGGGAAAATTGAATGAGCAAAAACACACCAAATTCTGCAAAATAATTTAGGGGGAGTGGAGATATGAAAAGATCAGAATTCACTGATGAAAGTTGAGGAGGACCTAGGTGCGATTTCTGGATGACCACAATAGAAGAGATTGGGTCAAACAGGTGGGCCATCCCCACGAAAATATATACCTTTTCACAAATTCTATTAGTGGGCTAAGATCCATGGCTGTGGCTGGCGAGGGACCCTCAAAGTGGTATATGTTGTTGAGTTTCCACTAAAGCCATTACATTTGGTACCAAAAGCTTCAAATGTCCCCAAGCTGGATTTTATGGCTGCTGCAGAAATTTCATAAGTCGAATAGATTTGCCATTGTTTTAGCTTTGGATTTGGTCACTTTTTTGGAAGTCTAATCCCTGCAACTGGGCAAGGCAGGAGGTTGTAGTTTCACTGTAAGGCTTGGCCAAACCAGTTTTAAGCAAGGTGAAAGCTCCAATGGGGGTAAATCTGCGGATGGATCAGCAACTGCGCGGACGACCTCGCCCCTCTAAAGATCCCGCCTAGCAGACCCGGCAGCAAGAAAGCCCCATGGTTCACCGACGAACTCAAGAGCTCCAAGAAGAACTGCCGAGCCCTCGAGAAAGCCTGGCGCAGAGACCCAACACCGAACAACATGACTGCCCTCAAGCTCGCCACCCGAAAACACCACCAACCGATCCACGCCACCAAGAAAACTGCATTCAAGGAACGACTGGACAACAACGCACACAACAGCAAGGAACTCTTCAACATTGTTAAAGAGCTCTCCAACCCCAACGCCGGAAACAACGACATCACCCCTTCGCAAGACCTCTGCAACTCCCTCGCCTCCTACTTCCACAACAAGATCGCGGACATACACAACAGCTTCAGCTCTCAACCGACGCACGCCGCGACTGAACTACCGCCCCCAACCACCACCCTGGACCCCCATCAGCACTGAAGACACCATCCGCACGATGAACTCCATCCACTCCGGATCTCCGACCGACCCCTGCCCTCACCACGTCTTCAACAAAGCCGACGCGGTCATCGCACCCCACCTACAAGACATCATCAACAACTCCTTCGACACTGCTACCTTCCCGGAGAGCTGGAAGCACGCTGAACTCAGCGCCCTACTAAAGAAACCATCAGCTGACCCCACCGACCTCAAGAACTACCGCCCCATCTCACTGCTCCAGTTTCCTGCCAAAGTCATCGAGAAGACCATCAACAAGCAGCTGGCCGCCTTCCTCGAGACGAACGGATCCCTCGACCTCTCGCAGTCTGGCTTTCAGGCCAACCACAGCACCGAGACCGCCCTGATCGCAGCTACCGATGACATCCGAGCCCTGCTCGACAACAGAGAAACAGCGGCCCTCATCCTCCTAGACCTCTCTGCGGCCTTCGACACTGTCTGCCACCATACCCTAGTACAGCGCCTCAGCAACGTCGGAATCCATGAGAAGGCACTGGAATGGATCACCTCGTTCCTTGCCGGAAGGACGCAGAGAGTCCGCCTCCCCCCGTTCAGATCTGAAGCCACCTAAGTCATCTGTGGTGTTCCTCAAGGCTCCTCGCTCAGCCCAACCCTCTTCAACGTCTACATGAGCCCCCTCGGAGACATCGCACGCCAACACAACCTCATCATCGTCTCCTACGCCGACGACACCCAGATGATCCTCTCCCTCACCAACGACCCCGCCACCACCAGAGCCAACCTACACGAAGGGGTGACAGACTTAGCCAAGTGGATGATGAGCAGCCGCCTGAAACTGAACTTGGACAAGACGGAAGTTCTCATCCTGGGATCTTCACCCTCCGCCTGGGACGACTCCTGGTGGCCCACCGCCCTGGGCAGCGCACCCAAACCAACAGACCACGCACGCAACCTAGGCTTCATCCTGGACTCCTCCCTCTCCATGACCAGACATGTCAACGCCGTCTCCTCGTCATGCTTCAACATCCTGTGCATGCTACGTAAGATCTTCCGGTGGATCCCCACCGAGACCAGGAAGACGGTCACCCAGGCCCTCGTCACCAGCCGTCATGACTACGGCAACTCCCTCTACGCCGGAAACACCGCCAAACTCCAGAAGAGACTCCAGCGGATCCAGAACGCCTCAGCATGACTCATCCTGGACATCCCCCGTCGCAGCCACATCTCCGGACACCTGAGAGATCTGCACTGGCTCCCTGTCAACAAGAGAATCACCTTCTGTCTCCTCACCCACGCACACAAAGCCCTGCACAACCAAGGACCAGCATACCTCAACAGCCGCCTCAACTTCTACGCTCCCACACGCCAGCTTCGATCGACCAGCCACGCCCTCGTCGCCGTCCCCCGGATCCATAGAGCCACCGCAGGAGGAAGGTCCTTCTCCTACCTGGCTGCCAAGACTTGGAACTCCCTCCCGACCCACCTCCGCCTGACCCAGGACCACCTCGCCTTCAGGAGGCAGCTCAAGACCTGGCTATTCGAGCAGTAACGGACCCCCCCTCCCCTAGCGCCTTGAGACCCTCCGGGTGAGTAGTGCGCTATGTAAATGCTGTGATTGATTGATTGATTGATTGAATCTGATTTTCTTGCTCACCTTTGGTGCAACTTCCTGGATACACTTCAGAACCTTGTCCCAGTCCTATTGAGATTGGGAAAATGACTCAGTGCCAAATGTTTCCAAGTACTGGACAAGTTCATTGTGGTCTGTACTGCAATCCCTACCTCCTCAGACAGGGTTTTAGGTACCAGGTATCATCCAATCATGTCTCCTTCAAGGTCCAATGCTGAGTGGTCAGTTCAGGTTGGTGCCCTCTGCTTTTTATGTTCTCAAGCATGCAACAGGTAACTAACCATTTCCTTCTTAGAGAGAAGTTCCAAACATTTGGTGAGTGTGGGAGTTAGGAGTCCTTGAGTCCTTGAGCCCCTAAGTCTCTGGATGAGTACTCTTCTTGCAGCATGGAGGAGTCAGGAGAATGAAATTATCTTCCAATGGAGACTTCTTCAACTACAGATTGAATATTCCCAGGTTCAGGACTGTTATGTGAGGGGGTGGGGGGGGGCGGTGCCAGATTTATCCTGTCTGCTAGTGTTGGAAAGTGGGTTACTGATTGGGGAAAATGTAGGTCTGCCAATGGCAATAAGGCCACTAACACATGGTAGGACTCAGCATAGATTTTAGAAAATTATTCCTATGCTCAACCCTTGGTACCTTGGCTGCGAGCAGGCAAGCTTAACTTCAAAGACAGGTATGTAAAGCATTTAAAAACACCAATTCAGAAAAAATTTAAGACACAACACATAAAAAAAATGCAAAACCAATTTATAATAATAGGAAAGATTTGTATCTTTAAAATGACACCAAAACAACAAAAATCCAATGTAGGAAACCGGAGATATGAATTTTCAAAGATTTAGCAAAATATAGCACCGATAAGTTTAGAGCACCATATTGGGATACCTGCTCACGATAGACCGGGTCAAAGTTGAGGTTTTGGGCTGACCGCGATGGAGCCCTGAGCGGCTAAAGCTTGCGGCAGGTCCTGGTCTCAGTTTCTACCTTCACTCTTAGAACCTTTTCTGGAGCTTTCCCCCCGAGGTCCCTCGAAGCTCCCAGCCAGTCCGGATCTGTAGAGGGTTCGCGGGATTGCCTTTCGCAAACTCCCGGTCAACTTCCCTGGACCGGACTTAGAAACATTTTTTTTAGTGCTTCAGTGGGGCAAACCTGGAACCTATGCAAACAAACCATGGAAGGCAGGAGGCTTGGTATTTGCTGTTGCTCTCGGTCACCTTTTCTATGAGCGAACTTAGAAATTTTTCTGGAGCGTTTTCTCGCGGGGTCTCCCGATGCTCTTCAGGTAGACGGATCCAGTGAGGGTTCGCCGGCTTCAGATTTCTTCTAGTCCCGGACAAACTCTGGACGAACCTGAATGGCTTGGCCGGCTCGTGGTTGAAGGCAGGCAGCCTGGCTGTCCAGGTTGAGTCAGTCCCTATATGGAGATTTTTTCAAAGTTGCTCCAAAGTTCTCCAAACTTCTTGAACTTCTTCCTGAAGTTCCTCAAGGGGTACCAAAATGTCTCAAACTCACTCCAAGGGTCTGGAAGCTCCTAGAGGGTCCTTGGAAGTTGAGGACTTCAGTTACCACAATCTACGGGTACAAAACCCTTACAAATCCACTGGTGGTTCTCCAAGGTACAGATTTAGGTGGCGATGTTCCAGATGAGCTCTTTTAACCTGTATAATTCAGGGAGTCCACTGTTTAGTTCTTTTTCAGCAAAATAATCCACAGGGCTGTAGTTTCTGAATGGTGAAGTTTTCAGAGGTCAGGCCTTAGAAATTTTTGCACAGCAATCTTCTCAGCTTGGCAATGTCTTGCTTCAGTGAGATTCAAACAGCAGATCTGAGAGGCTCTGCCCCTCTCAGATACTTATTCCCAGTTCTCTGGGGCAATCAGGAGGTCACTGCTGACCTATGGGAGCAGGCCAACTCCCCGAAAATATGACCACATCCTGCAGAGTGTACCAGATCTTCCAAATTCATAATGGCTGATTTTCCAGCAGACAGTCGAGAGCTGGCTAAAATCACCCCCTAGGATGGCTTATTTCCATAGACACCCCCCCTACCGTCTGCACATACCTTCCCTAATCCTAGGTCTGGTTGGGGTCTAAAGTGTGGGGTGGAAACTGACACTGTGGCCATTCCTCTGCCTTTGAAGACCATGGTTTACGAGTCCTCCCCCTGCTCTGGCATTCCTGTGTAGAAGCACACTGCCCTCCCAGCAGAGCTGGTTAACCCCAGGGGCTCTTTATCATCTCTTCAAGGCAGCCTGGCTAATCCACTTAACTCTGACCAATCAAGGCAGACCACCGGAAGGCTGAATTTGGACTTACAAATAACTTCTTGTATGTACACTTTAGGAGAAATTCAACAAATTGATATTGTTGGATTTATTAGTACAATTCTGGGAAGTCTTTGGATGGTATTTCTAGCCTGTTGCTATAAAAAGTTATTAGTTACTAACCTCTGGTCATGTTAACCTATGTGGCCTGCGGTTTGCAAAGGGGAAAATTACTTGGGCCATTTTTCCAGCACTAGAGCTTATAAAAACATATTTTATAAGTACTTCACTGATTTCTACAGGACTCACACCCCATGTGCTACTAGTGGAGACTTTAGGGGTTCTGAATCTGTAGAAATATTGCAGATCCTCCCTCCACATAAAACCTAGCATTAAAGTCGAATTTGGGCAGCACTTTACCACAATGTGGGGAGTGAAATGCGAAATTTCACTTAACACAGAGCATATAAAACTCCTTTCAATAAGAGTATACCTTATAAATATCTGACCCACACCCCTGGGACACCTAGGGGAAACCTAATATGCCAAAACACTGTAGGTTATCCATTTTTAGGTGCGCCAAACCCCAAAGTCGAGTTTGGGCACCATTAATTTTTAAAAGCAGTCCTGGCACCCAGGGCTGCTTTTAAACTGACCTCAGGCTTCAGCAGTGCATACATGCAAGTGCAGAAAGAGCTGCTGGCCTCTAAACTGCCATACAAAAAATGTCAAACAAGATCTGTTTGAGCCCAAGAGCGCACTGTTCACTAATCCTGTAAGGTATAAATAATATTTAGCACAACAGTTCAACAGACCATTATTTATACAGTAATTGAACTTTTTTGATGTTTCCAATATTTTTCAATGTTTTTTCAATATGTGTTTTCAATATGTGTTGATGATCCAGGAATCCCAGGGATCTCAACTAATGTTAATACCAAGAAAATCAATTCAAAACAGAATCCAAACACTGAGTCCAAATGTATTTTCTTGTGTAGAATTTCATTTCTTGTTGCGCCACAAAAATGGTATTTCAGGATTCCCAATGCATTTTGGTGCAAGCACCTTCGTTAGGGAAATACTGCAAAAATATACATACAAAGTATATGTTTCTAATAATCTCGTATTGACAATAGTTCAAACAGTGAAAAGGCATTCATGGGTATGTTAAAAAATATTAAAAATAAAAGTGTGCAAAAAGTGTTCAAAGCACGCAAAGATATGCGGTGTGAGCCAGAATTGAAGACGCCCATTTGGTGAAATTGTGAGTACTTTTGGGCTCTTGCGCGAGCGAAACACGAGCGCAACCATAGCCTTAAGCAACGGCTTTGTTGTAGCTCCGACGTCATCGCCCTGTCGTTGTTGTCTGCTGTTGCCTAGGAGACGCTTCTTCGGCTCGTTCTGACTACGCTCAACCTCGTGTGTTCCAAGCCTCGTTGGGTTGTGTTCCAAGCCTCGTTTTCGTCTGTCTCATAGCGGCGGCCATTTTAGCTCCCAATGTTTGCTTGTCAAGCCTCGATTTCGATCGAGTTTCGGTGGCGGCCATCTTAAGTCACTTTAACGCGAATTTTCTTCGTTAAAACCTTAAACTCCTGCTCATTTCTGTCACAGCGCTCAAACATCGTTTTTCGGACACTTGCCAGATCCTCAAGCAAGAGAGGTACGTTACTGCTATAATTACAAATTTAACTAGTTGTGCAAAATTTTCGATTTTCTTTTATTTTGACTTTATTATATTTTGGAAAATGGCACAACAGTTTGTAGTTACTTTACCTCCTCAGTTCTTACCCGAGCCTGGGGTTCCTGACATACCTTGGGAGGACTGGTACATAATGTTTGACAATTACCTGGAAGCGCTAGATGGACAGGAATTTTCAGCCAAAAGGAAAAAGGCTATCCTTTTGAGTACTCTTGGCAAGGAAGGGCAGAGGGTTTTTAGATTCTTACCGATCACACTTGGAGCTAATGGACAAGACATTGATGAATTTAAAGAAGCGGTTGAACGTCTGGAGATCAGATTCGCTAAGGAGGAGAATTTGGTTATGAACCGCTATAAATTCTATACACAACGCCAAAAAGATTCAGAGACAATAGACGACTTCGTGGCCAGACTTAGAGAGTTATCTATAAAGTGCAAGTTCGGTGCTATGAACGACGAGCTCATAAGAGACCAATTAATTGTCCAGTGCTCAAGTAAGAAAATCCAAGAGAGACTATGGGCTGCTAAGAACCCGACCTTGAAAGATGCTATTGACATGGCCAAAGTTATTGAGGAGTCAAGCAAATGCATGAAGGTCCTAGATTCACATAAGTCTTCTCCTCATCAAGAAGTCTCTGTGGTTTCTGACAAAGGTAGTGTCGCGGAGTGTGAACACTGCTGTGAAGACAATGTTGCTGTAGTGAAAAACAGACCCAGACCTCCTGCCAAAAAACCCTCCACGAGCAGACTCTGCAATAGGTGTGGCAGTAGTAGCCACTCTTCTGACGCGAGGTTTTGCTTTGCCGCAAACAAGGAGTGTTTGAAGTGCGGCAAAGTTGGACATTTCTCCAAAATGTGCAAGGCCAAAACTAGACAAAGAGTAGCTATTGTTGATGACTACGTCGATGATCCTGGAGTTGAGCCCGATAGACTCCTGGTCATTGATGATGTGGATGTCATCTGCGATGATCCAAGACAAAACAGACCCAAAGCCATTTTCAAGATTGACTCCCATGAGGTGTTGTTGATGGTTGACACTGGCTCTCGTCATACCATCATACCTAAGTCTACTTTTGATGCCTTTTGGGAGGGGGTGAATTTACATGACAGTGATATTTCCCCTAAGGGTTTTAATGGCCAGAAAATTGAAATCCTTGGTTTCTTCGAGTCTGAGATTGTCTTTGAGAAGAGGTCTATATTTGGGAAGGTTTATGTTTCAATTGATGGTCCTCCCATTCTGGGATGGGTACATCAATATGACCTCTACATAGTTATTAATCCTAGGGCAAAGAATCAAATAATGGTGGTAGATGACGACTCTATTGAGTTTATCCTTTCTGAATTTGGGTCTGTGTTCAGGGAGGAGTTGGGTGAGCTTCGTGGGTATGCCCATCTCATCAAGTTGAAGAAGGATAGTTTGCCTGTGCAACATCGCGTAAGGAGGATTCCCATTTCTATCCGCAATGAGGTGAAACTCCTAATTGAGGAGATGCTTCAATCCGGGGTAATAGAGCCAACAGAAGCATCAGCATGGGTTTCGCCCGTCGTGATTTCTAAAAAATCAGACGGAAAATTGAGATTCTGTGTGGACCTAAGGTCCCTAAACAAGTGTGTCGTTGCGGACACCTTCCCCTTACCCAACATTGCTGAGATGGTGTCCACTCTTCAGGGGGCTAGATATTTCTCTAAACTCGACCTGAAGAGTGCCTATCATCAGGTCAAGCTCCATGAATCCTCGAAGCATCTTACGGCCTTTATCACCCCGGAGGGGATTTTCCAATTTACTCGTCTTCCCTTTGGGTTGATATCGGCAGCGAGTGTCTTCCAAAGGTTGGTCAGCGAAATCTTCAAGGGGCTTAAAAACGTAGTGTTCTTTCAAGATGACATCTTGGTCTTTGGAGACTCCGTGGCAGATCACAACCTTGTTCTTAGAAATGTTTTACACAGAATCTGGGACACTGGCCTTACCTTACGTAAGGAGAAGTGTTCTTTTCTTGTGGAGAACATTGAGTACTTGGGACATGAAATCTCAGTCAACTGAGTCAAACCAAAGAAGAATCTTCTTGATGCAATACGCCTAGCCCCTTGCCCGTCTGACAAGGACCAGTTGCGGTCATTCATGGGCTTAATCGAATACTACTTCAAGTTTGTGGAGAGGTTTTCAGAGAAGACCTTGCCTCTGAGGGCTTTGTTGAAGAAGGGTTGCAAATTCACCTGGGGCCCTGAACTGGAAATGTGTTTCAATGAGATCAAGGAAGCTATCTGCAGTGCTAAGGTGCTGGCACCCTTTGATACTGCCAAGACTTCCACTCTGTTGGTAGATGCCAGTGCTCATGGTCTTGGTGCGGTTTTGTTACAGTCCCACAAGGACGGCGACAGGCCGGTTGCCTTTGCCTCACGCACTCTTTCCAAATGTGAACAGAATTATTCTGTTATCGAGAAGGAGGCTTTGGCTGCTGCGTGGGGTGCCCACCATTTTCGACCTTACTTGTGGGGCATTCGATTCAATCTTAAGACTGACCACAAACCCCTTATCCGCATTCTTTCTCCTGGGGGGGGGGGGGGGGGGGGGGAGGGGGGCCTTTGGTTCTCCAAGGTTGGCAAGGTTGGCTTCCAAACTCCAGGAATATCATTTTGACATTTCCCACATCTCTGGGTGGAGGAATTTCCAGGCTGATTGTCTGTCTAGGTTGGCTGTTCCGTCTGGTGCTGATGTTGGTTTCAGTCTAGAGGGTTTTGATGAGAATGTTGCATGGATTGATGATGTTCTTCTACTAACTGAGAGCTCTTTTTCTCGGTCTGAGTGGGTGGATGCTATGTCCAGGGACAATGTCTTACAGGAAGTCATCCAGTTGATAAAGCTGGGTCCTCGCAGGGAGAGTTGTGTCCATGTTTCTGTTCGCCCTTTCCTTAAGGTCATTGATGATTTGTCTGTATGTAATGACAATGTTATAATGCGTGGCGATACATTTGTGCCTCCTGTTGATTTGAGACCCAAACTCATTTCTTTAGCCCATGAGGGTCACCTTGGCCAAACCCTGACGCAACAGCGTCTCAAGTTGAATTTCTGGTGGCCCGGTATGGACTCCATGGTATCCTCTTGGGTTGAGGACTGTTATACTTGCAAGGTAGGTGAGAAGAGACTTAAGGTTTCTGTGGGGTCCCAGATGGGTGTGTTGCAGTTCCCTGAAATCCCGTGGCACACTATCTGTTTAGATTTCATAGGTTCCATGGCCGAGTTACCTCTTTCGCAGAGGTTTGCTGTTGTCATCGTGGATTGCCATTCCAAATGGTTGTCTGTGGAGTTTCTGAAGGATATCACTACGGACACTACCATAAAACATCTTAAATCTGTTTTTTTTAGGGAGGGTTTTCCTAGTGTTCTTATAACTGACAATGGCACACAGTTGGTTTCGCATGACATGCAAGCCTTTTTGGCTGATTGTGGTATCTCTCACCATAGGACTTCCCTCTACAATCCCCAGGGGAATGGTCTCTGTGAGCGCCTTAATAGATTGGTGAAAGGTACTGTTCAAATGGCCCTCTCCAGTAGTTCTTCTGTCTCTTCCCTTGTTAGTGAAATGGTCTATGCGTATTGTACCACTCTTCATGGCTCTCAGCTCAAGTCCCCTTTTGAGATGATGAGGGGTAGGGTTCCCAGCACCAAACTGATTCCCTCTTGGCTCAAGGACATGGTTTGTCAGTCGGTCTTGGGTGAGGTGTCAAGAGTGGCTCCAAAGCCTTCTTGTAAGAGTCCTGTGAGTCTGCCTGCTAAGTGTGCTTCAAGTAGGAGTTCTGTGAGTCTGCCTACTAAGGGCGTTTCACGTAAACTCGTTATAGGCGATAAGTCTTCTGGTATGTTTTCTGTGGGTCACCCTGCTAAAGTTGGTTCTAGTAAACTCGCAAAAGGTGACCTTGTCAAGGTAAAGTCTGGTCGTGTTTCGGGTGGTTTGTCTAAATTCCGTGGTCTCTTTCTTGTAAAGATGGTCTATCCTCACTATGTTGTCCTCTCTAATGGGGAAAAATGGAATTTAAGGAGGGTCGCCCTCTATCAGAAAGCTGGTGCATGTCCTGTTTCTGTTTCCTCTCTGTCCTCCCTTCCTTCCTCTGTTTCTGCCCAGGACCTCTCTTCTTCAGGGTTCATGTTTATTCCCTCTCAGGATCCAGCTCATGTTGTGCCTGCTCCTGTAAATGCTTTGGTGAGGGGCGATGGTGGAGGGGATGCTCCTGATCCCGTTGTATCTGATCCCAACCCTGTTTCTGATCCCAGCCCTCCTTTGCCTGCCACCAGACCTCAGAGGTGTCATAGACCCCCTGTTTACTTGAATGATTTCTGTTGCAATTAGGTCTTTTAGAGGGGTGACGTGTGTCCCTTTCAATGCCTAGTTTTTATTGATCAATTGTTGTGTTTTTATTGCTCAATTGATTTTCGCAACCTATATCGCTGTTTTCGCTAACCTTCTTTAGTTTTGCGTTAAGTTTCCTTTTCATGACATGTTTACCTTTTGTGTTAAGTTTCCTTTCATGACATGTTTCTCTTCTTTTATTCTACGGGAGGAGATGTGTTGTATATTTATCTTTCCTCCATTTCCATGCTGTACCATGATTCTTACCTGTGTCATTCATTCCAGAATGTAGATGGCTCTGCCTCCTCCTAGTGTTCTAGGTGGTGACAGTTTGTGCCTGGCCAGCTTGTGTCTAGGTTGTTCTCTGCTGCTTTCCTGCAATAAACCAGTTGTGGTACATCTGTGGAGTCCAGCTACTTTACTACATGTGACTCCACCCTGTTCTACTCCAACATAACTCCAAAGAGAACTGCATGCCAAGAACAAATCTAATTAAACTCTGCACCGCTCGCCTACTGGAACGTCATGCATCAAATGTAAAGTTGGCAGTGGTGAACCCTCGTAGCGAGTACACGCTGCAATAGAAGAAAAGATGATAACAAAATACTGTGAACAGTGTACTAACAGTTACATAAAGATGACCCGTGCCCAGACATAGAATCAACAGGTGCCACATATCTATAGGTTCTGGTCGATGCGTCTGCTATGTTATACAAGCAAAATCTCCAAACATATATGGCAGGCTGTAGACAAAAACATGGAGTTAGCAAGTCTGCTAAAGTACCCGGGTAATCCATGCTCTGATAAAAACGCCTGTTCTAACGCTTACCTTGATTTGTAGTGCAACATTAACAAGCTCCACTCTCCTCTGCTTGCTGAACCCAGCATGTCTGAGATAGCTGCATTTGAATCGCCAGTCTGCATGTGACGTCAGACCGTGCATTCAACATGGAGGTAGAATTAATTTATTGAGTTTATGAGTTTACGCTGGTGCCCCAGTAAACCCATGGAAGTACAGTTTTTTTGCAGGTAAAATTGTTGGTTCCAAGATGCTGCACGACACAGCATGGACTGATCATTTGTTGTTGTACCTACGGTACATCGACGACCTTCTCATACTTCGGAAGGGATCACAGCAACAGCTAGAAGATGTATTGTTCTTGCTCAACAATTGTCATCCTCAGATTAAATTTACTCATTAAATTAATTCTACCTCCATTAATTATTTAGACATTCTCATTGAGAAAAAAGGCAATAGTTTGGCAACAAGGGTTTACATAAAGCCTACTGATAGGAATAATGCTTTACATTATAACAGCTTTCATTCACCCACTCTCAAAAATCACTTGCCATTCTCACAATTTACTAGGATCAGAAGACTCTGTTCAGATGATGCACAGGGAAGAGCAGACATTGAGAATACATTGAGCCAATACTTAAAGCAAGGCTACCCGCACAAGATATTGGAGGCAGCGAAACAGAGAGCCTTCAGTCTAGACAGAGCACGACTACTAAAAAAATCTGACAACCCTCCAACAAACAGAGAGGTCTGTGTTGTTAAATACTCTACAGGAGCTAGAGATATAAAGCATTGCATTGTATATATTATATGTTTGCCATCAATGTGGGTGGTGCAAACACACACTACAACAATGCTTGCCATGGACCTGTAGGGAAGAAAAATAGAATAAATAGGAAGGTCTAAAGTGCAGCACATCTTTTAGATAGGAAGGACAGGCACTAAATTATTGTCTAGAAATTCTGAACTAGTACTAAAGTTGGCAAAACCAGACAGGTACACATTGGGGACCACAAAAATTAGCTGACTTCTTATAATTACAGTAAGCTAACCACTCCCTTGCTGATAAAAAACAAATGTTGTTCCTATTTACTAATTATCTGTCTGTTAAATGTACGCACAATAACCCCTGTGTGTAGGGCCCTTACCCAAAAACGGGAAAACTAAAGACACTCATCCTCTGGAAGCGCTAGGGGGTGCACAGCGGAATGGCTGAGTGAGATCACAGCTCCACCGGGCAGACGCCAACATTGCTGGATTTAAAGTGCTCAATGCCCGACTTTGACAATACCAAACATCGGAAACTGTATGGGAAGATGTCAGGATCGCCAAGCACTACTTAAGGTCCTTCAAAGACGACTGGTACCGGCGATCCCCGTGAAAGCAGCTGAAAGCACCCGGAGAGCCAAGATGGCGGACAACAGACGTGGAACTACCGTACAGTGCAAACATCGGCAGTAGGTGCGGGAGCGGATGAACTGCCTGGCCGCGCAACGAGGAATTGAGGATCGGCATAACGTCAATCAAGCGGTGATACGGCGGTAAGCTCAAAACGTTAAACACAAAATACAGCGCGGAGCTATAACGCTGGGACTGACACAAAATGGCGGCGCCCATGACCGTAATAAACACCAACTTCTGAACGCACGATAAATAAGAACATAACTGGTGTACTAGCCTACAAACAATATGTGAAGCAACATCGTCCCTGTAATAAGACTTGCTCATAATTACGCTCACGAACAAACATAGAACTGCACCCCTAACATGACGGCTGCAGCAACACTCGGAGCAGACACATGTAATGGAGGTGGCGGGATACATGATAGGCGGCATGCCGGTACAGCTCGTGAAGTGCGTGGAAGAATCAGCGTAACAAGGTACGACGAACTCACACTTACAGGCACCTCGGACATTACGGAATGAACGGGAATACACGGCCATAGTAAATAACAGCGAGACAACGCGCGGAAGGGTACCACGCCGCGGGGCCATCGCACAGATATCTGAAGAGGGAGACTAGAGGTGGAAAGGAGCAACCCAATTGGCCTCAATAATCGGCCAGCAGGGTTGAGGACATGGGCACATTCTAAGCAGGTTTTCGAAGGGGCAACCACAAGATCCAATACTGACCACACAGGAAGGGCTGGATGACACCGATTTAAGTAATAAACGTACTCAATCACGCCTAACCACTTCACGACCCATACCTTGATGAAAACCATAAAGCGAACGCAATCTATCAACGGTGCACATTGGGACAGACACCACCACACACTCAACCAAAATGGTGCGCCCGGACAGGCAACAACCAAAGATAACCTTTGAAGCGAAAAAGGCGCCAAAGGGCACCGACGAACAGGCGGAGGGCGAATCTTCCACGGAAAGGCCACCGGATAGCAATATGGAAAGAATATAAATGGGAAATTGGACCATTTGACGTGTCATATGGATAGTATGGCGGCCAAAATGGACAAGCAGGGAGAGCGGCTAGAGACAGCCGAAACGCGAATATCGGCGGTGGAAGATGAGGCCCACGCAACAACTAACAAATGTAATGGAATGGAAAAAGTCCTTGACGTCATTAAGGCCAAAGCAGAGGAGTTGGAAGCGTGATCCAGGTGCAACAACGTTCGAATAATGGGCTGCCTGAGTTCACGAATACAGGCCGCATGGAGAACTACATCGAACAGCTATGCAGGGACATCTTTGGAGAAGAAGCGCTATCAAAAATCTTTATAGTAGAAAGAGCGCACTGTTCACTGGCGCCAAAACCACCACCAGGAGCAGCACCACGGCCAATTGTAGACCAAATATTAAACTATAGGGACCAAGATAACATTTTGCAACTCGCACGAGAGAAAGGTCAGATCACGCATCATGGAAATAAACTCGAATTCTACCCAGATCACACCGTCGCAGTCCAGCAAGCATGAAGAGAGTTTGCAGCGGAGAAAGCAAAATTGTGAGAATTACAGATAAGCTATGCTTTGCTTTAACCCGCCCGGCTGAAAGTGACGTGGGAAGGGAAATCCGTTCTTCTACCCACTCCCAAAGCAGCACAAGACTTTATAAAGAAAGTTTCCAAACAAAATAAGGCAGCCGGAAGAAGAGACCAACAGCACGAATCTGATTGAACGGATGGCGAAATACGGGTTCCATCAGACCTCACAGCTGTAAGGACCTGTTCTGTTGGTAAGGCGATTATTAATGCGCTTGATGTGATTTATTGGGTGGTACATCACGGAGGTATCATCAGTAACTGTACAGGAACTGCGATAGACATTGACGTACTGTAAAAATGGTTTACTCTGCGATGGTACAAGGTTCATAATACAAAACTTTTCATGGTACGCTCTCGCACCACCCAGGTGATAAACAAATAGCGACATGCCTGCATCCTGCTTTCAAGAAACGCCCTCTACAGAGGTTGCAGGCAATGCGGACGTAAGCCATGAAATGACACAAAAGTTCACTTCTGGTACAAAACTGATCGCGCCAATGGCTGGGTTGCAAGATCAGGCACTGATGGGGTCATGACCGTGATGGTGGAAGTAATATGTTGTATATGGCCGTATTAAGTAGTCAGGAGCTTTTGGCGGAGCTGATGTCCAACAAGTTCTTCTTTATCGCAAACAGTTGATTGGGGATATGTCACTAAGTTAATGAGAGGTATTGTCAATATGCAAAAATTTTATGAATATTGTTGTAAATACATGGCATTGGAGAAAAACCAACAGCACACATCTAAAGAATTAGGGATAGATCTACCCCCGTCCATTCAGTTGGATGGCATAGTGTGCCCTCGGTGGACCTCCGAAAGGGTGATCCCCACATCTGTTATGTTACTAAGGGGGGTTACAAAGGGAAAGCGGCTTCGGCAGGTTTGGGTTGCTGAAGTGGGTGGGAAGGGGTGGGGGAAGGGTTTTGTTCTAGTTTGGAGACCAAGACATTTAAGATGCATTGCTGACCTCAGTGTTGTATGGCAGAAAAGAATGAAAGATGCTACACTCATACAGCATCAGGTCAAGTATGAAATTCTACACGCTTCCACTGGTACTGTAACAGTCATAGGTCCGGTAATTAAATGGCTCAAGTAGTGAGAAAGGCTAACAGTGCTAATTTGAACCTCCTCACATGGAATGTCAGGGGTTTTACAAATCCGAAGATAATTAGACAAGTCTTTGCCTGCTTGAATAGAGGAGAAATCGATATAGCTCTCCTACAGGAGACACACATCGCACCTACTACACACAAAACTTTAGGCACAAGATGGGCGGAATCCACGCATTCAGCCACCTACTCCTCCTACTCACGGGGGGTAACAACGCTAATCCGAAAGGGAACAAACTTCACCACGAACAAAGTGATCTCAGATCCCAAGGGTAGGTACGTCATAATTTCAGGGATTTTAAGGGGACAGAAGATAACACTAGCTAACATATATGGACCGAATATAGACAAACCAGAATTTTTTCAGGAACTATGGAACCACATGCATACACTGCAAGATACACAAATCATATGGGGGGGAGACCTGAATATGGCCCTGGTGGATCGTGTATATCGATCCACAAATTCGGTAGAACCACACAAGAAGGCCAGAGCGAACGTTTTTAAATATAATGGAAGACATACCACTGACAGATCTTTGGAGGCATAAACACCCAGACGTCACAGGGGCGACACACATGAACATGATACACAACAGTTAGTCCCGTATAGACTATTGGCTAGGGACAGACAACATTGTGCTGTGGTCGAAGGGACTACGAACGCTACCTAAAACTCTATCAGACCATAATCCGATACACCTGACACTTCAGATACCACATTATGTTCCGCCCCCATTCCAATGGCGGTTTAACGCTAAAGCACTAACAGACACAATATATGCTGACACTATTCATAAGGTGATAATTGACTATTTTCGCTTAAACAAAGCGACGGTGGATGACCCGGGATTGTTATGGGAGGCATTTAATGCGACAATCAGGGGAGTATGTATAGGCACTTTGGTGGGCATATTACGGGACATAAGGCAGCAAATCAAGAGATGTGAAATACGCATGTCCGAACTGGAGGCGACTTATGAAAGTACGCACGACCCAGAGCTGTTAGGGGAATTGCGAAAATTACACACAGAACACCAAACCTACCTTGAGGATGAACTAAAATACATTAACAAACGGCATGTAGCCAGGAACTTTGGAAAAGGGGGCAGGCTGGGGAGAATACTAGCGACTAAAATATGTGAAGGATCAGGTCATAAAGCTATAATGCAAATTAAAACGGAAGATGGTATATTAATGACACAGACGGGGGTAATTTTGCAATGCTTTGTGGAAAGTTATAGCACACTATATAAATCACAAAAAACAGCACCTCCTAAAGACATTCTCAAATACCTAGAGGATGTAACCATTGCTTGGCTGTCAGATGGTCAAAGGGAATACTTGGCGATGCCAATAACAGTAGAGGAAGTGATGGAGATAATACATTCATTACCGAATGGGATAGCTCCCGGCCCAGATGGGTTCACATGCAAGTTTTCCAAGAAATAGGTAGATATAATAGCCCCTCATTAGTAGCCATGTATGGAACTGCATTTGACCAAGCGGAATTGCCACCGACACTTAGAGAAGCAGTAATAATGGTCCTTCTAAGCCGGCAAAGGACCCGGAGATGTGCGAATCATATAGACCCCTGTCGCTAATAAATGTAGATTCCAAGATATTAGCAAAAATACTGGCGGTCCGGTTACAACCTCTAATGACGAATCTGGTGCTCCCAGATCAAGCAGGTTTCGTACCTACCAGAGCCACGTCCCATAACACCAGGACCCTGTTCGCACTCTCACACTATCTCACTCCCTCCACGAAGGCAGTTGCGGTTATGCTAGATGCCGCCAAGGCCTTCGATTCCATAGAATGGCGCTACCTGCTGACGATATTGCAGAGAATGGGCTTTCCTCTGAGATTCATTCAGTGGATGTCTTTGTTGTACACGAAGCCAATGGTGCGAGTTAGAATCAATGGATATATATCGGATGCTTTTGTCATCGAGAGAGGGACTCGACAAGGCTGCCCACTCTCGCCATTATTATTTGCGCTGGCCTTAGAACCGCTGGCCTGTCTGGTCCGGCAGAAACATAAGCATTCGGCGTTGCAATTCCCATCCAGACCCCTACACATCTTATTATACGCAGATGATATGCTTCTATACGTACGCGATCCAGAACAAAATCTGACACCTCTGCTGAGGGAGTATATAAAATTTGGCAGACACTCCGGATTTGCCATAAACTGGACCAAGTCATCTATTATCCCCCTAACTAACACAACTGCACCGCATGACACCAAATTGCCACTAGAATGGCAAACCGACCCTATACGGTATCTAGGGGTCTGGTACCATAGAAACCCAGAAGTGGTAATACGCACAAATTATTGGTGGGTTTTCTCACAATTGGAGGAGAAAATGAACCGCTGGATACAACTGTCACTATCGCTAGCAGACCCCATTGCGATCGTAAAAAGGAACGTCCTACCCAAGTTTCTCTACCTCTTCAACAATATTCCCATCCCTCCCCCGGGTGAGGTTTTTAAACGCATAAAATCACTGGTTCTGAAACTGATATGGGCGGGCAAAGCAGGCTCGTATAGATCTCAGAACGCTAACGTTACCCTATAGCAGGGGAGGATTCGGGGTGCCAGACTTTCTGTTGTATTATTTATGCGCTCAGGCACAATATGCGGCCTACTGGTAAAACACGATACCATATCTTACGCACACAGCCGTGGAGGAAGGAGACGCAGCACCGATACCTCTGACAGCGATTCTGACACATAAACGACCACCCTTACACGCAGAAGATATAAACACCATTGACACAACGGCAAAAGCTTGGCAAAGATTAGGACAATTGGCACACAAAATACCGTTGTACGCGCCGGAATTGCCACTGCACTATCATCCGGAGCTATCGGTAACTGGAGAATCGGTAGGCATGGACTTACTGCGCCAGGTGGGAATGGATAAAATGGGAGATCTATTTATGGAAGGGGAATTCAGGAAGGCGGCAGAATTGAAGTATATTCACTATCAAACTCTGCTGTTTAGGTTCACATACTATAGATTGCAGAGAGCAATACAAAAACTATATCCGAGCTACCCAACCGAGCCAGATAAGTTGTACACACTCCAACTCATCTTAACGACCGCTGACACATCACACCACTAGGTGTGATGTGTCAGGTTATACTGTACAGCACAGGCAGAAATTCCATATACCACAGATAAGGCTAAATCGAGATGGGACACATGGTTGGGAGACCTTCTAACGGAGGAAGAATGGCAACAAACGTGTGCTTTAGTACAGATGCTCACCCCTAATGGGAATTTACGCATCACACACTAAAGGTATATCCACCAGGCATATTACACACCAGCGAAACTAAAAAGTATGGCCTGCAAGAGGCTGTGTGCAAACGATGCGGGAGGGATGAAGCTGAGTTTCTGCACCTGGCTTGGAGCTGTGTCAAAATTCAAGCATTCTGGAAGGATGTAACAGCAAAAATCACAGTTATGATAGGGACTGAAATAGATTGCATGGTAAGAACATGTCTGTTGGGGTTGGTACCACAGGTAAGAGCGGAGAAACGCAAGTTTTGTGCCATAGCGTTATTATTAGCTAAACGTCAAATTGCACAATGCTGGAATAGCAAACAAGCGCCAACAACATCCCTTTTTTTTATTTTTATTTTTATTTTTTTATTTAGACAACTCCTTTACAAATAGATATTTATCGTTCACAAAAACAAAAACAAAAATAATATAAGAGGTGAAAATCATATACGGACACTATTAAAACATTCAAAATAAAGCATGCAAAAAAAACAAAAAACCTTACATTTTAAATTAACGGGTCATAATTCATTATACTTGCAATATAAAATCACTTTACTAAGATATTCAATTTGATGTAGCTGAGAAACTCCAAGCTATGATAGGGGACCAAATCCTTTCCCCTCTTAATTTTGCCTTCACCCCCCTGGTGGCATAGATTGCTATCTCGTGATTGTATACGCCCAGGAATCGGGCTAGCCACATTTGGAAGCTCGGAGGATCGTTCTCCTTCCATCGCGCGGCAAGTATAATACGATATACTGCAGCTCCGATTAAAAGGATAGCTTCCTCGTTGTGGTTCAAATTTAGCGTGCTATCATATCCAAGCATAAACATAGTAGGTGACTCGGGCAGTTTATGCCCGAAAACCTCCTCCCAAAATTCCCAAATCATTTTCTTCAGTAGTGTCAGCTTATCACAATCATAAAACATATGCAAAAGTGTTGCGGGGCCTTGATTGCACCTAGGGAAGTGATCGTTGATTCTTTTCCCCATGTAAACATTTTTGCCGGTGTATAGTAAAGATTATATATTGTTTTGTATAATTGTGCCTTCAGGCTGGAAGAGAGTAGTAAGAGAAGACAGTGCCAAAATCTTGTCAATGTCTATTTCTGGGTTATCGAGTCTGCGTGCCCATGCCAATTCGGTGTGTTCCATGTCATCTGGTGATTTTTCAAGAAGAGTGATATACAGTGTTCCAATTCTGGTTGAGGGCCTTAGGATATTTTCTATTAAAGGTATTCTATTCCAGCTTAAAGTGGGTAGTATAGGTTTAATACTTGATCTTATTTGATAATATTTAAAATAGTCCCTCCCGGGTATATTAAACTGATTTTGAAGAGTAGTGAAGCAAATCTTTTTCTCATTACCTAGGAGGTCATAAAGAGAGGTGATTCCCTGTCTCTCCCAGTTAGCAGTGGTCCTGTCGTTTACGTGCTGTGGAAGAATAGACGAATGTCAGAGTGGAGATTATCGGCTAACTTTCGGGATTTGCATATGTTTTGTGATTCTTGACCACACTTTCCAAGCCCCAGTGACAATTTTAAACTTAACTTTTTTATAGTAGCTGGGCTTGAGTTGGCTTAAAAGTAATCCTCTAACTTAGGGACCCAGGCTAATTCGTATACTGATGGAACGCCGCTCTCTTCATCGTTACGAATTGGGTTTACCATTGGAGCGAGTTGTTGTAGATAGGCTGCCCAAAAATATAATTGGGGTATTGCGAGCCCCCCTCTGTCGAACGGTAGAGATAGGAATTTAAGGGATCTCCTAATCTTGCCGTATTGCCAGATACATTTGGAAATCTGGGAATCAAGGATTTTAATATAGTTGTCTTCGAGTTATAAGGGGATTGCTCGAAATAGATACAGTATCTTTGGAAAGATATTCATTTTAATAAAGTTTCCCCTCCTGATAATAGAGAGATGGAGGATATTTACCCTTGTTAGATCTTTTTTAATTGAGTTGATAAGAGGTTCATAATTGATTTTAATAATATCTTGAATTTCTGCAGATATGCAAACCCCTAAGTATGTCGCCCTTACTGTCCGTCTGGGATCAATACATTGTGTGTTCTCTGTGCAAAGTATAACAGTTTTGGTTTTGTTTAGAGAGTAGCCAGAGTGGGACCCAAATTGGTGAGTTAATGTCTCTAACTCGGACATAGCTACATCAGGGTCTGGTGTTAAAATAGCGATGTTGTCGGCGTACGCTAGCACTTTTGTTTCATATATTCCTGTCACTGCTGGTTGGATTCCAGGACTAGCTAAAATACTGTGTATCAAAGGATTGATATAGAGGGCAAATAGAATTGGGGAGCACGGGCAGCCCTGCCGCGTGCCTCTTGAGATATTGATGCTACCCGATTCGTACCTCATAATTTGTAGCTTTGCTTTTGGATCGGTGTACATGGCTTTGACTGATTTAATAAAGCTGTAGCCGAAGTTATAGTGTTCTAATATAGCCCACATAAATTCCCATGACACCCGATCGAATGCCTTCTCGGAGTCAAGAAGAATCATTGACAGCCGGCCGCCCGTGGCTGCTGTGATATCAAACAATGAGATTGCTCTACGAGTGTGGTCGGTAGTGCCCTTCCCAGGGATAAAACCATGCTGCCACGGGCTGACCAGGTGTTCAACGACTCTCCTTAACCGATTTGCTAAAATGTTTGCATATAACTTAGAGTCTGAATTTATCAGTGAAATTGGGCGGTATGATGAGGTGGAGTCGGCAGGTTTTCCCTTTTTAGCGAAAATTATAATGTTTGTATCTTTCCAAGATCCGCGTGTATTACCACTCCACTGTATCCCAAGAAAGAGATCTAAGAGCAGTGGCAATATAGTTTTGCCTAAAATCTGATATAACTCCAACAGGATCTTGTCGGGGCCTGCCGCTTTCCCTGAGGCTAATTCTGAAAGTGCAAGTTCGAGTTCAGCCAGTGTTATTTCTTTATCCAAATCATTTTTGGTGGTATTGTCTAAGCTACTATCTGTACCGGTTAGAAAATCGTTAAGGAATTTTTTATTGTCTTCATTACTGTATGTAATATCATTCTGATATAGATTCTGATAATACCTTTAAAATACTTCGAGTATATCCTCTGTTTGGGTGTATTCTATATCATTAATTTTAATACAAGATATTGAATTAAGAGAGGCCTTTTGTCAGGTTCGTAAGGCTAATTGCCTGCCTACTTTCTCCCTGTTCTCATAAAGGTTTCTTTGGCGACTTCTAAAGGTTTCAGCAGATTTTTGTGCTAATCCTTTGTTTAGATCGGTTTTGAGGATTAAGATCTGACGAAGTATAACTGATCCATCAGTTTTATCTGCAATTGATGTTGTATGTGCGCTTCCAGTTTGGCTAGCTTTCCTACTTTCTTAGAATATTCAGATGCCTGTTGTTTCTTGAGTCTAGCCACATAGCTAAGGGTTTCTCCCCTAAGAGCAGCTTTATAGCGATCCCGTACGGTGTTTCTAGGGGCACTATAGCGATTAATATCAAAATACCTCTGTGTCCACTGTCTAATAAAACTGACATAATCATTATTAGCTAGTAGTCTTCTGTCAGATGTCCAATTATATGGTTTACGGGTCGAGCAGATTAGATTCACAGTGAGGGCCAAGGCATTATGATATTAACTTAGGGTGTTTGGTAATAGTTGCAGGACTTGAGATGTCCCTGGTGGTGAAGATATAATCAATTCTTGTGTATTTATTATGAGGATGGGAGAAAAATGTGTATCCAGGGTCGTCTTGGTGCTTAAGGGGCCAGATGTCGACAAGGTTGTGGCTAGCTATGAGAGACCTAATTGCCTTGTATACTTTAGGCTTACGACCCAGGTATTTGTGATTAGTTAGGTAGTTAGAGTCAGGACCGAGTGTAATATTAAAATCCCCCGCAAAAATTAACGGAGCAGGCCATCCTGCTAATTCCATTTCTAAAATATCGAAAACAGATGTATCATCCAAGTTGGAGCCGTATACTGTACATATGGTTAGGCCAAGAGTGAGTTCTACCACTGCCCACCTGCCATACTGGTCTGAGGCCAGGCGTAGCGGGTTCCCTACATGATTTTTGCCTAATATAGCTACGCCCTGAGTATTAGTTGTATGGGTTGTAGTTGCTAGAACGTTGTATCCCAGAATTTTAAGTAAGTTGCGCTTAGCCCAAGGTAGATGGGTCTCTTGCAGACATACAATATCTGGTGAGTCGCGCTTGATTACCTCGCAAAGCCGCCCCGTTTATCCCTATCATGTAGCCCAGCTATGTTCCAGCTCCAGATAGTTAACCTTCCCATGAAACTAAATGAATTGGACCCTGATTTGTTGCATTACTTGTGTTTGTTTTATAAAGAATAGTTATGTGATTGAAAAGTATATTTTGATTTATTTGCTATGGAGTTGTCTGCATTTTCGAAGTTTTGCTCCCCTTCCCGCCCAACCTCCCACTTCCCCGCCCAGCCAATTCCACCCCCCTTACTCCAAAAATAAGGCAAAAAGACTCCATTGGAGTCTAAAAAATGTGATGAAGGTGCTGCCCGCTGGTAGGTCCCTATCGGCATGCAAAAAATAAAATAAATAAAAAAAAAAAAGAGAAAGATCTCAAAAAAAGGGATGTAAAGAGCCCAACTGTGAGGAAAAAGAAAAAAAGACTCAATCTAGTTTTCCTCCGTGTATTATGGCTCACACTTTCTCACACTTTTTTTTTTTTAATATTTATTCCCCTTTTTTCTTCATGGCTTA
Organism: Lissotriton vulgaris; assembly: GCF_964263255.1. NCBI lineage: Eukaryota > Metazoa > Chordata > Amphibia > Caudata > Salamandridae > Lissotriton > Lissotriton vulgaris. Next base: position 1,024,117,613 of record NC_141696.1, on the reverse strand, counting down.
CCGCCTCCACTTTTCAGAGAAATTTTAATTTTTTCCCCCTTTTTTTACTCCCTTTTAACTTTATCACACACACTCTACCCACATGTGAGCATTATCACTACATTCCTACTTTTACTCAGTAGTGAAAGGTGACTATGCAGTTCATATAGTTCATGTAGTTCGTCAGACTCAGACAGTGTGTAGAAGTGAAAACATCACATCAACAACCAATATTTAAGCTTGTCTATATTGATACAGCTATTTGAGCATTATTTTAGGCTGTCTAGGTATTCCTGTGCAATAATCTCGGAGACAAAGAACTTTGTCTGCCGCCCGTATATGACCTTAAGGCGTGCGGGGTTGTTTAGGTATACAATTGCTTTTTTGTCTTGAAAGGGTTTTATGAGCTGGCGCAGCCTCCACCTTCGCTCTACAGTAGTATGGCAAAAGTCAGGAAGTGAGAAGTATGTAATGTCTTTGGAGGTGCGCTTAGCTTCAGGCTTAGCCTTCTCAAATACCGACTGTCTCAGTAGAAAGTTCCCAAAGTAGGCTAGGATAGCCCTTGGGTATGGGCCTGGTTTAGTGGGGGCCCTTAAAGTGAGCGGCATGCGATGGGCTTGCAGTATTTCAGTGTCCCAATTCTACATAGAGAGCTCAGGGAGCGAGTCGCGGAGTAGGTTAATCACGAAGGCGCGTGTATCTTCCCCCTCAGATTTTTCAGGGACACCTAAAATGCGCAAGTTGTTTCTGCGCTGGCGATTTTCGAAATCTTCCAATTTCCATCTAATGTCACCTATTTGGGCTTCGTTTGACTCAACACGCTCTCTAAGGGCAAACGCTTCAGTCTCGTTTACAAGGGTTCTGGACTCGACTTCCGTCAGTCGATCCACGAATGAGCCACACGTTTTCACCAGCTTTGGGACTACCCCTTGGACCCTGCGGAGTGCAGCTTGTGCCCGGTGCCCGTCTTGAGAGGTCTCTTCGCGATGAGCGGCTATCGCCTGCAGGACTGCATCTATATACTCAGGTGCAGGAGTGGTCAAAGAGATTGGGGCTGCTGCTGGAGTAAGTTGTTCTGTGTGTGTGTGGGCCCAATCTAGTCCTGCCCCATGGGATTTATTGTCCCGCTTACTGCCTGCTTTTGGCTTTGGTTTGACAGTACTGGTAAGAGCCTCCGTATCAGATGGGTTATCTGACTCGTCTGTTAGAAATGAAGTATCACCCCATTCCACTTCCAGGTCGGCCTCATCAGAAAAGGAAAAAAAATCTGTGGCTTCTTTTTCGGGGTCCCTGTCAGAGTCTTTGATGGTAATACCGGCTTTGGCGGGTTCACCGCTAGCATGTATAGCAGTGCCTGCCATTGTATTAGTCATCGTTTGGTCATCAATTAAGCTGGGACTAGTGTTTATAATTCTATCCTGTGCAAATGTTCCCGGGTTACCTTGCAACAATGGCTGATTGTCAGGGTTGCTTATATTACCTTTGCCTACATAAATGCCGGCATCCACAGAGGACTAAGCCGCTGAAAGTGCCACATTCTCATAAATTGCTACAATATTGCTGTGCGTGCCAAGTATTGCAGCAGTGCTCACCTCGGTACTTGCGGGGGCTTGGATTTGATCTGCGCCGTCAGTACAGTCTGTGCCATCTATATCATCTTCTTGAGAGCGCTCGGTGGTCTCATTGCTCTCGGTGCCCTCCGTGTTCTCTATATTTACGCTTTCACTCAGTGTGACATTCGAGCCCGGGCTGTTTAAGCTGTCAGCGGAGCTCGGAGCGTGGCTGTGAATACTGTCTGGGTGTGTTGCCTGGCACTGCTTCCCCTGGCCCGGAAAAGTAGCCGAGCCTCTTCGCATCAGCTCAACCACAGAGGGCCCCGCGGCGTCCTTACGAGCGTCCTTCTTCCGGGTCACAGCCTTTGACCCAGCTGAGCCGAGCGCCGCTGCTGCTGCGCCTGCCGTCTTGGGTGTCCGTGTGGGTAAATCCGCTTTTTCCTGTATGGCCATATGTCTCTCTGCCCCCCCGGGGTTCTGCTGACTCACGCTGAGCCTGTCTCACGGCCCTCGTTCGAGCAGCCGCCGATGTAGCTGACGTAGCGGGTGGAGCGGCAATCTTGGGAGCCATCCCGCCTAAAGCCGATCTTGCACCAGGTGTCTCTGAGACAGGAGTCAGCATCTGATTGTCAGCTTCAGTGCAGTGAGTGCTACTCTCAGGATAGCTTGTTAGAGTTGCAGGGCTTCCAAAGAAGTGTCTGATAACAGCCCGTCCGATATAGGAATAGAATACCCAAACTGGACACGAGGAAGGGTTTTAATCCATCCAGTATAACTGATCGAGGCGACCGGTTGTGGCGGCAAATCAGTTAGATGTCTTGATGTTTTAATACTTAGGCATTATTATCAAGGTTGAATCGCATAGATCTAGTCACTCCTGTGCCTTGGCCATGGTATCCACAATCTTCTTAGTGAGCATACATCCAGGAGCTCTTACTGCTGCATGACCGATTGGGGACCTGGAGCGCGAGCACTGCGATCCGTGTTAGATCGCCATCTTGCCTCAAGCATTGAGCGCGCCAACAACATCCCAATGGTTTCGAGACATGGCAAGTTGCAGAGATAGGTTACTGACATATGAGGAGGAATTGTCGATCAGATCTAGACCTAAAGACTACTGGAGATTTTTCACAGACTATGTCAGCACCTTAGAAAAGGATGAATTATTGTAGATTTAACAAAAGAAAACGATTTTTAATACATATTTGACAGTAGATAAATGCTAACTATCCTTCAAGAAATATCTGTACAGAATAGAATTGAACTGTTTACACACAGAGTATGAATTCGGAAATGTAAAGGTCTTCATTACTGTTTGTACTTTGACTTTAATTTGTATCATTGAAGAAAAGCAATAAAAAGATGAAAAAAAAGACACTCATCCTCTGTCCTTTGCACAGAGAATGAATACCTATCAGTCTGGTCTGGTGTTAGTGACTGGTCAGCAAAACAGAAGATTATACAACCATTCACACCAAACCTCTAACAAGTGAGACTATAAATTAAACCAGTGTCCTCTCAAAATATATGGACCATCAGACATGCAGTTGTCTTTTATGCCCACTCAAAACCATCTTGTGCACTGGTCACCAACTGCTACGATAATCTTTGAATTTCGGAACTGAATTTGAGTCTGATGTTGCGCTTCTAGTCCTGGACATCAATATATATAGAGTTGAATTTCGAAAATTATCTCTTCATGGTCCAGCACTGTTATAGGGTGGACCTGTTTGCCATCTGTGTGCTTAAATAAACAGTAATATAGAGATTGATGAGCTTGGAAACATGAGCGAATCACTCAAACACAATATGGTGAGAGAATACCCCTAAAAAGCCAGCAGTTAATGGAATGGACATCAGAGTTTAAAGGGGATAGAGAAATTGCTCCCCAAACGTCTATAGCGAACATAATATCCACCTACTTATGAAGCATAGGTTACTAAGCAGGTATTTTCCTTCTAAAATAAAAGTATTTTGTACCACCAAAGTTCTACTCTCCAGGAAGAGGAGGTTAAAAGCCCATCTTGCACTTACATAACTCTTCTTTAAATTGAACTATTGAGATCTTACACTGTACACGCAGTGTACTTAGGTTTATTACATTGCTTATATACAGCATCCCTTTGGTCCTGCACCTAGGATTGCTATTTGAAAGTATCAATATAAAATGTAATGCAAAAATAACTATATTGAATCCTCCATTGTACTCAACATCACAATCACACCTTTAATTATTCCTCCTCGTGTGATGGTCATACCCTAACATTTTGAAAAAGTCCGACTGTAAAATCCCATGTTTCCATGTGTACTACTCCTGAATTATATATTTTGCGTCATCCACAGAGCTGGTAATCCAATGTGCCTGTGAATACCCATAAAACGTGGCCGGAAATGTCTGGCTTCTACTCTACCTACCCCATTTTGGCTCTCCACTAGCTTCCACTCTTCTCATTCTACACCTTTATCTTACAGATGTGGAAAATGCGGTTTACTTTAAATTATCTCCAACTATTATACATTTGGATTTTCTACCTTGAGTTTACCCATTTTTGTACACCTATTTACATGTGGCAGTGAAAAGTGTTTTTGTGAATCAGGTGCATATCTTAGTTGCATATTGTAGGCCTAGTCCTTGAGCCTTTGAAAAAAGTATGTTACCCTTTGTTAAAGAAGCCTTCCATTTACCCAGGCACCCTAGCACATTTTTGGCCCATCTCCCAGATATGCTATTTGGCGAAACTACTAGAGATGGCTTCCATCAGCTGTTTGGGTTTGTTGAAGCTAGCCAATTGTTAGATTCAGTTCAGTAGGGATTTTGTACAGGAAAAGATACAGAATTAAGAGTTGTTTCTGCTCTTGAAGAATTACTTTGTTGTTCATATTTCAGCATTCCTCACCAATCGAAGCAGTCGCCAGAAACATTGGGGTTTCTCTTAAATAAGATGTGAGTTTTAATGATGTGAGTTTTAATGGTGCAGTACTGCAGAGTGACACTGGACATCTCTGTCAAAAGTGGCACATGCAATCTCTCTGCCAGAGTGCAGCACTGTGGGCCCCTATTAGTAGGGATTAGTGAAATTGTGTTTTTAGATAGGTCTGTGGCTCGCAGAAGTCACTGTCAGCTCAATTCCACGTATTATGGCATATTTGTCCAATTTACTTTGGTGTGTGACGTGATCAAGGAACATTTTTGGCTATTGACAACTTGTATTATAGTTTCTCTCAACCTCATTCCCATATATTACACTTACCTCTGACTCTGGCTTCTCACATTTCTCGGATAGATTGTGCTTTGTCACTGTGTCATCAACATCATGGCCCTCTGGGCCCATGTGCCTCACAATTCCTGCGCTCCTCACACTTCTTCAAACCCTCAAACTTCATCATTGGTCACTTCTAGATCACTTCCTCTTACACTATCAGTGGAAGTACACATTTGTGGTTCCGTATGTCTCAAACCTCTCGAGCTCCTTTGGACCCCCAGCAAAAGTCACTCCAGCATTGCTTTGTGGTATCAAATCAGAGTGCATTACCTGTCCTGAATCATCTATGCTCCTCACATTCTTTGGATCCACATCCAACATGACTACATTGCTTTATCACAATCAATCATCAAGCGTTCCTTGTCCTTAGTTCTTTGTGCTTCTCTCGCTCCTCAGGATTCCCATCCTGTCTCACTTCCACGTTGCTTTGCAGTCTCCAATCAGCGCATGCTCCTCATCATGAGAAAAAATGTAAGGACCTATTTCTGTACATTTTCTCATGATCCTTCCATTTCCATGGCCAGTTTCTGCTCCAGATTGTGAACAGCCTCAGGAGCTGGAAGCCTGAACCAGGACCCCCAGGAACAAGGCCCAAAGAGCCTAGATCAGAAGAACCAGCACAAACTCGGCCATTAATTTAAATTAAACTTTATTAATGAAAAGACAAACCTGCTGACTTAACCAATGCTTGTTTTTATAGATATAACTAACATCTGAGCTGCAATGCTAGTCACATCTATGCAACACCCACACATTATTTTTTTACTGCACAAAATGTTGAAATAGTAATAATTTGCTACAAAACACACTTTTTGGCCAAACGTATAATCTACAGCTACTAACCTGAATTTATGAACGTATTCTTCATGACCTAAAAATGACCAGTCTCACATGTTAGCCATGTAGCTGTTGGCATTTGAACTATCATTCTCATTTATCACACATCAGTGGATTTCAAGGCTTCGTGGGGAACAGATCACTGCAAATAGCTCCCATACTTAATGAACCACTTTATGGCCCACACACATGGGGGCTGGATAATTTGTGATATATGTAAAGCTTATTTTGAAACATTTAGGATCATTGTCCTATACATATTATATTTTGGGGATTAAGGGAGCTCTCCTTTCAAGTATTGACACTTTCAAGTGTGCTGCAGAATTATATTGTTTCGCCTCTGGCTGGGAGGTGTACATTTCTGACCCATACCCAGATCTACCAGTGTTGGAAAGTCTGAGAATGTGTCAGAATGCATGGGTGGATGTGTGGGAACCCTAACGCTCCACCAATGGCATGCCTCCCGACTGCAGAGAAAGGGAAGGCAGCGATTTGCTCTGCCTTGCATTACTCTAGATTTATGAAGTAATGCAGGGTCACGCAAGGTGGCCTTGCACAGGCTTGAAAATATAATTTAGGTTTTGCATCACACTTGCACCCCCTTGCATGGTTCTAGGGTGACACAAAAGCTTGACAAGGATGGGCAATGTCTATTTTGCTGGACTGTTAGCCTTTGTTGGCATTAAAAACCACATCATCAACATTTCTGGGCTCAATTCACAAAGCTTCTTCTATGAGTACAGGTATCACCCAGACAAATCACTTTGACGTTCTGTCTGGTTTAACTGATATTGATTGACTGCAGGCTCATACCAGTCTGCCAGACGACATGGGAAATCTGGATAGTTTATGTAATATTCAATGTGTTAGGTCACATGAGTTGGTAAACGCACGCAAAGCAGTAGTCTCTGCAAATGATGACACATTTGAGGTCCCTGCCAATATAGTACAGGGACTAGTTGAGCAGGAAAATGCTACTATACAATTTAAAATCCTTTCATTGAACATAGCAGGAATCCGTTCCAAACTTGGGAACGCGGACTGGTTAGGTTTCATCAAAGGCCTTGATTTCCTATGCTTACAAGAATCCTGGTCTTTAGATGCCATTTATATTGATGGTGACTGCTCTTACTCTGTTCCTGTAACTCCATTTACATCAGGGAGAGCTAAATGTGTGGTATTGTGCTGCCTATTGCGGTACAATATGGACCTGTAGTAGCCAAATGTATAAGTGTTTCCCCTTGGTACAAATTGATCTCAGGTCTGGCTAAGTTTAAAATACTATTGGTAAATTGGTACCACAACATTTTTAACAGAGGAAACTGTCAAGTAATAGAGTCTCTGCAAATGGAAATTAAAGAAGCCACTATCAAGAGGCAACCACTGTGTATTTTATGGGTTGGAGATTTTAATTGTACAATCTGTAAGTTCAGCTCTTATCTGGTGTGCGGGTCGGAGGACAACAAGGGTGAGCCCCTGACTCATTTCATTCACTCTCCTCAGGGTGCAGCTGTAACCTCCATTCTTGTGGCAAATTATTTAAGTTTCTTAAACAATTATGATGGTAACTCTCTCAAGCAGTAGCCAACGTTTATGGGGGGTGGTAGGGCTAGCTCTATTGACGTCATTCTAATGACAAAGAATTGCACCACTCTTGTCCAAGATTTCAAGGTCAAACCAAATTGTGCAAGCGATCATCATCCTCTTATTGCTACTTTTAACTTGAAACCAAAAATGGGGCATAGCGATGAATGCCCTATCATTTTTAACCCTAACAAAGGAATTAGACTGAATTGGAGACAGGTAAACCCATAAAAATATTATTATTATAAGCAACTATAACCTACTAGATGTATGTTTGCAGTCTGATTCCTCCTCAGTAGAACTGGCATGCGAGTAACTGTGCTGTAATGTAACCCAGAGGTTGACCAGAAAGGCTACCCAAAAGAAACCGCCAGAGGTGCGATGGTTCAACTCTGAATGCTCCAAGGCTTATAGGGAATTAAAAGGTGCTTCACTCTCTACCCCCATGATAGAGAGCTAATTAAAATCATGAGGAACAAATATTAAAAGTTGATTGATGATAGAAAGAAGGATCTGAGGCGGAGGGCTTGGAGGACCTGGAAAAAGCAGGCTCTCTCAAAAATTCCCAAAAATTCTATGAATTCATAAATTGCCCATTGTTTACTGAAAAGTGAGGCAGATGAACTCTTCAATAGGAGGAAACAGGAGTAATACCAATTCATCTAACCTTAGCCACACAACTTAGTTTATCAATCACAGTTGAGGAGGTGGAGTTGGCCTTAACACAGGGCATATGTCTGAAAGACCCTGGCCCAGATGGGGTGCCTCTTGACCTTTTTAATATTAATCTTAAATTGTGGGCACCATTGTTAACAACGGTTTTCAAAGCAGCCATTATTGGCCCATTGCTAGCATCATGGAAGGAAGCAATTGTGGTCCCGGTCTTCAAGAAAGGCGATAGAAGTAACCCAGCATGCTATAGGCCCATCTCATTAATTGACGCTACAGTAAAAGTTTTCAGCAGGGTCCTTCCTGCACACATAGGAAGACTGGAAAACCACTAAGGGGATTATGTCCAATACACAATGTGGTTTTAGAATCAAGCGTTTTTTATTGTGTGGTAAGCATCGTAATACACTGCTCAGCTGCCTACATCAACTTGCCGGCAGAGCATGATCTTTGGATATCTACACAGCGTATGGGTCTACAACCCGGAGGGCGACCCCGCAAAAGAAGTTGCGAGTCTTATCAACTGCCAAGACGTATGCGTAGAGACCACTTTTAACAGAAAGAAACAAACAAAAAGGACAAACACCTAACCCCTCCACCCCCCAAACCGCCCCACCCCCACCCAGCTCGGTATCAGTCTCTAACTCCACCAACCACCCTCCAAGACCCTCAGACTCATCCCACCCCTCCTCAGGCAACAACAGCGGCCCCCCTAGGTTCTAAAGGTAGAAGCTGTAGTATTTGAAGGTACTTCGGGCACGTGACCTCCCTCAGATCCTTAGAAAGGAGCATATTTAGCTCCCAGGGAGAGCCAGTCCTTAGCCAAGAGATGCCAGAGCCTTTGTATCCAATCCTGCGGGTCAGGTATAGCCAAGGAGCCCCATTGCACCAAAAGTACCTGCCACGCCGCAAGCAGAGCTAATGCAATCTGTCTACCCCTCAGCGAGCACAGTGGAAAAGACTTAGGATGGGGGAGTCCCAACAGCGTGTGCTCAGGAGCCTGAGGAAATGTAATCTGGAAGGCATTGTCTAGGTCATCGAGAACCTCTTTCCAATACCGCACCAATTTCAGGGCAATGCCACAACAGATGCACCAAAGTACCCGGAAGGCCACACCCCTGCCAGCAGAGGCCTGACTTCGTTACATCCCATGCTTTGATGCACGCCGGGGGAATAGTACCAATAAGTGGCCACTTTATAGGCAGACTCAGTACCCGCAGTGTTAGAGGCAGTGTGGTGTATGCGGAAGAAGACGTGCTCCCATTACTTACGCGTCATAGGGTGCCCCAACTCCGTCTCCCAGCGAACCTGGGCCTTCTTACGCTGCTTCTTGGGGTGCAGCAGAATCATCGCATACAATTCAGATATGAGCTTACGGTCATCCTTTTTACAGACTAACCATCGCTCAAAGGTAGTAAAGGGGCGGGACATGGATGCAAGGTTACTTGGTTGGGTCACCCAGTGCGCCAATTGCAAATAATGAAAAGCGTCGGTCTCTGGTAGATGGAAGTATTCCCTACGCAATTGGGGGAAAGGGATAAGGCCTTCAAGGTGAAAGAGGGAGCCCACACTCTTACAGCCCTCCTCTCGCCAGCGGTGAAAGACAGGAGATGCACACCCCGGCGTAAAATCATCGGGGTTATCGACAATGGGAGTCATAGGGAGGGAAATGTAGTCCAGCTCTTGCGCTGCACTAGTTGATCCTAGGCTTTCAAAGTCGGGGAAGTCACCAAAGAAGAGAAGAGGCCCCACACCCTGTATTTGCGTGGCAGCCACAACTCACGCCAGATGTTACAGCCTGCTCCTGTCTGGTCCAGAAAGTTCCAGTGTTTGCTGGACAAGGGTCTATTCCACTCTCTAGCATATCGGAGACAGGACGCCTGGAAGTAGGCGGTCAGTAAGGGAAAGTCCAGCCCGCCTGCAGATTTTGGTGTGGTGACGAGGGACAGTGCAAGCCTTGGCCGTTCGTTGTTCCGTAAAAATGTATTCAGGAGCCCCTGCAGTTTGCGAAGAGTGCCCAGGGGGGACTCGGAAGTAGCATTTGGAAAAGGTAAAGGACACGTGGGAGGACTGTCATTTTCACCGCAGCTAACCTCCCATACCAGGCCAGGTTGAGGCGTGACCAGTACGAGAGTGCTTTGGTAGTTTGATCGACCAGTAGCCTATAATTGAGGGAGACTGTTTTGGCAATAGAGGAGGTCAAATGGATACCCAGATATTGAATATCAGAGTGCACCCACTGAAAAGCGAAGTCCCGGTGTAAGTCGTGCACATCTGTATCGGGTATAGAGACGTTAAGGATTTGCGATTTCGAGAAATTAACTTTGAAGCCTGCAACCTTTCCAAATTCGAGAAGTTCCGCTGATAGGCGCCGCAGGGAGGAGTGAGGCTGGGTAAGCGACAGAATAATGTCATCAGCATATAAACTAATTTTGTGTGTATCAGCACCAAACTTTATTCCTACAATATCCATATTTGACCGTATGCATTGGGCAAAAGGCTCCATATAGAGCGCAAAAAGCAACGGGGATAAGGGACACCCCTGTCGTGTCCCTCTAGTGATGGGGAAAAGGGCTGCTTTGCACCCATTCACTCGCATAGAGGCACCAAACCCAACGCACAAAGTTGTCACCCATCCCGAGGGCCTTCAGAACTGCAAACAGGTATTCCCAGTACACCCGATCGAAGGCATTCTCAGCATCGATGGAAAGAAAGAAGGCCTGAGCCCAAGACCGGTGGACCAGATCTTTGAGGTGAAGAAGCCATTTGGGGTTATCCCCCCTGCCTCGTTGGGATAAAGCCTGCCTGGTCCGGATCTATGATTCCGTCCATCAATGGGCTAAGTCTCACAGCCAGGATACTAGCAAAGAGTTTTGCATCTATGTTAAGAAGAGAGATCGGCCTACCAGGCTTAAGAATAACTGTAATCGCTGCCTCAGACATGGAGGGGGTCACCTTCCCCGTATTGAGAAATGAGTTGGAGAGACGGGTAAAAAGGGGAGCCAGCTCCACACAATAGGTTTTATAAAATAAGGCAGAGAAGCCATCCGGCCCCGGGGATTTAGCTACCTTCAGCCGAGCAATCGCAGATATGACCTCCTCTATGCGAATAGCAGAATCTAAAGCCTCAGCCGACATCTGGACAAGAGGCATAATATCGCAAGACGCCAGATAGTCTGCCATCCCCCCAGAGTCTGCCGCTTCCCCCCTGTACAGGCCCTGATAGAACTGTCAAAAGGATTCTACAATAAGGGCATCAGTGGTATGTTCACCTGCCTGAGGGTCTCTAATGGACTGTATGGATGTCAACTGAGCTCGTGCCCGCAATCGATGCGCCAACATCCTCCCCCCTTTGTCCCTGCTGAGGTAAAATGTATGTTGCAAGCACAGTAGGGTATGTGCTGCTCTATCTAAGTCGAGATGCTTCAACATGCTTCGTTTTATCTCTAACTCCCTCCAAACTCTCGGGCCCCTGTTCTCTTATGTATCGCTTTTAAAGCACCCACCTCCCTCTCCAACTCAGCACGCTTCTCTTTGCGTAACCGTGCATATGTTGCCGCAAGCCCAATAAACTCCCCACGCACCACTAGTTTCAGAGCCTTCCATACCGACATTAGAGAAGTGCCTTCCAGGTCATTGTCCGCAAGATATGGGTAATAATATCGCTAAAAAGAATCGCCACCCCATGTTTATTGGACAGGCTTGAGGACCATAGTTGTAGGGGCAAGCGCTTATCCGTCATCCGCTTAGTATCCTTAGAGAGGAGATGAGTCTCCTGAAGCCCTCCTCATTCTCCAATAGGGAAAGGATGGCCGAGCGCTTAACAGGGCTATTTAAGCCCCTCACATTCATGCTCACAATCTTTAAGTCCCTACCCATAACACCCAAAGGAGAGGGAAGACCTAGTGTGAGATTGCATGCTAACAAGTGTAAGTGGGCAAGGACGCACTAACTGTGATCCAGTTCCTCGCCTGGTCTTTCGGAGAGCTGATGCGGAGCGCCAAAATTAACCCCAAAACACCAACAAAACCCCATACCCCAAACCCCAATACAAGCAAACACAAAAAGGAAGGAGACTCAGAAGACTCCCAGAGGGACAACAGTCCGTCAGACAAGCCCAACTAGCGGGGGAACGTGGTGCCATTGTGTAACACTTCCCGATCCTGATACAGGACACCTGCACTTACAAGGACTGAGATAGTCAACAACTCCTCATCAGGGAGCAACCTACCTCCAGCGCCGGAAAAAGTCCCAACTGATGCCAGCTAAGTGGACCTCAAGAGGCCCCAGAATTGTCGGTCTCCAGCAGGCTTGCAGACACATCTGGTTTCACAGGCGGAGGAGACTTCCCAACACGCTGCCATTCGGTGGGGCGCCTGCGCCGCCCAGCAGGAGATCCGACACCCCCAGGCGGAGGGACAGACCGCTTCAGCCCCAAGATCTCAAAGGCAGCATCCAGTGAACGAACCTGTAGTAGCTTGCTATTATGTTTGAAAATAAGTCAAAACGGGTGGCCCCATGAGAAGGGGGTGCCTTGCTCATGAAGGTGATTAGGGATGGGTTTAAATTCCCTACGCTTGACAAGGGTGGAAGCCGCCAAGTCCTGAAAAAGCACCAGTTGATGGCCTCGAAATTGTACAGGGTTAAGTTTTCGGGCCTTCCGTAGTATCTTTTCTTAGATCTGGAAGCCGTGGACACACACCAATGTGTCTGGGGGAGGGGCCCTAGCACCGTGCGGGAGGCCAACACGGTGGATACGGTCCGTCTGGATTCTAATATTGTTCCGCCGGGACCGGTTCTGCAAATCCTCAGCGTGGGCCTGAAGATCTAGGTTTTGTTCCGTAAGACATAGGACATCCTGCTGGAGTTGGTGGATTTTATCTGCAGCTCCCAGGTCATGCTCCTCTAATGTCTCCACCCGCTCCCCAATGGCATTTACATTGCGCTGCATCTCGCGCAAGGAAAGCTGTGAGCAAAGCTCCAAAATGTCCTCCTTCATGGCAGAAAACAGCTCTATCATGAAAGATTTGGTTGCCGGAGCTCGTTGTCTTCAGGTCGCAGGGTTTTGTCATATGGCTGGGAGACAGTTTGACACATCAACTTCTGAAGTAGTTCCTTTAGGGGCTTATCCCTCCGGTTCCTGGCGGACGACATCGTACCTCAGGCAAGGATCGATGCACAGCAGCGCGCAAACAGGGCAAAGGTGCAATCAGTCCCTTGGAGGGACAGCTAAAGCCCCCTCACGGCTGGGCACGAACATCAGCCCAGACAGTAGCTTCTCACACCACAACACCCTGCGAACTTCATGACTGTTTGGAAGAGAAAAAACCACAGCGTGGACGGGTCTCCACCAAGTCCTTTAGAGGCTCCACATAGACCAGTACATTGATGCCTGCTCAGCAAGCAGTGTAGTGTAGTTCCTATATTCCCAATAGGCTCTGCACATTTGGAATAATATATCCTATAGATGTGACGTAGAACTTATGTCTACTAGGTCTCTATTGAATATATTAAACTTAATTGTGAGTGCCAACTAGCAAGGAGGTCACTAGAAACGTTCTCGAATTCACAAGAAGGGATTTAGGGCCATATGTAGGTAAGACACGAATACCGATCCCTTAAAACCAAATTTTACCGAATCGGTATTAAGGAATCGGAAAATGCGATGTAGATAAACAAATCGGTAAAATTTACCGATTTGTTAAAAATCGGTAAAAAATATCGATTCGGAACGAATCAGTAAAAAATAAAAACCTAAACACCAATACCGAATCGGAATTACAGAATTCATTACCGAATCGGTAAATACCGAATCGGTAATTCAAAAATCGTAATTCGATTAATCAGCCAATCATGTGTCACCCAATCACCTCCCAAACAGGAAGTGGCCACACCCAGGTAGCTGAACAGAACCTGGAGCTTACTGTGAGGCAGGCGGGTGAGCTGAGGAGCCAGGAGCAACAGAGTCTCACAGGTACAAACAAAAAAAACTGTTTGGAAATGGCAAGCCAGGACAGAGAGAAGGAGGGAAGTGAAAGGAAAAGGAAGCTGAAGTTCAGCGAAAAGGAGCTGAAGGTACTGATCCAGGATGTGATTCAGGACCATGACCGGCTTTTTGGTAAGCAGTCCCACCATGTCCCCGAGTCTCAAAAGAGACAGATCTGGATTGGGATACAGGACAAAATTAATGCCATTGGTGTGACCCAGCGTACCATTGAGGACATCAAGAAGAGGTGGTACGACCTCAGGAAGACGGCGAAGGCAAGGATGGCAGAGAGGCATAGGCAGGCTGGCGAAACTGGCGGAGGAAAGAACAGAGCACCAGCACCAACACCACTGGAACTGATGGTAGAGTCCACCCTCCAGCCGGAGAGTGTGAGTGGCGTGGGGGACGCAGACAGCTTTGCCAGAGCAGCAAGGAAACAAGGTAAGATGCATGCCCAGCATGCTGTGCTACCCCCTCCCCAACCCCAATCCCCATAGTGGCATAGGGGCTCCCACTCCACTCCATGTCTTACTCATTACCTGTGTCAAAGCTAACCACGTCGTCCCTTACCTTGTCTTGGCTGAAGTCCTCTTGGAAGACGTGGATGATTTCGCAGGGACGCAAGGGACCAACTTCCCTAATCACTAACTAAAACTTACTGATTCGAATATGCACAGGAAGGTTTAAACTAGGAATTAGGGAGGAGGGCCGGTACTGGACGTTGAAGAGAAGACTTTAGTTCTTGCTGTCGACCTGCGAAGCAACAAGCACCAAAGACTTTAGTATTCAAGTTTAAGAGTCAAAACTCCTAACTATTCTTTGGCCTATTACTATAACTCTATCTAGTTAGAGCACCTAAATCAGAGTGGCGCGCTTCTGAAGTTCCCCTACCTGCGATCAGCAAGTTGTAGGCCTTCGCCCAGTATGTCTTTGTTTGGTAGTGGTGATGAAGTCGTCAGACGTCCTCTAGGATAGATGGTCAACTGGTGGGATGTCAGCTTGTTCGTCTGGAAGTTGACGCAAAAGAAAGGAAGGATTACTTTACATTCTTTAAAAGACCCTTTGCAATCTTCCTATCTACTCCTAAAACTTACTTGACATTAACCTCTTGCTTCTTGGTCTCGGGGTTCGAGTCTTTTCAATTAGTGCTATAAAAGATAAGCATAAACCAAGAGACACACCAAATCCTACATATCTTTCTTCTATCACCTTTTTTCAGACAAAAATCTAAAACCTCATTGTAAATCTCTTCACAACTCAACACATAAATGAACTGGCAATTGTTCTTCAAAACATTAAGATGCATAAAATGTCCCAAGTCTCTTTCTCTGCAAAGTCTTCTGCAAATAAAAGTTCCAAAAATTCTGTTGACCTTTCTTGCGAAGGGCGCCTTAAATCAAGTAAAGTACTTAGCTTTCCAATTTAGTTCTTTAGGTTGCTAGTTCCAGGAAATAAGAAGAACCGCCGTGGAGTCCTGCCAGGATCGAATTCTCCTTCAGGTGAGTTCCTCCATCAGACGCGACCTTCTCCGAGGGAAATCAGAAGGCAAAGCGCCTTCCAGAAGGCTGGGTGCGGTTTAAATACAGGACCGCACCCAGCCGCTCCCAGTCACGCTCTCTGAACGTGCGCGGGGACGTTGCTTGCAATCCCCGTTGGACGCGCACCGAAAGGGAGCGTGCAGGGATACGGGGAGAGAACCATGAGACCTTCGCAGGGGCATTGTCTCTCACAGAGCCATACGCGAAGGTCATAATTCAGATATACTGCGCCCCCCAACTCCAACAACCACACAAGGCACCACAATAGTACACAAGCGAAAAAGGCACAAGTCGAAGCAAGGTTGGAAAAAAACCTAATAAGGTGAAAAACATGTATCACGGAGGTATATATACACCCAATCACACTGACTTTGATGCGTGCGGGGAGCACGGGACAGGGGTGGGTTTTCATAAGGGAGCATTCTGCACATGTCTTCGGATATGTGTGCTAAGGGTATGTAGAACCATGACAACCTGCTATGAATTGTGGGAGATGTAGTGTGAGGGAACTGATGTATAGGACAGTCAGGCTAGCAAACACAATAGCATGTGAAAGTAATTGTCAATCTCAGGACAGTCACTGTGATCTGTAGGCATGATGTTTAATGCAATTAAAATACAGACAGAGCAGTGAGTATATCTACATTGTGTCATTACAACCGAGACATCTCACAGTGCTGCAGAGGGGAGCAGAGCAAAGACAGCCAGGCCAGAGGGGAGGCAACATGAGGAAGAGAGCATGCATGCAGGGACCACAAGCTCCGCGCAACCACCGCCACCAACTACTCCATCACAGGCATCACCACAGCACCAGGGAACACCGCCATCCCCTCATACCCGGTCCCCACTGCGACGATCACCAAAACCACCACCACCACAGTCAGGCAGGAGGCATGCCGTGGCCACCCTCCAGCAGATGGAGGAGTCGTCGGAGGAGGGCACAGGGGGCCAACAGTCTCCAGTTTATGAGGGGGCAACAGAGACAGGGCTGGTACTCCATCTGAGGGCACCCACAGTTCATCCAGACGCAGCAGGCCAAGGCCGGCCAGTCCTGAAGCATCCGAACAGGGTGAAAGTGTGTTTGCTGGACTGGAAGGCAACATGCTGAAGGTCCAGCGCCTGCAATGGAGAGAGATGTGATCACTGCATAGGGAGGTGGCCCACATTAACAAACACATGCACAGGATGGAAAAGGGCATCAGTGCAATAGGAGACAACATGTGTGAGGGAATGCAGAGAGTTGCAACCTCTGTAGCTAACCTCTGCAGCCAGTTGGAGCAGGACCGCCTTGGCAGGCGCAGGGAGAGGCAGAGACTTCAGGCCTATACCAAGGCAGTGAACCGGCTGGCCACTGCAACCTCACTGATGTGTCGAAGGTCCATCGCCATGCAGGAGGAGATGGCACATTGCAGCAGGGATGTGGCCAAGGGCATGGTATCAATGACCTCTGCATTATAACTGCTGCAGAATGCGAAGGCGGCCACAATGGAAGGGTGGGAACAGTGAGGAGGCTACCAGCCATGGTAGCATTACGCCCTCTCCCACCGAGAGCAGGAGACGCAGCGAATGCCACAGCGCTGCGCAGGAACAGTCTGAAACTACAGACAGTGTTGGCAGGGAACGTGCACATGCAGCGTGTGGATGCAGGAAATAGGTACTACTGCCAATTGCCAAACATTAGATGGGTGATGTAACCCATGTCCAAATGGACACTGCTTACAATACTGGTGGTGTGCTTATTAAACACCATTACAAAAAAATGTTACTGGCTCTGTCTCGTTACTCATTCAGAAATAGTTTGATGTTATCTCTGCCCGTCTCTGTCTCCCATCATGTTCAACTGCAACACCAGCTGCGCAGGGCTCTGGCTGGGGGTTGTCCTCATCCTCGGAATCAGTTAGTTCCACTGCTGTTCCTTTTTTTGTGGATAGATTGTGTAGCATTGCACATGTAGCAATTATTTTGCAACATTTGATGGGGCTGTACTGACGTGCACCTCCACTTTTGTATAGGCAACGGTATCTGCTTTTAAACAGTCCAAAGGTGCGTCCACCACTTTGCATGTGCTCTTATGTGCCACATTGTATCTCCTCTCCCTTGGGGTGGATGGGTTGAGATATGGTGTGCATAGGTAAGGCCGGAGGGCATATGCGCTGTCACCTAAATACAAAAGAAAGTGCCATTAATTTGTGTCACCAATAGCTTGAGCCAAGTGTATATCAGGGTGTGTCACATTGATTTACCTAGTAGGTATCCGTCTCCAAAATCACCAGCAGCCAGACGTGTATGGCTGCAACTGTTCCGGAATATGTACGAGTCATGGGTACTCCCTGGGAATTTGGCCACGCGGTCAGTTATGATGAACTTGGCATCACATATCACCTGCACATTAATGGAGTGGGTGGATTTGCAGTTGCGATAAATGTATTCTGTTGCTGCAGGTGGGCAGATTGGTATATGGGTCCCATCGACACAGCCAATGAAGTGTGGGAACTGCGCCAGTTGGTAGAAATCCAGCTTGGTCTTCTGCAGCTCCGCCTGTGTACTGGGGAAGGTTATGTAATGATCCATTCTGTCCATCATGGCATCCAGGAAAGTGTTGAAAAAACGGGATAGACAGCTCTGTGACACACAACCTGCTATGGCTATCACACCCTGTTAACTTCCTGATGCCAGGAGGTGCAGGCAACAGAGTACCTGGACATGGGTGGGTATTGCGTGCGCCCTTGGTGTCTGATGCTCAAGATATGGTTTGAGGTCCCGTATTAGGTCAAGGATGGTGTGTGGGTGCAGCCTGTACCTTTCATGGATTTCTGGTTCAGTCAATTGAAACAATGTGATACGCCGTCTGTACACCCGCTCTTCCCGTCTCCAGATCCTCACTCCTGCTGCTCTCAAGCATAGTCGCCTTGCTATGAGGTAGAGGCCCGCCATTGTGTTCACACTGTTGCATTTTGGGGCTGTTTTTATGCACTGCACCTGATTACCACCGGCTCAGGATCAGTGGTAAATACCAAATCGTTAAAACCAAATGTAATCAAATTCGGTAATACCAATTTTTGCTACATCGCATTTTGGGATTTTTACTGATTTGTTATTTACCAATTCGGTATTCATTGTTTCGGTGTTCACCGATCGGTAAATAAGGAATTGGTAATTATTTACCGATTCGTTATTACCGATGCCATTCGGTAATACGTACATCTCACAGGTCTAAATACTGGTCGGTAAAGTCAAAATTTACCGAATTTCGGCTTTACTGATCGGTATTTGGCCACCTGCATATGGCCCTTAGTTTCTGACAACCGCATAAACATGACAACTTTGTTTCCTCAAGATAAAACTGATCTTCAGAGTCGTGGAAACAATGGATAGATATTTTACTCAGTCTTTCGTGCATGCTTTGTTTCACCAGAGGTACAGAGAAATAGCGAGACGGGCGTTTTCAATAAAAGGTATTTATTGAACAGTCGTCTTTCTCAAGCAGGAGAAATGAACTGCTACAATTGTGATACTGGTTGCAAAGTGTAATGCGTACAGTAAGAAGAGTATTATAAAATAATACTGTAAAAGCATTCCATGGTTCCTAGACCATAAAAAAATACATACATAAATAACAAAGGCTAAAAAGTACTCAACTGGTTCTTCTAAAATACACCTACCCTGATGTACCTGTACCTACCTAGTATGAAAGAAGAAGTAAGTGTGGTGTAGCATAAGTTTTAGTATTATTTTGCCAAGAATCTATCCAAGATTTCTCTTAGGGTCTAATCAGCTCCGTACCTTGGTTTAGAATGAAGGAGGTCAGTCTCAGGACTCGGTTTCCCAACAAACCCACAAGGGTAGCTTGGAAACACTTGGAGCTGGATTTCTGGGCCAGAGAAAAGACAGCGTCTCTCTCAGTGCGTCTGCTGGAGGGTCGGCTTCCTTCGGCACTTGCTGTAGCAGGATGTGTATGGGCAAGTAGATAGTCGGACTGATCCAAACCACTGTGTGTTTGCTATGGCAAGTGTGGGCATATTTATACCTTGAAGGTGCAGAGTTTGACGTAAAGGTGGACATAATAACGTCATCAAAGAGTCTCAGTTCTTTGAAAACTCCATGAGTTCTTGGACAAATCAATATTCAAGCAAGGGGAAGTCCCTAACTGCTGAAGCAGAGTTTCCCAAGAAATCGTTGTGGGTTTTCGGAACTAGTGGAAGTAGCCATGCAGTATTTGGGCTGCATGAGCTATGTCTAAATATGGTTGCGATTTCTATGCCTATATAAGGATATGGTGATTTATACCTATATTAGGACATGAATCGGGAAAATTACACTAGAGTCCTAAAATCGTATACAACAGCAGGGAAGGGCACAACTGAGGATCGTGACAGCAGGCACAGCATAATGCGAGGAGGGGGGCACTCCACACCACCCGCAGCAGAGCCACCTACAACTCTGACTCCTGCTGCAGGGCTGCACTACACCACCGTCCGCCGATACACTGACCGAATAGGCGGGCGAGGTCCTTTAAACACCGCCACCTTCAGGCCCAAGCAGAGGCAGAACTCCAGGCCCCACCCTGGGCAGCTGACCCTCTCTTCACTCTGCCCGCAGTTCTTCTCTAGAGCGGGGCCCAAACTCCGACACAGAGGCACCGCCCGCCGACCCACGGGCCGATGGTAGGCCTCTCACTCCTCACAGGCTCTCAGGTCTCAGCAATATAGCAAGGCTCACGCACTGTAGTAGGGGAGCCCACCGCAGTCCTGCAGGCCTTGCAGTGACAAACATGCTGGGCAGAGGCTCCACATTACTCCCACACACAGAGAGCAGGGCCCCACTCTCAGGCAGGCGAGGAGGGCCCACAGGGCATCCCAATCATCACCACAGGGCTAGCGCTCTCCTCATCTCGTGTGCCACTGGTCTCTGCTCCTCGTCTGCGCAGCGTCTCGGAGGTACCCAGACGGTCACCACGGGGCAAACAGCCGCCGTTGCTCTAGCAGGGTCGCCAGGCCGCACTGCACCAGGTCGCGGCTGTTCCAGACCCCAGACACGTCTTCACTCAGCCCAGGGCCTCGGAGTGGCGAAATGGCGGTCCCCGCCTGGGCCAGTCTCTGCTCCCACCTTGCCACTGCTCCACTCCTGGGCCCACTGCGCAATCTGGGCCACTGCAGCTACCGTCATGAGGGCAGGTGCCCCACCGATCCACCAAGGCACCTCGGGGGGGGGGGGGGGGGACCACAGGGCAGTAGGTGGCCCCCGCAGTCCTGGTCAACAAAATCTGCTGAGCCTCCGCCGAATCAGGGCCGGGTCATCAAGAAAGGCGGAGAGCCACCCCGGAGCTCCAAAATAAGGATCCCTCTATGCTACGAGGTGTGACTGGAGACAGCAGTCCCCCGCAGCCAGCGCAGATGGGCATCAGAAGGGCGATGGATAAAGCTTTGTTCAGGTGGCGCTGGAGGGACAGGAAAGTACGTCCTACTCCGCCGCCATCTTGGCCACGCCCCCACAATATGGTTTTAGGAGGGGGCGGGGTACAAATGAACAGTGCCTTAACCTATCCTTAATCAATAATAAGAATGTTAGGTCCATGAACAGCTCTATTCATCTGGCCTTCATGGACTTATCTAGTGCCTTTGATACTGTCAACCAAGATAAACTATGGGCCATGATGGAAGGCATAGGTATTCAAAAAGCCTTAGTAACCCTCCTCCGTAGACTTCATTCCAGCAAAACAATCACCATAAGCTATGGTAGTAAGCGGAGAAACCTCAACTAATCATTTCAACAGAGGTAGTTAGGCAAGGATGTATAATAGCCCTTTTTTATTTTTAATTTATGGGATGGAGGCTTTCTTATTAAATAAGGAACTTGATTTCCCCAAAATATGCAACACCCCCGTTTCTACTTTATCTTATGCAGATGATACAGTTTTATTAGCAAAGACAGTCTTGTTCTTGCAGAGATCTCTTGATGCTTTTACTGATTTTATGACCTGTCTCAACTTAAAAGTTAATTTGATCAAATCATACATATTGGTATATGGTCCTAAAAGCACTACATCAAAAACCTTTAATGTCCTGAGTAAGGAGATAGACAAGGTTAACAATTTATCATACCTGGGCAATCTGTTTAATAATCAGCTGAAATGGGAACCAATTTTAATCACCAGAGCGCAGCAGACAAGTAGGGCTGTGGATGCATTATTTATTTTTGCCAGCAAACTGGGGCACAAGCCTGTGAAGGAATTAATTACCCTTTACAAAGCTAAAGGTCTCCCTTTTGCCATGTATGGGGTGGGGGTTTGGGGCGGTGATAAAAACCATCAGTTCATTGTAAATGAAAATACATTTTTTGAAAATGATTGATGCAACCGAAAAGTTCTCTAACCCTATTTTGCCATACAGGATTGGACTTAGAGTTCATCGAAGACCATATAGGCAGTGCCCCTTTGCTTTTATGTGTTAAATTCTGGATCCCAGACGATTTCATGTTTCCAAAAGATGTCATCAAAGACAGCTTAATATCAGATAATGTTTTAAAGATTCCTTGGTACCATTATCTGAGGACAAAATATCAGGAGATAGGTCTTGAACACTTTTTTGAAAACTCTGAAAGTATTATTCTAAAAGCCAAGATCATTATTAAATAGGCTTATCGCACTAGGGATAACATGCATATTTGTCAGCATCATGGCAATATGGGAGAGCCTCTCATGTTACCCGCCCCTCTACAACTTTATTTAACTTATTCCATCAACTCTCAGTTTCGATTTTTAAATCGTTTTGTTATTGCACCTTGCATTTTCTGCTGGCATTTCCAAGCCTAGGATTGTGGTCAGACAGGCTTACGTCATGTCCATGTGATAATTCCTCGTCAAAGCACTATGCACTTTGCATTATTTTGCAGATTGTGTAAATCGGTGCAAATTAGATTTTTATTGCCATCATTAAGGAGCATTTGCCCTTGTTCGTATATTGATGGTTTTCATTTTTTACAGTCATTAGCAACCGCTGAAATATGCTCTGCAGTAATTAATTATATAAGGGGTTAAATTGGGATTAGGAAGCACAAGGAGTAAAATTGAATGATAACCATTAGGATAACAGGTTACTCCTAATCTGAGTTTTTATGAAAAGAGTGGCATGATATAGCTGATATTTTATGGTTAGTTAAAATTTTTACTGTGTTTTTTGATGTATTGTATTTTATTTTGTGATGCTGTCAATCTTTTTATGGTTCTCGCAACCAAAATAAAGTTATTTTAGACTTTGAATCTGAGTGCAGCTATCGCAAGGTGTTTACCTCATAACAACTTGTGAAATCTGTAATACGGAGACAACTTCTGCATGTTTAACCCATTCTGTTGAAACAACGGCTACAGACCAAAATCTGCAAACAGTTTGGGTCTGGTGGTAAATGTGCAGTGAGCTTTTTCTCAAGCCTGTTGGGGATAAAAGGGGGCTGGGGAAGATGGGACCAAAGCTATTGTTTTTCTGCATTTGAGGAAATCTTCTGTTTCCCCACACTGAAATATGAGTGCAGGAGTGCGCCAGAAACAGAAGTTGCCTGCAGTCCCTGCAACTTTGCTGATGGTTCGGGGTCCAGTGTCTACAGGTCCATAATATTTGATTCGGAGTTTAAGCACCCAATAATCACTAGGCCAAAGGCACCCAAAAAAATTATTTGACTGTGGCGGTATCTGTTCTGGCCAACTCATAAAATGACCCTTGGTTATGATTTATTCGTTGGTTTTTATGGCCACAATTAATATTTCACTTGGAACTCTAGACATTTGCTACACTACGGGCTCATTTTCACCTGGAGGTACATTTACTTATTTATTAACTGTTTTTAATAAAGTGCTTTGTTTTTCCTTTTGGTTTTTCTAAAGGGCCTTTCATACCTTTCCTGAAAGGGTTGAAGTTTGATTTCACCCTGAGATTTCTTTCAGTGTGTTCCGAAGTGTGGGTTCCTGGTCTCTCAGAGATCTACCTCCAAAATAATTATGTCTGAAGCAATGTGCCATAACGGATCACATGATTTTGTTGGTTATGTAGTGGGCAACCTGTCCTCCAAGATATCCTGGATCTCAATTTTCAACCTTATTCATGCAGCTACTGTGATGCAAAATAAATATATAGTTAACTTCATCTGCTAGAATGTATTTCTGACATTCACATGGTTCTGCTCAGGGATGAATGGTAGAAAGTCAAATTTGAAGAAGATGCATGAAAATAATGACCTCAAAGGCATTTCATTCAGAACAAATATTCAGTCAGCAATTCAGGCTTGCTAGCTCCAGTTAGAGTTGAAGGTCTGCATATTTTTCAAATGAGAGCCAGCAAATAAAGCCAGTTACTAAAGGCTGCTCAGCAGTTTGGATGTGGGCACCAGGGCGGGTTGCTGTACCAACAGCACATTATCTATAGCACACATACTAATCAGTGTTTGCTTGCACTGCCACCATGCTCACCATCTCATGAAAGGAGCTGGGCTTTCAGGGCCGGGCTGCATTCATATTGTCTATGCTCTGGACAGGGCTTGGTAGGCTATGGCTACCACCTTTCTCTCAGTCTCACCCAGGTAATGCCTGTTTGATTTGTGTAGCAGGGACTGCATTGGGATTGCCTGCTCTTCTCAGATTCAGTAGCCTAATCTCAGAGCGAGACGATTACAGACTCTGGGGATGATGGCAAAGTCTTGCAGAGCACTACAGCTTTTACCACTGGCTAGCTTCGCAACAAATGTAAGAACTTCATATCTCTAATTATTAATCCATTAAAACTCTGGTAATACATCTTTTGGTAGCACTCCTTGGGATATAATTTCCTGGTTCCTTTCTGGTTTGGCTTCCACTTCTGAGATAATTCCTTGGCTGAACTATTTAAGGAAGCCAATGGAGGTGTGTCAGTGTGTCACAATATAGCTGGTTTCCAGATAGTTTCTTTCTCTGAAAATGTACCTGCCGTTTCATCTACTTCCTTCGAAACACCTTATGTTACTGCGTCTTTGTCTTTTATTTTAGCTTCCCATATCTCCTGATTTTTCCATCCAAGTGATATGTGCTTTTGAAGTCTGCTTCCTTGGCTATTTCTCACTCTGTTTTAAATACATGAGGATGAGGTAGATGAAGTAAGCAGTCCACATTTGCTGCATGATAAGAAGTCTCAGATTACATCGCCCCAGAGACTTGTCTACAATATAGTATCCTAAATAAATATGATAAGAATATGAGAGTGCACAATGATGTACTATACCTGGAGCATGTCACTATGGGAACAAAGAGCAAAGATGCAGAACAAATGTGCACAATCAAGATGATATGGTGTTGCCTGTGCCACATTCAAGCAGTTTGTGAACATATGCCAATCATTAGCAAACAATTGTGTTGCCCTTGCATCATGCAAGGTGATAAAAGGGTAACACAGTCCTTAAGACAGGTTTACCAAGCCACGCAAGGTACCCTGCGTTGCTTTGTAAATCTGGAATAACATCAGACAGCACAAGTAGCTGCCTTGCATTACTCTGGATCGGCAAGAAATACATGGGTGTAGAGTAGGTGTTCCCAAGCATCCAACCATGCTTTTCAGGGCAGTCCTGCATAAATTGGTACATAGGTTTATTTTCTCACCTTACACATCTTATAGAGTGGCGGAACTAACCAACACTTATCTGTGCAGCATACTGTAGACAACAAACACACCACACTTTCAGGTAGCCTTACAAATATTCTCTTAGTTGATGTGCATTTCCATTTTAAAAAACTACATAGTGGTTGAAGGAAAGTCAACTCCACAGCTTTTTTCAAAACAAATACATGGAGTCATCATGGGCATACTATTAATAGTCAGTTGCTAATCACTAACAGGATAATCACTTTTTACAAATGATTATAGTTTCCTTGTTCGGAAACTTTGAAAATCATCAATATATATTATCATTTTAAACAGACTTTGAAATATCATTCTTCACACCTAACATTAATGCATTCGGAAAACTCTCGTAACTAAACATGAAATTACTGTACACCCATAATCCTCTTTGAGGGCCACCAGCAATCCCATAATGGTGTCTTACATAATATCTATGCTATGTAGAAGTGACCTACAATTCTGCCTTATGGCTTACTATAAACTAAGGTGCCGATTTATAAGTCCCTTGCGACACTTTAGCGCTGCCTTTGCATCACTTTTTGTGACGCAGCGGTGGCATAAACAATGTGTCACATTGCGGCCCATTCATAATGTGACACATATAAGGAGTTGTGTCGCCTTGTAAAGCATAGCGCCACATTATACCTGCGTCAGGTATAATGTACGCTGGGGTGGGGGCTCCCACACGGGCAAGCCTCGTGAAAGTGACTCAGTTAAATCTGCAAGATTTCATTCACTGCGCCACTTCTAGGACATCACTGCGTCAAAACCCTATGCCTGTTTGGAGCAGGCGTAAGGAGTGACGCAGTGTATTAGGAAGAGGCCTCGTCATGCATTGCTAGATTTGCGTTGTGTTTGCTACACGACTCCAGCAATGCGTGACTTTTTGCGCCGACAGATGCGCCAAAATTCCTGAAGCATCTGTCAATCCCTGCGCCTGCATACACGGTGGCGCAAGGGTTTTTGCACGCAGGTGTAGGGAAACTGAGGCATATATACAGATGCGTTCGTTTCTTGTAAATAAGCCCCTAAGTACATCAGTCTTAATACTTCCCTACTTACCAATGTAAGGAAAGAGAATCTTAAATATAACTTGGTCTGCAGTCATGTGCTACAACAACACATGCATTCCATTCTGTAAGTTTAGGCATCCTGGAATCTGTGCCTGCAGTCAATAAATATTCATGTTTGTCTTTTGTTAAACATAATACACAACATTCTGGAAGCGAAAGCCCAACTAGCTTTTAATATAAAATAGAAAACAGCAGAGCAAAACGATCAAAGAAAAATGTAATTTCAACTGACCGGGGCGCTTTCTAGAAAACAGTCAATTGCAGTATAAAGCTAAAAAACTGAGAAAATTAGACCAGTATATATAACGTTTTTGTCAGTACAAGTTAATGGAGTGTAATCGTGTGACAGAAAGTAGCTACTCTCAGAGAAAACTATGAAATGTGCAGCATCTTCTCCTTGCGGACTGCTGATCATCCTTGAGGATAAAATATTATTCATACATGCAATACAAGGCTCATTATTCTCTCAAAGTCCCACTTCCACTTGCAGATTTGAATGTGAGAGTGCACTACTATGAAAGGTACACCCCTGAGCCTTATGGCTTTAGGGTCTGCTAGAGCCTTGATTTTTAGCAAGAATACTCAGTGCCACGGAACACATCAAACTATTATAATACAACATCCATATTGGATTGAAATAGTTGGTACATTCAAGGTGATGCATGCAATTATTAACACTGAATTACAAGCTTATGTGTACATTGTACAGGGAAGATTTAAATGTTCACATCTCCTCAAGAAAAGTTGTATCCCTCCTCTCCTGTTTGAACTAATCTGCATCACTGTGAGGGAACCCCATGCACGGCTTCTGCATGCATGTGTGTAATTGAATGCATGCTAAAGTCAGTTACACAGTATTTTAGATTACTAAATATGCATAGTAACCTGGAAGGGCACACCCTTCAACATTTTTATGCATGAAAGTCTTTTGTTTGTATATTTGAACATAGTCTACAGAGTGAGCTGTATGCAGATGACCCTCAAATTTGGCTAGATCTCCAAGAAGGAAAGGTATGATGATTCTAAAACCTTGGCAATGTACTATGGGACGTTAAACAATGTAATGCCCAATAAAATTTGTATTTAAAAATGTTGATAAATCAGATGTCCTATTAATAGACAGATTGTCAACAAAATGAACCTCTGTAAGAAAAGCCACCTGTACTAGAACCTAAGACTAGGGGCCGGATTTATATTTTGGTGGTAAGCATGCTCCAGTGAAATAGGGTATGCTCAGCATCAAGATAATGGTCCGCCTGCCCGATTAAGATACAGACAGACCATGGGTTTAATCACAGGAGCGACTAATCCATCTCCGCCATGATTAAACTCCTCCAATGGTCCTCTGGAGTAGGCGCAGTCAGAGGAAGACGTAATTCCATCCACCTGATATAGATGGATAGAATTAGATGTCAGTTTTTACTTCCCGTCACCTCCAGAAAAAGCCCTAGGGGGTAAGGGGCAGTGAAAACTGGTAAATGTTTCCATCACCATGGGAAAGACCTCTCATGGCAAGAGGAGCATCGTCTTTTTGCAGGGCAATGTCATATTGATGGAGCCCTGCACTAAACAGTGAAATGGATTGATAGGAACCACGGCAACAGTGTTTCAAAGCAATGCTTTATAAATGTTCACCAGCTTGGCAGTCATTTATAACTATGGTGGGCAGTCCTTCGACCAGGGCAATGGAGTAATTTACTCTATCATCCTAGTGAACCAACAGGCCACCCGCAAGGAAAGAAATTGGGGCCCAAGTCTTTTACTGTATTGTGAAATGTGGGGGTCACCTTTGACTATAGCAGTTTCTTTGCATTTCAGACAGCAGCAGTAATAAAGGTAGACCCCTTCCATCTTTATAGTCATTAAAAAATAATCCTTTACTTAGGTTTGATGAGGATACTTTGTCAGTGAGGTACTTACCTGAGTCACAACAAAAAGTCAGTAACCCATAGCTCTATCCTGTGTTCACCCACACTGCGAATATCCCGGAAGCAGATGGTACTTTATCTTTGGATACACCATCTCTACCCATCAGATGTGACACAATTGGAACTTCAGATATATAGGGATTGAAAAGGGAAGAATCTCTATGTTTCAGCGTTGGGTTGGAGATGGAAACAGTAAGTGGACAAGGTAGGGCACATCAAAGAAGAGGAAAAGGGTGGAGCAGGATAGGCAAAGGAAAGAGCAGAGAGCCTAGGCTTGAAAAAGAAAAAGAAAAAACCCAGAAGACCAGGAGACATAGAAGACAAGAAAGAAAGCAGAGGCAATATGAAGAAGACCAGAGAAGCAGGTGAGTTAGAAAGAAGGATAGAAAGCAGAGAAAAGTAGGAATACATATTCTAACGAACTATGAGAGTTAAGGAATGAAGACCAGAAATAAGGGAGAGTTTTTGTGGATAAATCTGACAACAAACATACTCATATGACTCACTGGCACTTGGAAAGCGGCACTAGGCTCCTACAGCCATATGCCGGAGGCAGTAGCATGGTTTCAACCAGGTGCTAGGTCACTAAAACTAATCACAGAGCTATTATTACCATTTGTACTGCAGAAACATGGGAGTGCTTTCACAAATTGCATTTTGTAGTACATAAACTAGTACAGCACTACAAATTGCTTAACACAAACATACGGTCAGAGACCTGTGCCTCTGCCTCTTCTATTGCTGATCTGTAAAGGTCTTCAACAAGGTGGTAAACATCTCTGCAAACATAGATATATGCTTTTGTAGGGAAGGACATGCAATACACACACCCTCAAAAGGGTGATATTTTTGCTATTCTCAAAAAATACGTTCGAAATTATTACAGAATTCAATACATCAAAACAGATGTAAATGATTATTTACACTTTTATTAAACAGTTGAACTAATTTAAAATAATTCTAGGCATGTCTTCTAACTCACTGACCTCTATGTTAACAAAAGAAAAACATTAGGGACTGTGTTTTTTTTTTAAATTATTGTTTACATTATTTATAAATGAAAATATTATATTTAACAAGTTGAATTAATTGTTATTCAGATTATAAACAATTACCTATTTTTTTCTTCTGAGCAGCTGTCTATTTTTTTTACATGGTTTTGGAAAAAAATTGCACTCTCAGTAACTTTGATTAATTTTTGCAGACTTCACATATATCTATTGGTAATTAGGGTAATTGATAAAGGACTGAGATTTATTGTTCAATGAAGTTTTCGAAGTTGATTATTGCTCAATGAAGATGTATTGCTTATGAACTTGTGATTGAAAGAAAAAAGCGAGGGCAGACAAGTGTATAACAATGGACCTTCTATTTAATAGATACTCATATAATCATGTATGCACAGGCCTGTGCAGACTTAAGGTAGGCACATTTACATAAGGGAATATATCTGATATTTAATGAATAAAAGGTGTGCAGTTAAACATACTTCATGAAAAACAATTAAGTTGACTTCAGGAATGCACAAGTTCAAGGTTATGGAAGACCTGAATTCAGAGTTTTATCCATAGCAGTTATTTAGAGGAATCAACAATAAACACGGTGAGATTTCGCTCCTAAAGGTACAATTTAAAGACAGAGTATTCGTGAGGACAAACAAAGTAGACACCTAAAACCAAAAATCAAACCAATTCATAGTTCAATAGTTCATTGTAACATGAACAGAATCTCAAGTGGGCAGTAACTAAAGGTCGTCCTTACCTATGTTATGTAGAAAGTAAAGCATAAGTAGGGTCTGAGTCAATCAGAAAAGTTTCATTGATCTGAAATGTATAATGTTTTTTTTTGAGAGACAATACCGGGTTATGTCTTCTAAAAATGGTGAGAACTTAAACACCAGGCATGGGGAAAATGTGCATTATCTGTGTGTGAGATCAGTAATGCGAGATGATGAGGATACATCGATGAGCCCATATTGTAGATAAAGGGAAAAGGATTAATGCATCTCCGTATCTCAGCCATCCAATTATATGGCTGCTATGTAGTTCCTAATGTGCAGGAAGAGGAAGCAAGTGTTAAAAGCATGTATCAATTCAATTCAATTTTTATTTCGGTTTAAAAAAAAAAAACATAAAAGGTTAACAAGATACAAATACAGTACAAGAATTCGAAAATGCATCGTGGTAAGCATGGGATACAATACTGCTAGACACACTGGATACTCCATGGAATAATCAACCATTTTATAATGTTTGAAAAGATGTATCAAATGTTTGTAATTTTGCATGGTAGTATAACAAAATTAACAAAAACAGATATGAAGACTAAACATATCAGGTCATTAAAAATGATTCATCTGTACAGTTAAATACATACCTCTAAAATAATATATAAAAAGCACTTGCTTCATTAGTAAATGTTAAAACTAATCTATGAATCATTGTACTTTTCATGTTATAATCATAAAGTGCACGTGCCAAGTCCATTATACTTTT
Organism: Lissotriton vulgaris; assembly: GCF_964263255.1. Taxonomy (NCBI): domain Eukaryota; kingdom Metazoa; phylum Chordata; class Amphibia; order Caudata; family Salamandridae; genus Lissotriton; species Lissotriton vulgaris. The sequence continues at coordinate 1,024,087,070 of NC_141696.1, read as the reverse complement.
GATTTCTGTCAGTCTAAAGTTTCAGGCCTTCCCTTTTCCTTACCAAGCTTACGCCACACAAAAACATACTAATACTAAAAACCACTGTTTGCGAGGTATCAGATCGTAATAATCTTTCTGCTTCATGGCAGGATCTAATACCAAGAACACAAGAAATAGGTTTAGTCCATTTCTTCCTACATCGCAAGTAGGCTGGGCAGAAAAACAGTAGATGTGATTCATTCTCTATTGCACCCAAATCATATAATACACATCCGCCCCCCTCTGCTTCACCTGACGCCCATTTCAAAGTTTGTGACTTTATCTGTAGTACACCACAGCGATATTTAAGGTATAAGGATTTAGCTAACTGCGGCTGTATTTCGTTTAAAAAGGGCTCAAACTTCCAAACTGATTTTATTTGGAGGAACCGTTATGTCAATGATCCCACAGTAGAAGAATGGGACGAAGAATCATGTAAAAAAAGACCAATAGGCCTTCTTTACAAGCTTTTTTGAGTTTGTGGTCAAGCCAGAGGGCTCATCCCAAAACTGCCTTAGTCCTAGTTTAAAAAAACAATTGTGTATATGCTTTAGCCAAGTCAAACCTGTGCCTTTATTAAGTCCTCGAATTTCCTCAAGCCCCTCTCTATAATGAAGAAGCTCATCCGCGCTCCACAGGCAAACCCAAAATAACAATGGTCTTAGGTTAGCCTGGTCGTCCGCACAATGAAAATTTTAATCCATCAAAACAGGGGTCAGTGGTGTACGTATCGAAAGACTTAAAACTTTCCTAAGAAACTTATTTTCACCCACCCTGAATGTGTCATTCTTCAAGGGGCATCACAGCTGGCCTCATACAATGAAGCCGATTGCGCCTTATATTTGTATACTTCAAGAGCGGGTGAAACTGCATTGGATAAACTACTTTCTATTTTTCTTATTAATGGGAAAGAGTTTTGGAGTAGTATAGTTTTACTTTTTTCTAGCTGTGGTCTACAGAACATTTTTTAATCCAAAGTAATACCTAGGTAGTTAAAATCATGTACATACGCAATCTTCTAGTTGTTCACAGTTAAGTTTTTCCCGAAGGTTTTATGTAGGTTAACTGCCATATATTTGGTTTTTGGCTAGAATGATTTCTAGCCCCTTAGATTTGCAGTATATCCCAAATAATGTATTACATTTTGCAAACATTTTGGAGTTTGGGAGATTAAAATTGTGTCTTCAGCAAAGAGGAGTGCCAGTACAGGCACCCCCCCTAGTTTGGGGGGATCATGATCGCAACCCAGAAGGTATTCAGGGATGTCATTGATGAATAACGAAAATAAAGTGGGAGCTAAAACGCACCTCTGTCCTATACCCCTGTTAACCCTAATTGGTTCAGTTAGTTCACCTAGTGGACCCCACCTGACCCTTGCCCAGATGTCTTCGTGTAATCTTATTATCTGTAGAAGAGTTTCCCCTGCAACCACCTGATTTTTTAAGGACTTCCAAAAGGAGGTTTCTGGGGATGAGGTTGAATGCTGTCTTTAGGTCCACTAAGGCGATATACAAATGCCCCTTCCTAAATATTGTATATTTCCAGGCTATGCAGAGGAATCTAAAAACCTGGTCAGTCGTGCTAGTCTTTGATCTAAAACCTGCCTGATATTGTGATAAAATGTATATTCCTCAATCCAGTTAGTCAGTCTATTTAAAATTTGCCTAGCATATATCTTCTGTAAAACGTCAATGAGAATAATTGGTTGATAGTGTGAGGGGTTGTGGCGATCTCCCTTCTTAAAGATGGTTGTAATCTATGCCCCTTTCCAGGTTTCTGGTAAGGGTGCGCCCGAAGCAACAGAGTTACACAACTGATTAATATAAGGGCCCCAAACTCCTTTGTCATGCTTCCATAAGTCTCCAGGTATTTTGTCAGGATCAAAAACTGAATGTTTCCTTCAGACTAAAAGATAATGGGGCTGGAATTGGGGTAGTTTCATAATCTGACAGCCAATAGAGGAGGAGTAAAGACTGGAGAAGTGTTCTACCCAAATATTTGCATTTAGGAAAAGGTCTTTGCTACATCTTCCTTTCTCGTTGCCCTTTGATACCAAACACCAAATAAACATTTTGGTAATTTGATGTGTCTGCTACAAGTAATTCTGCTCAAATGTTATCCCCCCATTCTTTTCTGGTAGAGGCTAGTAATTGCTTATATTCAACCCTTTTTTCCTTTAAGGCCACTATATTTTTGTTTTTTTAAGCCAAAATAAGCTTGTTTTTTACAGTACTGCATTGTTTGTTATACCATGGGCTTTTCAACTCCGTAGCGGCAATAATCCCATTTTTAGATTTCTTTGGAACTTTACTCAATATGGGTATCAAGTCTTTGACTAGTTTTCCATGGATTTCCACAACTGGGATTTCTGAAGCAGGTCGGTCTACATATGGGGAGACCCTTTGTGCAAAAATGTCATAGATCTGCTTAATTGCCGCTACATTTCCCCCTATCGAAGGCCATTTTGAAGTTCTTTGATTATTACTTAGTAGTGGGTCTATATTGTTGTTATCAAGTTCTCTGGGCATTTAGGTGTCCAGCTGCAAAAGATATATCGCCAATGTCAAGCGTAGTGGGTAATGGTCACTCTCAGTTCTATCATTGACTTCTAAGTCGAGGATCATCGACCACAGTTCAATCGAGACTAATATATCATCTATATGGCTCTTTGAGTTACTTCTAGTAAATGTGGGGGCTTTTGGACTATCAGAGGGCAGAAGGCCATTACAGGCTCGTAAGCAGTACCCAGAGACGAGTCTTAATAACTGTGCAACTGCTATTGTACATGGCACTAACGGGGAGCCTTCCAGTGGCGGGATTTTATTGGCCAGATCTATTCCCTCAAAGATATTTTCTAGTCCAACCGTAGGTTCATATTTATGATTGCAACCCCGCCCCCCAAAATTATCAGGGCCCTTGAGTCAATCGAGCTTAGGAATTTGTCTAACTGCTCAATGTCCTTCGATTGCTTATTTGCTGGGTATGGCCTAGAGTATATGTTTAGTATGTAAACTTGCTTTTTGTCTGGTGTGATGAATTTCACTCCCAAGATAGCCTGCAAGCAAGTTTCGACCAGTTTGACATCAATACCTAGGGTCACTTTTACCCAAGTAGAGAGGCCTCCTGAGGGCCTGAGGGGATAGCATCTTTATTAACGGTTTTGTAGACTACTTTATAAGGAGGTTCTAGGGCCCAAGTTTCTTGAAACAAAAGGATGTCACTCTGCCCAATGTATTCCTGCCATACAACATCTTCTAGGTTCCTTTTAAGAACCAACCTAAGGAGATCTTTGCCATTACTCACGATCTGGCTTTCTCCGATCGGACCTCACTTAAACCCCCTCCCTCACAGAAACTCTGTGATTCGCTGAATCTTTACTTTGTCGAAAAAATTTCGACAATCAAATCCAACATCCCCTCACTTAGCCATTGTGCTTGTCTACCGCCCTCCCCAACCTACCCCATCTTTCCTCCCGGCCTTTCAAGATCTACTTGGCACCCTGGCGGTCAACTATGCCTCGGCTCTAGTCCTCGGGGACTTTAACTATTGGCCCTCGGACCCCAAGGAATGTGCCTCATCAAAGGAATTTTCAGAAACCCTTCTCTCTCTTAATTTTACCTCTCTTGTTCACACCCCTACCCACACTCATGGCCACACTCTAGATCAGGTCTGGTCTCTAAACTGCTCCCTGTCTGCACTGTCTGTTGTCCCTTGCACATGGTCTGATCACTTTTTAATTTCGTTTTCCCTCAGCCGCTGTCTGACTAATACCCCTATCCACACCAAAAACTCATGGGCCCGTAATTGGGGCAAGGTCAATCTGGCTGACCTCTCTGCCTCGCTCCTGGCCTCCTCTCCCCCTATATCGGGATTGGATTCCGCAGCCCAAGCCAAAGCCATTGATTCATGGCTCAAGGAAGGAAGAGGCTGCTTGGCTCCTCTCCGACGTACCTCGATCAGACGCCCTAAAGACGCCAATCGATGGTTCAACAACGAGCTGAAAGAACTGAAGCTTACGGTTCGCAGGGCAGAACGTAAATGGAGACTGGACTACTCCCCCGACTCCAGGACTCGCTACGTCCACCTTCTAGGGACCTATAAGCAAAACATCACTGAGGTCAAGAAAGCTTAGTTCTCGGCCAAAATTTTGGCGGCCGAGAACCAACCTAAGGAGATCTTTGCCATTACTCACGATCTGGCTTTCTCCGATCGGACCTCACTTAAACCCCCTCCCTCACAGAAACTCTGTGATTCGCTGAATCTTTACTTTGTCGAAAAAATTTCGACAATCAAATCCAACATCCCCCCCCTTCCTCTTTTTTTGTTGACCCCCTGCCTCCCCCCGCCCCAGCCTATTTCAATTCCTTTCCCCCCCTCTCTGAAGAACTTTTCCTGTCCCTCCTCCCCAAAATTAAATCCGGTTCCCCTGCTGATATATGCCCGGCACACATCTTACGGCAGATTTATACTGTCTGCCCTCTGCCTCCTCTGGGTTTCCTTAACGACTCACTGGTTCGAGGGGTTGTCACTCCATCGCTAAAAGCCGCTTCCATTGTCCCTATTTTGAAAAAGCCAGGAGCCGACCCCTCTGTGATGGCCAACTATCGCCCCATCTCCCTTCTCCCGTTTCTGGCGAAGGTGCTTGAGCGACATGTTACATCTGCGCTCAGCTCCTTTGCCGAGGAGAATGGGAGGCTGGCTCCATGCCAGGCTGGGTTTCGGCCCAAGCACTCGACAGAGTCAGTGGTGGTGTCAGTACTAGACACCCTCAGAGAGGGTATGGACATGGGCAGATCTCAGGCGCTGGTCCTCCTTGACTTGTCCGCCGCTTTTGACACGGTGGATCATTCCATCTTGCTTTCCCGTGTCAAGGCGGCGGGCATAGGAGGCTCAGCCCTCATCTGGCTTTCATCCTTTTTGAGGGACCGGACCCAGGCGGTTCACCTTGGGGAGTTTTCAGCTACCCCCTGCCAGGTCCAGTGCGGCGTTCCTCAGGGCTCTTCTCTCTCTCCTTTACTATTTAATCTTTATATCGCCCCTCTTATCTTTGCCTTACAGCAGCTGGAGGTCACGGTATATAATTATGCCGACGACCTCCAGCTCATCTTCAATCTGTCTTCTACCCCTGACTCTATCTCTAACTTCCAATCTATCCTATCTTTCATCAGGGACTGGATGAATTTCAACCACCTGAAAATCAATCCCGATAAAACGGAACTTGTGGTGACGGGTGGTTGCTCCAGTCCCTGGAATTCTCTCTTTTGGCCCCCCTCCTTTGGTTCTCCTCCTACCCCTGTTCCCTCTGTTAAGACTCTTGGCATCAAGCTAAACGATAAACTCACTATGCACTCCCAGATTGGTTCGGTGGTTTCTTCTTGCTTTCTTACTCTCCGTACTATCCGCTCTATTTCTCGTTTCTTTTCTTTCTCTGCACTTAAACTAATTATGTCCGCATTGGTCCTGTCCCGCCTGGACTACGGGAACATCTTGTTCAATGGCATCCCTCAGTACAGCCTGCGTAAACTGCAACTAGTGCAGAACCAGGCTGCTCGCCTTGCCTTCGGTCTTCCCAAATTCCACCATACCTCCCCCCTCTTGAAAACCCTCCACTGGCTCCCTGTGCGGGAACGCGCCTTGTTCAAATTAGGCTGCATGGCGTTTCAGGCCAGGACTGGCCTGGCCCCCCTTTTTATATCCTCTGCCATCAAGGCCTATGTCCCTGGCAGAGACCTCCGCTCCTCGGCACATCTTCTTTTATCAGTCCCTCGCTACCGGAAAAAAAAACAGGGTGGCTCGAAATTTTCCACTCTTGCCCCCATGTTCTGGAACTCTCTCCCCTTCGTTCTTAGGTCCCTCACCCAGTATTCTAGTTTCCGCAAAGCTCTGAAGACCTTTTTATTTTCTCAGGCTTTTCCACCGTAAGCCCTGCTTGCCTTTCCAGTCGACGCCTTAGCAACTGCTCTTGCCCAGCTGGCTGCCTGCTACTTTAGCGCCAAGAAACCGCCCAGGTGTACGTTGCGCTTAACAAATATTTTAAACTTAAACTTTTAAGCCCTGCAATATTCCAGGAGATCAGTTTTATCTCTTCTTGACAGCCCATCTCGCTTTGTCCCTTCTATTATTCTTGAGTGGGTTAGCTGGCTCATTATTCAGCTTAGTGGCCTCGGCCAGAGCAAGCCCCTTCTTGTCCGCCATATGTGGCTGGTCGGTATTACCTTGTACTCTGGCTCTCTCTACTTCAACTTGAACCCTGCTCGTTAGTAGATTATTTTCATTTTCAGAAATCGTAGATGTGGGAACTTGTAGTCCAACTGCCAATGGACTTGATACTTGGGGTGTAAATAATTGCCGGTCTTGGTAATCCAATTCTGAGTGTGCGTGGTATTTATTTGTCGATGGTAATGTTTGAGTGCCATGGCTGCGGTCTATCAAAAAACCCCAACGGAAGTGTACAAATGTTAGTGTTCGTCAAGTGTGTTGTCTCAATGTTGCTCAAAATATGGCGAACCAGCTGAGGACTACGAAAATTAACCACTATGCAATAGCCATTTATGTTTTTAGTGGAATGTCCTATCCAGCCTACCCTACAGACCATTAATATCTCCTTAGTGTCTGCTAATTGAAAACTTTTGTGTTTAGCTAGCCAATCTATGGTTTTGTTCTGTAGGTCTTCAGAGCTTTCTCTCTCGCTTACTCTAAGAGTGGGGACACACGCTAATATTAATGTATATGGGCATGAAGCAGGGGGCAGATTTAGGATATCCAAATTGACCTTTAGTTGATCATTAGTTGGAATTTTGTTAGAATTCAGGGTAGGGGTTGAAATATCTAGCCCTCTGTCAGCATTGGAGCGTGCTGTACAATTGCTCTCTGTACCTAAATGTTTAGGGCCAATTAATGAATCCTGGGGCTTTTCTCCCATAGTGGCATGCATGGGTTTCGTGGAGTTGCCACCCTGAACTTGCCTATCGTGGTGTATGATTCTATCGGCCCTCTCATAGTTTCCCCTACTTGACTCATCTACCATTCTGCCCTCCTTATTGTGGCCTAAGTTTTTTATTACTTTTCCCAGATGATTCAATTCATCCCAAAGCTGTGTAAAGCCCTTTTTGAGCAAATCTTGAACATCATTAACCATTACTTCTGTAGGTGCATCAGTAATGGCAGTGTCAGTTTCTGTGGCAGCTTCCTTGGTGTTACCACAGATAGGATCAAGGAACACCTGGACGATGTCTGTCTCTGTGCCAACGAAAATGCCTTTGGGTTGACATGTAGTTATGTCATGGTCTATGTTTAAGCCATCCGTTGCTTGGGGACCCATCATAGATTTAGATTTCTTTGTAGGTGCCCCCTCGTTTTCTTTTTACTGGCAAAACTTCGGTTTTTCGTGCTGCTGCATGTTTCAATATCCTGGTCCTGGTGGCTCTGCCCGCGGCCACTTTTGGCATTGTTTCCAGGGTTGCAATATTGGGGACAGGACGAGGATGAAGCATTAGTGTGGGAATTAGTAGTCAAGCCGTCATCCACACTGACTCCTATGCCAACAGCCTGAGTATCCGCTGAATGGTTATCTCATAGGGTTGATGGATCCAGAAAGAGACGTCACTCAGTTAATTCAATCTAGTGGCTTGATAATGATTATGCCCTCACCAAGAATGCGTCTAGTGTCCCCACCACTCCTTACGTTTCTCCATTCTATAGTAAGTCTCAGTTGATAATGCGAACAGTAGGAAGCAAAACAGGGAACAAAGTAACAATATGTAAGGGATCCACGATAAACAGTACCTTCATTGGCCAGCAAATTTCCAATCTGTGGCTCTCAGAAGCAAGATGTTAGGGAGTTTGCCCAGGCCAGCCTGTTCCGGCTTATGATGGGCGCGGACGGGCTCGACTTTGGCCCGGCATGCCCGCGCACATCCTGCGCTGCCGGAGCCCTGGTCCTCTTTTCAGCACCACCTGGCGCTCTGGACTCCGGACGCGGCGAGAAGCGCCACAAAGGGTGATGGGAAATGCAGTTTCCCTCACTCAGAACTGCAGGTGTCCCCAGCTCTACCCGGGTCACGGTGCTGGCGGCAAGTGCGGCGACAAATGCTGGTGACTGCTGGCTATGATTGAAGGATAGTGGGCTAAGCATGTATCAAAAACGTGAGTTGTTATGTGGTAACACAACATTGTGATCAGTGAAATATAATACCTGTGTCGCAACCCCGAAATACTGCAAGAGCATAGATCCATATTTGAGTGTACCAAAAGTGGGGAAGGAAAATGGTCCAGACAGCATGGCTAGATTGACCTGCATTCAGGCATCTGTGAGATGTGCTTCTAACCCCATACATTCAGCTAAGTGGATGGAAGGATGTTTGTAAGTGGGAACTCGCCTGTGAGGGAAAATGCCTTATGGAGAACCAAGAAGCTGTGCTGTAGTAAAACATTGCTGTGCATAAGTCAAACGGTTAAGCGTATCTGGCTAAAAAAGGCAGGAAATATGCTGATATCTTGCATCACCCTGCATTTAAATGAAAAGTATGTGTCTCATGCAGGAAATCTTTACAGCAAGTGATATATTGAACAATGTGTATAGCCTTTGGAGAGGACAGACTAAAATCTGGAAAATATTGCTCAGGGGTCCGAGCTCTGTTCCGTACTGCGTGTTTTGTGTTATCGACTGGTCAAGTTCACGTACTCAGTGGTGCACTTCTGCATTTTAAATAGAATATGACATGCACGTTGGGAGCGTACGGCTCGCGAAAGAGTCAGTGGCCAATCTGGGGTAACAACAGTAATCCGTGCCTTTGCTTGTCTTTATTTACATTTTTACCATTCAGGAGTGGAGATCTGATGATGTGAGCAACAATTATTGTCTGTAGTGTAATTGCCATTAAAACTAATAATATGACTGCCTATAAGAAAAAAGACTTTAAGGAGACTTTTGGAAACATGAGATGAAGGCATACTGCATGACAATAATATAGGCACAGCCATAATTCATCAAATCTACATCACATAATTACAGTTCTATACAGCAGGTCACAGCAGGGAATGGGGCTGTGTACATTTTCTACATAGTGTAGTTAGACTATATGGTCATCTGGGCACAGGGATATCAAGTGTGTGCCTTAAGGATGTGATACTGTATTGATGGGTGTGTGGGACACAAAGTTCAAATCAGTGTGGGCACATGGTTTATCCGGATGCAACTATGTACACATCAAAGCTACTTACCACCAATCCTTGATGATCTTGAGCTTATGCGTGATGGAGTCTGCCCAGTCAATCTATTACAGTTTATTGATCATTAGTCATTGAGTCATGTAGCAACCTCTCAGGTCTAGTGTGGGCTTTTAAGCCTCCCCTAAGGGTATAGACACCTGGGTTCCTGGGGATACTGGGTTGCTCCATATTTTGTTATGAACTTGTGATGGCATTTTCAGAGGATGCATTTTTCTGAGTGTCCCTTTAATGTATTTACATATTGAATTAGGGACATAATGCTACGTGTCACATTACTGATTTGTAACACCATGTTTGTGATGTTTGTGGCCGAAACATAGAATCATGATTACAGATTTTTTCCCTGTATTTTTGTCGAGTATGAAATGAAGGTGCAGTACGTCTTCCATGTGCATGATGAAAGTGCAGTTCCCTGGATCAATCTGTAAATGTACCTATTTATCAGCACACAACAGAATTAATTAATAGCTATTTGAATGAAACACTATATTTTGGATGGTATAGTAAGGTAAAAATGTCATTTCAAACATACCATTTTAAACAAACAAAACCACTGAAAATCCCATTATAGTTATCTCAAGTAACTACAACTCATGCCTTAAAGTAACTAGAACTCACACCCCACCATTTACAGTGTTGTTATGATTGATGTAATTTCAGATGTTGCAGTGATGTTATAAATGATGTCATTGAGCATGTCATGAGTGATGTAAGATGTGAGGTAATTAGCAGTGCATGGTTAGGGCGCAAGATATAACTACTTTAGAGCACAAGCCATACTTATTCGTGACAACAATAACTGGTTTATTTCTGTGTTTTCTTCTATTTAAAATGGTATATTTTAACTGACATTTTCACCTAACTTTAACATGCCTTTAATAATTGCTTTTTTGTAGTAAATTTCTAAGCTTTTTTAATTAAAGAAAGATGTAATTACAATGCCTAACTATATTGTCACTTCATCCTTTGATTGTTTTCAGTGAATTTCTATTTGCTTCTTAAATGCAAAGTAAGATGCCCATCACTGTGTGTGGCCAGCCCAACCCTCCGCTGGCACCCAAACTCACTGGCTACAGTATGCACAACCCCTGTGAGCTGACTATGTGATGTAAAAATATACAGGGTGTTATTTTAAGTAAGGGGCTCTAATCACTTTGTAAAAGGGTCAGAATGCCAAAATTCAAAAGTGGGGCTTTTTTCTTTATTAAGGATCGTTTGACTCTTTTTTTTAAACAGTCACCAATCACTATTGTTTCAGAAATTCACACATCAGAGTCTTCAACCCCTTTAGCGCGGCGTAGAATCCGCCGCGGTGTGGAGGCTTCCGTGCGCGGGCTGGGCCGTGTCGGCCAACGGATGTGCACAGCAGTACTGATTAATAAAAGTGCCATAAAATGTGTTAAATAAAACTTTGTAAAAAAGATGCCTTTGAGTCCTGCTTTGAACATTTTTCAGTGCACAAGTTGCAGCCGTAGAAACAACCACAATGTGTCTCTGCACTTCAGCTGAACAGCATAAAGCTCCAGCTCAGAGTGCTTTACATAAATATGGTAAGCATTCCTGAGGTCATGGATTTATTGACCTATGAAACCTATAGTTTTTTTAAACGTTGGTGGAGGACTGCTGCACACCCTGCTGTCTCCCAAAACATTAAAACATGCTTGGTTGTGTACTACCCTTTTAGAGACATCACTAGGCTACAAACAAATGCAGGTAGAAAGACCTCACAGGGCAGTATGCTGCCCTCCTTGCAAAGAACAGTGAATAATGAATGAGAAGCTCCAGCTGCTCATTTATTATTCTTTTTCATTTAATTTTTCGAGTGCCCCCTTTGCATCTGGAACATCACTATCTTATTTTTTGCTGCGGGTCGAGGCGGGAGAGCCAAGGGGCCTGAGGTACCACGTCCACTGGCTCCCTGCAAGAGGCCTATAAGAACACATTTAGTTTTTCTCAAGAAACTGTGTTTCCCTAGTACCCACTTAGAGCTCACCACATCATAATTATTTGTTGGGGGTTGGGAGGGGAGCCCAGGACCTCCATGTCATGACCGGCTTCCTGCAAGTGTCTACTTAGGTTGTACAGAAGCTAGCAATGTCTTGCCTATTGTTTTAAATAGCAGCATTTTTAACATTGGCTGCAGGGGGTGCCCCAAGGTCCCAGTGTACTGCGTGCTTCCCTGCCAGCTCCCGGGTGCAGCAAGAACTGGTTTTGCTCTCACCTTGTGTGATGTTTATATTTGCTCCTGCCAGGTGTGAGCAATTCTAAGGGGTGCCTGGGACACTGTGATGGAGCCCGCCCTGGGCGATGGGGTTCCTGGGATGATAGTATGGCTCAGGGAGGAGAGTTTCATGTCCCCTCCCCAATCATGTTTTAGGGCCCCTGGGGATGGGATCAACAGAGCTTCAAGGAGGATAGGTGAAGGGGTCTACATGTCACGAGCTCCACTGAGCTGCACTGTGTCACAGCTCCACTATGCCTCATGACGAGCTGCGCTCGTCATGAGCATCGAAGAGGTTAAGGTGTCTGGCTCCATCAAGAGCAGCAAAGTTAGGTACGGGGGGCAGGTTAGCTCTCAAAATTCCACAGAAAGAAGAGCAATGTATGGGCATCACTGCTCTGTATAGGAGTCCCCCCCGTTAGTCATCGTAAGGGTTAATCTCTCCATCCCCAATATATGACATAGCCTGTGGAGCCATCCGGTGTGTGATGGATGTTTCTCCATTCCCAGTTGAAGAGAATGTCTTGAAGGGCTGCTCTTAGCGCTGGACCACTCTGCCACCCCAGCAAAATTTGAGTAGGAATGTGTGGATGTTCGGTAGACCCATAATAAAATATCATGGGAACTTGGGTAGCTGTCTGTCAAAGTGGGTGTCTCTGACTGACAATACAGTGTCCCAAGAATGTGTAAGCTTTGAGCACTCCCAAAGAAGATGAAGCAGAGTCCCGGGCAACCTGCAGCCCTTCTAGCAATGTGTGCCGTGTGAAGGATTACGCTATGAAGTCTTAATGGGGTGAGATACCACTATTTTAGGATTGCTGACTGAGTGTTGTGTGCTGTATGCCTGGCACTTTAAAAAATCTTTTCTCACTCTTTGTGCACCCCTGTTTGCCCCAGTTCAAGTACCCACCTCTTCTGCCCTGAGATTTTAACCATCAGCTTGTCCCTATGAAGGATAGCATAGAGTTTGATTATAAGGTGGCTGATAGTACTCTTAGTCACTAATCACTTTTCAAAGAGTGTAAGCAGGCTTTGTGCCCCAGTGTATATGGTTGGGTGAGTGAGCCAATGGGAAACCGGTAGATAGCGCATCCTCTCTAACTCTGGCAGCACAAAGTCCTTGCAGAGCTGCACGAAAGTGATGGGACCCACTTCGTCAAAGATGGGGCCGATGGATCTGCAGCAAGCTGTTTGTCATGTCAGAAAGGTCAATATAGAGAAATTGCCAACAAGGGAATTCTTTTGTGAATAGTTAAGTAACAGGAGGTTGATCAATCTGTACTGAGAAAATTTTGGACCAACTTAATTCAATTAAAACCTGTTATTCATCAAATTTGTCACTTTAAATGTTAACACAGTGGTAAACACTCACATATGAAAATGCTACACGGGAAGTAGTTTTTATAGAAATGTCACTTTATGTAAAGTTTTCATCATAAAGGGTGCAATTTTTAAAAACAGTGAAAATCAATCAATAATATACAAGTGGACAAGATGTAGATTAGTTGCTCTTAAAATCCACTTGCGTTGTAATCCACTCTTTTTAGATGAGTAACAACGAGTCTTGTTAGCTGTACACAAAGATATCGCTGTACTGAATTAATCTGAGAAAACAGGATGTGGACTAATATGTTGACGTTTCGGCCTTATTATTGTAAAATCCTTAAGGCCATCCTTAGGACCTTCAATCTTTTGTGAGACTACGCCACGCCGGACGAAGTTTTGCTTCATATCAAAAGAGTTACTATTGTTGCGGACTTAGCACGCCATATCACCTTTTTACGAGAGCAAGCCTCAATACAAAAGGAACATTTGAAATTGAAAGTCCCACACGAACCACGCGGTCGGTCACGATCAGGTGGAGATTCAGGGGGTCATATTTCACAAAAGATTGAAGGTCCTGAGGATGGCCTTAAGGATTTTACAATAATAAGGCCGAAACGTCGACATATAAGTCCACATCTTGTTTTCTCAGATTAATTCAGTACAGCGATATCTTTGTGTACAGCTAACAAGACTCGTTGTTACTCATCTAAAAAGAGTGGATTACAACTCAAGTGGATTTTAAGAGCAACTAATCTACGTCTTGTCCACTTGTATATTATTGATTGATTTTCATTGTTTTTAAAAATTGTACCCTTTATGATGAAAACTTTACATAAAGTGACATTTCTATAAAATCTACTTCCCGTGTAGCATTTTTTTATGTGATTGTTTACCACTGTGTTAACATTTAAAGTGATAAATTTGATGAATAACAGGTTTTAATTGAACTAAGTTGATCCAAAATGTTCTCAGTACAGATTGATCAACCTACTGTTACTTAACTATTCACAAAAGAATTCCCTTGTTGGCAATTTCTCTATATTGAACTTTAGCCCAAGCTTGCAAGGGTATAATGGGTCACCCACCTTTAACAAAATGATGTCAGAAAGGTGGCGTGAGCCAACCCCAGTGCAAAGTCCATGTTACCTATGATTTGGGTCAGTGGAGATGGGAACGATGTCAGGGCTTTTTGCATAGCCAACCGGTCCCACACCTTAAGAATGGTCCTAGAGATGGAGGCAGAATATAGGACATATTTCTTCTGTGTGAGTTCCAAGAACGGGATCATCAGCAGGTGTTCACTCTCCACTGATCTAACCATGAATAGCCAGTGTTTCTCAGATTAATCAGGGCTCAGTTTCACTAAGTAGCAGATCTGTGCCATCTGATAGTGATGCAGGAGATTGGCGAACCCCAGGCCACCCTCCCAGGTCAAACGATAGTTCATGTGGGGTCTCCCGGCTGACCAAACAAAACAACCTGTATCCCCCTGCAAGGACTTTAGCATACCCAAGGCAGGTTTTATCCGGGGGGCCTGAAACAAGAACAGGATCCTCGAGAGAGTAGTTATCTTTAATGCCACCACCTGACCATGGCAAGAAAGGTGGTATGGTTTCCATTGGGCCAAATATCTCCTTACCATACCAAAGCAAAACCTGATAATTAATAACCACTGTAATTTGCACCATAGGGGCTAATTGGATCCCCCCAAAAAAGAATTGAGGTTGGCATCCACAGTAGCAGGTATTGGGCAACTAGTAATATTGACGTAGCCAGTGACACTAGGAGGTTGAGGGCTTGCAACATTTGAAGGTTGACACGAAAACCGGCAGTCTCCCCATACTCCACAAGCACCTCTAAAAAAGCTATCAATGCCTTCAGTGGATCATCGAGCTCAACTATCACATTCTCTGCCTTTAGACCGATGGTGTGTGCTCCCCACCAAAGTACACCCCAGTAATATTCAGATTTTTGGCGCACCCTCTGGACCTTGTGCTCCATGTATAGGGCACAAAGCATGGATGATAGTGGACACCCCTGGAAATGTTCCCCTCCTAATAGAAAAGAGGCTGAGGTCTGACCATTGACTTGCACCATCGCCTGCCGCTCTCCATACTTACTAAATAACTAAGTGCAAAAGCTCTTCCTGAAGCCAAAGTGTCAAAGCATCCCTTCAATTAGGGCCAATGCACCTGGCCAAACGCTTTCTCAGCATCAATGTCCAGGACCATTATTGTTTAACCTTGTTGATTAGGTGAATGATCTGTTTGGTATTGTTGCTGCATTGATGACTGGGGACATCCCCAGCCTGGTCCAGATCCATCGACCGTGGCATATACAGGCCCAGCCGCGCCGCAAGAATGCTCGTAAACAGTTTAATATCCATGTTAAGAAGGGATATTGAGTGATAAGAGCCACATTACTTCCTGTCTTTCCCTGGTTTGGGAATAACAATGATGGGGAACTCCTGTATCAAGGACGGTACAGTCCCTGACCATGACAAGGAGTTAAAAATCCTGGTTAGGACTGGGTCAAGAGCTGTGCAGAATGTTTTATTAAAGAGAGTGGCAAAGCCATACAGGCACGGGGATTTTAGGGGCTTCTGTTTAGCAATGTCCAAGATTACTTTCTCCACATCGGCCATTCCAAAGGATCTGACTGTGTGGACATCAGTCAAGAAGAGCGTGCCCCCTGGAGATAGGTGCGAGGACCATCTGGAGAAAGATCTCATGCTTAATAGAGTGCCTTTTAATAGTCTCGTAAGGCTGGGACAATTGGGCCATCCCCCATGATGTCATTACCATCCGGAGCAAGGATAGGCTCCACCCTTTCAGTCTTCCATATAGACCAGAGTTTATTGGCCCACAATTGACCACATCTGACCCTCCCAACATAAAATGAGTACCACGATCAGAGTCGTGCATATTTAGCGCTGTCTAGGTTAAGGTTATTTATTTGTGTATGTGCCACTTTTTGCTGCCGCCATACTCGGAGGAGCCCCAGTGCACTTATGAATTAATTCAAATGTTTGCACTTCTCTCAGTAGCCCTCTACTTCTTCCAGTTGAGTTTATTATCTATTGCTCGTATGGCAATCTATTCCCCTTGGATAACTACCCTTAGGTTCTCGAACAGAGTAGCAATTGAGGTCTGGGCGGTGTCATTAAAAGCCAGGAATTCATTGATTGCATTCGTAATGCAGCGCATCATAGGGGTCTTTGCAGTAAATACTCTCCAAGTCACCACTGGTGGGGGACTCAGTGTGCTGGAGGTACCCCAAGGGAGAGAGACACCACTGCATGGTTCAAAAACAATCTTCGCACAATCTCAGTCATCTCTACTAATGACAGACCTCACTGTTCACTAGAAAAGGACGGATCCGGGCATAAGTCTTATGGGCATGCGAGTCAAGGGTGTAATCCTATGTTTGGGGATATTGGATCCTCCAGACGTCCAAAAGGCACATCTCCTATAGCCAGTTCTCCCTCCTGGGAAAGGGCACCAGTATTGCCATAGTATTGTGCTCATCTGTCAAAGTCATTATTAAAGATGAGGTTAAGGTCCCCCCAATCAAAACCACGTGATCCTGGGATGCCGACCCCACTCCCACAGCTAGCTTGAGAAAGCATTTCTGACCTTCATGGGGGAAAAAAAGAGGCCAAAGTAAAGGTGAAGGCTCCCAATCTCATCCGATGTGCTCACAATCACCATTTTCTATTGGCCAATTAAAACTTACCATGCCCTGAAAAAAAATGGGAAATAAAATAGTCACCACAGCCTTTTTGGTGGCTGCAAGGGAAAAAACTGCTGAGGGAAAACTTGAGATTTGAGCCTGTGCCAGTTCCTAAGCACCAAATGTGTCTCCTGCTGGAGACAGAGGTCAGCCCCAGCATCCACCAAGTACGACAGGATCATTCTGCACTTGATCTAGTTATCGAGACACTTCACATTGAGGGTAATGACTTTCAACTTGTCTTGTAGAGAAACAGGGGTGAGACAACTCAATGGCAGGTCCCCAGACCAACCTCCTACCAGTGGAACCGGAATGTGCTTAGAAGGGACATATGGGTGTGGGGATCTAAAGCATAATGAACCCATGTGAAAGGTGAATGCTCATCTAACAGGAACCCCAGCCATGAATTATTGATTAACACAGTTCTATTGGAACTCAAGGCACTGTCCGAGGCCAGAAATGTCCAAAGGGAATCCCTGGTAAGGTGTCCAACTCCTCCTGGAAGGACCCTCTGACCTCCTACCCCAGAAGCAATCCTACAAAACCTGTGTTGGTTGTGCAGAAGATAATTAGAACCTGGTACAACTCATACCCTTCCCAGCTGGTCATATTCACCAGCAAAGGTTTCCAACACTGCTTGTCTCACTATGGTCATTTGATCTGGGCGCAGTCCTTTAGGGGAGGCCGAGCCCCTATACTGGCCAAAACGATTCTAGGCCTTTCAATTACAAGGGCTGCTCAGCTGGCTTACCTTCTCTATTTCTGAGATTTTAAGCAGGCAGTGCAGTTTTAATTCCCACTGGAATAGTAACCCCTCCCATGCTCATGATGAGCTCAGCTCGTCATGAGGCACAGTGGAGCTGTGCTCATGACGAGCTGAGCTCATCATACCTTCTGCGACCCTCCCACGTGCAGCTAATTCCCCGTCTGTGCGGATGTTCTATTGAAGTGGGCAGAGTCATGATGTGTCCAGCTCGTCATGAGTACAGCTCCACTGTGCAGCATGACGAGCTGGACTCGTCATGAGTACTGCAGCACCGCGTGCGCCCCCGCACCACGGGGGAATTAGCCCCGCGTGGAAGGGTTTAAGCCGAACGGGTGACCTCAGTTACAGAAGAAGCCTTTGTTGCGAAGAAAGGTCATCACCTGTCTGAAGGCTCCGCATTTCTGTAGGGTGAGCATTGAGAGATATTTTCAAAGTTCCACTTTATGCCTGCAGAATTGCAAAAAAAGAATGTCTCAAGCTTTGTGAAGTATTGTCTCATTAAATTGGAAATTGTGGACGCATACCAGAATGTTGGTTGGATGGGCATTTTCCTGTCATGGTTGGTCTATTCCGCTGGATTTGTGATCCTCAAGGGTTGAATGACACCTGGCTATCTGCCTGCCCTCAATGCAGCATCAGGAGCCAGCAGTGGAGGGGAGGAGTTGTGCTCTCCACTTGTCCTCTGCACTAAGATGGGTCCTGCTGCCAGTCCAGTGCGGTGGTCTCCCCAATTACTGTCGCCACCCCAAAGGCAACACCCTGCTTCTCAAGCACTGCATATCTCCAACTAGGGCCCATCAGTTTTCAGCAGCCCGGCAGGAATACTCCAGAAGCAGGCAGTTCAGCTCCTTCAGCTCAGGCTAACCTCCCATCTGTAAGGGAGAGCAGGAGGAGGAATTTGATGGCCCCAGTTGTTAGCCACCTCCTATCCTTTATGTACTATCAGGAGGTGCTATCCCAGTGTTGGGGGCAAGGCTTGCAGCCAGTGACTGCCATGTGCATTATATGATCAAGTGACTCTTCAGACTTTATGGAGGTCTCAGTCTAAATTAGGCTAAAGCATGGGTTAGGGCTGTACTCCCCTCCCCATGCATGCTTCACTGTGCATGGGGAGGACAGCCTCCCATAACACCATACTTTGCCTATGACTTGGGATGTATGGGGCTGCCTCCCTTTTACTGACCAAGTTCCCTGCGGCAGGGCAAAAGGAAAGCACTGGCTCTTGTTAGGGGCAAGGTCTCCAGGCACCCACCTGCTAATGTCCGGTCTAGTGGAGAGGCAACAGGAACATCACTGGTATGCCGATCCTGCATCGATCACTTGCTTTCTCCTCCAGCAATTCATAGGTAGGGCATAGTAGTGGTTGAACTCACATCTGACTGCTGGGCCCTCATGTATCGCTGCAGCAGTCCTTAAAGACAGCCCAGCCTGCAACAAGTCCATGGTTGTCCTTGCAGGTGCTGCCAATCTCGATTCAGGATCCTGTCAGTGGACCAGGAGGAGTGCTTCGGTGCCCACCAGCTCAGCCGCTGCAGGGTCGGAACAGCAGCGCAGTGCCCCCAGTATCAGCCTTCATCCTTCTTTATGCTCTATGGGGTGGCACTGGCACAGTAGTGGAGCAAAGGTCGACAATCTCCGTCAGTAGTGTTCAACTGGAGGAGTCAGTGAGTCACCAATCTTTACTGCAGCTGTAGTCTATCATTGACCTGGAGCATAGGATAGGGCCGGAGATCTCTCTCAGAGGGTACTTCACTATGTCTGAGGAGGGTGGCTGTCAGGAGCTCATTGCATCCTGCCTGCGCCTGGTCCTGCAGTATAGTGCCCCCCTACACTGGGGAAAACCCCTTGTCCCAGGTCTATAGGGAAGTGTCGGCACTAGAGAGGGGGAAATCCTCAGGTGCCTGCTGTTGAAGTAGGGTTCAGGGGATAAGCAACAGGCACAATGCTTTCCGACAGGCTATGTGAGGCAGGAGAGGCACACTCCATTGTAACTGCATGCTCACGTTGGGCTTCATGCAGCTGGTTCCTGCAATGCTCCACAGCCTCAATAAATTGACCGGATCAGCTACCACCACTCTGGCCTCATGCCCGTTGTTACAGCTCTGGGTGAGCTAAAGTAGCTGTTGCCCTCCGTAAAATCACTGCTGGGCCACTCAGCCACGCTGCACAGCTGCTCCATGCATCTCCACGCTGCTCCTGTGGCGTTAAAGAAAGGCTTCCCTCTGCCTCCGCTTCTGGTCTCTAGGCCCCCAGTCACTCTGGCAGCTGCCCTCACATGCGGGGCGGTGCACAGACAAGTTCCAGAGCTGCTCCCTCGAGAAATGCGACTGGCATACTCTTCATTGCGCCACAACCTTTGTGTTATGGTATGTTATGTTAAAAATATTTATACAGCGCACGGACATCGAAAAAGGCGATGATGGAGGCATTATTACTCATAGGCTTGCCGAAACAGATGGGTTTTCAGAAGTTTCCTAAATGAGGCGTAGCTAGGAGTGAGTCTGAGTTCGCTCGGGAGTGAATTCCATAGCCTGGGGGCCAAGAGCGAAAAACGGAGGCCACCATGTTTTTTCCGCTTGAAAGCTGGGATGATAAGCAGGTTATGGTGAGAGGAGCGAAGATTGCGGGAGGGGGCATACCAATGGATCCTAGAGGCGATAAAGGCAGGGCCCTGATCAGATAGTGCCTTAAAGATGGTACAGCCAAGTTTGAAAATGCATCGTTTGTCCACCGGGAGCCAGTGAAGGTTCCTCAACAACGGGGAAACATGTTGGAATTTGGGTTGACGAAAAATGAGCCTGGCTGCTTGATTTTGCACCAGTTGCAGACGGTGGAGCTGGTAGGCTGGAATGCCAACATAGAGACCGTTGGCATAGTCAATACGGGAAGTGACCAGGGCCATGATGACTAGTGAAAGAGCCTCCCTAGTCAGGAACTTACAGATTTTACGAATTCTGCGTAGATGGAAAAAGCAAGAGGAAGTGACAGCATAGATCTGAGGTTTCATTGATAGATCTTTACAAATGATGACACCGAGACTCTTAACGGAATCTGCCAGTAGGGGGAGGGGGGTGCCCAAAGAGGATGGCCAGAAGCTAGAATTCCAAGGGTTAGCAGGCCCACCAGTTAAGACAAGCTCAGTTTTGTCTTGATTGAGTTTCAGCGAATGTCTGACTAATTATCGACAGACATAATATCGATACACCAAAATATTGCAACAAAAATATCGAGGGACAAAATATCGGGATGCTATCTTTAAAAAGGTAAGTACCAAAATATCGGAAAAAAATATCGAATGTAAAAAATATCGTTTTTTGTACAATATCGTTATATTTTAATTAAATAAAAATATTATATTAACAAAATAATAATTATGAATGTAATAAACATGTTTAAAAATTTAATATTTTATAAAATATTAACAAATAATGTAAAAAAAGTATTAATAAATATATAATACACAGTATATTTTTCATTAATAATAACTCTAAATTAATTATTTTAATAACTTATAAATATATAAAAATATATTATAAATATAAATGTATATACATACAATAGTATTATAAATTACAATTAATAACATAGCATTACAAAAAAATACATACATTAAATATATATAAATAATTGTATAAACATAATTTAATTTTATAAATAACAATTAATAACAACATAAAAGTAATAATAATAAAATTATAAACATAGATAGCGTATGAGTACAAATTACTATTCAACTCCAGAGAGCGCAACAGTAGGGAAAGTGTTGGATAGCGTAGGGGTTAAAAATACTATCCCCACTCCAGAGAGTGCAACAGTAGGGAAAGTGTTGGATAGCGTAGGGGTAAAATTTACTATTCCCACTCCAGAGAGTGCAACAGTAGGGAAAGTGTTGGATAGCGTAGGGGTAAACATTACTATTCCCACTCCAGAGAGTGCAACAGTAGGGAAAGTGTTGGATAGCGTAGAGATAAAAATTACTATTCCTACTCCAGAGAGTGCAACAGTAGGGAAAGTGTTGGATAGCGTAGGGGTTAAAATTACTATTCCCACTCCAGAGAGTACAACAGTAGGGAAAGTGTTGGATAGCGTAGGGGTAAAATGTACTATTCCCACTCCAGAGAGTGCAACAGTAGGGAAAGTGTTGGATAGCGTAGGCATAAAAATTACTATTCCCACTCCAGAGAGTGCAACAGTAGGGAAAGTGTTGGATAGCGTAGGGGTAAAAATTACTATTCCTACTCCAGAGAGTGCAACAGTAGGGAAAGTGTTGGATAGCGTAGGGGTAAAAACTACTATTCCCACTCCAGAGAGTGCAACAGTAGGGAAAGTGTTGGATAGCGTAGAGGTAAAAATTACTATTCCTACTCCAGAGAGTGCAACAGTAGGGAAAGTGTTGGATAGCGTAGGGTTAAAAATTACTATTCCCACTCCAGAGAGTGCAACAGTAGGGAAAGTGTTGGATAGCGTAGGAGTTAAAATAACATACTTATAAATAAAAAATAACATTAATTAATCAAAATATAAACTATTACATAAATAATTACCAATTAATAAAAAATAATTACCAACTAATAAAAACTATATAATAATTCCTACAAATTAATACTTAATTTAACATAATTAAATTACTTCCCATCCTATTCCCCTATAAACTAACAACACCCTACATAACATATTTATCAATTAATCTATTAATTAAAAATTAATAACAATTATTAAAATTAATTACCAATTAATTAAATTTAATTATTCATTCCTACTAATTAATACTTTTAACATAATTACATTACTTTCCACACTATTCCCCTATAAACCCACAACCCGCTACATAACATATTTATCAATTAATCTATTAATTAAAAATTAATACCAACAAATTAAAATTAATTACCAATTAATTAAAATAATTACCAATTAATTAAATTTAATTATTCATTCCTACTAATTAATACTTATTTTAACATAATTAAATTACTTCCCACCCTATTCCCCTATAAACCCACAACCCGCTACTGAACTAAAATGCTAAATTTAATTAAATTACATAAATAAATACTTAAAAACATATTATATACTTTATGATATACAAAAAAATTATTAGAAAATCGATATTACTAACATCGAAATTATTGACATCGATATTACTACACATCGATATATTTAACTTCGATATTACTGATATCGATATTAAATAGTGTCACTATTACTTACCTTCGATATTATGTTACATCGATATTTAAATTTCGATATATTTGTATATCGATATTTAAATTTCGATATTATGTCTGTGTACCGTTTCAGCTGGGTATGGTACATCCATTCACTAATAGAGAGCATGGTAGATTGAAAGTTAGTGCAGGATGCAGTGGTGGAATCAAGATTGAATACCAGCTGAAGGTCATCGGCATAGTTAAAGATAGTAACCGGGCTATTGCGAAGGGAAACAATCATGTTTTGCATGTATATATTGAACAGGAGGGGCGATAAGGCAGAGCCCTGAGGGACTCCGCAAGTCAAACTGATTTGTGATGCCGAAAAGGTGGACAAATGAAATGCCTGGGAGCGCTGATATCTTTGCAATCCTGTTTCTTTCCCTGGCGGCTCCAGTGTGTTGATTCAGTCTGTTAGGGGGTCTAGGCTGCCCCAGTCAGTTTCCTTTGATACTTGTTGGGGTCCCTACGGTGGCACAGCACCCTAGGGCTCGAGCGATGTTCGGAGGTAATGGACAGCAGGTGCCAGACAGCAGTATGCAACTGAGAGATGGGAAGGCACGTCCTATCGATACGCCATCTCAGACATGCAGCCAGATCTATTTAAAAAATATATATATATTGCCACAAACAGATCCCCGGATATTTCACAAATTTGGAGTACAATTTAAAGAAAAATTTTTTGGGCCCCAGGGGGTCTCTCATGGAGCCCCCACCATCCCTATGAGGACAGGACTTCCCTACTCTGCCCCCATATGTTTTTTTTTAATTTTGAGCTAGTCCAAACATGGCTGCTGCCACATATTAGTTGATGTATTGGCAGCCAATCAGATATTATCTCAAGTTCTGTTGGCCCTACGGATCCTCCGTGGCATGAATTATACATTTAGTTTAACCTTAATTTATCAAAACCAACAGAATGGTTCTTCACCAAATCACAAAAAGCACACTTTCTGGACCATGATCTAGCATTGTGCCAAATTTGGTGTCTTTTTTTGCAGCCGTTTTGGCTGTTGTTTTGTCTAATTTTCCTATGCAATTGCATGGGGAATGCACATATTGGGACCTGCCCATTTTTCTCATCTCCCACTTGACATATCACCCTGCAACCTTTGAGGAAGTATCTGAGGGGGATAAGGCTTATTTTGGAAAAGTTTGTGAAGATTTCTCAAACGGTACAAAAGCTATATGCAAATCAACCTATGGAAACGCTAGCCTAAGTATTGTCACTCTGAACTATATGCATATATAAATAGATTGTCGCCACTGTGTAGCTATTGTTAGGTCAGACTTTCCACAGGAAGAGCAATTTTAGTTTTGCTAAGAATTTCATCTTGATCCTGGAAATTTTGAGGTGGTTTATCAGTGGTGGCTAAGAAAAAGAGAGAGTGCCAAAAATATATTTTCCCATATTATTTACCCTTGCAAAACGCCACAGAAAAGAAGGTGAAAGGAATTACACCAAATTTGGCAGAAAGTTAGTAGTTTAATCAGAAATTCTGCTTTTGATATTTAATGTAAACCCTTACTGCTGTTTTTGAGAAATTAGAGAAAAACCAAAGGTTTTTGAGAAATTTACATTGAAAAAGGTGCTCATGGGCTTGAGATCTTCAGGGTAGGAGGAAGAGATCTGATTCGCTGTCTACACTTACAACAGAAGTGTTGTAGCTGCCATTACAGGACACAGGGACACGGTCCCTCTGTCCTGAAGTTAACCTTCCCAAAGAATACTAGACAACAAAAACTCTTCGAAGGAGCTTTTTAAAATAGTAACAGAACTCTGTAACCCACCGAGTCTGAGGTAATATGAATTTTATGGTCAATTGTGTCCCCTATCGTAGACCCCAACGGCTCCATGTACGTGCTTCAAGTACATGTATGTTCCCTCCACTTCCAGCTATGAAGACGCAAATACATTTGCGTCCAACGTTAACATGTCCTCTTTCAGATCCACCATGAATGGGTCGGATATTCGGTTCCTAAGTGTGCCTTGCCAACGTCTTTACATGGTGCACTTTCATGTTTCACCAGCTCTGGTGAGTTAGGCCCTGATTCCTGCCATCGAGCCCTTTCTGCCTCCTGTTCCTGAAAGCTGCAGTCTGCTGCTTCCTGACCTCTGCCTTACTCCCTGTGTGGCGAGCGGTGCCTGGCTCGACCTGCTTGCCTGCCAAGACTGTATTCAGCCTTCAAGTTATCTGCTCCGCTCCTCGAAAATACATTCCTGTCTAGTAGTTTAGGAAAACATCCTTCCCAGCTGCAGAGCAAAGGGCCCGGCCTTTCTGTCTCCGTGCAAGTAATTCTCTGCTCCTGTTACCATGGTAGGCCCATGGCCCCCTTGCTTTACACATAGACACGTAGTCGCACATGCACGCACTAGCAGTCAGTATAGAATAGCCTCTGCCCGAGAGACCTTTCCTTCTAGATAATACAGTTCCTCAAACACAAGATATTAGATATGATTTGGGATTAGGTTGTTCTGACATCCCAGACTTCTGTCTCCTCATGTAGGGCTAAATGTCAAGTCCCCTTCACCCTCCAGTTCCACGTCAGTCACACGTCATGCTGCTGCGCGCGCATCTCTGCCATGTATTTCTGCTGACACTGCAGGATTCTTCTATGGATCCACCTACCTGTGATACGTTTCAAGTGACGTTGTCTAGCACACACCTCCGTGCACGCCCTCACGCACGCCTTCTGTTACGTACATGTGTTCTTATCTCGTTTCTCTCAGCTGTTACGCCTTCTGCATTCAACACTACTGTATGCATTGACTATATATATGATACCCTGTTAATAAAGCAGGGTACATGTACATGTCCATGTCCATTCCCTTCCTGAACCCTTGTGGTGATGGAACATGATTCCTGGTTCGAACCAATTCCTTTTTAAGGAATAAAACCTTCATAAACTCAGATGCCACGGACTCTGCCTCTTATTTTTGACTGAGTTATTATTATTGAACTTTACCGCATAAATTAAGTATAGGTAATTTAAATTTACCACAAGTCTCACCTCAAATTTGACTCCTTCACATGAAAAATGCTCCAAAATTAGTGATTTTTTTAGTGAAAAAATTGATAAAATCTATGCTTCCTTTGTAAATAATAGTCAGGACCATGTAGAGTATCATGTTGATTCTACTCTGCAGGCCAGTTGCTCTACTTTCGGCCCTTTTTCTGAAGAAGAAGTTAGCAAAGCTATGTTAGAAATTAAATCAGGATCACCATGGGATGTTTGTCCACACTATATCTTCTCCCAACTTACACCTGTAATTTGTCCAGCAGTTACAAAAGTTCTTAATCTTTCCGTGGATCAAGCTGAATTCCCAGAAATCTGGAAAAATGCAGCTGTAATCCCACTTTTAAAAAAAGCCGGCGCGGATATAAACGATCCAGCCAATTACCGTCCCATCTCACAGCTTCCATACCTATCAAAGGTATTAGAACGATTGGTAACTAAACAGTTGTCAAGCTTTCTGGAAATTAATAACCTGCTGGACGTTACTCAGACTGGTTTTAGATCGAATAACAGTACTGAGACAACGCTCCTGGCTGTGATGGACGATATTCGAATGCAGATTGATAAAGGCAAAACGGTCGCCCTGATATTACTTGATTTATCAGCGGCGTTTGATACCGTCTCCCACAAACTGCTAATAAATATGCTAGCTGTTAAAGGAATACATGGTAAAGCCCTGAACTGGCTGGAGTCTTTTCTATCGAATAGATTCCAGTCCATCTGTTTAGGAAACTTTACCTCCACTCCTCGGAAGATCAAATATGGGGTGCCACAGGGAGCAACATTGAGCCCAACATTGTTCAATGTTTATGTCTCTTCATTGGCGTCCATAGGCAATAAATGGGGTATCAATATCTGCTCTTACGCTGATGATACTCAGCTGATTGTAACCCTCAATGGTGTAGAGGACGCCAAAAATAGGTTACATAACTGCTTGTCAGAACTATCTAACTGGATGCATGGGCACTACCTGAAATTAAATGCTGACAAGTCAGAAATTCTTCTATTCGGTGGATCCAAACAGCTCTGGGACAACTCTTGGTGGCCAAATACTTTAGGTACTCCACCAAACCCAACCCTGACCGCTAGAAACCTGGGAATCCATATGGACACTACTTTATCCATGAAGCAGCATAGATTCGCCATACTAAAAATGCTGAAACGGGTTTTTCCCTGGATTCCGATGGAATGCAGACAGATTTTAGTTCAATCTTTACTGATTAGTAGGCTGGACTACGGCAACTCGCTGTTTGTTGGTATGGCAGATTATTTATTTTCAAAACTACAGCTGGTCCAGAACGCGGCAGCCAAAGCTGTCTGCGATAAGAAAAAGTACGATTCTGCTACAAACTGCCTGACAGCGTTACATTGGCTGCCTATGAGGCAAAGAGCAGCTTTTAAAATGTTATGCATTGCTCATAAAACTTTGCATAACACTGGTCCTTACATCCTGCGGAACAGAATTAAGCTCTATGCCCCAGTTCGGAACTTACGTTCACAAGCAGCAGCTAAAGCTGTCACCACACGAATAAAATTATCCAGGATGGGCGGGCGTGCCTTTTCGCACCTTGCTGCTAAGTGCTGGAATGACTTGCCTATCAATCTTCGATGTACTGATTGCTACCTCACTTTCAGGAAGAAACTAAAAACTGCATTATTCCCTAAATAGAACAAATAGTAGTCCCTGGTAATTTGCTTATGGCTTACTGTTTAATTTTAGCGCCGTGATATCCTGTTGGATGAGTGTCGCGCTTTAGAAGTACATATAACAATAACAACAATAACAACCTAAAAAAATATGAAGAGGCAGGATACGGCCCCTGGAACTCATGGGAAAAACCAGAGGGATAATACCAGGTCCCAAAAAATTGAAGAAATTATTGTGTCGGGGAAACGCAGCGCTTCCGTAGAACCCAGTGCAGTATTCAAGATAAAACCACTGAAGCATTGCTAGGGCAAGAGGCACTGTGCTGGGGAAACATGACAATGTAAGCACATTTGTGTTCACATCTGAGAGGGCTGCTGAGACTACTGCCTTACATAGCTCGAATCTGCACACAGGTAACCTGATGCAGAATGGACCTCTAAAGGACTTTGTACCAGATAGACCGTATCATATGAGTGGGCAATAATAGTTTAATCCTGTTGTACTTACTGAAAATCTATGAATGATCATTGTGGGTGAAGTTTACACTAGATTGCCGTTTCATGCTACTAAGGACATTACTGTTTATTTTAAGGTATCAATCTAGGGGTAAACATGCATTCTTAGTGTTAATCCACAGTCCCTGACCTCATACCTACAATCCTGATACCATTTAAAGAATTGTTGTATATCCTTTGCTCATCTCATAATCATATTCCAGACATTAACACCCCCCAGCCATATCATTTGTTCTGCTGTTTAGCAGGAGTATTTAAGGCTTCCCCACATGACATATCAAACCACAGTGCTTCACTAAGTAACTGGGGAAAGCAGAGGTGGGAAACAAATCTTTGCCTGTTAATTAGCTTGTCACACTGTACCTGGGCAGGACCAGCCTAGGTCCACATAAACAAACGTGGAGGGCTGCACCTTTGGAGCACACCACAGAAAGGGCTCGCCCTTGAAGTGTTGGTGGGAAGGGATCAAAGAGCTGTGTTGGCTAAAGGTGTAGTTAAGGCTCTGAGGAACTTGAAGGTGCCATTTTAGAATGTCTCAGAAGGATGTGAAGGAAGGTTCGGAGAGGGATGGTGTGATGATGTAGCACCCTAGGATTGATCAGAGGCGCCTGGCTTCTAGAAGTTTCCACCTCACTTAAAAACCATGTACAAGGGAAAGACAAAGGAGATACCACCTCATGCCACTGCAAGGAAGGACTGAGGGTCTTTGACTCCAGCTAACCCCCAGGATTTGGATGGGTCTCTTCTTTGATAGGAAATATTTCCTTGACTGAAAACTGTTGATAGGGGTTGCTACTCAAAAAACAAAAACAATGGGCATAAGTTCAGTTGGCAGGGGTGGACCCCTTGCTCATTGTGAGGTCCAGGTAATATGCTTGTCAATAGTGTCTCAGCAATCTCCAAGTTCAAGGGAAAATGAAGCAAGCCACAAAAGACTGGTTTACTGGATGGATAGCTGAGTTGGCCTTGGACTGCTCCACTTTGCTACCCTTAGATACTCAAGTGCCATATATCTTATATATAGTAAGCAACTAGGTTATTAGTTGCAAAAGAACAGAGTACACAATTGTCTTTTTACTAAGAAATACCTACCTTATTGTGGCACTTGACTCCCTCTATTTCTGTTTCTCGTTTGCATGCCCCTGTCCCCTCCTGCCTTCCCTTTATGGTCACCCTGCTGTGATTTGTTTTACACAATGGAGAGTGAGAGAAAGTGAGATCAGTTGCAATCTCCCGTTTATAATCTTATTACATTTAAGCAACCACTGCCTTGAGAATTCTCCTGGGCAACTCTGGGCTTTTTTAACTCTGTCAGGATGTGGTAATCTCTGTCTGCATTATCCTAGAGGATAAGGGTATCCAAAGATTTTGGAGTAGGCGCCTCACTCACTTATCAAGACATGCTACATCCTTCGCGCCTATCCACACCAGGGTAAGTCACTAACCGGGTGGACTCAACCATAGATGGAATGGGAGTTCTTAGATAAAGCAATACTGGAAAAGCAGGGATTCAGATGAGTGATTGTTAAAAATACCTCAAGGTATCCCCAAACGCTAAGCTTTATTCGGAGGGTACCTGGGGTATGAATAAAAACGTGAACTGGTCAGGTTTTACTGAATTTGATTGTTCAGTTGTACTCCTTTTGCTGTGCTAACATGTTTCAGCCCTCGCTAGGAGCCCACATGAGTCTGGGGCCTTCGTCCGCGCTATTTTACTATTATATTGTCCCTGCTTCAATACTGGGCATGCACTGCATGCACCAACTTGAGGCCCAATGTGCTCACCTGTCTT
Organism: Lissotriton vulgaris; assembly: GCF_964263255.1. Lineage (NCBI taxonomy): Eukaryota > Metazoa > Chordata > Amphibia > Caudata > Salamandridae > Lissotriton > Lissotriton vulgaris. Next base: position 1,024,057,590 of record NC_141696.1, on the reverse strand, counting down.
CGTTCTGTTCTCAGTAAATTTTCAAAGAAGGGGTAGAAAAAAAGAGGTCATTATAGATTTATTTACTCGTCCTGTCTATTTAATAGTGTCTCATCCATTCAAATATGTTGAACCATGTTATCTTGTGTTCTGTGCATATCCTTATTTTGCGAATGACACTCTGGCAAAAGATTTCCATATCGCTATGAATTAAAAATAAATTAAGTGATCCCGTGAATATTCACATTGCTGTGGTTCGTAGTTTGACTGTGTACAACTTGGATCTTTGTTTAATAGGTTGTGGGCTATCTGGTAGGTCGGGATGCAGTCTCTATGTGTAGTGATCGTAATATTATACATTCATCCTGTGATAGCCACCTTGTTGTGTCACACATACTCTGGTATTCTCGCGCTTACCCACTGGCCTTTCTATTCAAGGTGCATGCGGATCAGACGGGAGGTACTGTCTTATAGTCCCACACTATGGGAGGAAAAATGCTTGAATCAATGTTTTGTGCTAGCCTGGATATTCAATGCAGATTTTGTATGCAAGTATTTGTCATCATTCTTTCCTTAATTTCAGTTGATAAACCTGATTGTATATGGTCTTCTGTACACCCTCTAACTCTCCAATATCATCGGTATTAACACTCTGATCATTATCTTTGTAAGAAACCGGTGACTCGGTTCCTCCATACATACTGCATTTATCATTGTGACTGTGATGGTGTTCCTCTGCCCGCTACCCAATTGAGAGACCCTCATGTATGCTTTAGTTCATGCTCAAGGCTTCTCATATTCCAAATCGTTTTTTTTACTATCCGGAGCCACAAGTGCCACAGCCGCTCTCCTCTCAGTGCGATCTCTGCACATATTTCTCATGCTGTGGCTCAGTTTGTTTCAACACTTACCATACACTCGGGGGGTCGGTGTCCCATTAAGACAAATGTCATGCTCACCCAAGTTCATTATTCATTCATACCACTTACTTCTTTAAAAATTCCAGCAACGCGGGATCACCTCCTTGACCCCCCTCTGTCCACCACCGATGGCTGGGTCAGGCCGGACGTGTCTGTTTTGAAACCCTGTTGCTCTCATTTTCTGGTGTCATTTTGCAACACATGCGTCAAATAACCAGAGAATCCTGGAAAATGTAGTTCCGTGCTTGAAAAGCAAACATTTTGAGCATGGGGATTTTTGTATGTCAATATCTCAGTTCACTTGAGGGCAAGATACAGTTAGCCTGTTTTTTCCCAATGTTATTTTATTCCTTTATGGTGGGTATTCATTGGTGTATCCGCTTTTTCCGGATTTTATGCAACTCTTTGTGTTGTGTTATTAAAGTTGTGTGCACACTGTAACTTTTTAGGTCGAGCAGACCTAACCCTCAATGCGTGAGCATTGATGGTGTCTGCTTCAGACCTAATGCTACCCGTATTTAGGAAAGTGGACAGCAATGTGCCACGCGCTTTTCGTTTCCAGTTTTCACCGCGGGAGCGCGCGTCTGAGCTGCGCTTGCGCGGAGTAACACACAGCCATTGCTCACACACAGACACAGGCAGCCCCCACCCCTCTGCATGCACGCACACACACACACACAGGCGCGCGCATGCACACACAGTCACACGGCACACATACAGGCACACGGCACACTATCCCCTGCCTCGCATTCTCTCTCAATCACACACAGTCACACATGCGCACACACATTCCCTCGCGCACACACGCACACGCGCACACACTCCCCCCCCTCCCCCACAGGCATACACACAGGCAGGCACGGAGTCCCCTACGGGGGACTCTAACTTCACATCAGCCCTGGGTCCCAGTCACCGGCTGCGCTCTTCCGGCGGGGCTCCTCTCGCGCTCCGCTCCTCACGGCGCGTCTCCTCTTCTGGATCGGGGCTCCCTCAGGTCAGAGGAGCCCCGCAACAGGCGCCACACTCCTCCTTCTCCCCGGCCCCCTCCTGGGGACCCGGGCTACCCAGGACCGGCAGGGCGCTCCATGCGCCGGCAGGCCTTCTTCTCACGGACCTCAGGAGGTGGGACTTCCGGTCGTCCGCTAGCGGATTGGCCGGCCGGCCAAGAGCTTTCGGGTCGCCGCGGGCAGCGCGGCGGCACCCTCCCGATCACTACTAGGACAGGAGATGTGCACGTGAGTGGCCGCTGGCGTCTCGCGTCTCTTCGCCTTGTTTTTTTAAGTCATGGTCGAGCAAGGATTTTTTCGAAATGCCTGTTGAAAGCAATTGGGTTCATCACGTTTCCTTGTTCGTTTATGGAGCACCTCTACGCTACGGCTTTGCATGATTGTTTTCTCTTCTTTAGTCGGTTTCTGCTCTTAATCAGCACTATCAGACGCCTGTCTTCTATGGACACCGTATACGTTTCACGAAGGCAGGAGCGGCGGACTCAGGTGAGGCTTCCTCGGCATACAGATGTGGAATAGGGGCGCTGTGACCTCTGTCCGCATAGCCAGGTAATGCATGACGTAGTTGGGGGGCTTCCCCAGCTCTGCAGTCTCCAGCTTTAGTAAACTTTCTATTTTCTGCCCAACATGCTCTTTCTTCGTCTCACTCCATCGTGCCTCGCACTCCAAACACATTTCTCCGCTCTTTTCATCTCTTCGTCTCTACGTTCTGTTGTCCATCTTCCTGACTCCTGTTTTCTTTCCTTGCTTCTCCCTCTCTCTCTAAATTGCATCTCTCGCCACCTTCTGTGTCCTCTTTCCTTCCACAACTCTCTTCTTTTCAGGTCTACTACTCTCTCCTCTCTGTACTCTTTACTAATCTCCAGATTTTTCTCTTCCTCCTTTTTTCTTCTCTCCACCGAGCCCTTCATTTAAAATCTCCCTTTTGCTCCTTATGTATCACCTCCTCTTCTCTCCCAGTTACCCATAGCAACTCTTTCCTCTCCCTCGTTTTACCCCCTCTGTAGCTCCTTTCTGCCCATATGTTCTCTATCGCCACCGTAGCCCCTTTCGCCTGCTCTGTGCATGCATCCACCACCCTTGACTTACATCGGCATTTGTTATCCCGGGAGTAGAGGGTGTGAGTTACAGACAGAGCTGCCGAATTTGCAACTGGGAAAACCAGCTCCAAGTCCCGGCGTCGGCGCAGCATCCTTTGATTCTGGGCAAATGACTCAATATCCCTGTGTTGAATGTAACTAGTGCACCTGTAAAGTCCACCAATACGCAATATAAAACTGTGAAAAACAATAAATGTCTGTTCTCGTCTCTCCGTTCTTTTCTTAAGCCGCTCTCCCTTAAGTTTCTTTACTCCTTTCCCGATGTTTCTTGTGTTGTTATGGTTTTTATGTCTTCTTCTGTCTCTGCACCTCTCCTATTTGCTCGCTATTTTTTATTATTTGTTTTACCATTTAAAGCATTCGGTTTTGTTTGTTGTTTTTTTTAGCACAGTGGATCAGTAGTTTAAGCAGTGAGGGCTGACACCTGCTTGTGAACTAAAGGTCAGAAGTTCGAATCTCGATAGGGCCACTTGAGTCTTTTATGCTTCCCAGGTCGACACTTTAGGGACGATTACATTGGGTAATAATCATAGCAGTTTTTCTAGCACATTGAAACGACAAAACCCGTGTTCTGCCCAATGTCTGTAGACGTTTGGTATGGTCATCTGATCTCTGGTTCTCTTGTAACACCCATAGTCTCTGGTAGTGCAGGTTTGTTTTTTCATCTGGCACACATAACCCCCCACACACACAACCCCCCCACACACACAATCCCCCCAACACACACACCACACACACACACACACAACTCCCCCCCACACACCCACAACACCCTCACACACACCCACAACCCCCCACACACACACACCCCCACACAACTCCCCCCACACACACACAACCCCCCACACACACAGCCCCCCCACACACAACCATCTATCTATCTTATCTATGGCCCTCATTCTATCCTTCTATCGCCCTCACTCTATCAGTCTTATCTGTCTTGTCTGTGTCTGTATATCTATCTATCTATCTATCGCACTCACTCTATCTATCGCACTCACTCTATCTATCGCCCCCCTCTATCTAGCTATCGCATCACCACAGCATCACTCAGCACCACCACAGCTTCAATCTGTGCAACCATTCAACAACAACTGGTTCAAATATGCTCTCAATGTTTCAAGCTTTATTACAAATGTCACAAAAAGATGTTAATATTTCACTTCTGTTCTTGGATTTTGGTCACAATAAAAAACACTGAACATAATCTTCACAAAAGTCATTTACAAAAGTTTAAGCTATTGCCATTATAAATTACAATAACTTTAATTTAAGTATTAATTATTTATTTAAAAAAATTAAAAGCCATTGTTATTTGTATTATCAATACATCTAAGTCACGTAAATACAACACATATTGCAGTACAAATGCTATAGGTGTCACATTTGCAAAAGTTAAAACTATTGGCATTGTAAATGACAAACTATTAATTTAGCTATTTTCAAAACCAACACATAGATTAAAAAAATTGTCATTTACAATACCAATAGCTCAAACTTTCCTAATGCGAGACCTATTGCATTGCAAATGCTTGTTTATGTATACGGCGGACGAGGGATCCATGTATGCCTGATTGTGATTTTTTTTACTTTTACTTGGAGATGTATCTATAAAAGGTCAATATTATAGCAACTAGGGGCTCCATTATGATGTCGGGCGGATCGCTACCGCCATGGTGGCAGTGGCGATCCGCCCGACAGAAATGCCCGCCCGCCACCCTTTTCCCCCCCGCCACATTACAATGGCGGGGGGGACCGCTGCGGGGCCAAACACCGCCCGGCACTTTTCCGCCCCGGTCGCCTTGCGGCCGGGGCGGAAAACGAGTAACATGCAGGCGGTGTCTGTCAGACACCGCCCGCAATATTACAATGGGCTTCTGTCAATGCCTTTCCGTGGCGGCAATGCCGCCACGGAAAGGCATGCGGTGTTCACTCTGGGGGCCCCCTGTGGGCCCCCAGAGTGAAGGCCAAAGGGGGGTGGCACACGGGGGGGTACCTTGTGGTACCCCCTGCCTTTGCATACTCGAAGAGGCAGGCACCGCGCGGTGCCTGCCGCTTCGAATATGCAAATGCGTGCTTCTGTTTTTAACATTGTGTCCGGCGGAGCAGTGAGCACTGCCCGCCACAAAGTTAAATTGAGGAATGCGCCCACCACTGTGGCGGGCGCATCCTAATGGCAATGTCGGGACCCCCGCCCTTCAGGCGGGCGGCCCCGAGTTCCGCTAGGGTGGCGGGCGGGCAAAGCCCGCCCACCATCCTAATGTGCCCCTAAGTGTTATGATGATACTGTTTTTAAGTGAAAATATTTTTTCTAAAGAAGGCATTCTATATCAGAAAGAATGATGAGGCCAGCGTGCCTCACTGGTTCTGAAAACTCTATTAGTTAATATGTTTTACGGACCCTGTCACACTGTTATCGATCTCCATAAAGTCACTGGGTTATAACCTTGTGTGTTTCATTTTCGACTGTGTTAACTCCTTTGTTGCATCTTATAGACCCTAGTCCATGCTTCATATAACTAGGCATATTTGCAGGTTCATGTTAGAGTTGTCCAGGGTATCTCTTCATTCAGTCGCCAAGTTGCACTTGAGAGGTGGTAAATCCATCTTTGTTTCAGTTTTAGTAGTTGTTTGTCATTTGCGGTTGTGAGTAATTTCTCGATCACAGTCCAGGTGAAATCGTTCTCTGTGTGGCCAGATGTTTGGAAATTACGCTTCAATTTTCTGATGGTTTTTTCACACGGAAGGTACTCCATAGCCAGCTTACTGCCCATGTTGGCCTGCTCTCCATGGTCAGCTTGCTGCTACTATGAACATTCCTCCCCCTGCCCTCTGTTTGCCATGTGTATGCCCCTGCTTTCTCTCACCTTGGTATTCTGCCACCACCACTTCTGCCTGTCTTGCCTGGTAGGATTGCTGTTCTGGACCCCTCCATGCTGCTCTCCATAGTCCAGGGATGTGCCCCTGCCCCCTCCAGCATGCCCACCTCTCTCCTGCCAAACGTTGTCTATTGGGCTGCCACTGCCCTACCTCCTGCCCTATCTAGCCAGCTGGCTACGCATTCCCATACCCGTACCATCCATTGTTATCCCCATGTGTGCCCCTGCCTCCTCTCTCCTCCCCTTTTGCAGTCTGCTGTGGTGCCACCGCCCTGACTCATCAGCGTGCTTCCCCTTTCCCCACCCTCCTGCCCTCTGTGATCATTTGTGCTGCCACTGCTCACTAACTGCCCTGCATGTTCATCTTTCTGCCTTGCCTATCTACCCCACCGACCCTTGTCTGTGTGCATGCCCTTGCCCCATCTCTCCTGCCCTCCACTGTTGTGCTGTCATTGTTCCTGCCACTTCCCCTGCCTGCTCATCCTTCTGTCTCTGTTCCCTCTCCATGCCTTTCTGTTGCCTGTGTGTGTTTCCCTGCCATCTCCTCCTATACTCCATGGTCCATTGTGCTGTCACTTCTCCTGCTGGCTCCTCTGTCTAGTCCGTTTGCTGGCTCTGCCCCACCCCTTATCCTCTATTGTTCATGCGCATGCTTCTACCGACTTCTTCCTGGCAGAGGGAGTGGGTAAAGCACTAACCATATTTTCATTGACAGCACAACCATCCTTCCCAATGTATCAATTTCTAACCAAATGCATTACGTTTTACAGCTTTGATTCCATCAAGATAGTCTCAGATGTGCCACAATTTTGTCATAAAAGCAAATGTTAGCTCTCTGTTTATTCATTAGAGCACTGTTGGAAGCTGAACACTGGGGAGTTAACTAACAGACTGTTGCTGGTGTTAAAAGTCCTTGCTTCAGTCTGCATGTCAAAATGTTTCACTAACATGGGTGATAAATATATTTGAGAACTCATAGAAAATATTTGAATCCATTAAGATGGTTTTAGATGGGTTAGAATGTTAGCACTTTAGCAGTTTATTAGAACACTGTGGGAGGCTGGAAGAGAACACTGGGGTATCCACTGTCAGGCTGCAACTTCTGTTGGAAATACATCTTTTACTGAGAATATGATATGTTTGTCTCACATGGCTGAGGAAGATAGTGTGAATTTATAAACAATGTGCTCTCATTTTAGGTCTGGAGCACCTTCCATTACCTCTGTGAAAGAAGCATCAGAGAAAGATGTTTCCATGAAACATGGTTCATCAAATCCCTGCAGAGGTTCTGCATTGTTCACTCGGCAAAGGCAGCTTAGAACACACCACAATTCCTAAAACAATTATGCTACTAAAAACAAATGATGTATAAAGTGACTAAAATCGATTAGCACCCTTTACATGTCTTCCTATTTGTGACCGCTGAAGATGGCATTCACTACAACACATTTCAATGGGGACCATTACCCCAAGTTCTGTAATGGCTGTCACTACATAATGTCCATGTTGTGGCAGTCAATCAAGTTGGGGTCCTTTGGAATGTCCTCTCCCACTTGCCTCTTCAAGTCAGGCTCTGCTCACCAATCCATGGTGTGGGGTTGGGCACAGGTTCCTCATTTGTGCCCAATACCCACTGCTCATGGCTGTGAGGAGTGTGGTGTTGGACGCATGGCTTTGCCTGTCCTAGCCTCTAAGGGCACATACCACTGAATATGTGATGTAACAAAATAATAGGTGCCATTTTAAGTAAGGCAAACCAACTGACTTTGTCGAAGGCTCAGAACACCAAAATATAGAAAGCTGCCCTATTCACTTTATCAAGGGGTAAGGACATCAACATATACAAAGCAGACATTAGTCTTTGTCAAAAAGTCAACAACAACTATAATCAAATATTTATTTTATGAATTCAGACATTGCAATGTTTAAAACAACTGATTGTCATTAATTAGTTTTAATAAAACCTTACCTAAAAATTTCAATGTATATTTTAAAATATTTTTCAGGCCACAAATAGCAACTCTGGAACCCACCACAAGGTTTCCCTACATTCCGGCAGAAGAGAATACAACTGCAATTCCTTTAAAAAATATGGTAAGCTATTTTAGGGCCATATACTTAATGTCCCAAGAGACTTACTGTGTTGATTTTTAATATTGCTGTGGGACTGCTGCACTTCCCTTCCATAAGGATTGGAAACACGCTGCAGTGAGGTCCCTCCTGAAGAAACAAACTGCCGGCTGAGCAGAACCGAAGAACTTCTGGCCTATCTCCCTGCTCCCCTTTCCAGTGAAGGTTCTCTAAAATACAAACAACCAGCAACTCATCACACACCTGGAACACAACAACCTCCTGGACCCCTCTCAATCCAGATTCTGAGCCAACAACAGAACCAAGACAACCCTGTACACAATCACCGACGACATCAGGCTTTCCTGGACTGCGGCAAAACAGCAGCCCTCATCCTCCTGGACCTGTAAGCTGCCTTCAACACCGTCTCCCATCACATCTTGATCAACTGCCTCCACCATATTGGAATCCAGTAAGATGCCCTCAAATGGATTGCCTCACACCTCACCGGAAGAACCTAGCCAATCTGTCTCCCTCCATTCACCTCAGAACTCAGGAAGAACATCTGAGGTGACACCCAAGGACTGCAGCTGAGCCCCACGCTCTTCAACATCTCCTAAGCTACCCAGCTCATCCTCTCACTTGTCAAACTACCCCTGTACAACCAGAGTCAGCTTCCAAAGATGTATGATGAACGTCTCTGAATGAAAGACAACTCTCCCAAGCTCAACACGGACAAGACGGAAAGTCTTTGGGAACAACGCCATGGAATGATGGATGGTGGTCTACTGAAATTGGGCCATTCCCTGCCCTGATAGACCACACCCGCAACCTTAGCATCATCTTGGACAGTGAGCTATTGGTTCATTGACAAAATATTGACCTTTAAAATAAAATCATCCAAAAATATTATGGCATAAATATTGATGTGAAAAATATTATCATCTTTATTTTTCCCCTAAAACATATAGTTGTCACTAGTATCATTGTTTTTTTATTATATATACATTTAAATAGTAAATATTCAATTTATTAGAAATTAACAATAATATAAGAAAAAGTACAATATATTTAATTGATTTCAAAAGAAAGATATTTATATTTATTTTAAAAAATACAACACACATACATATTAATAACTATTTATTTACATATATCTAATTATAAATATTTTAGATTAATAATTTAAATGTATATTATAATTTATTTTTTTAATGTAATAAAATAACACAAATATACATGTATACATACATGTATATATTTATATATATGTGTATACTCAATAGCAAAGCAAAGAAAAGGAGATGATCGACAGAGTGCTGAAACATTTCAGAAACTCACCCCAGTCACAGATTTGGGTTGAATCCATCAACGTTTCTCCACTCACTTTGCCACTCCAGTTCAGACACAGCTATGTGCCTCATGAGAACATCCCAGCCTGAACTGCCAAGCCATGTCTTTCCTGGACCGGTAACATGCATCCAGGGACCGGTTTCGAGCTAACAGCCCTCATCAGTCAGGCTAGCTTAAATCCAGTGGCAAAGTGAGCAAGTGACCCACATATGGGCACACCCTGCCAACTTAGGGCAAACAAAGCAAACACAAGAGATGATGGACGGAGCACTAAAAATTTTCAGAAACTCACCCCAGTCACAGATCTGGGTTCAATCCATCAACGTTCTTTAGCTCACTTCGCCACCCCAGTTCAGACACAGCTATATATGCAAATCAGTCTTGACCCTGTGCCTCATGGGAAGAGTCCATATACTATTCCCACTCCAATTTACAGTAGGCAAATTGTTGGACTTAGGCTGGGTAAAATGTACTATTCCCACTCCATGCAGTTCAACAGTAGGGAAAGTTTGGGACTGCGAAGGGTTAACATTTACTATTTCATTCCGGTCAGTGTAACAGTAGGGGAAGTATTGGATTGCGGTGGTGTAACATGTACTAGTCTCACTGCATTCAGTGCAACAGTAGGGAAAGAATTGGATTGCGGAGGGGTAACATTTACTATTCCCACTCCACTCAGTACAACAGTGGGGAAAGTACTGGATTGTGGAGGGGTAAAATGTAATATTCCCCCTCTAGTGAGTGCAACAATAGAGGGAGTTTTGGATAGTGGAGGGGTAAAATTTACTATTCCCATTCCAGTCAGTGCAAGAGTAAGGAAAGTATTGATTTGCAAAGGGGTAACATGCTTTACTTCCTCTGCACTCTCTGCATCATTAGAAACAGACTAATTCGGGAGTTGTGCAAGTGCGTGAGCTAAGATCGCCGCCCTCCTGTTGATTTCCTTGCGCATTTGCCATTAAACTATGTATTTTTCCAATCAACAGCTGGCTGTACCTTGTTTTCTGTGCAAGCATCATCGTTTTGGAAACTGCGCTATCCAGGGAGATATTTTGAGAGGCTCCCTCGATGCAGCAGGAGAGTCTTTTGTGCTTTCAGCTCTTCCTCAGTCCTCTCCAGTCAGGCACTGCCGAGATTTCCGGTCAGGGGGGCGGAGCAGCATTCAGAAAAGGGTGAGGCTCTGGCCTAGGCACTCGCACAGTCCAATTTAGCTGCTGCTCTTCCTTTTACTGAAAGGTCTTCCTTTTTTATTGCTTTATTCTACATTAATAATACATCCAAGTTCAAATTAAAGTCTAATTGCTATGGAAGAGAAAATACACATGTGCTACAAATTAAATGGAAGCTAAATATTTCTCTACCTCCAGTTAAGTCAAAAATGGTGGAGTCTAGTGAACCTCCTTTGGCTTTATTACTCAATGAGATTCAAGCTGTTTGTTCTAACACAGATTTTATTTAGTCAGAAATTAAAAATATACGTAAGGACATGGCGAGTCTTTCAGTGAAAGTTGCTAATAATGCAATCAAAATTCAGGAAAATAAAGTCAAAATTGACAATTTTGCACCACTTGTGGCAAAAATATTGCCCATGTGCAACTTACTTCTTGATGTGGAAAATCGTAATAGACTATACAACCTCTTTCTATTTAACTCGCCGGAAGAGGTGGAAGGCAACGATTGTAGGTCCTATTTGGAGTATTGATTACCTGGTCTTTTACACCTAAAATTTCCAGAGAAATTAGGAATTGATAAGGCACATAGAATTCCTTCCCATCGTAATCCACACTAGAATAAGCCAGTTCAAATAATTTTTTAAGTTCTACACCATCATCACCTAGTGTTGATACAAAAGGCAGAGCGAGAAATTCCAACTTTAATGGTTAATGGCAATAACATTTTCATTCATCAGGATTTTGTAAAAGAAGCCGTAAAAATGTGCATAGACTTTGCGGCTGTTTGACCACGATTGAAAAGTCTTGGATTTAAATATGGTCTGTTCGACCCTTCGACTATGCAGATTTGGAAACACGGATTCTCTAAGTCTTTTTGGCGTCCTTAGATCAACAGTCTCAATTCGCCATGGATACACATGAAGCTGATACTTGAACATTAACCTCATTGTATCATTCTAGCGAGCTTAGTTAACCAATTTTTCTGTCGGGCATCAATGGTTTGGTCATACTTTGTGCGTGTGCAATTCAAGATTGTTATCAATGTTTATCTGTTGTCTTTTTTTTTCCTCTCTGTCTTTCATTTTTTTTATTTCTAGAGCTACTTTTTACTCTTCCACTTTCTAGCTTTCATTTCTTTCATCTCATCTAATTCTTCTTCTTTCCATTAATGATTAATTTTAATAAAATAAAAAATATATCTTTGAATGCTAAAGGTTTAAGACATCCTGTAAAACGCACTAAAAACTTAGATTATTTAGGAAGTCATAAAGCAGATATTGATGACACAGATCTAACTTTTATGCAGAAAAACGGGTTAGTAGTGTTTTTTATATCTTCCCCTGCTGTTCACAAAAAAAATTGTGTTGCTATTCTTTTTGCAAAAAGATTACATTTTCTAATATTGAGCAAATCTTAAGATTCAGAAGGTTGTTACCTCATAGTAAAAATTACATTTCAAAACACAGTTATGTTTTTAATTGATGTATACGGCCCAACTACTGATGATCCTAACTTGTGGTATCTTTTTACTACAGAGGTTCTCAAGTTAGGCAATGTTCCACTTATTGTTGGAGGAGATTTTAACCTCAGTTGTGATCCTTTATTAGATAGATCTTCACAAACAAAATATCGACAGACTAAATCTTTCTTCACTTTAAAGTCATTTTTTAAAACAACTAAGGGGGTGATTACGATGTTGTAATGATTGCCACCACCATGCCATGCATGCATGGTGGTGTCGACCGTCATGCCATCGTAATGTGAATTACCCACTGCCATATTACAATGGTGGTGGGTATCGTGTTGGACAGAAAGTCTGTCCGCGGCTTTTTCGCCATTCGGCAATCATTACGGTTGCCGGCCGGCCAGAGCTAGGGCTCATATATGGTGGTGGTGCCTAGCAGGCACCGCCATTCACAATATGATGTTTTGATTTCAAGGCCTTTCCATGGCGACGATGCCGCCACGGAAAGGCTGTTGGGGACTTGCTTTGCTGGCCCATTTTGGGCCCCCTAGGGGTGTAGGGGGTTGGGAGGTGCACTTGTACATGTCCATGCACAAGGTGGCAGGCACCGCGCGGTGCCTGCTGCATTGTGCATGGATATGCTCAACATGGCATTTTACCCTTGCAGCTGATGCTGCAGCCAGCAGCACCCGCTGCAATGTTAAAATGCCAGATGTGACCACCGCAGTGGTGGTCGCATCATGACCAGGGGTGCGGGACCGCCGTATGGCAGTTGGGTGCTCCCTTTCCCACTAGGAGGGATGGTGGACTCAGGTCCGCCCGCCATCCTAATAGGCCCTTCATTTGGCTGATGTTTGGAGGTTATATCATCCAACAGAATTTTCTTTTACATTTTTCTCAAATCCCCATAACTCTTATTAAAGATGAGATGATTTATTAGTTTTTAGACAATGAATTCAATCAGTTATTGCACCAAATATTTATAACATTGATATTTCTGACCATGCTCTTATTTCAATGGTTTTACAATTTAGCTCAACCATGAAGCTCAACATATATGGCGTATGAATACACAGATTTCTTTACTTTCAATCCAGAAGACTCTACGTCTATGGTGACTTGATGGGATGCCATTGAGGCTTATATTAGAGGGTCATCCATTTCTCCTATGGCTCATGAAAACAAATCTTTTAATTCCAAGAGTATGGAGTTGGATAAACAAATTGCTAAATTTGGGAGACTTTTCATGACCTCTAATGATCTTTACTATAAAATACAGTTGCAAAAACGTTGCTATGAATTTTACTCAATATTAAGTAAAAGAGCTGGTATACAACTTTCTAATACCAAAGCCAAATTCAGTATTAATGATTATAGATCTGGAAGACTCTTAGCAAATTATTTGAATATAAAAAATTATAAAACCTAAATACATTCAATTAATGGTCCCAATGGAAAGATGGCCTTATCTCAAAACGATATTGTTAATGTATTTTTAAATTATTATTCAACCTTGTACAATAAACCTCCATTAAGTGCTCCTTCCTTGATTGACAATTTTTTATATAAATGTGGTCATAGTCAACCAAAGATAAGTTACCCTCACCAATTACCTTGGAAGAAATTGAATTGGCTATTAAATCTCTTAAATAATGTAAATTGCCTGTCCTGATGGAATCCCAGCTGAATTTTACAAAGAATTTGCCATGCAACTTATTTCTCATTTGCTTTAGCTTTTTACCTTTTTTAGTGCTTTAGGCTCCACTTCTTGTTCTTTTAATGATGCATTGATTATTGTTCTTCCTAAACCTAACAAAGACCCAACTATTGTATCGAATTATCGTCCTATTTCCTTAATACATCAAGATTGTAAACTCAATGCTAAAATTCTTGCTACCAGGTTTTCTTCCATATTGGAGACCCTTATTCATCCCGATCAATCTGGTTTCATGAACAATTGAAACTCTGTTAACAATACTAGAGTCTTAATACATGCTATTGAACAGGGGCCTTACTACTACTATATGGAGTACTAGCATTGGATGCAGAAAAAGCTCTTGATAAAGTTTATTGGCAATATATGTTCCATACATTATCAGCTTTCAATGTTGGTGATTCTTTTATTCACATAATATCAGCTCTTTATTAGAGCCCTTCTGCTTGATGGTTCATCAATGGCCACATTTCGAATCAATTCTTTATGTTTAGCGGTACCAGACATGGTTGCCCTTTGTCCCCTTAATCTTTTTTCTTTTTGTTATTGAGCCCTAACTCACTACTATTAGAAATTGTATAACTATTACTGGTATCAATATCAATGATGTTATTTTAAAAACATTAGCTTATGCAGATGATATACTTTTGTTTATTAGTAATCCTGATTCATCATTTCCTCCATTATTTGATATTATAACTGAATTATTTCCTCTCAACCTTCATTGTACACCTGATATGTTACCCATTAAATAAATCATTTGGAAAAAGGATACACTCAAATACCTTGGTACTCTGTTTTCCAATTCCATACAAAAAATACTTACATTAAATTGTTAAGCTATTATAAACTATATCAAAGACAAATTTTCCAAACGGTCCGTATTAAATCTTTCTTATTGGATGAATGGATTCACTAAACATGGTAATAGCTTCTAAAATGTTGTATTCCCTGACTCTGATTCCTACCCAATTTACCATGCATTTTATAAAAATTTTGACAAGTTCCTTTGGAATATTATAACTCCTCGTATAAGTTATAAAAAAATAAAAATAGCAAAATGTAATTGAGGATTTAGCTTACCAGATTTTTTGAATGATCAGAAAGCATTTATATTAAAACAATGCACCTTTTGGTTTAATCACTTCCAACTTAATAATTCACCAAATTGGCTTCTCATAGAAAAAGGCTTGATAGCACTGTTTCCTTTACCTGCTTTACCAACCATGTCTAATACTTCAATGTTAATTAATAAATCTACCATTTTGAAATCCTCAAGGTTAACATTTCATGATTTAAATTCATTTGTTCAATCAACTTTTTTGCATACTTTATATCATTATGGCATAATATATGAATAAAACTGTCTCAAACTTTAAAGTTTGGCACTCTTGGATTAAAGTTGGTATTTTCTATATTTTCTATTTAAAAGATATACACCATAATAACACTTTTTTATGTTTTGAGTAGCTCAAACAACAATTTTACTTATCTCCTTCTGATTTTTCTAAATATGATTTTTTCTGTAACTCTATTTTGGATTCCTTTCCTAATAATATTCCCTCAAACAATTATTAAGATTCATAAATTTATACTTAAGCAATGTCTCTTTCTTTTCATGCTGTATCATTAATTTATAAAATATTGAAAAATTCTAAAGATAATAATATTAATGTGATTTCTACGTTTTGGAATAATGAACTATCACTACTATTGTCTTAAGATATGGATGAAAATTTGGTTAGATAATATTTCAGGATTGTTTATAATTATTCCAATCAAACTCCTTCGTTCTTTTTAAGTCTGTTAAAGTTATTTTATGCTGAACCTTTACCCACAAATTTTTGGCTTTGTAATTTGCATCCTGGTTCGTTAAAGCACATGCTCTTTAAATGTAATTGTGTTATTACATTTTGAAAGGAAGTTTGGAATATCATAGGAGAAATATTTCATTTCTCTGAAATGCTTTCATTTAATATTTTGATTTGCAAATAAGTTTCTATTTCTAAGAATGTATCTGATATTAATTGTAAACTTTTAGATTTCTCATTATCAGCAGCCTTAAAATCTATTTCCGCAGGTTGGAAAGAGGCTTCTTTACTGTCATTTCAGGCTTGGTGGTCATGGATCAATTTTACTCGAAGAGGTGCTAACGTATCCATGACTGGTGATATTCTTAACAATTCTTCTTATCATTTATGTTGGGAACCAATTGATAATTATATGACTTTATATGTAAAATGTTTGGTTATTATAAATAGCTCTGTTAAGGTTTTTCCTATATTGATAACTATATGTTTCCCCCCTCCCTTTTATTTTATTATCTATTATATAATATTGGATCTGAGTTTTTAGCTAGGTACTGCTATTGTTCCAAATATTTGATGCTCTTATTTGTAGTGTCCTTGTTTTATTAGACAGTTCAATAAAATATTTTCAACACAAAAAAGAAACAGACTAAGTCATTTCAGCAAAATAAAATAATTTCAGAAACATACTAAATAACATAAAATATAATTATTTAAAGATAAAAAAATCTAAATATTTAGCTAAAAAAATAAACTAAATATATGTCTGAATTCTTTCCTCTCAACCTTCATTGTACACCTGATATGTTACCCATAAAAGAAATCATTTGGAAAAAGGATACACTCAAATACCTTGGTACTCTGTTTTCCAATTCCATACAAAAAATACTTACATTAAATTGTTAAGCTATTATAAACTATATCAAAGACAAATTTTCCACACGGTCCGTATTAAATCTTTCTTATTGGATGAATGGATTCACTAAACACGGTAATAGCTTCTAAAATGTTGTATTCCCTGAGTCTGACTCTGATTCCTACCCAATTTACCATGCATTTTATAAAAATTTTGAGAAGTTCCTTTGGAATATTATAACTCCTCGTATAAGTTATAAAAAAATAAAAATAGCATAATGTAATTGAGGATTTAGCTTACCAGATTTTTTGAATGATCAGAAAGCATTTATATTAAAACAAAGCACCTTTTGGTTTAATCACTTCCAACTTAATAATTCACCAAATTGGCTTCTCATAGAAAAAGGCTTGATAGCACTATTTCCTTTACCTGCTTTACCAACCATGTCTAATACTTCAATGTTAATTAATAAATCTACCATTTTGAAATCCTCAAGGTTAACATTTCATGATTTAAATTCATTTGTTCAATCAACTTTTGTGCATACTTTAAATATATCATTATGGCATAATATATGAATACAACTTTCTCAAACTTTAAAGTTTGGCACTCTTGGATTAAAGATGGTATTTTCTATTAAAAAGATATACACCATAATAACACTTTTTTATGTTTTGAGGAGCTCAAACAACAATTTTACTTATCTCCTTCTGATTTTTCTAAATATGATTTTTCTGTAACTCTATTTTGGATTCCTTTCCTAATAATATTCCCTCAAACAATTATTAAGATTCATCAATTTATACTTAAGCAATGTCTATTTCTTTTCATGCTGTATCATTAATTTACAAAATATAGAAAAATTCTAAAGGTAATAATATTAATGTGATTTCTACGTTTTGAAATAATGAACAATCACTACTATTGTCTTAAGATATGGATGAAAATTTGGTTAGATAATATTTCAGGATTGTTTATAATTATTCCAAACAAACTCCTTTGTTCTTTTTAAGTCTGTTAAAGGTATTTTATGCTAAACCTTTACCCACTAATTTTTGGCTTTGTAATTTGCATCCTGGTTCATTAAAGCACATGCTCTTTAAATGTAATTGTGATATTACATTTTGGAAGGAAGTTTGGAATATCATAGGAGAAATATTTCATTTCTCTGAAATGCTTCGATTTAATATTTTGATTTGCAAATAAGTTTCTATTTCTAAGAATTTATCTGATATTAATTGTAAACTTTTAGATTTCTCATTATCAGCAGCCTTAAAATCTATTTCCGCATGTTGGAAAGAGGCTTCTTTACTGTCATTTCAGGCTTGGTGGTCATGGATCATTTTTACTAGAAGAGGTGCTAACGTATCCATGACTGGTGATATTCTTAACAATTCTTCTTATCATTTATGTTGGGAACCAATTGATAATGATATGACTTTATATGTAAAATGTTTGGTTATTATAAATAGCTCTGTTAAGGTTTTTCCTATATTGATAACTATATGTTTCCCCCCTCCCTTTTATTTTATTATCTATTATATAATATTGGATCTGAGTTTATAGCTAGGTACTGCTATTGTTCCAAATATGTGATGCTCTTATTTGTATTGTCCTTGTTTTATTAGAAAGTTCAATAAAATATTTTCAACACAAAAAAGAAACAGACTAAGTCATTTCAGCAAAATAAAATAATTTCAGAAACATAATAAATAACATAAAATATAATTATTTAAAGATAAAAAATCTAAATATTAAGCTAAAAAAATAAACAAAATATATGTCTATTACAATGTTTATTACATATCATAAAATACTACAAATACTATTATAAGTAAAATACCAAAATATAATGTCAAAATAAAAACATCACATAAATACAATTTTATTTGCATTTAAAAAGCACAACACATTTAACATATACAATAATAAATAACACAATTCTAAAAACAATTATCTCAAAGTAGTTCTTAAAATTATATTATTTACACATTTAGGGACTAATTACAATGTCGAGCGGAGCTAAGTCTGCCCGACACCATCTGGGTCCTGGGACCAACTGTCATCCGGTCAGCGGTCCCGACTGCCCTCTTGGACCTAGAGAGAGAGGGGACCCCAACCGGAGGCAGCACACAAAAAGGGGCCCTGTTGGGGCCCCCAAACACATTTTCCAACATGGTTTCCATGTCAAATAGGATGTTATGGTAACCATACCAGAAACTGTGCATCGTCATACCAAGGGCAGAAAGGCCCATCCATTGGGATTACGAGTGAAGTGAAGTGAAGTGAAGTGAGAACAAATGTATATAGCGCACTACCACTCCAGGGAGCATCTTGGCGCTTTGACTACCCGCCTGCCAGCAGATGAGTACAGTTGGACTGTCCTTAGCTGTCGATGAAATTCATATCAGTGCTTTGCATCCTGTGTCTGACAGTGTATAAATCCACTTTTTCAGCAATTTTCTGAAGCTTTGCTCAGTAGTGGCCTCACGAAGCTGGTGGGGTAGCTTGTTCCAGACTTTTGCACCAATCACTGCTAGGGATTTACCTCCCTTTGTCCCATCTTGAATTTGGGGACAATGAGCAGGTTGGCTGTGGATGACCTGAGTTCCCGAGATGGATGATATTGCTTGAAGTGTTTGCGCAGATATAGCGGACCCTGATGATGAAAGGCCCAATAAGTAATAGTTAGGACCTTAAACAGGATGCGCTTATGAATCGGGAGCCAATGCAAGGCATCCAATGCAGCAGAGACCGAGGATTTTCTTGGCCATCTGAGTACCAGTCTGGCGGCTGCATGCTGGACCATCTGAAGTCTTTGCAGGACTGATTTTTTGGATCCTACATACAGGCTATTACAGTAGTCCAGTCTAGATGTTATCCATGCAACTGCAACCGTTCGTCAGGCACTCAGAGGGAGCAGATCAAAGAATTTTCTAAGGCCCTTAATGATGTTGAAACATGCACCGGCCACTTCCCTGGCTTGCTGTTGAAGGATAGGATATCGTCAAATTTGATCCCCAAATTCCGTGCTGCGTTTATAGTGTTTTGCGGGGCCTCTGCCTCCTTTGGCCACCATGACTGAGGAGAGAAATAGATGTTTGGTCCAAATGGCAAAATTTCCGTTTTAGCGGAATTACACTTTAGATGATTGTTGGTCATCCAAGTCAATGTCGCAGATAGGCATTCCTGCAGAGTCTGTTCAGCATTGGTCGAGTCCTTGTCAAGGACAAGTACCAGCTGTGTATCATCAGCATATGCAATCGTGCTGATGTCAAAAGAAGAGATCAAGTTCAAGTTTAAGTTCAAAAGCTTTATTCGATCATTAAGAAAATAATCATGAAAGCACATAAAATATTTACAAAATACAATCCATTGGAATCGAGCTCTGATACAATTATCATTAAAAGGAACAAGTTTAAAAAGACATGGTTAAAAATGCAGACATAGTGCAAATCCCTATAGCAGCGGGTTATCAAGATGTTTTAAAAGACCATGCTTTTCCTAGCAGCCATTGATTTCAAAAGGTACATAGCTGTGAAAAAACAAATATCTGGCTCTTTTAAAGAGAAAAGCAACCTCATAGCAGATTTTACGGTCATTACTGCAAATTTTTTAAACAAGGGTTTAAGATAAGTGATGCGGAGGTACAAGTATAAATCGCAAATAAATAGAAAATGCACAGTACTCTGTTTCGTAACCCCGTCACAGGGGCAAGGTATGGAAGGATGGTTTTTTATATGAGGGAACGCCACCAGGTGATGTACGATTCCGAGTCTTAATCTAGTGAGGACAAACCGATGGGATGGCCTGGTGACTACCGTTAAATAGTTTTGAAAGCCAGTAGTAACGATGTTGGAGTAATAATACTGAGGGATTGTTAACAGCATGTTAGCGTTTCTACGTGCTTGGGCTTTCTTCCTCATATAGATACACTTAAGCTCTTTCTTGGGGATATCAGTTAGACTATCTGGATTATCCGTGACGTTCACATTAAATAGGTCCCTAACAGTTGTTACAATATAGTTAATCCAGGGAATCAGTTGGCTTTTATCTAGGCGAAGGCAGTCATTAATAATACTTCTAGTGAAACTAGTTTCTTCCTTCTGCCAAATTGCTCTCCATACCATTAAAGGTCTTAAACTGATTAAGTCAGAAAAATATTCCAACCCTACTTCCTGGTGTATTATCTCAGTGGAGGTTGACATGGGCAAGCAAAGCAGTTTTTTTAAGAAGCAGTTTTCTTCAGCTTGCAGAGCCCCATGACGACAAAACCCCCAGACACCAGATCCGTAAAGTGCAATTGAAACACATCTATGACGGTATATATGCAACATGTCGTATATGCGGCGATACCCCAACTTAGTCGCAAATTTGAATACTCCAAAGGCACTTTTGGACATCTTAGCTTTAACATTGGTTATCTCCTGTAACCACATACCATTGCTACTAAAAGTTATGCCTAGATAACAGCATTTTTTTAAAATTTGTATTTTTTGGCCCTCAATATAAAAAGCTCTCAACTTCCTCATTTTTTTGCCGCATGACATAATAGATGTTTTAGTATTATTAATCTTTAATTTCCTTCCCTTGATAAAACCTGCAAACTTATCCATTAATCTATGGACACCACAGGGGGTTCTCGATAGAAGCACAGAATCATCTGCATGAAGCAGAACCAGAATAGCTTGGCCATCTACTTGTGGGGCATCAGAGTTGACCAGCTTAAGCTCTGCATCAATTGCATTGATAAAAAGGGAAAAGAGAAGGGGCGCGAGGACACAACCCTGTCTTATGCCTAAGTTGACCCTGATACTATCGGTACATTCTCCAGCTTGACCATACCTTATACGAGCAGATAATTTAAAATATAGTCTGGCCAGGAAGTGGATAATCCCGGCAGTGGCACCTAGTTCTAGTAGCGTTGACCATAATAGGGCATGATCGACTAGATCAAACGCGCTACTTAGGTCTGCAAAGCAGAGAAAAAGCGAGCCCTGCTTAGCGCGTGCATACTTCCCTATTATGAGATCTAAGTTTATGCACTGTTCAATGGTCCTGAGACCCTTTTGGAACCCATATTGAGAGCGCGCAAGGATACCGCTATCCTCTGCCCACTCCTCTAGCCTTCACAACAACACCCTACTCATGGTCTTAAGGGATGAGTCTAAAAGGGAAATAGGTCGATAGTTTTTTGCATCTGACCTATCTCCCTTTTTGAATATGGGAATGATTATAGATTCCCCCCAGGTACGCGGGGTGCTTTCCATTACTGCCGCATTGAAAACTTTGGTCATGACGGGGCCCCACAGTACCATATCGGCCTTAAATAGGTCGATTGGAACCCCGTCTGGGCCGGGGGCTTTCCCTCCCTTGCTACTCCTGATGGCATTCTCTACCTCTGATGCTGTAATGTTTAGGGGGACAATCGACCATAGGTCGTCTTACCCGGTAGATGAACTAACCACTCCCTTTGAGTCAAAAATACTGGTAAAGTGGGAAACCCAACATTCCTCACAAACTTGGGCAGTTAGAACTGGGGTGTCATCGCTCTTAAGGAAGGGACAGTTAACCGTGTCCCAAAAGAGTTTGCTATTTGATAATTCTACAGCCCTGGTCAGATTACTCCAGGCTTCCTCCTGCAGTTCGCGCTTCCTTCGCTTCAGCTGTTAAAGAAGAGATCCGTTTGATCAGGGGGACCGTATACAGATTGAAAAGTGTGGGGCTCAAACTCGAGCCCTGGGGTACCCCTGTATTCAGAGCCTTCTCCTCCGAGGCAAAATTGCCCCAGCATAATGACCTGGCGCCTGTGCGTCAGGAAATTCCTGAACCATTTTAACACGGTGCCTGCTATGCCAGCATTTGCCAGGCGATGTAAAAGGATAGCATGGGACACCGTGTCAAATGCTGCAGATAGATCCAGCAGGATCAGGACCCTGATCCAGTGCAGCTCGAATGGTCTCTGTTGAGGACAGCAAGGCAGACTCCATAGATTGATGGGCCCTAAAGCCTGCTTGGTTGGGATGAAGAATATCATTCCCTTCAAGGAATGCCATTAGCTGTTGGTTTATGTAGGATTTCGTCAATTTACATAGGGCTGGAAGGAGCGAAATAGGGCGTAAGTTAGATTGGGTCGTGGGATCCTGCAGTCCCTTCTTCTGCAGAGGTCTTACTGCTGCAACTTTCCATTGCGGTGGAATCTCACCTGATAGAAGGGATGAGTTGATAATGGAATTTATTTCAGAATTAGCCTCCTCTAATATAGCTTTTAGCAACGTCGGGGGGCAGGGATCAAAAGGAGACCCTGACTTGATGCAGGATATCGCCTGATATGTGTCCTCCAAGCTAATCGGGATGAAGGTCTCCCAGCAGGGCTTATGAGTGTCTATATTATCCCTTGCCTCTAAGTCCAGTGGTTCAGTCTGAGGGAAGTCTTTCGTGAGATTTTCTATTTTATGTTCGAAGTAGTTTGCTATCTCGTCACATAGGGTCTGGGAGGGTGGGATCTCCTGAGATAGAACCTTGGGATTTCTGAAGCTATTGACAATTTTGAAGATTTCCTTCTGTTTGTTACTAGTGGCTTCAATTAGTGACGTATAATGTTTGGCTTTCGCAAGTTTGATCGAAGCATGATAGTGCCTCCTGGCTGTTTTATACGCCTCATGTTCATTATTGCCATAATGGCGTCGCCACCTGCGTTCTAAGACCCTAACTTCTCCTAGCATTTCTTTTAATGCACTTGAGAACCAGGGTGCAGATGCCCTCCCTTTCCCAGGTCTAGGTCTTATACCTGGGGGTTTTATCCTATCCCCTATAGCAGTCATCCCTCTCTCAAATCTCTGGGTATCCATGGTGGTGTTCCCTGAGAAAAAGGGTTTGCTCTCCTTCACCCAGTTACAGAGGTCCGGGTGTTCTATAATTTTGCCCCATCACGGAGTGGATTTGCCATTGTTAGATGCACCCTTCTTCTTTATCTCGTTGCTATCAACCCTTAGACTAAACTCAATGAATTTATGGTCTGTCCAGGATTGTGTCAAGGGGGACTCTACCTTGATTGTATGCACATTGGAGCTAATACAGTCCAATGTGTGCCATGACATATGGGTGGGTTCTGAAATTTGCGTCGTCAGCCCTAAAACATGTATAATTTCTCTAAAACAGGAAGCATAGTGATCGTTTAAATTATCCCAATGCAGGTTTGAGTCTCCCAATAGTGTGAAGTTTGCATACTTCATGGTCAGATCACCTAGGACTTCCCCCACGCTTTCCATGAACTGCGACGGTTGGCCCGAGGGGTTCCGAGGGGCCAACCGTCGCCGGTTCCGAGGGGCCTGGAATGACCGAACGGTTTCAATTCGAACCGGCTGATACATAATCAGCAAGCCGGAATTGACACAGACGATGGGGCCGGAAAGTGTCAGACTGCTGGTCAAGGTTTTCCAACCTCCATCTTGATCGGCTCCGAAATACAATTAAATATTTGTAAAAATATTAATAATAATGAAATATTAGTAACATAAATATATTTAATGACTGTTTCACCCTTTATCCATGCAAAACCAACATCCCAAACCAAATATAAAAATTAAGAACATATTATTTGCACCATTTTTATAATTAGTTTTCAATTAAACAAATATTATAAATAATTAACTAATAATGAATTATTTATAATTAAATAACTTCCCACCCTTTACCCCTATGAATGCAACAACTCACACCTAATATAGGACTTAAAGAATATCTTAATTACATATTTTACATAATTATCATTTCCATAATTATTCTAAATGAACATTATTTATTCATTATTAGAATTAATTTCTTACATATCCTTCACCCATACAAAAACACACACACACAAAAAGAATTAATATTGTACACAATTTACATAATTATCAATTCCATTATTAAAATCGATATTACTTATCTTAAAATCGATATTCTTGGCAATACTGTTGTTGCACAGGATATTTCTATATGACAGTATTTCAAACTCAATATTTATGAATGACGATATTTAGTTTTCGATATTTTGTCTGAGTACCCAAGCTATCTATGAAGAAACAGGTAAACAAATTCTCATCCACCTGCTTCCACACCCTACACATGTGTTTCAAGATTTTCAGGTGACTCCCAGTCAAAACCAGAATGCCTGTCATGCAGGCCCGTCACCAGCAAGCTAGACTATGAGTACACATTCTATGTTGGAATCACTGCATGCCATCTGAAGAACTCAGCTGCAGGACTCATACTCGACCTCCCCAGATGCATCCACATCCCTCCTGGACCTCAAGAGGCTACACTAGCTCCCCATCCAGAAGAGATTCCAGTTAAAGATGTTGAACGATGCATACAAAGCCCTGCACAATGAAGGACCAGCTTACTTCAATAAATGCATGACCTTCCTCCAACCAATCAGACACCTATGACCTGCCTCCCTCTTCAGCGAGGACTTCCCCAGAATCTGCCAAGGCAATATTGGAGGATGCTCCTTCTCACACCTGGAGGCAAAAGCTTGGAACAACCTTCCCCTGCACCTCAGGACTGCCTCATCACTCTGGCAATTTGGGAAAGAACTCAAGACCTGGCTGTTTGAATGAACAGATCACTATGAAGCAGTTGCAACTCCAGAGATTTGAGACCTTCTAGGAGGATTTGCCATCCTTAATAAATCCTTGAGTGATTGATTGATAAATGAGCCTGTAGGTACCCTTTTTGCGGTAAAGCATGCTTTGTGTGGAACCAATATGCTGTACATAGGCCTAAGCCAAAGGCTCTATGGAAGCTCTGCTTCCTTGCCCAGATGCTCACATTCCCTGCTTTGCTCCTAACCTTGCTCTGCAGAAAAGCACACTACCACTACAAATTGATCTGAGACACAGATCAGAGCCTGACTCTTCCCCACAACCCAAGATTTTGTGGATGATAAAGAACGTTTTGGACTGTCGGTGTTTGAAAACATCTGCAGAGTCACTCAGAAGATGCAGATTCTCCTACGATTAACTGTTATCATGGGATCTGAGATTGTGCTGACACTGCCTGGTGAATACATCCTTGTCTACTTCGATTTGTATTTTTTTATCCATTTCATGTTCCTCCTTTCTTACCTTGCCATTTGCCGTGGGCCAACAACCGGCTGACAATTCAGCTTTCCAGAACCAGAGACCTATGTAGTCTGTTCCGAGCTCTGTTTGATTTTGTACTCAATTTCTTGCTGGTACTCTAGGTACTATAACTGCCAATGTTTTAGCCTTGGTTTGTATTGTTCTGATGTTTACAATGCCTGGAATCATGGTACATTGACCTGTTTTGGTGGACAGATTGTGCTGCCATGTCCTTTTGTTGAACATTATCCTTTTGATTCCTTATTCACACTATATTGCAATTGTTTCATGTCTTTCCATCCCAGGTGTGTTCTGAGTTTTATGACCATGAGATCTTCACAAACGCCACAACTTTCCAAACACTAAATTGAGCATTTAGCCAAGTGTCCTCATTTCATTGCTGTACAGCATGTTTGCTGTATGTTTTATTTGGTTGCCCACTCCTTCATGGGATTACTGGCTCATTGTGAGATTACCAGTTCTTGTTTTGTCATTGTGGTATAATTGTGTGTTTTGTTGCATGTTTTTCTTCATTTTCCTGTTACTGTTATAACTGTAAATATATTTAGTAAAGAGGTGATATTAAACATTTTGTGTAACACACAACCTTGGCTGTACATGCATAGTTTACTACAACTTCAATAATTGTACTGTAGTTCACCTAGTCTTACCTCGCATATTTCTCATGAATTAGGCTTTGGAAGATTATCCACATCCACTCCAGAGTCAAAGAAACATTAGATGAGGCCAACATGTTATTGTAAATGTGTGTGCTAGTTTCTAAAGACCTTGAGACTTCTTTCTTAAAGAGGCCAGTGGCCAATGGAACTACATGCTTTCGATAACTCATCCTGGCATCCACAGAGGTGCCAAAGAAAGAGATGTTCTATTTGCAAATAAATCTTATTATGGAGATTGATATCTGTCAGGAAGTAATGACAACAACATGGGACCACAGAAACTAGTCAAGGTCAATCAACAACACAATTATTAGCACAAGACCAAGAGGAAATGCAAAGTGCATCCATGGATACCAAGCAAAGTCCACAAGTAATATGTCACAACTAAATGAAGGATAAGCTTGTTCAGTAAGCACAAGATCACCTTGTAGCTAAGTTGTTCAAAGAGACAATCTACATTGATACATAATTATGACTAGAGAGCACACAATCATTTTGTGTTCACTCACCAAATATCATATCCTGGAATATCACAGATATAATGAGCAAAGGCTGACATCAGATCCTTCCGGATTTCAAGGTTGATTTTTCATTGTCTTCCAAAATATATGATGACACTTTGCGTAAGCACCAGAGCAAAATCTAACCAGGGAATTGAGATTTACAGCCATTTGTCTAATCAGATATTCAGACACCTCACTAAAAACAGCCAGGACTGACTGATTCTTAAGATGAAGAATATACCTAATGCAAGGAATAATCAATGTGTACAAAATGTTACATCACTCAACCACTTTATACATTTACTTAACCATCTCTAGGCAGTCCAGGAGGGTTCCCACTGTTAGCATCAAACAATAGTGGTGATGATCTACCATAACCTTCATATCAAAATAGGAAGTTGTGCAAGAGATGAAGTCAAACCCCTTGAAGAATTGAACACAGTCGCCCTTATCACATTCCCATATGAATTCCCAACAATGAACCAATACATAACGGTAGATATTGTCCCCAACCCTAAGTTAGCAGAAAACCTATTCTGCAGGAAAATCCAGTTCTTGTAAATAAATAAGTGTTGGAGAGCAAAGTTGGGCTCACTGGTCTGTGACTGGTGCTATTGAAGGTTGGGGTGCCACTCATCAAGGTTGCATAGTTTTTTGAGGGGGTTTTCACCTCATGTGGCTTTAACCTACCAGCAGCGTTTCTGTCATTCTCCTCCCACTTCTTTCTATGTTGTGTGTTTTCCCTCTGTCTCAAAAATTAGCCCCAGTAGGCCCCACCTGCAACTAATTTCTTAAATTAAGGACTGGGCAAACCTATAGCCACGCACAGATTTAGACACACAGTTCTGACATTAAGTAATCATTTTTATTTTACTAGGTACACGATGTTGGCGAGCAGTGTCATGTAGATGTTGAAAAGGGTTGGGCTGAGGGATGATCCTTGGGGTACGCCACGAGTGATCTTGGTGGCTTTGGATCCGAATGGAGGGAGGCGGACTCTCTGGGTGCTGTCGGTGAGGAAGAAGGTGATCCAGTCCAGGGCTTTGTCGCATATCCCTGTGATGTGGAGGTGTGTGCGTAGGGTGTGGTGGCAGATGGTGTCGAAGGCAGCCGAGAGGTCTAGACGGATGAGGGCTGCGATTTCGCAGTTGTCCAGCAGGGTCCTGATGTCATTGGTGCTGGTGATGAGGGCGGTTTCCGTGCTGTGGTTGCTGCAGAATCTGGATTGGGATGAGTTGAGGGTGTTGTTTTCTTTTAGGAAGTGGAAGCAGTTGTCTGTTGACGATCTTCTCAATGACTTTTGCCGGGAACGGGAGCAGGGAGATGGGCCGGAAATTCTTGTGGTCCTTTGGGTCTGCCTTGGGTTTCTTGAGTAGGGCATTGATCTCAGTGTGTTTCCAGCTCTCCGGGTAGGTGGTGGTCTCGACGGAGCTGTTGAAGATCTTCCAGTGTTGGGGTGCGATGATGGAGCTTGCTTTGTGGAAGATGTATTGAGGGCAGGGGCCTGATGGTGATCCGGAGTGGATGGTGTTCATGGTTTTGATGGTGTTGTCGTCGATGACATGGTTCCAGGAGTGCAGGAGGCTGGTGTGACTGGGGGGTGGTGAGTCTGAGGTGTCAGCTGATGTCGGGGCGTCTGAGTGTTGAAGCTGTCATGCATGTCTGTGATCTTGCGATGGAAGAAGGTGGCTAGAGAGTAGCAGAGGTCTTGTGACGGCGCAATGTCGTTAGAGCTGGAGCTGGACTTCAGTCCATTTATAAATCAGAGCCGTGTTGGTTTGAGCCTAATAAATACAAGAATGTTTTTCCATATCCTAAGTGCTTAAAAGGAAATGGTCAATGCCCTTGTTTTTTGTTTTTTATGCTACACTCCAGTCTGGTGGGGCTCTGTCTGATGGTATGCTGAGAGCCACCAGAGATTTGAGCATGAATGCATGACAAATAGGAGTTCTGGTCAGGATGACTTTGTAAATGATGCAGCTTGCTAGATTTTGGTGGAGGCAAGATGGCATCCGCGAGACGGACATGTGTGTGAGGAGCTCCTGGTCAGCTCGTCTTCCCGTTGGTTTCACGGCGGTGATCACGTAGCAGCAACAGCGGCAGCATAGTTTCATGGACTGAAACTAATAGGACATCTTTTTTGTGGTATTTGCTTCACTGCCAAGGACAACAAAGCTTGGCGAAGGTAGCGAAAGCCGCCAAATGTTTGGTTGACAGCGAGCGGTGTACGGCAATGGTAATTGCAGGAGCGGCACCTGGACTGTAGCCAAACCTGTGCGGGATCATTATTGGCAGGGGGCGGTGTGTGTGCTATGGAGCTCGTGGTTGGGCCCCCGGTCAGGCTCGGATTCAATCAGTGAGAGGAGGGCGGCTCACTCGACCCCTGTGGCTGTGGAGAGGTAGACTTCCTGGTCAATTCCTTGCTACAATGTTACTGGCATTGGACTGAGAGCGAGAGAACTGCGAGAGAAGTGCTTTACTTATCAAAGCTCCGGTGAGTGTGTGAGGGGTTGGCTCGTTTGTAAAAATAAACTCTCATAGGAATTTGGGTTTCTCTCAATCTAAAACAATTTGCCACAACACTTGATATCTATTGTTTTTGGACACATCAGGAATTTTGGTATGGCACCTAAAGTTGCTTGCGGCGGGAAGACAAGAGCTATCGGGGAGGCTGCGGTTGGTACGCGAGCAGCGTAGGCAGTGAAGAGTTCAAAAGAAATGCTTGGAGGTGAGCACCAGGAAGCTTCTTTACACGGTAAGGGTCTTGTACATGGGACACCCAAGATATCCCAATTTTTTCAAGTGGCTGCTGGTAAAAAAGTGGCAGCATCTCCGATAGCCTCTCCAAAGTCCTGTATACCGGAGTCTCAGCAAGGGGGTGGGTGAGCTGACTGTTTTACGCCTTGGCGAGAGTCATGTGCCTTTAGGAGATGCTGAGTCACCCCAGGTTAATGTTGATATAATTAATGAGCCCGCTTTTATGGTTGACAATGGCGCTATTGGCAATGATAGGAATGAGCCCACCAGCAGCATGGAAAGTGAGTTCTATTCACTGTCCGAACATTCAGGGGAGTCAGATATAGATGAGGATTTCCAATTGCAGGAATAGGGGTTTTTAGGTACCTCCCCTATAAGCACTGATAATAGCCATGGCAAGGATCCTTCTCCGGGGGATGCATCTACAGAAATTCTTACTGTACGGAAGAAAATTAAGGAAGGAGGGGTTGGGCCAGTGATGACAGAAATGCCTGATTAGGAGCTCTCTGGTGGGGAGCAGATGTTTGAAGGATTGGATCTGTCCGATCAGGTGGAGGAAATACAAGGCCATGTATCACTGGAAGCGATCTATAGATCTATCTCTGAGCACAGGTTGGAAACACGGACAGAGAATTGAAAAACACACACCGCCTGTAGGAAGTTGCAAAATATAGTGAGACGGTTGGCTAAAACATGCAATGAATTTACTGAGGGAATGGCGGAACCAGAGACTCATATTTCTTTGCATAGAATACCAGATGGTGGCACAAAAAAACGATGTGCATGATAAGTTAGTCGATTTGGAAAATCGTCTGCGTCGCAATAACCTGCGTATTTTAGGTGTGCCTGAAGAGCTTGAGGGGCAAGATGCCTGAAAATTTGTAGCTGAGTTGTTTGAAGAAGCGCTTACAGAGTTGAAATAATGGAAATGGACACAGGAAATTCAACGGGCGCACACATTTCCGTTTCGGCAACGACCAGCAAGGAATAGGCAAGCGGCGCAGCAGCCAAGGGCTATTTTGATTTCCCTTAATAATTTCTTGGCCTGGCAGCCATTGTACGATCTGGCTAGACCAGATAAGAAAAGAACTGGTAAGGGGACGCAATTCTTTGTGAGACCCGACTATTTCCACTCTACAGTGGTAAAAAGATGGCAGCTGCAGCAGATGATTACCCCTTTTCAAGAAAAGGGCGTGCAAGTGTTTCTACTACAGGCGTAAATAACAAGGACCCCCTGTTTAGACAACTGAATTTGTTATACAGGGAAAATAGACAATGTAAGAAAAACACAAAATGTAATATAACCAGGGAGAGAAGAACATATGGAAAGCACAACAACCAATTAAAAAGCACAAAATTATATTTATTTATAAGTGTACATACTCATGATAAAAGCATTTTAATTCAAAAACATAAACACCAATTATTTAAATGGACAATCAATGAAGTACAAATGAAAATATTTATAACACAATTATATAAAAATTCATAAAACAGTGGCGGACAAATATAGTCATCAAAAATTGGTGTTTATGTTTTTGAATTAAAATGCTTTTATCATGAGTATGTACACTTATAAATAAATATAATTTTGTGCTTTTTAATTGGTTGTTGTGCTTTCCATATGTTCTTCTCTCCCTGGTTATATTACATTTTGTGTTTTTCTTACAGTGTTTCTACTACAGCCAGCCACTCTAAAGATTGTCAATAAGGGCCAGATACTTTTTTTCACTACTGAAAATCTAGCCAAAGAATATCTTCAATCTTTGGGATGAGGACAATCACTTAGGTTGTTTAGGTTACAAGAGCTGGAGTGTGTGGGGGTGTAAAAAAAAAAAAAACTGGTGCAGCATGCAATGATGTGATTTCTTTTTTTTCCTTTTAGCCGTATATACAAAAAGGATGCGGGAAGGGCGTGCTCTAAGTGGGCTATTCACCGAGCATCACAAGGGCGATTGACCCTATTGACTCAATGATAGGGGAGGGTCACGGGGTGGGGGATTCTTCAGGGGTGGTAGTGGGGGGGAGTAGATGGTCACTTGGGGAGTAAGGGGTCAGGTGGGAATCTGGTAAAGGGTAAAAATTCAGTTCATAATATGTGTTGTAGGAATGATAGGACATATTTTTATATATTGATGGCTATGAAATATGTAAATAGTACTGGCAGATAGGCTGCGTATATGTACATTTAATGTTTGTGGGTTGAATAATGTCCTCAAGAGAAAACGTGTTATTGCTGATTTGCGGTTAATAAATCCAGATATTCTTTGTCTGCAAGAGACGCATGTCCCCTGGTCCAATCGTAGGATATTATCTGAGCAGGGAGTTACATTGTTAACAACTTCCAGACAATCTACTAAGAATAGGGGGTGGCGATCTTGGTGTGTTGTGGTATAGTAGGTACGGGTAGAGAGAAGGTGGATAATCTGGGGAGGTGGGCCATTACGGAGTGTATTTTAGGGGGCACCAAGACTGTGCTCTGTACAGTATATGGTTCAAACTTGGATGAGGCAGAGACTTTGGAATTTCTGAAGGTTGAGCTGGCACTCTGGGGGACCCCACTCATATTATCTGGGGATTTTAATATACAAGGGGATGGGCAGATGTGGGATCCTCATTTTGTAAAGTATATTGGGCGTAAGCCCAAAGTATTTAGGGCTTTGCAACAGCTGTTGCAGAATCGAGGACTAGTTGATAGGTGGCCCGCTGTGAAATATGGGGATCCGGGGTACACATTTTATTCATCCCACACAATAAGTTTGTTCGGTTAGACTACATCTTTTTACCTCGGTCGCTGACCGTTGGTGCAAAGATGCAGGTATGGCCCCGTATTACATTGGATCATGGGCCTGTGGTATCAGATCCTGTTATCTTTAGCCTTCCAAGGGAACAGCGATCTTTCACATTTAATAAAAAACTTCTACAAATGAGGAATACATTCGACAGATTCGAACCTGGGCTACACTGTTTTTGGAGAGAAACAAGGGTCGGCTGCAATGGTCTGGGACTCACTGAAAGTTAGGCTAATGGGGGAAACACTCAGCTATGGGTGAGCTAAGCAGAGACGACAGAAGGAACAAATGCTGGGTTTGCTTGAGGAGTTAAAGAAGGCTGAGCGGGAACTTATACAAGCAGTCAGAGTAAATGCTGATAGTAAAGAAGCGCAAACTAAGGCTGCATGCTGTAAGGCTAGGATTAATGGGGTATGGAGTCAGGAAATTGCCGCTCAGTTTAAAACATATAAGGAAGAAAGATATGAATACGGGGAAGCAACTGGCATATGTTTAGCTCAAAGATTGTGGGGTAGACAAGCTGCTCAGCGAATTGAAATTCTGGAAGATGGCAAAGGGGGCACTGCTGAGACTATGGAAGGAATACTGGAGGTACTTCATTCTTATTATAAAGAGCTATATACACAAGACTCAGTAGAGCAGGACAGTATAGTGCGGTTTTTAAAGAATTTTGATTTATTAGAGCATGAACTAGCAGAACGGTAAGAGTTAGAAGCACCTATTTCTATGTTAGAGCTTCAGACAGCACTAGATGGATTATCGCCAGGGAAAGCGAGAAGGGCCGAACAAACTTCCATTGGAGATATATCGGATAGTTCTTTCTATCATAAAGGAAGATGTGCTGGCTACTTTTAGAGAGGCTCAGTGTGGGAACCCCCCACCATTCTGGGATGATGCCAATATAGTGACTTTTAAAAAGAAGGATAAGCCTCCTAGGCTTCCGAGGTCGTATAGACCCATATCATTAATAAATGCTGATGGCAAGGTGTGTTAAAAAATCCTCTCAACTCGCCTGGCGCGAGTTATATCCCTGTTGGTATCTAGACATCATCATGGATTTTTGCCCGGTAGGAGTACGGTCAATCATTTACATAGGGTGATCGTGCTGTTAGATTATGCTACTGTACAGCAAAAGCATATAGGTATAATTTTTTTAGATGCTGAAAAAGCATTTGACCGCGTATCTTGGTTGTTTCTTGGGGCTACAATGCAAAAGATGGGGTTTGGACCCAATTTTTTGACAGCGCTACAAACTATGTATAAACGTCCGCGGGCTAAAATTTGTACAATGGAGAAAGAGTCTTCTTTTGCATATATTATATGGGGAACCCCACAGGGATGCCGCTGCTCGTCGTTACTTTTTGCTATCTATATTAACCCACTGTTGCAACTGCTGGAAACAACAAATGGAATGCAGTCAATGGTAGTGGGGCAGTATCAAGTGCGTGTTCTTGCTTACGCTGATGATATAGCAGTAATAACATCCGGCCCAGAGCAAGCGTTAAGGGAGACTGAGAACCAGACTCAACAGTTTAGTGAAGTTGCTCGGTATAAATTAAATGTCCTTAAAACCCACGTTGTTTGCACTGAGGTACTTTGTCCTGGTGAAGTACGTGTTACATCCGAAGCAAGATATTTGGGAATAAAGATTAGGATGTCACTTCAAGAGATTGTTGACGTTAACTGGACAGACATAATATCCTCGGCAATAGTGCAATTGGAAAAGGTTGAGTGTCTTCATTTATCAATGGTGGGGCGATGTAATGTTCTAAAAACGTGTATACTCCCTAGGGCAATGTATTATTTTAGGACTGTACTGCTAGAGTTGACACGATTGCAATAATCACAGCTACAATCTCTTGCAGATAGGTTTATATGAGGCCAGAAGAAAACTCGGTGCGCTTCAAAGTTTATGTCGCTACCACTGGTACGTGGGGGTGAGGGGTGCCGAACTTTACACTTTACTATTTAGTCTGTCTTTCACGGAACATGCAGTATTTGGTGACCGAGATGGAAGCGGGACCATTTGAAGCTCCTAATATATATCAAATGCTGATGAGGACTCAGGCGAACGAGGCCTTGTTTAAGTATAATGAACCAAACTACTTTAAAAGAACGCAATTTAAAATAGCTTGTGCTGCATATAAGGTGTGGAAGATGATACGCAAAACCATACTTATGAGCCGTATAGGCTATTAAACGCCTTTATAATTCTACGGAAATATTCCCTTCGGTTTTTTGGGATACAAAGAAGGCCCCCTGGAGGTATAAAGGGATACAACGCCTAGGGGACATTTATAGTGCTGGGATAGTTGTTTCTTTTTCAGATTTAGTCAAACAATACCAGCTATCTAAGAATGATTTTTTCAAATATTTGCAAATTCGTGACTTTATTGATAGACATTGTAGACACACGCCTATAATGAATAATGATTTAATAGAGGCTTTGATAAAAAGAGCTGAGATTGGGGCAAAGTATGATATATTGTTGGAGACTCAACGGGATGACAATGAAATGCATGAAGCAAAGTGGAGCGAAAGATTTGGCAATACTGGCTCTTATGTGCAACAATCAATAGATATGGCCACTAAAGTCATGTTACTGCAAATTTACGTACTCAACATTATAAAACTTTGTTCAATTTATATCATACCCCCGTGAAAATGTTGAAGTGGGGCGCGCTCCATGATGGGAAATGCTTTAGGTGTCAGGCGGAGAAAACTGACATTGTACATATATTTTTTGATTGCATAGTTTTAAAACAGTTCATAGGGAGCATCTCAGAATTTTTATCACAAATTACAGGGGTCAATGTGTGTATTTCTAGAGAGACTATGTTAGTAGGAGTGAGTGAGGAGACTGAACCCAATCAGATTTGTTATCCTTTTTGCTATCTTTTATTTATGGCTACTGCTGTTGCCCGACTATGTGTCGCCTCTATGTGGCTTCAACCAGAGGCGCCAACATATGAAATGTGGCGTGCAAAGTTCTACAATGTATTTAATCTGGAATTCAGCTTGTATCATATAAAATCACTGAGGAAGAAACAACTAAGGATACAAATGTGGCTGCCAATGTTGCAACATATGGAAATGTTGATATGAAATTTAATTGTTTTTGTATATTTGTGTTCTCCTTTCTTTGTTTGTTTATGCCATCCATGCTTTGGTGCTATCATTTGCAATAGTGTAACACTCCTACATTATTGATTTAAATGATTGATTTATAAATGTTATATGCTATGAACTAAACAATAAAGAATTTTAAAAAAAGTAAATGATGCAGCTTGTTTTGAAAATGGTAAGAGCTGGAAAGTGCAGCCATTGAAATTGAATCAAAACGGTGTAATGTAATCATATGTTTTCAGACTCTGGATGAGACTTGTGCGGAGATCAGGGGTGGAGTCTGGGAGGCCATGGAGCTGGCTGTTACTACCGTTCAGATGCAAGAGTTTGAGTGCTTGAGCTGCAGTTTTAAAGTTTCAATTTTTCTACATTAAAGGCCACCCACTTTTGGAAATAAGGGCCCGATGTAGTACACCAAATACCGGTCGATAACGGCCGATTTCGTCCGTTACCGACTGGTATTTGGTTTTTGATATGTAGGGGCATTACATTTTACAGAATCAGTAAATTTACTGATTCTATAAATTTACCGTATCTGTAAAATACCGAATCGGTAAATTTAACGAGTCGGTAAATCTAGATGTAGGTGGCACTGAAAACAGTGCCACAGACCCTTAAGAATTAGTTATTTACCACAAAATATTATTTTGTGGTAAATAACGAATTCCAGTGTACATGCACATCTGTGCATGTACACCTGTGTCATGTGGCACACATACATGCCCTAAGGGCATGTATGTGTATCACATGACACACAAGCCAGAATCAGGGGTGCAACAGGGTGTCAAAGTGACACCCTGTCCTCCTTGACAATTCGGTAATTTTACCGAATCGGTATTTACCGATTCGGTAACTGACATTGATTCCCATGGGCCTCAAGGTCCATAGGAATCAATGGCAATTACCGAATCAGTAAATACCGATTCAGTAATTACTGAATCATACCGATTTGGTAAAAATTACCGAATTGTTTCCTACATCTCATTTACCGAATCTAAAATGCCGAATCGGTAAAATTCGGTTTTCTAGAGTCTGTAAATGAGATTTACCTACATCGGGCCCTTTGTTCCTTAAGGGTGACTGTAATACATTCTGTGTCTTCCTATTGGTAAAGAACTACAATTGTAGTAAACTTGACAAACATAACATCATGTTTACTAGACCCAGGAGATAATCGTTTTCCAAAACACTACTGTCTAACACCCATAACCCATGTCATGACCATGATACAGAATGTGTCAGAAAAAGGTTAATCATAATTGACAAGTGTTAACATCCAAGCACTTTACTCATAAATATCACATTTACAAACTCTGTATACATAGTAATCTTTGACTTTTCAAAAATGGTGGATCTTGTACACTGTTCCAGAGTATGTGAAACGATTAGCAAGTAGCATATTAAGCCTATTCCTCTAACATTTATCAGCTGAGCCCATATACAGTTACTCTATAAAGATCTAAGTGGTGCTTATTAGACAACTAAGGCACTCAATGGGTACATATAAAGAACTGAATCATACTCACCATCTATATGTGAATAGCATATACAAGCTGATGTACAATGTTTTATTGCATCTTCCAAGATCTTGAAGTACCAGTCTTGCTATATGTTGATTATTCAATTATAATCACACAAAACAGGGGTTTCTGCATCAAAAACCAAATGCAGTGCCTGAATACTGCACAATGAATACATTATTATTTAATTAAAATCAAACATGATGGTCAAGCGAGTGCAAAATATAAAAATAAATAAAATCATTATGTAGAATGGAACTTATCTTGAATGGGTGCGTATCTGGCCTTCTTTGGCATAACAAACAACTCATCTGGGAATTTCAAATCTGAAAATCTGTGAACATTGGTAACAAAATGCACCCAAGCTGACTTTTAAAAAAACAGGCAAGGGTAAAATGAATTATCACATATGGTAAATTATTAAGGGGACTTAACATGTACACAAATGCACTCAAGGTGCTGGGAAAGATGAACCACAGACAATTGTGGAAGCATGACATATCTTTACAGTGCTGTTGTTTGAATTAGAAACAAAAGGATGACAAGCCAAGATCTGAATCATGTGGGAAAAGAATAACCAGTCAGTTAAACAAAGTAATATAGACTTCATTAAGTAATCATGGATGCAGCAATCATGATGTGGATGACTTTGCGAAGCAACAAATAAAGATTATATTTTGAATGGCAGTCCTTAATAAAAACACAAAATTCAGATTGAAGAGATAAAACGTTAAAGAATTGAAGAACTTTACCATGGAAGGTCATCTTATACCAACCATCGCACAGAGAAATACCAGGAAGAGAGGTGGTTGTTCACAAGTTCATGCCAATCTTCTAGCAATTTAAAACACAGAAATGGCAACAGTGGCACAGTTTCCATGCTATTCCTCTCACGTATCCACTGTTGATGGTGACACAGACTTGTATGCAAGAATATTGCTTTGCTTTAGAGACAGCAAAATCGCTCCTAATCTCCTCCCTCATTGCTGACATAGCGCTCAAGATAGCTTTAGGGGGACTATTTGGCTCCCCCTCCCCATTTGCCCCATTCTCCATTCCAATATCCCTTGTAGCGTTTGCGGTCTCCTTATCCTGAGCCTGAGCCTGAGGTTGAGCAGAAATGATGATAGCAGTAGGGGCGGAGGCAAGAGAAATGGGGGGGGGGGAGGCAAGAAGGGGAGGAGGGGAAGAGGCAGAGACAACAAGGGCTGAAGCTTGTAGGAACGAAGGTAGCGCAGGCGTACAAGACTTGCTATTTATTCCCAACCCCCATTTAAACTACCTCTTGAGTTAGACAGATTTACTTCCTCCATATTCACCAAGTCTGTATGGGTAGTAGGGTTTCCCTTGCTCATTGCCAGGACCTGGGGGAGCACTTTGAAGAAGGAGCAGAGTGATGGGGTGACCCGCACTGCACTGTTTTGTGCACTATTATTCTTACCCCTTTTCTTTCCACCCTCCTTACTCACATATCTCCCGCCTACTTTCCTTCCGCCCTCTGAGCCATCTGAGACCTGGGTCTGCTTCAGTCCTCTCCCTACCTGCCCCACCAATCTTCGGCAACTTCTCTACCTCTCCTTTCCTTCCGGGACTTCTGATTTTGTTACAGGCTTTTATGTTTTTTGTGCCCTTCCCTCTCCCCTGTCTCTTTCCCTTGCCTTTCTGTGGTGTATCTTTAGGAAATGTATCAGTGGGTGTTTGTGCCTTTGAATACAACTCTGTGGCGGTACCTCCTTCCTTAGGATCCCCCCTGCTTCTTCCCCCTCTTCTATACTGTAGTGCTTCTTTCCACTCCCACTGTCCAGTACAGCCACCGTCCTCTGCAGCTGCCTGACCATCCACCGTGGCAGCCTTCCCCCCTCCTCTCCTCCCCCCCTTCAAACCTCAGTGGAGGAGTCCACGCGCCGCCGCCCTACGCCCTCGCCTCAGCGCCACAGCTGCCTCTCTCCACTTCGGTATCCAGGTGGTGGGGGGGGGGGGGTTTCTCACACAGAGCCCAGCACATCAGTTCCTGCCCCCACTCCGGCTTCTGATTTAGGGCGGAGTAAGAATCAACCAAATCCAGCAAAGTCCGCACAAATCCGCCAGGTGCCTTCGCTCCTCGCTCCTCGCTCCTCTGTCCCCTTTTTTTTTTTACAGGGGGTTACATTCCTTCCCCACACATCCGTGAACGTCCGTGATAGTCCGCCGATAGTCAGCCGAGATCCACTGCCTTCACTGAGGTCTCTGTCGGCTCACTGCGCGATCAGGTGCCGCGGAGCTGAGAGACGTGCGTGCCACGCTAGCCCACGGCCGCCATGTTTTCCCTATGCTGATGAGCCCTCATGCAAGAATATTGCTGTCCGAAATATCAACAGACATTGATATATTGTCCTAAATATTTTTTAGGAAAACATGTCCAGGTGGGTGTATATTTTCTAGTGGTAACTCAATGGGCCCATGTGTTTGTAAACTATATTTAGGGCACAGAATTTATGCCAGAGACTATTCAGATGATATTTGGCGCACACTGTCTTTTGCCATCCTAAAACTTCCTGATGCTGACAAGTGTAAAATACACAGGAATTGCAATCATCAGGGTGCACACCACCTCTGAAAACAAAAATATGAAAAAATGCATTGGTAAAAGTTCTATCGTTTATTTTCCTCGGTTGTATCAGCCCTCATATTCATGATAAAGACAATGGGTGTTTTCTCCAACCATGGCTTTCCCCGGGTTCCAGGCACATACATATGACCAGATGTCACATGTCGGCCAATGGAGTGCTTTCAGGACTGGCTTGACCTGATTACATCTACTCAATTGCAAGGACATTCCTGATACCATGATTTTCAATCTTTACTGCCCGGCCTTGCTTATTAAATGTAGGCTGGTGTATAGACTATTGCAGTCATCTAGATGTGCAATCACAAAGAATTTTGTTAGCTCTGTTTGATGGTTAGTTTAGAGGAAGAAGTTAAGAATAACAGAAATTGTAATGTTAGGTTCTTTGACAACTGAATTATTTTGCAGGAAAAGTTGAGGCTCTATTTGTGTATCATTAGCTTATAACTGTAAGTGAACCCAATGTTCCAGTTCTTGGACCAACATCCAAGAACTGGATCAACTTTGAGTGTAAAACAAAAAAACAAATAACTATTGTGTAAAATGAGCATAGCAGTCACCCAACACCCCAGCACCCCCAGACTGGCTAATGAACGCCCCTGCACAGCGCAGCGGATCGCTACCAGTTGCATTGTGTAATTTGGAACAGCACAGCTGTCAGTTTGCAAAAGATTATAGTCATTTTACGGTTAGGAGGATCCTGTTATTGTTTGGTGTATGGAGTGTATTGCTGTTTCCACACACTAATTCGGCAGTTCAAGACTTTAAATCATACCGATTAACTACTACAGTTTTTGAAATTACACTTTGCATTATGAATTTTAAAAAACATTGTTTTGTCTCAAATGAAAAAAAGTTTGATACTATTCCCAGTGCAGCTCTTTGTTTCCCACATTAAATATAAATGATACCTGCTGCTGCATTTTGCTGTTTTGTTTACCGGTGACTTTGCTTGAAAAGCTGAATTTTCAAAAAAAAAACAGATTGTCAATATTGATATATAATTGCCTGGTTCGAAACTGCACTAGTCAATCTTGAGCAGAGATAGCAGAAACACTCCTATCAATATTTATAAACCCTCAAATGCTAATGTGATCAAAGTACGAGGTCGCTGTACTAGCTGCACTCATTAACATGATATTGAGCGGTAGCAGAGCAGATGGTTTAGAGACAGGAAGTGGAAGAGACCAAGGGTCGGAACTTGAACAAAGTTATCATTTACACACAAATATCCACTGGAAAAGAAACAGTAAATTATTGCCTAGGCTGTACCACTATTTCTTCCTAAGGCTCTGAAACTAATGCAACTGGATTTAAAGCATTCGAGTCAATTTAGGCTCTGCATATACAGGATTAAATTGCAATACGTATTTCATTACCACTTGTCAACAGAAACCGGAAACGTATTTTTAGGTCTGGCCTTTGAAGCAGCTTTAGATGGCTCAATAGACTGTTATTCAAGAAAATCATGCATGATATACAGACTATGCCCCTCACTAAAAGTTAGACTGAATAGGTGAGGTATTTACCACATGCAGTAAATACCTCACATTCTGCATTTTTAACATTGCAAATGACGCATAACATAGGGAAAATATATTTAACTCGCCGAATTCCGTATGTTTACACTTGTTTATTAGCCATTTTCCCAGATACATTTTGGAAGGTTTGACCTTCCAGAATTTATTAGGGGAAAACTGCGAGGGTGTGATAATTATCACATAACTTATAATTCTGATCCCTGTGCACAGAGATCGTAATGTAGCAATGCACTTACAAAGGGTAGTGGGTTGGGTGGGGGGGCTGTGGGGGGAGCGTGCGGGCGTTAATAATAATTTTTAAAAACTTACCTTTAGTTGCCTGCCGCTTCCAGCATGGCGTCACAATTGCGCTCCACTGAGGTCATGGAGTCTTTGAAGATTCTGTAGCCCGGCTGCGTAAGTGCGCATGTGAGTTTGGGTCGTGTGAGATGGCTGGCTAAACACATATGTGTACCTAGGGAGTACATAAGCACTCTTCCGCCTCCCTCCCATGACCCACCCCTCCCTGTGCAAGCCGGTTCTGATCCGGCAACAGAAAAATAAAACAATGCTAGAGCATCATTTTACCTTTTGTTCGCTGGCTCTGACAGGCTCTCCCGCCATTGCAGAGGAGCTGCCTCTGCTTGTAGGCCTTTTGTTCACTGGGTTTCATTCATTGTGCTATTAAATTATCATCAGATTTTGCTTCTGTGCTTCACAGCATACGCATAGGGCAAACGGTCATCCTACTTTATGCACTGTCTCCCTTCATTTTGATCGCACACGGCTAGGGCAATCCATTCCGTTTTCATTCAGCGAGAGAGCTATAGTTTAAATTTTGCTTTTTTATTTTACTTATTTTGTATGTACTTTAAAGAGAAGACATTTCTTTTGCATGCACTATGGGGCTCATTTTTAAAATTGTAAACTATTGCATCTGACTAAGATTTGATTGCTTGGTTATGTTGTAAATCATCTTGTCTATGCAACACTTGAGAATAAAAAACATGATGCAAATGAAAAGCTTTTTATGCAAACAAACATGATAGTAAAAGGCTATTTAAATTAAACATTTCTTTCTTTCTTTTTTGTTGCATTTCCTTACAAAATAAATAAACAAATATTTA
Organism: Lissotriton vulgaris; assembly: GCF_964263255.1. NCBI lineage: Eukaryota > Metazoa > Chordata > Amphibia > Caudata > Salamandridae > Lissotriton > Lissotriton vulgaris. The sequence goes on along the minus strand of NC_141696.1, from coordinate 1,024,015,530 downwards.
ACTATCACACAACTTACCAAGGATAGACCTATTGGATTTCTAATGTTTGTTTTCTTTGATTTCGGTTTGCATGTGTGAATAACAATGAAGCACACCTGTGACTGTTTCCAAGTAATCAGAGGACAAATCACATAATTGATCCAATCAAGTTTAAACAGAGATTTGCCCAAGGTGAAAACCTGGTTATGAAACACAGTGGGGAAACATTTCAGCGCTGCATTGCATGGAAGGGAGACCGCAGGGCAGCACCATATCTACAAATTCTGCTGTGTTATCTCCTGCATGGGCATAATTTAGGTTACCTTGCGCCCAACCACACATAGGTCCGTGTGCGTGCGCGTGCGCGCACACACACACACATGCTTTCACCATAGTTTAAAGGTGTGCTTCTGTATCATCTCTAGCATAGGTATTGTACTGGAAGGGTACCCTTCTAGGAATAAATAGTATGCGTAGAAATAGTTTAAAAGAATTCTAAATTACAGCACACATGCAAAGTTAGAAAAGGGTAGAGAAAAGAAACCATTTTTAATATGCTATGCCTTCCTTGAGGATGTGTAAACATTGGCGCAAAGCCATATTTACTGTTCTTAGTAGATAGGGCTTAGTATCAAAATTCATATGAGGTTGCATAGAAAATCCTTGTGCCACCCATGAGGCATCCCCTTCACACAAAGTAGTGCAATGTATTAAACAGTAATACTTTGTGTCATTTTAGAGCTACTTTCGCATTGCGAATCAACATTTAACCTGGAATGTCGTTCCCAAAGAAGACATCTGCTGGTTTGAGTCACTTTTTGTGATAATGCACTGGTGTAAAGCCTTGATAAATCTTTGCCAAGATTACTATTTCTCACTCAGAACAGACCTAGATTTACAAATATTTGCTCAGGTGCTTGCATAGCACTACAGAACTTTGCACTACGTCCGCCGGCATTTTTTAATCGTAAGTAGAATGATGCAATAATTTAAGTACCTTTGTACTAGTTTGTGCCATGCACTAAACCCTCTTAAATAGACCCCACTGTCTTTTATTGTAATAGTCATGTAACCATGCCCAACACAGGACCAAAAGTGTATTCTAAATCACTACAATTATTTGCTCATGCCTTTTGTATATATATATATAGTTATATATATATATATAGTTTTAAAATATTTCATCTGCAAGCAAATTACACAGACCCCACTGGAGGGGAAGAATTGGGCACAGCACAAAAACTTCAAACCCCAGAATGCACACGAATTTCCACACCTGTTCAAGTGAGGCCTCTGGAGAGGTTAATTGAAAAAGAAAAAAAAAAAAAAAAAAACTGAAGGCTGGAGGGTGTGCTGTGCTGATCTGTGGCTGACAGACTGTGTTTTCCCTTTGAAAAAGAAGCATGTTGCTTTGAAACGCGTCAGGGAAGGTAATGAACTTTTGGAAAGCTGAGCTGGTTTCAGAAAATAAAGGGTTCTGTGAACTTATTTTTCGTGGAGTGGCGTCCTTAAGCAGCGGGCACTTTTTGTTGGAATTTTCATACACGGTAGCCTCACCGTGGAGGATGCACCGCCATTAAATGATGGGTCTGCAAGGTTTGGAACTGTGCTTAACCTGTCTGCAGCACGAGAAATAAAATAAAGAAAAGGAACTGGCATGTCTTTCTGAGGCCCAATGGAGGGCTTAAAATAACCGGAAAATGAACACTGTTTTAAAATATTTCATCTGCAAGCAAATTACACAGACCCCACTGGAGGGGAAGAATTGGGCACAGCACAAAAACTTCAAACCCCAGAATGCACACGAATTTCCACACCTGTTCAAGTGAGGCCTCTGGAGAGGTTAATTGAAAAAGAAAAAAAAAAAACAAAAAAAAAAAACTGAAGGCTGGAGGGTGTGCTGTGCTGATCTGTGGCTGACAGACTGTGTTTTCCCTTTGAAAAAGAAGCATGTTGCTTTGAAACGCGTCAGGGAAGGTAATGAACTTTTGGAAAGCTGAGCTGGTTTCAGAAAATAAAGGGTTCTGTGAACTTATTTTTCGTGGAGTGGCGTCCTTAAGCAGCGGGCACTTTTTGTTGGAATATATATATATATATATATATATATATATATATATATATATATATATATATATATATATATATATATATATATATATATATATATATATATATATATATATATATATATATCCCCACGTTTGCTCCGTTAGGGTTGCGGATGGCCCCATGGAAGGTAGTGTGGAAGTAGTGTGGCTCACTGGTTAGAGGCGGCAGACCCGAGAGCAGAGGACGGCCCGGGACCAGGGTTCGATTCCCGGCGCGGCAGGTTTCTGGACCAGGGTCAGCGGACTCGATAATTCTCTCGCCTTGGTGCCCACTCTGATCAGCGATCACACTCGGCAACTCTGGGCATTAGCTTGCCTCATCTTCACTAACGGCCCCACCAGACCGCCGGGGATGCCTGGTCTCACCCTGGAGATACCCATTAAGGGACCATCTCTCAGGGAAGCCAGGAAGGGTTTCGCAGCGGTCGAAGCGCCTTGGGACCCTACGGGTAAGTAGTGCGCTATATAAATGCCTATACATTTACATTTACATTTACAGGTGGCGTGTACTCCGGCTGAGGAAATAGGTACATGTTATCTGTAAGCATTGACACGGTGAACTAGTTGCGTCCATCCCCCATCATGCCCCGTCAGTTGAACCAGAACGAACTTGCATGGAATACTCATCCTGTGTGTCAGATGAATCAAATCGATACGTGACACTACCAATGTCCAGTTAACAGGTAAAATACCTCACGGTGCCAGTTAGGGGATTGGGTAGCAGCAGGCCAGGCCTGCATGAACCTGTAGTGTCCCATTTCAGTGACTGTCGCCCTTCTAGTCGTGCTTAGTGCAAACAGGAATATGACAGAAGAAAGGGGATTGGAGTGGGTTGTGTTGAACAAGTGAAGTGGTGTGACCCTTTTCCCCATCTGTGATCCTGTCAATAAACATAAGAGATTCAAAAATGTCTCAGGCCTGCCATTGCAGCTGGTGTGCAATGTCAACCTGCCAATTCATCCAGGCAAAATACACCTCTAGCTGGGCCTAAAACTCATTTTGTAACTCATATAACTCCTAGGGCAGTGTGCATTGTATTTTAAAGTTGGACATGTACTTTAAGGTACTACAGCCTGGTAGTGAAAAACTCAGAGATTTGTTTTCACTACTGTGAGGCCTGCCTCTCCAATAGGGTTACCTTATTGTATTTTTAAGTGATAATTCTGTGTGGAAGCAAGTAGAAATGTCATGTTTTGTCACAAATCTGAATATGCCGCTTTTAGAAAGTTGTCATTTTCTTGACATAACTATTTGGTGCCTGCTGCCTATTTTTTTCAGTCACATGACTAGGTGTAGTTTGGCAGTTGGTATTTCTATATTCTACTTAGGCAGTCACACAATAAAAGTATTGGGATTGGCAGGATGGTCCATCCTGCTAAAATGGGAGGGGCGGAGCTGTGCACAAATTTATTTGCACTTCAAAGCACCTGCCTCAGTCCACACACAAAGAACTTCTGTGTAGCCTTTTTTGCCCCTATCCATTCTGGGACCAGTGCAGGTAGAAAGAAAATTCCAGCACCATCTGTTGGTGAAAAACTTGAGAAGTTTTTTTAACTTAAAAACTGGCACCAGATATTAAATTAGGACCCTCAGACCCACTCTACAGTTCACTTCTGCACCTGCGCAGGACTGTCAGAGGACTGGCTAGCTGCCTGTGTAAAATGTAATTTGATACTTGTATAGCGCACTACTCACCCGCAAGGGTCTCAAGGCGCTTGTACGAATACCGCTGTGGAACCCATCCTGGCATTCCCTATGAGGCGTCCACTCCTGGGCACCCCCAAGGTGGGGGCCAGGCATCCTTAGCGTTGTGGGGGCCGTTGTGGAGATTACGCAAACTATTGCCCAGAGTTGTAGAGTGGGACTCCATGATTGGAATAGGCACCAAGGCGAGAATTATCAGGTCCGTGGAATTTTTTGAGCCCAAGACCCGCCGAGGCGGGGAATTGAACCCTGGTCCCGGGCTAGACCTCTGCATCAGGGTCTGCCTCTCTAATCATTGAGCCACACTTCTCCACGCCTGCGTGTACTTCAGAGGAGTGCCCCACTGCTCCAAGAGGACTGCCCTGCTTCTTGAGACTTCCTTTTCTGCTTGAACACAGTACTTCCAGCAAGACTCCAAGGATTATTTGGCTGGCTTCCTGATCAGAGGCTCAGGGACAGAAAAGACTCTAACCATCTTAAACCTACACCTGGACCAAGCCTGAGTGAATCTTGACCTTCCAAGTGATGCCCCTTCAGTACTCGACCCTTCGAAGCAGTAATAGAGGTGCACAGTCTAAAACCAAAACTTGGAACTTAGAAACTTTTCAACCAAAAAGTACACTGAGACCCAAGAGGAAACCTGGGCATACTTGCTCACTGATCCTCCCAAGGTGCATCACAGGTAGGGGTGGGTGGAATTTGCATAGTCGCTCTACGCAAAGCTTCACGAAATGGTAAAAAATCTCCGCGAACAAGCAGAAATTCCGTGAACGCGTGGAATTGCTTGTTCGCGATGCTTTTTTCTGTTCGCGATTGCTGTTTGCATGCTCGGGGAGAAATATCTTGCAAACATGCATTTTGAGAACAGGAATAAGCAAAAAATCAGCGAAGCCGCGGAACGCAGAATTTTCGGTAATTTTGCGTTCTCCGCAGAATGCAAAATTACCCAAGTTCCGCAAATTCCGCGAGCCGAACGGAATTTAACGCCCAATCACAGGTCGGTCTGACTCTGTGGTAGCTCCTGCTGCATTCGTTTCTGCGTGTGTATTAAACAACAAGGGGACCCCAATACTAGTACCAGTGATAGTATATGATTCAGAGAAAAAAATGGTTCATAATAGGCCTATCGGTCGAAGAGATATTAAATTGAATCCAAAAGAACATCAATCCTGTTTCCTATGTTATATGGCAATTTTTTTGCAGCACGTATAGGGAGGGACACATATAAACCTTGTAATTTAATTCATTAATTTTACAATATTCAAAAATGTATAGCTCCGGTGCTCACAGGTAAGTGAAGAAGAAACGTGCTGTGGAAAGTGAAAGAAGGATTTCTAAAAACATACATGGCATTCACAACATGAGAAACTCATAACAAACAATTTGCATAAATTCGGAGTTTTGTTGTAATGGGGTAGACGGCTTCTCGATCTCAATTATTCGAGATCATCATCAGGACTGGTGTATGAGCATCTGATATTTTACACATCTAAGGATTGTCGAGACAGTCGGTTGCACGTGGTGTTGCGGGCTGTGAATGTCCAGAAGAAGCTTTTCTAGTAGGTATATTTGGAGGACCACATATCCATTAATGGTCAAGGAAATGCTCAGGGGATATGAGGACTAGATGTGGACCAAGGGGAGTAAAGCTCCATTGTATTTAACTTCGAAGAAACCACTGCATAGTCAGTGGGCGGCAAAGATCATTTAATCTGGACTACCGCAGGAGTCGGTAGACGATGGGACACCAACGGAGCTTCCGGCCGTTCCATCATCTATCTACTCCTCCTGGGCCCAATACACGCTGGAGCAGATTTATGTTAACTGGCGCATCCCCAGGGATGCGCCAGTTAACATGCGCCACAGTGCGCCACAGCTCCGCCACCCATGGTGCGCCGCATTTATAATGGGGCACATCATGGTGCAAAAACGGCACAGATGCGTGACGCATCTGTGCCGGAAATGTGGCGCATTGCTGGAGTTGTTACCTCGAAACCGGTCCGGTCCTCGGATGCTTGATTCCGTTCTGGGAAGGACATGGCTTTTGTAGTTCGGACTGGACTGTTCCCATTTGGCACAGGGTCAGAGCTGATTTGCATATCGCCATTGTCTAACCCAGGGTGGTGTGGAGTGCAAAAAAACGATGGATTTTGGCCCAGATCTTTGGACTGGGATGAGTGTGTGACATTGATCCACATTCGGTCCATCACCTGTTGTGTTTGCATATTCCGCCCTAAGTGCGCTGGGGATGCCCAGACGTGGGTCCCAGGCACTCCACACCACTGGAGCCAAGCTAGCCGGGCTGATGAGAGGTGTTACCTCGGAACCGGTCCAGTCCTCGGATGCTTGATTCCGTTCTGGGAAGGACATGGCTTTTGTAGTTCGGACTGGACTGTTCCCATTTGGCACAGGGTCAGAGCTGATTTGCATATCGCCATTGTCTAACCCAGGGTGGTGTGGAGTGCAAAAAAACGATGGATTTTGGCCCAGATCTTTGGACTGGGATGAGTGTGTGACATTGATCCACATTCGGTCCATCACCTGTTGTGTTTGCATATTCCGCCCTAAGTGCGCTGGGGATGCCCAGACGTGGGTCCCAGGCACTCCACACCACTGGAGTCAAGGTAGCCGGGCTGATGAGAGGTGTTACCTCGAAACCGGTCCGGTCCTCGGATGCTTGATTCCGTTCTGGGAAGGACATGGCTTTTGTAGTTCGGACTGGACTGTTCCCATTTGGCACAGGGTCAGAGCTGATTTGCATATCGCCATTGTCTAACCCAGGGTGGTGTGGAGTGCAAAAAAACGATGGATTTTGGCCCAGATCTTTGGACTGGGATGAGTGTGTGACATTGATCCACATTCGGTCCATCACCTGTTGTGTTTGCGGAGTTGTGTCGCAAGCGCGACGCAGCTCCAGCAAGGCTCGGGGGTACACCATGTGCACAATGCTGCGTCAATACCTACGCCTGCTTCAAGCAGGCGCAGGGTTTTGACGCACCATTACCCTGAAAGTGACTGAGTGAAATCTCATAGATTTCACTCAGCCACTTTTAGGAGGCGTTCCTGCGCAGGAACGCCCCCCCCCCCCCTGCGCAGGAACGCCTCCTTATGGCGCAGTGCTTTACAACGTGACGCATCTCCTAGATGTGTCACGTTGTAAATAGGGTGCATTGTTTGCGCCGCAGTTGCGTCAAATAAAGTGACGCAATTGCGGCGCAAAGAGGCGCAACGGCCTCATAAATCTGCCCCGCTGTGTATCCAAACTGTTCTCCATCACCGTTGGCCACAACTTTTGACTTTGCCCCTGTCTCACACAGAAAGATTTCTGTGATTGGCACTTTAGTCTTTTAGGTGCTATTTTCTACTGATTGAATTTTTGTTGTTTTAATTTGAAATAATGTATTGATCTTCACTCTATTTGTACACAAAGGTGTGTTATTTTTCGTGAGTTCTATTGGCACATTATTGCTGTTTGAGTACTGCTTAAATGCTTTAAACATTGCCTCTAAGTTAAGCCTTACTGCTTTCGTATCAAGCTACTTAATATTTATGCACAGGTTAATTTAGTAAATTTTTGTGGGTCATCCTGACAAGGATTATGGTTGTTGAGTGAGTAAGACTTCACTCCCTTCCCTCAACTAATAACCCAATTTCTCACAACAATGTCAAATTACTTGAATCCTACAGCACCAGGATGCTTGTCAGGTCAATGTTTTGTTAAAGCTGAAGCAGTGGGACAATATTCTGAGGAACCCAAAGAATAGGTTGGTGCTTTAAGCCACTTCTGTGAATTATTATTATTAGCTAGCTTGTAAAGCACCTAGTTACTCCAATGGAGTGTCCCCACGCTAGACCATCAATGAAAACCCAGCCACAATCCTGACCTAATCCCTACTGACCTAAGCACTACCCAAAAGAAGCACAATAATGACTTCCGTCTTCCAGACGGAAGTCGAAAAAGCCAAGGTTTGTAGGTTTTTCCAGAACAGAGACTCCGACTTGCAGACCCTCAGATCCGGAGGGAGGTCATTCCATTACTTAGCAACCAGAAAGCCAAAAGATCTCCCTCCGGCTCGAACCTTCCGCACCCTGGGCACAATCACTCTGGGAGAGTTGAGCGATCTTAGATCCCGTGTGGGCCGATATGCTGTAAGAAGGGGGAGCAAAAAGCACAGCCCTTTCTGACTAAGGATCTCATGACCAAAGCATAAGGCCTTGAAAGTGACTCTAGCCTGAATTGGGAGCCAATGAAGTTTCTTAACCCCTTCCATGCTCATGACGAGCTCAGCTCGTCATGTGGCACAGTGGAGCTGTGCTGATGACGAGCTGAGCGCGTCATGAACAATGGGGAATCTCAAGTAACAGCACAGGAGGGGAAAATGCACAGCAGCGATGTGGTTAAAGCTTTCCCCACCAAGACCCACCCAGGGAGGTCAAAATCAGCAGGGCTGCAGCATTTTGGACCTTCTGCAAGAGGTTCAAATTTCTATCGGTCATCCCTAAAAACAGAATATTACAATAATCAAGGTGAGATGTAACAAGAGCCTGTACAATAGTTCTTTTAGCATCGGGGGGAGAAGGTCTAACATTTTGACAGCATTTTAAGGATGCCAAAAAAGGCTCTGGCTACAGAGCTAATTTGCTTAGTGAAGGACAGCTTTTTACCAAACTATTCTCCCAAATTCTTCACCTTAGCTTTCGGTACCAGGTTGGGTGCACATTCCACTGGCCACCAGTGCTGTGACCAGAGAGAGGGCTGTTTACCAACAACCATCACTTCAGTCTTCCCTGCATTCAGCTGAAGACTGTATCTCATCCAGTCTGCAAGCTCCCCCAAGCAAACCTTAAAATCAGATGCCATTCCAAATTCATTTTGTTCCAAAGTCACAACTAGCTGAGTGTCATCAGCATATGACACCAGCTTTATCCCATGCCTGAAGACAATGTCCGCCAGAGGGTGCATATAGATATTGAACAGGGTGGGGCAAAGAGCCGAACCCTGTGGCACCCTCTGCGACAGAGGACAGACTCCGGATTTATAATGGTGCTGTAGAACCTGGAAGGATCCGTTCTGCAAAACGTTTTTCATCTTCTCCCAGGTGCCGCCACCAACCTAGGCCTCCCACAGCCTCTCAAGCGGGAGTCCATGGGACACCGTGTAAAATGCAGCATTCAGGTCCAGAAGAATCATAGCAGTAGTCCTTCCCTCATCAACAGCAATTTTCAGCACTTCTACTGCCAGGAGGAGGGCCGACTCTGTGCAATGAAGTGGCCTAAAGCCTGACTGGGCGTCATGATGAACCTGTCTCTCTTCCAGAAACATAGACAATTGTCTGTTGAGATGCTTCTCTGCAATTTTTGTTACAAAGGGGAGTAGAGAGATCTGTCTCAAATTTTCATGGAATGCGGGATCCAAGGAAGGTTTCTTCAACAAAGGGACCACTATAGCGTGTTTCCTGTTATTGGGGACCTGCCCTGTCCCAAAGGACATATTCAACAAAGAGGTAAGAACCGGGGCAATGACACCCTTCTCTAGCCACAGCCATTTAGGGGGAACTAGATCCAGCGGAGACCCAGATTTCGCAACCTCCATCAATCTTAGAATCTCATTTTCCATAGGTTGTTGAAAAACAAACTTATCCTTGAACCCAGTAGTTTCTTAAACGGGGCGGAGACAAAATTCCTACTATTTTCCAGAAAGGTGGCATATATTTTATCGATCTTACCCATAAAATAATCAACAACCTTATTACAATGATCCATAGAAGGTCGGAATTACAGCAGTCACCCGTTCCAAAGAGGACAATTGTTTTACAACCTCAAAGATGTTTTTGGTTGAGCTTTTAGCCAAATAATTTGTTCTGTATAAAATTCCCTTCGCACTCTCCTAATCTCATGGTAGTAAAACTTCAAAGCCCTGAGATACTTATGCCTATTTCCCTCCAGATAGCTCTTCCTCCACTGGCGTTCCAAACATTTCTAGATGGATTTCAGTTGTGCAAGTTCTTCTGAAAACCATTTAGCAGACGCAGTCAAACACATGCTTTTACTTGCTTTCAGTGGTATCAGGGAGTCCACAGCCTCTGTGATCCAGCAGGAAATAAGACCATCAGCAGACTGGGTATCAGCTCCTAAATCAGGAATTTTGCAGGCCAGTGCCTCTTCAAAAGAATCCTGAGTTAGCGCGGCCCATTTCTGAACCATCATGGGCTCCAGCACCTTCCCTGCTTGCAAAGGGCCTTACCCTAGGTCAAGATTCTAAAAGAGAGAGGGCTGTTTACCAACAACCATCACTTCAGTCTTCCCTGCATTCAGCTGAAGACAGCTGTATCTCATCCAGTCTGCAAGCTCCCCCAAGCAAACCTTAAAATCAGATGCCATTCCACATTCATTTTGTTCCAAAGTCACAACCAGCTGAGTGTCATCAGTATATGACACCAGCTTTATCCCATGCCTGAAGACAATGTCCGCCAGAGGGTGCATATAGATATTGAACAGGGTGGGGCAAAGAGCCGAACCCTGTGGCACCCTCTGCGACAGAGGACAGACTCTGGATTTATAATGGTGTTGTAGAACCTGGAAGAATCCGTTCTGCAAAACGTTTTTCATCTTCTCCCAGGTGCCGCCACCAACCTTGGCCTCCCACAGCCTCTCAAGCGGGAGTCCATGGGACACCGTGTAAAATGCAGCATTCAGGTCCAGAAGAATCATAGCAGTAGTCCTTCCCTCATCAACAGCAATTGTCAGCACTTCTGCTGCCAGGAGGAGGGCCGACTCTGTTCAATGAAGTGGCCTAAAGCCTGACTGGGCGTCATGAAGAACCTGTCTCTCTTCCAGAAACATAGACAATTGTCTGTTGAGATGCTTCTCTGCAATTTTTGTTACAAAGGGGAGTAGAGAGATCTGTCTCAAATTTTCATGGAGTGCGGGATCCGAGGAAGGTTTCTTCAACAAAGGGACACCTATAGCGTGTTTCCTGTTATTGGGGACCTGCCCTGTCCTAAAGGACATATTCAACAAAGAGGTAAGACCCGGGGCAATGACACCCTTCTCTAGCCACAGCCATTTAGGGGGAACTAGATCCAGCGGAGACCCAGATTTCGCAACCTCCATCAATCTTAGAATCTCATTTTCCATAGGTTGTTGAAAAACAAACTTATCCTTGAACCCAGTAGTTTCTTAAACGGGGCGGAGGCAAAATTCCTACTATTTTCCGGAAAAGTGGCATATATTTTATCGATCTTACCCATAAAATAATCAACAACCTTATTACAATGATCCATAGATGTAGGAATTACAGCAGTCACCCGTTCCAAAGAGGACAATTGTTTTACAACCTCAAAGATGTTTTTGGTGGAGCTTTTAGCCAAATAATTTGTTCTGTATAAAATTCCCTTCGAACTCTCCTAATCTCATGGTAGTAAAACTTCAAAGCCCTGAGATACTTATGCCTATTTCCCTCCAGATAGCTCTTCCTCCACTGGCGTTCCAAGCATTTCTAGATGGATTTCAGTTGTGCCAGTTCTTCTGAAAACTATTTAGCAGACGCAGTCAAACACGTGCTTTTACTTGCTTTCAGTGGTATCGGGGAGTCCACAGCCTTCGTGATCCAGGAGGAAATAAGACCATCAGCAGACTAGGTATCAGCTCCTAAATCAGGAATGTTGCAGGCCAGTGCCTCCTCAAAAGAATCCTGAGTTGGAGCCCATTTCTGAACCATCATGGGCTCCAAGCACCTTCCCTGCTTGCAAAGGGCCTTACCCTAGGTCAAGATACTAAAAGGAAGTATATAGTGGTCAAACCAGGCTACCGAGACTGGTAATGCAGCAACTACCTGCATACAATTCGTAAAGATATTGTCTAATGTATTGGCCCTATTGTGTGTGGGAGTATGTATCAATTGATTAAAATCCATTGCCTGGAGTCCTAGGGTCATCTCCATAGATTCTTTCCTTTCCTTACCTTCTAAATGAAGATCAAAATCTCCCACTAGAATAAAATTAGGGTAGCGAATAGCAAAAGGGGATAGAATTTAAAAAAGCTTGTCAATAAAGGCTCAACCCGTGCCAGGGTGTCTATATATAAGAATCCCAATGATCGAGTTAGTGCTAGTGATAGTCAGGTTAAAGAAGGCTGTCTCACGGCTAGACATCGGAGGTTTATGCATTTTAAACTGAACTTCTTTCCTGAAAATCATAGCAAGGCCCCTCCCTCTGGCCAAACCTATCCACTCTAAGGATCGCATAGCCTTCAGGTAGGGCATCCAGGATATCCGAGGTGGACGTATCATTAAGACAGGTTTCGACTAGGAATAGGCCAGCCGGTTTCTGGTCCCTTAGGATATCATAGATTTCTGAACTGTGTTTACTAAGTGATCAGCAATTATGGGAAAAACAGAGTACGGGGACGCAAGCTGTTCTCAAAGCTACCCTTCTATCTCCAGTTTCCCCACCCGATATGAGCTGAAAGCCACAGGTCTTACAATCCATTCACCCACATTCACCCACTTTTGGCTACCAATGAGTGTAGACGAACAGTGTCCCCAGAATTTCTAAAGGCCAACAATTGCTCAGAAGAGTACACATTCTGAGATTTGACAAAAGGACCAGAGGTCCTGGCCCAAGGCCATTGAGGTTTTGTAAATTACGAATCCGTTAATTCTCAGCCTCCATTTTGAGATCGCCGCCATTTTGTGTTGCCCTCACTCAGGCAGTTCGGCGAACGCAATGGTTTTTTTTCGTTTCTGCCTTTGCGTGTCAGGTGGCTTCCTCGCCTATGTTTGCTAACGAGTGTCAGGGTCTGGCCGAGTACACTAATTCTTGTCTGAGCTGATTAATCCCCGTCCTGACTACATGTCATTTCACAACATTGTTTCCCTTAAGTTATCTTATCTGCTGTCCTTCGCTACATATCTCATGCATTCTCCTGTTTCTCGACTGTCCTTCTGTGACACACAGCTGTGTTTTCTCTGCTAGTAAACCGAATTGTGTGGATTCACTTTGGATTTACTTAAAGAGTCGAGTGACAAACAGAACTGGGAACTTGAGTTGTTTTGGCTTTTTAACATTGTCTGTAACATTTGCTTATAGCTCATGCTCGTGTGTGATTGCATTTTTGCATTGTGCTGTATGATATGTAAACCTGTGCACCACGGAGTTAAGTGGCAGTCTCTTTTGAACCTCATTGTACTGACAACTTCTAAGACCACTGTACTAGCTGCAGCTAATAAATACCATCTTCTACGCCAGACGAAGAGTCGGTGTCTCTGTTTTGACAAGGCAGGTGAATCGCGGGGATTTAGGCGTACCCTGCGCCACCGGGCCCTAAGGCTGCGGTTCTCCAACTGGCGCCCAACGTGGGGCGACTTCAGCTGTAGCGGTTGAGCCCAAGGGTCGTGAGGAGCCCCGCAAGAACACTTCGGAGGAAGCGCACCACGTAATCGACCCCTGCATGTCGGACGTGGACCGTAGGTCTTTAACGGTGCGGCTACTCCTCTCCGACGGCTGCTGACGACTGCAGCCCTGACTGTCCCCCTGCCTTGGACCCTTCTGAAGTTTTGGTAGAGCGAGACAGGAGATGGACCTTCACTGGCGCAGAACGATTTTTAGTTAAGTATTTGGTGGGTCGCTCCCACAGACCTTTGTTTTGTTTTTATTCTTGGTCTCTGTTCAGTTATTGCAATAGCTGAAGCCAAGGGGTAAGTATGATTGTACTGTTTCACTGATCTATACCCCTTGTTGTTTGTGATCAGTCTAGAGAAGTGACGATGCCTACGCTGAGTAAGTTCAAAAGATTTTGTTGCTTGGGTTGTACAAGGGATTCCCAGTTGGAGGAGTCATGTCCGATTCCTCCGGTTGGAACTCCGACTTATGAGCTCTATTCGAAACATGGTATTGGTCCCATTACCTTTAACGAGACATGGGTCCGATATATGAAAAATAGTGGCATTTTGAGTTGGCCCCAGAATGGTAGCTTTGATCACGCTATATTGGATAATTTGGAAACAATTCTGTTCAGAAGAAAAGCCCAACGGGCTATGTTTGACTCCTTTTGCCTCTGGCGTAAAGAAGCCAAACAGAAAGAAATTAAACAAGCGAAAAATTATAAGAAAGAACAAGACATATCAGTCCTTCAGGCTGCCCAGCAGGTTAAAGATAACAAAGTAAATGATGCGAAGGAGATATCAGAGAGACAACATCGTATGGCGATAGATAGATGCTATCCGATGTTGCCTACTTTCTCTTCAGATAAGAGTAAGGAAGTAGAAGAAGATTCCCTAATGACTTGTTTATTGAATTCACCTCCGCCCTATGTTCAGAATGCGACTGCACCTCCGTTAACCCCTCCTGTTGCTCAATAAGTGGTTGCTCAATTACCAATTGTCCAGCAACCAGCTCAGCCCCTTAATGTTTCCTCGTCTACTTCTGCTCTGCCTTCGCAGCTTGTACTTCAGCCCCCACCTTCTCCTGCTCCTATTCTTCAACATGCTACGTCTCAGTCTCCATTGCCTTCTATATCTGTAATAGCCCCTATTCTTTCGAGGGATTCCCCTGTTTCACAGAGGAGGATAGCAGATGCTGTTACAAATTTCTTCTCTCCTTTTGTTAGGTCCTTGAAAATATCTCCAGCTTTTTCTAGATGACAATCTCGCTGTCTGCTTCCTTTTGCGGACGAGAAAGCAGCCCTGGGTTCTCTCGCTCACAAATGGATTGAGCATGGACCAGAATATAGTACCGATGATATTATGAGTTGTTTTCAGCAATGGGGGGAGCCCACGCAGAGATATGTTTTCAACATCATGTGTAAAACTCTTATCAAAGGCTGGGAAGATATGGAGTTCCCTTCGGACCTCCTGAAATTACAAGGTGATTTTGAGAAAGGTTTTATTGTAGGACACCGAGTTGAGGAGGCGGTACCTAGACTCATTGCATTTTGAACAATGTTTCTATCCCTGTCCTTTTCAGAGGTTGATTCCGTCAATAAAAAGGGTAGCAAGAATTATCCGATGCGTGAAGTCCCTCCCGTATGGAGAGACGCGGTGATTGGCCCACCTGCTGTCCCTGCTCATTTCCAGCGTATATGGGTTCACGTACCCTGGAAGAGGTCTGAAGTATTGGCGCTTAAGCAAACTCTTCCCACCCCCGTAAAAATCCTGCAGGATATTACAAAGAATTGTCCCAAACAGTTGATGCTTGTATTATGAATTTGGCCGACATTGATATGTTATTTGGGAATGTTGTTCCACAAGGTATATGGACATGGATTCGTAGGGAAGATCATTTGGCCGAATTAGGTGGTGATTAGGCTGCTATTAGAGCTGCGGATGCGAATCAGGTGGGTGGTGCAAAACCCGAGGATTTGATCACGGCTCTTCCAGGCAGAATAATAGAGTTAATGAAGACAATGATGCCGGCAGAACGAGTAAAATGGAAAAAGTTGGCCGCGTGTAAGCAAAAGAAAGATGAAAGTGTCTCGGAATTTTTTCACTCGTTTCGAAGAAACGTTTATAGACCATAGCGGTCAGGATTTGAGTGTAGAGGGTGGCCAGCGATTGTTTGTGGACAAGTTTGTATATAATTTGCTCCCCGAATTATCGAATAAATTGAAGAGTCCTGAAAGTGCATGGGCTGTCTCTTCTCCTGACAAAATATTGGCTACTGCACAGTATTATGAGAATAGGGATAAGGAGGAGAAGGAGAAGCAAGACAAGAAAAATAAGGATTTTGAAAACTAAAGTTCTTTTACAGCATGCGTATCCGCCTCGTTCAAATCAGCATCAGCAAAGCACTCAGTTTCAGCAGCCTCCACAGTTTCAGAGACTGTTGCAAAAACCTGAGTATTTTGTGCCGAGACCATTATTAGGTCCTAATCAATGTGCATATTGTAGGGAGGAGGGACGTTTCAAAAGTAGTTGTCCAGTCTTATTATAGCGTAATAATGGGAAGTCTGCCTCTCGAGGTCGTGGTAATTTTCAAACGGGATCTAGGGGAAGAGGACGAGGTGCGCCCTCTCAGGAGCAGCGTTCTCGTGTCCCATCTACATCAAATTACTTTGACGAGCAGGCAGTTCCGTCTACGCAGTATTACAACGATGATTATTACATTGAAGAAAGGGCGGACAATTTTCAGGCCGAATAGGACAGCCAAGGACGAAGTGAGGGAGTTGTGTCGATTCCAGTAGATCAAGATGGGCCATATGTCACTGTTAATACAATGGGTGTCTCAGAACTGTTTCTTTTGGATACTGGTGCGATGAGAAGTTCGATTATTCATTCTAAACTCCCTGGGGCCCCATTGTATGGCTTAATAAATACTTCTGTGGGATTTTCTGGTGCTCCAGTTTGTAATCCGGTTTCTTGCCCCCTGCCTGTTTCGATTGGTCCTCATGATTTGGAAGATCCACTGATATTGACAACTGGTTGTAATGAGAACCTATTGGGTTTAGATTTGTTAAAAAGGTTGCATGCAACATTGTATTGTTCCCCTTCGGGTGTGCATCTCACGTTGGGAAAAAGATTAATGTCCCCTATGTATTTATCTCCGGACAAGTTTCCACCTGAGTTACGTTCTCTCCCAGAAAGTCTTTGGGCCACGGGTCCGAATGACGTGGGTCGTCTTGCGATCCCACCGTACGTCGTCACAGTTAAAGATAATGTTTGAATGCCACGCATTCCTCAATATCGTATTTCTAGTGATGGGGAGAGAGCATTATTGGCCATTGTTGATGACTTCATTCAGAAAGGTGTGGTCGAAGAGACTAGAGGCAATGTTTGTAATAGCCCTGTTCTTCCGATCCTTAAAAGGACGGATCCTTCACAGCCTCCTGTCTATAGATTTGTTATTGATTTAAGGGAAGTCAACAAAGTAGTGATACCACAGTTTCCTGTTGTTCCGGACATTACAGCCTTATTGACGATGATTCCTGCTTCGGCAGCTTGGTTCTCAGTGATCGATCTTAAGAATGCTTTCTTTAGCATCCCCATTGCTGAGGAGAGTAGGGATATTTTTGGTTTCTCTTTAGGTGGCCGAAGTATTCGCTTTAAGAGAGCTCCTCAAGGCTATTGTGAAAGTCCCTCTATTTACAGTAAAGCTCTTAAATGTCAACTTGATACTTTTCCTTTGACTCCAGGTGCTACGCTTGTTCAGTATGTGGATGATTTGCTGGCGGCTGCTGATACGGAAGATGTGTGTAGGAGTGTGACTGTTGCGTTGTTGCATCATCTGGCTGTCCTGAATCATAAAGTATCGCCCTCCAAGTTACAGTATGTCCGACAAGAAGTGACCTATTTAGGTCATCTCTTGTCGAAGGAGGGAAGGTGATTGACCCCAGAACGTATTTATGCTATTTCACAAATGCCTGTACCCACCACACAGAGAGAAGTACGTGCCTTTTTGGGTATCACTTCCTACTGTAGATAATGGATTCCCAATTTTTCTCTCTTGGCAAAACCATTGGTGGCACTTACGCTGAAAGGTACGCCCCATCCGCTCCCTTGGACGGATGAATGTCAGAAAAGTTCTGTTGATTTACGTACTGCCCTGTGTTCCGCTCCAGTGTTGGGTACCCCAGATTATAGTGAGACCTTTACATTATACGTTCATGAGAGAGAAGGTTGCGCGTTGTCAGTCTTGACACAGCAATTCGGAGATAAGCAGAGGCCATGTGCCTATTTCTCCGCTACATTGGACCCAGTAGCTAAAGCTTTGCCCAGTTGTCTTAGAGCTACAGCAGCTGACGCAATTTCTATTAGACAGTCTGCCGGATTAATATTAGATAACACACTCATTGTTATGGTTCCACATGCAGTGGATACCTTGTTAAATAGAACCAAGACACAGCATCTCACGAGTGCTCGTTTGTCTGGTTATGAGCTGACACTTCTGGCAAGTCATATACATATCAAAAGATGTAAAACGCTAAATTCAGCTACACTGTTGCCACTCCCAGATGAGAAAGACGATCAGGAAAAGCATGATTGTTTTCTTCGAACAGAAGAAGAGACGAAGGGGAGGATTGATTTAGAGGACACTCCGCTCAAGGACCCGGACGGGATCCTATGGGTGGACAGTTCTTGTTTTAAACTTCCAAATGGAGAAACAACTTCTGCCTATGCTGTTACCACCTTATGCACTATTGTTGAGATGGCACGTATTAGACATAATTCAGCCCAAGCAGCTGAATTGATAGCTTTGACTAGAGCATGTGTACTGTCGAAGAGAAAGAAAGTGAATGTGTATACAGATAGTCAGTATGCATTCGGTGTTGCGCATAGTTTTGGAAAGTTATGGAGGGAGAGATGATTTTTTACCTCTCATGGGACAAAGATTCAGCATGGTCAGTTGGTAACTGATCTTTTTGAGTCACTTACTTTGCCAACACAGATAGCGATCATAAAGTGCAGCGCACATAAGAAAATCACAGATGATGTGGGTCGTGGAAATGCGTTTGCAGACGAGATAGCGAAAACTACAGCTAGAAACACCACTAGTCGAATGTATGTGGCAGGCCCTGCAAATTGGGTGAGGGAAATTGGAATGTGTGAAGATTCGATTGAAAGTGTGAAAACGATTCAGGGAGAAGCTACTGAGAAAGAATTGAGTATGTGGAAAGAAAGGACAGGAACGTTAGATCTAACGGGTTGTTGGACAGAGTTGTCGGAACATCAGCAATGGTTGTTACTGGGCGCTTATGTGTTGCCGGTCGTGACTATGGCTCATGGCCCAACTCACATTAGTGCAAAAGGCATATGTAAGCTCTTGGCTCCGATATGGCAGAGTGAAGGAATTCCGAAATGTGCAGAAAATCTGCTTAAACATTGCATTGTTTGCTTAATGCATAACCCAGGAAAAGGAAACCCAACTCCAGCAGGCCATTTTGCCCCCGTCATATCCCTTTGAGGTGTTGCAGATTGATTACATTCATATGGATCGCTGTAACAACCTCAAGTATGTTCTGGTGGTGGTATGTGCCTTTTCCCGCTGGATATAGGCCTACCCCTTGAAAGATAACACTGCTTTGTCAACTGCTAAAGTACTAATTACTGAATTTTTCCGTAGGTTTGGTTTGCCGCGCTTTGTCTGGAGTGACAATGGAAGTGAATTCCTAGGCCAGATAATGCAGAAAGTATGTTCTGGTCTCGGAATCAAACAAAAATTCCATGCGGCAAACCATCCACAGTCAGAGGGTTTGGTTGAGTGTTGCAATGGTAAGCTCAAGCTTAAGCTGGCGAAGATTCAAGCCAGTACAGGTCTTGCTTGGCCTGATGCTTTGCCCCTAGCTCTTTTGTCAACCAGAACTACTGTACACTCTCGTATGGGACTTAGCCCATATGAGGTGGTATTTGGACGTCCAGCAAATGTTTGGGGTGTCCCTCGTCCCAAAAGATACTCAGACATACCATATCCTCTGTTAATTGACTATCTGCACGATTTGACGACTAAATTAAGTGTTATTCGTTAACAGGTACAGAGTGTTCTGCCAGAGGCCTCCACAGATCCAGGTCACACCATTGTGCCCAGCGACTGGGTCTGTGTGAAGAATTTTCAACGGACCAAGAATTTGGAGCCTCGGTGGTCCCCGCCTACGCAGGTGTTCGCTACTCGCACGGCTGTCAAGGTGGTGGGAAAGCGCAACTGGATTCATGGAGTGCACTGCAAAAAGGTGCCACTTCCATTACCCTTTGATCAGTGGACTCGCAGTGGTGTAAGAGAATCAGACACTGCAGCTGTTCCTTGTTTTGTCCCGTTCAGTGATGCTCAGATTTATGGGACTCAGTCTGAAAAAGCGGATGATTATATTCTTCAAGGTGCTGTGCCTGTGCATCGTCGAATAGACACCACCAACCCAGAAATCCTGTTTAAAGATCAGACCGTGCCGACCAAAACACGCTACAATTTAAGACAAAGACCAAACAAACTGAACTCTTGAACACTTTTTTAATTAAAGACATTCTTTTAGTCCTTTTGCCTTTTTGTGTAACATTAGTATTAGATGTGCCATCTGTCTCCGTCGCAGGGTGACTGTAGAAGACTCAGACTGTAACCTGATTCTGTTCTTTAGTAAGCGGCTAGTGCCTCAAGTATACAGAAGTGATTAGCTGAGTGATCGGAGAAGAGTGCTGTGAGCGATTTTTTTTAGATAAAGATAGATGGTACAATAATTGTAGGTAGGGAAAATAGGAAGCAAGAAATGAGAGCAAAATATTATAAATTATTACGTAGTCGATTTGGCATAGCTTTGTGTGTTCTTATGTTTTTGTGTATTTTATTAGCTTGCACAGGATTGATTGTTCATATCTTTCAATCAAGAAATGTTGCTAATACTACGACTTCTTTGCCTTCCCGACTTTCTGTCTTTTCACACAAAATGCATACTTTACCCCCACATGAACAGATAAGGAGAGCCGAGTACATGAATAATACGTTTATTCAGTTGTTGCACCAACATCAGTTGGCTATTAATATGACTGACTGTTAGGTATGCCACATAATACACAAAAGGGAATGCCATATCTGGTTCTTCCTGTTTCATATGAAGGTTCAGCTTGGGCCTATTTGACAATGTTTCGGCCGCATACCACAACAGACTTAGAAGCCCTGTGAGAACTCCTGGGAATGGATTAGATTTTAGTCATAGCTCC
Organism: Lissotriton vulgaris; assembly: GCF_964263255.1. NCBI lineage: Eukaryota > Metazoa > Chordata > Amphibia > Caudata > Salamandridae > Lissotriton > Lissotriton vulgaris. The sequence goes on along the minus strand of NC_141696.1, from coordinate 1,023,995,100 downwards.
TTGATAAAAAGCATAGTGGTAATGGCCAAGATTGTAGAGAAGAGTAAGATTCCATTGGATGAAAAGAAAGCTTATGATGGATGGAATATTACCCACTATGTCTCCATTCTCAGCGATAAAACTAGAAAAGGCGAGTCTTCCTCAGTGTGGACTGTGCCCCATAAAGGAAATCTTTGTCTCCAGATTAACAGCAAGAAAATTGATGATATCCAGAAATGTACATATACATATGTTCTTTCATCTCTTGATTTCCCTCCACTTTTTCCGTCTCAAGGAACATATTTTGTTTGTTACGATCGAGCCTACACTTGGTTACCTTATAACTTTTCTGGAATTTGCTACATAGCTTTTCTCCTTCCCCCTACATATACGGCTTTGTCAGACCATCACAGAGTTAGACATAGCAGAGGCGTATTCGATGCCAAAGACACGGCAGAGCAAGAGGGAGGAGATTTCCTTGAGGGATTCCTTCCCTTTTGGGGTCCCATGGTTAACAGCAGACACATTAGGCAATTGGTTCGAGTGGTTGAGACCACTATTAATGTTATCGCAGGTGCGATAAGTAACATTACAGCAGAACTGCAAGCGGACCGCCTTATGACGCTTCAGAATCGAATTGCGCTAGACGTGATTCTAGCAGATCGAGGTGTCTGTAGATTGATTGGATCTAGTTGCTGCATTTATATTCCAGATGACGCTCCAGCAGTATACCAAGCTATTTCCAAATTGCACACAGTCTCCAAGTCGATACATCAGGATGAAGGAGATTGGTCTTTTATGGGATGGTTTTGGGGAATATTGTCAACTTGGGGATGGAAGATCTTAACGTTCCTTGGAGCAATTCTAGATGTCATATTCTCTTGCTGTTTGTGCGTTCAGTGTGGTCCTGCAGTTTGTGGCCTGTTGGCTACTTTGTGTGTCCCACGATCTGCTGCTCAGAAGACAGAGAATATTAGAATGATGGTGCAGCAACAACTTGGAGATCTCATAAATATCAGTGTTGACTCTGACTCAGATTAGCATGAGTTGGTTTGTTTTTGCCTGCGTAATGGCAAAAGGAGAGTCTCAGGTTTTGTAAATTACAAATTCGTTTGTGCTCAGCCTCCATTTTGAGATCGCCGCCATTTTGTGTTGCCCTCACTCAGGCAGCTCGGCGAACGCAATGTTTTTTTTTCGTTTCTGCCTTTGCGTGTCAGGTGGCTTCTCGCCTATGTTTGCTAACAAGTGTCAGTGTCTGGCCGAGTACACTAATTCTTGTCTGAGCTGATTAATCCTCGTACGGACTACATGTCATTTCACACCATTGTTTCCCTTAAGTTATCTTATCTGCTGTCCTTCGCTACACATCTCATGCATTCTCCTGTTTCTCGACTGTCCTTCCTTGACACAAAGCTGTGTTTTCTCTGCTAGTAAACCGAATTGTGTGGATTCACTTTGGATTTACTTAAAGGGTCGAGTGACAAACAGAACCGGGAACTTGAGTTGTTTTGGCTTTTTAACATTGTCTGTAACATTTGCTTATAGCTCATGCTCGTGTGTGATTGAATTTTTGCATTGTGCTGTATGATATATAAACCTGTGCTCCACGAAGTTAAGTGGCAGTCACTTTTGAACCTCGTTGTACTGATGACTTCTAAGACCACTGTACTAGCTGCGGCTAATAAATACCATCTTCTACGCCAGATGAAGAGTCTGTGTCTCTGTTTTCACAAGGCAGGTGAATCCCGGGGATTTAGGCGTACCCTGCGCCACCGGGTCCTAAAGCTGCGGTTCTCCACCATGTCCAGGCGCGGATGGGCTTCGGCCCGCCTGAGCATGCGCTTAAATGGTGTATGCACTGGGAGCACTAGACCGCTCCTACAACGCCGAAAGTGAGGGTATTGAAAATGATGCAGAGGGTACATAGCAGCTTCCTCCGCTCAAATGGCACAAGCCGTGGCAGAACGGAGATAGAGTACCCTCGGTGATCAGGAAGCCAGCAAAAGTAAGCAGCCCTCTTAACTTCCCCACACTATCCCCACAACTGTGCAACAAGTGAATACAAAATCAAAAGTGGCTGCGAAATAAATGCTGGTTAAAATAGCTATTTAACCCGTTGAGTGCTGATGACGGAACCGCTGCGTCATCAGCTACGGGTGACCTGTGCTGATGACGGAGCAGGTCCGTCATGGCCCGCTCGGCGCGCCTGCGTGGCGCGAATTTCGCGCCTGCGCTGACGTTCTATTGAGCGGGGCGGGACATGACGGAACCGCTCCGTCACAAGCACAGGTCAACCGACGCTGGTGACGGAGCGGTTCCGTCACCAGCATGCGGCCGCCGCGCGGCCGCCCCGCCCCCTTAGCACTGCGGCGGAATAGCCGCCGCAGTGAAGGGTTTAAAACACACAAATGCTGTTAGAAATGGGATTTCTGGTTGGCTAAGGCTTGCGCCAAAGCCAGGCAGAAACCACCATTCCTACGTCAGGGCAAGGAAGTCACCCGCCAAGATAACCCCTACTCACCCTCATGGTAGCTTTTGCACGAGCAGTCAGGCTTATCTCAGAGGCGATGTGTAAAGCATTTGCGCCAGTAGCGGTCGGCAGTAGGTGTTTCTATAGGGCGGTGACGTGGGCAGGAGGAGGGGCAGGGTGGGGGGAAATAATGTATGGATTACGGAGTTTTACAGGTAAGTAAACATTTAAATACATAAAACGAATTTTGTTGCGCCCACTGCATCACCAAATGTGATGCAGTGCGCGCAACGAAATTCGTTTTATGTATTTAAATGTTTACTTACCTGTAAAACTCCGTAATCCATACATTATTTCCCCCCACCCTGCCCCTCCTCCTGCCCACGTCACCGCCCTATAGAAACACCTACTGCCGACTGCTACTGATTTGCGCACGCACCCACCAGCAACAACATCCAAGGCCCCCCACAAAAGGGACTCCACACAAGGTATATGTAAAAATAGCCTTTGTATTGCAAAACACATTAGATAGAAACACATACTTTACAGCGTGCCAACAGGCATGGGCAGAATTTACAGGGGATTATGTACAGGACAGGGCCACATGGGCCACTGTCAGGAATATGCACATTTAGAACTAGGATACTTGTTAAAATTAGCGCTTAGAATATAAAATCACTGTAGCACCAAATAGCAAATAGAGCACACAACCAGTAACTACTGGTAACAGGTAAGTACCACCTACGCAACCCTAACCACCTTTGGAGAATATTACGCAGGGAACCAGTACCTCACTAGCAACACCTGTACTAGGAGAAAACAACCACCTAAGTATCACCATCCATTTAGGGGTTAGGCATGGGAACAAAACACATGATGCATAAACATACATTCAGCGGTGTAAGAACAAGGCACATGATGCATCAAAACACATTCGGAGGTGCAGCACAGGAGAACACATGATAAACAACACATTCAGAGGTGTAATAACAAGGCACATGACGCATCAAAACACATTCAGAGGTGCAGCACAGAACAATTCGCAGAAATTACATTAGCACAGAACTTACATCAAAGTCCAGGAAGTCCAGGTCCACTTCCGCTTGCCGACAGAAAGTCCCACTCACCGCCCGGGATTGCGTGTTGTTGTTCTGCTTCCCCCTGCTTGGGGGGAAGCCATCTCCGTCATGCCGGTCTCCCGGGCCAAGAGGGAGACCGGAGATGCTGCCCGCCGCCCGCAGAATGGAGCCAAGGTGTTGCTGGGATCCCGTGTCCTGGAGGGAGCCCCGGCAGAAGAGCTCCCGTGTCCAGGAGGGGGCCCGGGTACAGTAGAGCAGGCGGCCGAGGCCGCCCCTCGCAGAGCGCGGTTCCCCGGAATCAAGGGAAGCCCCGCCAGAAACGTCCTGCTGCCGCCCCGTGACCCACGAGAGAGCCGGTAAGTTAGGCGGCTGTGGGGGGGGAAGCTCCGGACATGGGTTGTGGTGCCGTGTGAGGCACAATGCAGTGTCCCTGCCTAGTTTCCCGAGCGGCCCCTGCCTGATAGGCGGTCGCTCCAATGAAGAGGGCTCCAATCCTTTGCACATTTTTGCGCAGTCCTTTCCTATGGTTAGTGAGGGCCCTCTCGCAGTTTTGCTGAGTTTCCAGCTGCCCAGCAAGTAGTGGGCAGCTGCACCGTTTAGGTTTCTTTCTTTTAGGGACACTTGTACTTTGGACTTAGGAGTAAGACTCACTCCTTCATCCCTACCCTGGCCTTCCCCAGCTGCGCAGCACTTAGTGCCAGCTGCAGCGTTTAGGCCCTGTCTTGTCCCTCAGCTGCCTGACTTCCTGCTCGCCGCGGCGGCATCTTTCCCGGGGACATAACGGACGGTGGGCTCCCTCCGTAGTAAAAATAAAAGTAGAAGGAGGCGTAAGGCAGGGTGGGCTCCTGCCTGGAGACAAAAGTAAACGTCAGGGTGGGCACTCAATGTAATTAAAATGTCAGAAATACGGGCAGTCGCCCTCCATGGAGAGTGGGCACCTGCTAGGCACAACGAGGAGGAAATTTAAATAAAGGCGTCTAGTCTAAGAATAGGCGCAGGGAGGCTGTCTCAAGCCTTGGGGAAAAATCCACAAAGGAGGAAAAGGGTCCCAGAGGTCCGGGGCATAAGAGATAGAGCACAGCAGCTCCTAGCAAGGCAATTCCTCCAGCACCCAGGGGCTGGGCAGGGCCAGGGAGGCAAGCCTTCCCATGGGCCCCAGCAGCAGCACGCCCCTGGTAGATTCGAGTTGGAAACAAGAACATTTTGTAAGGGGACACAGACCCTTTTTATAAAGTTAAAACCTTTGTCTCAGGGTGCAGGGTGGGGGAAAAACCAGTCGCTGCTGGTTTTGGAGTACTTTGTTTTCCTCAGCCACCCTTTCCATTCACCAGGCAGGCTAGGGTCATCAGTCGCACCACAGGGGGCGGAGCCAGCATTGTGTGAGGAAAGCCGAGCCCTATTCAGGTCCCAGGTGCACCACTCCCTCACATCTCAATACTCACCACCGGGGCAGACCCATGGAGCCTGGCACACTTAGAGACATGGCATATGTATGGGCCAGAGTATGGAAAAAGCTCAACATCCAATATTATGCCAATTTAGCACCAATTTGGGACTCTCCGGGTGCCCCAGAATGGACTAAAGATATATTATCCTTAGCTCTCCAGAGCGCAAACATCGGATTGTGGGGCCAGCTAAGGCCTGAAGGTTATCTCTTGAGCTGGGAAGACATTTCCACTCTTACAGACAAAAATCTATCCTAATTTAAGTATCTACAAATAAAAAGTTTGGGTTCAGGCTGTCACAGAAGGCAAAGGTGCTAAATCTAGCCTGGATGAACTACTAATGAAGAAAGCAACTCCGCTCAAAACATCGACTCTATACTCCACAATACTTGAAGGAGAGGATGGAGAGTTCAGCATTCCGGAACACCTATGGAGAGACCAAGTTCCAGATGCCGACCTGCAGACCTTATGGCAAGTATCCTTTGATTTGCTACATCTTACGGTCTCACCTGCCAATTTAAAGCGGAACCAATTGTTTTCTCTCCATAGGGTATACTGGTCTCCGGCCAGGATTGCTAAGATTTCAAAGGGGCCTATTCCTTGCTGTCCAAAGTGCTTTTTGGAAAAAGCGGATGATCTCCATATGTTTATGATTTGCCCCGAACTATCACAATTTTGGTCTGAAGTACAAGAAGGTATGAAAGCCCTTTTTGGGTATGAAATACAGGTTGGTACACAACAAATATTTTTTCGAATTCCCTCCAATTATGAGATAATATCTCAAGATAGTAATAAGTTATTTTTATACCTAATTATTTTAGCACGGAGAGAAATATGTAAATTGTGGCTGAGTATTAAGGCACCAATATATTTAGATTGGGTTAGGGCAATCAGGCACACTCTTAGCTTAGATAAAGTGGTATGGAAGAGAAGGAAGCATTTGTGGACTCCTTGCATTATCTGGCTCAATGGACTTTAATTCAGCTTTGTCCAATGATTATGCCTTTTTGCGGAACGAAACACCCTAAGATCAGTCCAAGGGTCTGGTAAAGTTTAAGACTGAGCTGACTATAGACATGGTGGTACTGTAAGATTCATATTGGGTGTCTGCAAAAAGAGCTTCCATAAAGATTCTCAGTATAATCAATACTGAAAATATCTTTGATGGCGTATGAGGACAAATAAAAATAAAAAAAATAAAATAAAAAACATTACTTCCAGAAACTGGATCGCTAACTAGCAGATCTTTTAAGGGGCAATAAATGCAGACAAGTATGCCAGGCAACATTACAGAGATCATGGGGTAAGGGAAGGTTAGAGGTCCCCTGTTTAGAATTCTGTTCTACAACATGCAATACATTGGCTGGACAGTGGAGATAATTGGAAAAGACACCTCCTGGAGGGCACACATGGTGATCGACTGCTGCTAGAGCTTCTGATGCTCGGATCTGGTGTCCCCCGCAAAGCTCCCATATATAGTGCGGCATCTAGCCATAACTTCGGAAAACTCGGTGCGACCGGTGATACAACATGCCCGCATGCTCCGGACATGCACCTATTGGCGTTGCGCCCTCGTGCCTGTATTGCAGATTCTGTGTCTGTGCGCTGGTAGGAGGGGGGGTGCCAGACACTGGGACACCTGTACGTGTATGGGTAATGTATCACCTGTGAAGAGGCAAATGACACCTTTAATTTGGGAACAGGACAATTCCTACAATCTGAAAAGATTTCGAGAGTGACAGAGGAGATTTGGCCAGTGTTCCTGGAGGAGCCCCCTAGTACTAACATATTGAAAGTGATGCTGTATATGGCACAGGGTAGACGATTGGTGTCCCATCTATATAGAGCCTTAAGACATAACTTACCATTTGTGGCTTTGCCTGTACAGTTAAAATGGGATGGACTGCTTGAGGAGCCGCTGTCAGAGAGGGAATGGGGGAAAGTTCATGAGGGGGTTCAAATAGTAAGCTCCAATACATGGTTCAAGCACCTACAAAATGACCTAGTTCACCTGGTATACCGTACCCCACAAACATTACACTGATTGATTGATTGACTGGCTTTATTTCGATATATGCAATATCTTAAAAGCAATACAACAGTTAAAATAGTCACAATATTTACAACATTTACAACTCATACAACACCTTTACAATGAAAGGGAATAAAAACAGTGGCATAATTAAAAACCAATAAATACAATTAATATTAGAATTAAATTGAGAGAGAAAGTCTTTTTGCACAAATCAACCAAGACCTTTTTAAAAATTTAGACACTTCACAAACCACCAAGGTGGATGTGTCAGACAATAAAATCCGAAGGGCCACAGAGTGCTGTCGAGTTCCTAAGAGTCTGCACAATGGTTTAAGCCATTGCCTTCTAGGAGCAGAATAGTCTGGGCATTCAAAGAGGATATGTGCCACTGTCTCGACCCGTTTAGAACAAAGGGCACAGTAGGGGGACGACTGGGAGGACGATTTCCACCGGGATACCAAGTCACTAACAGGTAAAGTCCCCACTCTAAACTTGAAATATAGGGCCCCGTCAAAGGGAATGGAAATCATGTTGAGGTATGGTTCATAAGCCACCACGTCTTTGATCTTCAGGAAATCTGAGGTGAAATTACAGTGACGTGGGTCGACAATGAGTTTGGAAGTGACCCAATCCCAGTAAATTTTCTTTAGCGTGGCTTTAGGAGGGGCAGTGCGAGTATCCCAGGCATCACCAAGTCCCAGCTCACCCAAAAGGCATTTAACATCCCTCAGCCATTTAATCCTGTGCCAGCCTCCCATAGCCAAAACCTCAGACAAGGCCTTAGCATAGGAGGCAAGTTCGGGCACCCTCCAAAGCCGAGCCCACAAAAGCAAGGGACGAAGTCGTGCCTGGTCTGCGATTGATCTACAACCTAGATCCAGCAGGACGGGGACAGGGAGAGCCAGCAGATCTTTCAGGAATTTGGACTCAGATTTTACTAATACATCTAATTTACATGTGCCCCACAACTCCGCCCATACAGAGCTGCACTGACCCCTCTGGCTTTGTAGATCTCCACAACTGGGGCAATAGGTTTTGTTGTGGAGGAACATTGTTCCCTAAGCAGCACTCCTCCCACCCTTTTGTGGTTAAGCAGCATCTTGTGAATATGCGAAGTCCAACTCAGTGAGTCGCTAAGGCGAATTCCCAGGTAATCGAACTCCGATACCCTCTCTAGGGGAGCCGAGTTCAACACCGGGGGGCGCCCCAGTTTCCCGTGAGGATTCATGATCAAATATTTGGTCTTGTCAACAATGATCACCAATCCCCTGAGGAAACAAAACTCCTGGAAGCGGTTAAGCAGTTTTTGGAGGCCCTGGGGGGTCTTTGCAATGAGGAGGGTGTCATCTGCAAAGAGCAGTGTTGGAATTCGTGTCCCTGCCAGGGAGGGTGCGTCTGCCGGTTCTTTAAGCAGATACTCAACCACACCATTCACATACAAAGAGAATAGGGTGGGAGCTAGCACGCACCCCTGGCGCACACCCCTTCTCACTGGGATCCTGTCCGTTTTTTCCCCGTTCGTACCCCACCGCACCTGCGCATAATTGCCTGTGTGTAATTTTATCAGGAGTAATAGGATATAAGGGGGCAGCCCCAGACCCTGTTAGACCCTCCACAATTCCTCCCTAGCTACCAGGTCAAAGGCAGTCTTAAGGTCAATGAATGCCAAGTAAAGACTGCCTTTGCCCAGCACCACCACCTTCCAGTACAGTAGGACTAATCTAAAGGCCTGCTCAATAGTCCCAGTGCCCGAGCGGAATCCAGCCTGGAAGTCTGACAAGATGGTATTGTCATCCACCCATTGTAAAACCCTCCCCAGGATTACCTTTCCTGCCACTTTCTGAGATAAATCGATTAGACTTATAGGCCTATAGTTTGCAGGGTTGTCCCGACAACCCTTCTTAAATATCAGGACAACCTCCGCCCCTTTCCAAGATTCAGGTACAGGGGCTCCCCTCATGATGGCATTTAATAGTGTAGAAACCAGCTTCCCCCATTCCTCGAAATTGGCACGTAACAAGTCACCGGGAATCCCGTCAGGCCCAGCGGCTTTAAGGGGCACCAGGGACTTAATTATGTCCTCCACTTCTCTGGTGGTAAAAGCGTCTCGCTCTATATCCATTGCGTGTTCCACTGGAGTCCACGGGTTGGTAAGGGCCCCTTCAGAAGCGGTATAGAGAGACAGGAAGTGGCTGAACCAGTTCTGGGCTGGGATGTTACATGTCAGCAGAGAGTCAACAGGCCTATCCCTTGATCTTACCAAATTCCAAAAACCCCTAGCATCCCTTGCCGAACTTGCAACCAAGAGGTCCGCCCAAAATTTCTCCTCCCACTCTCTTTTTGCTACTTTGATGGTCTCAGAATAGTCCTTCCTAGCGAGCCTAAGAGCAGCCTGAGATTTAGATTTAACAGCACCAACTAGTGCGTTTTTCTTCTCCCTGCATTTTTTAGTAAACCACCCCTGTACTTTGGGTGGTTTCTTTCTTTTGTCAGCCGCATGGGCCCTGCGAGGGAGAATGAATAGGTTGCTCAAGGCACTGGTCAGATCACAGAAGGTCTTAGAGACCTCCTCGGACACTCCAGTCAGTGAGTCCAGTTTGCACATTGCTGCGGCCAGGAGCACCCCTATGTCTGCCACTTTCTCTTTGGACAGAGTAAGCTTAGCCCATTTCAGCCTTCTGCCACAATTGGATGGAAAGACTTCATGGGAATGTGGTGATATATGGGAAGAAATTCCACCCCTGGAAGTAAGCCACTGGAGAGAAAGGACAAGTGAGAGAAGATTGTGGTCACTCTTAATTGACGATATGACCTCCGTATCCTTCAGGAATTTCCATAGCCTCACGTCAAGAAGAAAGTAATCTATTCTCGACGTATGGTTTGGCCTGTTATAGGTATGGGCTCCCGCTACGTCAGACTTTGTCCTTCCATTGGTGGCCCTAAGATCAAATTCCATATTTAGGGAATTGATCTGTACTGCCACTTGGTTCCACCTCCTTACTGGGGTCAGAGCTAAGGCAGGGATCCCCCTCCTGGAGTCCTCCTTGTTGATTCCCAGGGTATCGTCCAGGCCCAAGGGCTCGAACGTACAGTTCAAATCTCCCGCCACCAGGGTGCGGGATTTGTCGGCGCGCTGTCTTAGCAAGCCTTCTAATAGGGAAATTGTGGGTGACTGTATACCTCCCTTCATCCCTCTGGCATAGATATTAAAGATGTCCAGGAGCAAGCCACCTCATGCACCCTTTATCGTAATATTGAGGAGATCAGGTGGGTTAGAAAAATTCTGGACCACCTGGCAGTCAAGTGAGATCGCAACCCAAATAAGGAGACCTCCCGAGGGGCGTCCCCGTCCCGATACAGGGGCTACAGCGGGGTCAAAATAGGTTGAATAGCCTACCTTGTGACAGGGCTCCCTACTCCAAGTTTCTTGGAAAATACAAATAGAGTAGCCCTCCACAAGGACGTTCCAATCCGGTAAGCCCAGCTTCCTCGAGATACCCGCAACGTTCCAGCTGAAAATCCTAAGTTCTGGATCCGCCACAGCCAGCCCCATGCGGGACACATAATATACCCGTCCCGCACTGACGAATGCCCAAAATGTAAATTGCAGGCAGCAGTCTTTCATCACATGGTTTGGACTTGCTCGACATTATTCTGTTATTGAGACACAGTGCTTGTACGCCTTCGGAGGGTCAGGTCATGTGATGGTGATTACTAAAGATATCCGACAAGTATTGCTGCGCTTGTTGCCCACGCCTAAGCATAAGAAACTAGGTAGGCAATTTGTTCTCCTGGGGTTGGGGCTTGCAAAAAGGCAAATTGCTGTAGCATGGCTCAGACATAGGCCCCCACAGGTAGAGGAATGGATGAGAGATATGTGTGAGTGGGCGCCTGCGGAAATGGTACCAATGAAATTTTTCCAAAAAGATGAAAAGTTTGTTGATGATCTCTAGTCATGGTCTTATATGTTAACAGAGCTAAGGGATGAGCTGGCCTCTGGCACTCAAGGGGCTGCAGGTAAAGGGAAAGTACAACTAACACCGAATAGTCCTGGGATAGGACAGTCTGGAGGTAATGGCAAGGCTTCCAATAGCAACCTAGGACAACCATGTATAATATAATACACTTTTCGAGGCTCTGTGGACTGAGGTGGAAGCGGGGGGGAGGGACAGTGGGGGGTGTTTGTGGTTTGAAGTTGGCATGGTCTGTATGCCAATGTATCACTATTGTGAGATTTCGTATGTAACATGGTTTTTTCCTCTTTCATATTTTCTTTGTCTGAAATATGGAGTGTCTTTGCTTTTACTCTAGTATATGCCTTTACAAAAATGGCTGCGTAATTCCTAAATGCCAATAAAGTTAATTCACAGATCCTAATTTTCTGTCTGTGTTTGAACATGGTAGGATGGCACCATTTGATGACTGTGCCAGAGAGTCCATATACATGTGGGGGTTGGAGATGCAGGAACAGTTGAGAGAACCTAGCAGGTTTAATTTTGAATCATGCCAGAATCTGGTGTTTTGTTTTGGACCTCAAGGCACAGATTAAAATGACCCAGGATTAGGATAGTTTCTGAACTTCTTTGAGGGGCCTAGAGTCAGTAAGATCAGATTTGCTATAGCATTACTGAAATTGGGGGCATTTTGTGTTTAGGTTGCATCAAGGTAGTGGTCAAAGGATTATTTGGCCATACCAGTATATGTTCAAAGAATTGCAACATTGAGTCTGCACCTTCAGAACATGTACAGACTTTTGAAGGATGAGCAGTAGGCCTCCGCCTCCCCCACAAGGTGTATTCTCCTTCAGGATTTTAAAATTGGGTGGGATCCGTGTATCTATAGTGAAACTGCATCAGAATAGAACCAAGTCTCTGTTCTGCTAGTGAAGAACATCTCCCTCTATGATTAGATTATGAATTACTGAGGTGCAGAGTGAGTATTTATTAGGCCAATCTCAACTGATTTGCCACTCAGTTTAAATGGAGCTGTAGCTGCTGAGTGCATGTTTGGGATGCTTAGATTACGTTTTTCAACAAGGCTGGCCTTAATGTTACATTCTGAGGCACTTTAGCATGTCTGGTATGATCCTGGGTTGACTCTGTTTTCAATTGTAATTCAAAGTTTATTATAGTAGGATGTGAATAAGATGGTTTCCCGGCAGGACTATACCGCCCATTGCTTTCAAATGTAGACTATTATCAGCTGATCTGAATGGTCTGGGATTGTGGATAGCGAGTTGGGTCGACAAGATGGGGCTGCTTTCTCTGACTGAAAACAAAGCTATTGTTCCTATATCAGATTTGGTCATTCCATAATGTGTGTTTTATTCACTGCATGTGTTCCTTGTGACTTTATCAAGCCCAGCCTGGCTTATCAGTTATTTGGCTGCCTCTTTCTCTCACTGCACAATTAAATGTACTTGTAGAAAATTAAAGCCACATTTTCAGAATATATTCCTCCTGTTGTGAATTGTGTTGATTTTATCTTTTGTCATGTGTTGTGTTGCGGTTGAACATTTTGTCCACCCCCACTAAAAGCATCAGAAATACTCTTTTGGCTAAACAACACTCTTACTTCATGGCACCAGGCTTTTATCAATTGCAAAATAAAAGATGTTCCTATATGTTTGGCAGCTCCATTTTTGGACCTCCAAACAAGACTCTCTACAGCTGTGATAACAAGTTTTCAAGGCACAAAAGATACTTTTCACTTTACTAAACTCCTAAGTGCAGTGTTCAGTGTCTCAGCTGTTACAGGTTTGGTTGCCACCTTCAACAAAATAGGCTCTAGACTATTAATAGTATATAGGTTTTTTGTTGTATTCCTTACTTTCTGGGATTTCTCACTTTACATTTAGGCAATTCCTATCCTAATCATTGTAGGTTTCATTTTCAAAATATTGTTCTTTGAAGACAGCGTAAGTATATCCATTGCAGTCGCTTTGGCTCTATAATGTGCCCTCTATCTGGTTTTTACTTTGCATTCCAGACTTCATGGAGCCTGGAGTCTAAACTTTCAAAATGTTTGGCAGTTAAACACCTGCTTCAAAGCTGCTATTTGTTTCATACAAATTCTGCTTAATATCCCACTTGAATATTGCAGCAACGAGCAAGGAGTTGAAGACACTGCAGTAAGTTAATTTATTATTTCTCTGGGCACCAAACTCAATCCAGTATTTATCAGTGCGTAGAATTGAAGCATCAATGTCTCGCAAGTGCTAAACTCTCGGACAACAAGTGATCCCATAATCCAATCGAGCACCTCGCGCTGCTTGCCGAAACCGCATAAAGACATGGGAGAGCATAACAAACATCAACAGGTGCTCCGTGTTGGTCGGTGGGAGATAATTCAGCAGTTTGTTCCTTCTCAACATCATTATGGGGTAGTATGATTGCCAGTCATCAGTGGTAATGCTTAAAGAGTAAATTTTCTCGTGCCACATGTGTCTCCTGCACACTCGTCTACAAAGACTGCTACTCCACTGTCATCGCTTTCTAAGATTTCACGTTGTTCTTGTCTTTAGGTAGGGGTGCATTCATCTGTATCACTAATGTTGTCCTTCACAACTATAGGCCCACTATCTATGATCTTTAGTCACTAATAGCCTGCCTCTTAACCCAATGATATTCCTGTTCTCTCTCTATCACCACGAATGGCCTCTGTGTTGCTTTGTACTCCTTCACCATATGCCACAATGCCTGTGTTCAAATCTACTGACTTCTATATTTCACTACTGCTTTATTATTATTATTATTATTTGGAATTTTGTATAGCACGCGGTTACCCTCGGGCATCCCAGCGCTTGTCCAAGGCTCCGGAGGCTAGTAGAAAGGAAGCATTAAGCGGGGAACAGGTGGGTCTTGAGTAGTTTCCGGAACCGCATAGTACTGGTCTCAGAACGTAGATTCAAAGGAAGCGCATTCCACAAATTGGCCGCGTTCACTGAGAATCTTCTGCCACCCGTCCGGGCTCTTTTCACTCTAACAGTTTGCAACAGATATTTATGATCCGAGCGCAAGGCTCTGGTAGCCTTATAGGGCTTTGATGCCATTTCGAGGGCAAATGGCTGCTGTTGTCTTCTACGTGATGCCATGTTATGTATCCAGGTTAAGTTCTCATATTTAGCCCCCACATTGCTTTGTATGGTCCCTACTATTCAACAGTGGTCTTAGGCCCTTGTCTGTTCATTGCCATTGCTGATTGTATTTTCTTATCCTATTCAAGTTGCCAAGTATTATAGTGTTGCTTCTGTTTCATACAATGTCAGTGTGCTTTACATTTATATATTCATGTATCAGATGAAGGATAGTGTTTTGCTTACACAGGATTTTAAGATTCCCATGACATTCATTGCAGAGGGCAAGCCAGTATCAAAAATAATACTACCCATGTGTTTAATGATGTACGTTGTGCTTTTGTCTTGTACCGTCACTGTTCGACTGTTGGGGCTGTTGCAAAACTTGACCAGCTGCATAGTGAAAGTAAACTCACAGAAGGGTCCGCAGCCCAGTGAGTGCAGAGAGGTGTGCGTGCCATGGAGGCCAAGGACTCCGAATCCTGTGGGTGAGTGCCAGGACGGGCAGGAAGCACTGTGTGGCGGTCGGGGACTTTGTGCTCAGATGAGTAGAAGGACAAGGGCCACCTCTGCTGTCATTTGATTTACTGGGCTGTCAGGTGCAACCCAGTTTCCAGCTCCAGTGTACAACGGCTGTCAGTAGAATCTCCATCAGGCATACCAACTGCACAACGGCTGTCCGTAGAAGCTCCATCAGGCATGCCTCCAGAATATTTGTAGCACCTGTTTTAACCCTCAGTCGTGGCACTGAAGGTCAGTTAGAGGAGGAGTAACCTCTGTCGCAGTGGGAAGGCACCTCGCACACTGATCAACCCGAATTCCCATATGGTGCTGTGTTTCGCAGCGGTCGAGGCACCCCTTATTTCAAGGCCAGAATGGAGCTTACAGCCTGAGTAATTATTTTGGTAATGCCAATTGTGCATTGGCCGCTTTTGGAACGTCTCTATATGTGCCTAGTTCCAGAAAAAATGATGCTATGTAGATCAGTTTCTAGTACACATTGGGGTTGTAAGTAGCTGCATATTGTATACAATGCCTTGAGTAGGGAAGGCCAAGCAATATTCTGCCTGCTTGCGGAACTCCTTGGAATTTGTTGGAGTTCTTTTGTTACTGTGCAGAATTCCATGGAGTAAATCTCCGCGAGCTCCACCCACGCCTAATATTTGATCTTCTCATGTTGCATATATTAGGCATCTAATAAAACTCGCCTTATGTCTTACTAGCAGCCCGTCCCGACCTTGTCCGGGAGCAATCAGTCTTCCCGGACCCCCGCCCGCCCCGACATTGTGCAGCAGCCCAGCCCCCCCGCCCGCCCTGACATTGTCAAGCAGATTGGGCTCCTGCCCGCCCCGTCCCCCGTGAGCAATCAAGCTTCCCAGACCCCGGCCCACCCCGACATTGTGCAGCAGCCCGGCACCCCGCCCTCCTTGACATTGTCAAGCAGCTCGGGCCCCTGCCCGCCCCGTCCCCCGCCTGCCCCGACCCCTGCCTGCCCGGAGCCTTACCTCAGCCACCGCTCCTCCCCCGCGCTCCTCATTTCACCGCTCTGCCGCTCCTCGACGCTTACCGCTCCTCCCGCCTGTCCGCCGGTCCTCACCGCCATTCCGCTGTTCGTCACTGCTCCTCCCCCGCGCCTTGTCTGCCGCTCCTCTTCCGCTCCTGCACGCCGCTCCTCCCCACGCTCCTGATGTCACCACGCAGGTCGCGGACGGCGCTACTTGCAAGGGACTACTTTTTTTAATCGTCAATTTTTTAAATAACGTATATTTTTTTTATTTATATAGCCTATGTCCATCTGCACACCCTGACGATTACAATGATGTATCGGGTGTGTGGATTGGCGCTGTGGTTCCCGAGTTTACCTGCCTCAAAGGAGCAAAGTTCTTCCTTTATTATAGTAGTATAGATGAGTGTGCTATCTCTGGGGAAAAGATACTGTCAACCCAAGAAAATATACCTGGTTTCCTGTGGAAATGTTAGAAAGCGCTATCTTTGTACGCTGATTCCAGTGGGAGCGATGTACTCTTCTGCCACTCACTGCGATCACCACCAATCACACAAAATAGGACTATGGTGGTCAATAGTAGAAAGGGGGAAAGGGGACTTCCTTTTAAATTATATATCTCTCCCACAGCATTTCAATATTTTAGTGACGAAAAGTTGAGAGCATTTTGAATGTGTTTGCACAGTGTAACTTGATGATATTGTACTTTTGGAAGATTTAACCTGCACATCTGATAAAGTAATGTTCATAGGTTTAATCATATGAGCAACCCAGAATAGCATGGTATTCACTACCCATTGAGGTAATTTTAAAAAACAGATGCCTTTTCCTATCCAGTGTTACTTTATCAGAAACGCCCTCAAATAGGAGATCGAGTCTGTCTGACTAGTATTACTTCACCAGGATGAGATAAGGTTACCTATGATGAATCATACCATAAAAGAGAATGTGAGGGTTCCTTACCCAGACCTGCTGGACGTGGTAGGAATATGCCAGTCCCCATTGGATGAATTGTCTCAACCCCAATAACGACTGGCGAGTGGGTAGTGAGTCTGCACAGGGAGCAAAGAAACCATCTTTTTATAGGCTCTGAAAATGAAGAAACAGGTAACAGACAACTTAGCAATATGTGGTTTAACTGTAAGTCCATGATCAAAGTGAACACCAAGGGCCATATTATCAAGAACAGCGCAAACATTATCGCCGCATTAGCGGCAGGAAACTGCCGCTAAAGTGAGATAAGAGGCACGATGATATGCCCTAGAGAATTCCAATAGAAGCCCAGGTTCTAGTGTCAAGGACATTAAACCTGGGCTTCTATTGGAATTCTCTGGGGCATAATATCAAGCCCCATATCGGCGCTTTAGTGGCAGTTTCCTGTCGCTAAAGCGTGTATGTTTGCTCCGTTCTTGATAATATGCACCCAAGATTTTTAACTGACCTGGAATGGAGAGTACATATTTGCAGAGAATCTGACCACAAAGCTAAAGACCAAATAATAAGGGGACTACAACAAATCATCACCTCTTTTTAGCTGGTGTTCATTTTCAAGCTTTTGGATGAGTTCCAATCCGAGACAACAACTTGACCTATGAAAATTACTCAATGGAAATTCTGTGCGCTGGTCCAACCTCACTCTGAGAGGAGAGGGTGCCAGACAACAAGGGGGAATCATGGATCAACATTTGGTCGTGGGTAACCTCCATATCTCTTTGCTCCCAATGTAGAGAAAAGGCATATAAGCGTTACATGGGATGGTATTTCACTGTGGTCCATCAGAAGGTGACATTTGCGGGTCAGAGTTTTTCTGGTGATATGTCCCAAATGTGGTGGATGTGTAAGCGTTCAACGGCCATTTGTAATGAGGGTCTAGTGCATGCAAGAAAGACCCCAGAGATGTAAAAGTTCCACTAGATCTACCAGTAGTATTACTTGGGATCATTGACAAAGACTATCACGAGCAAAGTTATTACTTAATTTCTCCTGACAGCTCCCTTTTTCATTACTCCGAAATGGAAGTCATCTGACGCCAACTATTCCAATTTGGTGCACCAAAGTTTGGAAAACCTGTTCCATGGAGAGATTTTTCTGCTATGATAATACACAGGATAGAAAGCCATGAGAAAATATGGTAGACTTTTGTACATATATTAAACAAAACCAGAATGTGAATGTGTGTCCACACCCTTGGAATATTAACATTGACTACTGTATGGCCTTAACGAACCGCTTGGTTTACTTCTCTTGGATGAGCCGTGATAATGGTTCTG
Source organism: Lissotriton vulgaris (assembly GCF_964263255.1). Taxonomy (NCBI): domain Eukaryota; kingdom Metazoa; phylum Chordata; class Amphibia; order Caudata; family Salamandridae; genus Lissotriton; species Lissotriton vulgaris. The sequence goes on along the minus strand of NC_141696.1, from coordinate 1,023,977,243 downwards.
TGCCTCCATGATTTCCTATATTGCCTCTCGTGTGGCTCGCGGGACAAGCAAGCAAATTTTTCTCTTGAAATATATGATGCATGTCTGACGTGTGTTGTCTCACATTCCTGCTATGTTTTGACATCAATATTGAAAGTACATGTATTAAAGTAACAGCACTATAAAGGAGGGCTCTATTCTCATTCAGATGGCACAACTTTAGAAAAACATATGTATTTTCAAGCGAAAGGAAACAGAACGGATAATTGTATTAATGTTATGATTCCCCACTTCAACACGGAGGCTCGCACACACACACACACACACAAAAGCGCGCAAATACACTCGCGGTACACTAAAGGGCTTATTTACAAACCCCTTGAGTCGCCCAGATGTCACTTTTTCTCATGTTAAAAGTGGCGTGCCGGTGACGCTGGGGGCTTGTAAATAAGCCGGTAAATATTTGAATGAGAACATGAGCCTTTCTAAATACCAGGAGGGTGTCCAACTATAAAACATTCAGCCACTGGTAAATTGTAACAAGGGAAAGCGAATGCATCTTTCAAGGCTTTTGTGTAGGTAGCCCAGTGGGATGTTAAGGAAAAACAACCGCATCTCTTGAACATTACTAGAGAACAAAAAAATACAGACCGCACTGAAATAAAGGAGAATTATTAATCTGACTTTCTTTAAAGAGTGTATTTAAAATGCAAAGAAAAAAAAAACGATTGGTTCTCAAATTGATTCCCTCAAGCCTCACGATCCACAAATCCACCTTAAAGATGGCAAGTGGGTATTTTATAAATATGAATAAATATAGGTGGGCATGGCTCTCAGTACTCAGAAATCACACCTGGGGTTTCCTCACATGTATGTATTCTCCATATATTGTAACATGACTATTTATTTGATATGGTTTGCATATTATTCCAGTTTTAATCCAAGGTTCCGTAGGCTTTCCAATTTAGTCTGACCTGGTGATTGTTTATAAAATATAATGTGTTCCGTGCTTTTTTGGAGTACATTGTTTTAGTGCATATCAGGAATTGCAACGCTGCAATTTAGTGTGGTTGAACATAAGTGCAGGAATATTATTTTACTGCGTGGTACCGCAGTAATATTCACAACCAGCACAGCCCTTGGAAAGATGAAGATTTTTGATGATATGACTGACTTTGCTGAAATGTGCGAGACAAGCGAGACTGAAATCCATACTTGCCAGCTGTCAGTCACTGTAAATGACTGTCATTTATATTTCAGAGAGCTGTTTAGGCATGTC